>NC_064620.1:55040000-56290000 GCF_023898315.1 Schistocerca nitens
TTAGCGAATGTCTCTCGTGCAGCAATGGTAGCGGCGCTGAGGGGTTGCCGTGTTTGAATTTTGTATGTATAGAGGTGTAAACTCTGGCGCATGAGACGATACGTGGACGTTGGCGTCATTTGGACCGCAGCTGCAACACGGCGAACGGAAACCCGAGGCCGCTGTTGGATCACCTGCTGCACTAGCTGCGCGTTGCCCTCTGTGGTTGCCGTACGCGGTCGCCCTACCTTTCCAGCACGTTCATCCGTCACGTTCCCAGTCCGTTGAAAGTTTTCAAACAGATCCTTTATTGTATCGCTTTTCGGTCCTTTGGTTACATTAAACCTCCGTTGAAAACTTCGTCTTGTTGCAACAACACTGTGTTCTAGGCGGTGGAATTCCAACACCAGAAAAATCCTCTGTTCTAAGGAATAAACCATGTTGTCCACAGCACACTTGCACGTTGTGAACAGCACACGCTTACAGCAGAAAGACGACGTACAGAATGGCGCACCCACAGACTGCGTTGTCTTCTATATCTTTCACATCACTTGCAGCGCCATCTGTTGTTGAAAATTGTAACTACTGTAATTTCGAAAGTTTGTCCGCCTGAAAATGTACTGTTGTCCCAAGCATATTGCAACAAACGGTGTATTTCTATCGCTGCTCGTTTAGTTTTTATTGCCGTTTCAAATATACCGGTCATTTTTGAAACACCCTGTACATATATCTCCAACTGCACACGTACCACGCAATTACAGAGCTTCCTCCAGCTTGAACAATCCGCTGCTAACATGTAGGGTCCATGGACTCATGAGGTTGTCTTCATGCCCGTACATGTCCATCCGCCCGATACAATTTGAAACGAGACTCGTACGACCAGGCAACATGTTTTCTGTCATCAGCAGTCCAATGTCGGTGTTGACGGGGCTAGGCGAGGCGTAAAGCTTCGTTCTGTGCAGTCCTCAAGGGTACACAAGTGGGCCTTCGGATCTTAAAGCCCATATCGAAGACGTTTTGTTGAATGGTAGGCTAGCTGACACTTGTTGATGGTCCAGCACTGAAATCAGCAATTTGCGGAAGGGTTGCACTTCTGTCTCGTTGAACGAATCTCTTCAATCGTCGTTGGTCCCGTTCTTGCAGTATCTTTTTTCCGGCCGCAGCGATGTCAGACATTTGATGTTTTACCGTATTCCTGATATTCACGGTACCCTCGTGATATAGTCGTACGGGGAAGTCTCCACTTTATCGCTACCTCGTAGGTGCTGTGTCCCATAGATGATGCGCCGACTATAGTTCCACGTTCAGACTTACCTAAATCTTGATAACCTGCTATTGTAGCAGCGGTAACCGATCTAACAGCTGCACCAGAATCTTGTCTTGTACAGGGTGTTACAAAAAGGTACGGCCAAACTTTGAGGAAACATTCCTCAGACACAAAGAAAGAAAATATGTTATGTGGACATGTGTCCGGAAAAGCTTACTTTCCATGTTAGAGCTCTTTTTATTACTTCTCTTCAAACCACATTAATCATGGAATGGAAACACACGGCAACAGAACGTACCAACGAGACTTCAATCATTTTGTTACAGGAAATGTTCAAAATGTGCTCCGTTAACGAGGATAAATGCATCCACCCTCCGTCGCATGAAATCCCTGATGCGCCGATACAGCCCTGGAGAATGGCGTATTGTATCACAGCCGTCCAGAATACGAGCACGAACAGTCTCTACATTTGATACCGGGGTTGCGTAGACAAGAGCTTTCAAATGCTCCCATAAATGAAAGTCAAGAGGGTTGATGTCAGGAGAGCGTGGAGGCCATGGAATTGGTCCGCCTCTACCAATCCATCGGTTACTGAATCTGTTGTTGAGAAGTGTGCTAACACTTCGACTGAAATGTGCAGGAGCTCCATTGGGCATGAACCACATGTTGTGTCGTGCTTGTAAAGGCACATGTTCTAGCAGCACAGGTCGAGTATCCCGTATGAAATCATGATAACGTGCTCCATTGAGCGTAAGTGGAAGGAGATACTGACGAAACAAAAGTGAGCTCTAACATGGAAATTAAGCGTTTCCGGACACATGTCCACATAACATCTTTTCTTTATTTGTGTGTGAGGAATGTTTCCTGAAAGTTTGGCCGTACCTTTTTGTAACACCCTGTATAAGTGTTGCCGACCGCAGCGCCGTATTATAGCTGTTTACGTATCTCTGTATTTGAATACGCATTCCTACACCACTTTCTTTGGCGCTTCAGTGTATAAATACGGGTGTTATCTGTGAGACTGTTTTCACGTAGCTGAGAGAAGAACCACACTTATCAGTTACGATAACGTAACATCTCTGTTTACACGTGCATATTTTGGCATATAATATTTTGAAATGGTTTACCTCAACTTCGTTCCATCAGCGTCTTCCGGAAAGAAAATTTCATGTCTCTGATTGGCCGAGGCTAACGTGGCAATTTGATATTAGAATAAATGCGTTACCAATTTATCCTAAATTTTATATTCTTATGCACTTTGGAAAATGTTAATAGAATGGCTGTGAAAGATGACAATGCAGAAGAAAGTCATCATTACTCTGCTTCACAAAAGGAAGACAGACAAAACACAAAAAGTAATTATCTCTTCTCTGAAATGTACAATACACTTGCTAAGATTCTAATAAAACGCCGCAGAAAAAGACTGTGTTTCAACCGAGTGTAGGACCAAGCTGTCATTGAAGAAGATATAGCACACTGTACCATTTGCAAGTCGTGAATGAAACTGCACAGCGGTGTAATGAGTCTGAATTGCCGTATTGTCTCGTATTCGTGGATTCTAATCTATCCTTTCTACTAACAAGCCTGGAGAAACTAGAAATTGTTTCAGTGTGTTAGAGCGTACTGACCAGCATATAAATCTGTGGTCTCTTTGAATAAAAGACGTACTCTTCATATTGGTTAAATGACCGTTTGATTACGTTATTCTATGTACTTTTTCCTCGACATATTCACATGAGAATTCCACATTGTGAGATCCTTTTACTTCAAATCGGATAAGAAATAAAATAGCAAAGCTGTTATCAGCAGTCCAAAGTAAGTTTTAAAATCCTGAATCAGGGATTCCGAGAAGGTACACGTGTTAATAGAACATACCTGAATATTGACGAAGTGCTACATCTCCCTGTATCGTGCAGACACGTAGACCATCAGGGAAATACAGACATATAAATGGAAAGTTCTGAAATGTCGTGCTGGAGAAGAATATAGAAGATCATGTGGACAGATCTGGTGATAAACGATAATATACTGAGATAAGTAGGAGAGAAGAAAACTGTTCTAAATGTAATTCCTTAGGGAAATGCGAACTGGGCCGGACACAGACACAAGGGGCTCATACACGACGCAATAGAAGGAACATCAAAGGTGGATGACACGAAAGATGGAAGAAGATACACCAGACTGAAGGAAGAAGCTGAAAACACGAAACATTTTCGTCAGAAATTCTCCGTAAGAAGAGACGGACCTGCGACTAGGCATAATACTGCATAATAATAAACTGAATCGCCTTCATTCAGCTGATGGCACTGCGCTGTTCGCATCTGGCGCTGGTATATCACGATTGGAAGAACTTAGTCAACCGTATTTACTCTGAAGTAATCTATAATTAACACACCAAGACAAAATATTTCAGTCGGTCGAGGTGGCCGAGCGGTTCTAGGCGCTCAGTTCGGAACCGCGCGACTGCTACGGTCGCAGGTTCGCATACTGCCTCGGGCGTGGATGTGTGTGATGTCCTTAGGTTAGTTAGATTTAAGTAGTTCTAAGTTCTAGCGGACTGATGACCTCAGAAGTTAAGTCCCATAGTGCTCAGAGCCATTTGAACCATTTTTTTTAACCAAAATATTTCGTACCAAAGTTCAGAATCCACGTAATACCAAAAGTATGCCCACGTGGAATACCATTACGACCAGATAATCGTCCAAGAATAAGTCCAGTAGTGTGAGCAGTGGTCGTAATTTAAGTGTCAGCTGGTGTTGTTAGTAGATGAATCAGTCGCCGGAAACTTTCAGAAGTTCTCGCCACGATATGCCGCTTCCGCTGTCTGTATCGGATACAGCAACTCTTCTCCTCTTAGATGCTACGCAGGTATAGAAGCGACCCATTTAGGGTCGGCCTCGACGCGGGGAGAAGGGGCTCCAATGGGCGTCCTGAATTCGCTGTTCTGGGGGAAAGTGAAGGGGCGTCGAGGTCGACCGACTCGATTGACGGTACTTTCCTTTTCGTGATTTCGGTTGCAGCGCTGGTGGCTACTCTATCAGCATCAGTGGTCTTCTTGTTTCTGCTGACCTCGAGTAATGGTGTCCAGGGCGTTGGTGTAGGGGATACGGTCTCGGTTGGAGGTCCTGTTCGCGGCGGAATCGTTGGCCGTCTGTCTCCACGTAATGAAGGGACTGCCTCCATTGGTGAGTATTGGTGGTGCGGAGCCAGCCTGGGTAATGTAAGCAATAAGAATTCAAGACATAATGAAACAAGGTGATGTGTTAATACACTCCTGGAAATAGAAATAAGAACACCGTGAATTCATTGTCCCAGGAAGGGGAAACTTTATTGACACATTCCTGGGGTCAGATACATCACATGATCACACTGACAGAACCACAGGCACATAGACACAGGCAACAGAGCATGCACAATGTCGGCACTAGTACAGTGTATATCCACCTTTCGCAGCAATGCAGGCTGCTATTCTCCCATGGAGACGATCGTAGAGATGCTGGATGTAGTCCTGTGGAACGGCTTGCCATGCCATTTCCACCTGGCGCCTCAGTTGGACCAGCGTTCGTGCCGGACGTGCAGACCGCGTGAGACGACGCTTCATCCAGTCCCAAACATGCTCAATGGGGGACAGATCCGGAGATCTTGCTGGCCAGGGTAGTTGACTTACACCTTCTAGAGCACGTTGGGTGGCACGGGATACATGCGGACGTGCATTGTCCTGTTGGAACAGCAAGTTCCCTTGCCGGTCTAGGAATGGTAGAACGATGGGTTCGATGACGGTTTGGATGTACCGTGCACTATTCAGTGTCCCCTCGACGATCACCAGTGGTGTACGGCCAGTGTAGGAGATCGCTCCCCACACCATGATGCCGGGTGTTGGCCCTGTGTGCCTCGGTCGTATGCAGTCCTGATTGTGGCGCTCACCTGCACGGCGCCAAACACGCACACGACCATCATTGGCACCAAGGCAGAAGCGACTCTCATCGCTGAAGACGACACGTCTCCATTCGTCCCTCCATTCACGCCTGTCGCGACACCACTGGAGGCGGGCTGCACGATGTTGGGGCGTGAGCGGAAGACGGCCTAACGGTGTGCGGGACCGTAGCCCAGCTTCATGGAGACGGTTGCGAATGGTCCTCGCCGATACCCCAGGAGCAACAGTGTCCCTAATTTGCTGGGAAGTGGCGGTGCGGTCCTCTACGGCACTGCGTAGGATCCTACGGTCTTGGCGTGCATCCGTGCGTCGCTGCGGTCCGGTCCCAGGTCGACGGGCACGTGCACCTTCCGCCGACCTGGCGACAACATCGATGTACTGTGGAGACCTCACGCCCCACGTGTTGAGCAATTCGGCGGTACGTCCACCCGGCCTCCCGCATGCCCACTATACGCCCTCGCTCAAAGTCCGTCAACTGCACATACGGTTCACGTCCACACTGTCGCGGCATGCTACCAGTGTTAAAGACTGCGATGGAGCTCCGTATGCCACGGCAAGCTGGCTGACACTGACGGCGGCGGTTCACAAATGCTGCGCAGCTAGCGCCATTCGACGGCCAACACCGCGGTTCCTGGTGTGTCCGCTGTGCCGTGCGTGTGATCATTGCTTGTACAGCCCTCTCGCAGTGTCCGGAGCAAGTATGGTGGGTCTGACACACCGGTGTCAATGTGTTCTTTTTTCCATTTCCAGGAGTGTACATAAGAGAAATAGACAATGGAACAGATAATTCTAAAAACGTTCATCGTTAGCAAACTGCTTTTTGCGTGCAGCATCGTTAGACAAGTAGTCATCTTTAGAAACACTGTGTACAGGTAGGCAAGAAGGTCCACTAGTAAGTGACCCATTGAAAGTTGTTGGCAGACTAACAGCTGTGGGTTATCACGTAGGTGCACAAGAAGAGGCACACAAGGCGTTAGATAACGAGCGAGAAGATACCGTTACAAAAATAGTTGTGAACGACAGAGTACTGTAGGTCACGAAATATTAAATGTCGATGGAATTAAAAACAGCAGGAGGATAATTACGATTTAACATCAAAATCTTAATAGTTAGGTCCAAAAGTATATGAAGTATACAGGGTAGTTACAATTAAATTTCCGCAACTTTAACCAGTGTAGACGGAAAAGTATTTACCGTATAGGTGTCCAATTTCACATAAATCGCGTTTGGACTGTGCGCTGGAGGATTTGCGTTTCACAAATGTTCCGATGTGTGTGAAATCTGATGGGACTTAACTGCTAAGGTCATCAGTCCCTATGCTTACACACTAGTTAACCTAAATCATCCTAAGGACAAACACACACACCCATGCCCGAGGGAGGACTCGAAACTCTGCCGGGACCAGCCGCACAGTCCATGACTGCAGCGCCTGAGACCGCTCGGCTAATCCCGCGCGGCGGATTTGCGTTCATAGTGGTTTCAGTGTCATAAATTTCCGTTAGGCGCCAGTACTGGTACGACGACGTTGGGCTGAAACAGAAACATCATTGTTAATTACAGTTTACATGGGAATGAACACGGTGAGCAGGACTTTCCTTGTAAAGCTGTTTTATCAAAACAACTTCAACAAAAAAAAAATGGTTCAAATGGCTCTGAGCACTATGGGACTCAACTGCTGAGGTCATTAGTCCCCTAGAACTTAGAACTAGTTAAACCTAACTAACCTAAGGACATCACAAACATCCATGCCCGAGGCAGGATTCGAACCTGCGACCGTAGCGGTCTTGCGGTTCCAGACTGCAGCGCCTTTAACCGCACGGCCACTTCGGCCGGCACCAACTTCAACAGGCATTCTGCTCTCCGCGGGTATTGGGACATAAAAGGAATATAAGAACACCGCATTCCATACCCGGGTTCAACACCATGATGCGAAAGTTCAAATCAGCTGGCGATTTGGGAATTGCTCCTCTGGGAGACCACTACTGTCAGCTGAGCCACAGACTGCCATGGCTGAGAATGCTGGACGCAATGTGCGATATTCAGCCAGTGTGCGACCTGTGTCAAGAAAGCTGAACCTTGCATGGGCTACTATTGAAAACGCACTGTAACCAATTGTGAAATGTTGTGGTTCCTAGCTGTCATGGATACAGATGGTTGTCACATTGAGCAACGTTTGTAACCTGGAACGTAGTACGCAGTTAACTAAGACTTCCCTCTCATGTGAAAATTAAAATGTGTTCCCTGAATGGTTTCTTTGTTATTTGTCTACCGCATATCCTGTTTCCAGAAAGGTTCATTCTCTTACGATCGGTCGATTTTCATGTGGACCCTGTCACGTACCGGAAGTTAAATTACAGTCACCCTGTAGGATCGCTGATATTAAGTGCCACTACATATTGATAGTTTGTAATAGGCGTAATACACATTTACAGTCAAGCACAAAGTAAATGAATGAATGTATAACTAACAAAATAGACAGAAAGCAAACAAAACTGCAAATTGGGTGAGACGCAATCTCTCAAAAGGTAAGCGCATCAGTGCCCTACGTTTACGTTGACCAGCGGAGCGAAGCAAAGGCAACGTGGTACAGACCACAAACGTACAGCCGGCATACATAATAAGTCAAGTCCAAAATGTGACAACGAGACACGATTACAGAACTCACAGAAAATATTAAAAAAACGCCCGTCACTAAACTCACATTCATCGTTAGGTATGTTGTTGTTGTTGTGATCTTCAGTGCAGAGAGTGGTTTGATTCAGCTCTCCATGCTACTCTATCCTGTGCAAGCTTCTCCCAGTACCTACTGCAACCTACATCCTTCTGAATCTGCTTAGTGTATTCATCTCTTGGTCTCCCTCTACGATTTTTACCCTCCACGGTGCCCTCCAATACTAAATCGGTGATCCCTTGATGCCTCAGAACATGTCCTACCAACCGATCCCTTCTTCTAGTCAAGTTGTGCTACAAATTTCTCTTCTCCCCAATTCTATTCAATACCTCTTCATTAGTTATGTGATCTACCGATCCGATATTCAGCATTTTTCTGTAGCACCACATTTCGAAAGCTTCTATTCTCTTCTTGTCCAAACTATTTATCGTCCATGTTCCACTTACATACATGGCTACACTCCATACAAATACTTTCAGAAACGACTTCCTGACACTTAAATCTATACTCGAAGTTAACAAATTTCTCATCTTTAGAAACGCTTTCCTTGCCATTGCCAGTCTACATTTTATATCCTCTCTACTTTGACCATCATCAGTTATTTTGCTCCCCAATAGCAAAACTCCTTTACTACTTTAAGTGTCTCATTTCCTAATCTAATTCCCTCAGCATCACCCGACCTAATTCGACTACATTCAATTATCCTCGGTTTGCTTTTGTTGATGTTCATCTTATATCCTTTTTTCAAGACACTATCCATTCCGTTCAACTGCCCTTCCACGCCATTTTCTGTCTCTGACAGAAATACAATGTCATCGGCGAACCTCAAAGTTTTTATTTCTTCTCCATAGATTTTAATACCTACTTCGAATATTTCTTTTGTTTCCTTTACTACTTGTTGCTCAATATACAGATTGAATAACATCGGGGATAGGCTACAACCCTGTCTCACTCCCTTCCCAACCACTGCTTCCCTTTCATGTCCCTCGACTCTTATAACTGCCATCTGGTTTCTGTACAAATTGTAAACAGCCATTCGCCCACTGTATTTGAACCGTGCCACCTTCAGAATTTGAAAGAGAGTATTCCAGTCAACATTGTGAAAAGCTTTCTCTAAGTCTACAAATACTAGAAACGTAGGCTTGCCTTTCCGTAATCTATCTTCTAAGATAAGTCGTAGGGTCAGTATTCCTCACGCGTTCCAATATTTCTACGGAATCCGAACTGATCTTCGCCGAGGTCAGCTTCTACCAGTTTTTCCATTAGTCTGTAAAGCATTCGCGTTAGTATTTTGCAGCTGTGACTTATTAAACTGATAGTTCGGTAATTTTCACATCTGTAAACACCTGCTTTCTTTGGGATTGGAATTATTATATTCTTCTTGAAGTCTGAGGGTATTTCGCCTGTCTCATACATCTTGCTCCCTAGATGGTAGAGTTTTGTCAGGACTGGCTCTCCCAAAGCTGTCAGTAGTTCTAATGGAATGTTGTCTATTCCCAGGGCCTTGTTTCGACTTAGGCCTTTCAGTGCTCTGTCAAACTCTTTACGCAGTATCATATCACCCATTTCATCTTCATCTACATCCTCTTCCATTTCCATAATATTGTCCTCAAGTGCATCGCCCTTGTATAAACCCTCGATATACTCCTTCCACCTATCTGTTTTCCCCTCTTTGCTTAGAACTGGGTTTCCATCTGAGCTCTTGATATTCATACAAAAGGTTCTCTTCTCTCCAAAGGTCTCTTTAATTTTCCTGTAGGCAGTATCTATCTTGCCCCTAGTGATATATGCCTCTACATCCTTACATCGTTAGGTATAAGGTCTGGATTTATTATTGTGATTGTAAATTTCTAATTCTCCTTGTACACTTAATTTTTTACCTTTGGATGCTCTGAACGGTACCTGCATATAGTGCTCGACATACTGAACAGTACGTCGCCCAGTAACCGTATGTACGACAGGACTCATGTTGTCTAAACTAAGTTTCAAATGAACGACCCGTCTGAGCAACATAGAACTGATCAAACTTATATTATACGGAACTCTACCCAATAACGTCCAGCAAAGGGAGTAGTATTAGAAGCAGAACTCGAAAGAATGCTGAAAGGAGAAGTAATTAGCAGATCGCACACTGAGTACTGTAATCCATTACATGAAGTGTCAAAGACAGATGGTGGCTTATGGCTTATCGTCGATATCCAAGCGATAAATAACATAACTGTTGCATGGGGGCTTAATTAAAAAGAAAAAGGACTGATATTAATGAATAAATGCAATAATTTTAGTAGCTGTGTGACCGGTTACGAAGTCTCGTAACTGGTTGGCCCTGACTAGTATTAGCACGCAATCTGACTGCATAAAACAAAAATAAAGAACGACAAGGAATTTCCATTAACACAATTGATTAATTAAGTCCCCTGCAACTATAAAAGCTACGAAACAACAAAGCACATGTGTAACTGTTCTGTGTGTGGTAGTGTGACTCAACGTACATGAATCTGGTTCGGTTCTTTCTCAATACGACAAAATATTTTAAACACCATTTACAATGAACTAATTGAAAAACCAGAAGTACTATAATTGCACATAGATACCAGAATTACAAGTCTAATAAATGAACAAGAGCCAGATGCTTTGTTGACTGTACCTGTGTGCAAGAGGGATTGTCATTAAAGAAAGCTGTAATACCTTTTTACCTCATTATATATTGACGAAAATATTCCATTACACCAGCATCATAAATCAAAAGCCCATCTCCTTTCTCAAATATATTCTGACAATTGCCACTTCTTCCATTTATACATTACACCAACCGAACAGCGTCTACTCTCTCGCCCAACAGAACAACAACTGCCCTCGACATCCTCTGAACTTCTACTGCCCAGTGGAGGCGGCGGAGTAATAATCATTGGCGCAATCTCTGGCGCTGTGACTCAGTGTAGCTACATTTCACTGTGCCTTAAAAGAATTCACCCTAGAATAGCGAGGAACTACTGCAACATTTTGAAAGTATGTGCTACGTAACTAGTTTTGGCCTAACGAGCAGCTAATAGCAGCAGCGACTCATTTTTAGCTGTCGCCAACACACGAAATTTCTCTTTAACAGCTAATACTACCAAGTTAAAGTAATGCCACTTGGAGTAAATGTGTCAGCTATGACGGTTGTATGTGTATTACATCAAGTACTGAGAGAAGAACTATTAAGAATAGGGATATACTTGTAATGACGATATCGTTGTGTTGGCAATGAGGTGGAAATAACATTTGTTCATTAAAGAAGAATTGTTACAAATATTCAGAAATGTGGCAATGACACTGCACATAAATAGAAACAGAGTCTTCAAGGAAACAAATAACATTATCAGGATAAATAATATCAGCAAGAGGAAGTGAATTGAATCCACTAAAGTCGTCTGCTCTACAAGAATTTCCACAATGCAAGAAACATCTGAAAGCTTTCTTTGGCAACTGTGGGTATTGTAGAAAGGATACGTTATGGATATGGAAAGAAGAATGGGAAGAGACTTTTCAAAGAGTTAAACACAAACTGCGTACAGGAGTAAAACAACATCTGAATTTAAAGGAAGATGATGGTGTGAATAACAGAAATGACGAGCTGAAAAAATTGGTGAGATGTAAGCTTATTTAAAGAAGGTGACTTCTTGGGATGGGTAGTCTACATATTACATGGACTGCAACAGACTGTTACTATTGATCTGCATTGACTTAATTATAATAGGCTGCTACCTCAGCTACATTGATAAACGTAAGTTCTTATTTTGTAGACTGTGTTTTTCTAAGGGTCAGTATTCTTGTTGAATAGTTATTACTATGCACTAGATCATATTATTTCACAGATTATGCAAAGACCAGAGTAGTTTCTCTTATGTTGTTGTGAACGGAACCAAGTATGGTAACAGTGACAAATATTGCCACATGCACAATTTATTTTTTTTTCATCCCTTATCGGAGTTTCGGGCTGAGCTCCTGTTGTGACTGTACCTGCTGCATTTCTCATACATGATGTCACCGCGGCGTCTGGAGGGGAGCGGCAGAAGACATCAAATCTTCACAAGCGATACGACGTTGAAGAAATCTCGCGAGCTCGCGAGATATGATGACAGTGTACATACAAAGTCAGCTGATACCTAGCGACTTTGAATTTGAGGTTCCTGTATGCCTCCTCAGCGCCGCTGATATAAAACAGTACATTGAAGATAATAGTGAGCATAATTAATAAAAAGAATGGAAAGTAGAAATGGATGTTATTGTTTATTTCTTTCAAAAATGGTTCAAATGGCTCTGAGCACCATGGGACTTAACTTCTGAGGTCATCAGTCCCTTAGAACTCAGGACTACTTAAACGTAACTAACCTAAGGACATCACACACATCCATGCCCTATTTCTTTCAAGTGCGCTATACAAGTGATAAGGACTTCAGTGCCTGGAAAAAAAAATCTGGATTGCCGTCAGTTTGTCAACATGTGCCATTTAGTTAATGTGGAGTCATCGAGTATGTGCTAACGAGTTATTATAGGTTTTTGTAATGTATACATATGTAGGGTTCATGTAGTTGACACTACGTGCAAGTGTAGCGAGAGGATAATTGTTTCTTACTTATACACGATAGAGGATGAAAGTAAACAGAATCTGTTTTCTTGTATTCCCTAACCCTGAATGACAGCTTAAAACTGGTGGTAACATTTGAAGGGTATCGTGTATACGCTTTTACACTGAGAAAATATATTTTTATGGAGAGAAGAAATGGCCGGCCGTGGTGGCCGTGCGGTTCTAGGCGCTGCAGTCCGGAACCGCGGGACTGCTACGGTCGCAGGTTCGAATCCTGCCTCGGGCATGGCTGTGTGTGATGTCCTTAGGTTAGTTAGGTTTAAGTAGTTCTAAGTTCTAGGGCACTGATGACCTAAGATGTTAAGTCCCATAGTGCTCAGAGCCATTTGAACCAGCCAGAGAAGAAATGTTGTCTTAATGAGCATGCTGTATGGAGTATAATGAAGTGATGAAGATACTATATGCCATCTGAGCACAATATAAACAGGATTATTGCATTTCGGTTAGGATGTTTGAATAAAGTGAAAGTAATATTTTTTATTTGAAACTACGATGGCTTTGCAGAAATAGATATGCAAATATTCAACTACATCAACGCGTTTGTATATTCAGGATGTATAATAATTATTGGCGTGAAAACTTGCAGATAAAAGTAGATACTAGAGGCAAAAAACTCTAAGTGAACGTGAGCTATAAAACTCATACCTTAAAAGCTATGAACATTTCCCCATTTTCGATACTGTGAAACACGTCTCTTCTACTGCAAGCTCTTTGCTTTCCATATTTTGGGAAGAGGTTCAGATAGTTAAAATTGCTGTGAGCACTATGGGACTTAACATCTGAGGTCATCAGTCCCCTAGAACTTAGAACTGCTTAAACCTAACTAACCCAAGGACATCACACACATCCATGCCCGAGGCAGAATTCGATCGAACCTGTGACCGTAGCAGTCGCGCGGTTCCGGACTGAAGCGCCTAGAACCGCTCGTCCAGCGCGGCCGGTTGGGAGGAGGTAGTTTGGACAAAAACAAGAAGAAAATGTCCAGTAGACATGCATTTCACAATGCATTCTGTAACAGCTATGAACACTTATTCAGTAGAAGAGGCGTGTTTCGCAGTAATAAAGATTAACAAGTACTCATATCTTTTAAGTTATGCTCTTTGGAGCGCATGTTGACTGGGACTTGTTTGCTTCTGTTGTCGTGAACTTCCAACTATAAGCATTTATGCCATCAATAATGGTGCACCTCGTATTAAAGAGATGAAATCAACCTAGTCACATTAAAAGTCAGCTGATATGCTACACATACTTTTGACCACTTAAGAAGCTTGACTTCCATAGGATAAAAGCAATTGTTAACATCCTCACTTTTCTGCAGTTGTTATTTAATGAATTAGGATTTTGTATGGTATATTCCAGGTACCTAGTTTGGTTTATGAACACTAATCCCTCTTAAGAATTTGTGAATATTTAGGAATAATGTAATTAACTGTCCTGATATTTCAGTAGCATTTTTGAGTTTTTACTTTGAAAACATTGTTACACCAAAACAATGTTTCAAAATATTACTTTTTCTGCTGTTCAGAGATGTTGGATATGTAGCTCAGTCTCCATAGTAGAAATATAGCGCAGGAGAGGATTCCGATTTGCATTAACAATGTATGAAGTACCGGTTGCTCTGTCAACCGGGCAGGAGTACACATACAGCAACTGGCGCTGAGCGCCTTCCTCACTTCTATTAATAGTTCTCTTATGTTAACTTTCGTCACTTAGTGATGTAGCGACTGGATATTTTGTTACTTGGCCGTAACGTGGTGTTATAGCGATTGTGGCTGTCGTCATGTCAGCGCGGACTGAGATTAAAAGAATGCTGCATGTCGTCGGCGTTCGGCTGGTGATGGTGTGGCATGCTGTCGTCGGCCGTGAGTTGAGCAGGAGAAGCAACCTGGCTGGCTGCGACATCGAGGATGCCCGTCCTCGCCTTTGGGCCTGCCGTTAGCCTTGCACAGGTAGAGGTGTATCGGCATCTACAATAGTGCCGGCTTGTGCGAAGACAGACGGTCGGGATGACACGCCACACGTGGCGTTCAAACGGCCTACTTCCTAATTTCTCGCCTATACCTGCTTGTTTGGGATAGGAACGAAAGAAAATAAAACTCGCACTAGAAAAATTTAGGTTACCCAGAAAAATGCGGTCACCAGCTAAAATGCAGCTATCGGGAAACACACTGTTCTTCCGTCACAGCTACTATCTCGGCCAAGTATAGTGAACAACAAATTTCGCTTCCTGTAAATGCGATTAAGAATGTGCGATCAGGACAGCCTTATAGCTACCGGGAGACCTAGACAACAACAGAGCTCTGTCACGGTTGCCATGTTTTGTAGCGGCTGGATATTTCATTACCTGGTCGTAACGGTGTGATACGACTTCGTGTACTCATTGCAAACTCAGGTAAAAAAAGTTATGAATGACCTAACACTTCTTTCCTGTCCGAGAGAGAGAGTAAGAAAATTACCTGCCGATCTTATGCCCCGGATCAGAAAGACATCCGTCTTCATAGCCTACTTGCCTGGGTTTATTGCTTAGATGATTATATAATTAACGAAAGTAAGAGGGGAAAACAGCAGGAAGTGAAAGGGTTCTAATTGAAAATGTACATGAAAGTATACTGAAAACCAAAACGGACCATAAATTCAGGTGCCTGTGTCACAAGATTACATTTGCCCACTCGCAACAACGAGAAATTGGGTGAGCTGCCTTGCTGTTGGAGTAGTCGGGTATTACAAACGGCAAACACATTAAGAATTTCATTTAAAAGAAAAAGAAATCGAAATTCAGTCTCTAGATGGAGAGAGAAGAGAGAGAGAGAGAGAGAGAGAGAGAGAGAGAGAGAGAGAGAGGAAGCGGGAGGGAGGACAGAGAGAACTAATTGAAGGGATGAAACTCAGAAGATGCAAGCTACGGGGATCGAGACGCATTAGCAGAAACGGAGCAATATTGCATTAATGCAGACGGACATGAGGTGCTGAAGACGAACTAAACATTCGGTGTGACTGGACGAGTGCAACTAAGGTACTTGCTTCAAAGACCCTATCGCCAGTCATATTACTTGAGACCTATTGGTCTGCATACGATGCTGCTTTCAATTTGATGAGAAGTCAACCATGTCCTAAGACGGCGGTAACTTCCGCAATGCGGCTGCTCATGGAGAGACACAGCCCGCGAAAGGCAAATGTCCCGAGTTCGAGTCTCGGTCCAGCACACAGTTTTAATCTGCCACGAAATTTCATATCAGCTCACACTCCGCTGCAGAGTGGAAATTTCATTTTGGAAACACTCCCAAGCTTTGGCAAAGCCGTGTCTCCGCAGTATCCTTTCTTCCAGGAGTGCTTGTTGTGCAAGTTTCACAGGAGAGTTTCTGTGAAATTTCGAAGGTAGATGACGAGGTACCGGCGGAATTGAAGCTCTGAGGACAGGTCGTTAGTCGTGCTTGGGGAGCTCAGTTGGTAGAGCACTTGCCCGCGAAAGGCAGATGTCCCGAGTTCGAGTAGTGGTCCGGAACACAGTTTTAATCTCCCAGGAAGTTTCACATCAACTGTTGTTACCTCAGGCGCCACCCCGCAGTACGCTTCCGCATGGGGCGATGAGATGCCCGTAGCCAACATAACTAGGGAAGGACGCACTAACGGTGTAAGTAGGCTGTTTAGGTTTTTATGTTGGTAACGCCACGTAGCGCTCTGTAAGAAAATCGCTGACTGTGCTGTGTGCAGTCTGTGGCTGGTTGGCATTGATGGAATATTCGCTAGCGTAGTGTTGGGCAGTTGGATGTGAACAGCGCGTAGCGTTGCGCAGTTGGAGGTGAGCCGCTAGCAGTGGTGGATGTTGAAAGGTGGCTACACTGAGCCACAGCGCCAGAGATTGCGCCAAAGAGTATTATTCCGCCGCCTCCACTGGCAGTTCTTGTCGAGAAGTCGTGGTGGAGAGTGCTTATCGAGATGTGGTAGTAGTGAGTCGGTGTTGAGATGTTGCAGTAGGGAGTACAGTTTTGATGGGGTAGACAGCAGATGTTGTTCGAATGGAGATATTGTAATGATCAGAGTGCTTTTCGTCAATATATATGAAGGTAAAAAAAATTCCCTTTTCTTTTTATTATTTCAATGTCTTAAATAATGCGTCATTACAGGTTCAGTCAACAAAGCATCTGGCTTGTGTTCTTGTATTAGAGTGTAATTCTGGTTTCCTTACGCAATTATAGTATTTACATTTTTTTAATTACTTCAGTATAAATGGTATTTAAAATTTCTTGTCTTATTGAAGAAGAACCGTGTCAGATGTGTAAGTTGAATCACACTTCCACACACAGAACAATTAAACTTGTGTTTTGGTTTCGTAGGTTTTATAGTTGCTGGGGACTTAATTAATTAATTGTGTTAATGGAAATTTTCTTTCATTCTTTGTTGTTATTCTATGCAGTCAGATTGCGTACTAAAAGTAGTCAGGGCCAACCGTTTACGACACTTCGTAGCCGGACATTCAGCTACTAAATATTAAAAAGTATTTGCATTCTATATAATAAAGCCCCCATGCACGTGGCGACCGCTGCTTCGGATCGTCCCTTGGAATTCTTCTGATTTTAAAAATGGTAGACAGTGGTATTGTTGTAGTAATTTGTAGTTTAGTAATTGTAGTCTATATTGCATGTGTAGATTTGGTAATTGTTATTCTTCTAATGGTATTTTTTTTTGCAGAATTTAATTTTTGATGTCTTGTATACGCGTTTGACAATTTTGTGCAATTATGAAGATTTCAATTGTTCGTTAATCGTGTTTGAGGGAAGCATTTCGTGTGAATGGTATTGTTGGAGATAAAGTCTCATTGTGTGTAAGTTTTGTATAGTGACGAGTTTTGTATGTTTTGTAAATGATTACACGATCGACGAAAAAGGCAAAATGATGAATAGTCAGAATAACGAAATTGTTGACATGGCGAACTCGCCAACACAGGAGAACAGGATGATGAATAATGAAGTGGAAAACAATTTAATAAGTCGGGTAAATAGTCCGGAAACAGTTCAAAATTTTTCACAATCGAAAAATTTTCAGAATACGAGATTAACGACAGAAGATATGGAGCAGTTGATGAGTGCAATATTAAATTTGGGATCACGGTTAGACTCACAAATAGGAAGAATTAAAACGAAGATGGAAACTTTGACAACACGGTTAGACTCACGAATAGGGACATGTTTTAAAAACATGAAGGATGAATCAAAGAAAGAAATTAGAGGAGAAGTACAACCGATTTTGAATGCTCACAATAATAGTTTAATTTCAACAGAAATTAGACAAGAGGAACAGGACAGAGAACAGGAAAAAAAAGATCGCGTGATAGTACAGAAATTTTCAGACTTAAATTTACAACGTGCACACGATAAGGAAGAAATATTTGAAAGAATCGAGGAATCAGTACCAAATGACAGGACAAATAACTTAACGCAACAGTATGAACAGTTAACTACTAAATGTGGCAATACCGAAACCCGAGTCGCGACACTTACGGAAGACGTAAATAAACAGAAAGAAAAAATAGGTTACTCATCGGAAAGAGTTGAGGAGATTTCAGATAAACTGACAAGTCTTAGATTAAATGGGGACAGAGATTCAGATGATACAGCAGCATTGCAATTTTCAGAAACCGAAGAGTACCAGAACATAAATAAGCATGTTGAAAATCAGGGAAAATTTAATGATCGCGTTAAAAGGGAATTTGAGACATTACGAAAGCAAGTCAAACATATTGAAAGCGAAATCGTTGGAAAATACAGCAGAAGAAATTTGGAATCACCGATAGCAGCGGGGTTTTAAAAAAGTAATTTATTTCATTTACGAGATGCAACAAGAGAGCGCCAGGCGCGTGAACTTGACAATAATCGACATTGGGACTGGGACAGACGCGGTAGGTCTATGTCGCCACGAGGAGAAAACTTTCACTATAAACACTTCTTAACTGTTCGGAAATTTAAGATCTTTCGCAATTCTAAGAACGACATACATCCATGTTCATGGTTAGCTCAATTTCTGTACGCACTTCCGCCAAAGTTGCCACTAAGTCACAAATTGGAAATTATGTGCGGCTATTAATGTCCTCAGGGGATTCACTACACTAAGTGAATATGTGCCGTAGCGTGCATAGGGCCCCGAGCTGTAGTGGTGCTATTTCCCTTTTAGTTTTCTGCACCGCTGCCTACTCTTTTACTATTCTTTGCATCTGTCAAAACAACTCTTCTACTATCAATCTATCTAGAGAATCGGTAAAGAATAACCGGATATGACGATTTTACCCAAAAGAGATTTCGGAAATTACCATTTGGACTTACTGTACCTTCAGCAGCATTCATTCGTAGTTTAAACGAAATTTTACCTGTTTATCTTCGTGACAATATTACTTCTTATGTTGACGATATTCTAATTGCTAAACGTTCTTGGAGTGAGCACAACAAAATTTTGGATTCATTATTACGTATTTTTGCAAGAGTTGGCATTACAGTGAACTTGAAAAAATCTGAATTTGGTCGTTCTCAGGTGAAATTTCTTGGTCACATTATTTCTACAGAAGGTATTCTTCCTGATCCAGAGAAACTAGACGCTATTCGTAATTATGCTGTTCCTACCACAAAACGTGATGTTCGTAGTTTTCTTAGACGCTTTGTTAGATTGGACAATTTGGGCCACACCTCGTTTATGCAAATTATGTCAAAAGCCTAAGACGCCAACTATTTCTCACAGAGCACCGTTGTTTCCTATCATTCCAGCGAAATTAAAGGAGATGGCTGCAGTCGATTTGTTCGGTCCAGTGGTTCGTTCTACTAATGGTTTTGCGTACATTTTGGTAGCAGTGGAATTGACATCAAAATATGTGTGTTTTACACCTTTACGCAAAGCAACAGCTCGTTCAGTATCTAATGCTTTCATCAAACATTTTCTTAAATAAGTGGGTCATGTTGATAAGGTTATATCAGATAATGGATCACAGTTTCGCTCTAAAATTTGGCTTCGTACTCCTCGGCGTTGTAAGATTAAACCAATTTTCATTTCACTTTTTCACCCTCAATCTAACGCTTCAGAGAGATGGATGAAGGAAATCAATAAATTGTGTCGACTTTATTGTCATCAGAATCACAGAACATGGGATCAGTATCTTCACATTTTGCAAAACATTCTGAATGAACTCCCTAATGATTCAAATTCTTTACCGCCTATATTGATATTAAAAAATAAAGCACTGACAAATCGCATTTCTGAAATCGTTCCTTTTCCGCCTTCACGGAAACTGCGGCATTCTGAAGTTGTCAACCTGGCTCTACAAAATATTGCATCTGCGGCTGCTAGAAGAGAGAAATCAGCTAAACGTGTTGGTCGTTTAAAAATCTTGTCAGTTGGTCAAAAAGTGTTAATTAAGTCTAACCGTTTGTCTCACAAAGGAAAAGGCTTGTGTCGCAAATTTTTTCTGCTTTATAACGGTCCATATAGGATTCGTAAAATTATTCATGATAACACTGTCAAAGTAGAAACTCTTAAATCTCGACGCTCTAAAGGAATACATCATATATCAAACGTTAAAATTTTTGTGAAATGACATACTTTTGAGAAACTAACAGCTACATGTAAACATGCAGAGAATACAAGGATACCGCGCCGTGTTCCGGCGGCGGCACATACTCAAAGCAACAGTCAAGTCTGCGCGCCGCACAAGGCAGTCGTTGACTGCAAACAATTACTTCCTACGTCACGCGTACCTACAGCTGATCGAGCGCTCAGTGCGAATGCACTGACAGCCGTAAACAAATACACAATCTAATTTCTCCGCATAAATTCAATATAAAGCTATAGTGACTTGATAAATTATGTTATTAACGTTCAGTATTTTTCAGGATGCGGTTGTATAAAATATTTAAGAACTTCAGGTAAATTCTGTGTGTCTCCGACGTTAAGAGGACTTGCTACGGAGAAAATTTCAGGAAGAATGTAATTTCGAAAAAAAAGTAATAAACCAAAAAGGTAACTATTAATTGAGTTTATTTTTCAGGTAACATATTTCCACTTAGGTACGTACTTTAGACGTAATTTGCTGCTCGCGATTACGTGATTCATACTTTGTGCTAATTTCATGTTCCATGAATTTACTTGTGAAGCAGCGTGCTTGCGTACATTAACTGATTTTGACAATGATTGATTAATGAACAAGGTTGTTACTTGTGTATATTATGCATCGCTTGGCTGCACTGCTTTTTCACTGATGTCACATTTTTTTTATTATGTTCCTGCTGTGCTTATTTATTTAAATTATAATTGTCACCTGATTAATTGTGCTGACTGTGGTTATGTATGTGATTTATCTGCTTGCGCCTTCATGTTTACTTATTAAGATTACATACGAACATTTATTTGCTTATGCTGATATGATGCTAATGACCTGTTTATGATGTAACATATATATTTGCTGCTTTGCGTATGGATTGCATATTTACACATTTCTGTTTTGTTGTCATAACTACTCTTCAATTTAGAATATAGCAATGCTGATGTACAGTGTACGAACATAGAGTTTAGGTTACACTATGGTATTAATTATTGTTCGCTTGGCAGAGCCTCGTTGTAGGGATTGTGCTGCATCCACTTGTTGACATTCTGTTCTCTACTGGTATATTTACTCGCTGTTGCATGTTTTGCTTACGCTCAGTGCCTTATATTTTTAAGATAAGAAACTGAACTGCTATAATTCTACGAACGAAGTTGGTACAAGAAACTTCATTGAAGTCACATGAGCTGGAGGTTTTATGGAAGCTGTATAAATTTATGCTAATAGGAAGGAAGCTAACGACATGACATACCAACACTAGGTTTAGACCATTGACAGTTATTACACTGCATTCTTCGTGAGCAATTGAAATAGCAAGTGACACTTGACGCAAGAAATACTCCACATGTTTGCTTCTGTTTTGCCATGATTCTTGAAGTGGTGTACACATTGTGAAATATTACGATTTATTCATTCAAAGTCTTATGTGATCTTTCATACTACGTACTCGCACCTACTTACTGAAAGTTATTCAAACTAAAGGCTGTTAGAGGTCATGTACGCATTTCTTTTATTTTATGTTGGACAAGGTAACCAAAATGTATTTTATAATTCATAATGAGTAGAAGATTTGGCTCAGGTGGATTACACAGAGGTTGTGTGTGGACATTGTGTCTTCGGATTGTATGGGATGATGAATTGAAGTTTGCACTAGGATTTTATCTGTACTTGTTCGAGGAGACTGACTAGAGGAAAGAGTTGTTATGGAAGTGAAATGATATTGGCGATAAGGTTTATATGTATCGATGTATTGAAGAGGTATTATTGAGGTATTGAGATTGTGTGAAGTTGATGATTATTGGAGTTTTAGTGGATAAGAGGTAAGGTATATGATACTGATGATAACGTTTATATGTATCGACATAAGAGGTATTATTGAAGTATTAAGATTATGTGATGCTGATGATTATTGGAGTTTTGGTGGATAAGAGGTAAAGTAAGTGAGGAGCATATTTTTTTTTGTTGGTTTATATGGAACAAGGAGGATGAAGATGGCAGACTAGAACACTCAAGTGGAAGGAAGATTGTCTAGACACACACTTTGTTAAATCACTAAGCAGTATATACTTTTTTGGAGAGAGGAAGTATTTGCATATCTTGGCACACTGACAGTTGTTCAGCAACCGTACATTTGATTTGGCTTGGCAAACATTGCTCTTGACATAATGACTATGACGCTGACTAACTTTTATTGACTGTTATACATTGCTGCCATTACTACTTGATACACATGTCGAACATTAAATTTTGACAGAATTCCATTTACACAGTTAACACTATTCAATTACACAGTAGTACTTAATGTGGATGAAAGATGAGTGAGTGTGTTTTGTGTGTTTTCCTTTCCTAATCCCAGATAATTGGTACCGACCTATCTCCTAAATATTATTTTACTTGTTTGTTGTGGCTTGCACTGACACCCATAAACATCATAGGTTTACTGTTATTTGTGTATTGTAATAGTTAATATGACAATTATCTGATATCATTTGTGTGTTTATTATGATTTGTATGTTTAGTGTAAGAGCATTGATAATAATTTTGTAAAAGCAATTGTGTGTGCATTCAAACTGTTGTTCATGCCTGCACCTGTTCAACATTAATGTGTGCCACTTAGAAATGTTTAATTTCTACTGATGAACTGCGTGATTAGTGATAGTGAATATTATGGACTGTGACTTGCACTTTTTCTACATGATTGGTGCCACTAGGACATGTTTAATTTCTGTTGATAAACTCTGATGAACAGTGTGACTAGTGATAGTGAATATTATGGACTGCTGTCTGCACCTGTTCAACATTACTGGGTGCCACAGATGGAAATGCTACTACTGAAATGAAGTCACTTATTGGTGTCTGCACCTACTTAACATTACTGGGTGCCACTGATGGACTGCTTCTACTGAGATAATGTCACTTGTTGGTGTCTGCACCTGTTCAACAATGCTGGGTGCCATTGATGGACTGCTTCTACTGAAAAGATGTCACTTGTTGGTGTCTGCACCTGGTTAACATTATTGGGTGCCACTGATGAAACTGCTTATACTGAAAATGTCACTTGTTGGTGTCTGCACCTGTTCAACATTGCTGGGTGTCACTAATAGAACTGCTTCTACTGACATAATGTCACTTGTTGGTGTCTGCACCTGTTCAACATTGCTGGGTGCAACTGATGGAACTGCTTCTATCGAAATGATGTCACTTGTCAGTGTCTGCACCTTCTCAACATTGCTGGGTGCCACTGTTGGGACTGTTTCTACTGAAATGATGTTACTTCTTGGTATTTGCACCTGTTAACCATTGCTGGGTGCTACTGCTGGAACTATCAACTACTTGTTTTTTTCTTTTTTTTTTTAAATCATTGAAAGCATTTTATGTGAACATTTGTATAAACTGATTTTTTGTGTATTGTGTAAACTATTATGTAAAGTCACATGTATGAAAGAATTTGTATTGCTTACTGTATTTTATATATTAGGTTATTGAAAGGCCAGTGCAAAGCCAAAATTTTATCTAATTATGTGATATTTACGTGTTAATATTATCTTTTATTTTTGTCTGTATTTTTGTGGACGAATTTGGTGGTGTTTTCACCACCAATGCTGGCAAAAATACCATCAAATTCTGACCCGTGGAGGAAGGGCATATGAAAGGTGGCTACACTGAGCCACAGCGCCAGAGATTGCGCCAAAGAGTATTATTCCGCCGCCTCCACTGGCAGTTCTTGTCGAGAAGTCGTGGTGGAGAGTGCTTATCGAGATGTAGTAGTAGTGAGTCGGTGTTGAGATGTTGTAGTAGGGAGTGCTTGTTCCATGTTTTATGCAGTTTTGATGGGCTAGACAGCAGATGTTGTTCGAATGGAGATATTGTAATGATCAGAGTGCTTTTCGTCAATATATATGAAGGTAAAAAAAAATTCCCTTTTCTTTTTATTATTTCAATGTCTTAAATAAAGCGTCATTACAGGTTCAGTCAACAAAGCATCTGCCTTGTGTTCTTGTATTAGAGTGTAATTCTGGTTTCCTTACGCAATTATAGTATTTCTATTTTTTTAATTACTTAAGTATAAATGGTATTTAAAATTTCTTGTCTTATTGAAGAAGAACCGTGCCAGACGTGTAAGTTGAATCACACTTCCACACACAGAACAATTACACTTGTGGTTTGGTTTCGTAGGTTTTATAGTTGCTGCGGACTTAATTAATAAATTGTGTTAACGGAAATTTTCTTTCATTCTTTGTTGTTATTCTATGCAGTCAGATTGCGTACTAAAAGTAGTCAGGGCCAACCGTTTACGACACTTCGTAGCCGGACAGACAGCTACTAAAACAAAAAATTAAAATTATTTGCATTTCATATTTATGTAATTAAGCCCCCATGCAATGTGGAGAGAGAGAGATGCCACAGTTTTGAGAGGTTGCTACAAGCGGACGACCTGGACCTGTGTCCTCCAGAAAAAGGAAATTTGTAAAGATGGATGTCATGAATTGATAGATATATATATATGATGACTTTTGAACATTATTAAGGTAAATACATTGTTTGTTCTCTATCAAAATCTTTTATTTGCTAACTTTGCCTATCAGTAGTTACTGCCTTCAGTAGTTAGAATCATTCATTTAGCTGGCAATATTGGCTCTCGCTGTATTGCAGTAGTTCGAGTAACGAAGATTTTTGTGAGGTAAGTGATTCATGAAAGGTATAGGTTATTGTTAGTCAGGGCCAGTCTTGTGTGGGCATTATTCAAAGTCAGATTGCGTTGCGCTAGAAATAATGTGTGTCAGTTTAGTGATGATCAGAATAAGTGAAGAGAGAAGTGTCTGAGTACGTTGAGTTTTGCTCAGCTGTTTGGAAATCAAATAACGTAAGAGGTTTACCAGCACAGACATTTTTTAAAATTTTTTCTAAGGGGACGTTACAACGGTTGCTACTGGCTGAGATCGGTGGTGCAGCTCGATCGTTTGGATATTTGGGGCAGCAGTTCTTCGAACCCACAAGAAACTGGTATCCCTACGTGTGCCCTCTGGTTAAGTAACGGCTCCAACGTTAAGGGAACTAGCCATCTTGAGTGATTTTAATATTAACTGAACATAGAATGGGAATAATTTTTGCCACCTCCGTCTGATGGTTCCCCGTGTAGGCATGATATTGGTGATGTTTGATACTCTAACTGCTCCACTTAATCAGAGAGGTTTTTAAGCAGGAAATTGACGGGCCAGTGTTTGGTACCAATAAATACGTACAGGACATATATGGTGTTGTTGTGGTCTTCAGTCCTGAGACTGATTTGATGCAGCTCTGCATGCTACCCTATCCTGTGCGAACTTCTTCATCTCCCAGTACTTACTACAACTTACATCCTTCTGAATCTGCTCAGTGTATTCATCTCTTGGTCTCCCTGTACGATTTTTATCCTTCATGCTGTCCTCCAATGCTAAATTTGTGATCCCTTGATGCCTCAGAACATGTCCTACCAACCGGTCCCTTCATCTTGTCAAGTTGTGCCACAAACTCCTCTTCTTCCCAATTTTATTCAATACCTCCTCATTAGTTATGTGATCTACCCATCTAATCTTCAGCATTCTTCTGTAGCAACACATTTCGAAAGCTTCTATTCTCTTCTTGTCGAAGCTATTTATCGTCCATGTTTCACTTCTATACATGGTTACACTCCATACAAATACTTTCAGAAACGACTTACTGACGCTTAAACTATACTCAATGTTAACAAATTTCTCTTCTTTCGAAACGCTTTCCTTGACATTTCCAGTCTATATTTCATATCCTCCCTACTTTGGCCATCATCAGTTATTTTGCTCCCCAAATAGCAAAACTCATTTACTACTATAAGTTTCTCATTTCCTAATCTAATTCCCTCAGCACCACCTTACCTAATTCGACTACATTCCATTATCCTGGTTTTGCTTTTGTTGGTGTTCATCTTATATCCTCCTTTCAAGACACTGTCCATTTCGTTCAACTGCTCTTCGAAATCCTTTGCTGTCTCTGACAGAATTACAATGTCATCGGCGAACCTCAATGTTTTTATTTCTTCTCCATGGATTTTAATTCCTACTCCGAATTTTTCTTTTGTTTCCTTTACTGCTTGCTCAATATACAGATTGGATAACATCGGGGAGAGGCTACAATCCTGCCTCACTCCCTTCCCAACCACTGCTTCCCTTTCATGCCCCTCGACCCTTATAACTGCTATCTGGGTTCTGTACAAATTTTAAGTAGCCTTTCACTCCCGGTATTTTACCCCTGCCACAGTCAACATTGTCAAAAGCTTTCTCTAAGTCTACAAATGCTAGAAACGTAGGTTTGCCTTTCCTTAATATTTCTTCTAACATACGTCGTAAGGTCAGTATTGCCTCACGTGTTCCAATATTTCTACGGAATCTAAACTGATCTTCCCCGAGGTTGGCTTCTATCAGTTTTTCCATTCGTCTGTAAAGAATTCGCGTTAGTATTATGCAGCTGTGACTTATTAAACAGGTAGTTCGGTAATTTTCACGTCTTGTAACGTCCCCCTCACTTATCGACCTTAATGACAGTGAAAAATTAAACCGCATGTACCTAATGGAAATTTGGGAAAAGCAATCGTCACCGAAGTTAATCTGTCGGTAAAGAGGGAAGAAAGGGTCACATCTAAATGAAAGGAAAAATGCAAATGAAACTGTTGGAAATTAATTTTGAAAAGGGGTAAAGTTAATAAAGGAAGTAAATGTGCGGTCGTTACATTAACTAGCGGTAATTAGATATTTGAGATTTGGGGGAAATTACGGTTGCCAGTCCTAAGGACAATTACTATAGTAACTGAAAAAGAAAGGTTATTACACATATAATTAGCACTAGAAGCGTGGCAACTGAAGGTTGACACGTGTAGTGTCAAAACTGAAAGTTTGTCAGAAGTAATAAATTTCGCTACACTCTGACTTAATTTAGCAAAAGAATTAATAAAACCGGAAAACTTAAAGTTAATTTAGTGACTCAAATTAATAGTGAGCTTTGTTTCCGAAGCATATCGAAATTCAGTAAAATACGGTTAGTCTTGGGCTACCTCAACAGTCATTTCAAAAGCTACTTGAATCTACGCAATTTAGAAATAAGAGATTTAACTTTGAGCTTGAATTAAATGATACTGAACAATTAACAATAGTAAACTTTAGTACGTACCAAGCTGAGCTGCCGTCACAGGTAAGCTAAAATATGCTAACAAAACTCGCACTCTTAATTTGTGCTCGTGTAATCTAAATATTGTAGCCAGCTATGAATACTTTAACTGAACTTTGAAATTAAAGCAGTGAAATCGAATTATATTACTTTAACACTGGCGTTTGAATTTCAACGACACTCGGGTTCATTTCGGAAAAGGAAGGGACCCTGCTCGGCAATGCAATTGGGACAATGAGCAACAAAGGTTCATGCTAAGTTGCTGTAATTTTGTGATGCAACAATTTTAAAAGCTGAGGTCTGCCATACAGTTCTGAAACTTTACGTGCTTCCAGTCTTCCTTGTTGGTTGATTGAATGTTTGAAGCCGTCGATCGAGGAGGTGGCGACAGTCACTCATTGTCGGCCGTCGCTGTTGCAGAAGCTGGATGTTGGCGCGCCTTCTTCTCGACACGGTCACCAGGCGAAACGGGCTCTTGATGTGCGCCAGCTAATGCTTCCTGTCCGCGACACCGTGTCAGGAACTATCATAGCAAGTCGAGCGCAATTACATGCTGCCAAACCCCGAAAGCGCGGCAACTCGCAGGAGCTTCACACAACACCTGCTCCACTGCACCACCCCAGCCAGACTCACTATCTCCGCGCTCCACGCGGCAAAGTTATCACTACCAAAGATCCTAAACACTTTCTTTCTTCACACGACCTATCGATGTATTCGTTGGATAGCATAGTTTTCCCTAGGCAAGACCCAGCGTAAAATACAAATAATATTTACAAAACAAACCAATTATACATCGATATATATATATATATATATATATATATATATATATATATATATATATATAATAGAGGGAAACATTCCACGTAGGAAAAATATATCTAAAAACGAAGATGATGTGACTTACCAAATGAAAGTGCTGGCAGGTCCACAGACACACAAGCAAACACAAACATACACACAGAATTCAAGCTTTCGCAACAAACTGTTGCCTCATCAGGAAAGAGGGAAGGAGAGGGAAAGACGAAAGGATGTGGGTTTTAAGGGAGAGGGTAAGGAGTCATTCCAATCCCGTGAGCGGAAAGACTTACCTTAGGGGGAAAAAAGGACGGATATACACTCGCACACACGTATATGTGTGGATGGATTTGTGGATGGATATGTGGATGGATATGTGTGTGTGTGCGAGTGTATATCCGTCCTTTTTTCCCCCTAAGGTAAGTCTTTCCGCTCACGGGATTGGAATGACTCCTTACCCTCTCCCTTAAAACCCACATCCTTTCGTCTTTCCCTCTCCTTCCCTCTTTCCTGATGAGGCAACAGTTTGTTGCGAAAGCTTGAATTCTGTGTGTATGTTTGTGTTTGCTTGTGTGTCTGTGGACCTGCCAACACTTTGATTTGGTAAGTCACATCATCTTTGTATATATATATATATATATATATATATATATATATATATATATATATATATATATATATATATATAGACACAGAAATGTCACATCTTGACGTAACAAAACAAGGAAAAAAAATTATAGTACAATAGATGGAAATAGGAGGATATGCATTTCCGGCGTTACAATCTGTCAACACCTGCTTTCTTTGGGATTGGAATTATTATATTCTTCTTGAAGTCTGAGGGTATTTCGCCTGTCTCGTACATCTTGCTCACCAGATGGTAGAGTTTTGTCAGGACTGGCTCTCCCAAGGCCCTCAGTACTTCTAATGGAATGTTGTCTACTCCCGGGGCCTTGTTTCGACTCAGGTCTTTCAGCGCTCTGTCAAATTCTTCACGCAGTATCGTATCTTCCATTTCATCTTCATCTAGATTCTCTTCCATTTCCATAATGTTGTCCTCAAGTACATTGCCCTTGTATAAACCCTCTATATACTCCTTCCACCTTTCTGCTATCCATTCTTTGCTCAGTGCTTTGCTTAGTGCTGTGGTGTTACTCCAACGTATTTTGTGAGTTTTCACCAAACTACTAGTTTGGATATCCAAAAATCAGCTGCACTTTATATCAGTTTGGCGTTTGTTGGATGCAGTCCTCACGATGTTCAGTTTTAAAGGTCATTATTGTATACTGAGAACATTACTGGTCCTAATACACTTGTTTCACCATGGTTGCTTTCACTTGCGTAGAACGTTTGTTGTTCAGTTGACCTGGCTAGGGTCTATTTCAATTGTTCTCTAGCGAAAATAGCTGGTGGCGGGGTAGACAGCTCACAAAATATCGGCAGCCAGCAGGAGAGAGCGTGCGAATTTCCGGCCGCCGCTGGTGCCGGCGTGCCTCCAGGCGGCCGACCGCGCCATATGTCGGTGGTCGCCCGCGCTGTGCGGCGCACCAGGCAGCGCTCTGAATAAAGACTAGCCGCAGCTGCCACTAGTCCTTTTCATCTCATTAAATATGTATGACGCCAAGATCATATGCGCTGCATGCATAATGCAAAATCCGCGGGAGGGGCGGGGGGGGGGGGGTGGTGCGGGGTGAGGCAAGAATACCAGCGGCACCGAACAAGTGGCGGAAAAAACTGCTTCCAATTTACAAGGTAAATAGTAAACGAATCAGTCACTGCCATCTGCTCCGGGGACAGGACGCAGCTTCGACTGTTGAAAGGGAGCGCGCGTTTACTCAAAAAACGCCCTGAGGGTCGACTCCTCGGCAGTCCTCTACATATTTAATTCGAACGGCTGAGCATTCCACTGTCAAAACACCCCTGCATTGTGTTTGTTATTCGCCCACTGCTGGGTTTTGACATTGGCTTGGCGGCTGGTGGCTTGAAGCTATATGGAAGACAATGTATCATAGGTCTGTTCACGTGCAGATATACGTGAGAGGTGAACGTGCGTAGCTCGAAGCTTCTACTTGCGAACGATTGAGTACTACGCAGGACGCCTGGCGTACTGTAACAGAGGAAGTGTGCTTCCCAGTATACAATAAGGAGGGTCTGCCCTCCATCTTTCTATCTTAGTTGGTGCTTAAAACAACGTAGAAGCTGACGAAATAAATCTCGGGTGAACAGCCTTGTATGAGTGTGCATAGGACACAATATTTCGGCAATCGACCACGTTGCCATCATCAGGTGCGCTGATGTACTGACCGGCGGTGGGCCGGCGCCAGCTATATATAGGACAATCCCCCTCCCGCTCCTCCCTCAGGCACTTCCTATGTGTCGGTGCGGTCCGCGCCCCGCGCTCTGTCCAGGTACAGCGTCCGTTCTCCCGCCGTCTGGGCGCTGCGTCCCACGTCTTCTCGTTCAGGAGGGTCTGCCGGCACCGCTCTCGTTATTCTTCCCTCCTCCCCCGAAGTCGGTACACTCTGGGAAATATCCTTTTTCTTCTTAATCTGGGTGATCGCGGGTTCCCACGCCTTGCAAAGGATGTAACCGCTGTCACGATTTGGTTGTGGCTCCCTTACTCTGATCTCTATGGCTTCTTTGATGACGCAGTCCCAGTGTTTGGAAGTCTGTCAGGACTGGTTTGGTCATAATCCATGATGTGGAGTTCCGACAGGCAATGCTCAGCGATTGCCGACTTACTGGGCTGTTGTAGTCTAGTGTGCCGTTGATGTTCTCGGCATCGGTCCTCAATGGTAAGAATGGTCTGCCCTATGTACACACTACCGTATTGGCATGGTATCTGATAAACCCCTGATGTACGTAGACCAAGGTTGTCCTTGACACTACCAAGAAGGCTCTTGGTTTTGCTTGGAGGACGGAAGATGGTTTCCACTTGGTGTTCACGTAACAATGCGTCCAATGTTTCCGGATAAGACCCCACAAAACGGAATAATAGTCAAGGCCGCCTCCTCCAGAGGTTCATCCTCAGTTTCCGCCGGTGCTGCTGGTCTGGGATGTAGAGCCTTCAGAATTTGTCCTTCCTTGTAACCTTTCCTCCAAAACACGGTCTTCAGATGGTACAATTCTTGTTGGAGACTGTCCCTGTCGCAGATGGTGTGAGCTCTGTGTACAAGGGTTTTGAGCACGCCGTTCTTTTGTGCCGGGTGGTGGTTCAAAATGGTTCAAATGGCTCTGAGCGCAATGGGACTTAACTGCTGTGGTCATCAGTCCCCTAGAACTTAGAACTTCTTAAACCCAGCTAACCTAAGGACATCACACACATCCATGCCAGAGGCAGGATTCGAACCTGCGACCGTAGCAGCAGCCGGGGTGGTGGTAGCTATCCGCATGTAGGTACAAATAGGTGTGCGTCTTCTTCCTATACATGCTGTGGCCCAAAGTGCCGTGTTTTGATTAGAAGACGAGCTGACCGCACCGACTCATAGGAAGCGCCTGAGGGAGGAACGGGAGGGGATTGTCCTATATATACACTCCTGGAAATGGAAAAAAGAACTCATTGACACCGGTGTGTCAGACCCACCATACTTGCTCCGGACACTGCGAGAGGGCTGTACAAGCAATGATCACACGCACGGCACAGCGGACACACCAGGAACCGCGGTGTTGGCCGTCGAATGGCGCTAGCTGCGCAGCATTTGTGCACCGCCGCCGTCAGTGTCAGCCAGTTTGCCGTGGCATACGGAGCTCCATCGCAGTCTTTAACACTGGTAGCATGCCGCGACAGCGTGGACGTGAACCGTATGTGCAGTTGACGGACTTTGAGCGAGGGCGTATAGTGGGCATGCGGGAGGCCGGGTGGACGTACCGCCGAATTGCTCAACACGTGGGGCGTGAGGTCTCCACAGTACATCGATGTTGTCGCCAGTGGTCGGCGGAAGGTGCACGTGCCCGTCGACCTGGGACCGGACCGCAGCGACGCACGGATGCACGCCAAGACCGTAGGATCCTACGCAGTGCCGTAGGGGACCGCACCGCCACTTCCCAGCAAATTAGGGACACTGTTGCTCCTGGGATATCGGCGAGGACCATTCGCAACCATCTCCATGAAGCTGGGCTACGGTCCCGCACACCGTTAGGCCGTCTTCCGCTCACGCCCCAACATCGTGCAGCCCGCCTCCAGTGGTGTCGCGACAGGCGTGAATGGAGGGACGAATGGAGACGTGTCGTCTTCAGCGATGAGAGTCGCTTCTGCCTTGGTGCCAATGGTGGTCGTATGCGTGTTTGGCGCCGTGCAGGTGAGCGCCACAATCAGGACTGCATACGACCGAGGCACACAGGGCCAACACCCGGCATCATGGTGTGGGGAGCGATCTCCTACACTGGCCGTACATCACTGGTGATCGTCGAGGGGACACTGAATAGTGCACGGTACATCCAAACCGTCATCGAACCCATCGTTCTACCATTCCTAGACCGGCAAGGGAACTTGCTGTTCCAACAGGACAATGCACGTCCGCATGTATCCCGTGCCACCCAACGTGCTCTAGAAGGTGTAAGTCAACTACCCTGGCCTGCAAGATCTCCGGATCCGTCCCCCATTGAGCATGTTTGGGACTGGATGAAGCGTCGTCTCGCGCGGTCTGCACGTCCAGCACGAACGCTGGTCCAACTGAGGCGCCAGGTGGAAATGGCATGGCAAGCCGTTCCACAGGACTACATCCAGCATCTCTACGATCGTCTCCATGGGAGAATAGCAGCCTGCATTGCTGCGAAAGGTGGATATACACTGTACTAGTGCCGACATTGTGCATGCTCTGTTGCCTGTGTCTATGTGCCTGTGGTTCTGTCAGTGTGATCATGTGATGTATCTGACCCCAGGAATGTGTCAATAAAGTTTCCCCGTCCTGTGACAATGAATTCACGGTGTTCTTATTTCAATTTCCAGGAGTGTACATGCCGCCGGCCCACCGCCGGTCAGTACATCAGCGCTCCTGATGATGGCAACGTGGTCGATTGCCGAAATATTGTGTCCTATGCACACTCATACCAGGCTGCTCACCCGAGATTTATTTCGTCATAAAATACGCCTGGAGAAATTGAAGAATCACAACGTAGGACCGCCTTTAACTAGCAAGTTTCTGAATGAGTTAGTTATCTACATGATCCATGAGCTATAATTGCCACAGCTTGTTGTAGTCAGCCGCAAAACGCGGGGTAATTCTGCGCTGCCTCGCTATTCCCACAGTCCAGACGAATGCCTATACTCGTTGCAAAAGGAAAGGCTGTTGAAAAGAAAAGTACATCGTTGGTAATAGTGCACTGTGTACTTAACGTTGCAATGTGAGACCCGATTACAGGTACGTCTGTTCGGTTAGGTGGTCAAGCCCAGTCTCCCCTACTTCCTCCATCGTCCGGCAATCCCTTTGTGTCCATGGAGGGTAGAATTCCTTCGAAAGGACATCTTGCAGCAATTTGAAAACTTGCTTGGATTTGGGACGTATCGGATATATTACAAACAACGCCTACCAGAGTAAATGTAAAGAAAACTGTTGTTGATGTAGGACAACGATGACATTAAATATAAGGTAGTTGTAAATTTTTGTCAAATGGTTTGAGCAGTATGTTCTAAAAGATTTGTGAAGCTTATATTTGATCACTGTTTGGTAGTTTACACTAATACTACTACGCAGCCCATTTGCGAGACACACACAGAAACATGAACAGTGGTTACAGTCAGGTTGGTATATGATGTTGCTGCTGTCACAAGTGATTTTCGTCTTTCTTTGAGTCATCACTCATCTGACTGGTTTGATGCGGCCCGCCACGAATTCCTCTCGTGTGCCAACCTCTTCATCTCAGACTAGCACTTGGAACCTACGTCCTCAATTATTTCTTGAATGTATTCCAAGCTCTGTCTTCAGTGTTTGGCGCCTACAGCTCCCTCTAGTACCATGGAAGTCATTCCCCGAAGTTTTAACAGATGTCCCACCATTTTGTATCTTCTCCTTGTCAGTGTTTTCCACATATTCCTTTTCTCTCCGATTCTGCGCAGAACCTTCTCATTCCTTATCAGTCCACCTACCTTTCAACATTCGTTTGTAGACCACATCTAAAATGCTTTGACTCTCTTCTATTCTGGTTTTCCCACAGTCCATGTTTCACTACCATACAATGCAGTGCTCCAAACTTTCGTCTTCATCTACATCTACATCTACATTTATACTCCGCAAGCCACCCAACGGTGTGTGGCGGATGGCACTTTACGTGCCACTGTCATTACCTCCCTTTCCTGTTCCAGTCGTGTATGGTTCACGGGATGAACGACTGCCGGAAAGCCTCCGTGCGCGCTCGAATCTCTCTAATTTTACATTCGTGATCTCCTCGGGAGGTATAAGTAGGGGGAAGCAATATATTAGATACCTCATCCAGAAACGCAAGACCTGGTACGGATCCCACACTGATGAGCAATACTCAAGTATAGGTCGAACGAGTGTTTTGTAAGCCATTTCCTTTGTTGATGAACTACATTTTCTAAGGACTCTCCCAATGACTCTCAACCTGGCACCCGATTTACCAATAATTAATTTTATACGATCATTCCACTTCAAATCGTTCCGCACCCATACTCCCAGATATTTTACAGAAGTAACTGCTACCAGTGTTTGTTCCGCTATCATATAATCATACAATAAAGGATCCTTCTTTCTATGTATTCGCTATACATTACATTTGTCTATGTTAAGGTCCAGCTGCCACTCCCTGCACCAAGTGCCTATCCGCTGCAGATCTTCCTGCATTTCGCTGCAATTTTCTAATGCTGCAACTTCTCTGTATACTACAGCATCATCCGCGAAAAGCCGCATGGAACTTCCGACACTGTCTACTAGGTCATATTTATATATTGTGAAAAGCAATGGTCCCATAACACTCCCCTGTGGCACGCCAGAGGTTACTTTAACGTCTGTAGGCCTCTCTCCATTGACAACAACATGCTTTGTTTCGTTTGCCAAAAACTCTTCAATCCAGCCACACAGCTGGTCTGATATTCCGTAGGCTCTTACTTTGTTTGTCAGGCGACAGTGCGGAACTGTATCGTACGCCTTCCGGAAGTCAAGGAAAATGGCATCTAGCTGGGTGCCTGTATCTAATATTTTCTGGGTCTCATGAACAAATAAAGTGAGTTGGGTCTCACACGATCGCTGTTTCCGGAATCCATGTTGATTCCTACAGAGTAGATTCTGGGTTTCCAGAAATGACATGACACGCGAGGAAAAAAAAAATGTTCTAAAATTCTACAACAGATGATGTCAGAGATATAGGTCTATTGTTTTGCGCATCTGCTCGACGACCCTTCTTGAAGACTGGGACTACCTGTGCTCTTTTCCAATCATTTGGAACCTTCCGTTCCTCTAGAGACTTGGGTTACACAGCTGTTAGAAGAGGGGCAAGTTCTTTCGTGTACTCCGTGTAGAATCGAAACGGTATCCCGTCAGGTCCTGTGGATTTTCCTCTATTGAGTGATTTCAGTTGATTTTCTATTCCTTGGACATTTATTTCGATGTCAGCCATTTTTTCGTTTGTGCGAGGATTTAGAGAAGGAAATGCAGTGCGTTCTTCCTCTGTGGATCAGCTTTGGAAAAAGGTGTTTAGTATTTCAGCTTTAGGCGTGTCATCCTATGTTTCAATGCCATCATCATCTCAGAGTGTCTGGATATGCTGTTTCGAGCCAATTACTGATTTAACGTAAGACCAGAACTTCCTAGGATTTTCTGTCAAGTCGGTACATAGAATTTGACTTTAGAGTTGACCAAACGCTTCACGCATAGCCCTCCTTACGCTAACTTTGACATCGTTTAGCTTCTGTTCGTCTGAGAGGTTTTGGCTGCGTTTAAACTTGCATCGAAGCTCTCTTTGCTTTCATAGTTGTTTCCTAACTTTCTTGTTGAACCACGGTGGGTTTTTCCCGTCCATCACGGTTTTACTCGGCACGTACCTGTCTAAAACGCATTGGCTTGAACTTTTTCTATAAACACTCAACATTGTCAGTGTCGGAACAGAAATTTTTGTTTTGATCTGTTAGGTAGTCTGTAAGCGCAGAACAGGGAATCAGTGATCATAAGACCGTTGCAGCATCCCTGAATATGGAAGTAAATAGGAATATAAAAAAAGGGAGGAAGGTTTATCTGTTTAGCAATAGTAATAGAAGGCAGATTTCAGAGTCGAAATGTTCGGGTCTGTTTGTTATCAGTAGGTCCAAGATGTTAACTCCGCGGGTCGGTTCTCTGTTTAATTGCTCGAGGTAGTTTTCGGATAGTGCACTCAGTACAATGTCAGTCGATGCTCTATCCCTACCACCCGTCCTAAACATCTGAGTGTGCCAGTCTATACCCGGTAAAATGAAATCTATAACAAGCTGAGGAAATTTATGTGAAATGTATTCCAGATTTAATCTCAGTTGTTCTGCCACTAATGCTACTGAGTCGGGAGGTCGGTAAAAGGAGCCCATTATTAACCTAGCTGGGTTGTTGAGTGTAGCCTCCACCCATAATAATTCACAGGAACTATCCACTTCTACTTCACCACAGGATAAACTGCTACTAACAGCGACAAACGTGCCACCACCGGTTGCATGCAATCTATCCTTTCTAAACACCGTCTGTGCCTTTGTAAAAATTTCGGCAGAATTTATCTCTGGCTGCAGCCAGCTTTCCGTACCTATAACGATTTCAGCTTCGGTGCTTTCTATCAGCGCTTGAAGTTGCGGTACTTTACCAACGCAGCTTCGACAGTTTACAATTACAATACCGATTGCTGCTTGGTCCCCGCATGTCCTGACTTTACCCCGCACGTTTCGAGGCAGTTGCCCTTTCTGTACTTGCCCGAGGCGATCCAACCTAAAAAACCGCCCAGTCCACGCCACACAACCCCTGCCACCCGTGTAGCCACCTGCTGTGTGTAGTGGACTCCTGACCTATCCAGCGGAACCCAAAACCCCACCACCGTATGGCGCAAGTCGAGGAATCTGCAGCCCACACGGTCGCAGAACCGTCTCAGCCTCTGATTCTGACCCTTCCCTCTGCTTTGTACCAAAGGTCCGCAGTCAGTCCTGTCGACGATGCTGCAGATGGTGAGCTCTGCTTTCATCCCGCTAGCGAGAGTGGCAGTCTTCACCAAATCAGGTAGCCGCCGGAAGCCAGAGAGGATTTCCTCCGATCCATAGCGACACACGTCATTGCTGCCGACATGAGCGACCCTTCATGGCATCCGGAAGGACCCTTTCCACATCTGAAATGACTAACCCCGGTATGCACACGGAGTGCACATTGGTTTTCTTCCCCTCTCTCCCACTGCCATATCCCTAAGGGGCCCCATTACGCTGACGTTGGAGCTCCCAACTACAAGTAAGTCTGTCTTATGAGACAGAATACTGTAGTGACGAGACCGCAGTGAGAGACGACGAATTCTTTCTCGGAATGTGTCTTCCACGTGGGTTTGAGACTGGTATTTGAACTACAGAGGCCTCTATGTTGGTTGGTGGTGTTCAGGAGTCCAGTAGTTCACCACCATGAACGGGGCAGAAGTAGAGCAGCGAGTGCATTCGCAGTGTATCGTCGTGAGAACATCACTGTTAAAACAACAAAAAATAATATTATAATTAGCGATCTTGGCTTTTGACGTTTTTACTTCTGTACTCCACACTACTCTGCATCGACCCCGCTCTTAAAAGACGTCAGGAATATACAGGGCGAACATTCCTAAAACCGATAAACTGCAGGGATGGATTCCTGACAGGAAATTGAGGAGAAAAGGTCATGTAAACATGTGTCCGGAAATGGACGGTGCGCGTGCAACGACAAAATCGTCACGGGCCACAGTACAGATCTGCAACGCATCCACGTCACAACGTATGTTCAAAGTGGCTTGCATGGGATTGCAAGTGATAGGGATAGTTCTGGTTGTCATACAGGATACACATGTTAGTACTTTGGCTTACAGTATATCGGTGGGCACTTATTGGAGCTTGTACTAGGGTTATTGCTTCAATTGGCTCTGAGCACTATGGGACTTAACTTCTGAGGTCATCAGTCCCCTAGAACTTTCAACTACTTAAACCTAACTAACCGAAGGACATCACACACATCCATGCCCGAGGCAGGATTCGAATCTGCGACCGTAGCGGTCACGTGGTCCCAGACTGTAGCGCCTAGAACCGCTCGGCCATCCCGGCCGGCACTAGGGTTATTCTCAATATGCTGAATAACCCGGTCCTCCAAATCTTGTGTACGCACAGTCTGCCCACCTACAAGTTCGTCTGTCTGAGAAGACCCATAATCGCACAAACGCCCAAAAACGGCTTGAAATATTGTGTGATGTGGTTGGTGTCTGTGGGGGTACTTTTTTTGATATAGTCGTGCTGCCTCTCGACCGTTTCCATTTGCTTGTCCACACACAAACACCATCTCGGCTTCTTCCCGACATGAATAGCGGACCATTCTGCTGCTTACAATACGCTGCGTCAATCAGACAGCTTACAACACACAAGAAACACACGGCAAATGTCAGAGGAACTTTCGTTCGTTAGCACCATCTAACGTGACAATGATTCATTTCCGAACATAAGTTCGTAGGAGCTTTCTTTCTCCATTTGCGGTCAGGAATCCGTCTCTGCAGTTTGTAGGTTTTATTAATGTTCACCCACTATAGTTAAAACGTTCGTGTATAGCTCAGTTGTGACGATGCTCAGAGAAGTCAACGCTTCCAGGAGATCGCTGTTTATGCCCAGCGAAGAAATGCAGCTCTAAGCACGCAGCCCGTCAGCTGGCAGCTTCGCACGCCCAGTGAAACGATCTTGGCAGAGACTCAGTAGGGTCGTTCCAGGGGGCAGCAGCACACTGTACACTGGAAGCAGCATGGCTGTCCAGGATGGGGCGCGACGTGACGCGTATAATCACCTCGAGGACTCAGCATGGGTGGGAGGCCTCACAGTCGTTTTGTTACAGAACACTCACAGTCAGATGTTGTGTGTTTACCATCGCACCCGGAATTTTAAGAAGTGTAGCTACTATGGAGTTAGAGAAGGGTCTCGCAGGTACGTTATATTCACATTAAATGTTTGATGTCGCTACCGGAATTTTTTCATACCGACACAGAGACGGTAGCACCAAGATAGCTAGGCACGGCCTTTAAGACTCACAGGTATTAACTGTTTCAGTCTCATTACATACATAGTTACTAGATCTTTGACGTAGGGGTACAGATTCGTGATATCCAGGTGGGGTCTGCTACTTAAAGACTGCTGTGAAGGACATAATATAATCTCGAAAATCGCATAATGTTTTGAAATTCGTCTGGGTTAGGTTTTCGAATTTTCAATGAACTGTTAATTTATGCAGCTGTTAGGTCCGTGGAAAACTTTGGAGGAAAGTGTGATTTAAAACAGGGGGTTACACTACCTCCTGTTTTGCAGATTACTTCATAATTTTGTTTTCATTACGTAATGTAATAGAATTTTCAGTTTGTTACAGATTTTAATTAATTGCCCTTCTCATAAATCTAACTGCATCATTTCAACCAGGAAGATCAACGTAAACAAATGAACGTTTAATTTAAATGGAGCCTTGTCTAAATAACAGTTTAACGTATTCATGTACATTTACGGCCATCATCAGGTCAGAAAAGCTACGCTATTCTCGCCGATAACTGATTCCAATTTGGAATTGGCGGCCAGGTGGACCGCTGAAATATTGTGCTCAGATTACAGTTTGATCCGGCTGGAAACCCGAAGTTGGGATAGATCCAGCTGAAACATTGGAGGAGGAGAAATGAGTATTTGCCAGTTTCCCAGACGGACATAGGCTGAAACAAAAGAATGTTTTATAAATAAGTACGGTGTTCAGTGTACATTATACGATAAAATAGCAGAAATATCAACCAAAGATAAATATTTTGCGGAGTTTCACCGATTGTAGTACTTACTGGTGTAAAAGTGACATTGGTACAATCGTGCAGTCGTACATGAAAATGAACGAAAGGATCTTCGTGTATCATGCGGACACTACTTCGTCTTGAGATAGAACCAGAGAAGAGAGTACTTCCATCCAGGTAAGTGGATACCGTGTCATTCGCGACCGAAGAAAATATTACTGCATCTACAGTTTTGTGAATGGCTGAAGGTTTTACTAACTGTAATCGAAACTGAGACAGTTATCTGTCGTTAGCAGTTTCATTTATACACATTCAGGGTTGAAACGTTGGCCTGTGAAGGCGGACAGAATCGTTCGGACAAGAAATACATCAAATAGATCTCGATTTTTACGAAAAATCTGCAAGGAATATTAGTAGAAAAAAATTTAATAGAGCGATAGAACTCTGAGTTTAATGAAAGAATGATTGGATGTGTAGAGCTATATTCTGGTTTTAACTGGTTGTAGCTATTAAAGCCGTCATGTGAATGTCATGGATAAACTGTAAGTCAAGTGTAAGTGTAGGCAGAAGATCGATGTCTGCTTTCACGGACCAGAGTGGGGCCACAAGACGAATGCCGAGCCTCGCGACCTTAACATCAAGTTATTCACGGAACAGTCAGAAACAGCCTACGGAACTTTGAGATTGGGACCTAACTTTCCGGGGGGGTTCCTAAGTTGCCTCACTTCATCATTTCGCTAGCTGTAATTGAACAAACGAGACGAACACAGAAAGGCCTCTTCAGCCAGATTCTGCTCGAAGATAACCTCTAAACATTATGAGGCGCATTTAATACAGATTCTACAGTAAATAGCACCTTAGGCCGTATTTACTGTGCTATATGCTAATCGACCTCACTAAATTACGAAGTTTTGTAATTGCTTTTTTTGCTGATGTTCACAAAACACATAGTTAACATAAGTGATAGAACAAGACACTGAATTATCAGTGATTTGTTTTGTTTCTTTTTTTTTAATTTTTTTTACACTGCCAATTTTCCTAGTTTTTTTATGCAAAAAGAATTAAACAAAAGAAATGCAGTATCAAAATTTTAGCTTCGAAGACAAACTGCAGATTTTAAAAAAAATTAAGTTACTACTTTTTGTGAGACGAAGAACCGCTAAAGAGAGCGGTTTGTGCAGTCCTTGTTGCCTAGCATGCAGTCGTCCGTGACAATGGACGTAATGCCGCGTAGTGTTAATATGCAGAGTGAAGCAACCGAATCTGAAGCGATTAAACCATGTAATGGTTCTTTATTTACTTGACCATTACGGCACTCCAACCCCAGTTCTCGATACCAGTATTATCGCACCACTTTTCTGCGAAGTAACAGACATATTTTTGTGACAATATTCACATTTGGTTTTATTAATGTATAGGTACTTCGATGTATCGATATATTACAGTGATATAGTTCTTGTGTGTATTCATTTCTGTGAGACTGTCATAATCTTTGACTTAGTTGTAACCGTTTTGGCGCGAATGCGCACAGAGCAGTCTTTGTTTCACTTTGCAGAAGTTAAGTTGTTATTTCGCTTCGTAAAAGAACAGTCAAGCCTTGTGTTAGGTTAAAGTGGAAATTAAATATATGAAGATTGATACAAAACTGTTTTCTTCATTATATGACAATTAAGAAGAAGTATGTGTGAATTTAGAAGAAGATTAATAAAAATGTGGATCGTGAACACCAAGTCAAAAATTATTTCTACCATACCATTGTTCTGATCTGGGATTGTTTGAACATTAAGAATTTCCTGAAAAACGCATTTGTTAGGTCTTCAAATATTGGTAAAATACAGATCTGGACATTCTAGCAGTCGAAGTGGAATCACCCTAGAATCTACAAGATGAGCCATAACAACTTCGACGAAATCTACGTGGGAATCCATTCAAGATAAATGACAAAATTAATGACTTTTTTTACAGTGACTTCATTATTTCCATTCTGACGATACCATCCACAGTCAATAACTTTGTTGTTGCCTGATAAAGCGAACGTATGCTGCGTGAGTAACATTATTAATCTGATTTCTAACCTACTTTGCAAGTGGTGGTATTGTTAGAACCATACATATAATGTATCATGTATCATGTATCATTAAAGTTTTGAGTAAGAGGCAGTTCATAGCGACAGCTAAATTTTGGTATACGAGTATGTAATTCTTACAAAGGCGACTAGCAGAGAAAAATAAACCAAGGCAGTATTTAATGTTATATTACAGATGGCTTTCATCGATTGCGACTTTAATTTACTGAAATGAAACATTTTTTACACATACATCAGTACATAGCTTTTCCTGCAGCACAGTTCTTATGACAAGTTTTGAATATTGTGTGTTTTAGTAACACTGTAACAGTTCCTTGTTTATTACCATAGTAGCCACAATAAAGCGAAATGTCATTTGAATGACGAAAACAAGCATTATCCTTACACCAGGCACACGTGACGAAAGAAAAATCACTGTTTTCAGGCAGTTCACAATAATTACTAGTTTTATTCAGACAGAACTGCGGAAGAGTAAGAAATGGTTCTGGCCGTCGCTCTGCTTGTTTTGCTGCATACCGACTATACTTAAAGCAATTTGTAAATTGTGCCAGTGCACACTGATAGCGCACAAAAAAATGGTTCAAATGGCTCTGAGCACTATGGGACTTAACATCTCAGGTCTTCAGTCCCCTAAAATTAGAACTACTTAAACCTAACTAACCTAAGGACATCACACACATCCATGCCCGAGGCTGGATTCGAACCTGCGACCGTAGCAGCAGTGCGGTTCCGGACTGAAGTGCCTAGAACCGCTCGGCCACAGCGGCGGGCGATAGCGCACAAACGACTGAAATTTAGGACTACTGTTCTCCCGAGAAACCGCAAATGGAACAATCGGAGATTATATTGTCCAACAATATCATTGAAGTACTTTTCGCAGTCGAAATTATTTTCTTTACCGAGAATTACGAGTACACTGGTTGCTCCAGGTGTTATCCGAATTACATCAAATGTCTTCCCGTCGTCCTCCTGAAATACATATGTATCGTTATTTCCTGTCCAAAGTCCAACAGAAACACTGAATTAATTTCTGAAATAGCTTAGAAATCGTTTCGAATGAAATGTTAGAAATTACTCTCCCCTAATATTTCAGATTTTGGATACCCAGTTATAAGATTTTTGGCACTAAACCGTTTTTTTATTCTAATCTACATTGAGATCCCTGAAGGCAGATATAAAGCTATGGAAACTGTAATCCACTCGTCCTTAGCACGATCAGTACTGTATATGAATGCTTCGTACCAGTGATCGACTGCACAACAGACTCTGTCATTTTCGCCTTGAAACGTAACATTGCGGTTTTCTCTCAGTTTCCTTCACGAAACCAGACTAATAAGCATTAGACCCAGCAGATTTGGGAATAACAGCAAGGTTCGTCTTCAAATTAGCTACGAATTAATGGCATCTCCTTTACACTTTACTTGAAGTGAACTTCATTGCCTTGAAACTTCCTATACTGTATGATTTATGGAATCTGCTTAACCAGGTCGAAGAAGATTTGAATTCAGCAGTGTTCATCTCCGTTGCGATTCGGAGGATCCAGTCTCGCAGATCTACACTGGTAATAGTACACTGCATCTCACGAGAGTCTGTACATCGTTTGTGTCTCAACAAAACTCCACTAAAGAATTGTTAATGTTATTTATTCAAGTTCAGGGTTTTATGTTGGTTACTAATTGGAGGTAACGGGACTTTGTAGCCACCATGTACAGTAAGTCTGTCCGATAGGTTTTTTTCACAGTTTGCGAGTTTCAGTTTGGTGCATATTTATTACTTCGTGTCAGTCTCCCTTATATTTATGATCATCACAGTCAGATTTTACGAAATAAAACCCGGTTTACACATTGCTTAACATTAAGCTTAAACACAATGAGTATTAATTCAGTTTAACGGCCATTGTTAACACTTACGCTACTGCAAAAGCTACTGATAATTATTATGGATATTAAATGAGTTTAGGGAAGCTATCAACGGAAACCGAAATTCGATTAACAAATTACGACCACTACGAGTCCTGTTATCTGTTTAGCGATGCGCCGTCAACCAAGGAAATGTGCGTGCAATGTTGCGCATGTATTGTCCGCTCCAGATACGGTAGCGATGTAGGCCGCCCAAGGTGGTCTCGCGGTTCTAGGCGCGCAGTCCGGAACCGTGCGACTGCTACGGTCGCAGGTTCGAATCCTGCCTCGGGCATGGATGTGTGTGATGTCCTTAGGTTAGTTAGGTTTAAGTAGTTCTAAGTTCTAGGGGACTGATAACCACAGCAGTTGAGTCCCATAGTGCTCAGAGCCATTTTTCGATAGCGATGTAGAATACAACAACCGCCAGGCAAACTACGAATTTGGCAACTTTCAACATTTTTTTTAATCCTTGCACTGAGTCTTAGCAGCAAAAATTTTTGACAGGCCCTCTCTTTCGGTATATTCTTCCTGTATAAAAAAATTCAGGGCAAGTTTCGACATATCTCAGGACCGTTTCCGTCATAAAATGAAGATTTTTCGAATGGCTTCAGTGCGAAATTGTACTAAGAATATCTTAGTTAAGTACTTATTTCTTATAATGTTAAAGTATGTTGCATGGTATAATACGTGCTCCACTTATTGAAAATACGGAACCTTGCTGGTTAATTATTTGGTCTTCTAAATTTCGGTGTCTGCTAATATCTTTGATGAATATTGCGGTTGTGTATAAACAATGACTAAATTTTGACAAGTGAGTGAAATAACTGTGAAGCTGTTGTCAGAACGTCCAAACGTTTAAAGTGCAATCCCCAACAGGTTCTGCAATGGAATCCAAATGTTGCACGTTAATTTTTCCATAAAACCGTCACCGTCTCTGTCCGTTATCCTCAATCACAACAGAAACGGTATTTAAATGGTAGATGTTTGTGCCCAGCTGAATTTAGGAGCTTCACAGTATTTGTCTAAAATTCTAGTGTAGCCCTATTTGATATATAACACATCAAACATTCGGAAAATCTGTCAGTTTTCCGAATAATGCTCTCAGAATGAGAACGACCTCATAATTAGGTCACAATCTAGATGCTTCCTGGTGCTGAGCGTAGGAAAGTTAACCATGACAGCAGAAGGAAAAGCAACGATTAATGGCAGAGAAACAGAAACAGAATTTGTAATCAATCATTAGCCACATTAAGTATATGCATTATAAACACGACTTACTTAATATGTCGTACAAAAATCGCTGAGAAAAGTTCTCGAGGAATGAATAAATTTGGTGATGGTGAAGAATTTGAAAGGCTTAATTTGGAAATTACTTCGTGTCCGTGGATATAGTCATAGCTACGTTATGAAAGGAACGTTTTTTGTATCATGACTCGTGTTATCTTTCGTTCAGTTTTTATTGATACTCTAATTATTTGTGAACAATATACACTACTGGCCATTAAAATTGCCACACCACGAAGATGACGTGCTACAGACGCGAAATTTAACCGACAGGAAGAAGATGCTGTGATATGCAAATGATTAGCTTTTCAGAGCATTCACACAAGTTTGGCGCCGGTGGCGACACCTACAACGTGCTGGCATGTGGAAAGTTTCCAACCGATTTCTCATACACAAAAAAAAAAGCAGTTCACCGGCGTTGCCTAGTGAAACTTTGTTGTGATGCCTCGTGTAAGTAGGAGAAATGCGTACCATCACTTTTCCGACTTTGATAAAGGTCGGATTGTAGCCTATCACGATTGCGGTTTATCGTATCGTGACATTGCTGCTCGCGTTGGTCGATATCCAATGACTGTTAGCAGAATATGAAATCGGTGGGTTTAGGAGGGTAATACGGAACGCCGTGTTGGATCCCAACGGCCCCGTATCACTAGCAGTCGAGATGACAGGCATCTTATCCGCATGGCTGTAACGGATCGTGCAGCCACGTCTCAATCCCTGAGTCAACAGATGGGGACGTATGCAAGACAACAACCATCTGCACGAACAGTTCGACGACGTTTGCAGCAGCATGGACTATCAGCCCGGAGACCATGGCTGCGGTTACCCTCGACTCTGCATCACAGACAGGAGCACCTGCGACGGTGTACTCTACGACAAACCTGGGTGCACGAATGGCAAAACGTAATTTTTTCGGATGAATCCTGGTTCTGTTTACAGCATTATGAAGGTCGCATCCGTGTTTGGCGACATCGTGGTCAACGCACATTGGAAGCGTGTATTCGTCATCGCCATACTGGCGTATCACCCGGCGTGATGGTATGGTGTGCCATAGGTTACACGTCTCGGTCACCTCTTGTTCTCATTGACGGCACTTTGAACAGTGGACGTTACATTTCAGATGTGTTACGACCCGTTGCTCTACCCTTCATTCAATCCCTGCGAAACCCTACATTTCAGCAGGATAATGCACGTCCACTTGTTGCAGGTCCTGTACGGGCCTTTCAATATGCAGTAATGTTCGACTGCTGCCCTGGCCAGAACATTCTCCAGATCTCTCACCAATTGAAAACGTCTGGTCAATGGTGGCCGAGCGTCTGGCTCGTCACAATACGCCAATCACTACTCTTGATGAACTGTGGTACCGTGTTGAAGCAGCATGGGCAGCTGTACTTGTACACGCCATCCAAGCTCTGTTTGACTCAATGCGCAGGCGTATCGAGGCCGTTATTACGGCCAGAGGTGGTTGTTCTGAGTACTGATTTCTCAGGATCTATGCACCCAAATTGCGTGAAAATGTAATCACATGTCAGTTCTAGTATAATATATTTGTCCAATGAATACCCATTTATCATCTGCATTTCTTCTTGGTGTAGTAATTTTAATGGCCAGTAGTGTATCTATTGTAGAGATATCCAACCCGCTCTTGTCCCTGTTCGCTACTAAATGTTTTGGAAACTGCGAACACGACACAATCAAGCTGTCCATTGGTTCTTTTGGTATTTTTTTGTCTTCGAGACTTCAAAGACTTGTTTGATGCTCTTACAACGCTAGTAGAAGCTGACCAGACTTCTCGTATTTTACGGGGTCGTCCCTTATTTAGCTTATGACTCCCATTGTGCCGACGAAATACATGTAGAACGGGGGTACATTGCTCCGTTTTTCATTAACCGTCCGGTATATTTTCAAATACCATCTCTTTAAGTAACGGATAGCATAATTAAATGGAGAACAAATGTGATCATGCTCAAAAAATAACGAAAATATAGTTTTTGATTAAGCCAGACCGAGCGAGATACATTTTAGAAATTCTTTGGTTGGTATTTTGTAATGCTTTCACATGGCAAACAGTTTGTCTCTTCTGCTTTCCTTGTGGTTGCCTGTTCCTTCAGGTCGCCACGTTCAAGAGTGTGGCTTTAGGGCGTTAGAGTCACACCTTACAAATACAGGGTGTTTCAAAAATGACCGGTATATTTGGAACGGCAATAAAAACTAAACGAGCAGCGATAGAAATACACCGTTTGTTGCAATATGCTTGGGACAACAGTACATTTTCAGGCAGACAAACTTTCGAAATTACAGTAGTTATAATTTTCAACACCAGATGGCACTGCGGTCTGGGAAACTCTATAGTACGATATTTTCCACATATCCACCATGCGTAGCAATAATATGGCGTAGTCTCTGAATGAAATTACCCGAAACCTTTGACAACGTGTCTGGCGGAATGGCTTCACATGCAGATGAGATGTACTGCTTCAGCTGTTCAATTGTTTCTGGATTCTGGCGGTACACCTGGTCTTTCAAGTGTCCCCACAGAAAGAAGTCACAGGGGTTCATGTCTGGCGAATAGGGCGGCCAATCCACGCCGCCTCCTGTATGTTTCGGATAGCCCAAAGCAATCACACGATCATCGAAATATTCATTCAGGAAATTAAAGACGTCGGCCGTGCGATGTGGCCGGGCACCATCTTACATAAACCACGAGGTGTTCGCAGTGTCGTCTAAGGCAGTTTGTACCGCCACAAATTCACGAAGAATGTCCAGATAGCGTGATGCAGTAATCGTTTCGGATATGAAAAATGGGCCAATGATTCCTTTGGAAGAAATGGCGGCCCAGACCAGTACTTTTTGAGGATGCAGGGACGATGGGACTGCAACATGGGGCTTTTCGGTTCCCCATATGCGCCAGTTCTGTTTATTGACGAAGCCGTCCAGGTAAAAATAAGCTTCGTCAGTAAACCAAATGCTGCCCACATGCATATCGCCGTCATCAATCCTGTGCACTATATCGTTAGCGAATGTCTCTCGTGCAGCAATGGTAGCGGCGCTGAGGGGTTGCCGCGTTTGAATTTTGTATGGATAGAGGTGTAAACTCTGGCGCATACGTGGACGTTGGCGTCATTTGGACCGCAGCTGCAACACGGCGAACGGAAACCCGAGGCCGCTGTTGGCTCACCTGCTGCACTAGCTGCGCGTTGCCCTCTGTGGTTGCCGTACGCGGTCGCCCTACCTTTCCAGCACGTTCATCCGCCACGTTCCCAGTCCGTTGAAATTTTTCAAACAGATCCTTTATTGTATCGCTTTTCGGTCCTTTGGTTACATTAAACCTCCGTTGAAAACATCGTCTTGTTGCAACAACACTGTGTTCTAGGCGGTGGAATTCCAACACCAGAAAAATCCTCTGTTCTAAGGAATAAACCATGTTGTCTACAGCACACTTGCACGTTGTGAACAGCACACGCTTACAGCAGAAAGACGACGTACAGAATGGCGCACCCACAGACTGCGTTGTCTTCTATCTCTTTCACATCACTTGCAGCGCCATCTGTTGTTGAAAAGTGTAACTACTGTAATTTCGAAAGTTTGTCCGCCTGAAAATGTACTGTTGTCCCAAGCATATTGCAACAAACGGTGTATTTCTATCGCTGCTCGTTTAGTTTTAATTGCCGTTTCAAATATACCGGTCATTTTTGAAACACCCTGTATATGCTAGTACAGCATATGGAAGTCGCGTTACTGTCGGCAGTTGATCAACAGAATTAATCCAAGGTGGATTAATCTCCATGTCTCTTAGTGAAGAGCGCAGCTCATTAAGGTATACCACGTGGTCAGTGGAAACGAGATAGCTAATGGACACTCGCGCCGTGGTGCTCGACTCGCAAGTAGAACGATGAAATCCCGATGGCGGAATGAATATTCACTTCCTGCTTTCGTCCGGCAGTGGGAGGGGAGTCTCTGATCACCGCATTTTGTGACCGTTTCCTGGATGATACTCCAAACCTATCCTCGGTTTCTCCTTGGGTGAGAGCATGTTACACAGTTAATGGAGACCCGTCCGTTGGATGATGTAATGTACGTATACGCGCAGATCTGTATTCCGCAAGCTACCTGGTGTTGTGTTGCTGGAGGGTTATTTGATTATCAGGGGGTTTCCTTCCTGTCCTTTCCCAATCGCGAGTGCTCCGCGGAGTTTATGATTGTCACTAAGCATCTCTAATTTTACGTGTATGGTTTTTTCGTGAGATATGGAATGACTTTCTAGGAACGTGCGCTCTGAGAATTTGAACGTTAAACCACACAGTAATGCAGAACGCCCATCTTGCATTGTTTGCCACTGGAGAATTTCCGTGATGGCACTGCGCTAACTAAATGAACATAAGCTACCTCCTTTAGGCGTGGACGTTCTAAGAATTCTGTCACTGCTTCTCGGTTAGCCGCCAGCCTTAGCTGCGGATGGTATTATGTGCTCGTTCCGCTTCATATCACTCCGTACGCATATTCACAGGTAATTAGTGGCAACGAGTGCTTTCTGTGGTTCGTGTGGTCATACACTGTAGGGTCCTTCTGGCCATTTGTGTGCAGTGCCTAACTCCTGTTTGGGGGTCGACTGTCAGTCCCTGCAGTCGATTCGCTACAGATATCCCTGCAGTTTTTCTTCTGTTTTTTTAAATTTGCGACTTCTTTGTGCACAACAGTATCATCCGAAAAATATGTCGGAAAATGGCATTTCATCCACAAAAGATGTCTAAAGATACCAAAATGGATTGAAATGGAATGGTCATCGTAACTGCCGTCTGCGCCACGTCTGCTGTGCAGCGAGCTACGTTAATTTAAGTATTAACTGTATTTTTCTTACTTGTCATTTCTTCTTCCGTGTGTTTTTCCTTTTAGGAAGCTTTAATTGTCGAGTGCTAGTAATAGTGTTCCATAGATTTTGTGTTTGTTTTGAATACAGTCAGAGAGAGTCCCTTTAGTCAACCATAGTGCCAGTAGTGCTAGTGTTTGTTTTGAATACAGTCCAGAGACAGGTACTGCTATTTTCATTGTTTTCTACAAGAAGTGTCTAGTAACCACAGTTTAGTCAACTATCAGCCGCCTTTAGTGAATTAGCAGTCTAGTTAAAAGTTGATCAACTCTAAACAGTAAATTGATTTCTTAGGATGTGTGATTGCTGTCTACGGACGCAGGAGGAGCTGGCCACTGTTCGCGAACAGCTGAACGTGTTGATGGCCGCGGTCAGCCATCTTCAGGCTGCTGCCTCGGAGTGTAGCGGCAGTGGGGAGTCTGGTGCGTCGCATGGCACACCCCAGGTGTTACACATGCTTCACCCACTGTCCCTGCTGTCGAGACATCTTCGCGGGTACCGGCCGCGGTTGGGCCACCCTCTCCCCAAGGGGAGTGGAGGGTTCAGCGGCGTTCGCGGCCCACGAGGCGGAGGGTCAGTGTGGAGGCTGGCCGTGTGGCATCGCCCGCTCTACCTGTGAGTGGACATGTGGCCGTTCCTTCAGCAAGGTCTAGGCAGGCACACGGGGGGAGGTGTTTATTAGTGATTGGGAGCTCCAACGTTAGGCGGGTGATGGAGCCCCTTAGGGAAATAGCGGAAAGGTCGGGGAAGAAGGCCAGTGTTCACTCTGTCTGCTTGCCGGGGGGTCTCATCCGAGATGTGGAGGAGGCTATGCCGGCGGCGATGGAGAACACTGGGTGCACCCGACTGCAAATTGTTGCTCATGTCGGCACCAATGAGTCCTGCCGTCTGGGTTCAGAGGTCATCCTCAGTTCATACGGGCGGTTGGCGGAGTTGGTGAAGGCGGAAAGCCTCGCTCTCGGGTTGGAATCTGAGCTAACTATTTGTAGTATAGTTCCTCTGGTTTGAAGCCGAGTGGAAGGCTTAAACCAGAGGCTCAGACGTTTCTGCGGAGATCTGGGGTGCAAATTTCTCGACCTCAGCTATCGGGTGGAGAAATGTAGGGTCCCCCTGAATAGGTCAGGCGTGCACTACACGCAGGAAGCGGCTACAAGGGTAGCGGAGTACGTGTGCAGTGCACATGTGGGTTTTTTAGGTTAGAAAACTCTCTCCCTAGGCCCGACAAGACGCCTCCTGAGACGCGGCTAGGTAGGAGTAGGCAAAATGTAACAGGGAATAACAATATTAATGTGCTAATAGTAAACTGCAGGAGCGTCTATAGAAAGATCCCAGAACTGCTCTCATTAATAAACGGTCACAATGCCCACATAGTATTAGGGACAGAAAGTTGGCTGAAACCAGATGTAAACAGTAATGAAATTCTAAACTTAGATTGCAATATGTGAGGGGGGGGGGCGTGTTTATAGCGATAAGAAGTGAAATAGTATCGAAGGAAATTGACGAAGATCCGAAATGTGAAATAATTTGGGTGAAGGTCACGGTTAAAGTAGACTCAGACATGGTAATTGGATGCCTCTATAGGCCCCCTGCCTCAGCAGCTGTTGTGGCTTAGCACCTGAAGGATAATTTCGAAAATATTTCGAGTAGATTTCCCTACCATGTTATAGTGCTGGGTGGAGATTTTAATTTGCCAGATATAGACTGGGAGACTCAAACGTTCATAACAGGTGGCAGGGTCAAAGAATCCAGTGAAATTTTTTTAAGTGCTTTATGTGAAAACTACCTTGAGCAGTTAGAGAACCGACTCGTGGCGGTAACGTATTAGACCTTCTGATGACAAACAGACCAGAACTATTTGAACCAGGTAACGCAGAACAGGGAATCAGCGATCATAAAGCGGTTACTGCATCGATGATTTCAGTCGAAAATAGAAATATTAAAAAAAGTTAGGAAGATTTTTCTGTTTAGCAAAAGTGACAAAAAGCAGATTTCAGAGTACCTGACGGCACAACATAAAAGTTTTGTCTCGAGGACAGATAGTATTGAGGATCAATGGACAAACTTCAGAACCATCGTACAATATGCGTTGGATGAGTATGTGCCAAGCAAGATCGTAAGAGATGGAAAAGAACCACCGTGGTACAACAACCGAGTTAGAAAACTGCTGCGGAAGCAAAGGGAACTTCACAGTAAACATAAACATAGCCAAAGCCTTTCACACAAACAAAAATTACGCGAAGCGAAATGTAGTGTGAGGAAGGCTATGCTAGAGGCGTTCAATGAATTCGAAAGTAATGTTCTATGTACTGACTTGCCAGAAAATCCTAAGAAATTTTGGTCTTATGTCAAAGCGGTTGGTGGATCAAAAGAAAATGTCCAGACACTCTGTGACCAAAATGGTACTGAAACAGTGGATGACAGACTAAAGGCCGAAATACTAAATGTCTTTTTGCAAAGCTGTTTCACAGAGGAAGACTGCACTGTAGTTCCTTCTCTAGATTGTCGCACAGATGACAAAATGGTAGATATCGAAATGGACGACAGAGGGCTTAACATCGCTCAAAAGAGGAAAGGCCGCGGGACCTGATGGGATACCAGTTCGATTTTACACAGAGTACGCGAAGGAACTTGCCCCCCTCCTTGCAGCAGTGTACCGTAGGTCTCTAGAAGAGCGTAGCGTTCCAAAGGGTTGGAAAAGGGCACAGGTCATCCCCGTTTTCAAGAACGGACGTCGAACAGATGTGCAGAACAATAGACCTATATCTCTACCGTCGATGAGTTGTAGAATTTTGGAACACGTATTATGTTCGAGTATAATGACTTTTCTGGAGACGAGAAATCTACTCTGTAGGAATCAGCATGGGTTTCGAAAAAGACGATCGTGTGAAACCCAGCTCGCGTTATCGTCCACGAGACTCAGTGGGCCATAGACACCGGTTCACAGGTAGATGCCGTGTTTCTTGACTTCCGCAAGGCGTTCGATACAGTTCCCCACAGTCGTTTAATGAGCAAAGTAAGAGCATATGGACTATCAGACCAATTGTGTGATTGGGTTGAAGAGTTCCTAGATACCAGAACGCAGCATGTCATTCTCAATGGAGAGAAGTCTTCCGAAGTAAGAGTGATTTCAGGTGTGCGACAGGGGAGTGTCGTGGGACCGTTGCTATTCACAATATACGTAAATGATCTTATGGATGACATCGGAAGTTCACTGAGGTTTTTGCGGATGATGCTGTGGTATATCGAGAGATTGTAACAATGGAAAATTGTACTGAAATGCAGGAGGATCTGCAGCAAATTGACGCATGGTGCAGGGAATGGCAATTGAATCTCAATGTAGACAAGTGTAATGTGCTGCGAATACACGGAAAGAAAGATCCCTTGTAATTTAGCTACAATATAGCAGGCCAGCTACTGGAAGCAGTTAATTCCATAAATTATCTGGGAGTACGCATTAGGAGTGATTTAAAATGGAATGATCATATGAAGTTGATCATCGGTAAAGCAGATGCCAGACTGAGATTCATTGGAAGAGTCCTAAGGAAATGCAATCCGAAAACAAAGGAAGTGGGTTAGAGTACGCTTGTTCGCCTACTGCTTGGATACTGCTCAGCAGTGTGGGATCCTTACCAGATAGGGTTGATAGAAGAGTTAGAGAAGATCCAACGGAGAGCAGCGCGCTTCGTTACAGGATCATTTAATAATCGCGAAAGCGTTACGGAGATGATAGATAAACTCCAGTGGAAGAATCTGCAGGAGAGACGCTCAGTAGCTGGGTACGGGCTTTTGTTGAAGTTTCGAGAACATACCTTCACCGAGGAGTCAAGCAGTATATTGCTCCATCCTACGTATATCTCGCGAAGAGACCATGATGATAAAATCAGAGAGATTAGAGCCCACACAGAGGCATACCGACAATCCTTCTTTCCACGAACAATACGAGACTGGAGTAGAAGGGAAAACCGATAGAGCTACTCAAGGTACCCTCCGCCACACACCGTCATGTGGCTTACGGAGTATGGATGTAGATGTAGATGTAGAATGGTTTTCGAATATGGGGGACCCGTAGCAAACAGGTGAAACGGTGGGCCTATCTGTATACAAAGGCTGTACAATGAATGGAAATATAAACGGTCGCAAGCTTGTCTATCATGCTCAAGCTTCTTCAACTCTGCATAAATGCTGCAACCTGCATTCATTTCGCCTTGCTTATTGTGGTCAAGCGTTGGTCGCCCTTTACAATTAAGCTTGGGGATTTCTTGTGGGTGTCTATTCTGACAAGCATTTCAGATGTGTCATAAATGAGACATTATTTAGTAAAAAACTTAACATTTGAACAAGTTATGTAAATAGGCCTACATGCATTTTCACGGAAATGGAAGTGCGGTGTTGGACGTTCTTCTTTTATGATGCAAGACAGTGCTAATGGAGAGTTTCAGTAAGTGTAGCTGAAACTCACTTTCTTGAGGTGTAGAGGAAGAACGTACAAACACAGCAATTTCCATTTTCGTAAAAATGTTTATTTAAGTACTACATGTATTTATATAACTAGTTGAAAAGTCTGGAGGAATGGAACAATATGGACACTGCCCAGCATAAGGTCACTGAAGAAAAGACTTTTATTAATGTTTAACACCAAAGCTGCTTTTTGTTTACTGGTTGATTAGTCTCGAGCTTTGCCCATTTTCGCAACCACGGAACTAGTCAGCTAGTAAATAAACAGCAGCTTTGGTGTTAAGGATTCCAAAATTTCCTTTCTTCTACATTTGGGAGCTTCAAGACGCGACGTACTGAAGACGTTGTAGACATGTTGCATCATTTTAGGTGTACCCACACTGCTGTGATGACGTTATACAAATCTTTACCACCAACTTTTACGTTCCGCCACATTTAAATCACGTTTTGGAACTTCGCATTGCTCTTCGATGATGAATAACAGAAGAACGCACAACAGTAGAGGAACATCTACTTCAGAACGTAGGACTCTCTCTTTACTGATTCTATTCGAAGGGGCTGATTTAAGGCCCAAGAGACACAAGCCGCTACTTGCGGCGCCAAGGTGACAGGGGCGCCAGAGGCGTCCCATCTGTAACTTTTATGTGCGTTGTATGTCACAGTTAGTAGCGAAAACTGACAAAAGTGAAACTGTAGCAGGGAAAAGGGTGAGAGACAGAAGGGCGGTGGGGAGGGGGGGTAATGATAACTAGCTTGTGTGCAAAATTATTCTCTAACCGTCCCCTTATTTACATGCATTACTGGAAGCAAATGTATAGTATTTTAGTAAATAGTACCTCATTCATGACTTTTGTGAATTTCCTGGTCATAGTTGTCTGTAATTCCGAACTGATTCATATGCAAACTATGCCCCTTGATTATCTGATTCGCTAATTTTTAAAAGTCGACTATACATACATGTAGAGTTTTTCAGACAGATGGTCTTTCTGGATTGTAGAACATACACACTACCGGAATATAATTTTTGCACAATTTAAGTCGTCAGAGTTGGTGTGAAGCACTTGAGACATTTGACTGCGATAACTACCAACTTCAGTTTCTTTCTTTTTCGGAAGATGTCTTTACCGAGGATCTACGAAACGAAAAATGAACGTTATGTAATCTAGTCATAATTAACAATCAATAATGGATTATAAATGCACTTGCACTGACCACTTCGCTAGATCTGTACTTTGTTCGAAATGCGCAACTGCAGCTGGAGTACTCAATGAATGGGATATCAACAACTGTATACAATTGCAGTCTAGATTAAATTTGAGAGCGAAACGATGTCGGTAACTATCTTTCGCGGATGCTACAGCTGTTAATCAGTTAATAACAATTTCTTGTTTGGGTCTCGCGAGCAGATTGAATCTGATGACTATGACTAAGACTCGGCGTTAGTGCCCATAATATCCTAAAACCAAATAAGACCGAGGCAGAGTTAATGTATGCTTCCTTAAATGAAGCAACAAGTTTACTGTTACCAGTCAACGGTGACTGGTAACAGTAAACTTGTTGTTTCATTTAATGTCAGTAACAGTCACGGTGAAGGCTAACCTAAAAATGTATGCTTCCTTATTATTACATACAGGGTGTTACAAAAAGGTACGACCAAACTTTCAGGAAACATTCCTCACACAAAAATAAAGAAAAGATGTTATGTGGACATGTGTCCGGAAACGCTTAATTTCCATGTTAGAGTTCATTATAGTTTCGTCAGTATTTACTGTACTTCCTCGATTCACCTCGCGTTGGCCCAATTGAAGGAAGGTAATGTTGACTTCGGTGCTTGTATTGACATGCGACTCATTGCTCTACAGTACTAGCATGAAGCACATCATTACGTAGCATCAACAGGTTAGTGTTCATCACGAACGTGGTTTTGCAGTCAGTGCAATGTTTACAAATGCGGAGTTGGCAGATGCCCATTTGATGAATGGATTAGCACGGGGATATAGCCGTGGCGCGGTACGTTTGTATTGAGACAGATATCCAGAACGAAGGTGTCCCGACAGGAGGACGTTCAAAGCAATTGATCGGCGTCTTAGGGAGCACGGAACATTCCAGCCTATAACTCGTGACTGGGGAAGACCTAGAACGACGAGGACACCTGCAATGGACGAGGCAATTCTTCGTGCAGTTGACGATAACCCTAATGTCAGCGTCAGAGAAGTTGCTGCTGTACAAGGTAACGTTGACCACGTCACTGTATGGAGAGTGCTACGGGAGAACCAGTTGTTTCCGTACCATGTACAGCGTGTGCAGGCACTATCAGCAGATGATTGGCCTCCACGGGTACACTTCTGCGAATGGTTCATCCAACAATGTGTCAATCCTCATTTCAGTGCAAATGTTCTCTTTACGGATGAGGGTTCATTCCAACGTGATCAAATTGAAAATTTTCACAATCAAAATGTGTGGGCTGACGAGAATCCGCACGCAATTGTGCTGCTAGAACATGTGTCTTTACAAGTACGACACAACATGTGGTTCATGCACGGTGGAGCTCCTGCACATTTCAGTCGAAGTGTTCGTACGCTTCTCAACGACAGATTCGATGACCGATGGATTGGTAGAGGCGGACCAATTCCATGGCCTCCACGCTCTCCTCATCCGTCTTGCCTCTCATTTATGGGGGAATTTGAAAGCTCTTGTCTACGCAACCCCGGTACTAAATGTAGAGACTCTTCGTGCTCGTATTGTGGACGGCTGTGATACAATACGCCATTCTCCAGGGCTGCATCAGCGCATCAGGGATTCCATGCGACGGAGGGTGGATGCATGTATCCTCGCTAACAGAGGACATTTTGAACTTTTCCTGTAACAAAGTGTTTGAAGTCACGCTGCTACGTTCTGTTGCTGTGTGTTTCCATTCCATGATTAATGTGATTTGAAGAGAAGTTATAAAATGAGCTCTAACATGGAAAGTAAGCGTTTCCGGACACATGTCCACAAAACATATTTTCTTTCTTTGTGTGGGAGGAATGTTTCCTGAAAGTTTGGCCGCACCTTTTTGTAACACCCTGTATATATTCTTTGAAATAAAATTTAAAATTATAGGAATGCAGGTGCGCCCAGCATGCATGAAAGCATTTTTTGTGTGTACGTGGTGCTGGACAGCTTGGTTAAAGATTAAAAATTGTCGCGTAATACACAGTTGTAGCTTTTATTTTTATGAAAGATGATCGACTTCGGTCATGAATCTGACCATCCTCGAATCAGAAGAATGTTACACATGATGCAACTGTATTACCGTAGTGCAACGCATAGCTAAATACTTTCTGTGGACTTAGCTTGGTCAGATTGAGGTCCAGACCGACATTATCCAATAAAAACAAGAAATTACTGCTGTGTACCATACGACGTTATGTTCTACAGATATATTTTTTTAACTGTCCAAACACGTTTTGTTACCTTCCTACTATCTTCGTGGCTATTGTTATTCACCTCGTTCGTTAGGACCTTCTTTACAATATTGTGTAACTTCCCATCTGCAACAAAATGCTATTATTGTGCGGTTGGTTGATGAATTAGCAAACCGCTCTATCTTTAAAGGTTTTTTGTTACGCGAAAATATTTCTGGACCACATAATGTAACTAAAGCTATTTTCCTGTCTCTTTTTCCTCACCTGCACGCTCTTCTGTTGCAGAATGGCGCATACAAACAGAGTGGATTTGTGGAAGTATTAATAAATTCGTTACTTAAAACATCAAACTTGACAAAACATAATATTTATATCCGTGGTAGTGCTTATGCCGGTTTTTATTTGCATAGCAGGCGGACATGAATTTCCATAACTTCGTCTGCGAACTGGGCTGCTACTATCGTTTTAAAACCAAACAGTGATGAGAAAACATGTAATATCTTATTAATGACTGATTAGCACCTCGAATTCGCGTCCGTAAAATGCTGTCATCTGTGGAATGAATGGTCTCATATCGATCTTTTGAATATACAGGGTGTGTCAAACATTTCGGGTCAAATTGAAATAGGTAATAGTGAGTCCACAACCGATTTATTGAGATGGGAACCAATAGTCGGAAATACATATTTATTTTGTTGTGGACATACACAGCGTAGACCACATAACAACAATGTAGTTCACAGTTAATGTTCAAAGGAACGACCACCAGTTCCACGTACGCATGACGGCGGCGCATGATGTTCTGCTGTGGTCTTTCAAAGACTCCTAGCGGCGCGGAGTAGCCGTGCGGTCTTGGTTGCCTTGCCACGGTTCGCGCGGCTCCCGGCGTTGGAAGTTCGAGTCCTCCCTTGGCCATGGGTGTGTGTGTGTCGTCCTTAGCGAAAGTTAGTTTAAGCTAGGTTAAGTAGTGTGTAAGCCTAGGGACCGATGACCTCAGCAGTTTGGTCCCATGGAACTTACCACAAATTTCCAAATTTTCAAAAATTCCTAGTGTCTGTTGTACCAGGAGACAGGCAACTTGGTCGCTGACAAGCAGATCTTCATTAATTCATGTGGGGGTTTCACTCATCAACCTCTTGACGTAATCCCAGAGCGAAAAGTCCAGAGATGTGAAATCCGACGGCCGGCCGATGTGGCCGAACGGTTCTAGGCGCTCCAGTCTGGAGCCGCGCGACCGCCACTGTCGCAGGTTCGAATCCTGCCTCGGGCATGGATGTGTGTGATATCCTTAGGTTAGTTAGGTTTTAGTAGTTCTAAGTTCTCTGGGACTGATGAACTCAGATGTTAAGTCCCATAGTGCTCAGAGCCATTTTGAGACCCGACGATCGCGCTGGTCACGGGACGCCTTTTCTTCCTGTATGATAAAGATGATACGTGTGGTTCAGGCGCACGCGGACATTATCATCATAGTGGGTCAGTACACTGTCATGTTAGGGTCATATCCCTTTGCAGACAACGTGGGGTACTGTTTCACAGCAATGAGGCGATAAATCTCGCAGGATCACTAGGACATGTGGACGAATCATACGGAGGAGTAGCAAATAAGATCCTGCTATGTGATCCTAGGCAATGCCCGACCATTCATTGATAGAGAACCTTTGCTGGCTGCCACCGATGTTTGTGGCATGGGGATGGCTCTCACTCCAGACTTGGCTGCTAAAAACATCGTCACGGGTGAATGAGGCCTCTTCCGTGAACAATACAAACTGTACGAAGTTGGAAACTACAGGACTGCGAGGATAATTCATTGACAGACGAGAATGCCGGGCTCAAAATCCGTTGGTCTCAGTCTTGCACACGTTCTTCATGATAGGGGTATAATACTCATTCCACTAGTGCTCCCCACATTGTATCCTTCCAACTTTCATGGTGGCTTGTTGGCTGTCAGTTCAGATGAAGGGTTCACCCTTCTTTCGCAAAAGGTTCAAGAGAGGAACCAGTTCCGTAAATTTCGGGACGAATTTAGGAAGAAGCATGCCACGCCCTTCTTGGTTTTGGGAGGGCTGAAACTATAATGGAATTGGTCCTTGACTGGTCATTCCTAACCCGTTCTGCTGAAACTAAATGTCCAAGAAAGAATAACTCATACCAGCCTAAGGTAACCTTGGATGGTTTCACAGTAAGACCTGCTTGTCTTAGTCACCCAAGAAGAAGACTTAGGTGCTCCAAATGATCGTCGAAGGCGCCACAATAAATGACGTCATACCGATAGTTGTAGACACATTTAAACTTGAGATCGCTTAACAGGAAATCAAGCAACCTGGAACGAACTGTTGCACCGGTAGACAAGTCAAAAGCAACACGGCTAAACCCTTATACGTTCCAATCGGTACAAAACGCTGTGGCGGCCTTGAATTCTGCAGCCAAAAGAATTTGGTAGTTGGCCAGATTGAAATCAAAAACCCTGCAAAAAAACAGCTTTGCAAGTCAGGAGGTGGAACTGACTCCAAGATGTCCTTTTGATTAAGAACACGGCAGGCCACAACCGGTCGGAAGTCCCCTCCATTATCCTTCACGACCAAAAATATTGGTGCGTCGTACAGCGAAGTGGATGCTCCTATAACCTCCTCCTCGAACCTTTTGTTAACCAACTCACGCAGCACCTTCATTTTAGGTGGGGACAACTGATACTGTGACTGTCTGATCGGAAACTGATCAAACAACAAAACATAATATTTAGTACTGTTGGTGACGTCTAATCCGTCCATAAGTACCCCGGGAAACTACCAACATGTCTAAGAAGATCTGAGCATTACAAGGAGGCAGGTACGCCACATCAAAGTCGATATTAAAAATATGGTTGTTTCATGGGCTCACCCCCATACAATGTTGGCAGAAACCGAACTTCACTTCGAGGAGAAATGCAGAATAAAATCGCCAGCGCGTTTGATCTAACACGAGCACAGTTTGACTAACGAAACAGCATCCCAATAAAAGGTCTGTAATGAGAACTTTCGCCACCAAACTTCCATAGGCCAACAAGAAATGCGTAAGCAGCCAATGAGGGGAAGAGATTGACCATTAACCGTCCTGTAAGATACGCCTACAGGTTTCAATTTAGGGAGCTTACAAATATGACGGTATCTGGAATACCATCAACGACTCAGTAGCGAAACACTACTACTCGAGTTCAACGAAGCACTTAAGGGCTCATGATTAACATAAAAGCAAACGAAAGGCAGGGCACTATTAGTCACCATTTTGAGTTTATTGAACTGCCTCATCAACACTGAGCCGGTACCGCGTCAGGACCCTCTTCTGGGGCCAGCTGTTACGACATTCTCTGCACTGGACTCGCACTGACGTGCAAATTGTCCCTGCCGGCCACAACGATAACAATGGTCTCTACGGCCGTCACCTTATCAAAACCCGCTCCTCGAGTGAGACCGACAACTTGAGACGACGCCCTCTCACAGACTCGCCTTCTGTTGGCTTGCTTAAGCCCTCCACAAGAGTAACTAGGCTATTCAGGTCGCGATAGATCAGAGGTCTATTAGCAAATGGAACTCTGTAATGATCCTCCTACTTAATACCTTGCAAGATAGTACTAACCCCATACTCAGAAAGCTGTAGATCAGAAGCTATAGTTGCTTCAGTACTTTATGAATATAGTGAACTAGATCCTCCTGTCACTTGTGAACACAAAAGAAATATTAATTTACTAGGTCACTCTTTACCCTAACGGACAAACGCTCCTTCAGAAGAGACGCACACACAAGGACACCTTCCTGTGTAAAACCGCACCGACCATTTTGTCCAGGGACCTGTGACACAAAGGATAGATCAGTTGGAAAACGGTTTTCCACGACACCTTGAAAATCTTGACTTGCTCCTGTAGTTTTATTGAATACTGTAAAACACTAACTTCTGCTTCCTGTGAAGAACGAGGCGTTCTATGGCATGCAGCACACCGATAAAAGGAGTGTACAGTTTAGCAAACCTGGCGGGACGCTTCTGTACATCATCAGTTCTGGGTGATGGGGAGTGTTCCCGATGTTAGGTAACTTGGATTGCCCAGTACTCACTAATCACCTGATAGGGCTCCCATTCTAAGACGCTCAAACCAATATGCGAATAACCATCCTGTTATAAGGTCAATCTACCTCAGGTTTCACCTGAAGATTAGTGGCCACCATCACTGAATCTTCAACCCGCATTAACCAATGCGTAATTTGCGCCGGCATTTGACAGACATTGGCACGAGATGGAACACTGGACTATTGGGAACTAAAGGGTTTAGTGAAGCTCAGAGAAGGACGTATGCAAGAGCGAAACTCACCTACGCTCCATCGACACCTGTTCTGGCGTCCCCAGAGCCACCTGAAGTCGCGCCGATAATTTTGGGACGTCTCCATCTTTGGTTAATTCACATATGCGACATTCATACTTTAGGCGTTCCTTCCTCAAACAGCCACTCCAACCACAACTCTAGACTCCATGAGGAATGAAACGCACCTGGAACCTAAACTGCAAAGCAACAGAAATTGTCTAAATAGGAAAGATACAAAATAGAGCACTATACTGAAAGTAAACGTAGTAACACAAATGATGCTCAATAGATTTCAATCCTTCAACCCAAAAACAATGCTCTGCTGCTAGAATGGTCTGCAGTACTCTTGTTACGCTGTCTATGAATGGAGGACAGGAGAAAAGTGAGATACAACATCATTTGTATTGTGAACTTTCCCTTTATTTTGAACATAACACTCTGAGTTAGATTTATTAAACACATGTTCGAAATACATCTCCAGCTGCAATCCAGGAAGCTGCCTGAGTGTCTCTTCCTGATATTACTACAACACTCAGGGCCTGTAACTGCTAACTGCCGAGCCTGTAGCAGACGTTAACTGCCTGCCGATTACTCACCTTGCCACCAGGTTCCAACACAGCTGCCTCAACCTGAGCCATCTCTTTTCACATTCCCAGTCTGACAGTCTCTGCTCTCATGTCTCAGATCTCTGCGCTAAGCATGTCTACCTAAGACAAAAATGTTCTACTAGAGAATGTGGCACGAGCTCTCGATCGCTCGGCGGTTCACGTATCCTACTCAACCTCTCTCTTTCCACCTCTGCCTCCCCCTTTACCTTATACACCTGGCCACTATTTCTCTAAACTGCTGACCTTCATTCATGTGTCTCGCCATCTTCCCCTCTCTCTGCTCATTTCCTTCTCCCCCTTAACCTCTCCATGCCTGCCTTATTCATTGCAACATATCCCAGCCATATTCATCGGAACATGTAGCCCCTACAGTACAGGCCAATGAAGCAGTCCATTTCAGCTCCCACAACATGCCTGTTATGCAGGGCAGGCAGCATATCAGGGGTTGAAAAATCATTTATTTGCCCCTGATGTACAGCGTCCCATGTAAAGCAGGTCGATAAAGCATGTCGACACTACTCCACCATACCGTTAAGCAAGACAGCCTAGACCATGTTGCGGGTCTGCAAAATCGTTTCTTGTCCATTTCATGTAGGCTCTTCTGCAGCTTTGTTTCAAATGGTTCGCTGACACTCTTCCCATACAAAATGGGTACTAAGCATGGTAGCCTATACAGAAGGAGTTGGAGAAACACTTTTTCCCCATATCTGCACCTGTCCTTAAATTTGTGAAGCCTGTAGTTTCTGTGCCAAATTAGGTTAAAATCGATCCAGGATTTGGAACGATATCCCAGACATACACATCTACACTCGGCTTTATATGTGTAACATTTTTTGGGTGTCCCAGAATGGATATTCAGTACTGAAGCATATGACAAGAACTATTATTCAGAGTAAAAACACATAGTAAAAATGAGCCATAAAATGCATCATCTTTGATACTGTAGAACAAATGTTTTATACTTCAAGCTCTTTGCCTCCCTTATTTTGAGATGAAGGTAATATGGACCAAAAGAAGAGAAAAATATAGAGTGTACATGCATTGAGAAATGCATACCTTGAGAGTGGCGATCACTTGTTCACTAGAAGAGAGATGTGTTTCACAGTAGTGGAGATGAACAAGTACCCATAGCTCTTAAGTTAGGCACTTCAGCGCCCAACATTTACCGGACTGTTTTCTCTTTTATTGGTGTATACTGTCACCTCTCAAAATATGGATTGCAAAGACCTTGGAAAAGAACGGATTTGTTTCACAGTGTCCAGATGAAATGCTCATATTTCATGGGCATTTTAGAGCCCATGTTCACCACTCTTTTTTGGAAGGGCCTTTAAGGCATTTGACTCTGGACTTCCCCTTACACATTCATAGTCTTTTTCACTGATCCGTATGCAAAACTTTGATATTGGAATCTGATTTGCAAAAGAATTACTTTTTACTGCTAGGATGGGTAAGCTTTCATTACTTCTATCAGTGTTAACGTCCCTAGACAAACTACTACATTATTATTGTTTATACTGCGCAGCATTTACATGACAGTTTCTGTTAGTAGACCACAGTATTATTGCACATGGGACTTAAAGCGCTTAGTTCAGCTTATTGTGAATCTGCGCGTAGCCGGGGTTGCGGAGGGAAGAAAGGAAGGTACAACTACAGATATACAATGAAAATAGCACTAAATTTGGTGATTTCAGTTGTGAAGTGGATGGTCCATCATGAAAAGGGCAGACGCGAAGTTTATCATCTGCTGTATCTGTTTCTCTTGAATCCATTCCAGTTTCGTCTATCGTGTCAGATTTCATGTCATTGTCATCTCACGTACTGCCAATTCATCTCTGCTTTCCAGACAAACATTCATTATTGTACGCTCTATTGATTTCTGCATTAAGGATTCCCTACACTAATATTAATTTTGAATTCCTTTGACACATTCCAAAGATTTTAAATTTTCATTTCAGGTAGTTTTACGTAAGGAGTCTTTACTTATTTGTTTTACGGTAGTTGAATTACCGGAAGAAATGTTTGTACATTATTTGTTGTTTCATTCTATTCCAGATTAGCTCGAATGACTGTAGTATGGTAGGAGCATCGTACCGGTGTATCGCTTACGCTTTAAAATGGCATCTGCTTTAATAACAGGCTTCGGTTTATTATAATGCACAATTTGCAATTTGTAAAAGCCCAGTTGAAAACTCAATTTCTTCTGCCTGAGCCATTTAATTATGTCCTCTTTGCGAATAGCAGTAGTCCGGGGCTGTATTTCTCTGATGATACAATACGTTGTCAAGAGCAACAAAATTACCAGCTGGGATATTAGGAATCAGTTTTAACGGTTTGTGATAATTGTCCTTTTACATACCATTGAGATGATTCTGGGATTTAGATGCCGAATCATACACTGATCGAAAAAAACAGCACCAAAAAGTACTTAATGTAGAGCAATGAAATTTCGGGACTGCATATTCTTATGTCACATATTTAAGCGATCAATGTAGCAAAGTCACAGGTTAGTGTAAGCGCGAAATAAGCCATTACAAGTGTGAAATGCTGGAACATTAATAACAGATGTAACCGCCAGAATGTTGAGTGCATGCATGAAAACGTGGAGCCGGCGGCTGTGGCCGAGCGCTTCTATGCGTTTCAGTTCGGTCAGTACGGTCGCCAAATAGTTAGGTTTAAGTAGTTCTAAGTCTAGGGGACTGATGACCTCAGATGTTAAGTCCCATAGTGATTAGAGCCGTTTGAACCATTTGAAAACATGGGTGCATTATGTTGTACAGGTGCCCCATGTTACTTTATGGGATGGTGTTCCATGCTCGTTGCTCTTGGCCTGTCGATACAGTGAGAGTTAATGCTGTTTGTGGATGACGCTTGCTCGATTGGAGACAGATCTGGTAATCGAGCACGCCAAAGCAACAAGTAGACACTCTATAGAGCATGTTTTGTTACAAGACCAGTATTTGCGCGAGCGTTATCCTGTTTACAGTTTTGCAGGCAGGGAGCGTAGGATAACCGCGAGAAAGCTCCTCCTTCATACAAAGTCGCAGCCCAGACTGTACCTCCAGGTGTAAGTCCAGTGTGTCTAGCAAGTCGATGGGTTGGTTAAAGGCGCACCAGTAGCCGCCTTCTAGCCAACATATGTTCAACGTTGCCACTGAGGATGAACTGGCTTTCAGCATAGAACACAACTGACCTCTCTACTCTGCCCTCCAATGAGCTTTCGCTTGACACCACTGAAGTCCGAAATGGCGGTGCTTTGGAGTCAGTGGGATGCAAGCAACAGGGTGTCTAGCGCTAACGTTGAAGTAATCGATGTGTAACAGCTCGTTGTGTCAGTGTGCTGCCAACTGCTATTCAAGTTGCTGCTGAAGATGCAGTACGACGCGCCGATGTTACAAGTCGAACACGACGGTCTTCCCTCTCGGCTGTGCAACGTGGGCGCTTAGAGCCCGACCTTCTTACAACTTCACGACCGCTGCCAGCAATCATGTACAGTACCTATATTCCTTCCAGGTTTTTCTGCAGTGTCGCAGAATGGCATCCGACTACTATTACATAAACTCGTTCAAACTCACAAAGGAACCTCCCCATCGCACCCCCCTCAGATTTAGTTATAAGTTGGCACAGTGGATAGGCCTTCAAAAACTGAACACAGATCAATCGAGAAAACAGGAAGAAGTTGTGTGGAACTATGAAAAAATAAGCAAAATATACAAACTGAGTACTCCATGTGCAAGATAGGCAACATAAAGGAAGGTGCGAACTCAAGAGCGCCGTGGTCCCGTGGTTAGTGTGAGCAGCTGCGGAACGAGAGGTCCTTGGTTCAAGTCTTCCCTCAAGCGAAAATTTTACTTTCTTTATTTTCGCAAAGTTATGATCTGTCCGTTAGTTCATTGACGTCTCTGTTCACTGTAATAAGTTTAATGTCTGTGTTTTGCGACCGCACCACAAAACCGTGCGATTAGTAGACGAAAGGACGTGCCTCTCCAATGGGAACCGAAAACATTTGATCGCAAGGTCACAGGTCAACCGATTCCTCCACAGGTGAACACGTCTGATATATTCTATACGACACTGGTGACGGCATGTACGTCACATGACAGGAATATGTTTTCGACCCACCTAACTTGTACACTTGGCGAATGGGTAAAAAGTTTCTTCTACCTTGCCCGATTTAGGTTTTCTTGTGGATGTGATAATCACTCCCAAAAAAGTGATGAAAACATAAGAGTTTGTCACATAAAGTGAAAATAAAAAATTAAAATTTTCACTCGAGGGAAGACTTGAAACACAGATCTCTGGTTCCGCAGCTGCTCACGCTAACCACGGGACCACGGCGCTCCTATATTGACGATGGCCTTGATGTTACTTATCTTTCACATGAACTACTCAGTTTGTATATTTTACTTATTTTTTCATAGTTCCGCACAACTTCTTCCTGTTTTCTCGATTGATCTGTGTTCAGTTTTTCAAGTCCTATCCATTGTGTCAACTTATAACTAAATCTGAGGGGGGTGCGATGGGGAGGTTCCCTTGTCAGTGAAGTGTTGATAATGGTGGGTTTGTCGCCTTAAAGGCTTTCTTTACTAACGTCAACTAACTTAGTCCAGTCTCAGGGATACCTAATGCTCACGAGAGTTACAGCGTGTATTTAAAGCAAAACCCGATTTCCATCCTCAGAGTGACGCTGCAAGTGCCACAACTTACGCGACTGGCGGGAAATTCTAGCGTGAACAACAATGGCTCTTTGAGATGTACTGCTAGCAGTTATTACACCCGGAACATCTTCATGCTCCCAGGAGAACGATTTACAGGGAGGAGGTAACTGAATCATGTCACAATTAAAAGTCATGAAGGCCGTCTTCGTGAAACAGGATCTCTTAGACCAGAATGACGGGAAACTGATCAGTCTCTTAGTGTGCCAACTGTTGAGTTTAAGGACGCTGTGTTACAACCAACAGAGGATAACCCCAGCACCAACACACGGTCTATAACCATGGAGATGAACACTTAACAACGCCAATGCGTAAAACGTACTATATGATACGGTCATAAAGGGTGCGGCATCGTTCATAGTAGGATATTAAAAACACGCCATTAGTCAGTAACTGTTGTGGTGTCACCGTCAGACACCACACTTGCTAGGTGGTAGCTTAAATCGGCCGCGGTCCTCTAGTACATGTCGGACCCGCGTGTCGCCACTGTGTTATCGCAGACCGAGCGCCACCACATGGCAGGTCTCGAGAGACTGACTAGAACTCGGCCCAGTAGTACGGACGACCTAGCAAGGCGCAGTTATCCATATCTGGAGAGAGTCTCACTTGTGTTCACCATAGAGATGTACAAGAAGAAATTAAAGATAAGTATATGAGAAGCTCCGTTCTTTTCCTTATAGCTTTTACCACATATCCTGTTTCAGATTTAACGCAAGACGGCGTGATTTGACGCGTGCCCTATCGGCTACTTCATTGTGGACTGGCTGCTCTTGTCAGTCCACAACAACTGTAATTTATTTTGAAACGTTCTTCTGCTAGGGAATAGGGAAACAATAGGAAGGACTGGACCCCTTTTGTTATCACTCGTTTTATTTAACAATCATCTCAACAAATTCCTTTAAAACAACAATATCTTAATCCTGATTACTTAAGGTAATACGAATAGTAAGTCACAAGAATTTAGTGAATCTGCTACCAATGTCTCAAACATAAGAAAATTTTAAAACTACTGACAATTATGCGCCTAACGGCTTAAATTAAGACACACACTATTTCTGGCTCCTCTTCGGACACTGAGAACTCACGTTATCAAAAACATTTACCTAAGTAACAACCTGCCAGAGATGCACCCAATAAATAGCAGGATGAAGTAAATACAAAGGCACTTGTTTCACACTCAAGAGTCAATCAATATCACTAAGGCTTACTAAGGTTTGAAACTTCGGCTCCAAGGCCCAGTAACACAATTACTCAGACAAAAGTCTTACTAAGAGTAGCACAGCAACAACCATTCACAAAATATGTTGCTCTTGAGACAAGGTTTAATAAGTATATATATAATAAATTCCCGAGTAAATATAATTAGCGCCAGAATTTACTAGCGAGGAGCGACGCCAGGTCGCTCGAAGCCTGAACGAAAACTTAACTTGGAGGAGCCAAGGCGAAAGGCGGAAGGCGGCAGTTCGTACAAGACCCACTTCTCGAGCTTCGACCTGGAGTTACCTCCCGCTACCCAGGATCTCATAGCCCCGGTACCCATAGGTGGGAAGGTAGCTCTTACTCCAAAACACCAGCCAGCCAGCTGTAACATTTAACAAGCGCACAGAACAGGTCCGCGTGGACAATGTAAACAACCACCAAAAGATATTAAATAAGAGGTTAAATTAATCACTAATAAAACGGCACACTACCTTTGCCTCACTACGAAAGAACTACAATGGCAAGGAACAACCAACATCGCAAATGTTGTCAATAACGTTAAGGAGAATTTCCTGCTATTAAGGGGCTCCGGAACGCCCTATACTTGCAATGTTAAAATAACGCTTATAAATTACATCTTTCCTCACAAAGTATTTGAGGTAGGAAGTTGAACTTTTTACAGATTATTTATTGGAATATGGGCTACAACTTAACACAGGGATTTTACAAAATTTTAGTTCAGTTATTAAAGATGATTTTTTTTCAATTGTAATGAAAATTCACAACATTTTTTTGCAATTTTTTACTTATATATTCAAAAATATACAGTTTTTTGGAAAAAAGTCTGTGTTAAATTATGCAGAAGGTAGTGTGTAACATTTACTGAAAGTTTGAAACAAATATGTTTGGAAGATCCTTAGAAAACATGTAATTAGTATGAGAAAATAAAAGTTTTGGGAATCGAGCGACAAAGATTGGATTAACTTTTTAGTGCATTCCAGGTCCATAGGATGAATTATCTTCATCCTCTGCAAACTCCTCCTCCAGCTTCCTCTTGTTCCTCCTCCTGTTTACTCTTGCTTGTATTTCTAGACTCTTTACAGCCCTGTCTGCAGCCCGAAGGCGTTCCTTGTCTAAAGCAAGCATCGCTCGTACCATGTTAGAACCTATCTTCATTCCCATATTTCTAAATACCTTGCACCCTACAATGTTGCCATCATTGAAAGTCGCAACAGCATCATACACACCAAAGTGAAGTGTTTCTATTCCAACAAATACAGTCTTGGGGATTCTCGACCATATAACACTATTTACACTTCCATTGGGGTTTTGAGTTTTTCCGTGAGTACACTTTTTCAACAGTTCAGGTGCTGCTAAGTCTCTGAAAATAGGTTTTATGACCTCCATTATTGCATGAGGCAGACTATGCTTATGAGTGTACACTTCACCAGTTAGCAATCCTTTGTTATATTTACACCAACTGTCTTCTTCTTTTGGGACACAAGCTATGTTGGGGATTTTCATCGTCTTTATTGTTTACAGTAATAACACATACCTTTGGCTTTCCAACATTTCTCCTTTTCTTAAAAGCCTTCAGAGGATTTTTAATAACTTTACTTTTACTCATTATTATTCTTCAACAAAACAGAGACTCAAGAAACAGAATTAATTACGAATATTTTCCAGATAACGACAGAGTAAATAAACATGAAACAATCGACAATCACACCAGCGATATATATTGAACCATCACAGGTTAGCCACAACACATACTTTATCTCACATCACAAAAATGTACCTGATGAACACGGACGTTAATAATAACACCATTTGACAGCAGTTTAACAGCGCCACAGTGGGTCACGCCCATGTAGAACACATTTCAAAAAAAATTTAAAAATAGTTGTAATCTTCAGAATTGAATAAATTATATATCTACTAAAAGGTAATAGTCAGCAGATTCAGAAAACGCAAAAAAGTAAAAATTGAACTTTTCATGATTTTGAGCCTTTCCGGAGCCCCTTAAGATATTAAAAAAAAAAAAAAACCTACAGTTACTAGCAAGGCCAGCGAGTACTCCAATCTTAGTCACAATTAAATTACGTGAACTCTTATGCCCCACTGCTCATTATAAGCTTTACTGGGGCTCACTGTGTATTCCCTGACACAGTACTCGTTAAAGCCTGTGCCAAGGTAAGTGAGCGGCATTCACCTTATGAGAAAGGATTTTCACGTAGATATCGACCGTGTGTACCTGAATGGTGGCAAATCAGACTTACATCCATTCTGTAATAACAATGATCCGTCAAGTAAGTTCGGAATGCAATCACTGGTAAGGATGAATCAAAAGCAAACCAGAAGCTGCTACCAACGTGACAATAATACTTTGCCCAGCCTAATTAGGCATTAACTGAATTTCTTCCCTGTACAAGTTGGCATATATTCATGCAAAACAACAAGTTGTAACACTGCATAATATAGTAGAATTTTAGAACCAGACAATCTATTGAACTGGTAGTTTCACGTTCTGTACTGATATGGAAAATTATGAATACATAACACTACACTATAATGTTTACTACAAAACTTTATACTGTCTATTGATCTGATTAAAATCGGGCATAGGTTACCCTAGAAATTGTACTTTCATGCCACACACAATATGTCGGTTTTGATAAAGTTAAAACACTCATAAATTTTGACTTTTATATTGACTTTAACTTTTGCTGGTCAAACCAATTTAGAACACTTCAGAATTCAAATGAATGAAGGGGGGACCGTGAAACTGTTATGATCGCTGTAATTAAAAAAAATATTACTGATTTTATTATTAATCCAAGATTTGCAGTATATAAGTTACTACTCATTTCATCTTTTTTACTGCTCATTTAAATGCCTTTAAATTTGTCTCGAAATAATAAACTTCATGACTCTATTAATACTAAAGTTATCTTTCGACTTCGTTAGACCTTCGCTATTCATTTACTGGTTCATTAACGAAGCATTTCGTTAAACACCATTCTAATATAGTTAGTTCTGCAAATAATTATTATTAACACAATATTAATTTTCATTTCGGGACACTCGGATTGCACAACGTTTGGAAAGGACCCTTTCTAGGTTAGTTGTGAGGATAATTAAATGATGGAAAAGTTCTGGTAAAATGTAGGTTATTATTGCACCAAACAAACACGGTTCACTCTCCGATCAATACGAATACGGTACTAAAAGTTTCAACCTGCTAGTATCGATGGGGCGGTTGGCGGGCTGCAAGATGGAGAGGCACAGAACACACATACAACCACAGCTATGGCTCTTGACGTATCGGCACTTTAATTCATCTTAGCGTCGCAATACTTTTCCATTTGGTGCCTATTGAATTTTATCATGGTGTATGGGCATTTAAACGGCATACCCGAGGCTCAGTGAAGCTGTGTCTTCCAGGAGTGCCTCATCGCTCCATAAGGTGTTGCTCAAACCAGTGCCTGACTGCAACTACTACTGTGCCCGTTGTGCCGTGCAGTGCCCGTGTGCATTTTCCCGCGCTCGCCTGCCATCCACCTTTTACCGCTCCCTGACAGGCCGGGCATTCACCCGAGGATTTGCATTCTACATATCCTAACACATTGCCTACGTATGGACCAGACGCACAGTTACAATTTTAAACATCTTACAACAGTGGCAACATTTGTTACATTTCAATTCTATTACAGTATTACTTGACATTTGACATAAACATTAATATTCACATTGACACTTATTTACAGTTTTCTTAACATAATGGCATGAAACAAAAAGAAATAAAATCAGAACATCAATTACACAAGTTTGGTAGCCACCCTGAGAGAGAAAAAAGATAGGAGGGCAACAGATATACAGGAGAAAAGGTTGAAGACATGGATGCTGAAAGAGGACGAACGGAGGTCCCAGTACCAGACACTGATCAGGAAGAAGCTGCCAAAGGAACATCAGAGAACAGTGGAAGAAGAATGGGGAGATTTTAAGAGGACTCTAGTTGAGGCAGCTGAGACTGTGTGCGGAAGAACTAGCACAAAGAGGAGAAGTAAGGAAACCCCATGGTGGAACAACAAATGTAAAGAGGCAGTACTTCGAAAGAACAAAGCCTTCAGAGAATGGTTCCAGACCCGAACAGAGGAAGCTAGGGTAAAATATAAGGAAAGCAAGAAAGCGGCACAGACCATAGTAAGGGCGGAGAAGAAGAAGTGGATGGAAAAATGGACAAGAATGTTAGAAGAGGACAGTGAAGGGAACAAAAAAGTACTTTACACCATGGTAAGAAATAAGAGGAACGACAGAAGCGAGTGCCTGAGGATCATGGATAATAATGGAAGGGTTGTGGAGGAAGTGCATGAGCTCAAAAAGATTTGGAAGGAGTACTTTGAAGATCTGTTGAATGCCGCCAAGCGGGTGACTAACAGCGATGGAGAGCCTAAGGCAGCAGACGATTATAATAGTGGGGAAATTGATGATCTAACTTGGAATGAAGTGGAAGAAGCCATAAAGAGGATGAAAGGGGGCAAGGCACCAGGTTGGGACGAAGTAACAGTGGATATGATACGAGCAGCAGGAGAAGTAGGAACCTAGTGGCTATACACAGTGCTGAGGGTGGTGTGGAAGGAGAACATAATTCCTGAGGATTGGAAGAAAGGAATTATAGTCCCGATCTTCAAGAAAGGGGATAAAAGGAGATGTGAGAACTACAGAGGAATCACCTTGCTATGCCACTGTGGAAAAATCTATGAAAAGATCCTGGAGAAGAGAATAAGAAGCAGTATTGAAAGTAGACTGCAAGAGGAGCAGTACGGTTTCAGACCGGGAAGATCAACAACGGACCTCATATTTGCGGTAAGGCAACTGCAGGAAAGGCACTATGAGAACGGGAAGGACTTAATCATGGCCTTTTTAGATATTGAGAAGGCGTATGACAGTATCTATAGGGACAAGCTCTGGGATGTGCTGAACGCAAAAGGGATAGATGAAGAGATAACACGAAAAGTCAGAAAAATGTATGAGGGAAGTGAGAGTTGTGTGAAAGTGGGGAGGGAACGTACTGCATGGTTCAAGCTGGAAAATGGGCTACGACAGGGAAGTGCACTTTCGCCTTTATTGTTTATTATTGTTATGGATGAAATCCTACAGCAAGTATCAGATGCAATTGGAGATCATAAAATGAAAGCAGTGCTTTTTGCCGATGACCTGATGTTATGGGGAAATTGCGAGAAGGAGGTGCAAGAGCAGTTAGATGCATGGGAGGCAACGGCAGCACAATATGGAATGCATTTCTCTGCAAAGAAAAGTGAAATAATTGTCACAACAAGGAAGAAGAATAGGCCAAATGTGGATATAACTTGTGGAGGGGAAAAACTGCAAGTGGTAGAGAACTTCAAGTACCTAGGAAGCATGATTGAAAGTAAAGGGGGAAACGCAATGGAAATAAATGAAAGGTGCAGAAAAGCAGGGCAGTTCTACAAATGCATTAGGGTTCCTATTTGGAGCAAGGAGGTGCCACAGAAATCCAAGGGAATTATATACCGAACGTACTTTGTCTCCATATTGGCATACGGAAGTGAGACATGGGTAATGCACAAAAGCGACAGAAGTAGAATACAGGCTAGTGAAATGAAGTTCCAGAGGAGCAGGTTGAGTGTAACAAGACGAGACAGATTGCGAAATGTGTATGTGAGGGAAAGACTAAAGGAGGAACCAGTACCGGACAGGATAGAAAAATCAAGACTGCAGTGGTATGGACACATGAAGAGAATGGATGAGGGAAGAATTCCAAAGAGGATGTTCAACTGGAGGGGAAGAGGCCCAGAGGAAGACCAAGAGATAGATGGGTGAAGGGAGTGAAGGAATGTGTGACGAGAAGAGGAGAGAACTGGACGAAGGTGGAAGAGGGGGAATGGTGGAAAGACAGAACACGATGGAGAGGCTTGTGTTCCCGACAGACCCAGCCAGTGGCTGGAAACTGTCCAAGATGATATATATAATTACACAAGTTTATCGTAAAATCAGATGAAAAGAATTACTTATATGTACAATAGTACAGAGTCGTTGTTGTTACAACTGCGCTAAGTCTACCAAGTACTAGAATGCAGTATATTTGATAAACAGATTACGGCCTTGCAGCTGATTACGTATTACAACAAACAACAATTTCCCACGAGCTGGAAGAGTCACGCTCGTGCATTATATTAATACTTAACACCTGTTTTAAACACCATGAACTCTTCATAGGTACACCTTTACTTCCATGGTAACACTCATACGCTTACAGTTACCAGAAGTGAGGTAACAGCCCTCAACACCTTCGCACGCATGTCCTAAGTAGAATCTCACTTAACCTTTCGCTGGACGTCCGATATGGCTTGCGTCGGGTACAGCAGGCGGCAGTAAGGCAGCGGACGACCGTAGACAGCCATGTCCGGAACTAGCAGCACGCAACCCAAAGGCAACAACCAGCCTCCTCATAAGGCTCTCCACCAAGCTGCCCCATACACGTGGTCGGTTCCCGCTCCACTACAAGCACACTCCGGCCTCAGGTAACATCGAACGCCAACAACGTCCTTGGCGAGAGCCTCCAGTTAACTCCTCCGGCAAAGATAACCCAGCCAAGACTCAGTACGCGCCACAAGCAAAGATACAAGCCCGAAGGCGAGGTACTTGCAAATACGCTGGCGCGACAGCAAAACGCCACGACTCATATTTTTTACCTCTTAAGTCAATTAATAGTTAAAGGTATGCCATTTACTAATGTGTAAGTCATTGTCCATTGCGTGGATTACTTTTTGAATATAACTCCTATCAAAGGATGCCCCCTCTGCACAAAACAGTCATCTAGGCGGCGTTGGAAGCTTGCCATAACGCGGCGTAGCGTATTCCCTCGGACACTGCCGCATTTCCGATGCGATCCTTCAACTCAAGAATGGTGGCACAACGTGTTCGGAACACTTCTTGCTTCAGGTAGCTCCAAAGGAAATGGTTCAAATGGCTCTGAGCACTATGGGACTCAACTGCTGAGGTCATTAGTCCCCTAGAACTTAGAACTAGTTAAACCTAACTAACATAAGGACATCACACACATCCATGCCTGAGGCAGGATTCGAACCTGCGACCGTAGCGGTCCCGCGGTTCCAGACAGCAGCGCCAGAACCGCGCGGCCACTTCGGCCGGCCCCAAAGGAAAAAATCTGCACATTAAAGGTCAGGTGAGCGAGGCGGCCAGGAAATGTCACCAATCCGGGAAATTACTCTACCGGGAAATGTCAGTCACAAGAATTCTGATTATATGTGAGGTCGCTCCGTCTTGATAATACCATAATTGTTTCACATCCACCATACCTATTTGGGGAAGAACAAAGTCTTGCAGCATCTTTACCGCAGCGTTCACTGGTGACAGTACCGAGCGAGGTGGCGCAGTGGTTAGAGACTGGACTCGCATTCGGGAGGACGACGGTTCAATCCCGCGTCCGGCCATCCTGATTTAGGTTTTCCGTGATTTCCCTAAAAATCAGTCCAGGCAAATGCCGGGAAGGTTCCTCTGAAAGGGCACGGCCGACTTCCTTCCCCATCCTTCCCTAATCCGATGAGACCGATGACCACGCAGTCTGGTCTCCTTCCCCAAACCAACCAACTGGTGACAGTTACAGCCACACCGCTGTCATCCTCAAAGAAGTAAGGGCCAATACTCCTAAAGGAAGCAACTCCACACCACACTGTGACACGATAACTGTGCAAGGGCTTGATTTTCAGCTCATGCGGGCTTACATAACTCCAATAACGCATATTACGTTTATTCAATTAACCCAATAACTCGAAATGAGCTTCATCTCACATCAGAAAGGTGTGCAACATTTGTGGATTTTGGCGAAGGTGATCACGCATGGTTAAGCAGAATGTTTCGCGTGGGACCCAATCGCGAGGCCTAATTTCCTGAACAATCTGCAGCCTATATGGATGAAAATGTATTCGTGCAATATTCTCCTGAATGAGCGATCGGACACTGCACAGTTTGTGCATGACGGGGAGCAGATCTTTTTGAACTACGCAATAGTGCAGCACGAACATTTTCCACAGCTTTGGTGTCCGCACAGTTCTTTCACTTCTTCCCGGTTTGCCATTGCAAACAAAACCTGTTGTTCGAAATGCACGTACCAATCTCACAATGGTCTGTCCATTTGAAGTTTCCGATGACGTCCCAAGATGAAATGTTGCCGAAATAGACGCTGTGTAGCAATAACAGAGTCGTTATTCTTGAAATAACTTTCAACAGCAAAGGCAAGATGCTCTGCACTCCACCTAGCCGGCCGCTGTGGCCGAGCGGTTCTAGGCGCTTCAGTCCGGAACCGTGCGACTGTTACGGTTGCAGGTTCGAATCCTGCCTCGGGCATGGATGTGTGTGATGTCCTTAGGTTAGTTACGTTTAAGTAGCTCTAAGTCTAGGGGACTGATGACCTCAGATGTTAAGTCCCATAGTGCTTAGAGCCATTTGAACCAATTTTTTGCACTCCACCGCTCCATATCACTGTCACACTCGAAATGGCAGCTCATTAGCGCACGAATGCGGCACGAGCTGGCGCGCATTCCTGCAGTACGTCATTCTACTACGCAAGTCAAGTTACGCTATGAACGTTGCCGCACCCTATACCTCCATTCAAGTATCAGAAGATACAAAATCTACCAGTTAATGAATTTCTCCAGCGCATGGAATTATATGGGAATCTACAGCAAACTGTAAACATCCCTGACTTCCAAACGCATGTCTTGTTCACGGACGATAATGCTTTTATAAGGAAATGAATATTCACAAGCCATAGTAGCAATTTCTGAGATTTTAAAAATCGTGCACAACCAAAAATGTTGGAGACTGTCCCGCTAGTAGTCAGGCAACAATTATGATTCCAGCACGACTGAGCCACAATGAACTTCCCCGTCCACGTCAGAAAATATTTGAAGTATGCATTTCCGAGTTGTAGGATTGGAAGAGCTGGGCCGCTTCTGTGGCCACCACGTTCTACCGACCACACTCCTGTGGATTTATGTTTGTAGGGGGAATTGTAGCGTCTGAACAGAGATGGTTGCTCGTTTAGCTGAATCTGCAGCTATTGTTCGTGACGCATATGGTTGTTTTGAGCGTGTTAGACGCATATTTAGAATGTAGATGACATATGAAGATCAGTGTAAATCGACAACATTTTCAACAACGTCTCTAAATCAACATTCATCACATGAAAAGTAGAAAAACCTCTCTAAAGACCACTTGAATCACGACGTTCATGATCCTCTAGCGGGGAATCGATACTCCTGTCACATTTTTGTCACATACAAATACATTTCTTTGTATCTCCTGCAATGGCCATTTTTTTTTTAAACGTAGCATTTTCAAAGTTTTTTATAGAGCCGATATACAGGGTGTTTCACCATTCGTGTTACACACCTTTAGAAGTTATATAGGGGACTTACGAGATCAAGTTTTATTTAGGAACCCTTGTACGGAAACGTCATCCAACGACGCTATAGAGCATCCAAAGTATAGCCGCCGGCACTTTTAAATGTTTGTTTGTACAGGGTGATTCCGTGATGATGTTACGGACTTTCTAGGTTGATGGAGAAGGGTAAATATATCAGTTGAGGTAAGGATCCCTGTATCGGAAACGAACGAGTAGAAAGTTAGAGGTGGTATCTTTTATGATACCTCTGACAGTGGAACACACATACTACTTCTGTTGTTGCTAACCCGTCCGGCTAGCTGCACAATGTAACGCGCTGCATCCCGAGCGGGAAGGCTTGCCGGTCCCCAGCACGAAGCAGCCCGGCGGCTTATTGTCGAAGCCCAGTGTGCCGAGCAACCTGTAGATGGTTTTTATGGCGCGCTGGTTCCCCTTATTCCGCCTCATTTACATTATGTCGGCGATTGCTGCGCAGACACTGTCTCCATGTATGTTGTTGTTGTTGTGGTCTTCAGTCCTGAGACTGGTTTGATGCAGCTCTCCATGCTACTCTATCCTGTGCAAGCTTCTTCATCTCCCAGTACCTACTGCAACCTACATCCTTCTGAATCTGCTTAGTGTATTCATCTCTTGGTCTCCCTCTACGATTTTTACCCTCCATGCTGCCCTCCAATGCTAAATTTGTGATCCCTTGATGCCTCAGGACATGTCCTACCAACCGATCCCTTCTTCTAGTCAAGTTGTGCCACAAACTTCTCTTCTCCCCAATCCTATTCAGTACCTCCTCATTAGTTACGTGATCTACCCACCTTATCTTCAGCATTCTTCTGTAGCACCACATTTCGAAAGCTTCTATTCTCTTGTCCAAACTAGTTATCGTCCATGTTTCACTTCCATACATGGCTACACTTCATACAAATACTTTCAGAAACGACTTCCTGACACTTAAATCTATACTCGATGTTAACAAATTTCTCTTATTCAGAAACGATTTCCTTGCCATTGCCAGTCTACATTTTACATCCTCTCTACTTCGACCATCATCAGTTATTTTACTCCCTAAATAGCAAAACTCCTTTACTACTTTAAGTGTCTCATTTCCTAATCTAATTCCCTCAGCATCACCAGATTTAATTTGACTACATTCCATTATCCTCGTTTTGCTTTTGTTGAAGTTCATCTTATATCCTCCTTTCAAGACACTGTCCATTCCGTTCAACTGCTCTTCCAAGTCCATTGCTGTCAGTGATAGAAATACAATGTCATCGGCAAACCTCAAAGTTTTTACTTCTTCTCCATGAATTTTAATACCTACTCCGAATTTTTCTTTTGCTTCCTTTACTGCTTGCTCAATATACACATTGAATAACATTGGGGAGAGGCTACAACCCTGTCTCACTCCTTTCCCAACCACTGCTTCCCTTTCATGCCCCTCGACTCTTATAACTGCCATCTGGTTTCTGTACAAATTGTAAATAGCCTTCCGCTCCATGTATTTTACCCCTGCCACCTTCAGAATTTGAAAGAGAGTATTCCAGTTAACATTGTCAAAAGCTTTCTCTAAGTCTACAAATGCTAGAAACGTAGGTTTGCCTTTTCTTAATCTACCTTCTAAGATAAGTCGTAAGGTTTGTATTGCCTCACGTGTTCTAACTTTTCTACGGAATCCAAACTGATCTTCCCCAAGGTCCGTTTCTACCAGTTTTTCCATTCGTCTGTAAAGAATTCGCGTTAGTATTTTGCAACCGTGACTTATTAAACTGATAGTTCGGTAATTTTCACATCTGTCAACACCTGCTTTCTTTGGGATTGGAATTATTATATTCTTCCTGAAGTCTGAGGGTATTTCGCCTGCCTCATACATCTTGCTCACCAGATGGTAGAGTTTTGTCATGACTGGCTCTCCCAAGGCCGTCAGTAGTTCTAATGGAATTTTGTCTACTCCCGGGGCCTTGTTTCGACTCATGTCTTTCAGTGCTCTGTCAAACTCTTCACGCAGTATCTTATCACCCATTTCGTCTTCATCTACATCCTCTTCCATTTCCATAATACTGTCCTCAAGTACATCGCCCTTGTATAAACCCTCTATATACTCCTTCCACCTTTCTGCCTTCCCTTCTTTGCTTAGAACTGGGTTGCCATCTGAGCTCTTGATATTCATACAAGTGGTTTTCTTCTCTCCAAAGGTCTCTTTAATTTTCCTGTAGGCAGTATCTATCTTGCCCCTAGTGAGACAGGCCTCTACATCCTTACATTTGTCCTCTAGCCATCCTTGCTTAGCCATTTTGCACTTTTGTCGATCTCATTTTTGAGACGTTTGTATTCCTTTTTGCCTGCTTCATTTACTGCATTTTTATATTTTCTCCTTTCATCAATTAAATTCAATATTTCTTCTGTTACCCAAGGATTGCTATTAGCCCTCGTATTTTTACCTACTTGATCCTCTGCTGCCTTCACTACTTCATCCCTCAGAGCTACCCATTCTTCTTCTACTGTATTTCTTTCCCCCATTCCTGTCAATTGTTCCCTTATGCTCTCCCTGAAACTCTCTACAACTTCTGGTTCTTTCAGTTTATCCAGGTCCCATCTCCCTAAATTCTCACCTTTTTGCAGTTTCTTCAGTTTCAATCTGCAGTTCATAACCATTAGATTGTGGTCAGAATCCACATCTGCCTCTGGAAATGTCTTACAATTTAAAACCTGGTTCCTAAATCTCTGTCTTACCATTATATAATCTATCTGATACCTTTTAGTATCGCCAGGATTCTTCCAGGTATACAACCTTCCATGTATGCGTACACTATAATTGCTCTACCACCCAAACATTTGGGGCACAGTCGTCTGGTATGAGATGTTCTGTGGCAGGGGATAGGGGTGGGGGGTGGGGGGGTGGGGGCACTGGGGACCAAACTGCACAATAACCCTGGGTTCAGTGTGGGTGGCTGTGGGATGGGTGGACTGCCGTGGACTGTTGTGGGGTTGTGAACCACTGAGGACCACGGCCAACGAAGCCTCTCCGTCGTTTCTAGGTCCCCGGTTGAATACACACTTACACACACTGTTGTTGCTAAGATTGTAGAGCAGACAACTTTCAGAAGTGGTAGTGCGGCTCAAAACAAGAAAAAAGGTCCAATAAACAAGGGCTCTAAAACGCTCTGCCTTAAGAGCTCCGAGCGCTTATTCGATAGAAGTGATGTGTTTCAGAGTAACAAAGATGAACAAGTGCTCATAGCTCCTGAGGTATATATTTTAGAGCCCATGCTTCCTGGGAATTTTTCCTGTTTTTGGTCCATGCTGCCACCTGTGAAAGTTGCCTGCCCTAAAATCTTAGCCACAGCAGTACGGGTACATATATTTTACTGAGAGGCTTCAGAACAGTTTTCGCTCATAACTTTCGACTTGTTTGTTTCCGGTACAGGGACCATCACCTGAAACTGATACATTTATCCTTCTCCCTCGTAATCGAAAGTTTTTAACATCATCACGGAATCACCCTGCATTTACAAACATACATAGACGCCGGTGCCTGTAACTTTGCCACTGTAGCTTCCGGACATGTGTACAATGTAAAACCTGACCTGTTAAGTCCCTCCTACAACCTCTAGAAGTGGGTAACATGAATTGTGAAACACCTTGTATATAATATACATACCGGGTGTCCCCAGCGTAATAGTCAATATTCAGGGTTGTGACAGGAAGATACATTTGAGTCAAAAACCTTAATATAAACATTTGCCCTATTTTGAATGGTTTCCGAGACAGAAACACCGTATCATTTGCACATTAAGTGAATATTTCGCACAGTACAGTGTGGCGAGTGTTCACAGGAAATGCAGCTAAATCGCTGTCATAAAAGGAAGTGCATGCTTTGACTCCTGCCGAGTTTGAATCACATGTCGTTTTCAGTCAGTGGTTCTTACAACTCCTTAAAGTCGATTCCCACTTTCCTGTTTATGTACTTTTCACAGATGAAGCGTGTTTCCCCGGAGACAGAATGCTAAATGGTAGCAACAGCTAAATGGTAGCAACACAGATTATAAGGCACCCTGTCGGCTGGAATAGCAATTATTGCATACCAGGCCCGATACTTCTTCCATTTTCTGGCTATGTTGTGGCTTCGTGTAAAAACGTCTGTCCCAGAATGTACTGTCGCAACATTGCTACCCAATAGTGACGAGAAGTGTTGTAGTACATGTGACTCAAATTCGTGTGGCGGCAGTGTTGCCAGATAACATTGTCGTGATATATAGAACGCAGTATACAGCTTTGAGGCCCATGAAAACGTACCTTTGGTCATGAGGTTGTGTTTAGTTCAACATTTGTAAATATTTCACTTTCTGCATGTTACGCTACTGTCTAATATATTAAAACTATTTGGAATATATTGTTAATTCTCAGATACAGAATTTTTGGTTACTGAAATAGTATACATTTTAGACCATTTATATAACATCTGGACAGTTAAGCCATACTTCGTTGGTTGTGCACCATCTTATACCCTGAGACAGAAAGTCTTCTGCTAACGAACATGTGTTACTTTAAAATGAACTGAGTTTATTTAACGGCGTAATAATTTTACCTGTTTTCAAAATGGGAAGTATATTTAGTTTCCAGTTGCTTCTATATCAAAATGTATTTAATTTCTAACTGTTTTTTGATAATAACTCTGCTTAATTTTATGTGACTCACCGATTTTGCGGTGTAGTAGAATATTAATGTGATAGATACACGATTGAATGCAAGTTTGACAAGATTTTCTCTACTGAAACGCTTTTAAATTTCAATGGAAAATTTATTCTTGAAGATGTGGTACCACACCACATGTTTATACACTGTAAAACCTTAATTTTTAGAGTAAGTTTTATAATTTTCGAAAAGGAATATAGCTCATAGAAAGTGCATATTATCATTTAACAAAGGAATAAGAAAATATGCCGCATTCCAGCACTGGCCTATTTCACCAATGTGGGATACACGTACATTCCATAGCACTATCAGAACGTTAACGACACTGTGGATATGTGATTACCTTAATGAACCTTTATAATGGGGATGAGATCGAGCAGAATCTCCTTGGCTTGTTGCGGTTGCGTGGGTACATCTGATAATAACTTTTCAACAAGCAATGGGAACAAAATGGCTCTGAGCTCTATAGGACCTAACTTCTGAGGTCATCAGTCCCCTAGAACTTAGAACTACTTAAACCTAACTAACCTACGGACATCACACACATCCATGCCCGAGGCAGGATTCGAATCTGCGACCGTAGCTGTCGCACGGTTCCAGACTGTAGCGCCTAGAACCGCTCAGCCACCCCGGCCAGCTAATAGGAACAAGAGGGGACTTTGGCAGCACTGCTCCCAAAAGCGTAAGTGCAGATATCTCCTTTAAACCGATTTATTTAACTATTAATACAAAGACATATGAGCTGTCAGACCCTTTGCTCCTTGCTGTGTACAATGTTTCATATAAGTGCCTGCAGATTCGCTCAGAAGTTAGCTTCCTCGTTTTAACAATTTCTGTCAGAGACAAGCACGTTTTTACCAGGTGTTGCGTTCGCTTCAGAATCACTAACACATTGGCTTAACTCACTATTAATCAATGGACACGTGTCCTATCTTCCAGGAGACAAGCGCCATACCGTGTCTAGCAAAGGAAGTTCTGCAGAATAACCATTCGAGACAGAGACAGGTTGTCTCTGTTAAATACTATTCCAGTGAAAAGGTAAAGCTTCTAGTTAACCAACAGTTGCTGATACTTTCCCCGGAGTATCATCGTCCTCTCGTAGTCAAAGTCCTCATCGTTGCGTTAGTGGCGGCTGCTACCCTCGCGATATTGCTGGGTGCTGCTCCTACTTACCTATTCTTCAACTTCTGCGCCGACTCTGCATTTCGCTGCTCTTGGGTGATCTTGTGTATTCTTTCTGAAGGCCTTCTCTACTCGGACACACTGCCGTGTATCTACTTTCCTTAGCTTGTTTCTCCGTCTTCCTGAGTATGTTACTGCTATGGACCTACATTTCTTTCGTCCAATGCTGTAGAGATCCGAGGTGGAGTATTTCGACTCGCCTTCCAAGGTCCAGGAAATGCATTGCCCGTGGCCTCCGGTGTGTTTAACCACACCTTGTCACACTTTTACTTCTGCGGACTCGCATAGCTCCAGGTTGAGTGCAAGGTGCTTCCCAAGAAGAAATGGGTGAACATTTCCAGTAAGCTTTATTGGTCAAAACGGGAGAGCGGTGTGCTGGCCACACGCCTCTCCTATCCGCATCCTCAGCTGAGGATGGCACGGCCGGCGGATGGTTCCGATGGAACACTTGTGGCCTGAAGACGGAGTGCTTTCCTGGTCAAAACTATCTCCTTTTGAAAATAGTCTAAGGTCCTGAAGCGCTCGTTAGGCGCGTTTACTCTGACATATCAGCAAATGTTGGTAGTTTCGTTTTTGCAATGTGGGGCTGGAGTAAGCCCAAACAAATACTGTTCGTCATGAATTAATGCGGCGCCCAGCTTCGACAGAAATCGCTGTTTGCTTCCTGTTCCAAGCAAAACTATTTTTGAAGAGAAAATTACGGCACACAATCGATAGAGCGGTTCCAAGTTAGTCAAGTGCGATATCGTTATAGCGGTATGTATTAACAGTGACAGTAAAACATGAAGAATAACAAAAAGGACTCCAGCAGTGACTAAGCGGCACTGCTGTGTGACGGTGACATTCATGCCTTGACCGGGGCAGGGCAGTTGATACATATCGATAAAACGAATCTCGCACTAGACTGATTTTGATCTACATTCGACATGTAAAATTCACATTTAAAATACTTTTTTTTTTGTTATAAGAAAGAAATCGACACTTTCAGTCAATGCTGGGTGTTTTAATGAAATTAAATTTAAAAAAAAATAAAATGAAAATGAATGAATATTGATTTGAAAATGTTGGGGGATAGAAATGTTACTTTAAATTGTTTTTGTTGTTTGCTCTTTCAGTACGAACTTTGTTGTAGAACCCCTTATTTACGTGTGGTAATAAAAATTCATTCAGACAGAATTAAGCACATTTAAAATTACGTGTACTTAGTCAACCCTCTCATGCTGATAAATTCATATTAACTGACTAAGAACATTTAGTTGAAAATTGTATAAATTAAATCTTTTTACGTATTTCGGACCTGGCACACATTTTCTAAATGCAGTGTTTTTTTTTTAAATATTTACTGAATTCTTTCCCGGCGTCAGCTATGGAACACAAGACTGTCTCTGTTAGCAGAAAATGGTTAAATATTGCCAAGCCGACCTGAACGTTTAATTATCATTGATAAAACACACTTCACTATACGTTTAAGTTATTTGCTTTAGAAATTGAAAGAACCGACAGATTGTTAAACTTCAACGTTAACTATCCGCCTATGAATGCACAAATGTGAAACCAGTAATAAATTCCGTCAGTCTCAGGATCGCTGTAAAAGACAAATGTTTTCGTAATTCACTGCTAATTTTATCTGCTCCCGATTTACGGGTTTGGTTAATTTTTCTTAGCGGAACAATTTTTTAAATGTGCCGCCGCTGCCATTCGTTCGTTCGCGGCACAGCCCAGCAACACCAGCGATAATTGCTAAAAATGCTGAAAATTCTTTAAAGATATATTATAGATGACATGGGCAAGCTAATTTTACATTAGTAATACACAATTTTGATAAATTATAATGTATTTAGACCACAACAATAATTCAACTTACATTAGTTTGTAATTTCTCCTCTAATGGCGGCTAAATCTAAATACAGACAAATGAAGTCTACTCATTCATAAAATGCTACGTCACGGGTTCCTCTCTCTCTCAGCTCTCGAGGAAGACGACAAAGAATGCACACTATGTATTCCTATTTATACCACTGCCGACCGTTAATGTCTCTTTGCAATCTTACAACATTACTCCCCTCTGTGGCTGTATTTTACATTTTTCTTATCGCAGATATTGACATATTTCGTAATTACATTATGAGTATAGAAATATTACAATCATAAATACATCGAGAATATTATTACAGAAAATATTACAATAATAACGAATGTCCTTTATAAAAAATTAAATAATATTTTTTTGTTAAACAATTACAGTACATACGAATTGCTTCATAGCGTACATAGTACAATCAAATGTCATTTCCTTTGATTAATGGTGTGTGTGCAGCCAGGGAACGTTACAGTGTCACATTGGAGACGTGATGATCCAGCAAAAATGAAACTGAGATTACCGAACGAAACACCAGAGAAAATGCTCCTGATAAATACATACATGATGTAACGGATGTAAGGGCAGATATTTATATGCGGTATCAGTGTGTTGGTTACTTTTTATCTGCGTCGAACAGTCTTCCCCAAACGCATGACAAACTTTACTGTGTGATGTTTTCTTCTTGGCCATAACTATACCTTCAGCGTAGACCATCCGTTCAACACCAAATCTAGTGACCAGCAGAAAATAAGCATTAATGATTCTCACATGTGTACTTGGAGGTACTAACTAACCTAAAAACATAGTATTCGTAATAGCTACCATTGTTAGTATGGAATCTGTCACACACACACACGCACACACACACACACACACACCACAGCACCACAGCAGCAGACGGTCACTGCAGCCTGTTATTGTAATTTCTTGAGAGAACACGTTCGTCCCACACTGAGAAGGAAGCGATGGCACGTTCTGGTAATGCATTCCATCACCTTTCATGAGTGTGCACGATGACACGTGGCTGACCCCGTGTAGGAGCTTCTGTGTACGTGGGGGTAGGAGATACTGAAATATCCACCAGATTCACTAGATACGAGTCCAGTGTGTACCACCAGATCTCTAATACGAAAACACTTCTTCGTGCCAAGCGCTACAACACAAGGTAAGACATCTTCCCCACTACAGGGCGCTCCTTCAGAGACAAGACAGAGATGGACGTGCCGATGACGTGCGTTATCTTCGATCTGGTGGGGAAAGATCATCGAGATGCAGGGAGATTATACTTAGGGCAATGCAGTGAACGTCTGTCAATAAAGTCTGCATGAATTCTATCAGTGTTGTCAGTACTTTTTATCCAACCCATGTATATACAGGGTGAGTCACTAGCTATTGCTACCTAGAATAAAACCGAAACTATGATAATGGCTGAAAATTTTGTGGGAAAAATGTTGCTTGGAACAACGGGGGCCTTAATATGACGCTGGTTTTTCGTTGTTAGATGGGGTCGCGCGTGGAGATATGAAGGTCAACTTTTTTTTTAATTGGTTGCTTTAGTTTTTTACTTATTTTCTGACAGAGGCCATCGAGACGAATCCAATGATGTGTAACAGCAAGGTCTTTGACGGGCAACGAAGGTCAAAAAGGTAGCACGAACGTCCATTTACAGAAGGTTTGAAAGGTGATGACCATTGGTATGAATGCAGTGCTGCAGTCTTCTTATCATGGATTGAGTGGTATTTCTTATCACTTCGACACTTATCGAGCACATGCTCTGACAATTCTCTCTCGTATATCGTGCAAATAGTAAATACTGGTCGAATACGGCGCATCCATCTAACGTGCCATTGACATGTAAACACCATTCGATGGTTTCGCAGTACAACACTAATACGAACGGTAAGACTAGTATCGTAGACACAGTTTTAATCTGCCAGGAAGTTTCATATCAGCGCACACTCCGCTGCAGAGTGAAAATCTCATTCTGGAAACATCCCCCAGGCTGTGGCTAAGCCATGTCGCCGCAGTATCCTTTCTTTCAGGAGTGCTAGTTCTGCAAGGTTCGCAGGAGAGCTTCTGTAAAGTTTGGAAGGTAGGAGACGAGGTACTGGCGGAAGTAAAGCTGTGAGTACCGGGCGTGAGTCGTGCTTCGGTAGCTCAGTTGGTAGAGCACTTGCCCGCGAAAGGCAAAGGTCCAGAGTTCGAGTCTCGGTCGGGCACACAGTTTTAATCTGCCAGGAAGTTTGATATCAGCGCACACTCCGCTGCAGAGTGAAAATCTCATTCTGGAAACATCCCCCAGGCTGTGGCTAAGCCATGTCGCCGCAATATCCTTTCTTTCAGGAGTGCTAGTTCTGCAAGGTTCGCAGGAGAGCTTCTGTAAAGTTTGGAAGGTAGGAGACGAGGTACTGGCGGAAGTAAAGCTGTGAGTACCGGGCGTGAGTCGTGATTCGGTAGCTCAGTTGGTAGAGCACTTGCCCGCGAAAGGCAAAGATCCAGAGTTCGAGTCTCGGTCGGGCACACAGTTTTAATCTGCCAGGAAGTTTCATATCAGCGCACACTCCGCTGCAGAGTGAAAATCTCATTCTGGAAACATCCCCCAGGCTGTGGCTAAGCCATGTCTCCGGAATATCCTTTATTTCAGGAGTTCTAGTTCTGCAAGGTTCGCAGGAGAGCTTCTGTAAAGTTTGGAAGGTAGGAGACGAGGTACTGGCGGAAGTAAAGCTGTGAGTACCGGGCGTGAGTCGTGCTTCGGTAGCTCAGTTGGTAGAGCACTTGCCCGCGAAAAGCAAAGGTCCAGAGTTTGAGTCTCGGTCGGGCACACAGTTTTAATCTGCCAGGAAGTTTCATATCAGCGCACACTCCGCTGCAGAGTGAAAATCTCATTCTGGATAGTATCGTCGAATCAAGCTAATGTGAAAGGTGTATTCCTTCTAAGAACAAGTGGATATGCTTCTCATTTACGGAGAATGCCAACGAAATTCAATGAGAGCTAGAGACTTATACGCTAAAAAATATCCTCAACGTACTCACGCTACACGCCGTACATTTAAATATGTGTGTGATAAAATGAGAACAACTGAATCTTTAAAGCATGGGAAACACATCCGGGAAAAGAAAGTCACAAAGGAGGGAACGGAAATTGGTACTCTTGTCACTTTGGTTCGAGATACTTCGCGTCAAGTGCCAAGGGAATCTAGCGTGAGCCAACGTAGTGTTGTTCGTATTCTGCATCGCCATAAATGTCCTCCTTACCATATCAGACTCCAACAAGAATTAAATGGTACGGATTGTATGCGTCGCATTGAATTCTGCCGATGGGCTCAACTTCAGATTCAGAGGGATGACATATTTATTAATTTGTTTGTATTTACTGACGAGGCTACATTTGCAAACCATGGAAATATTAATCTGCATTACATGTGTTGGGCAACTGAAAATCCATGTTGGCTGCGGGAAGTTGCGCACAAAAAACCGTGGTCGGTGAATGTATGATGTGGGACACTGGAGGACAGAATTATAGGCCGCTATTTCTTCGAAGAAATCTTAATGATAGGAAGTACACCACATTCCAGCAAGAAAAATTAGGTCTGTTATTGGAAGAAATACCTTTAGGAACAAGGAACAGGATGTGGTATCAACACGATGGATGTTCTTCACATTTTTCGCTAATGATTAGAAATGAGTTGCAGAGACAATTCCCAAATCGTTGGATTCGACGCGGAGGAGAGGCGTCATGGCCGGTTCGTTCGCCAGACTTGACTCCTCTGATTTTTTTCTTGTGGGCATTCGTAAAAGACATCGTTTATAAAGAGGTTCCAACTACACCTGAAGATACGCGAGAGAGAATTGTCAGAGCACGTGCTTTGATAAGCGTCGAAGTGATAAGGAATACCACTCAATCCATGATAAGAAGATTGCGGCACTGAATTGATACCAATGGTCATCATTTCGAACACCTTCTGTAAATGGACGTTCGTGCTACCTTTTTGACCTTCGTTGACCGTCAAAGACCTTCCTATTACACATTATTGGATACGTCTCGACAGCCGGTATCAGAAAATAAGTACCTAACTTTAGCATTCCATTAAAAAAAAAAAAAGTTGACATTGACATCTTGGGTTGTCGGGTGTTCTGCCGGATATCAGCGTCGTACTTGCACGATATTTCGGTCACGTAGCTCGTAACCTTCATCAGGTGCGACCTGAGACTGCTCCTCGAGTGGACCTGGTCCAGTATTTATGCCTATGGCCTTCCCCCTCCACCAACGGCTGCAGGCGCTTCCTCTGTGGTCCGCGCCCATTCCCTGCGACCTGCTGGAGCGCGGCTGCTCCGTTTTCGGTCCGCTGCGGTTTTACGTGTTCCCTCTGCGGTCCGCGCCCACCAAACCCGCTCCTGGGGGTTTCATCTACGGTCTAGGGTACCAAGCGTTCCCCCTGCGGTCCGCGCCCGCTCACCACGACCTGTTGGAGCGTTGCCGCTCCGTTTTTCGTCCGCTGCGGCTCTAGATGTCCCCTCTGCGGTCCGCGCCCACCAGTCCCACTTCTGGGCGTTCCATCTTCGGTCTGGTGCGCCTGGCAGTCCGTCAGGGGCTCGTTTTCCATCTCCATGTCTCTGGTTCTTCTGTTTGTGTAGTGTTGCAGCTGGCCCCGTTGCTCCTTTAACAATTCCAGAGCCGGATCCCATGCTCTGCTTAGTTGGTACCCTGTGTCACGGTTCATAAGATCGTCAGCCATTTTAATTTCTATCGATTCTCTTATAATACTGTCCCAAAATCTGGGTGTTTGTGTTAGGATCTTGGTATCCTCATACTTCATGGCATGATCTAGTTCTAGACAGTGTTCAGCAATGGCTGACTTAGTCACCTGTCTTAATCTGGTGTGCCTCTGATGTTCTTTGCACCTGATCTCCACAGTTCTGGTCGTCTGGCCAATGTAGGACATGCCACATTGACAAGGTATATTGTAAATCCCTGGTTTTCGTAATCCCAGGTCGTCTTTGACACTCCCCAGCAGTCCCCCGATCTTGTTGGATGCACAGAAAACACACTTGATATTGTGTTTACGGAGGATCCATCTGCTTTCCTCTGGACTAGTACATCCAGAAATGGCAGCTCTGGATCAATTGGCCACAGTGTGTACCGAAAACCAACACACACTGATTTATATCTGCAGGCCAGCAGCTGTCACCACCCTGCACAGAAGAATGTGGTTCTGAAGACTTTGGTCCACAGAGCACGGGCCCTGTCAGACCAAGAGAATCTACCTATAGAGATAGAACATCTCAAAACAGTTTTCTCCAAGAATGGATACACGGACAGACAAATTGAGAGGGCACTCCAACCAGCCACTACACCACAGGTTCCTGAAGAAGACCAAGATGAAGCAAAGAAGGTGGCATATCTGCCCTATGCTGGCTCTATTTCTGCCAGAATCAGTGGGATCCTCCGTAAACACAATATCAAGTGTGTTTTCTGTCCATCCAACAAGATCGGGGGACTGCTGGGGAGTGTCAAAGACGACCTGGGATTACGAAAACCAGGGATTTACAATATACCTTGTCAATGTGGCATGTCCTACATTGGCCAGACGACCAGAACTGTGGAGATCAGGTGCAAAGAACATCAGAGGCACACCAGATTAAGACAGGTGACTAAGTCAGCCATTGCTGAACACTGTCTAGAACTAGATCATGCCATGAAGTATGAGGATACCAAGATCCTAACACAAACACCCAGATTTTGGGACAGTATTATAAGAGAATCGATAGAAATTAAAATGGCTGACGATCTTATGAACCGTGACACAGGGTACCAACTAAGCAGAGCATGGGATCCGGCTCTGGAATTGTTAAAGGAGCAACGGGGCCAGCTGCAACACTACACAAACAGAAGAACCAGAGACATGGAGATGGAAAACGAGCCCCTGACGGACTGCCAGGCGCACCAGACCGAAGATGGAACGCCCAGAAGTGGGACTGGTGGGCGCGGACCGCAGAGGGGACATCTAGAGCCGCAGCGGACGAAAAACGGAGCGGCAACGCTCCAACAGGTCGTGGTGAGCGGGCGCGGACCGCAGGGGGAACGCTTGGTACCCCAGACCGTAGATGAAACCCCCAGGAGCGGGTTTGGTGGGCGCGGACCGCAGAGGGAACACGTAAAACCGCAGCGGACCGAAAACGGAGCAGCCGCGCTCCAGCAGGTCGCAGGGAATGGGCGCGGACCACAGAGGAAGCGCCTGCAGCCGTTGGTGGAGGGGGAAGGCCATAGGCATAAATACTGGACCAGGTCCACTCGAGGAGCAGTCTCAGGTCGCACCTGATGAAGGTTACGAGCTACGTGACCGAAATATCGTGCAAGTACGACGCTGATATCCGGCAGAACACCCGACAACCCAAGATGTCATTAGATCGCCGGGAAAGCCTGAAGAGTTACAAAGTTGACATTCATATCCCTGAAGCGACCCCACCTAGCAACAAAAAGCCAACGTCTTATAACGGCTCCCGTCATCCCATGCACCTTTTGTCCCACAAACTTTTCAGCTCCTATCATTTTTTCGGAGTTATTCTTGGTGGCAATAGTTAGAGACGCACCCTGTATATGTATTACAGAAGAAGCTACTTACATATACACTGAAATGCCAAATAGTCTGGTACATCTGCCTATTATCGTGTAAGACCAACGCAAGCTTGCAGAAGTCCCGCAGCACGACGTGGCATGGACTCGACTAATGTCTGAAGTAGTGCTGAAGGGAATTAAGACAATGAATTCTGCGGGCTGTCCACCACATTGCGCAGTCACTGTAACGGAATACTATAATGATGTACAGTGAAGGATCAGCTTATTGGATATGTTAGTGTGCTCAAATATAAGGTAACTTATAACTGAATTTATGTACCTACCTTGATTTTTTCCCTATCACTACACCTTTCAGGTTCCTCTCCATTTAAACTATGATTACCGAGTGTCTTAGTTTGTGGAAAAGATGAAAGCCTCTGAACATCATATAATGTTGTTTGATCTTTGGTAAGAAGGAAGTGTTCAGATTTACTGTGGATTTAGTGAAATTGTGGGAGGTAGGAAATGTAGTCTTGAGAAAGCCTCCCAGGGATGGAAACAGTCTGATTTAAAGTTTTGTGGAGTTTAAAAGTATTATATTTAATCATTTACTTGAAAGTAGAAGATTGTGGTAATAAAGACAATTTGCACTTTCTTTTAAAGATTAAAAGCTCTTAAAATTGAGGCTTATAAAGTGTTGCTTAGTTAATGATCATAGTTCTACCTGTTGTAAATTTTTAAAGGTGAGTCAGTTTCTTGTAAATTTGTCAACATTGTGTCTCACTGTAGTAAAAGTCGTGAACTGCATTTATGGAAAGTTATACACTTATGCTTGCTAAGCACTTGTTTCTTTTGGGTATTGAAAGTGCATATTACTAGTGTAATAAAATCCACAGATTATCCTTTACCACTATTTATGAAAACAATAATTTTTTTATTCAAAAGACATTGAGAAGTAACTCGTTAGTGAATTCCATTTAACTTTCATTCTAAACAGAATAGTATTTAGTTGAGAGATACATAACCTGTGACCAGTTCATAAATTTGCAGTGAAAAACATTTATAATTCTATGTCACCTAGGAAAGTGTTTGAAAATTAGTACTTAACCTGTGTCCAATTAATCATTCTGCAGTGAATGTTAATAGTAATGGTATAAAGACCATTCAGTGTGAACAAGCCCTGAAAGTAATAGTGTGTTTATAGTTTGTGCTGCTCTTGCTGTTAGCTTCAATCTTATCGTAAACATATGTATGTCTCAGAGTTCATTGCACTGTGTGTGGCCAAGTATAGGTTGTGTTTGCCCGATAAAGTTACTCATACCTACTTCCTTAAACGAGAACGTTAATCTTTCTCTTGCCTATTTAGGCTGGCGACCGTTTTCCTTATTCTTTAAATGGTATAGCTAGGCAACAATATTGTTTGTTACTGTTCGAATATTTACGTAATTCTGACATTCATTTCCGATAAGCCATTTCCGTTAGGTACAACACGGTCAACCTACCAAAATTCCTCTCAGAGGGTAACACTGTTCTGTTGCGTTATACCATAATTGCTTTAATAAGATAGTTTTATTTGACAACCTGCCTCCAGCTTCGAGGTTATGGTATAGCTGTAGCAGAAAGGAGTGTTATAAGGTGTAGTTGGTGCTGCTGTCCTCCAAGACCTGATTGCTGTATTCTAGTCTCTGTCTGCTTCTTGTATTTTTCCCTTCTACTGTCCCTCTCAATGACACTTTTAATGGTACCATGATGTATAAACAAGTAGTCAACCCATGTGCTCATTCTCTTTTCGCTAAGCTTCAGGAGACAAGGCTCTTAATGTCTATAAACGCTGCACTCTTTAGTTCAATGGAGACGTTCCACTTCGTAATCTCTATTGTGAAGAGGTGGAAAAATCAGCCACCCAGATGCAAACGAGGGTTTATTTGCCATTGACATAGGTTTCGATATTTTTAATAAGATATTCTTCAATAACAAGGCCCACGCTTTCGAAAGAAGGTATTTTTAAAAACATCGAAACCCAGGAGAAGGGCTAATACTCCTTTCTTTAGCAACTGGTTGGCTGATTTTTCAACCTCTTCAGATTTACACAGTAGCTGCTTCGCAGCGTTGTTTAAGATCATTATTGTGAATATGAACTACAGAATATGGAACGAAGTTAGTTGTGGAATTGTGGAACTTAAAACTGGAGATATGGCATAAAATGTAATTTCCACTATCCTTTACTGGCGACAAGAGTAAAGCTTGTATTACAGTCCGACGTACGCACTCAGCTTCAGACACGAGTGGGAAATGGAGCTGCAGACGAGAAAAATTCATCTCCAGCCCGTCAGCACACAGCCGGAGGGAAGTTACTCGCGGCAGAACTGACGTCATGCAGAGCGCTGCACAAGTGGCGGAGCTGCGAGCGAACCGCCCTCTCGAAGGGAAACTGGGCCACAGAGTCGGCTGCTTGACAGCCACGAAACACGGCGGGGGCGGAGCAACACGCGGCTGCAATAAGCGAGGCCTGGCGCGGTCGCCAGAACTAACCGAGTCTCGCGCCCCAGTCCCGGGCGTCTTAATGCCGGCAATTAAAACGGCTAATGCCGGCTGCGGGGAGCGCATGAATCAGGGGAACGGCCGTAAAGCCGCGCCGCCGGGGCGGGGGTGGAACAGCCGAATATCGCAGCCCCGCGAGCGTGCCGGAAATAATGACGTCGATACGGGCGCGCGGCTGCCGCTGCGGCTGCGGCTAACCGCCTAAGCGGCGCCCGCTCCCTGGGGAGGAGCGCGACTGCGCGCCACGCCCGATGCTATCGCCGCGATCCCACTGCGCCGCTGGGCGATCTCGCCGATCAAGGCCGCGCCTTGCTGACACGCGCGGCTGTTATCCGCTTCCGATTTGGCAAACGAGATCTGTTGTCTCAATAAATCGCTTCGGATTTAGTGGTGGCGATAGCCTGGGGGGGCTAGCACAGCTAATCGCTACTTACATCATCAACATCAGTAATCTCAAAATGAATGGTGCGTTCTGGCACGTACATATACAACACAGGATTATTCATAAATGCCTCCAGGGTCTGAGTAGACGACTGCATAAAAACTAGATATCATACACAACTAAATACACTACTGGCCATTAAAATTGCAACACCACGAAGATGACGTGCTACAGACGCGAAATGTAGCCGACAGGAAGAAGATATTGTCATATGTAAATGATTAGCTTTTCAGAGCATTCACACAAGGTTGGCTCCGGTGGCGACACCTACAACGTGAGGGAAGTTTCCAACCGATTTCTCATGCACAAACAGCAGTTGACCGGCGTTGCCTGGTGAAACGTTATTGTGATGCCTCGTGTAAGGAGGAGAAATGCGTACCATCACGTTTCCGACTTTGATAAAGGTCGGATTGTAGCCTTTCGCGATTGCGGTTTATCGTATCGCGACATTGCTGCTCGCGTTGGTCGAGAATCATTGGGTTGAAGAGGGTAATACGGAACGCCGTGCTGGATCCCAACGGCCCCGTATCACTAGCAGTCGAGATGACAGGCATCTCATCCGCATAGCTGCAATGGATCGTGCAGCCACTTCTCGATCCCTGAGTCAATAGTTGGGGACGTTTGCAAGACAACAACCATCTGCACCAACAGTTCGACGACCTATGCAGCAGCATGTACTATTAGCTCGGAGACCATGGCTGCGGTTACCCTTGACGCTACATCACAGACACGACCGCCTGCGATGGTGTACTTAATGACAAAACTGGGTGAATGAATGGCAAAAAGGCATTTTTTCGGATGAATCCAGGTTCTGTTTACAGCATCTTGATGACCGCATCTGTGTTTGGCGACATCGCGGTGAACGCACATTGGAAGCGTGTATTCGTCATCGCCATAATGTCGTATCACCCGGCGTGATGGTATGGGGTGCCATTGGTTACACGTCTCGGTCACCTCCTGTTCGCATTGACGGCACTTTGAACAGTGAACGTTACATTTCAGACGTGTTACGACCCGTGGCTCTACCCTTCATTCGATCCCTGCGAAACCCTACATTTGAGCAGGATAATGCACGACCGCATGTTGCAGAACCTGTACGGGCCTTTCTGGATACAGAAAATGTTCGACTGCTGCCCTGGCTAGCACATTCTCCAGATCTCTCACCAATTGTAAACGTCTGGTCAATGGTGGCCGAGCAACTGGCTTGTCACAATACGCCAGTCACTACTCTTGATGAACTGTTTTATCGTGTTGAAGCTGCATGGGCAGCTGTACCTGTACACGCCATCCAAGGTCTGTTTGACTCAATGCCCAGGCGTATCAAGGCCGTTATTACGGCCAGAGGTGGTTGTTCTGGCTACTGATTTCTCAGCATCTATGCACCCAAATTGCGTGAAAATGTAATCACATGTCACTTCTATTTTGATACATTTGTCCAATGAATACCCGTGCATCCTCTTCATTTCTTTTTGTGTAGCAATTTTAAGGGCCAGTAGCGTATTTCAATAAAAATATTAGTTTTTGATGTACCACTGGCAGTCTTTGTAAACACATTGGATGTAGCAGTGATCACAAATAAACATTAATAAGATATTATCTATGACAGTACTGACAGAATAACAACACTTTTATTTGTGGTGACCGTTTTTGACCCAATGACGCGCGGGGTAGCTGCGCTGTCTAGGGTGCCTAGCAATGGTTCGCTCGGCTTACCCTGTCGGAGGTTCGAGTCCTCCCTCGGCCAAAGGTGTGTGTGTTGTCCTTAACGTAAGTTAGCTTAAATTAGATTAAGTAGTGTGTAAGCCTGGTGACCAATTACCTTACGAGAAGCAGCGTTGGAGAAGAGTTTGTACCTCTTTAATTCAGACGAATTTTGCATGAGAACTGGACATGCACTCGACCCCCTCCTTACATACCACCTAACTGATTATGTGCGCAACGGTAACGGAGGAAAATGATGGTGGACCCTGCTAGTTGGTAAAATAAGGAGTGCACACTCACAATAATTTAATAAAAAACGTGATCTACTCAGGAAAAAAGAGAACTTTATCATAATAAACAACATTAAATGGGTAACACTTTCAGCGACCGCATGTACGTCGCCTGTCCGTTGCAGTTTGCCTTGAAAATGGTGGGGTGTTCTCCCACCGAAATATCGGCGGTCGCTGAAAGTGTTACCTGGCTGAATTCCCGGAAGTTATTTGAAAGTTGTATACGCCAGGAGAAACTCAGGTCTCAACATTAAATGGGATTCTGCATATATCTACGAAATGATATGGCTCAAATGGTTCAAATGGCTCTGAGCACTATGGGACTCAACTACTGTGGTCATAAGTCCCCTAGAACTTAGAACTACTTAAACCTAACTAACCTAAGGACATCACACACATCCATGCCCGAGGCAGGATTCGAAGCTGCGACCGTAACGGTCGTGCGGTTCCAGACTGTAGCGCCTTTAACCGCTCGGCCACTTCGGCCGGCGAAATGATATGCGGATTAAATATTACAATGAGATTTATTATACATCACAACATAAATGAACACGATGATCGACACAAACAGTGGGTTAAAGGACAGGGTATACTGAAAAATTATGAGAATAAGAGTTGGCTTGAGAACAAGGGGCTCCTACTCTCTGTGATGCAAACGACTGACAGTAATGACTGGACGCCCTAACGAATGAAATATTAATCTCCCGACTATATAGCAGTATCGCAATTAATAGTGAGAGCTCAAATGGGATCACATGGAGAAAGAAGTAAGGTGGACTTGTAGCAAAGCGAACGCGCGTGCTGCTGAGGGATTCAGTATAAAATTGATAAGGTCCTACAATGCCAGAGCCGAAAAATACTGTATTAGTACTGAAATCTGCAGCACGTCGTCGGTAGGCAGCGTCCTGATGATGTAGGCGCCGACTTCTGCCGTGCAGAAACCCTGTGTCAACCCCTGGCCGTGAAGGCTGTCCGAGAATACTAAGTTCTTCCGAAAACGAGCGACCAAGTCGCAAGACCGTCCGACTCCGAGGAAGATCACATCCTGAATCTCACTCTGGGATGAAATGCAAGCAGCGAAGCCAGCATTGCTCTACTCCCTGCTCTCCTCGAAATCTGCGAATCAACATTCAGTTCTGATTCCAAATTTCCCCCACACTGTCCCAGAATATCATTCACGCCAATAGCGATCATTCCCTCCAATTTCGAGCAGGGCTTTATGACGTCAACTAGCCTCAGTTTAAGTTGACCGATCATGCCTCTGCTATTCAGTTGAGGGCACTGAACTTGCCATTTGACCGGCTACGAAAATAACCTGCCTAGACCACCGGCCATCCGGTGACAGACAGTCGCACTGAGCAGGGCACAGTCCACAAGTTTTCTCTGAATCAAATGGACAATGCAGTCAGTCGGTGCCAGGAAATGTCATTCCTGACCCGCCGGAATGGTAAACACATATAATGCGGCGACACTCAGACGTCTCGCAGGTCGTTTCGCCCTGCATACAATAGGCGAAACTCGACCGACGTCAGTCGTGTTTCGCCCTGCATACAATAGGCGAAACTCGACCGACGTCAGTCGTTCCGCCAGGCGCTTAAGCCTATTGTATGAACGCCACAGAATTCAGGGAAGTGCAGCCCCCAACTGGAAATGCCGTGTGCCGCGTCCTCCGATGCTCGCCTCGCACAGGCCACCCAAGGAAGTACAACAACATGTTCAGAAATCAAGTGAAAAGTTTACAAATCTTTAATTAACATAATGCAGCGCGTAAGCAACCGTATATGTATAGAAAATAAACAACTTTTTCAGCCTTCAGTTGCAAGGTAATTTTTACTCGTTTACCTAGGTTTCGATTCCAGTAATGGACAGATATAATCTTATGATTATGCGTCTTTATTGTTTTAATTTTTAATCTGTGACATGGCCAGTGTTTGGCTCTCAAAATAATTTAATTTCTTGTTCTGAAGAAGATTCCATTATTGGAATCGAAACCTAGGTAAACGAGTAAAAATTACCTTGCAACTGAAGGCTGAAAAAATGGTTTATTTTCCAAGTGAAAAGTATTTTTGAGCTCTCAGTACAAATACTCTCATTACAATAACATCATACGGTCTGTTACTACCGTGCAATGACATAGAAAATTAAGAAAATTGATGTAAATGGGAGGAGACATGCAAAAGCAGGCATGGAACCTCTCAATCTTAGCAGTTTGTTCCCACAGGAACTCACGACACATTTCCAAATTTCGACCCAATGTGGATCATCTTCAGACCATATTCCATGATGATCATTGGAGGATCTGTAGTAGCTACCCACTGTAACTGACTTCTTCTAATATTTGACTTTACCTTACAACAAGTTGGTAATAAAATCCCCATTTTGTTTAGTTCTAATAATATTTTGTGATAATCAGTTACAGATTCGTTGTAACTGCGAGAAAGCTTCTCTGATTTAAATAGTGCGAATTAGGCACTGAATTGTTAGCAAAGACAACATGCGGCAAATTCATTTTACTCTTATTTTAATGTAACTCCTTATTCGCCAAACAAACTATTTTCATCCTCAACTCAAAGTTACTGGGAAGCTCCGGCCTGTGTTGTTTCGTTTGGAAAATGTATTTACTGTAAACTAGTCTAGACATCGTGGCGTAATGAAATCATCTAAATTCAATGTAAGAAATCTATGTGCAGGCTCTGAAAAACAGCACATACAAAAGAAATTGCTTTTAAAATGAAACTAAATTAACTCCATCACGCAAGTCCACACTAGTTTTTGCTATTATAAGCACAGGCGTGCTACCATTCTAGATTATTATTCAAATATCGTAAGTGAACAGTTTAAAATCATCCAACATCATAGCTACAGGACGTCATTTGGAAATATGCTGCACGTCATAATCAATGGTTAACTATTTAAAGTCACGTAATTCGGATAGCAGATGGTGACACTGCTCTGTATACACGAAACTTAGTTGCTTCCACAGACTTTAGTTCGATTCGAATCTTCAAGAAATTATTGCAGGCGTTCGACAACGCAGAAGGCAGTTTTATTTCCTATTTTGTGTTCCTAAATTTCTGTCCTCTCATGGCACAGTAGAGACAACTTTCCTTCAACAATGAAGTGATAATTCTTTGTGTACCTTCTCGTTTAGCTATTACTACGTTGATGACAAAAAGTATCAAGAAGAAATTTCCTTTCATAAACTGTTTAACGGAAGATTGCAAATAATACATACTTTTGTCAATTGCCCTTTTTTCAATTACAATATGTGATTTATTTTCAAATAAAGCTTAGAGGCTAGCCGATGGAGACATTAGAGGTGAGAGAATAGATGGGATGTAAGGGGAGAAGGGAGACCCAAAAAGAAAAGAGGGGTAGGGATTTGATTAGCACTGGTGGCAGAGTTCCGACATAAGAAGTCACCCTTATTCTGCCAACGGCCTTGTTAAAGAGGGCAGAGGAGCGGACAGAGTTTCAGGGCACTCTCTTGTCCTTGGGGTGGGGAACTGTCACTAGAGGCGGAAGAATCAGCAATGATCAACGGCAGGAGGATGCAAAAGACGATGAAAACCACTGCATTAAAGACACATAGAGAGTATCCAAGTGGCATTTAGCCTGTAATTGTAAACGTGTCCTGAAGATCTTTCCAGTGGCAAAAGATAGCGGAATAGTCCCCTATTCGGATCCTGGGAGGGGACTGCCAAGGGGGAGGTGACCACAAGGAAAAGACTGAAGAACCAACGGAAGGATAACGTTCGACGAGTCGGGGCGTGGAATGCCTGAAGCGTGAACGTGGTAGGGAAGCTAGAAAGTCCGAAAAGGAAAAACCAAATGGTCAATTTAGATATAGTAGGGGTCAGTGAAGTTAAATGAAAGAAGAAAAGAATTTCTGGTCACATGAGTGTAGGGTAACATCAACAGCAGCAGAGAATGGTGTAGTAGGAGTAGGATTCGTTATGAATAGATAGGTAGATCAGAGGCTCGGTTATTGTGAACAGTGATAGTCATGTTCTATTCAGAATCGAAAGCAAACCGTCACTGACAAATATAATTCAGGTATACATCCGAAGTCGCAAGCTGAAGAGACAGAGAAAGTATATCAGGATATTTAAAGGAAAATACACTCCTGGAAATTGAAATAAGAACACCGTGAATTCATTGTCCCAGGAAGGGGAAACTTTATTGACACATTCCTGGGGTCAGATACATCACATGATCACACTGACAGAACCACAGGCACATAGACACAGGCAACAGAGCATGCACAATGTCGGCACTAGTACACTGTATATCCACCTTTCGCAGCAATGCAGGCTGCTATTCTCCCATGGAGACGATCGTAGAGATGCTGGATGTAGTCCTGTGGAACGGCTTGCCATGCCATTTCCACCTGGCGCCTCAGTTGGACCAGCGTTCGTGCTGGACGTGCAGACCGCGTGAGACGACGCTTCATCCAGTCCCAAACATGCTCAATGGGGGACAGATCCGGAGATCTTGCTGGCCAGGGTAGTTGACTTACACCTTCTAGAGCACGTTGGGTGGCACGGGATACATGCGGACGTGCATTGTCCTGTTGGAACAGCAAGTTCCCTTGCCGGTCTAGGAATGGTAGAACGATGGGTTCGATGACGGTTTGGATGTACCGTGCACTATTCAGTGTCCCCTCGACGATCACCAGTGGTGTACGGCCAGTGTAGGAGATCGCTCCCCACACCATGATGCCGGGTGTTGGCCCTGTGTGTCTCGGTCGTATGCAGTCCTGATTGTGGCGCTCACCTGCACGGCGCCAAACACGCATACGACCATCATTGGCACCAAGGCAGAAGCGACTCTCATCGCTGAAGACGACACGTCTCCATTCGTCCCTCCATTCACGCCTGTCGCGTCACCACTGGAGGCGGGCAGCACGATGTTGGGGCGTGAGCGGAATACGGCCTAACGGTGTGCGGGACCGTAGCCCAGCTTCATGGAGACGGTTGCGAATGGTCCTCGCCGATACCCCAGGAGCAACAGTGTCCCTAATTTGCTGGGAAGTGGCGGTGCGGTCCCCTACGGCACTGCGTAGGATCCTACGGTCTTGGCGTGCATCCGTGCGTCGCTGCGGTCCGGTCCAAGGTCGACGGGCACGTGCACCTTCCGCCGACCACTGGCGACAACATCGATGTACTGTGGAGACCTCACACCCCACGTGTTGAGCAATTCGGCGGTACGTCCACCCGGCCTCCCGCATGCCCACTATACGCCCTCGCTCAAAGTCCGTCAACTGCACCTACGGTTCACGTCCACGCTGTCGCGGCATGCTACCAGTGTTAAAGACTGCGATGGAGCTCCGTATGCCACGGCAAACTGGCTGACACTGACGGCGGCGGTGCACAAATGCTGCGCAGCTAGCGCCATTCGACGGCCAACACCGCGGTTCCTGGTGTGTCCGCTGTGCCGTGCGTGTGATCATTGCTTGTACAGCCCTCTCGCAGTGTCCGGAGCAAGTATGGTGGGTCTGACACACCGGTGTCAATGTGTTCTTTTTTCCATTTCCAGGAGTGTACATAACGTAACGGGAGATAAAAATCTAATGGTCATGGGAGGTTAGAATGCAGTTGTAGGGGAAGGAGCAGAAGAAAAATTTACAGGAGAATATGGGAGGAGGAATGAGAGAGGAGAGATACTGAATTCCATAATAAATTTCAGCTCGTAATAGCAAATACTCTATTCAAGAATCACAAGAGGAGGAAGTATACTTGAAATTGGTCGGGTGATATGGGAAGATTTCAGTTAGATTACAACATGGTCAGACAGAGACCCCAAAATCAGATCCTGGATTGTAAGGCGCACAGAAGAGCAGATATAGACTCAAATCACAATGTAGTAGTGGTGAAGAGTAGTCACAAGTTTACGTGACTAATCAGGCAGAATCAAAGCGCAAAGAAGTGGGGTACGAAGTACTTAGGAATGACGAGATATGCTTCACGTTATCTTAGTCAAAACGCCGGCACGTCAGTCGGGAACGACAAAGCAGAGGAGGCTGTGAGAATAGATCAGCCAATCGCACGCTGACCAGACCTCCCTCCAGAACTACAGCGAGATAGCAGCGGCCGCTATGTGGAGAAGACGTAAGCGCCCTGACCAACTGGTTACGGCCCAGCTGAATAGCAGCTTCAGGATTTCCGACTTCGATAGCAGCGCCTACGTCAGTTACTTCGCTTGTACTCTCTGTGTAGCACAGCCTTGAGATAGTCTGTACTGAAGAAGATTGTTTATTTTGTATGTCGCTCATTGCTTGCGACACATCTGTGTTTCTGGCAAAGTTAAATATTGTATCTTTTCTTATTATAATAAAACTCATTAATACGACTTGTCTGACTATTTGTCTAGCGAACCGAGTATGCAGTCTTCCTAGGCACTACAGTAGATAGTGCAGTTGAAGAGGAACAGACATCTCCAAAAGGGGCAATCACAGAAGTGGGAAAGGAAAACGTAGGTACAAAAAAGGTAACTGCGAAGAAATCTTAGGTAACAGAAGAAAAATTTCAGTTGGTCGATGAATGAAGGAAGTACAAAAATGGTCAGAGATATTCAAGACTGCAGAAACACAAGAGGGTGAGGAATGAAATAAACAGAATGTGCGAAAAGTCTAAACGAAATTTTTGTATGAAAACTGTGAAGAAATGGAAAAATAAATAATTATCGGAAGAACTGACTGGGCACCTGGGAAATTCAAAATAGCCTTTGGTGGAATTAAAAGCAATGGTGGTGACACTAAGAGTGAAACGGGAGTTCCACTGTTAAATGCAGAGGAGAGAGCTGGTATGTGGAAAGAGTACATTGAATGTCTCTATGAAGGGGAAGATCGGTCTGATGTGATAGAAGAAGATAGAGGAATCGATTTAGAAGAGATAGGAGGCCCAGTATTAGAATAATAATTTAAGAGAGCTTTGTACGACCAAAGAACAAACAAGGCAGAATGAATACATAATATTCCATCAGAATTTGTAAAATCGATAGGGGAAGTGGCAACGAAACGACTTTTCACGTTGGTGTGTAGAATGTAACAGTTTGGCGGCGTACTATCTGACGTTCGGAAAAATATCATGCACCCAATTCGAAACGCTGCAAGAGCCGAAAACAGTGAGAATTATCGCGCACTCCGCCTAGCAGCTCCTACACCCAAGTTGCTGACAAAAATAACATACAGTAGAATGGAAAAGAAAATTGAGGCTGTGTTAGATAACTATTAGCTTGGCTTTAGGAAACATAAAGGCAGCAGACATCCAATTCTGACTTAGCGGTTGATAATGGAAGCAAGATAAAAGAAAAATCAAGACACTTTCATAGGATTTGTCTACTTGGAAAAAGCGTTCGGCAATGTAAAGGAGGGGTAAACTACATGGAGAGAAGGGTAACATACCATATATACAAGAGCCGAGAGGGAATATTAACAGTGGACGACCAAGAACGAAGTTCTCGGATGAAAAGGGGTGTAAGAGCGGGATGTAAAATTTCGCCCCTATGTTCAGTCTATACATCGAAGAAACAATGATGGAAATTAAAAAAAGGTTGAGGAGCGGAATTAAAATTCAAGGTGAATGGATATTAAATACACGATTCATAATTAACATTACTATCCTGAGTGAAAGTAGAATTACAGGATCTAGAGATTGAAATGAACAGTCTAATGAGTACAGCACTAATTCAAAGAATGATGGAAGTAATGAGAGTAGCAGAAATTAAAACAGCGAAAAGCTTAACATCAAGATTGATGGTCACGAAGCAGAAGTTAAGGATCTCTACTACCTAGACAGCAAAGAAACGAATAAGGGACAGAACAAGGAGTGCATCAAAAGCAGACTAGAACTGACAAAAAGGGCATTGCTGATCAAGAGAAGTCTACTATTATCAAACATAGGAGTTAATCGAGGAAGAAATTTGTGAGAATGAACGGTTCGTGCACAGCATTGTATGGTAGTGAAACATGGACTTTGGGAAAACCGGAACAGAAGAGAATCGAAGCATTTAAGATGTAGTTCTGCTGACAAATGTTGAAAATTAGGTGGTCTGATAGGGTAACGAATGAGGAGGATCTGCACATCAGAGACTCCACACTTGGATACGTATTTCGTGATACAGCACGCAGTGACAGAAAGGGTCTGAAAAGACAGCGTGGGGCCTCTTCTATGTCAAGTGCTGTCGGGGGCGCCCCACTTTCAGCATACTTATTACTGTCGCTGTGACAGATGAACCACAACAATGCCCGCCTCGATGACATACCTTGGTGCTCCAGATATAGCAATGTCCGTGTAGAAACTGATATCAATGCAGACAGACCCATTTACTGACTCGAAGTACGTGATGAGGCCGCACATTCCTGCACCCAGGCACTAGTCGCAAGGGGTCATTGACATCTTGACCCAGCGATTGTATATTTGCTTGACAGTCGTGGGATCCCGATTAATGCGAGCAGCAACATCGCCAAACGATAAGCCCTACACTCCATAGGCCACGGCCCTGGCGCTATCTAACTCCGATAATTGCTTGCAGAAGGTTTTCATTTTGAAAGAGACGTAAGACGATCTTCTCACTAACAACCTACACTGAAATCCGAGTTCCGAATGAAAAACCAATTATTTAATATTTCCTTAGACCCAGAGTGCATAAAGAGTTACCCCAATCTGCGTTGAGCGGTTGTACTGTAACATTAATCACTCACAGTTCCAAATAAGTAGGATGCTTATTGTTGCACGGCGCCTTCATTCTCCTGCCCGTTTTCGTATAATCAGGAACCTTTATTTAACATTACAATACACGTTTCAGAGGATCCAAATTTCTGAATTCTAATACCATTTTTATCGTAGGCTGTCAAATTTTTTATACATGTGATTGAATTTTCTCATGTTGAGAGGGCAGAAGGAGCGATCTGGTTTACTTATTAAATGTTTCTAAAGCCAACCTTGGATAAATATTTCTTTACTTAAACAGCAAGTTTCGACGGTCTTTGTTGTCATGTTCAGGTCTTAAAAATCTTTTGGTTATGAAACGAGTTTATTTTAAGTTGGACCTGACGCCAAGTTGTCATGTGGACAAAAAAAACCTACATTGTAAGATGTTTGTAATAATTAAAACATTTAAAAATATATTTTAGTTACGAGAAACCTCTTATAATATGCTGTTTTTTAATCCACATGACAACTTAGCGTAAGGTCCAACTTAAAATGAACACATTTCACAACAGAAAGATTTTTTTTATACAGATAACATTTATTGCAGCACGTATCATATCACATTACTTGCCCTTTTCAACCTGCTATCATTTTCAGAGGCATGCAGTAGCAATAGCGACAAAGTAAAAATGTGGGCCAAATTGTGACGTATTTACGATTTACATGCCACAACTGCTGCTATACTATGTACATTTGCTTCGGTGATGTCTATGTTATATTAAAAAACTATTTAGTCCTAAGACTTGATCCCACGCACGTTTTCTTCCTTATTATCGTTTCATTCCTCCATGCGGTAACGGGCCAGTAATAGCGATGTACCCGCTCTTCATCTTACACTTCGTAAAACATAAAAGCAGTGTTTAAAATCATAGATGACAAGTAGGTGATGTTATTAAAGCCAAGGCGATGTTGCTGTGGTTAAGTTGACGTTGTGTGGCATGATACTCGGAGGTGAGACGTTACAGAAGATGATCGTGATGTCATTCCTTGCTTGATGACCAGTTCAAGGAAATGCGTAGGCAAGAAGAGATCATGGTTGAGTGTGCACCAAGAATAAGGGGAGGGAGCCGAGATTGGAGTTACAGAGAAGGAGAAAAGTCTGTAATGTGTATCTTGTGCGGTCTGTGGTGATAGAAAACGATCTGGTTATGCTGCTGAAAGTTGCGAGCTCTTTCTTCTTATCTCGTGTTTTCTACTGAAGATCTCGTGCTTGTACTCTTGTTAACTTTACTATTCTGTGCGCAACAAATAACTTACTTGGTCTTTCTGCTGCCACTGCTTGATCTGATGCATTCCATTATTTAACAAAAACATAAAAATACCTATTATTCATGCTGCGTGCAATGCATGTTCTGTATGGCGGCTCCTGCTGTTGCTGCGGCTGTTTCTGCTTACTACAACAACATATAATTAAAGAGAAAGGGTTTGGTCAAATCTAAAATCGATAAATGATAACCCAAACAAAAAACTATATTCTGAAAGCGATTCTTTCTCATTCAATTAACAAAACGATAGAAGCTCTTTGAACTATCGCTTCATTTGTAAATCTGCCTCCAGTGGCATTAAAGCAATATTACAAATTAATCAAACTCTTGAGACAGACTGAAATACTTCTCAATTGAATACATAGTGAAACAATTCCCTGACAATTACAATTAATTTAACAACGGTTTCTTCTTAAGAATTCAACTCCTATCATTATCAAAATTACCGTCTGCTGCTACGCACATACACAAACCCTTTTCTTTAAATTAATAAGCGCGCTGCAAATTATAAAAAAATACCAACTAAATACCAAATCCTGTGTCGCTGCTGGCGGACACGGCATTACGGCAGCTCGGCGACAACCCCTCGCCCAACACACGTGCGCACCACAGCAGCCGGGCTCCTACACTGGCTTCAAAACTGCCACTAGTTAATCCGTGCGCTGCGAGGCGCGACAACAATATCTTAGATTCCAGAGCTTGTGTATGCGCGCTGTAGCCAAACTTTACATCCTAAGAGAGTATTGCCAACTCTCATAACCCCCAACCTCATTTTTGAAAATTTTGCGTGATTCTTGCCTAACACATTGGCAAGGAACAAACAGTAAAATTTTTTACAAAACGACGAAAAAATTAGGCAAAGAGAAAAAAAATGTTACAATTTATATCCAATGACTAAAAGTATTTCTTCCTTAGCATCTAAGTAAAATTTTTTTTACAAATGGACGAAAATTTTCTTGCATGGCATATAGGCAAGAGAAAAATGTTAAAATTTTATACAAAATGGCAGAAATGTTGCTTGCCTAATTGATTGGAAAGGAGAAAACATGGTTCCTTTTACATAAATAATATGAAAATTTTGCTAGCCCAGTATGTATGTAATAAGAAAACATCAAAGGAAATATAACATTTTTCTTACATAAGTAGATAAAAAAAGATCATATAAGTCTTAACAGATGTGTAACAGTAATTACTTAAGCATGGAATAGTCTTCAATAATCTAATATAACCTAATAACCAGTAAAAAATTATATTTTATTATCTGCATTTGGGCACTTACGTTTCCATGACATTAAATCAGTAGTGGTCTGACTACATGATACTGTATGTTTTTATGCTCACAGTTCCCTCTGGTCAAAAGAAACCAGGTCTACATGTTTTACGTGCTGTAGACTCAGGGAATTCCCCCATGAACCATGGACCTTGCCGTTGGTGGGGAGGCTTGCGTGCTTCAGCGATACAGATGGCCGTACCGTAGGTGCAACCACAACGGAGGGGTATCTGTTGAGAGGCCAGACGAACATGTGGTTCCTGAAGAGGGGCAGCAGCCTTTTCAGTAGTTGCAGGGGCAACAGTCTGGATGATGGACTGATCTGGCCTTGTAACATTAACCAAAACGGCCTTGCAGTGCCGGTACTGCGAACGGCTGAAAGCAAGGGGAAACTTCAGCTGTAATTTTTCCCGAGGACCTGCAGCTTTACTGTATGATTAAATAATGATCGCGTCTTCTTGGGTAAAATATTCTGGAGGTAAAATAGTCCCCCATTCGGATCTCCGGGCGGGGACTACTCAAGAGGACGTCGTTATCAGGAGAAAGAAAACTGGCATTCTACGGATCGTAGCTTGGAATGTCAGATCCCTTAATCGGGCAGGTAGGTTAGAAAATTTAAAAAGGGAAATGGATAGGTTACAGTTAGATATAGTGGGAATTAGTGAAGTTCGGTGGCAGGAGGAACAAGACTTTTGGTCAGGTGATTACAGTTTTATAAATACAAAATCAAATAGGGGTAATGCAGGAATAGGTTTAATAATGAATAAAAAAAAATAGGAGTGCGGGTTATCTACTACCAACAGCATAGTGAACGCATTATTGTGGCCAAGATAGACACAAAGCCCATGCCTACTACAGTAGTACAAGTTTATATGCCAACTAGCTCTGCAGATGATGAAGAAATTGATGAAATGTATGACGAGATAAAAGAAATTATTCAAGTAGTGAAGGGAGACGGAAATTTAATAGTCATGGGTGACTGGAATTCGTCAGTAGGAAAAGGGAGAGAAGGAAACATAGTAGGTGAATATGGATTGGGGGTAAGAAATGAAAGAGTAAGCCATCTGGTAGAATTTTGCACAGAGCATAACTTAATCATAGCTAACACTTGGTTCAAGAATCATATAAGAAGGTTGTATACCTGGAAGAATCCTGGAGATACTAATAGGTATCACATAGATTATATAATGGTAAGACAGAGATTTAGGAACCAGGTTTTAAATTGTAAGACATTTCCAGGGGCAGATGTGGATTCTGACCACAATCTATTGGTTATGAACTGCAGATTGAAACTGAAGAAACTGCAAAAAGGTGGGAATTTAAGGAGATGGGACCTGGATAAACTGAAAGACCCAGAGGTTGTAGAGAGTTTCAGGGAGAGCATAAGGGAACATTTGACAGGAATGGGGGAAAGAAATACAGTAGAAGAAGAATGGGTAGCTCTGAGGGATGAAGTAGTGAAGGCAGCAGAGGATCAAGTAGGTAAAAAGACGAGGGCTAATAGAAATCCTTGGGTAACAGAAGAAATATTGAATTTAATTGATGAAAGGAGAAAATATAAAAATGCAGTAAATGAAGCAGGCAAAAGGGAATACAAACGTCTCAAAAATGAGATCGACAGAAAGTGCAAAATGGCTAAGCAGGGATGGCTAGAGGACAAATGTAAGGATGCAGAGGCTTGTGTCACTAGGGGTAAGATAGATACTGCCTACAGGAAAATTAAAGAGACCTTTGGAGAGAAGAAAACCACTTGTATGAATATCAAGAGCTCAGATGGCAACCCAGTTCTAAGCAAAGAAGGGAAGGCAGAAAGGTGGAAGGAGTATATAGAGGGTCTATACAAGGGCAATGTACTTGAGGACAATATTATGGAAGTGGAAGAGGATGTAGATGAAGATGAAATGGGAGATAAGATACTGCGTGAAGAGTTTGACAGACCACTGAAAGACCTGAGTCGAAACAAGGCCCCAGGAGTAGACAACATTCCATTAGAACTACTGATGGCCTTGGGAGAGCCAGTCATGACAAAACTCTACCATCTGGTGAGCAAGATGTATGAGACAGGCGAAATACCCACAGACTTCAAGAATAATATAATAATTCCAATACCAAAGAAAGCAGGTGTTGACAGATGTGAAAATTACCGAACTGTCAGTTTAATAAGTCACAGCTGCAAAATACGAGTACTAACGCGAATTCTTTACAGACGAATGGAAAAACTGGTAGAAGCGGACCTCGGGGAAGATCAGTTTGGATTCCGTAGAAATGTTGGAACACGTGAGGCAATACTAACCTTACGACTTATCTTAGAAGAAAGATTAAGATAAGGCAAACCTACGTTTCTAGCATTTGTAGACTTAGAGAAAGCTTTTGACAACGTTAACTGGAGTACTCTCTTTCAAATTCTGAAGGTGGCAGGGGTAAAATACAGGGAGCGAAAGGCTATTTACAATTTGTACAGAAACCAGATGGCAGTTATAAGAGTTGAGGGGCATGAAAGGGAAGCAGTGGTTGGGAAAGGAGTGAGACAGGGTTGTAGCCTCTCCCCGATGTTATTCAATCTGTATATTGAGCAAGCAGTAAAGGAAACAAAAGAAAAATTCGGAGTAGGTATTAAAATTCATGGAGAAGAAGTAAAAACTTTGAGGTTCGCCGATGACATTGTAATTCTGTCAGAGATAGCAAAGGACTTGGAAGAGCAGCTGAACGGAATGGACAGTGTCTTGAAAGGAGGATATAAGATGAACATCAACAAAAGCAAAACGAGGATAATGGAATGTAGTCAAATTAAAGCGGGTGATGCTGAGGGGATTAGATTAGGAAATGAGACACTGAAAGTAGTAAAGGAGTTTTGCTATTTAGGGAGTAAAATAACTGATGATGGTCGAAGTAGAGAGGATATAAAATGTAGACTGGCAATGGCAAGGAAATCGTTTCTGAAGAAGAGAAATTTGTTAACATCGAGTATAGATTTAAGTGTCAGGAAGTCGTTTCTGAAAGTATTTGTATGGAGTGTAGCCATGTATGGAAGTGAAACATGGACGATAACCAGTTTGGACAAGAAGAGAATAGAAGCTTTCGAAATGTGGTGCTACAGAAGAATGCTGAAGATTAGATTGGTAGATCACATAACTAATGAGGAGGTACTGAATAGGATTGGGGAGAAGTGAAGTTTGTGGCACAACTTGACTAGAAGAAGGGATCGGTTGGTAGGACATGTTTTGAGGCATCAAGGGATCACAAATTTAGCATTGGAGGGCAGCGTGGAGGGTAAAAATCGTAGAGGGAGACCAAGAGATCAATACACTAAGCAGATTCAGAAGGATGTAGGTTGCAGTAGGTACTGGGAGATGAAGAAGCTTGCACAGGATAGAGTAGCATGGAGAGCTGCATCAAACCAGTCTCAGGACTGAAGGCCACAACAACAACAGACTCAGGGACTTCATATACACTGACGACCACACTTACATCCCAACATCAGTTAATTTATGGCATAAGCAGACTCAGGGACTTCATATCCACTGACAAATACGCCTGAAGTCACATTTTCCTCTGGTGAGACAGTTTGACAACGTAGGCAGACTCAGGGACCTTGTGCCCACTTACAACCATACATAACGTCCTTCTCCCAGGATGACACAGTTTGGCAGTGTTGGCAGACTCAGGGACCTCGTGTCCACTGACAACCACACGTCACTGCGTTATTGCCTAAGTACCTTCTCAAACGTATGTCTGGGTCGAGTATTTCTGTATACTGAAAACGTCATATTTTATAGAAAATAGATTCTCCCTTTAAAATACGATATCTCTAACCTAATTACAGAAATGAAGCGAGGAATAATCTCATATCATATAAACAGGCATGTGAGCTCTGAGCTCATTTAAATGTTATCATTAACTCTATTGCCGCAGCAATTACAGATTTGTTGCACATATCTCAAGTCATGAATAATGTGAGGCTCACCACACGGTGGCAAAGTCAATTTTCTTTAAATTTCTCGCCACAGCAATCACTGATTTGTGGCATGTATTTTTCAATTCAGTCATAATATGAGGCTCACCACATGGTGGCAAGTTAATTTTTTTACGAATAGTTTGGCCAATAAGAGTGGCAAAGTTTTGATTGTGACCACGAATTATTACAAATGTGGCACCACACAAAAAAATATCATTTTAATTTCAAGGCATAAATCCTGTGCCATCGAACTCTAATTACCTACTATTTTTACATTACTAGTGATGTTGAAAAAGAATGTTACAATATTTGTTACAATAACTGTTAAGTATATTTTGGTTATAAAATATTTAAATAATCCTACAAATAGAGAAGTAATTCCATAGCGATGCTATTATATATAATAAAAGTTACAGAATTATTTAGAAAAAATCTAGCCAATGGCTCGCCAAATCAGTTCATGAATATGTACAAAATTTACTTAATAATTACGTGACTTTGCGTCAGAATTTTTACACTCTAATTACTAAGTTGCACCAAATTTATAATTATTAGTTTGTAATGACTATCAATATTTCTGATGTCAAGCGTCAATGTCTGTGGTATAGCGTCTCAATCGTTTTTATATGGAGTCCTCATTGTCTCTGTTTCTAGGCGTCCCTAGTCTTTGTATGAAGCTGTGTGGCCATACCTTGGACGGTCACAAAGAACAAGAATAAGAAACAACCTACAAAGCACATAATAAAAAAATTATTTACAAAATACAACACAGAAAACCCCTCCATCTGTCCAGTAGAAACTGAAAGAAATGGTTTATTCATCAAGGTGACAAGAAATAAATTTATGACATGACAAGAGAAAAATCATCACCTTCCAATTAACCTCGTGCTGGAATCGGCACTGCATCACTAAATTACAGTCATGAAATAGAAAAACACAAGATAAATATTAAATTGATTTACGTTAGACTACTATTTACACATTCATAAAATATGGCAGATAGTCTCGCCTCTTGGCGTAAGAGTCATTTCGCTCTGGAAAGAGAAAAGAAATCGTTTAATGCACGACAAAATTATTTAGTCATAGCTCAGTGTTTTTGTCACGGCCGACTGTTTCTGGAACGTCTTTCTTCTCGCGACCCTTAACGGTAAGCGTGCTACGCTCTGATCTGAAAATATCGTCTACTACACAAAATTACGTCACGTTAAATGCTTTCGTTTCTGCAATGGAGAAAACTTCCATTGCGATCCTGTTTCATATAAGAAATGCAATAACGTCAACCTTAACAACAATAAGAAGAGAAACAACACTATCACAGACAAAAAAATATTCTTGGCACTCATTCGTCACATAATGCAACACTTTGCTATGTATTTGTATCAGAACCCCTTTCGTGACTCATAGCCATGTCTTAACTTTACTGTGACTTAGGTTTTAAGTAAGTGTGTACTCTATCGTAACATTACTGTGACTTAAATTTTACGCACATGTGTATAAGCTATATCTTCCTTCATTGAATACCGTTGTGGGTTTCTTCGTTTAGAAGTGAATCTTTCTTACCTTATCTTGTTCTATAAATGTCTGCAAAGTGCTCCCTCATTGTGTCACACTAATCATGAGTGGTCCATAAATCCTAATACACCTTACCTGGCAAACTAATAAACACGAAAAATCCACATAAATCATCACTCTTCAAACTACCTCATAAATCAGAACAAGTGTCAGTTCGAAGGTTTCCTAATTATACTATTACCCATCAAATATACCTTCTCAATTCAGAGCCACTTATACACTATATTTTACCGGAAGATAATGTCAACAGATTCTGTTATTTCATGTTATTTCTCCCTAAGAACGCACATAGTTATTTCTTGCATTTTCCTTCAAATAAGTCACGAAAATTTCATTCTTTCAGTGAACAATTGCAATATGTCAACAGCTGGTATAATCATCTCGTCAGAAATGTCCTTTGTAAAGTTCTCATTCTCTCAAAAAATACAAATCATTCATAATCATCCATTCTTGGTCTTTCACACAGGATAGATTGATAGTAAAAGATTAATAGATAAACAGGTTAGTCAAAGATTATGAAACCGTACTGAAAACTAAAATCGGAAGAATATACTGTAACGACAGGGGCACTTATGCTCGTCAAACATATATTTACTAAAGATCAGTAAACCCCCTAGGGCCTTATTCCTTGAAAATTTTAATGTGTGATAAGTGATGAAGACCTCGAGATTTATGTGTTCGTATTGTCTCAAGTTCCACAGCGTTTGCGTGTGCAATGCGTCGTATACGGAAGGGTCCTTCATACACCAAGAAAAGCTTCCTACTCAAATATTTTCCTTTATGACATAGTCGATGTGGTCTAAGCAATACGTTTTGACCTACCTTTTAAATTCTTGACGTTGACTCGTGGATTATGCCGCTTCTTTCTTCTGTCTGCAGCTTTCTTGATGTTCTGTAATGCTATACTTACCACTTCATCTAGAGCCTGTGGTCTATCGGTTTCAGGTTGGATTACTGTGTTACTTTGTCTGGAATCAAGAACCAGTCTAATGGAATTATCCCTTTCCTTAACCACGTGTAATGGGCTGTTATATTAACTCACAGGAGGTTCGATGATTCCCTGCTCTAACATGTATTGTATTTCCTGTTTGACTTTGTATGTCAATGGGATGACGTATGGTGGTACAAAAAATTTATTATGTTCCTGGACCTTGAATTCATAAAGAAAGTTACGTATTGTTCCTGTCTTTTGAGAAAAAACTTCACAATTTGTTTGTAATATTTCAAATAACTCATCAGTGCCTGCATTAGGATCTACTTCGTCTCGCTAAACTTTCCTTTTGATTAATTGTTCAGTACTAATGGGTTGTTCTGTTTCACAGTAAAACGTAGTGATGTTATCTGTGCAACTATTAGACAAATTCAGTGACTGTTGTGCCTCAAGCGGAAAGAGAAAACGCAGATAATTCACTTCCTCATCCTCCTTTGTTAGCCATCCTTGAAATTTAAGCGTGACTAGCATTTGATTTACTCGTAACATGACTTCAGCATTACAAAAATTTAACATTGCTTTATGTTCACGATAGAATTCCGCACCCAAAATCATTTCTGTTGATAAAAGAGGGACTACTAAGAAATTTGCAAAAAACTCGTGTCCTTGACACCTGAAAACTTAAGAAGTCTGATTGCGTACGTCTACACTCTTTCCTTGAATGACTCCCTTTAATTTGGGTTTTAATAATGGCAAGGTTGGACAACAGATGCCTGTTCACACTTCTTAAACACTGTCTCGCTAATTACATTCACAGGGCTGCCAGAATCAAGTACAGCTTAAAGTAGAATATTTCCTACCGAGATTTTTATAATTGGATGAGCATACATAACTTCGCTGTTATCATTTTCTTGTAATAATGTGTCTCTAATGTCCTCCAGTCTGACAAAGTTAACATAATTTGTGTGTCGGCTTTCCGCCGCTACAAACGGTTCGTTTGTAGTCCTTGTTGCTAGTCATTGTTGTGCCGGCTCGTATTGCAGCGAATTATTGCTTGGGTTGGGTGGTCTGATTTCTACATTGTCCCCACGCTCTAAATTGGAATTTCTGCGATCCTGCCAATTTTGATTTGTCCCCTCATCATAACTGTTTTGGTTCTCATAATTGTCATGACCATAATTATCACGTGGGCTTGATGCTCTGTATTCTGCATGAGCACCGCGTTCCGAATTGTAATTTGCGTGTCCGCACCAATTTCGGTTGGCCCTACCGCGACCATTCCTTCTAAAATAATTTTCATTTCCATAACGCCTTTGCTCCCGCGGTCCGCGATCTCTATTACTGTACTGAGAGTTACTATTATCATAAAAATCATTTCTCTGGCGTCTATGATCTGTGTTATACGGTTCATGCCGCATATCGCGCTTATCTTCTTCCATGCTGTACGAGTGAGGTTCGTCCGAGTTCCATACGCGTTTACGGTCACGCCGCGGATTATTATTTTCCAATACTGCTTACTATTATCTCTTTGTGTGTTTTCATAGTTGTCAAATTCTAATTCTTGCAAAAGAGCTTGGAATGCCTCCAAGTCATCTTTGCACCTACCTGCCAAAATTATGTGGCGTAATCTGATCGGCAGTTTTGTCAAACAGATACGAATTAACTCCGACTGACTGTACGGATTCGTTAAATATCTGTTCATGCGCATCATGTTTTCAAAATATTGCACTGGAGTTGAAAATTTCGACTGCTCATAACTTTGCATCATAATGATGTAATGTTTTACACGATCTTGTGTAGTCTCTGACCAGTAAGCAGATAAGAATGCGTGATAAAAATCACCATGTGTGTGACACTCACGTACTATTGAGCGCATTCTTGTTGCAGGCTCTCCTTCAAGATAACTGCAAATTCCAGTTTGTGGCCAATTGGCCATGTTGGTGGTAAAGAATAGTCAAATCCTTGTAACCACTCTCGAGGGTTGATTTCGTGACTAGCATTCCGAAAAATTTTAAATTTCCTAACTGTGAGAAAATGCTTACAGTGAAACTCGTCATTTTTCTTAGCGGATGAGATTTCTTTTACAGCATGACTCACGTTTCCTTCATTACGTCCCGCAGACGTGTCATATTCACGAGAAAAGTGGTCGGCATTTCCATAATTAACGCGCTCATTGTCGTTACCAATTTGGTAATTATAGGATCTACCCGTGTCATTGCTGCGATAGATCTTTTCTTCGATGCTGGCCAGCTGTTCCTGTATTTTTTTTACATCACGTTTGTTTTGCTGATTAATTGTCATCTGCCCTTGTTTAAAACGTTGCAGAGACGGAAATTCTTCGGTTTCCGCGGTCGGTACCGGCTGAGTGTCATCTGACCTCGTATGTAACCCGCTACTCAGTTCCGTCACTTTCATGGATAATTCATCTACCTGTTTAGCTACTGTCGTTAATTGAGTTTCTATCTTTGAAACTTCATTGGTGGTCTGTAATTGCAATGACTCAACATTTTTCGCTAATTCCTCTACTTGCAGTTCTCGTTGTGACGTCTGTCGTTCCACTTCAACTATATCAACATTTTGTACGTGATCAAGTCAGGATACAAGATTATTAGTATCTGATTTGAATTCTTCGCGTAGCTGACTTTTCAACTGACTGGTCATTTCTTCAAATTTACTATTTGAATTGTCATTCACCTCACCCTGAAACAATGTGAGATTCTCGTTAATTTCGTTCTGAAGCGATTTGAAATTCTTTGCATTATTGTCATTAAATTCAGTGAGTTTGCTCTTAAATTCAGTGAGTTTACTCTCCTGTCTGTTATTAAATTCAGTGTGTTTGCTCTCCTGTCTGTCATTAAATTCAGTGAGTTTACTCTCCTGTCTGTCATTAAATTCAGTGAGTTTACTCTCCTGTCTGTCATTAAATTCAGTGAGTTTACTCTCCTGCCTGTCATTAAATTCAGTGAGTTTACTCAGTAATAATTGTAAAACATCATTACTGGGGGCAGGGAGTCAACGTTACTCTTCTCTGTTACAGCAGAAGCAGTACCTGCATTTCCACTAACAGAAGGAAAGGCAAAATTACTCCGCTCTATCGGAGTGGCAACCAGACCTTAATTTCCACCGGAAGTGGGGAAAACAAAATTACTCTGCACTTTTGAGGCGGAAACAACGCTGGAATTTTTCATAATGCGTTCTGTTTGCGTCACTGTATTATTTTCATGTCCTAAGTTGCGTGTAGCACACAGTTGTTCATCACGCATTGTTGGCAAATGATCGCCTACATTCCGATTCTCCGCAGTATTGTTCGAAAATTCCCGGATCTCAATATTCTCAAAAGAAATTTCTACACCCTGTTCCAAATTTTCGGAAACTGCGGTTGAAATCGCTCCTCAATCCATGTTTGCAACCGCATCTACGTTCGCGTTTGCAGTAGCATCTGCATTATTTTCCATTTTCTTTTGTGCTCGCGTTTTCACTGTCGCAATACGAACGAACAACATGTCACTAGTCTGTAATGTGTATCTTGTGAGGTCTGTGGCGGTATGGGGATGGGTGTTGCAGCTTTGGATCTTCTGTAAGAGATTGCGTAGGAAAGTCTTAGGCTAGGATGATAAGTCGGAAAAATTGGACTTGGGAGTGGTTTTGGGATTATATGGCTATAGCACTTAAATGGAACACGGAGTGGGCGCCAATGGTGACTTGATTCAGGACATGTGGACTCTCAAAAGGGTGGATATAATGGAAGACTGCGGTAATGAAGTAGGAAAATATCTTCAACTGCGGAAGCAGGACACAAGGTGAAATGGTGTGTCAATAGGAAGGTCAGAGCATGTTTAGTTGAAGGGGGCTAATTGTACCGTCATAGGAATAAGTGCGGTGGGACTGGTTGCGTGTGTTACAGATAGATGTAACTTAAAGTTATGTCCTCATTGGTACAGGCGGTTAGTTCTGCAGTGGCGGCATGTGGGCGAGCTTTCGCAGTCAGGAATTAAATAGTCATCGTAGATGAAGTATTTTGGCAATGGCACGCTTGTGGTTGGGATTCAGGGGGTTCCACTTTGTGTTACAGTCGTGTATGTTGCGTCCCTCCTGAAGGAGGTGACCTATGGTAGACACGTCTTCAGAAGAATGTGGGACCATAGTTGTGGTAAATAGGGAAGGTGTTTCAAATTTGGAGTTATAGATTAGAATTATCTTCCCTCTCTATGATCTCGAGGTCAGCATACTTGATCAGAGCACTGAGAGTCGATGGTCTGTTGGGGACTGGGGATATCTGATACGTGGTGGACAAAGTGGAAGCAACGAGATTTGGCCACTAAAACTTACGACAGGAAGTCCGTGCTGTAGATGGATGTCTAAATCAGGGTAAGAGCACATTATGTGTTGAGATTTGGAAGGTACTTTTATATTTCGAGGTATGTGGTTTCAGGAATGAGGAATTTGTTGTCGAGATGTGATACGATGAAGGAATGTGTTGGAAGAGATGTTTAGGATGGTATAGGCGTCTATAAGTTTTGATGTATGAGGCTGCTGTCGGAGGTTCTGCGTTTCAGGGATGGGTGTGATGTTTGTGCTTGGTCGTCAGAGAGAAAATTTTGGAGACAGGTTGTGCATTCGCCTCCACATACTATATGTTAAAACTGAATTCAGTGACGTTACTAGTACAAGCCATTTCACTCATAATTTGCTGCAAAAAATACGATGGCTATTTTTTCTCAATAACCGATTGATCGTAAAATGGGAACGACAATGAAAATAAAAAATATTTTGTTTCCAACATTTAGCAATACCTTCCAGATACTTGTCTACAGTCCCAACTCTGATTTGGGCATTTGTCGTAGCATCGTACCAACTTCCCAAAACCTTCATCATATGATGGGAATCGCTTGCATCCCCATCGATGGAATGAGGATAGAGAACGCAATAGAAACCACTGCATTGACGGCGTGGGAGGTGTACTTCTAGGCCACGTTGTCTGTAGCTAAAGAAGTGTCATACCTATCTCTCCGCTGGCAAAAGGTTCCGGATTAGTCACCCATTCGGATCTCCAGGGATTGCGAAGAGAAAAAGGTGCGGTAACGAACGACAGTGTAACATTCTACGACTCGGGTTGTGGAATATCAAAAAATTTTAATGTGTTGGGGTAGGAAGAAAATCTGAAAAGGCAAATACTAATGTTCATTCTCAATGTATTGTGGGCAGTGAACTGAAATGGGAATAAGACGATGATTCCTGATCCAACGAATATAAGGTTATATCGACAGCAGTAGAAAATGGTATCACGGGATTAGAATTATTTATGAATAGGAAGATAGGGCAGAGAGTGAATTATTTTGAAGAGTTTACTGATAGGGTTGGTCTCATCAGCATTGATACCAAACCACTGCAGACAACAATTGTGCGGATATAATACCAGTGTCGCAAGCAGAAATGAAAAAAATACACAAAATATATGAGCATACTTAATGACAATGTAGTTGTAACGCGAGATGTAAATCTAACGATCATTCGAGACTGAGACGTCGTCGTAGGAGAAAGGGCTACGGGTGAACATTGGCACGGCGGTGCGAATGAGAGAGGGGAAAGAGTACGCTAGTCAAGTTTGCAATAAATTTCAGATGCTTACAACGAAAACGTGAGCTGACACAAGCTGGATTTCATTGACATCAGACAGAGATTCCGAAATCAGATACTCGGTTCTAAGGCATACCAAGGTGTAGGTATGGACTCAGATCACAACTAGGCAAAGGTGAATAGCAGACTGAAATTTAAGAGAAGCATTCGGAAGAATCAATGTAGGCGAAAGTGTTATAGTTATTTGCGAGGGAAGATGGGATGAGTTTAAGGTTCGCTAAAGACTTGGGTACTACAGTAAGGACTAACAGAGTGCGCAGTTCAGTTGAAAAAGTGTAGAAGTCACTCAAAATAGCATTCGCAGATGTTTGGAAGACAAGCACAGGTTTTAAGAAAGTAACTGCGAAGAAACCTTGGGTATCAGAACAAATAATTCAGTTGATCGACGAAAGAAGGAAGCACACAAATGTTCAGGGAAAGACATGAATACATCAGTGAATTTCAGTTAGGAACCTAATAAATAACAAGTGCAGGGAATCCAGGGCGAAATGGCTGCAGGAACAATATGAAGAAATAGAAAACAGAAATTATCGTCGCAAGGACTGATTAAGTTTACGGAACCGTCAAATCGGCCATTGGTGAAATTAAGTGTAATGGCGGAAGCATTAAGAGTTCAATGTAAATTTCATTGTTAAGTACAGTGAACAGAGCGTGTAACCTCCCCCTCACTTATCGACTTTAATGACAGTGAAAAATTAAACCGTGTGTACCTAATGGAAATTTGGGAAAAGCAATCGTCACCGAAGTTAATCTGTCGATATATAGGGAGGAAAAGGTTACATCTAAATGAAAGGAAAAATGCAAATGAAACTGGTGGAAATTAATTTTGAAAAGGGGTAAAGTTAATAAAGAAAGTAAATGTGCGGTCGTTACGATAACAATTAACTGGCGTTAATTAGATATTTGAGATTTGGGGAAAATTACGGTCGCCAGTCCTATGGACAACTACTATAATAACTGAAAAAGAAAGGTTATTGCACATATAATTATCACTAGAAGCGTGGCAACTGAAGGCTGACATGTGTTGTGTGAAAACTGAATGTTTGTCAGAAGTAATAAATTTCGCTACACTCTGACTTAATTTAGCAAAAGAATTAATAAAACCGGAAAATTGAAAGTTAATTTAGTGACTGAAATTAATAGTGAATTTCGTTTCTGAAGCACTACGAAATTCAACAAAATAAGGTTAGTCTTGGGCTACCTCAACAATCATTTCAAAAACTACTTCAATCTACGCAACTTAGAAATAAGAGATTTAACTTTGAACTTGAATTAAATGATTCTGAACAATTAACAATAGTAAAATTTAGTACGTACCAAGCTGAGCTGCAGTCACAGGTAAGCTAAAATATGGTAACAAAACTCGCACTCTTAATTTCTGCTTGTGTAATCTAAATATTGTAGCCAGCTATGAATACTTTAACTGGTCTTTGAAATGAAAGCAGAAAAATGGAATGATATTACTTTAATGCTGGTGTTTGAATTTCAACGACACTCGAGTTCATTTTGGAAAAGGAAGGGACCATGCTTGGTAATTCAATTGGGACAATGAGCAACAAAGGTTCATGCTAAGTTGCTGTATTTTGCTAATGGAATAGTTTGAAAAGCTGAGGTCTGCCATACAGTTCTAAAGCTTTACATGCTTCCAGTCTTCCTTGTTGGTTGATTGAAGGTTTGCAGTCGTCTATCGGGGAGGTGGCGACAGTCACTCATTGTCAGCCGTCGCTGTTGAAGAAGCTGGATGTTGGCACGCCTTCATCTCGACACGGTCACCAGGCTAAACAGGCTCTTGATGTGCGCCAGCTAATGCTTCCCGGAACTATCATAGCAAGTCGAGCACAATTACATGCTGCCAAACCCCGAAAGCGCGGCAACTCGCGGGAGCGTCACACAACACACCTGCTCCACCGCCCTACTCCAGCCAGACTCTGCTCTGCCCGCGCTCCACGCGGTAGAGTTAACACTACCAAAGATCCTAAACACTTTGGTTCTCCACACGACCTATCGATGTAATTAATCGTTCGATAGCATAGTTTTCCATAGGCAAGACCCAGTGCAAAAATACACATAAATGCATATATATATATATATATATATATATATATATATATATATATATATATATATATATATAGTAAAACAACTACAATATATAAAGACACAGAAATGTCATAACTTCAGGTAACAAAATAAGGAAAAAAATTTATAGTACAATAGATGGAAATAGGAGGATATACATTTCCAGCGTTACACGTGCCCCACATTGTCTGTGGATATTCGTGTAACCTAAACAGACTCAGAAAATGGCCCAAAAAGGAAAAAAAAAAACAGCGGAAATGCATATGCTCGAAACATCAAGAAAATTCAGTATTAGGCTAATTAACCATAAACCAATTTTTAGACCATAATAATTGAGTGGAGACACTCCTAACCTTATTCCTATCTGTCATCTTACACAAAAGAAAACAGTTTGACAACATTTTAAAATACATAAAAAACATAGAAAATGGGTCAGCTGTTCTAAATCAGCAAAATTCCTAACAGTATCAAGAAATGGTCATAAAAAACAGGTATATCAAAATACGCGAATTAACAATTAAGTACATAGAATACACATTTTATATAACCTTTTCATAATTAATATTCTCGTCATGAGAGTCCACTTAACGCTAAACAAGGAAATTATATACAGAAGATCGAAAAAGAAATATTGACAGCAGAATTCTTTTACATTAGCTGTCCGGGAAGAAAAACAACTCCGCCTTCCGTATCCGCAAATACAAACAATGCCAAGAGCGGCACAAGAGCCGACAGCGGCTCCGCCTCGCCAATATTGTTGCACCCGCCTGTGCGGCACGCTTGATCTCACTCGCCTGTGTAACGGCATTTCCAGAACGTCCGTTTCACTGAATTCTATCGGAAAAACTCACTCCCGAGCAATCTTAAAGAGTCCATTAATACTATCACAGTGGATAACTCAACACTGTCCATCATCACACGCATTTACTAGCCTGAAACTTAAAACAGCGTCTAGGTGCATCGGCAGTGACTAGTAAAACACACATTCATGAAATCTTACAGCTAGCTACAAAATCATATTTACATTCTTTAATCTACTGTGACTCAACTGAAAAATTTAACTAGCAGCTTGGATTTTATAGTTGATTAATAATCAGTTACTCTTAAATCATTTAGTCAAAATTAATTACTTATTAGTTACAATTTCTTTAATGTCCTCTTGTTCCGGCAAAAGCATGGTAATCTAGCAAATCCTTAAAACTTACACTCTATATTTACATACTGTACAAATTACCCATTCTGTGGTATTAATCAGTCCTGGGTTGGTACAATTTCAAGTCTACAATATTCCGTATACCTAATAATTTTCCAGAGCTTGGATACTACAAGCAATAAGCATCTGTGTGAGGTATACCAATGACTTTATATGGACCATTATAAACAAACTTAAATTTAGAGATTTTGTCGTCTACCTCGCTCGATTTCTCATGAGCTTTTACTAGTGCTAAGCCTGCTTCATTATTTCTCGCGAACGATATTTTTTTACACCAAAACTAATGTCAATCCGTGGACTGAATTTGATTATCTCTTCCACAAGTCCCGGTTTGTCTGAAAACACACTCTTATTCCCCATTATTACTTCATACAGCTTCGTCTTTGTTCGTGTGTTACGTTTGACACACCGTCTACAATACATTCCACTTCACTTTCTACACTATTGACAATGCCGAGATTCCTCACGTTACAGTAGTTCAAATTCATACCTACGTCAAGGGCATCTGGCCAGTTAACAATGTGTATAGGCTGGTGTTGCCTATGCACACCGTCTCCTGCCTCGTCAAAACTAACTACAATTGTTTTATCTTGTGACGTAGATGTCAAGGTTTTGCTTTCGCAATTAATCACTGCACGGTACTTTAATAGCCAATCTAACCCGATAATTACTTCCGTAGTTAAGTCTGACACGACGACAAACAGATGTTCAAATCGTGCCCCACATATCTCCAAGTTGACAAAAATCTGTTTTGTGACCGGTTTACTGGCCTTCCCAGTAGCACTGATAATTTTCACTCCTGTTACTGGCATAACTACTATACCATGTCTGTCTTTCAGTAACTGAAATATTTTCCCAGATACAGCCTCAATTCTGCACCAGTGTCAACAACAAGTTTAGTTCTAGGTAGTGCATATTAACAGACACTACTATCTGCCTACACTTGTCCTCGACTGTTGCTTTATTTTCCCACAATAAATCCTCGTCTATATCCAGGTCATTCAAGAAAAAAAACCATCCGGCTTTGATCCTAAATTCGGCTTATCTGGTGGCTTTTTCAGCCTCTGTTCACATACAGTTTTAATTTCAACACGTTTGTCCTGAGGCTTAGTCTGTAGCTTCGCCTCCAATACCGAAACCTTTTCCTGTAACTCGTCAACTAGTGAGTGTTGCTATACTATCAATTCACTAATTGTCACCTTCGTTGATTCCTCTTTGGTCAAATTGATCTCATCTGCCAATCTACATGAAGGAATGTGCCCAGTAGTATCTGCAATTACTTCCTCTGGATCTGCGCAACCCACACTGCTACCGTCCGACCGTATAGCGTCAGCTCTAACCTCATACACGCTGTAATCTACGTGCTTTTCTACCAATCGTGTCCGGCTATCACTAAAATATTCGTAATCTTTCTCCTTAGTACTCTCGCAATGTTTAAACAGGAGCTTTTCGTCGGATAGGTCGGCTACTTCTACCACTATAACTTTCGGTAAGGTCTGCCGGTTAGGGACAAAACTTTCCGTTACTACTTCAACATCCAACTACTGCGGGACGAAACACGACGAATCTTGCTCGTGCTCTCCATTAACATCAACTATTTCTGGTAAAGTCTGCCGGTTAGGGCCAGAACGCTCTATCACTTCACAAACACTATCTCCCTGCGGGACGAGACGCGGCAAATACCGCCCGCGCTCCCCATAAACACTTCTCCCGTACACGCCCCTATAATCTCTTCGTTCGTTGTATAAGCGATCGAACTGCCTTAACCAGACCTCATCCCTCTCTGCATTCCCTCCCTCGATGACGGACGTGTTATCCGACATCTGATCTTCTCTCAATAATCGCAAATCATTCTTAAACACAATCTCCAGTTCCGCTGTGGGTGTTACAGCTGCCACTTAAAATCCATTTCCGGAACACTACTTAAATTGTTCTCACTGACAGTGAATGTATTTTCTACTGCTGTGTCTACAGCTGATCTACTACTTGTGGGCGCACTCCTTTATCTTAACACTGGCACACTCTCCCGCCGTTGGTTATTCCAAACGGAATTTTCATAATGACGACACCTGGGTTTTCTCCTGTTATTGAGCCGCCAAAATTTCTCCACGCCCGGTCGGCCCCTCACCGGCGCGGCTAGTGGTTTCCCTGTCTCGTCCCAGCAGATCTGTTCCCCGGATGCTGCTGAGACGGCTTATCACACCCTCTGGCGTTGTTACTATTCTGTGAAAACCGTATCACGCTAGTATGATACTGGTTTCTGTCATTCCTGTTGTTATTTGCATTGTACCGATTGTTGTTGCGGTCCGAACCATTATTGTTATTGCTGCCATGGTTGCGATATGCATTATTCCCATGGTTATCGTTGTTGTGGTTCCCGTTGTTGTTACCACGGCCTCTGCCACTGTCGCGATTATAGCGCCAATTGTCCTCGTCCTCAACTCTTTCCGGGAAATGATTGATTGTCTTGTAATTGCTTCCTACGTAGAGTTTTGTATCATCTGGAAGCTTCTTGTAGAGTTCCCAGACTATTTCGGATTCCGTTCGGCGATCACGCAAATATTCCAACTTGTGGATCCAGCCCTCACAAAACTCCTCCATCGAGCCACGCGAATTCGCATCGAAAAGCCTCGGTACGACAAATTTGCGCCAGAAACTTTGTTGTTTTTGTTCTGACCATTATTCAGCCAGAAACAAATTTTCTAAACTCGTCAAAAGTCAGGTTCGTGATGTTGAGGTTTAAGCCCCAACGCTTGGCATCACCAGCCAACACGTCAATAACCGCATTAATTTTTCTCTCATTAGTCCATGATCTGTGTAAAACCCTTTCACAATTTTTAATGAAATCCGTCGCGTGTATACCGCCTTTTTTCAAGGGGTTGAACCGCTCCTCTTTCGTCAACAATTCCGAACTATGTGCACAGATTGGCACATTGTTTCTCGTCAATTTTCTTTTCTTATTCCGACACTCTCGTAATTACTTGGCAAGTGGTTGTCGCAAGCGTTTCCACTTCCCTTTTTTTCTCTTCGCAGGTATTAGCCTGCTGCCTTACTTTAGTATCTACTTCGGATACTAAACTCTTTAAAGTTTCCACCGTGTGTTGATCCTCTTTTTTCACTAATTGAATTTGTTCCGTCACCTTATTCTCGACGATCAGAGCAACTGCTTCTCCTACACTTTTCTCGATTCTGCTAATTCCGGAATCGAAACGAGTATTTATGCTCGCAATTTCCGCCTGAACGCCTATCATTTCCTGTTTAATATTACCGATTTCGGAATTAATCACAACAATATCTTCTTTGATTTTATCAACTTTTGTGTTAACAACTCCAACATTGTTGTTAACAACATTAATAGCTATGATCTGATTGTCTAGCTTCCTGTCAATTTTTTTCAGACTGAGCTTCTTGCTTGGCAGACTGAGCTTTAATTTCTGCCTATTGAGTTTCTATCTTGATAGACTGAGCCTTGATTTCGTTAATCAAAACATTCAATAAATCAGTTAAATTCCCGGAAACCAGCGGTTTTACTTCCGTAGCGGGTGCCTCTTTAATTGTCCCCCCGTATTCGCCATCCAAGGGTCCAGATTTGATTTTAGCTTCCGATTCCGAAACATTTTCTTAAGTTTGGATTTCCATTTCTGCTCTTTCTTGCGTTTCGGCGGTCGCGTCTTTCATGCTAGCCGCCTGCCCCTGAACAATGGGTTCCGCGGTGCGCGTTTCCCGCTGTTCGACCGATTGTTCCGTACCCAAGTCTACCAAATTTTGGTAATTGTTCCCTTCACTCATTTTAGTAATTTTCAACATAAATGCCAAATCTCAAATCTAATTAGGATTCCTCCCACTACTTATTCTCGCTGACATAACGACCATTTCGTAACCAGTTCTTTGTTACGAGATTTGCACAATGCAAAATTCGTGTCCAGAACAACCTCAAATCCGAAGATTGTCCTGTCACCAGGTCGCCACGTGTAACCTCCCCCTCACTTATCGACCTTAATGACAGTGACAAATTAAACCGTGTGTACATAATGGGAATTTGGGAAAAGCAATCGTCACCGACGTTAATCTGTCGATAAACAGGGACGAAAGGGTTACATCTAAATGAAAGGAAAAATGGAAATGAAACTGCTGGAAATTAATTTTGAAAAGGGGTAAAGTTAATAAAGAAAGTAAATGTGCGGTCGTTACGTTAACAATCAACTGGCGTTAATTATATATTTGAGATTTGGGGAAAATTACGGTCGCCAGTCCTATGGACAACTACTATAATAACTGAAAAGGAAAGGTTATTGCACATATAATTAGCACTAAAAGCGTGGCAACTGAAGGTTGACACGTGATGAGTGAAAACTGAATGTTTGCCAGAAGTAATAAATTTCGCTACACTCTGACTTAATTTAGCAAAAGAATTAATAAAACCGGAAAATTGAAAGTTAATTTAGTGACTGAAATTAATAGTGGACTTTGTTTCTGAAGCACTACGATATTCAACAAAATAAGGTTAGTCTTGGGCTACCTCAACAATCATTTCAAAAACTACTTGAATGTACCCAACTTGGAAATAAGAGATTTACCTTTGAACTTGAATTAAATGATTCTGAACAATTAACAATAGTAAAATTTAGTACGTACCAAGCTGAGCTGCAGTCACAGGTAAGCTAAAAAATGGTAACAAAACTCGCACTCTTAATTTGTGCTCGTGTAATCTAAATATTGTAGCCAGCTATGAATACTTTAACTGAACTTTGAAATTAAAGCAGTGAAATCGAATGATATTACTTTAATGCTGGCGTTAGAATTTCAACGACACTCGGGTTCATTCCGGAAAAGGAAGGGACACTGCTTGGCAATGCAATTGCGATCATTAGCAACAAAGGTTCATGCTAAGTTGCTGTAATTTTGTGATGCAACAGTTTTAAAAGCTGAGGTCTGCCATACAGTTCTAAAACTTTACGTGCTTCCAGTCTTCCTTGTTGGTTGATTGAAGGTTTGCAGTCGTCTATCGGGGAGGTGGCGACAGTCACTCATTGTCAGCCGTCGCTGTTGCAGAAGCTGGATGTTGGCGCGCCTTCATCTCGACACGGTCACCAGGCTAAACAGGCTCTTGATGTGCGCCAGCTAATGCTTCCCGTCCGCGACACCGTGTCAGGAACTATCATAGCAAGTCGAGCGCAATTACATGCTGCCAAACCCCGAAAGCGCGGCAACTCGCGGGAGCGTCACACAACACACCTACTCCACCGCCCTACTCCAGCCAGACTCTGCTCTGCCCGCGCTCCACGCGGTAGAGTTAACACTACCAAAGATCCTAAACACTTTGGTTCTTCACACGACCTATCGATGTAATCGTTCGATAGCGTAGTTTTCCCTAGGCAAGACCCAGCGTAAAAATACAAATAATATTTACAAGCAAACCAATTATACATGGACACACACACACACACACACACACATATATATATATATATATATATATATATATATATATATATACTCCTGGAAATTGAAATAAGACAACCGTGAATTCATTGTCCCAGGAAGGGGAAACTTTATTGACACATTCCTGGGGTCAGATACACCACATGATCACACTGACAGAACCACAGGCACATAGACACAGGCAACACAGCATGCACAATGTCGGCACTAGTACAGTGTACATCCACCTTTCGCAGCAATGCAGGCTGCTTTTCTCCCATGGAGACGATCGTAGAGATGCTGGATGTAGTCCTGTGGAACGGCTTGCCATGCCATTTCCACCTGGCGCCTCAGTTGGACCAGCGTTCGTGCTGGACGTGCAGACCGCGTGAGACGACGCTTCATCCAGTCCCAAACATGCTCAATGGGGGACAGATCCGGAGATCTTGCTGACCAGGGTAGTTGACTTACACCTTCTAGAGCACGTTGGGTGGCACGGGATACATGCGGACGTGCATTGTCCTGTTGGAACAGCAAGTTCCCTTGCCGGTCTAGGAATGGTAGAACGATGGGTTCGATGACGGTTTGGATGTACCGTGCACTATTCAGTGTCCCCTCGACGGTCACCAGTGGTGTACGGCCAGTGTAGGAGATCGCTCCCCACACCATGATGCCGGGTGTTGGCCCTGTGTGCCTCGGTCGTATGCAGTCCTGATTGTGGCGCTCACCTGCACGGCGCCAAACACGCATACGACCATCATTGGCACCAAGGCAGAAGCGACTCTCATCGCTGAAGACGACACGTCTCCATTCGTCCCTCCATTCACGCCTGTCGCGACACCACTGGAGGCGGGCTGCACGATGTTGGGGCGTGAGCGGAAGACGGCCTAACGGTGTGCGGGACCGTAGCCCAGCTTCATGGAGACGGTTGCGAATGGTCCTCGCCGATACCCCAGGAGCAACAGTGTCCCTAATTTGCTGGGAAGTGGCGGTGCGGTCCCCTACGGCACTGCGTAGGATCCTACGGTCTTGGCGTGCATCCGTGCGTCGCTGCGGTCCTGTCCCAGATCGACGGGCACGTGCACCTTCCGCCGACCACTGACGACAACATCGATGTACTGTGGAGACCTCACGCCCCACGTGTTGAGCAATTCGGCGGTACGTCCACCCGGCCTCCCGCATGCCCACTATACGCCCTCGCTCAAAGTCCGTCAACTGCACATACGGTTCACGTCCACGCTGTCGCGGCATGCTACCAGTGTTAAAGACGGCGATGGAGCTCCGTATGCCACGGCAAACTGGCTGACACTGACGGCGGCGGTACACAAATGCTGCGCAGCTAGCGCCATTCGACGGCCAACACCGCGGTTCCTGGTGTGTCCGCTGTGCCGTGCGTGTGATCGTTGCTTGTACAGCCCTCTCGCAGTGTCCGGAGCAAGTATGGTGGGTCTGACACACCGGTGTCAATGTGTTCTTTTTTCCATATTGTAATTGTTTCACTATATATATATATATATATATATATATATATATATATATATATATAGTGAAACAATTACAATATATCAAGACACAGAAATGTCATATCTTCAGGTAACAAAATAAGGAAAAAAATTATAGTACAATAGATAGAAATAGGAGGATATGCATTTCCAGCGTTACAAGCGGATAAGTGGAAAGAGTACACTGACAAAAATCAAGGCATTTTCATAGTATCTGTGGATCTGGGAAGAGCGTTTACAATGTGAAATGGTGCAAGCCGTTCGAATTTCTGAGAAACAGAGGACAAGGTTATAGAGAAAAATGGGTAATACACGACATGTACATGAACCGAGAGGGAACAATGAGACTAGGAGACCAAGAATGAATTTCTTGGATTAAAAAGAAGTAAGACAAGAGGGCATTATTTCGCCGCTACTGTTGAACATATACGTCCAAAAATTGAGTTTGCAGACTGGGATCAAAATTCGGGGTCGTAGGATATCAATGTTACGATCCACCGTTGACATTGCTATCCTAACTGAACGTGAAGAAGAACCGCAGGATTGTTGAATGGAATGAACAGTATAAGAGTATAAAATAGTGATGAGAGAATAAATGTGCGTCATAGAAGCAAGCAAACGAATTAAAAATAATGCACTTACACTCACGTCTAAACTAAATTACATCCCAGCGATTGCAAAAACTTAAAGTGGTTGATTATGTAGTTGGCTTTGCGGGCTTTCAAAAAAAAAAAAAAAAAAAAAAAAAAGGAAATGGATAGCGCCCTCAACTACGTATCCTGAGATTCAGAGTGGAAATATTAAAATTTTTGGCTGGTTTCGTTGTATAGGAGCCGCGATACGTAGTTGCCGCAATACATGCCAAATGTTGCTGTGTCTACAGTATACAATGAGAATATAGACATAAAACGAAAGGTTGAAGGTTCCTATCACTCAGCAATTGCGAAATTTGAATGTAACATAGAAATCTATAAATGAAAGACTGTGATTAAATAAAATCTGCAGGTACTATTTTTAAGGACTTTAAATGATGAGTACGATAGCAGAAGTACCTTTAAGAATGCCGTTTATTACTTACACACTGTGCGTCCCCTATGCTTGAAAGACTATAATCTGAAGTATTTATGTCTCTTACAAAGTCGGCCAGAAATCGATACCTGTTCCCTTACCAACATGCGCACGTAAAACTGACAGACACCAAGCAGCATGAACCTTATCATTCACGTAAATACCCGATAGGAAAATACCTGTGTGTCTTATGCTCATTGTTAAGTAACTAAAACAAATTAAGTTTCAGCTACACATCTAATCATAATGACTCTTTCATTCTATAGTAGAATGTGCAGCATATGAAACAATTATAAATTATAAAAACTGTGTACCAGACTGGAATACAAACGGTTATCCTACTCCAATCTGTCACACAGTCTTAAGAATAAAGGGAGGAAGATAAGCGTCTATGTCTTGCCGACGTCGAGGTCTTTAGAGACGGAGCACAAGCTAAGAAGGAAATCGGCCGCGCCCTTTGAAAGGAACCATCCACGCATATGATTCGAGGGAAATTACGGGAAACCTAAATCTGGATGGCCGGATGTGAACCTGAACTATCCTCTTCCCAAAATGGAGTGCAGTGTAATAACCACTGCGCTACTTCACTCCGTCACGCGGTTCTAAAGTGCCAGGGAGCTTCAATAGGTTTCTAAAGTTTTGCTATAAAAGACACTATCAACCTGTGAATTCATCATAGCAGGCAACAACTGAGGTGATACGTCCAAAACTGCATCCAGTAACTGGCTAGGAACTGGCGTAATCGCAGCCTCGCAGACAGTCCAGAACATTTCTTCTGTTTGACTGAGAAGCTTGCTGGCTTTTCGAAATACTCGTGTTGTGATGTATTGCACTGTGCCATCTACATGGCAGAAGGGAAAATGGAAGTTAGAAAGAGAGAAAATCGGAAAAATGATGAAGGAGATTACCGGGACAAAGCGGTCTCCACAAGTTCTGCAGGGCAAAGACTGAGACACGAGGACGCAGAAAAATATGAAGGTCTTTCGCGGAAGTGCAAAAGGCGAAGACGATGGATCGGCCGACGACGGAGAGCGGGGGAAAGAGACCTGGGTTGATGCTCACACTTGATAATATGCCACGGCGAACAAGGGCTTATCTAATTTGTTACCGGAAGTAATGATATTTGTTTAGAGTGGACGGTGTCTGATTAGAAACGAGCGATACCAAAACTCTAAGCTCTTATTTTTCGTTAACGATCTATTTAGGTCATGCAGTTGTAGACACGTTTCGTAGTTTGCTTTATTACGTAGTAAGCCTTAACAATTGCAGGTGCCCAAACTTCGAGATTTAAATGTCGGCCAGGCAGTATGTCTTCCAGTTACTTTTTAGGAGATTCGCGAATTTGATACAATGCTTCAGAAATATCTTCACTGACGACATGTCCTTGAGAAGCACGAACTACAGTAATAAGGACTGAAGCGTAGCAGAATCAGGAAAACTCTGACAAGCAGTAGGTATGTGTGGGTGGTAATGTTGTCGCTCTCGTACGCTTCATAGTGCCTACTGTATTTATACCGTAGTTAGTGGAAAGCAACCTCCCTTTCCAGAAATCCCTGCTATTCAAACAATCAGAAAGCAGAAACAGAAACGGAATGAAAGTAAAAGGAATGGAAACAGAAAGATCTCAAAACTCCTTTAGAAGAAGCTTATAAACTGATCAGCACAAATAACATTAAGTTTTGGTAGGAACGAAATGTCTGAAATAACCAGTGTAGATGATTTGTTGTAGTTGACAATGCTGCATATCGCGTACTTCTAGTAAATAAAGCTCAGTCCTTATCTTCCAGAAAAGAAAGCACATTGTCGTGTTATGGTCAAGCGAAAACATCTGTGGTGAGTGCCTTCAGTACGTGGCGATACCAAAGTGAAACCACGCCCTAACGCCATGGGGTTGGGTGGTTACCCCTCATTACAGATGTCCGCACGTCGCAGTCTGGGCAGACTGGTAAAACAGTGCAAGTGGCGAACGTTGGCGGAACTAACACCAGACTTCGATGCTGGGCAGAGAACGAGTGTATCTGAACACACGGTACACGGAACACTCCTAATAATGGGCCTCCGCATCCGACGACCTGTGCATGTGCTAACGTTTAGTACGACGACATTGGCAACTACGACTGAAATGGGCACGTGAACATTGGCACAGAACTTGGGCGAAGTGGCAGAGCGTTGCATGGTTGATAAATTCCGATACCTCTTTCGTCATGCCAATGGGAAGGCACGAATCCGTCGCCTTCCAGGGCAACAGCTACTTGACACTCGTACTGAAGCGAGGAGACAAGCTGGTGGCGGCTGTCCTCTGCTCTGGGCACTCACAGGTGCACTGGAACTCATGCAAGGTACCATGATAGCCAAGGAGTATCCTACACTGGCTGCAAGCCACGAACACTCATTCATGAGAATCATGTTTCTCGATGGCAGTGGAATTTTTCAACCAGAGCAATAGTTAATGAAAATAAATCACCAACATACATTAAAAACCCTATGATGAAATATTTGAAGCGTCCGATACAGAATTCATAAAATGAGTTTTAGTGGACAAGTTGGTGGAGGTATCTGTAAACATTAGAAATACGGGGGCAGTTCAATAAGTTATGCAACAAATTTTTTTTCTCGGCCAATTTTGGTTGAAAAAACCGGAAATTTCTTGTGGAATATTTTCAAACATTCCCGCTTCGTCTCGTATAGTTTCATTGACTTGTGACAGGTGGCAGCGCTGTACGGAGCTGTTAAAATGGCGTCTGTAACGAATGTGCGTTGCAAACAACGGGCAGTGATCGAGTTTCTTTTGGCGGAAAACCAGGGCATCTCAGATATTCATAGGCGCTTGCAGAATGTCTACGGTGATCTGGCAGTGGACAAAAGCACGGTGAGTCGTTGGGCAAAGCGTGTGTCATCATCGCCGCAAGGTCAAGCAAGACTGTCTGATCTCCCGCGTGCGGGCCGGCCGTGCACAGCTGTGATTCCTGCAATGGCGGAGCGTGCGAACACACTCGTTCGAGATGATCGACGGATCACCATCAAACAACTCAGTGCTCAACTTGACATCTCTGTTGGTAGTGCTGTCACAATTGTTGACCAGTTGGGATATTCAAAGGTTTGTTCCCGCTGGGTCCCTCGTTGTCTAACCGAACACCATAAAGAGCAAAGGACACCATCTGTGCGGAATTGCTTGCTCGTCATGTGGCTGAGGGTGACAATTTATTGTCAAAGATTGTCACAGGCGATGAAATATGGGTTCATCACTTCGAACCTGAAACAAAACGGCAATCAATGGAGTGGCGCCACACCCACTCCCCTACCAAGAAAAAGTTTAAAGCCATACCCTCAGCCGGTAAAGTCATGGTTACAGTCTTCTGGGACGCTGAAGGGGTTATTCTGTTCGATGTCCTTCCCCATGGTCAAACGATCAACTCTGAAGTGTATTGTGCTACTCTTCAGAAACTGAAGAAACGACTTCAGCGTGTTCGTAGCCACAAAAATCTGAACGAACTTCTCGTTCTTCATGAGAACGCAAGACCTCACACAAGTCTTCGCACCCGAGAGGAGCTCACAAAACTTCAGTGGACTGTTCTTCCTCATGCACCCGACAGCCCCGATCTCGCACCGTCGGATTTCCATATGTTTGGCCCAATGAAGGACGCAATCCGTGGGAGGCACTACGCGGATGATGAAGAAGTTATTGATGCAGTACGACGTTGGTTCCGACATCGACCAGTGGAATGGTACCGTGCAGGCATACAGGCCCTCATTTCAAGGTGGCGTAAGGCCGTAGCATTGAATGGAGATTACGTTGAAAAATAGTGTTGTGTAGCCAAAAGATTGGGGAATAACCTGGTGTATTTCAATGCTGAATAAAACAACCCCTGTTTCAGAAAAAAAATGTGTTCCATTACTTATTGAACTGCCCTCGTAATAATAAAAAAATGGTTCAAATGGCTCTGAGCACTATGGGGCCGAACATCTGAGGTCATCAGTCCCCTAGAACATAGAACTACTTAAACCTAACTAACCTAAGGATACCACACGTATCCATGACCGAGGCAGGATTCGAACCTGCAAACGTAGCGGTCGCGCGGTTCCAGACTGAAGCGCCTAGAACCGCTCGGCCACACCGGAAGGCAGAAATAATCAAATCTGACTTCGATGTCGTGTTGAAAAGTAATAATACGAGTTGTACGTGGTGAAAAAATTAAGTAATACAGTGCGGGAATGAGATAACGCAACTTGATTTACGCGAAGGGTAAGGTTGATGCTGATTGGTGTCTGTCAGTTTTATGCACGCTGGCTGGTAAGGGGACAGGCATCGAGTTCTGACCGAGTTTGTATAACCCATAGATAAGCCAGATTATAGTGCTTCAAGCATAGGGGACGTACAGTGGATAAGTCAAGTACACAATCCACCCGTTTAAGCTTTTGCAATCGTTACAATGTAGATTAGTTCAGATGTGAATGTAGGTGTATTATTGTATGATGTATGATAATTACAGATCGCGAGAGAATAAAGTCGGATGGTGACCTTCTAAAATGAGTTTGAAAGGATACTGTGGGCTTAGTTTATTTCTTGACAAAATCGCTTTTTTATGACTCAATGACTGCAGGCTTCGGTCACAATGCCCCCCTTCGGATGCTACAAGCGCGTTGGTGAATACATGACGCCGTCTTTAGACTCTGAAGGTGCGCATTGCTGCCGAAACAGGTTATGACTGAGTTATAAAATAGCAATTGTGTCATGGAATAGAAAAAGGTTTATAATAAGTCAATCACCATCTCAAACCAAATGTTTTTTTCCACATTCTGTGGGCTTCTGTCAGTGCTGCTTTTACTACGACTAGCTATGCAATTATTAGAAAATCAGTTGAGATCTTTTGATACGCAGCTTGGAAAAACATCGTAGCAGGAAGGCGTCTATCAAGGCGTTAAAGTGGCATTCATTAGATTCGCACTCTGTAGAGGAATCCCCGGGGACTCACAATCTCCGCGGAAAAGGACTCGGCGTGAGAAGGAAGAGATGGCGCCTATCGGTGAATATGAATTCGTTCAGATCTCATGAAATATGTATTACGTCGCAGTGATGGACGGAGACACAGTGACGGAGAAATTTATAGAAGGAAGGCCCGCTGAACGGAGAGAGAGAGAAGGATCGGCCCGAGGCATGGGAATCCCTGAACAAACAAGAAGGGAGATTACTGCTCGTGACGAATACCCGTATTAAAACGCCCACTACCAGAGCTCGCGGTATAGCTGCATGGATGCGTCTGTCCTTTGCACTGTATTACCAGAGTTGAGAGAGTGGATGAAATACTACAGAATCATTCTTCATGTTTCCTCGAAAGCTCCACAACACGAAATAAAATAATATATCAATCATTTTTTATTCAAAAATGTCCATACATCAGGGTGTATAATAAGTTTATATTACAGCAGCCTAGGGAAGACTGAAAAATGCGCTTCGTCATGTTTCTAAATCAGTGCTACTAATAAAACTGAAACATATTTCACGCCATAATCCTGACGGAGAAAAATGCGAGAAACGATAACAAACTGCGCTACGGAGTACCAGAATGTTTGGTCTCACTGACCAGTATTTTCATAGAGCAGGTCGATTCGTCATTGCACGTCTGTGCAGCTCCGTTTTTGATGTCCCGTCCTTTTCTAACTCGTGTTAATCTAGGTCTGTTACTCGTCCAGTGTGTGACCTATCCACTTTGACAAGTCGCCAAGTGGAGAAGTGTTCTGTGATTCTGCCATACGTTACATTTCTACTTCGGACTGAAAGTGTCTTGAGTTCGTTGCCTTACCTTTCGAACAAAGATCGTTTGGTATATTAGCAGTAAACCTCCGACTCTTTAAAGACTCGTACTCCCATGAATAAAACAACTTCAAACATCTGATTACTTTGCAAATGACTGAATGTGTTAAAGCATGTAAAGGAGAAAAAGTATGGAAAACGTTTGAAATTATGCTTATAGTTTGTTGGAATTCGTTAAGATTTCTCATTCTGAAACACTGGATGAATGTAGTTCGGATAATCTACGCTCCATTTTAAGCAAAAATTAGCTGTTTACGCATCGCAATGTTCATGGCACCACATCTCCTGAGCCCCTGAGCCACGTGTTATACGATGATATAATTTTGCAGGTACATTTCCTGATATATGTAGAACTTGTGTTCTTCCACCAGTTTGTTGGGAGTTTCAGCGAGAAAAGGTGTCATAAGGGTTTGAAGTTGTGTGTGAAGTTTGTTGGAAGTCGATAAGTGCTCCAATTCTCCGGTAGTGGATGAATAAATTCCTGGTATTCGCGCGCCTTCAGTTACAGTGCCTCAAGACAAACTCACAGTTTCTAACTGTAATACTTGTCTTATTGTGGCAACATTTAACATTAGAGTTTGTGTCTTTATGAGACGATTATGGCAGCATTTTGATTTTTTAAGGTCGGTCGATGGCTACACATTTGCCCCGTGAGCTGCGACTTAAAGTAATAATGCGTTTGACGTCAGTGAAGCTTTCTTTAACCTGGTATAGTGTTAATATTTTAAAGTAGGCATGTCATTTTGATTTTTGTATGTTACCGAGGTGTATGTCAGAGAGAGAGAGAGACAGAGCAAACTCTGTTACTGTTAAACAGTATTTGCTTCTGAGCAGTCTGATACATTCTTCGTTGAAGTGTGGCAGGCGATGGACGTACTTAGTTGTGGTGTGTTGACTTGTCATTGTATCTGTTAGAAGGAAAAAAGATTGACTGTAAAGGACAGCAGGCACAAATATGATGTACACTCCTGGAAATGGAAAAAAGAACACATTGACACCGGTGTGTCAGACCCACCATACTTGCTCCGGACACTGCGAGAGGGCTGTACAAGCAATGATCACACGCACGGCACAGCGGACACACCAGGAACCGCGGTGTTGGCCGTCGAATGGCGCTAGCTGCGCAGCATTTGTGCACCGCCGCCGTCAGTGTCAGCCAGTTTGCCGTGGCATACGGAGCTCCATCGCAGTCTTTAACACTGGTAGCATGCCGCGACAGCGTGGACGTGAACCGTATGTGCAGTTGACGGACTTTGAGCGAGGGCGTATAGTGGGCATGCGGGAGGCCGGGTGGACGTACCGCCGAATTGCTCAACACGTGGGGCGTGAGGTCTCCACAGCACATCGATGTTGTCGCCAGTGGTCGGCGAAAGGTGCACGTGTCCGTCGACCTGGGACCGGACCGCAGCGACGCACGGAAGCACGCCAAGACCGTAGGATCCTACGCAGTGCCGTAGGGGACCGCACCGCCACTTCCCAGCAAATTAGGGACACTGTTGCTCCTGGGGTATCGGCGAGGACCATTCGCAACCGTCTCCGTGAAGCTGGGCTACGGTCCCGCACACCGCTCACGCCCCAACATCGTGCAGCCCGCCTCCAGTGGTGTCGCGACAGGCGTGAATGGAGGGACGAATGGAGACGTGTCGTCTTCAGCGATGAGAGTCGCTTCTGCCTTGGTGCCAATGATGGTCGTATGCGTGTTTGGCGCCGTGCAGGTGAGCGCCACAATCAGGACTGCATACGACCGAGGCACACAGGGCCAACACCCGGCATCATGGTGTGGGGAGCGATCTCCTACACTGGCCGTACACCACTGGTGATCGTCGAGGGGACACTGAATAGTGCACGGTACATCCAAACCGTCATCGAACCCATCGTTCTACCATTCCTAGACCGGCAAGGGAACTTGCTGTTCCAACAGGATGATGCACGTCCGCATGTATCCCGTGCCACCCAACGTGCTCTAGAAGGTGTAAGTCAACTACCCCGGCCAGCAAGATCTCCGGATCTGTCCCCCATTGAGCATGTTTGGGACTGGATGAAGCGTCGTCTCACGCGGTCTGCACGTCCAGCACGAACGCTGGTCAACTGAGGCGCCAGGTGGAAATGGCATGGTAAGCCGTTCCACAGGACTACATCCAGCATCTCTACGACCGTCTCCATGGGAGAATAACAGCCTGCATTGCTGCGAAAGGTGGATATACACTGTACTATTGCTGACATTGTGCATGCTCTGTTGCCTGTGTCTATGTGCCTGTGGTTCTGTCAGTGTGATCATGTGATGTATCTGACCCCAGGAATGTGTCAATAAAGTTTCCCCTTCCTGGGACAATGAATTCACGGTGTTCTTATTTCAATTTCCAGGAGTGTATATACTGAAAAACGAAAGGGATATAAATTTTGAATAACGCTATATTTCATTTTTATTTATTTATTTATTGAAGAGGGACCAGTTGAAATACTTGGGGTCGTGGTTTACCGCTGACAACAACTTATAAATCGACATCAAGGAAGGAATAGCAGTGGGAACGAAATGCATGCAGACCCTCAGAGAGACGCTCGGCTCTAAACCGATCTGAGTGAACACGAAGATGAAAGTCTACAACACCGTGATACGCCCAGCAGTAATGTACGGTTCAGAAACATGGAGCATGACCAAGCGAGAAAGGGAAAAACTATTAAAATTTGAAAGAAGAGTAATGAGGAAGATACGGGGACCAGTTTTAGATAATGGAGAATGGAGGGGGAGGAAAAACGAGGAAATCTACTTTCTGATGTGACAACCAACTATCCTACAGAAGATATAGAGTAAAAGAATACAATGGGTGGGCCATGTAGCCCGTATGCCAGATGGAAGACAGGCGAAGATGGCACTAGCGGCGAAACCAAAACCCAAACGCCCCATTGGACGACCAAGGCAGCGCTGGATGGACGACCTGGCGAAGGACCTAGCAGTCCTGGGAATTGAAGACACCTGGAGGATGTAGTGGTTAATAAAAAAGAAAAAAGAGAAGAAAGGAAAAAGAAAAAGGTTGAAAATGTGGGGAGGAATCGTAAGTGAAAATGGGTTTTTTAAAATCGTTAATGACCCTGAAAAAAAAGGGAAAGAATGAAAAGCAAATTGGACTTCCTATTACAGAAAAGCTATCGTTGGGGTGGTCCTTGTGGCGTTTTTGACCAAAAGTTAAACCAATTTCCACTACAAAAAGTATTGAAATGAACAGAGAATAACAAAATGTAAGTGACAGGGAGAGAAATCTTGCAATAAGTTTCATTGTCCAGGAATTTCTAATGTATACAAAACCGTCTTGATCTTAAATACAATTTATTTTAGTTGTTTCTCTCCATCCTCCGAACTTCATAACAACTTCCACAATGTCTACGCATATCAATCAGATCAAGACTAGCTATTAAGTTTTTTACGTCAGCATCAGATCACGTCTGCCTTAAGCTTCGGCTATCAAGAGACAATTAAGAAACGAATAGAAAAACAAAAAAGAGTTACAATTTTAGTATTTTCTCTGCCGTCGAGCGCTCAAACCACTGCGAGGGCACAATTCATGTCTGAGGGAACGAGTGCATCGCGGCGAAATTCAAAGTCCCGCTACATCGCCCCCTCGCCTGTCACGCTATAACATTTAGCGTGGCAGGCTAGCAAACCTAAAAGTCAATACATGTATATTTTCATTGGAAAGGCCACGTGCATCCATAGGGGATAAACTTTGCCAACACTTACTTTCTAAACCTATATACTAAATACAATTATTACAGTTTGGATTCTTTGTACACAATTAATATACATATTTACATACAGTTTGTTTGAACAAGCTGCTCGCCAGCGCAGTTAATGTTGTGTGCTCCCAGCGTTGGTTTCCCAATGCATCTCTGGCAGCACGTAGTCTTTGCGCACGCGCAGTAGCATCACTGAATTTCGCGTGCGGCAGCTTCAAAATCGCTGTGTTATGACAGTCTTGAACAGTATTCACTCTCACATAGTGTTCATTACAAGTTGTTATTCCAGCATAAATGGCGTGTTAAGTCCGGTGACACCATAATATTGTGCGTGTGCGTGATGTGAAGCAACGTCCATGTCTTCTGTTACGACACAACAATCCAGGTCCTTGTGCGTTTTCATGACTATTGTTCCCGGGGCATATATGGTCGATGCAGTTTTTAGCCTCTACAGCGCCTACGACAGGTGCTGAGTTTATTGTCTCCTAAGCATCTGAAGGCCGGCCAGGAACAACGGCGTGGATGTTCGCAAAGGTAGGTGTATCATCACGTTGTTTACACTCGTCAACAAACGTTCAATTGCAGTGTGAAAATCCTCATTATCGTCTAAGTAAATTGCAGTTTATATCGATATACAAACAGTTATTTAGTTTATGCACCATAAGTTTCACAAATAACACAAAATTCGCCGTTTATAACGTTCACACTTTAACACAGTTTGCAACACTTTTTTGCCATATTTACATTTTAACAAAGTTCACTTCGTCCAAGCATGTTTACATCGTTAATTCTGAAAGCTTACATTTCGTGGTCACATTTCAAAATATGTTGACAATATGCAAAGTTTTAACACATACACAAATACATATAAATTTACAAGTATGTGCATGTGAATTATTTACACTAAAAATTATACTAAGTCCCATTGGCTACTTTCTTTTGTTGGGGTTTATGGTCATTTTGATTTCTTTATTAAGGTTTTGACGTGCCAAGGGATATAAGACTTAATGTTTAAAGCACGGGCTTTCGTTCATTTATTATTTCTTTCTTTCTTTTGATTCCATATCTTCGCTGGCTAGTGGTTGACCAGGCTTGCAATTCCATCAATATTCATGTCTTTTTATTCATACCTGAAAGTTTACTGTCACACAATATATTCTTACATTCCATAAACAAACAATACCCAGCTGCAGGAGGTGGTAGGGTAATGGGGAAAGAAAGAAAGATAGACTCGAAGAAACTATTCACTACCTATAAACTGCCAAATCCTACAGCTATTACGTAAAAAAGAGAACACAATACATTCAAGGGTTGTGTGAAAAGAGGTGCTTACAATTTACCAAATCATGGGTAAATGTAAGTGTTGTACGAGCCGCAAAAACAGCCTTAATAACTCTCCTATCTTTTGCTTCCTCAGGGTTTTCTGTTGTGTGTAAGTATAATAAAGGCTAACATGGCCTAAATTTCACTTTCGTAAAAAAAAATATGTATACAAAAGTATTCACATGAGGGCTGTGTAAAAACTATATTTCATTCAACTTAAGTTCCTTAAAATATCATTCTCCTGTCTCAACACGAACTATAAATGTTTTCTTCCGCACAATGGCTTAACAAAACTTAACGAAAGGTTACTAAGTTACACTCATGAAATAAATTAAAGCTTATGTGTTTACGAGTCACATTCTTATTACACTTCTTTCAATAGCTGTAATCATCATTATGTTCACTCTGCTTTTTTTGCATTCGTTCATTTTCGAGGGCACTGTAAATAGATTCACCTTTAACGCCTTGTACTCACGTGTTCTAACTCATCACAAATGTTTTCTTTCAAACTGAAATTCTTATGTAATCTTAAAGATGTAGACTGTTTACTCACTTCTCTATGTAGCACAATATTACCAAAACATTCTCACTCATTCCTTACTCACATATTCATCATAATATATATATTCTTATACATTAAACATATTCCTCATCAAACATTAATGTATCACATACGTGGGGCCATTTGGCACTTCCATTCTCATAAAACTCCAATATATTTTCCTCAAATAATCTCTTGTGTCCATCAACTACTTCACAGTAACTTACCTTCTTATATTAACTTAAATATTAACTCATTCATACTGATCATTCATTCTTACATCCTCATTCATTCTGCTACATACCTATGTCATTACTGATTTCAACAGCTACTATTTCCTCTCATTATAGTGCCTTGAAATAACTAACTAGTTGTTGATTCACTTTATAATTTACAATTAACAACCAATGTAAGCTGCGTAGACCTCATTCCTATATGAATATCTTTTCTCATTCAGTAAGTGTACTCACCTGGGTTTACATTCTCTTCATAATTATGTGTACAAGTGTAACTGCAGTATATAATTTCCATAAATTAAAATTTGTGTTCTTAGGCTGTATAACCTAGTGTTCGTGTATTCAATACAAATATTTATGATCTCGTTTTCACAGCAACTTGCTCATGTTCAAGTTAGTTGTCATTATATTATGTTGTTTTAGTGAACAAATGGTTTCAAATGTCTGTGGGCATGCAGCCCCCTCGGCTTGTGAGATAACGGGTATTCTAGGGAGTAACAAGCTGGGTGAGGTATGCTTGCTATTCAGAAAGGACCCGAATATAATAGCTGCCATTTTCAGTTCAGTTGTTTTAATTTTGTAGACTTGGGATGTAAACGCAAAAGAACGAGGTCGTCAACCTGATAGGTTAGTTAATTCCTGTCCTGCTGTCATTTTGTCGTCGTACCTGAGGAAACAAACCGTTGCGCTCTTACAACACCTCACGACCGAAGCACGAGCGCTTATCTCGGTCGTCGACTGTTTTCCGTCGTCTGCTGTGTTTGGCCGGGTTCATTGACCAGCTCCACTATGTTTACATTCCGGCCGGTTGGCGCCCACGCGTCAGCTGATGGCGCGCCGCAATTGTTATTGCTACTTCGTGGCGGGGAGTGCATAACTGTACTGGGGAACGGCGGTGGATTCCGTGGACGGTTATGATTTGTCATGCGTGAATTTTGTGTGTTCCACATATTGTGTCGGTGATTGTTGGGATTGTTACTGTTTTGATGGTAATTATGTCTGTTATATGTCATGTTCCTGTCAAAGTAGCCCGGGTTGTAACAGGTTATTCTCACGTCTCCTATTGTTGTTGTTGTTGTTGTTGTTGTACTGTCTGTAATTTTCATTTTGCTTGTAGTTACCATTTTGATATGGGTGATAATTATTGTTGTTATTATTATTCCACGAATTTCTGTGGTTGTTCCTACTGTCATACACATTTCCATTTGAATATGTTTCGCGCGCAGGCATCGTATTGTGTCGCGGCGCGGACGGATGGTTCCACCAACCACCGTCACTACGGTTCCTTTGGGATGGGTGCTGATTTTGGTTAGTAATATGAGTAAAATTTGAATGGCTTGAATCGCCTCTGTAAACTACGTCCATTTCATCTAAGAAGTTTAAAAAACTCTTAATGTCATTCTCCGGTACTCTTATTAATCTGTCTCGTTATGGAAAGGGTAAGTGGCTCTTTAAAGTGTCAATTATCGCTGGCAAGTCGGCTGGTTTGGACCAGTACAGTGTCTTGTCTAGGTACCTCTCAAAGTATTGTCTTAATGTCTCTTTTTTAGGGTCATAGGTCTCGGGGTTGCACACTTCTCTCCTTAGACTCTGTTGCTCATTCTCGGACCAGAATTCGTCCAAGAAGGTTTGTTCGAACTGTTCAAACGTAAGGCACCGCCGTTTCATAGCGGCACCCCACTTAGCTGCTCGTCCTCTCATGAGATTGGTGACGTATGTGATTTTATCGACTTCTGACCAACACCGTCAAATGATCTAATAAACACAATAGGGAGGACTTTGTGCTTGTCCTCACTGGAAAATGTCTGGAAATGCCCATGTATTACAAACGTGTCATCGGCCATGCCGGTTGGCATAACTGTATTGACGTAGTTTGTGTCACTTGCTACTCTAGGTGTCGTATCGTAATATTGCTCGTTTGGTGGAAAAGAAGGCGGCAAATTGTAATTTTGAGTGGAAATAGGTGATTCCACAATAGGTGTTCTGTCTGTGTCATTATCCATCGTTTTAGCTGTTTAGTCGTTCCCTGACGATGCGTTTGCACCAATCACCAAACACGGCACAACATTGACTCGTAATTTTGTCACTTCGTTTTCTATGTGTTTTGTCTCGTCTTTAACTGTGTCTTTGCTTTTGAAAGTATATCCTGTGTAATTGTTTCAAGTTTTTTGACCAGATAGTCGTCACACAATTTACATTCGTGTACAATTCTTTCGGCCATTTTGGTGTCATTATTTAGTGACGCGAGGTCCGCTCGATCTTCTAATTTTTCTATCTTTTCTTTGAGGTGTGTTTGTTCAAGAACTACCATTGTAGGCTGTTGGGTAATATTTCCCACTTCTTCAGTCAGCTTTTCTTGGGTGGAGCTAGCTGAGGTGTGGGCCTGAGCTAACTCTTCCACACGAGTGTTCACTTCCTGCTGCACATTAACTATTTGAGTTAACTGATTCTCACATCGGGTGATATTGTTTTTTGTTTCATGTCTGAATGTAACCAAAGTTTCTTCCTGTTTAGTAACTCGATCGGACAATGTCTCAAATCACTGGCTGAGCTGTTGAGTGGTGTTATTTAATTCTGTCATCTGTTTTGTCGTCCGTTCAAAATTTTCGGTCATAGTATGGCTTAATATGTCAATTTTCTGACTAACGTCTCGTTTCACGTCTGCAAATAACTCTAATAGTCGGTCCAGTTTGTCAGTCTCCTGTGTCCGATTTGTGTCACGCTGATGAATTTGTCTCATATTCGGTTCTGACATTGATGTTAACAATGGCGCTGACGGTCTAGTCTCGCGTCCATTCCACATTTCGTCATTTAAAGTCGCCATCTGTGTATTATCACAAATGTTGCGAGTTTGAGGCAAAATCATTGCACTGATCTGTGAACTCGTCCATGGAGGGAAACGCGGACTTTTATGTGGGTCGCACGATGAATCTAGTTCCATTAACTCATCTGCCGAAACTATCTCTACCTTACCACGTTCCATTGTAATAGGATGTATAATCGTAAGTCAAAAGGGAATAATATGAGTCTGATTAATAAGGATTTGACTCAAATTTAGGTTGAAATATTTTCTCGTCAATGTAAATGATTGCTCTATTGCAAACAATGGTTGAGAAAGATGCAGCAGGGCGGACAAAATTTTTCGTAACAAATGACTGTTTGGCGGTCAAATTCACGATCTTCATATGCAGCTACAACAATACTATAATTACCACAAACTACAATAGAGAGAGATAATTTTGGAAACATCTAGAAGAAAACTACAGGATGTGTGGAAAGGGAAAAATGGATTCTGCAGTTGGATATTGAATGCTTGAATGAAACATAATTGTGTGACTCACCATTAAATTTTCTGTCCTGCAGCGGCTGGTCAATCACTTCTGCGTAAATCGTATTCGTCAAAATATGGATTTTCTTAATACATCTCCATCGGATAGTCACCAAAAGGTCTCAAAATAAGTTTTGCACCAATGTATGCCAATGTAAAGAAAAACAGATTGAATTAGTTACAAAAATTCTGTACAATGTTGTTGCATGATCATTTGCTTAGGTACAATAAAGTTGGTGTTTTAGTTACCCTTTAAAGTTCAAGATTTTCGGATATTCTCTGTTGGGAAAAAATACAAATTAAAGTTTCAAATTTGCTCAAAAACGACACATCCGAAAATTGCGTCCTGTCGCGGGAGCCAGTTGTATTGGTTAATAAAAAAAGAAAAAAGAGAAGAAAAGAAAAAGGAAAAGGTTGAAAATGTGGGAAGAAATCGTAAGTGAAAATGGGTTTTTTAAAATCGTTAATGACCCTGAAAAAAAAAGGGAAAGAATGCAAAGCAAATCGGACTTCGTATTACAGAAAAGCTATCGTTGGGGTGGTCCTTGTGGCGTTTTTGAGCAAAAGTTAAACCAATTTCCACTACAAAAAGTATTGAAAAGAACAGAGAATAACAAAATGTAACTGACAGGGGAAATTGCGTAGATAAGAGTTCATCCTTTACCAGGTTAAATGTCTTCTTTCATGCGGCGTCCAGGTCTTCAAAATTCTCCTACTTCATTTCTGAGCGAAAAGTCTGCTCCGAAATCTTGGAATACGAGGTGTGGCTAGAAAAAAAACGGACTAGTACTGGTGAAACAATAAAACGAATGCAATAAGGTTGAAAGTCGCGTGGCCTGTCACGTGACTCTCGCTCCGCCTACTGCTCGAGTTTCATCTGCCTCCTGCACTCAGTCTGCCCGTGGCGTCTGTTTTAAGTAGTTGACGTTTTGTCTGTGCGTCGGAAAATGTTGAGTGTACAGAAAGAACAGCGTGTTAACATCAAATTTTGTTTCAAACTAGGAAAATCTGCAAGTGAAACGTTTGTAATGTTACAACAAGTGTACGGCGATGATTGTTTATCGCGAACACAAGTGTTTGAGTGGTTTAAACGATTTAAAGATGGCCGCGAAGACACCAGTGATGACACTCGCACTGGCAGACCACTGTCAGCAAAAACTGATGCAAACATTGAAAAAATCGGTAAACTTGTTGGACAAGATCGCCGTTTAAGAATCAGAGCAGTGTCTGAGTTAACAGGAGTTGACAAGGAAAGTGTCGAACAAGTTTACCGATTTTTTAAATGTTTGCATCAGTTTTTGCTGACAATGGTCTGCCAGTGCGAGTGTCATCACTGGTGTCTTCGCGGCCATCTTTAAATCGTTTAAACCACTCAAACACTTGTGTTCGCGATAAACAATCATCGCCGTACACTTGTTGTAACATTACAAACGTTTCACTTGCAGATTTTCCTAGTTTGAAACAAAATTTGATGTTAACACGCTGTTCTTTCTGTACACTCAACATTTTCCGACGCACAGACAAAACGTCAACTACTTAAAACAGACGCCACGGGCAGACTGAGTGCAGGAGGCAGATGAAACTCGACCAGTAGGCGGAGAGAGAGTCACGTGACAGGCCACGCGACTTTCAGCCTTATTGCATTCGTTTTATTGTTTCACCAGTACTAGTCCGGTTTTTTTCTAGCCACACCTCGTAAGTTTCATTGTCCAGGAATTTCTAATGTATACAAAACCGTCTTGATCTTAAATACAATTTATTTTAGTTGCTTCTCTCCATCCTCCGAACTTCATAACAACTTCCACAATGTCTACACATTACAATCAGATCAAGACTAGCTATTACGTTTTTTACGTAAGCATCAGATCACGTCTGCCTTAAGCTTCGGCTATCAAGAGATAATTAAGGAACGAATAGAAAAACAGAAAAGAGTTACAATTTTAGTATTGTCTCTGCCGTCGAGCGCTCAAACCGCTGCGACGGCACAATTCATGTCTGAGGGAACGAGTGCAGCGCGGCGAAGTTCAAAGTCCCGCTGCACGGAACCGGGCACAAGACAGGAAGGAATGGAGGCAGTTTGTGGAAGCAGCGCGAGGTCTGCAGGCCCTGTGATAGCTGGATATCTATCTATCTACCTATCTATTTATTGAAGAGGAGAAGTTTTGGGTAAGACTGCAGCACTGTGCACCTAATTTGTAGAAATAATTACTGACCGCTAGTTAACTCTGTTATTTCTTCAGAGCTGAGAGAAAGACCACTCCACTTCCTTAAATAATGCATTAAGATATAAACTGATTAAGCTGTTTGAGTTTTATACAAATTCTCTGTTAACACTCCACCCTTTCCAAATCATTGTTCCTTTTGTTAAGTATCAGACCTATGTTATGTGTGAAGTTAAGTTTGTTAAGTATCAGACCTATGTTATGTGCGAAGGTCACGCGAAGTTTGACTCTGTCTTTTTGACACATTCTTCCGACTAAAATCTTTGTTCTGGAGCTCCACTCCATAGGAGCAGTTATTCTGCCTACCTCACTGTTTAAAGTTTTATCGTTACGCATTACCAGATTGCACCACGTAGTATGCAACAGTTTGAATATTTATATAGAGATAGAAATCTAGCTCTTCCGCTGTCCGCTTGCGGTTTGCTGTTGTGCTTTTGAGAAATCTGCAACAACGTTTTCAAGACGCGAGGTAAGTGGGAATTTTGATTAGGACCAGGTAACTGTTTTACTTCAGTTGCTCATTTAATATAAAGGTAAGTTGTATTCAGATCAGTTACAGTTAAATTCAAATCAGGCTCTGTTTAGTCAAATGGTAGCATACGAGCTTAAGGTCGATAATAGTTGGTAAGTACATTATTTTGGTAATACGAATAATTTGATAGAGTGGAAATTAAGTCGGAACTCATCAAATACAGTGGAATGTCAAGTCTGAAATGGCTACCAGGATAATTGAAATGGCCTGAGAGTCGGGACAGGTTCCATCAGACTGGACAAAAGCATTAATCACACCAATCTTTAAACATGGAAACAGAAAAGATTGTAACAACTACAGAGGTATCTCTTTAATCAGCGTTGTGGGTAAAATCTTCTCAGGTATTGTTGAAAGGAAAGTGCGAGTATTAGTTGAGGACCAATTGGATGAAAATCAGTGTGGGTTTAGGCCTCTTAGAGGTTGTCAGGACCAGATCTTTAGCTTACGGCAAATAGTGGAGAAGTGTTATGAGTGGAACAGGGAACTGTATCTATGCTTTATAGATCTAGAAAAGGCATATGACCGGGTTCCTAGGAGGAAGTTATTGTCTGTTCTACGAGATTATGGAATAGGAGGCACACTTTTGCAAGCAATTAAAGGTCTTTACATGGATAGTCAGGCAGCAGTTAGAATTGACGGTAAATTGAGTTCATGGTTCAAAGTAGTTTCAGGGGTAAGACAAGGCTGCAACCTTTCTCCACTGTTGTTCATATTATTTATGGATCATACGTTGAAAACAATAGACTGGCTGGGTGAGATCAAGATATGTGAACACAAAATAAGCAGTCTTGCATATGCGGATGACTTAGTTGTGATAGCAGATTCGATTGAAGGTTTGCAAAGTAATATTTGAGAGCTAGATCAGAAATGTAAGGACTATGGTATGAAGATTAGCATCTCCAAAACGAAAGTAATGTCAATGGGAAAGAAATATAAACTGATTGAGTGCCAAATAGAGGGAACAAACTTAGAACAGGTGGATGGTCTCAAGTACTTGTTGTTGTTGTTGTTGTGGTCTTCAGTCCTGAGACTGGTTTCATGCAGCTCTCCATGCTACTCTATCCTGTGCAAGCTTCTTCATCTCCCAGTACCTACTGCAACCTACATCCTTCTAAATCTGCTTAGTGTATTGATCTCTTGGTCTCCCTCTACGATTTTTACCCTCCACGCTGCCCTCCAATGCTAAATTTGTGATCCCTTGATGCCTCAAAACATGTCCTACCAACCGATCCCTTCTTCTAGTCAAGTTGTGCCACAAACTTCTCTTCTCCCCAATCCTATTCAGTACCTCCTCATGAGTTACGTGATCTACCCACCTTATCTTCAGCATTCTTCTGTAGCACCACATTTCGAAAGCTTCTATTCTCTTCTTGTCCAAACTGGTTATCGTCCATGTTTCACTTCCATTCATGGCTACACTCCATACAAATACTTTCAGAAACGACTTCCTGACACTTAAATCTATACTCGATGTTAACAAATTTCTCTTCTTCATAAACGCTTTCCTTGCCATTGCCAGTCTACATTTTATATCCTCTCTACTTCGACCATCATCAGTTATTTTACTCCCTAAATAGCAAAACTCCTTTACTACTTTAAGTGTCTCATTTCCTAATCTAATCCCCTCCGCATCACCCGATTTAATTTGACTACATTCCATTATCCTCGTTTTGTTTTTGTTGATGTTCATCTTATATCCTCCTTTCAAGACACTGTCCATTCCGTTCAACTGCTCTGCCAAGTCCTTTGGTGTCTCCGACAGAATTACAATGTCATCGGCGAACCTCAAAGTTTATACTTCTTCTCCATGAATTTTAATACCTACTCCGAATTTTTCTTTTGTTTCCTTTACTGCTTGCTCAATATACAGATTGAATAACATCGGGGAGAGGCTACAACCCTGTCTCACTCCTTTCCCAACCACTACTTCTCTTTCATGCCCCTCGACTCTTATAACTGCCATCTGGTTTCTCTACAAATTGTAAATAGCCTTTCGCTCCCTGTATTTTACCCCTGCCACCTTCAGAATTTGAAAGAGAGTATTCCAGTCAACATTGTCAAAAGCTTTCTCTAAGTCTACAAATGCTAGAAACGTAGGTTTGCCTTTTCTTAATCTTTCTTCTAAGATAAGTCGTAAGCTTAGTATTGCCTCACGTGTTCCAACATTTCTACGGAATCCAAACTGATCCTCAACGAGGTCCGCTTCTACCAGTTTTTCCATTCGTCTGTAAAGAATTCGCGTTAGTATTTTGCAGCTGAGACTTATTAAACTGATAGTTCGGTAATTTTCACATCTGTCAACACCTGCTTTCTTTGGTATTGGAATTATTATATTCTTCTTGAAGTCTGCGGGTATTTCGCCTGTCTCATACATCTTGCTCACCAGATGGTAGAATTTTGTCATGACTGGCTCTCCCAAGGCCATCAGTAGTTCTAATGGAATGTTGTCTACTCCCGGGGCCTTGTTTCGACTCAGGTCTTTCAGTGCTCTGTCAAACTCTTCACGCAGTATCTTATCTCCCATTTCATCTTCATCTACATCCTCTTCCATTTCCATAATATTGTCGTCAAGTTCATCACTCTTGTATAGACCCTCTATCTACTCCTTCCACCTTTCTGTCTTCCCTTCTTTGCTTAGAACTGGGTTTCCATCTGAGCTCTTGATATTCATACAAGTGGTTCTCTTCTCTCCAAAGGTCTCTTTAATTTTCCTGTAGGCAGTATCTATCTTACCCCTAGTGAGACAAGCCTCTACATCCTTACATTTGTCCTCTAGCCATCCCTGCTTAGCCATTTTGCACTTTTTGTCGATCTCATTTTTGAGACGTTTGTATTCCCTTTTGCCTGCTTCATTTACTGCATTTTTTATATTTTCTCCTTTCATCAATTAAATTCAATATTTCTTCTGTTACCCAAGGATTTCTATTAGCCCTCGTCTTTTTACCTACTTGATCCTCTGCTGCCTTCACTACTTCATCCCTCAGAGCTACCCATTCTTCTTCTACTGTATTTCTTTCCCTCATTCCTGTCAATTGTTCCCTTATGCTCTCCCTGAAACTCTGTACAACCTGTGGTTCTTTCATTTTATCCAGGTCCCATCTCCTTAAATTCCCACCTTTTTGCAGTTTCTTCAGTTTCAATCTGCAGTTCATAACCAATAGATTGTGGTCAGAATCCACATCTGTCCCTGGAAATGTCTTACAATTTAAAACCTGGTTCCTAAATCTCTGTCTTACCATTGTATAATCTATCTGATACCTATTAATATCTCCAGGATTCTTCCAGGTATACAGCCTTCTTTTATGATTCTTGAACCAAGTGTTAGCTATGATTAAGTTATGCTCTGTGCAAAATTCTACAAGGCGGATTCCTCTTTCATTTCTTCCCCCCAATCCATATTCACCTACTATGTTTCCTTCTCTCCCTTTTCCTACTGACGAATTCCAGTCACCATGACTATTAAATTTTCGTCTCCCTTCACTACCTGAATAATTTCTTTCTAGGATGCATATTCTCACAGGATTGCAACATAGTGAAAGAACTGGAAGCGAGGTGTAGCAAAGCTAATGTAGTGAGTGCTCAGCTACGATCTACTCTCTTATGCAAGAAGGAAGTCAGTACCAAGACTAAGTTATCTGTGCACCGTTCAATCTTTCGACCAACTTTGTTGTATGGGAGCGAAAGCTGGGTGGATTCAGGTTACCTTATCAACAAGGGTGAGGTTACGGATATGAAAGTAGCTAGGATGATTGCAGATACTAGTAGATGGGAACAACGGCAGGAGGGTGTCCACAATGAGGAAATCAAAGAAAAACTGGGAATGAACTCCATAGATGTAGCAGTCAGGGCGAACAGGCTTAGATGGTGGGGTCGTGTTACACGCATGGGAGAAGCAAGGTTACCCAAGAGACTCATGGGTTGAGCAGTAGAGGGTAGGAGGAGTCGGGGCAGACCAAGGAGAAGGTACCTGGATTCGGTTAAGAATGAATTTGAAGTAATAGGTTCAACATCAGAAGAGGCACCAATGTTAGCACTGAATAGGGGATCATGGAGGAATTTTATAAGGGGGCTATGCTGCAGACTGAACGCTGAAAGGCATAATCAGTCTTAAATGATGATGATGATGATGATGAGTGGGAGGTAAAGTTGGGCTAAATTTCATACATAAACATACGTAATAGGGAAGTTACAGTATGTGACCTGGCGATGGTCGCTTCAACGACACTGGTTGTCCGCGGGTGAGTATACATTTCAACAGCCTTAAGTGGTTCCACGATACCGTTCTTTAAAACTGTGCAACACTGAAACTTCCTGGCAGATTAAAACTGTGTGCCGGACCGAGACTCGAACTCGGAACCTTTCGCAAAGGTCCCAAGTTCGAGTCTCGGTCCGGCACACAGTTTTAATCTGCCAGGAAGTTTCATATCAGCATACACTCCGCTGCAGAGTGAAAATCTCATTCTGGAAACATCCCCCAGGCTGTGGCTAAGCCATGCCTCTGCAATACCCTTCCTTTCAGGAGTGCTAGTTCTGCAAGTTTCGCAGGAGAGCTTCTGTAAAGTTTGGAAGGTAGGAGACGATGTACTGGCAGAAGTAAAGCTCTGAGGACGGGGCGTGAATCGTGCTTGGGTAGCACAGTTGGTAGAGCACTTGTCCGCGATAGGCAAAGGTCCCGAGTTCGAGTCTCGGTCCGGCACACAGTTTTAATCTGCCAAGAAGTTTCATGTCAGCGCACGCTCCGCTGCAGAGTGAAAATCTCATTCTGTGCAGCACTACTTATAAAAGGGACGGGTGACCTCAGATGTTAAGTCCCATGGTGTTCAGAGCCATTTGAACCATTTGAACTACTTATAAAAGAGGCGATCAAAAATGTTCGGCTCGATAGTATTCCTGAAGTGTATATGCAACGTAACACGTCTTCGATGTGGGTATACGAGGTGTGGCTAGAAAAAAACCGGACTAGTACTGGTGAAACAATAAAACGAATGCAATAAGGCTGAAAGTCGCGTGGCCTGTCACGTGACTCTCGCTCCGCCTACTGCTCGAGTTTCATCTGCCTCCTGCACTCAGTCTGCCCGTGGCGTCTGTTTTAAGTAGTTGACGTTTTGTCTGTGCGTCGGAAAATGTTGAGTGTACAGAAAGAACAGCGTGTTAACATCAAATTTTGTTTCAAACTAGGAAAAACTGCAAGTGAAACGTTTGTAATGTTACAACAAGTGTACGGCGATGATTGTTTATCGCGAACACAAGTGTTTGAGTGGTTTAAACGATTTAAAGATGGCCGCGAAGACACCAGTGATGACACTCGCACTGGCAGACCATTGTCAGCAAAAACTGATGCAAACATTGAAAAAATCGGTAAACTTGTTCGACAAGATCGCCGTTTAACAATCAGAGCAGTGTCTGAGTTAACAGGAGTTGACAAGGAAAGTGTTAGGCAGATTCTTCATGAAAGTTTCAACATGAACAAAGTGTGTTCAAAAATGGTTCCAAAGTGTCTCACAATTGAACAGAAGGAACGCCGAAGAATGATTTGTTCTGACATCCTGGAAAACATTGAAAGTGATCCCACCTTCTTACAAAATGTTATTACTTGCGATGAATCGTGGTTTTTTACTTACGATCCCGAAACTAAACGCCAATCGATGCATTGGAAAACTCCTGGGTCTCCACGACAAAAAAAAGCACGAATGTCAAAATCGAAATTCAAGGCAATGATGATTGTTTTTTTTTTTGACATCAAAGGGATTGAGCAGATTGATTGGGTACCAGAGGGACAAACAGTGAATCAGCATTACTACATTAGCGTCCTGGCTACCCTACGTGAGCGAGTACGGAGAAAACGGAACGATTTGTGGAGAAACAAGTCATGGATCCTTCACCGAGACAATGCCCCAGCTCACAGTGCGTTGTCAGTGAAGACGTTTTTGGCAAAACAGAACATTCCTATCTTAGATCATCCACCCTACTCACCTGATTTGGCCCCCTGTGACTTTTTTCTTTTCCCTAAAGTCAAGTCAGCTTTGAAAGGAACTAGATTTGAGACTGTTGAAGCAGTAAAAGAAAAAGCGACGGAAGTAATGTATGGACTTACCGAAAATGATCTGCAGCATTGCTATGAACAGTGGAAAATTCGTATGGAGCGGTTTAGAGACCGAGGAGGACAGTACATTGAAGGAGATAACATGAAATTGTAAATAAATGTTTTTTCCAGCATCAGTCCGTTTTTTTTTTCTAGCCGCACGTCGTATACGCACCGACATGTAGACAAGGGATCAGTGCGGCGCCCGCATCTCGTGGTCGTGCGGTAGCGTTCTCGCTTCCCACGCCCGGGTTCCCGGGTTCGATTCCCGGCGCGGTCAGGGATTTTCTCTGCCTCGTGATGGCTGGGTGTTGTGTGCTGTCCTTAGGTTAGTTAGGTTTAAGTAGTTCTAAGTTCTAGGGGACTGATGACCATAGATGTTAAGTCCCATAGTGCTCAGAGCCATTTTTGATTAGTGCGGCGTTCGTGTTTGTCCGACGTGCGTGCGGTAAAAGCGGAAACCATGGCTACGTTATTACCAAATGCGTATAAACAGGATCAACGTGCTGCTATCCTTTTCTTTCCTGCAGAAGGACAAACCAGAGCAGAAAACTATCGTTGAATCAAAAAAATGTTTGGATAGCACGTCTGTCGAAAACCACAGTTGTGAAATGGTGCGACAAATTCCGTGCTGACCGCGATTCGACACAAGACGCTGGTCGATCTGAGGGTCCAAGTCTTTCATGACGCAACAGCTCAAGTGGGTGACACTGGAGTACCCGCCCAATAGTCACCATGTCTCCCCATGAGATTATCGTCTCTTCTGGCCGTTAGAGAAGGCGTTGTAAGGTGAACGATTCCTATTGAACGAGGATGAGCAGCCATACAGTTACGGACTTCTTCACACGGCAGAACGTGGTGTTTTACCAAACGGACATCTTCAGCCTGGTGCATCGGTGGGATGTTGCCTGCATGCTCACTGTGATCTTGGCTGTGTGGCATACCGATTCTCGAACTGTACGGTCTTCGAATGGAAATTTTTTGATGGGTGTTTGTCGATAATATTGAGAAGTTTTTTTTTTACATTCATAGGCCTTATTGTTCACTCCCTGGTACCTCTAAGTCTAAACCCACACAGACTGCTAGGTACACAGATCGGTAGGTACAAGATACACCAGAAAATTGTTTGATACCATGAGTTACGTATATTCAGCAGGGCCGCAAACAACAGAAATTCCTACCTGATCCAAAGGAATTAAACTTATTCACCAATAGTGATTAATATCGGGAATATTCCATCGTGTGCAATCTGGGTAGAAAAGTTCATTCGAGCTAAAACACAGTTCATTCCATTTAAATAAGTCCAGAAGTAAATTCGAATACCAGAAGAAGCCGAAAGTGATTGGATGATAATAATCGACTAAACAGCAAGCAAACGAAGATAAATAAGTATCGAATCATGACGTATCGGCCATAACACCTCTATATCTAAGTAAAGCCAAAATTTTTCTGTAGAGTAGCTTATTGCCACTTTGTTATATCTGCATCTGCAACCTGCGAATCACTGTGAAGTGCGAGGCAGAGAGGACTTTTATCTGAATGACATATAAATTTTTTGCCGTTCCATTAATGGGTACAGCGTGGGAAAAATTACAGATTCTATAGCATTGTGTAGGCTGTTATTAGCCTAATTTTTTTGCGGTATCTGAATCGGATCCAAACTTAGGGCTGAGGAATATCTATAGTTTCTGCCTGTCCATAGCGATATGCATTCACGATTAGAAACCTTGAGCTGGTCTCCAGGACCATTGAATGGGAATTTTAGAGGAATTTGTGTTTTATAGGTCTGAAGACGGTCATCATAGAGAGAAATTTATTACCTTATGCAAAATAGTTTAGTCTGTAACTGGAATAAATATGAAAAATATTATTTCCATTTCACTGTTGATTATGTTACGACTATGTCACAACACGTAAAACTAATGATCATCGTGGAAATTGACAACTTATTTTTGACTGTTGAAATTAGTGTTACTTTAGATACATGTTCGCGAGTTCTATCCTCATGCCGGTTACTATGGAGACAATGTAGTGTGCACGTGAACGTGATGTCTTTTTAATTTATGTAACCTGACCAGAATAAGGCCTTCAGACGCTCTCTTATATCGGGCCAGGTTTTACACATACAAAATGTTTACTTCATAGTTGCCTACGAAATAACAGTAATTTGAATATCACAAATAATAACAAAAATACAATGCTGGAAAAAAGGGTCACCCTGAAGGACTGTTCAGTGGCACCAGGGCATTGTGGGTACTGCGGGGGTTGCAGTGTTACTGATTTATTTGTCACGGTCATCGACAAACGGACGGTGCTCAGGAGGTCCGTCTGTGCACACTCTGTTCTGATATGCAGGCACTAACTGTGTTCAATTTACAGGTGAACAGTACTTGCAACATTCGTGCTGGATACAACGATGCCCCACCGATGAGTACGTGAATGGTTTCAGGCATTTGAATATGGTCTCATTGTAGGCCTGCGGAGAGTTGAATGGATGCATCGACACACTGTTGCAGATGTTGAGCACAGTGTGTCGGTGGTATGTCGCTGCTTTCAACAATGATGTGGGTGAGAGTAGCGGTGACCGACTGAACACCGTACAGAGAAGAGCTCTGCGCATATATTACTCCTACCGTGTTGTCACAGACCATTGGGAATCGTTTTCTTGCAGCAGGAGGAAGAACAGTTGTGAAGCAGGCCTGGCCATCAGTGACACCAGCACTGCACCGGCCATGGCTACAGTGGTTGTATGAAATACTCGACTGGGGAATGGAATGGCGCTCTGATGTCTTCATTGATGAAAGTAGGTTCTGTCTTTATGCGAGTGGTGGACATACTCATGCTTACGTAGACCTGGTGATCCAGAGAGCATTCGCCCGCAACACACATATACCGCCTCATTGTGCATGGGAATGTGGAGGGGAGGGGGACTATAAGTTACAACTTGCGGTCACGTTTTTGTTTCTGCAGGATAAAGTGACCACTTTCCGCTACAATGCATAGGTTGTTATTCCCGTGTTATTGCTATGTCCTTGTCAGGAAGGTGACGTGCTTTCTCAGCAGGACACTGCAGCCAATGGATGGCTGCCGCGACGCTAAGTGCCTTCCTTGGCCTACCTGGCCAGCAAGATCACCATGTCTCCCACCAACTGAACACGTATGGTACGCGATGACACTGCATAGGTTGTTATTCCCGTGTTATTGCTACACTCCTGGAAATTGAAATAAGAACACCGTGAATTCATTGTCCCAGGAAGGGGAAACTTTATTGACACATTCCTGGGGTCAGATACATCACATGATCACACTGACAGAACCACAGGCACATAGACACAGGCAACAGAGCATGTACAATGTAGGCACTAGTACAGTGTATATCCACCTTTCGCAGCAATGCAGGCTGCTATTCTCCCATGGAGACGATCGTAGAGATGCTGGATGTAGTCCTGTGGAACGGCTTGCCATGCCATTTCCACATGGCGCCTCAGTTGGACCAGCGTTCGTGCTGGACGTGCAGACCGTGTGAGACGACGGTTCATCCAGTCCCAAACATGCTCAATGGGGGACAGATCCGGAGATCTTGCTGGCCAGGGTAGTTGACTTACACCTTCTAGAGCTCGATGGGTGGCACAGGATACATGCGGACGTGCATTGTCCTGTTGGAACAGCAAGTTCCCTTGCCGGTCTAGGAATGGTAGAACGATGGGTTCGATGACGGTTTGGATGTACCGTGCACTATTCAGTGTCCCCTCGACGATCACCAGTGGTGTACGGCCAGTGTAGGAGATCGCTCCCCACACCATGATGCCAGGTGTTGGCCCTGTGTGCCTCGGTCGTATGCGGTCCTGATTGTGGCGCTCACCTGCACGGCGCCAAACACACATACGACCATCATTGGCACCAAGGCAGAAGCGACTCTCATCGCTGAAGACGACACGTCTCCATTCGTCCCTCCATTCACGCCTGTCGGGACACCACTGGAGGCGGGCTGCACGATGTTGGGGCGTGAGCGGAAGACGGCCTAACGGTGTGTTGGACCGTAGCCCAGCTTCATGGAGACGGTTGCGAATGGTCCTCGCCGATACCCCAGGAGCAACAGTGTCCCTAATTTGCTGGGAAGTGGCGGTGCGGTCCCCTACGGCACTGCGTAGGATCCTACGGTCTTGGCGTGCATCCGTGCGTCGCTGCGGTCCGGTCCCAGGTCGACGGGCACGTGCACCTTCCGCCGACCACTGGCGACAACATCGATGTACTGTGGAGACGTCACGCCCCACGTGTTGAGCAATTCGGCGGTACGTCCACCCGGCCTCCCGCATGCCCACTATACGGCCTCGCTCAAAGTCCGTCAACTGCACATACGGTTCACGTCCACGCTGTCGCGGCATGCTACCAGTGTTAAAGACTGCGATGGAGCTCCGTATGGCACGGCAAACTGGCTGACAATGACGGCGGCGGTGCACAAATGCTGCGCAGCTAGCGCCATTCGACGGCCAACACCGCGGTTCCTGGTGTGTCCGCTGTGCCGTGCGTGTGATCATTGCTTGTACAGCCCTCTCGCAGTGTCCGGAGCAAGTATGGTGGGTCTGACACACCGGTGTCAATGTGTTCTTTTTTCCATTTCCATGAGTGTATGTCCTTGTCAGGAAGGTGACGTGCTTTCTCAGCAGGACACTGCAGCCAATGGATGGCTGCCGCGACGCTAAGTGCCTTCCTTGGCCTACCTGGCCAGGAAGATCACCATGTCTCCCACCAACTGAACACGTATGGTACGCGATGAAGTTAGAATTTAATCGTTTCCGAGGCCTGTAAGACCCATTGCCGAACTGCAACAAAAGGCGCCAGATGCTTGGGAGACTATCACAGGATGCCATTCGTCAGCGTTACGAGCATTTGAATGCGAGAATGCACCCCCGCGCTGCGCCAGAGCGAGGTGCACCGTGTAATGATGCGACTTTTTGAGCACCCTTTACTGTAACATGCGAGTTTCATTTGGTTTCAATCGGTTATCATGCATTTCAGCAATGAAGGTCTGCGGGTCACCTCATTTGTCAATAAAATGACCACGACCATGAGGGCATTTTTTCCCGGCAGTGTATTAACAGAATTACAAGTGATATGAATGTATGTACAGACAGTGTGACTAAATAGTACTAAGAACTAACAGATATCATGCTATCAGGAGTTCTAATAGTACTTCCACTGCTGCCACTAACAATAAAAATAACAATTATAATAGTAGTGGCGGATGGAAAAAGTGTTCCGCGAGTTTTGAGTACATAAGGACTTTTGTTCACGTACTTTGTGTTCGGGTGGATTTGGTAGCAGTTTTTATTCTGTCAAAATTAGGAAATGGGACAGAGAATTTATACAAGAACAGTAGCGTTAGTGAAGCAGTGACGTTGGGTCGCCTACTGAACGATGTCGTGCTGTTCTTATCAGCTATATTTTACACTTGTGAAATTTTCTGCTTGTTTAAATCAAGCTCCCTACCACTTTCATGCATTCAGTTACACTGGCTTTATTTTTGTAGATGTTCACCTTATAACCTCTCTTCGAGACCCTATCCATTCCGTTTGGACGCTCTTCGAAATCCTTTGCCGTCTCTAACAAAATTACCATGTGGTCGCCAAATCTCAAAGTTTTTCTTTCAGCTGCCTGAAGTAAGTTCCCTTTCCTTTAAGCTTCCCGGTACTGGACAACATATGAGTCACACCCCCAGAAGAAATCAAGAGAATGCCATGTAACACGACTCTAACCTTGGTAAGGTGTCGATTTGGCCAGCAAGAGCGTCCACAAGATTCGTCTCGTAGGCCATATCTAGCTGGAGTCTCACTGATGATTAGGTCCCATGTTGTTGTGGTCTTCAGATCGAAGACTGGTTTGATGCAGCTTGTGGTGTTTCAAAAGTCTAATCAGGAATCATCGCATTTCTTTACCGCTTGAGCGACGCCCGGTAAGAAATGTGAATATATATACTTATTTATTTGTAGTATGTTAAGTGGAGACTTGTTATTTCAAAGGTTGTTTCCTTTCTTTCATGTCGAGCGTGGCAGCAAGATGATCCAGTGAGAACTCCAGACGCGGCGGACGACGAGAGCTAACCACTACTGCATCGTAGTCGACGGCCGGCGGCTGGAAGAACCGTTTAAACATCATAATGACCATTATTAAAATTTGTTTTATGTTTTTTATATAAAATGAAAAGTAGTTCAATGTTGAATGTGGAATGATAAAGTTTGTAAGTGGATGTCAATTGGTTATCAACTGTTAAATAAACTTCGAGTTGGAAGTTAAAACAGTCAGTTGACTCTGTTGTTACGACATACATCGTAAATATTCCTTATGTGTGAAATTTGCAAATTTTATTAAAATTCAGACTGCTTGAAGAGATCCTGGCAGAATTTTATCAGGAGTATGGACGATTTTTAATAATTAACTTTTTTAAAGTGTTATTAATGAGAAGTCGACACATATTGACATTTTGAAAATAATCGATACTGTAAAGTGTATTAAAATTCTGTTCTTAAACTTTATCGGCGATTGTGGTCAAGAAGATCGGTTTTAAAGTGAAATATTTCGTTGAATGAGAACAGGATTGATTCTTTAGTGACATCAATTAATTATTTAAGGAAAAATCAGGAGATTTTCAATTTATTCTGGCAAAGATATCAAGGAGTGTCAGACCGAACAACGAATATATAGGAACTCTGTGACTTTGTTGAAGTGTCAAAAAAATTGTTTTACGATAAAACTTGTCTATAACAGGGACTGTTGAGTTCTGCTGCGTCTATCCGTATCTTCTAGGTTGAATCTGCTACAGCTTAATGGTTTTCTTTATGGATTTTTCAAGTAACTGGGAAAATAACTTATAATTTGACCTGCGGCGGACCGTCGATATTGGGTACACGGTTAGGCTGTTGTGAAGCCTGTTGGTTTGCAAATTGCCTTTCTTTCCCCTGCTGCAGTCATCGTTTCTGAGTTGCTGCGACAGGATCGGCGGTTCAGCGCAAGCTCTCCATGCTACTCTATCCTGCGCAAGCCGCTTCATCATCGAACAACTATTGCAAATTGCAAACTCCTGAATCTCCTTACTTATTCATCTCTTGGTCTCCCTCTACTGCCCTCCAGTACTAAGCTGGTCAACTCTTGATGTCTCAGAATGTATCCTATGATTTGATCCCTACTATAAGTCAGGCTGTGCCACAAATTTCTTTTCTCCCCAATTCAATTTATTAGCACCTGATTAGTTACGTGATCTACCGATCTAATCTTCAACAGTCTTCTGTAACACCAGGTTCCAAAAGCTGCTATTCTATTTGACCCTCTGCTGCCTTCGCTATTTCATTTCTCAAAGCTACTCATTCTTCTTCTACTGTATTTCTCTCCGCCGTTCTAGCTAGTCGATCCGTAAGGCTCCCTCTGAAGCTCTCAACAATCTCTGGTACTTTCAATTTATCCAGGGTTCATCTCCTTAATTTTCTACTTTTTTGAAAATTCTCTGTTACTAATTTAGAGTTCATAACCAAAAAATTGTGGACAGTGTCCCTATCTGCCTCTGGAAATATTGTACAGTTTAAAATCTGGTTCCGAAATCTGTGTTCTACAATTACATAATCTATCTGAAACTCTTCAGTGCCTCCGGGTCTCTTCCACGTATACAATCATTTTTCGTGATACCTAAACCAAGTGTCAGCGATGAATAAATTATGCTCTGTGCAAAATTCTACAAGACAGCTCCCTATTTCATTCCTTTCTTCTAGCTCATATTCACCTACAGTTCTTCCTTCTCTTCCTTTTCCTACTATCGATTTACAATCGGCCATCACAATTAAATTTTTGTGTCCTTTAAGTACCTGAATAACTTCCTTTATCTCGCCATATATTTCTTCAATCTTTTCATCGCCTGCGGAGCTAGTTGGCATATAAATTTGTGCTAAGGGATGGTGATGGTGGTGGTGGTGGTGGTGGTGGTGGGGGGGGGGTTGTTCCTATCTTGGTTACTATAATGCGTTCACTAAGCTGTTCATAGTAGCTTGCACATATTCCTGTTTTCTTATTCGGTATTAAACGTACTCGTGATTTACTCCTCTTTGATGTTGTACTTATAAGAATATATTCGCCTTTACAGGTGTCCTGTTGTTTCTGCTACCGAACTTCACTAATTCCCATTGTATTTAATTTCAATCTATCCATTTCGGCCTTTAAATTTTCTAACTTAGCTATCTGATTAAGGTATCTGACACTCCATGCTCCGATCCTTAAAATGCCAGTTTTGTTTCTCCTGATCACGACATCCTCCCGTGTAGACTCCACCCAGAGGTCAGAATGGGGGATTATTTTACCTCCGGAATATTTTAACCAAGTGGATTTCATCATCATTTGACCATATAGTAGAGCTGCATTTCCTCGTGATAAATTACAGCTGTAGTTTCACCTTGCTTTCAGCCGTTCACAGTACCAGCACAGCAAGACCATTTTGGTTTATGTTAGAAGCCCAGGTCAGTCAATCATCCAAGCTTTTGCACCTGCCACTACTGAGAAGACTGCTGAACCTCTTCAGGAACCACACTTTTGTCTGACCTCTCAACAGATTACCCTCTGATGTGGTTTCATCTGCGATACGGGTACCTGTATCGCTGATGCACGCAAGCCACCCCACCAACGTAAAGGTCGATGGTTTATGACGAGTAGATCCCATAAAGATATCAAATAACGGCGATGGTGACTGCTGTGTTTCACACGATGTTCCCAATAGTCCAAGACATTTTCTACGTGATTCAGATAGGGTGATTTAGGGATCACGAGAGGTAGCACAGTGTCCCTGATGGTTCAGTAATCAAGGCTTACCCACACCCTTATTCGGCGAGGAAGAGCGTCTACGAGTCTCGTCGAGTATGCCATACCCAGCTGGCGTATCATTTGATATTTCACAAGCGATGTTCCAAAAAGCCCCAGACAGTTTATGTAGAATTAAGAAACAGCGATTTAGCGGACCACAGGGTGGCATAAGGTACCTGAGTTCGGTAAACAAGGAACCTGTACGTGCATCTCTGTTACCATGGACGTTCTAGCTTCGAAGACGGAAATATCCACAGCGTACTCATGGCAAAGGTGTAGAGGATGTGACAGCAATTGGTTACTGTGAATGTTGAGATGCAGCGGTGCTTCTGATGCTATTTGCAGTCTGCGTTTTATTACTCATGTACTTCACCTATCATTAACTATTTTTCTGACCAAACAGCAAATCGGAATGAGAGCGCCCATGTCATGATATGAAAAACAACTCTGCAGTGTCACAGAACTACCTCTTATCTGAAACAGACCCTCCTCCGACTGCGCTTTAAACGCTTCATTGGACCATTGTGCTTTCGATCAACTGCATGATTAGAAAATAGGTAAAATCGCGACTCATATGACCACGTTACGCTCCTCCGGTCACAATGCCTCCTACTTCCATGTTGTCTTCCTCGCTAAAGCTGCGCGGCTTTAAGTGCCACTGTGAAAAATGGGCTATTCTGACACAGCTAAGTTAAAATGTCCAATGCACATAATTTCCTCGGAGCATTCGTTCAGAATCTTGTAGAGATGGACCTTCATTCACTGTCAATGTCAGATGTCATCTGCTTTGTCCGCGTGTTGCCAATCAGAATCTCGTGACTTCTCTTACACCATGTGACATTGCAAGAGGCCATATGGGAAATGTACGTGCAACAGCAATTCCCAAATGCAAGCCAAAAAAACATTCTTATGCAAGAAGCTCTCCTAGGACTCTGTTCTGATAAAGGGTCCTCGCGTACAAGAAAATGCAGTTGGCCACAGAGCAGTTCAGTTAGTTCACAAACACGATTAAGAAGGGAACTGGTGTCATTAGAATATATATGGGCATAAAGCAACAGCAATTATCAAATGACAACTTATGAGAAGCAAGGATTGTAGCATTCATTAATAGACCAAGCATATTTCCTGTACGACCGAGGATGAAGAAGATGGTAATGAACAACGCTTGGATACTCTGTTATCTGACGTATTTGTAGAAAAAAGACTGAATTTTTTGGTACGTGGATAAGATAAATGTGCAGTAAGGCATCAAGCATAACCCATTCACGTAATAGCTGCTTTCAATCTGCTTTCGTCTCACGTGCTAGCCTAGAGCTAACCCACATTATAATAACTGAGTCATGAACCCACCATCACGCTCAATTAATTAACAGTGCAAAATAGCAAAACCCTCAGTAACACACTTTTGGAATCAATTCAGCAGGAAAATTTTTGAAAAACTATGGTGCTAAAACTATTCATGAACACGTAACGAACGTATGGTATGTACTGCCATGTGTGGAAGCTAACAAGGCAGCACTGGATTAATTAAATAAATTACAATCACGAAATGTCAGCAATGATGTTAAAACAATATGGAACGTATTTAGCAAGGAAGCACTGGAGAAAGCACAGTCACACAGTTACTCATACATACAAATAGGAATATGAAAAAGCCACATCCATTAGGACAAAATACTCGAAAGTATTAAAAAATTTAGTCACATATGGACAACAGTTTTGGTACTGACAAAAAAACATCTGCACACGAGATGGTCTCATAAAACGCACACAAACACTCTACTCAAGATATACAAAACAAGGGCAGTCATATTATATATTAAAAGATAATATGTTTTAGAGTGCTGCTATCGATATATTTCTCAACATGTTTTAAGTCAATATGTTCTTCAGTTACTGGTGTGTTCATTTGTTTGCAAGAAAGAAATGTCTTTGACTCACCTAAATAGACATTCAAGAGAAAATGCCTTGTTCAAAACTCAGTCATGAGTATTTAGATACTTGTTTGTCAGAAACGTAATGGTAAAAATTATCATCATAAAGGCAGGAAATAAATTACATGAATAATAAACATGAAATGAAATCATAATTAAGTAAAGTTGAAAGATGAAAGGTTTTTCTATAAAGAGCATAAACTAAGACAGATGCCTGTAAATCAACAGAAAACTAATATACCATAAAAATCCTTATAACTGAGAACGTGCGAAGCAAAATGAGCTAACCCGCAGTGTTAAGAAAAGGACGAACATGGAGTTGTGTAAATGAGGCTGGAAAAAATATATCAAAATATTTTATTCTTATTTTTATTACGGATATCCTTACAGTATAGACCAGTTACTGTTTCTGATCTGTCACATCATTTTTATCGGAACGTAACAAGAAAAATAATAATTAATAGAGAACAGTAATACGTGAATTTTTTTCCATACATTAGCAAACGTCCACAGTCAAAAATTAACATTAACTGTTGTAAAATGTCTTGTAAAAGGGAAAAATGGTGATAAGACGTCACGTATGGCTCAAGTAGATCGAGCCAATGGGTACGCTCATAGTCAGATGTCAAAAAAAAAAAAAAAAAAAAAAAAAAAAAAAAAAAAAAAAAAAAAAAAGGCATCCTTGATGATAGCAATGACCATAATAGAACAATAAGTTTTTGAATATTCTGAGCCCGTCTTTAGATTTTCATAGACAGCAATGAACTGATTAACATGAAAGTTCAGTTTTTCTTCTAGTTCTTTCTTTTTCTGACCGTTTTGTCACATGAAATTTGCATCTTAAAGCGATAAAAAATTTTACAGGTGCCACTACGTGGTTTTGCAAAGCCAATATTGAAAAATTTATAGTACGTGCCAACGCTAAGAGATATATTCTGGCTGTCTTCGCACTTATCTTGATAAAGACTGTAGATCTCGCTAATGTTTCGATCTGCGGTTAGATACGTAATGTTGGGATTCTTTTTCCTGGAGTAGTGACTTGATTGCGTCGGAGAACTCGTTCATGAGTTCACGAAACAACTTCTCCTGTGTACCTGCAAGTACAATGTTGAATCATGTTTTCTCATGGGCTCAATCTTAACCTTGTGATTTTGCCTCTTTCAGTGAACCCTTATAATTGCTGTACTCTTTACCACTGTTCGCTTTTTCTTCTCAACTTCTTTGGGGCATTTATATGGACTACGCTTCCTCATACTATATATTCCACTGATTTTTCACACTTTCGTCAACGTTTCCCGTTTCTGCATCCCACATATTCACTACCGATGTTTGAATTATGTTCTGAATGTGCCAACTGGACACTTAAAAAATTCTCAACTAGGTTCATAAAGTTATCCACATTACAGATTACACATTGATTATATTTCATATTTACACTTTTATTAATTCCAATACAATTTACCTCAGCCCCTAAACCTTTTCAAATTACAGCTAATTATCTGTTGTCTGTTTATCATATGGCGCAGTACTGGCTTTCCAGCTACTCAGATATTCAGCTTCTTTTCGCTGGAGGTCAGCCGTAGTGTAGTGGAAGGTCAGCCCATTTTTGACATTACAGAAATCATATCTAGCGAAACACAAGAAATTCTCTGCGTTGCATTACACTCTAATGTTACAGTTAGGAGCGAAACCATAGTCAGTTTTGATAGTTCCTGTACCCAGCAACATATGGCAGCACTTATCCATAGGTTCTTACATTTGAGGGTTAGCCCGTTTTTCCGCGCATGTCTTAAATTAATGAAATACACACCATACATATAGCACTCATAATAGCGACAGCCTACATCAAAATGTCGCACATCTGCTTGGAAGGAGGGGGACGGGGGTCCAGCAATAGAGCTGCGTGACAGAGTTTAGGAGGGAGCATTCAGAGAGAGGACTGTGGTCTTCCAGTCGATGTTCTTGTTAGAAGTAAGAGGGTAAGAACTTTAGTGGTCTATGAGCCGCGTGTGGGTTATTTATTGTGCGCTGCAGCTAGATTGCACATTGGCATTTCAGTGCAACGGTTTCCAACCTTATAACATATGCTAATTCTGAGTTAATATAGACTTCTGATATTGAACGTTGTTGCTGCTGAATTGGTTATTCAGATATATTCGAAGGAACTGTTATATGGGACGCATGTGATAAGGTTAACGTTCTGGTGCACTGCACAATGCTATTAGCACAAGCTAATCACTGGCTGTGTACGCTCTGATTGCTCAGATTGCACTGTTGTTCCACATCATATTTGTGTCATTGTGTATAATATTAACCTGTACCGTTTAGTACAGCTCGTTTCCTTGAGCTGAATAAATTTGGAATGAATGTTAATACCATTGTCAGGGTACATTCTTGTCATAAAGGACTATTCATAAATCGTATTCCTTAATATTTCACATTTATTTATGTTTTACAATTAATTAATTGCCTTTTCCTTAGACTGGACTTTTCTGATTCCAAAAATTTCGTTAGGGCACAATGCAACAGTGCACAACCATACGCCTGGGTTAGTGGTCTGGCCATTAAATTAATTTGTTGTTCCACGCCTATACTTCAGTTGTTGGGAAGCAACAAATTAGTTTCACCTGATGATAAATTTCCCTTCATTTATCTGTTACTATTACCATTCTGGTAAACTGCACAATTCTGTCCTGTATAGCATGCAGCTGCCATATCCCATACAACATAAATGTTCTGTTGTGGTAGTTGAATATTCCCTCTGTTATTACTTAGGCTTGATCTTACCACAGCCTACAATTTAGAGACATCCTACTGTGCAATAAAAATATAGAATGACTTATTGGCAAACAAAATACAACTTTCTAAAGTTATGTTCGTGCATCGAAAAACTCACTAACAGCAGTTAACTTGTCTCCTTTTCTAATCACTCTGTGATATAGCGGTCACCCATCCCTCAGGAGTTTTAATAGGACTAGAAGCTAAAAGGGTGAGGCGGTGGCGCTATTGGTGTAAGAGACTGATCTCAGGCGTTGTCATACGTCCCAAGGCGTCACCGAAACAACCTTGTCTAGAATCATATTTATTACTAGTATTCACACTATGGATTGTCTTCTCCAGCAGGCAGAAGGCGTTCTGATTCGCACTTTCGGGTGACGAAGAATGCGAACACTGCGCCTCGTTCGCTGTTGCTATTGTGAAGGTCAGGATCTAGCGTCGGTGTCGTGCAGGTGGCCGAGACAGGAGTCTGTAGGTGCAAGCTTGGCGCGGCTTACCAGTAGCTTCTGCCCCTTTAAGGGGCTCCGGAACGCCATAGACTTGCAATGTTAAATTGACGCTTATAAATTACATCTTTCCTCACAAAGTATTTGAGGTTCAAAATGGCTCTGAGCACTATGGGACTCAACATCGTAGGTCATAAGTCCCCTAGAACTTAGAACTACTTAAACCTAACTAACCTAAGGCCATCACACACACCCATGCCCGCGGCAGGATTCGAACCTGCGACCGTAGCAGTCCCGCGGTTCCAGACTGCAGCGCCAGAAGTATTTGAGGTAGGAAGTTGAACTTTTTACAGATTATTTATTGGAATATGGGCTACAACTTAACACAGGGATTTTACAAAATTTTAGTTCAGTTATTAAAGATGATTTTTTTCAATTGTAATGAAAATTCACAACATTTTTTTGCAATTTTTTATTTATATATTCAAAAATATACAGTTTTTTGGAAAAAGGCTGTGTTAAATTATGCAGAAGGTAGTGTGTAACATTTACTGAAAGTTTGAAACAAATATGTTTGGAAGATCCTTAGAAAACATGTAATTAGTATGAGAAAATAAAAGTTTTGGGAATCGAGCGACGAAGATTGGATTAACTTTTTAGTGCATTCCAGGTCCATAGGATGGATTATCTTCATCCTCTGCAAACTCCTCCTCCAGCTTCCTCTTGTTCCTCCTCCTTTTTACTCTTGCTTGTATTTCTAGACTCTTTACAGCCCTGTCTGCAGCCCGAAGGCGTTCCTTGTCTAAAGCAAGCATCGCTCGTACCATGTTAGAACCTATCTTCATTCCCATATTTCTAAATACCTTGCACCTTACAATGTTGCCATCATTGAAAGTCGCAACAGCATCATACACACCAAAGTGAAGTGTTTCTATTCCAACAAATACAGTCTTGGGGATTCTCGACCATATAACACTATTTACACTTTCATTGGGGTTTTGAGTTTTTCCGTGAATACACCTTTTCAACAGTTCAGGTGCTGCTAAGTCTCTGAAAATAGGTTTTATCACCTCCATTATTGCATGAGGCAGACTATGCTTATGAGTGTACACTTCACCAGTTAGCAATCTTTTGTTATATTTACACCAACTGTCTTCTTCTTTGGGACACAAGCTATGTTGGGGATTTTCATCGTCTTTATTGTTTACAGTAATAACACATAGCTTTGGCTTTCCAACATTTCTCCTTTTCTTAAAAGCCTTCAGAGGATTTCTAATAACTTTACTTTTACTCATTATTATACTTCAACAAAACAGAGACTCAAGAAACAGAATTAATTACGAATATTTTCGAGATAACGACAGAGTAAATAAACATGAAACAATCGACAATCACACCAGCGATATATATTGAACCATCACAGGTTAGCCACAACACATACTTTATCTCACGTCACTAAAATGTACCTGATGAACACGGACGTTAATAATAACACCATTTGACAGCAGTTTAACAGCGCCACAGTAGGTCACGCCCATGTAGAACAAATTTCAAAAAAAATTTAAAAATAGTTGTAGTCTTCGGAATTGAATAAATTATATATCTATTAAAAGGTAATAGTCTGCAGATTCAGAAAACGCAAAAAAGTAAAAATTGAACTTTTCATGATTTTGAGCCTTTCCGGAGCCCCTTAAGGTGATTCAGCGAGTGCCAACAGCATGTCACAGACAGCAGGTGTCGTGAACATGGAAGCGCAGGACCCAAATCAGCAACACTGCATTGAACCAAATAGAGGGTACAAGTTTCAGTCAGTGAGGCAGTACTCATCTGTCTCGCCGAACAGGTCGCTGGCGGTTGTTTGCAGTTACTTGGTACTGTCCTTCACCAGGGGAAGAGAACGGTCAAACAGCGGTTGCAGCTCGCAGCAACTAAGTCGAACCACAGTTATCTGGCTGTGGTCTCTGAGATGAAGTCTCAAGGCAACAGGCAACACGTCACGACTCACCACCCGAGTTATCCTGTACGTAGCGAGAGTGTCATTTTGTTGGGATCAGAGATTCAAACGGAATGAACAAACACTGTGACTGAGGCTTCAGAAACGGTTGTATTTAAACTGAACGTAACTGTATTGCGACTATCGATGCGATCATTTGCCGCCATTATCCGGATGTGTCAGTGGACCTGTCCTCAACGTGGCGTCTCGGATTTTGTCAACTCCTCGCTTTCTCACTTTCCGTTCATGGTAGGATGCCGTGGAGTGGCTGACCTGAGAGGCCCTATGTTATGGCTCCATAGTGCAAAGCCTCGCAGGATGAAGCGTTGGATGCAATCACACCGTGCCTTTTGCGTGTCTTCATTTTGGCTCAGTCTGTGGGGAAATGTATGCCACCTGTAACAATGCACTCTTTGCGTGACCCATAATCATGCTCTAACACGCAGTATTAGCCGGATCTGATTCTCTGTCGTCTGCACCATGTATTAACTTCAAATGTATTATGTTCACACAGGAACTGAATTTTCTGTGCTCCCCCTTCTTCAATAAAGTCAATTTTACTTTGTTATGATAATAACAACTGCAATTTACATAGATTAATTTTATACTAGTTTATACAATCCCAGTTAATATCTCCCGAGGGTGAGTTACCCACTTGTTCTCCCTTAAATCTAAGTTTAACTCTCTAATATGGTCGAGAGCTTTCTCTTTATACTTGTTATAATTTAATTACAGGTGTAGTTACAATTGGTTCCAGTTTATACTACTTAGTTATGGTGTCAAGGCATTTTACGGGGATGTAGTACGAAGGCAGGATCGGCACAGGTAGAGTATACAAGTTACTGTAAGTAACACCGCTGTGCCAGTAGTGGGACCACTTATAGTGATAAGCGTCTGATGCTGTTTCTGCCAGAAATGTCAGATATATACGAGCACCTGTTCTCTGGTAATACGCCCATTTTCTGATGCAGCTGTGTCGCCTATTGAGTGCATTGAAAGTGTCGTTAAGAGAGGTTAGATTTTGGATTGGTAGGACATTCAAATGCTTTTCTGGCCAGTGCAGCCATGGTGTCGATATCCTGATCATGGTCATACCGGTGACGGATGTGTGATGAATAGTTGGCACCAGCCCTATCACAAGTCGTACCATTGCTTGAGATACGACTGCTCTGAAATTCCATCCTTTCCATGACACTCGGTTTCATTTTTTTGTAACAGTTCGCGGTTATGATCTGTCTCTTAAAGATTGAGTAAATCTAATGTCTATTGAATTTCTGAAAATCTGGTTGAAGTTTCAGCACTTCCCCTTGGCACTGTATAACGTCAAATTATCCTCTTAATACCTGAGCTTCGCACGTCCTTTTCTACATCATCTCAATTCCTCTAATGTCGTAAGAGCATATGCATCACGTCGTGCGTCACGAACACTTCCTTGTGCCCACTGGTGGTCTGTCAACGGGATGTCCGGTTGCTTGGAAAACAACAATCCGGAATTCGATGGCTGGTTCAGGATTGCAGCTCCTACACCTCCATTGATGATGGGCAGTCGCCTTAGGAATAGCACTATTCTTTGAGGTGTCTATGGCGTTATGCCACCTGAGAGAGAGAGAGAAAAAAAAAATTCCATCAACAGTCTCCCTCCTACAAAAAAAGAGTGCTACGTCCTACGCAGAAACGCGAATGAGTGAATGACTTTCGTGAATGACATGCTAACCCCTAACACAAAGTGTAAATGTAGTAGTATGCAAGAAAGGGAAGAAAAATTAATACAGTATGGAAAATAGACTGCAGTAAAGTGTTAATTGAGCACTACTAATTTCGCATCCTCAGTGCATACGATGCCTCGTGCGCAGCAAAAGCCTTGGCTGGCTCATTCCTCTTAGCTCTCCTTGCTTTTATGCTCTGCTGTGGCACTAGAACTGTAATTTGTGGTAAGACATGGACTGCACCATCGAACAGTTTTACTCTATTGATATGTACAACCTTAGTTTTAGTTGTTAACTCGATCTTAACACTGGCTGAGGATGTCAATTAAGTGCGTTGATATGGACTATTGGAATGGTAACCAACACCCATTGGCCACCTCTGAAATGTGGAAGTTGACTTATACGCTGTTCTATACATTATTGTCTCTCCAGAGCTTACGTATTTGCTCGTGTGACTCTTCGCCAAACTACCCTCTTCACAAACTCCTTTGCTGACTCGATGGTGCAACCTAACTTAGGTCCCAACACATGACATTATCCTTCCGCACGTCTTAGCGTCCAATGTGTAGTCTTACAGACTGCTAGCGTTTAATATTATTCTGTTGCTAATATGTAGGGGTGGGATGGGATATTACAACGTTATCTAGTCGTTTTCTCCCGAAGCTGCCGTGCTTTCAGTTGTTGGTAGCCACTTCAACGAAATGTGGACTGGTGCTATTAGCATTTCTTTCGTGCTAGCGGTCTCTGAGACCATCCCTGGGACTTTCCGTTAACAGTTAGAGTCACAGAGTCTGACTTCGAATATTATGTTTTAAAATGGTTTGAGAACAATTTAGGAAGCGATGTTTGATTATATACTGACAACCAGATTCAAAGTTAACGCGATGTAGAATCAGAACAGTGTGATAGTGAAGACTAATTTGTTTTGTCACCTACGATTTTCTTGAATGCAACAGGTCACCAAAGTGATGAGGACAGAAGTGTGGAGACTGAATTCTTAGCTAAATGTTTTGCTAGAAATATATTTGATTGAAACGCATATCGCTTCTCCTCTAAGCCTCCTCTCAAGGGATCTCATCTTCTACAGCATAACATAATTCGCTTGCCAACAGTGCCGGCTTTGAAACCGGCCGGTGTGGCCGACTGGTTCTAGGCGCTTCAATCTGGAACCGCGCGACCGCTACGGTCGCAGGTTCGAATCCTGTCTCGGGCATGGATATGTGTGTGATGACCTCAGGTTAGTTAGGTTTAAGTATTTCTACGTTCTAGGGGACTGATGACCTCAAATGTTACGTCCCATAGTACTCAGAGCAATTTGAACCATTTTGCACCTGTTTTGAAGAAAAGCGGTCCTTTAGCTCCAGTGTCAGAAATTTTTACAAAGTTTGTAGACAACTGTCAAATGTTATACAGTATTGGAGAACGTGTGCGTATCGATGAAACGTTGGTATCACTTGGTGGTAAACGGAGATTCAAAATGCACACCCCGTATAAAAATCTAAGAATGGCTTAAAAATCATGTGCTTTACTGACGCTCGCACTGGTTATTTGTTTAATGCACATATTTACACAGCAAGGGATTTAGATGGACAAATTCTAAGTTCATTAGAAAGAAAGCTCCAAAAACCAACGTAGGCTGTGATTAGACTAGCTAAATGAACTGAACAGACTAACCGCTGTATCACAGCAGATAACTGGTTCAGCTCAGTCAAGTTAGCAACATGCCTCAGATTAGGAGGACTAACTTGAGTGAGAATGATGGAAGAAAAAGAGAAATACTAAGATAATTCTCCCTGTGAGATGCAAGCAAGTTGGTACTGCAATGTATGCATTCACACATGGTCAAAGTCTAGTTTCATTTGTGCCAAAAAAGGGTAGCGCCGAAATTCTAATTTTGTTTTCGTACGATTATTGGAAGCATTGTGATACAGGTGAACCAGTAATAAATTCACACTATAATCGCACTGAAAGTGGTGTTCATGCTGTAGACGAGTAGTGTGCCAAGTACTCAACAGAGCAAAGTACGTAACACATCGATAGCCAATGACAATGTTTTCTCATGTTGAACGCAAGTAGAGTGAATTCCTTTGTCCTTCACAACTCCAACAAAGACAATACTCAAGTCAGTCACTTTAATTTTTTTTAAAGAATCTTTCTGTCTGATTAGTGAGACCGCAAATGGAAAGGCGAGTCAACAACCTCTTGCATATCTCCTGAACTTCGTGCATCTATTCTCCGTTTTTTGGTTGTAGAGGAACGAAGAGCAGAATTCATTATAAAATAATTGGGAAAACGCACAATGTGCCCCACCTGTGATCAAAAACTTAAGATGAAGGCGGTCTATGTTTGTCATTGTTGCCAGAAGCCAATCTGCTTTAATTCTATACAAAAATTTGTAGCAATTGCAAAGAAAACTTCTCAGAAGAAAACTAAAAGACTAAAAACTACTAGTGCAATTTTTACTTTTTGAATGTTTTATGGTACTTTTCTTACAGATTTATTACTACATGTGCAATAAACAGTACAAATGCAACAAAAACAAAATTTAAAGGCGCCGGTATTTGAATTTTTATAGCATTAATTTTAATATGGAATTTTCTGTTCTCTTTGTGCAGTTTCCTGTTTTAATTCGTTGTTTTATAAAACCTATAAAATTTATTTCAATATAAATTTTTGTGGTGTATTAATGCAACATTTTGCACAAAAAACTGAAACGCTCCACTGAAATTTTTATGGCGATTGAAATATACCATCCTGTCAGATCGCACCTGGGACAGAGTGCGACAAAAAAATGACCAGGGAAGCTAAGGGGTGGAAAAACCTTCTTTTGTCTCGATCTGTATGTTGGCTGCTAACATAATGACTCATCATCTTAGAGACTGTTGTATGATCATCTTCCATTTGCCCATTTACTTGTGGATAAAAAGACCTGTTCATAACTTGCGAACGCAACGTATGCGACAGAGCTGTTATATCAAATCAGAGAAGAGCTTCGATCGGTGATCAAAGAGTAAATTGTTGTTCCAGTTATTCACTATAGCTAAAGCAACTGTAGCAGCCTGCTCGTCAGGACTTGCTGTCATAGATGTAAACCACGAAAAAACATCAGGAATTTTATAAATGTACTGATAGCCAGCTGGGATTCTGTTAAATGGACCCAGACTAGCATGTCCTATTATTTAAATTTATGTCATGTACCCGCCAGCCTCTGAAGAAGAATTTTTTTATAGCTAGGAACGTCCCGTTGTTCACATGGTTTACAGTTTCTTATACACTGATCCACGTCACTTCGCTCATCCACCACCAAAATTTGTCGGCCACCCCGCTGCCCATCGCTCTCCAACCACCATGATCTGACAATACAATGCCTTGTGCCTACTGCAATACTTCTTTCCTCAGCAGCTGTGGAATTACTATGAAAGTCTGCATTTTGTCAATGTGCATAGATAGCCCTTGGGTGTTGTGAACTGAAGCTGCGACCTAAATTCCTGACAGTCTGCGTCATCTGGTTGTGCTCTCTGCCTGTCACTCTAGCGGCTGTATGTATCAATGTATGTGTGTTTCCTCACAGGTTTATGAATGGCTCCCTCAGCTTAGGAGCCCACCTTGTCAACCTGCTAGAGGAATCTTTCAAACCCAGTAGCCATTTCAGTTAAGCATGATCCTGTCGCAGCTTTGAGTTTCTGCCCTCACAGGTAACATGAAAAGTAACTTAGCCGAGAGATCACTGTCAACTTTTCCTTCTCTGTGGTCGGGTAACTGCATACTGCTCAGTTCATCTCTTGAGATTCGTACACTACAGGATACTCTTTACCATCTTTATTCTGACTGAGAATGCAATCAAGAGAACTTTGCTCGCAGTGCAGGGAATAATGAACGCTTTGTCAAAACCAGGAAAAACTTGTAACTTGTCTTAGGTTAATACTTTTTTCAGTGCCTAAAATGCTGACTCACAGTCCAGCGACTGTTCAAATTTAAGACGTTTCTTCGGCATATTATTTGACCGTTGAGAAATTTGTGCAAAGTTTTTGACAAATTTTCAGCAGACAAATTTCCAGTAACGGTTACAGAGGCCCAGAAGAGATTACAACCATTTAGTTGTTTGCGGCGTTTGAAATCCAGATGCTGCTGACACTAAACGTGAATCGGTTTCTGCACCTTCTCACTAACTACGTAAGTCTGAACAAGATTACAATTTCAATTCGTAGTGTAAGATGCACTGTCCGTAGGCTACTGAATACTTCCTCCTTCCGAAGAAAACTACAATATCACAGAGATTCCTCGGTTTTATGGCACGAAAACTCAATCTACCATTCTTTCGAATGTGGCTGCTGCATTTTTAGGCCCAAACAGCATCCTGTGACATTGCAAATGCTCCCAACAGATCATGATAGCTGTCTTAGCTTTGTCCTCCTGCGTTAGTTCCATTTGGTGGTAACTATCACACAAATCGTTTACGAAGTAGTATTTTCATCTCCCTAACTAATGAAGCGTCTACAAGATACTAAGTAGCAGGTAGGTGTCGGTTGCGTTTCTAGAATTCAAGTATCTATAGCCGCAGAAAAAGCGATACTTCGTGATGTCATCCTCAAATTTTTACAGGACGAGGTTGCCCCCAGGTACGATCTCTGCGTTCTATGATGCCTTCTAACAGCTGTCGGTCGATGAAATCTACCATGAGTGCCAGCAATTATTTTGGTACGCGGTATGGTTTCCTATAAACCTAAACAGTATTCTCTGTCTGTATGTGGTACTCAGTAACAAGGATCATGGCTAATAGACACTGTGCATAAATTGTGACAGTAGTGCTTCCGTAGTTCACTGGTCATTGCACAGCAGAAGACCCACTTTGTGTTGTAATATATGTTTATAGCTATGGTCAGCACACAATCCATCTATATCCTCTTTATCCAAAATAGAGAACTTGGTAATCATTAAGCATCTTCCTAGACTCGCATTATCCATACCAAAATTGTCCAGGCTAACCGGAACCATACATTCACAATCAACATTGGAGTAATGATTCCTCCTGCTGATTTCATGTGAATCCTCCACCTCCAACCTGTCCATTAGTACATGGGTCTTTACCGTCCTCTTTTATCTGAAGTGGTTTCTTCATGTTTCCACATCGCCAACAGCTGACTTGGGCGGCATTAGAAGTGTTGAAATGTCTATGATGAATTTACTACTCAGGTGACAGCCAATAACTAGTCCATGTTCGAAGTCAATGAGATCCACTAACGTAGCCATTGTAGTTACTGCTTCTCTCCTGAAATAAAAAAAAAAAATACTTCTCCCCAAATATTTTACCCTAAGGCTCACCTCCTTTGACATGCAGTGATCAGTTCCAGATTACATATGGATGTGTCGATACTTCAGGTCAAACAAATCTCTGTCCATATTAAACGAAATCTGTAATAAATTACCATACGGTGCAGCCAAATTCCATTTTCCCTCCATGTTACAGCAGATAGTAATTAATTGCCCCCTGCTACAGAGAAACTACACTCCTGGAAATTGAAATAAGAACACCGTGAATTCATTGTCCCAGGAAGGGGAAACTTTATTGACACATTCCTGGGGTCAGATACATCACATGATCACACTGACAGAACCACAGGCACATAGACACAGGCAACAGAGCATGCACAATGTCAGCACTAGTACAGTGCATATCCACCTTTCGCAGCAATGCAGGCTGCTATTCTCCCATGGAGACGATCGTAGAGATGCTGGATGTAGTCCTGTGGAACGGCTTGCCATGCCATTTCCACCTGGCGCCTCAGTTGGACCAGCGTTCGTGCTGGACGTGCAGACCGCGTGAGACGACGCTTCATCCAGTCCCAAACATGCTCAATGGGGGACAGATCCGGAGATCTTGCTGGCCAGGGTAGTTGACTTACACCTTCTAGAGCACGTTGGGTGGCACGGGATACATGCGGACGTGCATTGTCCTGTTGGAACAGCAAGTTCCCTTGCCGGTCTAGGAATAGTAGAACGATGGGTTAGATGACGGTTTGGATGTACCGTGCACTATTCAGTGTCCCCTCGACGATCACCAGTGGTGTACGGCCAGTGTAGGAGATCGCTCCCCACACCATGATGCCGGGTGTTGGCCCTGTGTGCCTCGGTCGTATGCAGTCCTGATTGTGGCGCTCACCTGCACGGCGCCAAACACGCATACGACCATCATTGGCACCAAGGCAGAAGCGACTCTCATCGCTGAAGACGACACGTCTCCATTCGTCCCTCCATTCACGCCTGTCGCGACACCACTGGAGGCGGGCTGCACGATGTTGGGGCGTGAGCGGAAGACGGCCTAACGGTGTGCGGGACCGTAGCCCAGCTTCATGGAGACGGTTTCGAATGGTCCTTGCCGATACCTCAGGAGCAACAGTGTCCCTAATTTGCTGGGAAGTGGCGGTGCGGTCCCCTACGGCACTGCGTAGGATCCTACAGTCTTGGCGTGCATCCGTGCGTCGCTGCGGTCCGGTCCCAGGTCGACGGGCACGTGCACCTTCCGCCGACCACTGGCGACAACATCGATGTACTGTGGAGACCTCACGCCCCACGTGTTGAGCAATTCGGCGGTACGTCCACCCGGCCTCCCGCATGCCCTCTATACGCCCTCGCTCAAAGTCCGTCAACTGCACATACGGTTCACGTCCACGCTGTCGCGGCATGCTACCAGTGTTAAAGACTGCGATGGAGCTCCGTATGCCACGGCAAACTGGCTGACACTGACGGCGGCGGTGCACAAATGCTGCGCAGCTAGCGCCATTCGACGGCCAACACCGCGGTTCCTGGTGTGTCCGCTGTGCCATGCGTGTGATCATTGCTTGTACAGCCCTCTCGCAGTGTCCTGAGCAAGTATGGTGGGTCTGACACACCGGTGTCAATGTGTTCTTTTTTCCATTTCCAGGAGTGTATAACGACTTGCCCTCTATGTTAAGGCAAAACTATAACAAGTTCGTCCATATTTCAGCAGTATGGTTACGTTTTATCCTCCACACTGAGTAAAATGTAAGAAGTTGCCCTATGTTACAGCAAAAGGGTAACATGTTGCTCTCCACATTGCAGAAAAATATTGAAAAATAGCCTTTTATGTAATAGTAACAAACCGACCTTCACTGACGTACAAAATTCTGGAAAATAGTTCATTCGAAGGCAGATGAGCCCATCCTGTACACTGGGAAAAGAATCTGGCATTTGGTTGGATAATGGATCTTGTAGAATACAGAGATTTCGACTAGCAGCTTTTTCGCTATACTACTATATACTAATGATTAAAGGGCATTAGGAGAAGGAGGAGGAGATTAGTGTTTAACGTCCCGTCGACAACGAGGTCATTAGAGACGGAGCGCGCAAGCTCGGGTGACGGAAGGATGGGGAAGGAAATCGGCCGTGCCCTTTCAAAGGAACCATCCCGGCATTTGCCTGAAGCGATTTAGGGAAATCACGGAAAATCTAAATCAGGATGGCCGGAGACGGGATTGAACCGTCGTCCTCCCGAATGTGAGTCCAGTGTGCTAACCACTGCGCCACCTCGCTCGGTCAAAGGGCATTAGGATAAGCGCTTCTTTGTACTGCATAGTTGTAAACTAACCGTTAATGGAACAACGTTAACCATTTTCGTATATTTTTTATCTTTCATCGTTAGAAAATATATAAGGAAAAGAAATAAATACAAATGGACTGAGAAGTTTTGCAAAAAGGAAATAAGCTGTTGGTGACGATTTATGCATCAGAAAGGTTGCTGAAAATTTTGAAATATCTTTTAGCACATTGCAAATCAGATTAAATAGTGGGAATGGTTTCGACCTGAGCTTGGGAAAGAACCGTGGTTTTCCTCCTGTACAAAAAGAAGCTTTAGCTGATTATATAAACTCACCTAAAGCTACAGTGTGTTGGGAAATGCGATCACGAGTGAAATGCAGTCCAGTGTCAGTTTTATTTGATGACGGCAGACATACGTTACAACTTGAATTGCTACTGGAGATGTTATAACTACCTAGTGTTCACAATAGATGATACTCCGAAAAGTGTGGAAGAGGAACAAGAATGTATAGTATGTTTACATATTGTGACAAGCGATTTATGTTGCAAGACTAAGTTAAGTGCGTTGTGTTTGAACAGTTTAACAAACGATTTTTGTATGAAGACAAAGCTAAATGTGATTTTAGTGTATTTGTGAAAATGCAAAAAAGTAAATAAATTGAATGCACAAAAACTTTAAATGTAACTAGTAAGTTATTTATTATTGGAAATTTAAAAGAGCAATAAATTCAGTTTTAGAGTATTTTGGTTGGTTATTTTCCATCTGAAATATATTATTTTGTTGGTGCTTCATTCAAGTAATCGTTAAAGAGAAAGAGTTTTAATTTGACATAATGTTAGAATAGTTGTCAAGCACCACCTGTCAACAGACATCTGGACGTGCTAATAAACTTCAAGCAACTTATGTAACGAACTCTATCTCCCTCCTTCTCTTTCCCTCCCACCTACTCTCTACCCCTCCCTCCCCCCCTATCTCCCTCTCTCTCCATCCCTTTCCCTCTCTCTCTCTCTCTTTCCCTCTCTCTTCAGCATTCCAACTACATTATGCATAATATGTTTCTCAGAGGTGTGTGTGTGTGTGCATGTGTGTGTGTGTGTGTGTGTGTGTGTGTACATCCGGCCGCTGCGGCGTAGCGGTTCTAGGCGCTTCACCTATTTCGTTTGTACAAAATAGATGAAAATGAAGACTATCGACAAATACCTTTGAACATCGACAAATACCTTTGAACATGACGCCATTTTATTAAGTTCAATGGGAAATATCTTTGCATATGGTACAATTTTCGTGCAATTGAAGCACACATTACACAGCTTCTTTTCGATAATACACTAGAGTCCCCTTACTCCGGCCATTCCTGGCACATATGGGTGCCGGATCAGCGGAAGTACCGTATTATTGAGTGCCTGAAATTTATTTTATTCATTTATTTTCTTTTTTATTTACTTTGAAAACAGAGGGGAATAGTGTACTGGACTTTATTAAACCCAAGAATATAACTTTTGAAACACAGAGGACATACTTTATTACTTTCAAACATAGAGTAATTTTAAAAGAAAACTTAGTCATTGGTTTTACAATATACTGTACATAATTATTAGTCGTATCACTCACTATGAAACATGTTCATAATTTTTAACGGTCACATTGACGGTATGCAACGGTGGCATGCTTTATCACGCAACCGAGTAACAAGCATTAAATCGGTACTGCATGTATCTGGTCGTTGCATAATGCACTCCAGGAAGACGTCGGTTGCTTCAGCACTAGCAGTGTGAGAAATCTTCATGCTCTCTCCTCCTGTGTCCTCTTCTTCATCACTTTCATCATTACTTTTCTTGCACGCTTTTGATTATTACTCCGTCTGTTAAAGTTTGGTCCGTATCACAGTTTTCATCATTCAATCACATAGTAACATCTTCATAATCAATTTCTTCACCCTCAAGGAAGGTTGTGGAACATGTCAAAGTAATTGATAATCCCGAAATGACTGGCTCATCGCTGTCACTCACTACTAGATCCAACTCGCCATCAATAGATGGCCACAAATTTCTCCAGCTCTCCACTTTATCCCACGCTCAGGCTGCTTGGAAAACATCACGCATGCTAATTACTCTCCATGCCTTCCGCATAGACTCAACAGAGTCGTTTTCACTTTCGTTCAGCAAGGAGACGAGAACTTAATGTCGATAACGACGTTTAATTAATTCCAAAATTCTCTGGTAAATGGGCTGAATTAGGGCTGTCACATTGTGTAGAAGAAAGAGAGAATGTATACCATCGGACTTTAGAGAAACATCTAAAGGATGTCTGGGAGCATTTCAATTATAGGGATACCTTCAGTGGAAGCTTTTTCTTCTTTAACTCTTTTCTTACTGCTGGTACAAACGTTTCATGCAACCACCGAGAGAATATTTGTCTGTCCATCCACGCTTTCTTCTGAGCGCAATACTGCACTGGTAGAGTATTTATGTCAGTGTGGTGAAAACAACGTAGATGCTGGGATTGTCCAATCAGCATAGGTGGTAGTTTATGACTCCCATTTGCATTACAACATGCCATTGATGTTAAGCGCTGTTTCTGTTGCCTGTAACCACAAGCTTCCTTCTCGTTATTGGCAGCCAATGGTTTTGAAGGAAGCATCTTGTAAAAGAGTCCTGTTTAGTAAGCATTACACAAGGCATCAGCAGTTAAATCTTCTTCCTCTGTTATCTTCCGTTTCTTACTTACAAACTCACCAACATCCTTATCGTTAGCTGAGTGACTTTCGCCGGTGACCGTCAGCTGGCGAATGCCATGACGTTTTTTCCAGTTTGATAGCCAACCTTCGCTCCCTGCAAACAATTTGCTACCGCTAAGTTGTTTGTTAAATGCAGCTGCTTTTTCCTTTATAATCGGGCTACTAAAGGGAATTCCAATACGGCGTTGTTGTGCGAACCATCTATAAACAGCTACGTTCAGTTCTTAATTCTCACTCTTTCGCATAACCTTTCGTTGTCCCAACTCACTATCCATCTGTGGTGAGTACTATCGAATAACATCTTCTTTCTTTTTGATGTCATAAATCGTTGCTGGTCCAACATTGAACTCAGCAGCAATGGCTTTCTGCGAAGAACATCGATTTAACTTATATAAAATTTTGAGTTTCTGCTTCAGGTCTAGCGTAACGTGTTTCCTTTTAGAAGACATGATTCCGAATTGTAAACAAAGCTACAATTTCAAATACAGTATATAGAGCACTGTTTAACTAAGCATTGTTGCGCACAATAATTCATTGTGAACGTGTTTTTGGATGTGCGTCGGAATACTGAGAGGCCAGACTACTGTGGCTGGATCAGCGACAGTCTATTGTACTACGAATTTTCGAACTTGAGATCAATATACTCAATTCATTTGAATATTTGTGATCTGTTCTTAATAGTATGTTGTCTGCTTCAGCTTAATGTCCACTAAAATACTGTACTGTGATCATATGCTTCATTTTAATGACTGCTGGTGATCAGCTTTAGTGGGAGGGTGGGAAGGGGGAGGGCGAGCGGCATGATGACATCATTGAAAGAGTGCCGGGCGTGTCACATGATTCTGAAGACAATGAGAAGGATCCTTGTTATGATAATGAATTCGTTGATAAGATGGTACGGCATGTGACGTCGTATTCGCAAACAAAACTTTCTGACACTGTGCGCTGGAGTTGGCACACTGATACTACTCTTTTTCGATGTGTTCGATGTATACTCTTTCACTGTATACATTGTTCACAGGAATCAGCAGAGAACTATTTTTATAATCCTGCTACAAATTTCCGTCATTGATACTCGTCTTAACGTCTGCAAATCTTATTTCTTTGCAGAAAAGGGACGTTGAGTAGATCGTTTTTATTGCAATTTTACATAATTTTACTTTTATTTGTTCACATATCTAGACTGATACAGCTTAAGTACACAGTTGAGAGTGAAGAAAAAATCATGACCTAATACGCCAGAGAGCACAGAGCTTATGTTATATGAACAGTATTGGCAACGTACATTTTGAGAGGCAATAGAAAGTAATTTCAAAAGCCTGTAATTGGAAGATCGTTGTCAATGTAAAATATGAATAATAAAATATTGGCTTTACACAGGAACAGAAAACTGTTTCATAAGGTCTTTTCCAACCTCTCAAAGCACAGCGACAAAACGGCAAAAGTAATAGAAAGAAAACGGTACGATATGAACTTCTCTGCTTGCGGAAGATGTTAGGTAATACAAGCTCTCCACACACCATGACGTGATTCATCTGGCGCCTTCACCGCGGGTCTTAAATATTCATCTGTTTGCACGTTCGCTGACAGGTAACCGGAATGAGCCTCCCACAATGATCAAAGAGAAATGCCGGTACCACCTCGTATGTCCTTGTGAAGTGCCTGTGGCATGACGATGATTGTCTGGCGGCATGCTGAAACGTAGCTTATCTCCCTTTACAGGTTGACTGCCTTGATGTGGGTCGAAAATTACTTTTACCTGGAGTTTAGAAACTGATTTAAAATTATCTGCTTTTTCGTAGCTAGATAATTTGATGAAAACCATCCAGTAACAGCTGTGTCCAAAAATCTCTGCACAGAATCTTTTTACTAGTCATATTTGTCAGGAAAATCACTGCAGTAGGCACTACTTCAAAAATACCTCCATACTTCAGTTACTGACTATATCATGCTTCACTTAATACAAATTTCTCCTTTATTAATAGAAAACGTTTTATTTCCACATGTAGGTCTGACTGTATTACCCACATTTTCTGTCCAAATTAAATGTAAAATCTAACAAGTATCTTCCAACAGTGTCGCACGAAAAATTACCGTCCCAGCCGTTGACATCACACTGGAGCACTTTAAAAGCTTCTACACAGAACAGTGCGGGCGAAACTTGCAAAAGATTCGGATGCATTTCGATTACACTGGTCGGCAGTCATTGACTATGAGAACAAAATCAGAGAGATTTGAGCCCACATACCATCAATCCTTCTTTCCACGAACAATACGAGACTGGAATAGAAGGGAAAACCCCGGCCGAAGTGGCCGTACGGTTAAAGGCGCTGCAGTCTGGAACCGCAAGACCGCTACGGTCGCAGGTTCGAATCCTGCCTCGGGCATGGATGATTGTGATATCCGTAGGTTAGTTAGGTTTAACTAGTTCTAAGTTCTAGGGACTAATGACCTCAGAAGTTGGGTCCCATAGTGCTCAGAGCCATTTGAACCATTTTTTTAAGGGAAAACCGATAGAGGCACTCAGGGTACCCTCCGCCACACACCGTCAGGTGGCTTGCGGAGTATGGATGTAGATGTAGATGCAGATGTAGAAAACGTTTGCATTTCAGAGATGGCCGTTGAAAGCAGGAATTATCGGTTTCTAGGAAGGGTAACACATGATGGACGGGGGCTGCCATATTTGGATCATCAGGAAGAATGAATTTGATGTTATTCGAGGCTATTATCGAAAACAGGTCCTGTTAGGACAGGAATTTCCATGCAGACAAGCTGTGACATCACGAAAACTCCTACAAAAGAGACCATTAAAAATTTCTGTGGCACTTATTGAATTCTGAGATAAGTAATGTACGGGCTGTGTCGTTAGGACTGCTGTGTTATTCTGGGAAGCATTGCATCAGATTTCTATAGTGCATTAAGAGTGGGACTTGGGTGTTATTTACATAGCCATGTGATGTCAATATAACATTGAGAACATTTCGCAGCGATGTGTCAGCCATGCTTGGGAGGTAAGTGTGTGTACAGCTAGATGCTGCTCATATGTCCTGTTAGGATCGCTAGGAACAATGCACCCTGTGCTATTGTGGGAAGCATTGGAATAGATATCTATAGTGTGACCTGTTACATCAGTATTCACAGGTAGAGATGTAGGGCACCAGCAGCGGTACCTAGGTGAACACATATTTCGACAGATATATCTCAGGTGTCATGTAGAAAGGGATGCCGCCGTCTCATCCTTGCTGGACCCAAACTGACACCAAGGTGTGGTTTGGCAGCTACTAGCCGCTTCGTCACTTTGCCGGAGACCAGTGGTGCATCCTGACTTCTGGGAGCACGTGTGGTAGCGTCCAGGGCAGTCCAGTGGACAGGGGATGGCAGGTGGTGTGTTCTTCGCGACCGAAAGATTTTGAACTGTGTAATTATGTGTGATGTGTGTAATTATGGTATTCCTTGTGCAATCGGAATAAAAAAAGAAATTTGATCGATGTAGTTACTTCTCACAAGAGCTGCATCTTTTCAAATGGTAGAGAATGATGAGCAAGAGAAATCCAAGCCCAGAATAACTTATTATTTTGTATAAAAGGAATATATCCTTGAATTTCCCCTTTGTGAGATATTTATTCTCCACCTCAGAGCCCCCTAATTTTCAGGTAAAGGTAGGGAGGGGTGAGGGGTTGGGATGGAGTGGTGGGGTAGTGATCGATTTCCTGAAAAATTCTTTGAATAAATAAATAAACTATATTTCACACACATTCTTGAATCCCATAAATTGTTTAAATAAACAATATTCCACACATTGTCTAAATTGTTTTAACAATATTCCATATACAGCAATGGATTTCCAGATAAATTGTCTAACTAAATAAGTAAACTATATTTGATACAGTGCCTTAAATAACTAAACAATATGCTACACATTGTCTAAGTTATCTGAACAATATTCCATACACTGCAATCGAATTCCCTCCAAATGGCCAATCAAATGAGTCTTTTTCCTGTCAATTTCTGGGTGAGGGGTGGGAGGTGAGGATTGTTTACCAGAAGGAAGAGATTAATTAATTGATCAATTTAATTAAGCAGTCGATGAAATCGATAAGAGTGAGAGGGGCTATTCCAATAACTCAGACCTTGATAGTGCTCCTGCAGCAGCGAGGGGGAAGGAGTAGGTTGGTGATTTCCTAAGGGGGGAGGGGAGTGGGAGGAGGGGAGTGGGAGGAGGTGGGGAACAACAGGTTAAGGACCTGTCAATCAAATGGAATGATCCTTTTAGCAGAACAATTGGTTAAGTGCCTGTCAATCAAAGGAAAACAATAGGTTTGCTCCTGAGTGCATACCTGCCCTTAATGTAGGCAACCCACACTAACAAATTGTACCACAAATGGCTTTGGTCCACCACTGACAATATTATATACTTTAGCATCATTGACATTTCAAAATAATTTTTGTTCATTTTACAGTAATCACTGAAGTATTCAAGAGGAACTATGATCAGCAGCGCTGAAGAGGCCATTTAGTATTCATAAGCAGGATATTTTACTATCTTTATTTTTTAAAAAAAGAAAAATTTAGTTTAGCAACATTCCGTACAGATAAATGATACAGCTCATACACTTGGCGCTGTCAATAGCCTACACAGTTTAAAGACACCAACATTTTATCTTACTGTTATTGTTGTGATCTTAAGTTTTGAGACTGGTTTAAAACAGCTCTCCATACAAATCTATCCTGTGAAAACATGCTCTTATTTACACAACTACTGCAAGTTACATGCATTAGATCTTGTTAAAGACAGTGAAAAAGAATTACGTGGTCTGCTGCATGAAATGAAAAATTTTAATAAGTAGAGAATGCGGACTGGGAGTAACACGAAGAAAGATGAAAGTAATGAACAGTAGCAGAAATCACAACAGTGGCAAACTTAACATCAAAACTGGTGCAATTGGCAGCAAGTAGTCGCCCAAGGTATTAGTCCACATGTTCACTGCTAATTGCCTCTCATGGTCACATATAACTTAATGTACGTGTGTCTTCAACCGGCTGTACATACGAGTTATAACGACTACCAAATCCTTCCGAACTAAATTCAGTCTCGTCCGTAAACAGAGCACCATCGAGAAATTCTGGGTCTTTTCCTGTCCTTTGCACAATCTAGCATATAAACTCAAGCAGAGTTGCAGAATCAGATGGTCCCAAGGCCTGTACTCAGGACGAACAGTACGAAGCATCTGGTCATGCGACATGTGGTGAATGCTAAATTAAGAGCCAAATGATCCTGTATTTGCTTCAGGTAGGTTTTCAAAGAGAAACAGCACGGCTACTGCGAAGGTGGCTGACTGTACGCACCGTCTGTGGTCTGCCGACATGTAACCTCCATTGAACCGCCTTACCAAAAAATGGAACGGTATTCTCTTCTCGATCGTAGCTTGCACTTCTTCGCTGGTAACTGGGGTTCAATACGTAGCCGGACTGATCACCGAAGACAACTGTACTCCATTCAATCAGATTCTGGGTCCCAATAACCAGGAGATGCTGTGCACAGCGGTGGTATACCAACCTGATTGTCACCTGCCCTATGAGCTGATAATCAGGAGCGATTGTTTGGGGTGCCATTTCATCTCACATCGGGACCTCTTTGACTGTTATTCGCGCTGCCTTCCAGCACAGTGTACGACGACGATATTGTACTTTACATTTTGTGGCCTTTATGGAAAACCACCCTTTGCTTACATTTGAGCACGATATTGGGCGTCCGCATACGGCTAGAGTTTCTACTGCTTGTCTTTGTACTTGGCAAATCCCATCTTGGACAGCAAGTACAAAGGATCTCTCCCGAATTGATAACATTTACAACACTATAGGCGGGACCGTCCAACCGACTCCGGATTGTTACAACCTAAAGCGCCAATTGGACAGAATTTGGCACGATGTCTTTAGGGGGACATCCAACAATTCTATCAATCAATGCCAACCCAAGTAACTGCTTGCATAGGAATAGAGGTGAACCGACGCGTTATTTAGTTGATCCATTTTTGAAGGTCTTATTCTCGAATAAATCACCGAATTTACTATGAAATTGTAATCATTTGTTTCTTTGCACATAAGTTATACATCAAATCTAATGACTTCATTCCATTTGGTTAATCTGTTCATGGTGCGGATTTCCTTTTTTTTTTTTTTATTAAAGTGTTTATAGGGTGAACATTAATATAACTCACAAACTGCAGGGACTGATTTCTAACTGGAAATGAGGAAAGAAGGTCATTGGAACATGTGTCCAGAAATGGATGGTGTGCGTGGGACGACAGCAGATCGCCCTAGAACACAGTACAGAGCTTCATCGCAACCCCGTTACGACAGACGTTCAAAGTGGCCTCCATGGGAAGCAATGCGTGCGTTCACACGTCGCATCATGGGTTTCCTCACTCTTTCGCTCGTTCCGGCCTCTCCCCGAATAGTAACAGGAGTCGTGAACACGCTGTTTAAGAGTCTGCACATTAGGAACTGTTTCAGCATACACAACGTTTTCCTGTGTTGTACTCGACGTCCGGGAATGATGTTCTTGTGGTGTCGATGAACTGTAATGCGCAAGTGAGGTGCTGCTCCGTCATATATAAACCACATAGCCTGTCGTACTGCCAAAGGCACGTTGTCAAGCACTGCATACAGGGTATTCCATAGGAGGTCCAGGTGCGTTCTTCCGTGGAGGCGTTGTGGAATAATAACCGGTTCAAGTATGTGGTCACCAAAAATCGCTGGCAACACTGATGCTGGACCAATCCTGATGAGACGCCTCAACCATTGGCCAAAGATTGTAGCCCACAGATGACAATTACGCAGATTGAATGTGGTAGCTCTGGTTAGGGTTGCTTCGTCAGTAAAAAGCACTGATAGCAGTAATCGATAATTGTGATAGTCAGATGCAAAAACCGTCGACAACAACCTTCCTGTAGAGCGATACGCACTGTTAATAAGCTTTACATTCGCTGCAGGTGATAGTGACGCCGGCCGGCCACTTGCATGGACCTTGTACTGGGGTTCGTCTCAATATCCTGCAGAGCCCGGTCCTCTAAATGTGGTGTACGCACAGTCCGCCGCCTCCCCGCACATTCGCCTGTGCGAAAGGACTCGTGATCACACAAACGCCCAAAAAGGGTCTTGAAATGTTGTGTGATTTGGTTGATGTCTGTGAGGGTTCTCGTTTTGGTATAGACGTAGTGCCTCTTGACCGCTTTTATCAGCTTCGCAGTACACAAACACCATCTCGGCCTGTTCTCGACATGAATGCCGGACCATTCTACTGCTTACAGTACGCTGCTTCAACGTACGACCTGCAACACACGAGGAGCACGCGGAACATTGTCAGAGGAAATTTTATTCAGCAGTACCATCTACGATGGCAACGAGTCATTTCCGGACACATGTTCATAGGATCATTTGTCCCCCATTTCCAGTAAGGACACCGTCCCTGTAGTTTGTCGTAGATAATGAAAAGGGACTTAAATGTCTCAGGGAAACAGTTAATTATAAGATCTATTACATCACCAAATGGTACAAGGACGACAAGGACGTCCCATTATGTCCAATGCTGGGGTCCTTGCCAATATCGGAGAGCCCTTGCAGTATTGACAATATGTAAGAGAAAAATGCAGTTTGTGTTGGGTGGGCACTCAGCTTAGTTAGTTCGTGCAATAGTGTTGACCATCGTCCTACGGTGGTGTAAAGGTTAGCATTTCTGTCTAACGCGCCGTACTAGTTTCGGCGGTACATATACTAAAATTGGAACGATACAGAAAAGATTAGCATGGCCCCTGCGCAAGGATGACACGCAAAATCGTGAAGCATTCCACATTTTTGTTCAGCTTGCAGTGTAACTGTAAGTGTGTGCACTGTAGACAAAATATCGCGAGTTCAAATACATTCGCTGCTACATTTTTAAAACAAATAGTAGGTTTTGTTTACATGCGTTAGCACGAGGAGATTGTGTTGTGACATTGTATGACGAGTGTTACGTACGTGGAGAGGGTAATACAAGAGTGAAAAAAGACGTAGAAAGTAAAGACACAATGGTACGAATGGAATCTGTGCAAACTTTACTTGGTCATCAAGGACGGGTATGCAATGTTAGCTAGCTTCCCCAAGGATCGTTTCTGGCAAGTTGCGGAGAAGATAAAACAATTCTAAACTGGGTTAGAGGAGGCGAAAAATGGATTACTAACGCAGTTTTAACTGACGGTCATCAAAGGAGTATCCGTCAAGTAGCATGGTCTCCTTGAGGAAACTACCTAGCGCCAGCAAGTTTCGACGCTACTGTGGCTATTTGGGATAAGAAATCAGGAGAGTCTGAATGTAATGCAACGTTAGTAGGTCATGAAAACGAAGTAACAAGTGTTTCCTCGTCAAAATCGGGACAGCTACTTGCAACATGCAGCGGAGATAGAAGCTCTTGGGTGTGGGAAGATGCAGAAGATGATGTGTATGAATGTGCAGCTGTCTTGAAAGCACATACGCACGATGTTAAGAAAGTGTTGTGGCATCCACATCTTGATATATTGGCTTCCGTCAGTTACGATAACACTGAAAAATTTTAGGGAAGACCCCGATGACAGTGATTGGATTTGTGCAGCTACTTTGAGTTCTCATGAGTCAACTGGTTGGGGTTTGACATTTAATCGCACAAGCTCACGACTTGCAACATGTAGTGCTGATCTAACGGTAAGAATTTGGAATGAATAACTCCCAGGTAATTCTGAGGGAACTGTGACACCAGGAACGGATGCTGTGTGGAAATGCGTGTGCACATTGTCAGGTTATCGTACAGTTTATGATATTGACTGGTGTGGGACGACAGACCTCATTGTAATAGCATGTGGTGACGACAGTATCAGAATTTGTAAAGAATCTCCTGGTTCTGATAGAAATGCCCCGACCTGCTCTTTATTGCATACATGGTATGGAGCCCACACATGAGATGTCAACAGTGTTTCATGGAATCCTACGTTTTCTGGTATATTAGCATCTGCAAGTGATGATGGAGAAATAAAAATTTGAAACTGCAGTGATTATTAAACAGATGAAGAGTTCTGGTAACTCTTGACCAAGACATTCTGTTGCTGCTAATGCACAGTGACAGACAGATAAAACAGTTTGAAGCACATGCATAAGTTTCATCATTTCTGTGAAGACAGTAACTGCTATAGTTCAATCCTTTTATCTTGGCGGCTCGCGCATGCCCGCCCAGACGCGGGAGATTGTTGCGTTGACAAGTTGCAAACGACGCACGCGCCAAGAGAAGCAGAGCCATAGTATAGTATAGTTAGCAAACTTACGTTTAGCGGGGGGGGGGGGGGGGGGAGGGCGCAGTTTATGAAGTAAAGCCACCACGGCCGCATTAACCCTTTCGCTGCTACAGAGACGTGCTCCCCGCATTCCCTGCTGTGCGCTATTTTGTCATTACTGCACTGCTCTCCTGTGCTGACACACGGTGTTCCGACTGCTTTGACACTTATCATTCGATTTCTCAAAAACTATTTGGCCCAAAAATTTGATTTTTACACATCTTCTTGACTGATACCTTCCCACCATAAATGATTAATTTTGTTTCGCTGTTCAACGCAGTTATTGTGCAGCGTTAAATGTAGTAAACCAGTGCACGAAATTTTGAAAAGTTTGCAAAGTTAAAAGTCCGTAGCGTATACTTTCCGTATGGCCGATTTTACTTGCCACAATATTGAGAATGAAATGTGGACAAGATACCTACATTTCATATAAAATTTACTGTATAACAATATCTCCTTTAATTTAAGTACCAGATAGGTGTCGTATGTAATATTGAGAAATATTCCGTCTTTCGAGATTGTAATAAAAGTTTTATTTATACCAGAGTCATTTCGTTTTTTCCTAAAAAGTTATAATTAAAACAAAGTTGACGAAGTACACAAAACTGAATTGTGGGCGTAATAAAACATAGAAAAAACTAAAATATATTGTGAGTGAGACACAGTGCGCAAACAATTTGTGTTTATCACAGCGGACAGCAAATACTCGCCAAAAGATAGATCAGTCGACGAAAACATTGAATATGATGATGTTGCCAAAGCAGCGAAGCAAAGAATTGCGTCCAACAATCAAGTAGCTCGGCAACGTACGAACTGAAATTCTGCTCTAAGTAATACTTTTAATACTGTCGCAAAAGAATATATGTCAATATGAATAGTAAAACAGCGACATCGGAAGAGTAGATATACAGACAAAACAGATAACATGAATATTGTAAATGTGTTTTCATTGTTTTTGATTGCTCTAAAAAGAAATATTAGAGGAAAAAATTAGAAAAACCGAAAACTTATTATGATTATAATGAAGAGACAAAGCACTAGAAATTTCAAACAATTGCAGTCAAACGAATAAAATTCATGAAGTAAGACACTTCGCTTTGTTTTTGAATAAAGAAAATATTAAGCACCGAAAGAGGTTTCAACTCAGATCCTTTCAGTTAGCCGCTAAACACTTTACCCATTACGCTAACGCAGGTCGTCATTCAATAGAGATCCTAGAGGCCTTTGACATGTCACGCAAAATACCGACAAAGAATGTTGGTATGACTATGAATTACTCACGTTTCGTCAAAGTACAATAGGAAATAAACAATTACCGCTGTTCTTTATTGCGAAAAAGTTCGTGAGAATAATACAAATACCTTTCCTTGTTATCGCCTGAATTAGGAGGCTTATTGCTTGTTTGGTTTAATTAATTAATAGAATATGAAGCAATTGGTATAGAGAATGCTTTTTCCATACTTTCTATAAAAGAAAGTCTGCTATCAAGATATTGCTTTTGTTCAGTTACTTTATTTATGACTGAACGTTTCTAAAACTGAAGACACTCGTCTGTGCTCTGCACTGCAGTCGAGCTCTGGCAACTTCGCTCTCTGTTCATTGGCTGACTGCGTTTTGTGACGTCAGATGCGCAGAACTAACCTAAACTCGGCCGCCGTCGTAAATGACGCGCACTTTAGTACGGATGTTGTCTCTGTTTCCTTTTTATGTATATACACTCCTAGAAATTGAAATAAGAACACCGTGAATTCATTGTCCCAGGAAGGGGAAACTTTATTGACACATTCCTGGGGTCAGATACATCACATGATCACACTGACAGAACCACAGGCACATAGACACAGGCAACAGAACTTGCACAATGTCGGCACTAGTACAGTGTATATCCACCTTTCGCAGCAATGCAGGCTGCTATTCTCCCATGGAGACGATCGTAGAGATGCTGGATGTAGTCCTGTGGAACGGCTTGCCATGCCATTTCCACCTGGCGCCTCAGTTGGACCAGCGTTCGTGCTGGACGTGCAGACCGCGTGAGACGACGCTTCATCCAGTCCCAAACATGCTCAATGGGGGACAGATCCGGAGATCTTGCTGGCCAGGGTAGTTGACTTACACCTTCTAGAGCACGTTGGGTGGCACGGGATACATGCGGACGTGCATTGTCCTGTTGGAACAGCAAGTTCCCTTGCCGGTCTAGGAATGGTAGAACGATGGGTTCGATGACGGTTTGGATGTACCGTGCACTATTCAGTGTCCCCTCGACGATCACCAGTGGTGTACGGCCAGTGTAGGAGATCGCTCCCCACACCATGATGCCGGGTGTTGGCCCTGTGTGCCTCGGTCGTATGCAGTCCTGATTGTGGCGCTCACCTGCACGGCGCCAAACACGCATACGACCATCATTGGCATCAAGACAGAAGCGACTCTCATCGCTGAAGACGACACGTCTCCATTCGTCCCTCCACTCACGCCTGTCGCGACACCACTGGAGGCGGGCTGCACGATGTTGGGGCGTGAGCGGATGACGGCCTAACGGTGTGCGGGACCGTAGCCCAGCTTCATGGAGACGGTTGCGAATGGTCCTCGCCGATACCCCAGGAGCAACAGTGTCCCTAATTTGCTGGGAAGTGGCGGTGCGGTCCCCTACGGCACTGCGTAGGATCCTACGGTCTTGGCGTGCATCCGTGCGTCGCTGCGGTCCGGTCCCAGGTCGACGGGCACGTGCACCTTCCGCCGACCACTGGCGACAACATCGATGTACTGTGGAGACCTCACGCCCCACGTGTTGAGCAATTCGGCGGTACGTCCACCCGGCCTCCCGCATGCCCACTATACGCCCTCGCTCAAAGTCCGTCAACTGCACATACGGTTCACGTCCACGCTGTCGCGACATGCTACCAGTGTTAAAGACTGCGATGGAGCTCCGTATGCCACGGCAAACTGGCTGACACTGACGGCGGCGGTGCACAAATGCTGCGCAGCTAGCGCCATTCGACGGCCAACACCGCGGTTCCTGGTGTGTCCGCTGTGCCGTGCGTGTGATCATTGCTTGTACAGCCCTCTCGCAGTGTCGTGAGCAAGTATGGTGGGTCTGACACACCGGTGTCAATGTGTTCTTTTTTCCATTTCCAGGAGTGTATATAATAAAGATATTGCTCTTTGTTTAGAGTACAAAAAAATGGCGCCAGCAGACCTGGGTTCGAGTCCTGGCTGCCGCCAAAATTTTAATTCATTTCGTCTGCTTCGATCATTATCGTAGGTTCTATTAACGTCCACCCCGGGTTTGTCCTCAATGAACTTTTTGCGTCGACCATTTTCCACAACAACGTGAACGTTTCCAACGTTAAATGGTGTCTTCGAAATGTTGGACCCGAGGACGTGCTGACAGCTGTGACACGCAGACCGGGAGGTCACGCTCGTCGGCGTCGCCGTGGCGCGCTGCTGGCCACGGTATCATCGGTGGCGGCGTGTGGACGCGGCTCGGTCAGCAGTCTCAGCGCGGCGGCCAGCAATCAATCAGCTGGCGGCGCCGGCCCGGCCCGGCACACAAGACTATCTCGGCCGCCAGCCACGGCCACCGCCGCAGATAAGCCCCACGCGTAATCCGTCATTAGCTGGTCCGGCGTCCCCGCTGCGCTGCGCGGGTTGCCTCCCTATCTGCCACCTGCGCTTCCCAGCCTACGCCCCGGTCACAAAGGCAATACTCGCCGCCCTGCCCCGAGGTCGGGCGGCGGCGATCGCTAAACAGGGCGGCTCACCTGCACCTGCCACAGAGAGTAATTCGGAAATGTGATGTGCAACTGCCGTTTTGCAAACCGTGGAATGGAAACACGTGTGACGTTTGTGTTTGGTTGTAGGAAAGGTAAAGGCACCACAGAGGCAATTGTCGCATCGCGGTTGATAATGGAAGCAAGAGTGAAGAGAAATCAAAACACGTTCGTAGCATATTGTCTGCATACTGTGTTGCTAATACGGCCAGTACTAAATTAATGCAGCAAACCTGTGAAATTGATAGCAAGGTGGGTAACATTTAGTCCATTGTTCACAAGAAAGAGAGGACAGGTGGAAATAGTACAGTTAATGCCTCTGTGAGGAGGGGTCCGATGTCACGTATGTGTTAATTCGGATTCGTCGGTCTGCGGCCGACAATTCCTTAGTGCCGGCAGTGCTGGTTCACTTGGCTTGCTGAATTGGAATCCCCAGGTCGTTATTTATACATATTTCGACCGCTTCTTAATGAAGGAATCACAGCACATGGAGGTCGACGAAAGGATCTTTGTCTCTACATCTACATGGTTACTCTGCAATTAACACTTAAGTGCCTGGCAGAGGGTTCATCGAACCATTTTCATACTAATTCTCTACCATTACACTTTCGAATGACAGGTGGGAATAAGGAACACCTAAATCTTTCCGTTCCAGCTCTGATTTCTCTTGTTTTATTATGGTGATCATTTCTCCCTACGTAGGTGGGTGCCAACAAAATATTTTCGCATTCGGAAGAGAAAGTTGGTGAATGAAATATCGTAAATAGGTCTCGCCGCAAATACACCACCTTTGTTTCAGTGACTGCCACCCCAACTCTCACCCCTATTGCGCGATAACACGAAACGAGCTGCCATTCTTTGCACTTTTTCGATGTCTTCCGTCAATCCTACTTGGTAAGGATCCCATACCACGCAGCAATATTCCAGCAGAGGATGGACAAGTGTAATGTAGGCTGTCTCTTTAGTGGGTTTGTTGCAACTTCTAAGTGTTCAGCCAACAAAGTGCAGTCTCTCTTCCCAAATATTATCTATGTGGTCTTTCCAATTTAAGTTGGTCATAATTGTAATTCCTAGGTATTTAGTCGAACTGACAGCCCTTAGATTTGTGCGATTTATACCAAAATTTTTCGGATTTATTTTAGTACCCATGTGGATGACCCCACACTTTCTTTTCTTTAGTGCCAGTTGCCACTTTTCGCACTATACAGTAATTCTCTCTAGATGATTTTGTAATTGAAAGTGATGTTCTGATGATTTTAATAGACGGAAAATTACAGTGTCATCTGCAAACAATCTAAGGAGGCTGCTCAGATGATCACCTAAATCATTTATGTAAATCAGGAACAGCAGAGGGCCTATGACACTACCTTGCGGAACGCTAGATATCACATCTGTTCTGCTCGATGATTTACCGTCTATCACTACGTGCTGTGACCTCTCTGAGAGGAAATCACGGATCCAGTCACACAACTGACACGATACTCCATATGCACGCAATCTGATTAATAGTTGCTTCTGAGGAACGGTATCAAAAGCCTTCTGGAAATCTAGGAATATGGAATCGATCTGAGGCACTCATTACTTCATGGGAATAGAGAGCTAGCTGTGTTGCACAAGAGCGATATTTTCTGAATCCGCGTTGGTTAATTCACTTTCTTCAAGGTGATTCATAATGTTCGAGTACAGTATATGCTCCAAAATCCTACTGCAAATTGATGTCAGTGATATGGGTCTGTAATTCAGTGGGTTACTCCTATTTCCTTTCTTGAATATTGGTGTGACCTGCGCTGCTTTCCAGTCTTTAGGAGCAGACCTTTCGTCAAGTGAGCGTTTGTATATGATTGCTAAGAAAGGCGCTTTGTGTCTGCATACACTGAAAGGAACCTGACTGGTATACCATCTGGACCGGAACACTTGCCTTTCTTGAGTGATCTGAGTTGATTCGCAACACCTAAGATATCTATTTTTATGTCACTCATGCTAATAGCTGTTCTGGTTTCGAATTCTGGAATTTCGTCTTCTTTCGTGAAGGAATTACGGAAAACTGTGAACTCCGCAGTTCAAGCTACGTCCTGTGTCAAGACAGTGTTCAGCACAGTAGACTTTCCTGACAGACTCAGTCTAGCGTGACGTCTTTGTTCAGCACATCTATCTTTAAGACTGCGACTTGTCTAGCCAATGTATGATTTCCAATCCAGATAAGGGAATATATATATCCCTGGTCTCCTTAGACTTAGATTGGTTTTAACGGAAACCAGCATCGTCTGCACTCGCACTGGAGGATAGAAGACACCTTTTATGTAATATTTCTTGAACAGCCTGCCATCTTGAAAGGCAGGCGCTTCGTTATACGTCTTAGGCAGCACAAAAATTCGTGGTGAAACTTGCGCTTGTACTCTCAAGACACGGAAGAGAGGGGTTCCGGTTCGCACCATTGCGAGCAATGTAGTAGCTCCAACGTATTACGTAAAAAAATCGTTTGGCTTTTATTCTGAATCCTTTGGTGGAAAATGTGAACATCACATTCGGAACTCAGAAGATTTTGTTCAGCCACTGAAGACTTTATGTCTCGAACCAGCTGACGTGTTAGTGAGTTTCTATGAAGTCTTTTTGTTCACACGAGTACCTCTGGTGGCTCACTACCACTTACAGGAGCTACGTTGTAGGAGGACATCTTAAATCTGTCTAAACATGTACTTACCTCTCCTTCCGTTTAATTTAATGAAGAATAATTTGAGCGAACTGACGGTGTTGCTATGAATAGTCCTTTCGCTCCCATAGTAAATAATCTTTTTAGGGGAGACTTCGAGGAAAAAGCACTTCAGTCGGCGGTGTTGAAACCAAAATGTTTCTAGAAATATGTGGACAACACGTTTGGGGTAGCAACGCAGTAGCGCTTCAAGCATTTCTGGTTCTTAACCCCATCCATCTGAGAATTTCTTTCACCAAGGAAGAGGAGAAAAATGGAGATTTCCCGTTCTTGGACGTCTTGGTCCACAGAAAAGAAGACGGTTTCTTGGGTAACAGTGTGTTCTGTAAACCAACCCTCAATGATCTATACCTGCGACTTAGGAGCTGCCATCTCTACTCATTGGCGTATTATGGGCTCCCGTTCGCAGGGCTAGAGTTATCCCAGACGGAGCTAGCTTATCAGCAGAGTTAAGCAATCTTCACTTTGTTTTTGTACAAAACTGATACTACGATAAACAGATTCTTAATGCATTTCAACCTGCATGCATTAAACCTCACGGCAAAGCAAAAGAAACGGAGAATTTCAGGAGGATGGTTTTTCTACTATATGTTGGTGGCGTGTCCTTTAAGATCGACAGGCTGTTCAAGGAACATAAAAAAAATTGTGTCTTCCGTCATCCGACGAGAGTGCAAACGATTCTGTATCTGTTAAAGTCAGTCTAGGTCTAAGGAGACCAGGGATATATAAAATCCCGTGCCCTTGTACGAAATCATACATTGGCCAGACGGGTCGCACTGTTAAGGACACATGCGCTGAACACAGACGTCACACTAAACTGGGTCAGCCAGAAAAGTCTGGTGTTGCTGAACACTGGCTTGATACGGGGCATAGCAAGAACTTCTCTTGTTTGTGTCATCAGTCTTCTGACTGGTCTGATGCGGCCCGCCACGAATTCCCCTCCTGTGGCAATCTCTTCACCTCAGAGAAGCACTTGCAACCTACGTCCTCGATTAGTTGTTAGATGTATTCCAAACTCTGTCTTCCTCTACAATTTTTGCCCACTACTGCTCCGTCTAGTACCACAGAAGTTATTCCCTGATGTCTTAACAGATGTCCTATCATCCTGCCCTTCTCCTTGTCACTGTTTTCCCCGTATTCCTTTCCTGTCCGATTCTGTGCAGAACATCCTCATTTCTTATCTTATCAGTTCATCTAATTTTCAGCATTAGTCTGTAGCGCCGGCCGGTGTGGCCTTGCGGTTCTAGGCGCTTCAGTCTGGAATAGCGTGACCGCTACGGTCGCAGGTTCGAATCCTGCCTCGGCCATGGATGTGTGTGATGTCCTTAGGTTAGTTAGGTTTAAGTAGTTCTAAGTTCTAGGGGACTGATGACCACAGATGTTAAGTCTCATAGTGCTCAGAGCCATTTGAACCATTCAGTCTGTATCACAACATTTCAGATGCTTCCATTCTCATCTGTTCCAGTTTTCACACAGTCTGTGTTTCGCTACCATACGATGCTATGCTCCTAATGAATATTCTCAGAAATTTCTTCCTCAAATTAAGGACTATGTTTCATACTAGTACACGTCTCTTGGCTAGGAATGCCCTTTTTGCCAGTGTTAGTCTGCTTTTGATCTCGCCCTTGCTGCGGCAGTCTTTATTTTGCTACCTACATAGTCGAATTCTTCAACTTCATTTACTTCGTGAGTGCCAATCCCCATGTTAAGTTTCTGTGCGTTTTCATTTCTCCTGCTACTCATTACTTTCGTCTTTCTTCGATTTGCTCTCAAACCATACTCTGTACGCGTTAGACTGTTAATTCTATTTAGCAGATCCTGTAAATCTTCTTCACATTCACTCAAATTAGCAGCGTCATCAGCGAATCGTATCATTGATATCCTTTCACCTCGAATTTTAATTCCATTCCTGAACCTTTCTCTTATTTCCATTATTGCTTTTTAGATATACAGATAAAACAGTACGGTCGGAAAACTACATCCCTATCTTACACCCTTTTTAATCAGAGCATTTCCTTCTTGGTCGTCCACGCTTATTATTCCCTCTTGGTTCTTGTACATATTATATATTACCCGTCTCTTCCTATAGCTTAACCTTATCTTCCTCGAAACCTTGCACCATTTTACAATTTTACACTGTCGAACGGTTTTTCCAGGTCGACAAATTCTATGAACATGTCCCGATTTTTCTCACTCTTGCTTCCATTATCAATGGCAAAGTCAGAATTCTCTCCCTGCTGCCTTACCTTTCCTAAAGCTAAACTGATCGTCATTTAACACATTCTCATTTTTCGTTTCCATTCTTCTGTACATCATTCTTGTAAGCTGATTGTAGAAGTCATTTATTTATTGTTCCGTGGGACCAAATTAAGGAGAAGTCTCCATGGTCATGGGACGAGTCAATACATGAAATTATAGCACGATAGTAGAAACAGATAAAATTAAATATAAGAAACATATTCAGGCGACAATTCGTATGTTTAAATAAAAAAAATCAACAATGTAACACTGGAATCTGCTTAATTTTTCAGCTCTTCCAGGAGCTCCTCGACAGAATAGAGGGAGTGAGCCATGAGGAAACTCTTCAGTTTAGACTTAAAAGTGTTTGGGCTACTGCTAAGATTTTTGAGTTCTTGTGGTAGCTTATTGAAAATGGATACAGCAGAATACCGCACTTCTTTCTGCACAAGAGTCAAGGAAGTGCATTCCACATGCAGATTGGATTTCTGCCTAGTATTAACTGAGTGAAAGCTGCAAACTCTTGGGAATAGGCTAATATTGCTAACAACAAACGACATTAAAGAAAATATATACTGGGAGGGCAATGGCAGAATTCCCAGACTACTGAATAGTGGTCAACAAGAGGTTCTCGAACTAACACCACACATAGCTCGAACAGCCCGTTTTTGAGCCAAAAAAACCTTTTTGAATCAGAAGAATTACCCCAAAAAATAATACCATATGACATAAGCGTATGAAAATTTGCGAAGTAGACTACTTTTCGTGTTGAACTGTCACTTATTTCAGATACTGTTCTAATGGTAAATAAAGCAGCATTTAGTTTCTGAACAAGATCCTGAACATGGGCGTTCCACAACAGCTTAGTATCTATCCGAATGACTAGCAACTTGAACTGTTCCGTCTCGCTTATAATATGCCCATTCCGTTTGATCAAAATATCGGTTCTTGTTGAATTGTGAGTTAGAAACTGTAAAAGCTGAGTCTTACTGTGATTTAGCATCAAATTATTTTCCACAAGCCACGAACTTATTTCATGAACTACATTATTTGATACTGTTTCAATATTACACACAAGATCCTTCACTATAACGCTGGTGTCATAAGCAAACAGAAATATTGTTGAATCACCTGTAATACTAGAAGGAATATCATTTATATAAATAAGAAACAGCAGTGGTCCCAGCACCGACCCTTGGGGAACGCCCCAATTAACAGTGCCCCATTGGGACTGAACATCACTACCACACTCAATATTGCGGAGATTTACCTTCTGCTTTCTATTCTTAAAGTAAGAGGCGAACCAATTGTAAGCTACTCCCCTTACTCCATAATGGTCCAACTTCTGCAGTAATATTTTGTGGTCAACACAGTCAAAAACCTTCGTTAAATCAAAGAAAACACCTAGCGTTCGCAACCTTTTATTTAATCCGTCCAAAACCTCACAGAGAAAAGAGAATATAGCATTTTCAGTTGTTAAACCATTTCTAAAACCAAAATGTACATTTGACAGCAAATTATGTTAATTTAAATTCTCCAGTAACCTTGTATATACAACCCTCTCGATAACTTTAGCAAACACCGATGGCATAGAAATAGGTCTATAAGGTCAACATTATCCCTGTCTCACTTTTTATAAAGTGGCTTCACTACCGAGTACTTTAATCGGTCTGGAAACCGACCACTCCTAAAGGAATAGTTACAGATATGGCTAAGTACTGGGCTAACATACATAGAACAATACTTCAGTATTCTGCTAGATACCCCGTCATATCCATGAGAGTTCTTGGTCTTTAGTGATTTAATTATTAACTCAATCTCCCTCTTGTCAGTATCATGGAGGAGCATTTCAGGTAACAGTCTCGGAACACTTTTTTCTATGAGCGCTATATGATTCCCTGTTGGGACTAGGTTTCTATTTAGTTCACCTGCTATATTCAGAAAGTGATTATTAAATACTGTACATATATGCGACTTATCAGTAACACGGACATTCCCACTACGCACTGATTCCATATCCTCGACCTGTCTCTGCAGACCAGCCACTTCCTTTACGACTGACCATATGGTTTTAATTTTATCCTGCGACTTAGCTATTCTATCTGCATACCACATACACTTTTTGCCTTTCTAATAACTTTTTTATGCACCTTACAATACTGTTTGTAATGGGCTGCTACATTTAGATTTTGACTGTTTCTAACGTTCTGATATAATTGCCACTTTGTTCTACAGGATATTCTTATCCCTCTAGTCAGCCACCCAGGCTGCCTGTTTGTGCTAGTACCCAGTCTTGAACGTTCTAACGGAAAGCAACTTTCAAAGAGTACGAGAAAAGTCTTGAGGAAAGCATTATATTTATCGACTACTGTATCAGCACTATAAACATTTTGCCACTCTTGTTCCTTGATAAGGTTTACAAAGGTCTCTACAGCAACTGGGTCTGCTTTCCTAATCAGTTGATAACTATATTTAACATGTGTTGCAGCACAAAAATCTTTTAGAGTTAAAATTTGTACATCATGATCTGAAAGGCCATTCACCTTTTTCCTAACAGAATGCCTTTCTAGTAATGAGGAATGAACAAAAATGTTGTCTATGGTTGTTCTACTGTTCCCTTGCACTCTCGTTGGAAAGAATACGGTTTGCATAAGATTATATGAATTAAGGAGGTCTAGCAGCATCCTTTTCCTTGCACAATCACTTTTACAATTAATACTGAAGTCACCACATATAACTAACTTTTTTTATTTACTATAAAGTGAACCAAGAACCTCCTCTAGCTTTAGCAAAAATGTTGTGAAATCGGAGTCTGGGGATCTATAAATAACAACAGTTAGAAGTTTAGCTCCACTAAATTTAAACACACCTGCACAACATTCAAACACCTTTTCAGTGCAGTACTTTGAAACATGAATTGACTCAAATGGGATACCGTTTTTCACATACATGGCTACTCCCCCACTCCGCAAAGAGCTCCTAGAACAGCTGCCAGCCAACCTGTATCCTAGTAAATGAAGCCTCTGAATTATCTTCTTCTTTAAGAAGTGTTCAGATATACCAATAATTTCAGAGTCAACATCTATAAGCAGTTCACTAACTTTATCTCTAACACCTTGTATATTTTGATGAAATATACTAATTCCCTCATTAATCGGATACCTAAGATATGTCGAAAGTGGTTCCTTTGTTAGAGAGACCTTCCTTAAGCAGGAATACATATCAGCTGACTTCAATCCAAAAAAGGTACAGCTCTAACACCCACATTTTTTCAGCTCTTGTAGTCTTCGGTGCTGTGTGGATAATATTTTTCCAAAAGTCGGATGGTATGTCACCATACTCATGGTATGTACGTACTAACGTGATTAGTCGTGTTTTTACCACTTACCCCAATGACTTAGGAAGTTCTGATGGAATGTTATCTACCCCTTCTGTCTTATTCGATATTAAGTCCTCCAAAGCTTTGATAAATTCTGATTCTAATACTGGATCCCCTACCTCATCCAAAGCGATTCCCGTTTCTTCTTCTATCACATCAGACAAATCTTCTCCCTCATAGAGGCCTTCATTACACTCTTTCAGTACATACATTTTGAATAAGGGCTACAAAAAATGGTTAAAATGGCTCTGAGCACTATGGGACTTAACTTCTGAGGTCATCAGTCCCCTAGAACGTACAACTACTTATACCTAACTAACCTAAGGACATCAGACACATCCATACCCGAGGCAGGATTCGAACCTGCGACCGTAGCGGTCGCGAGGTTCCAGACTGTAGCGCCTAGAACAGCTCGGCCACCCAGGCCGGCAAGGGCTACAAAGGTAACATGTGAGAAATTAGGGCTCATACAGAGGCACATACACTGATGAGCCAGAACATTATGACCGTCGATCTACTATCGATATAAACCCGTCCAATCGAGGAATAAGTGCTAGTGAGAGACATGCACGGTGCATGTAGTACCAGTGAGCGAACTTTTCGTGTTTAGAATGGAGAATGGGCGCAATTTATCTGAGGTTGACCGAAAGCAGATTGTGACGCCCGCAGGCTAGTCACGAGGATTTCGGAAACTGCACATCTTGACGGGTGTTCGAGGAGTTGTCTTCAACACGTGGCGAAAGCAAGGTGAAACCAATCCCAGGCGTCGTGGGGTTGGGCCACCACCCCTCATTACCGTTGTCGGACGTCGTAGACTAAGCAGACTGGTGAAACAGGGCAGGCGGCGAACAGTGGCGGAACTAACATAAGCCTCTAACTCTGGGCACTTTTCAACTGTGTCTGAACATACAGTGCATCGAACGTTCCTAACGACGGGCCTCCGCAACCGACGGCCCATGCATCTGCCGATGTTAACACCGCGACGTCGGCAACTACGACCGAAATGGGCACGTGACCATAGGCACTGCACGTTGACGCAGTGACAGAGCGTTGCGTGGTCTGATGACTCACGATTCCTACTCCACCAATACGGCTTGAGGGTGCGAATCTGTCGTCTTCATGGGAAACAACTCCGTGATAGCTATACTGCGGGGCAGAGATGAGTTTGCGGCGGCTCCATTATGCTCTAGGGAACATTCATGTGACAATCCATGGGAGCAGAGGAGCTCGTGTTTCCCGACGGCAGTAGCGTTTTTCAAGAAGATAATGCGCGATGTCGCAAGGCCAGGAGTGTGATGGAGTGATGTGAAGAACACAGCGGCAAGTACAAACTGATGTTCTGGCCTCCCAACTCACCATATCTGAACCCAGTCGAACACATCTGGGGTGTGATCGAATATGAAATCTTCCCCTTCCCCGAAATTTTCTAGTGTTGGGTGACTTGTGTGTGCGTATGTTGTAGCAACTCCTTCCAGTGACCTACCGTTATCCATGCCAAAGATGAACATACCGCCTATTAGGTAAGTAGTCATAATGTCCTGGATTATCAGGGTAGAGAGTCGTTTTTCCCTAGCTCTCCTTGCGAGTGGAACAGGAGAGCAAATGGCTAGTAGTGGTTAGTGTTACAGGGTACCGTCCACCATGCACCGTATGTTGTATTACCGAGTGTGGATGTGGCTGTAGATAGGGGGGTATATGTGGCTGTAGCGGGACAGACGTCTCTCTACGCTGAATAGTGTACTGCGAAATTCTTGTGGCTGCACCAGCGTTATAAGTTACCAACGATACACAACAGACGGGGTAAGTATACTGTTGCGCAGATATTTTCAATACAATACAGAAACGTGGATAAAGGTACATATGAAATCAAACAAAATGCATTTACTCTGTAAATAGCCAGCGGAGACCACGGGCTCCCATACCAAGGTACTCAGAATATAACTCTCAGAAACCTACTAAATTTTTTTGGGGGAGTTCTGATTCATGTTGAACATTCATGACCGCTGTCAAACGCATTATGTCTGTCTACGTGCAGCCAGACGTTTTTATTCCCTTTCACCTACTTCATTTACCCAATTTTTAAATTTTCTCCTTTCATCAATCACCACATGTAACACGTACGTATCACTGGAAGTTTAAGTGGTAGCAGTGTCTTCACATGAGAAAACGAAAACACGACCACTAAGCTGCACGCCGAACACCTTGCTATTGATTTCACCGTAACAAGCCTATACATAACAGAGTAAGAAGAAACGAGCTTATTACCACACAAGGAAAAAAAAAATTAAATGAGCGTGTGGTTTTGTTGGCCAGGAGGCCCCATCAGGGAAGTACGGGCGCTAAGTTCGAGTCTAATTTCAGTCGACACCACATTGGGCGACTTGCGTGCCGGTGAGAATGAAATGATGATGAGGACAACACAACACTCATACCACAAGTGGAGAAAATCTCCAACCCGGCCGGGAATCGAAGCCAGGATCGCTATATGGTAGGCAAGCACGTTAACACTTTTTTTTTTTATTTTTATAGGCGACTCGAACTCGGGACCTTTGCCTTTCGCGGGCAAGTGCTCTACCAAGCAGTGCGGTCTCTTCACGGCACTGCCAGTGCGTCTAGGCCCAAACCCCTCCCACCACTTTTTTCATGTTCCCTGTTGGGTCATGGCACTAAGTGTGCAGAAATCTTAACACAAAATTCCCATTCTCCGATGTAAGAAGGACAAGGAAACCTCTTCTCTAAGTAGAATCTGAACACTGATAAAAAACTTAACACATCTTCTTGAATCACACAAATACTTTGGAAGTCGAACGCGAGTAAAGCCCGGCAAAGTTGATGTACCGCCATACAGTTTTCCAGTCACGATTTGGGAATTTCGTTTCAATTTGGTTTCTGCCCTCATTTAACTTCCTTTCAAGTATGATGCGCGCTGTGATAAATGTGTTGCTTCTGATTTCGTCACTAAGATAACTTGCTTCGAGGAAAAAGTTCCTCACGTACTGCAGACGGGCATTAATCCTTCGCACATCAATCGGTGCTTGCAGGCAATGCGGTGTCACAGCCTCAAAGAGCTTTGCGGTTATACATTGTGGAAGTTCTCTGAGGATATGGAAAGTCCGTTTGAGGAACAGAGCAGACGCTTTATTGCGAATATCCACCAAACCGAGGTCCCCGTTTCTGACATCCAGTATAACGGTAGTCGCGCCAACCCTGAATATGTCTCCTCGCCATAAATAATTGGTAACAGTGGACATGATCCCTTTCGCTACAAGTTTAGGGATTGGAAATACCTGCGCAGTGAAATACGCTTTAGACAAAACGCAGGAGTTGATGAATCTGACTTTTTGCACCAGGTCCATAGTTCGATGGATGTTTTCCATTACAGCACCATGAACTTTCCTCGTAGTTTCCGTCCAGTTAAAAGCAGCCATCCTCATCGGACATGCTATTAAGGTAATTCCCAAAGTTTTATGTTTGTTGTCTTATTTTGCCCATGCCAGTCAGAGGTGTTCTAGGCCCCGTAGATTCAATATTTTACTTTTGTTTTCATTTGTTGTCGCTCCCGACGCTAGACAATACCTTTGGATTTCTCTTTCCAGTGTAACTGTCTCCTACTTATTCCTTATTACAACGCCCACGTCATCCGCATAAGCTCGTATGACACTTTTCTCACCACTCAATGTTATGCCTGTTAATCTTGCGTGGACAGTGCGGAGGAAGGGCTCTAAAGATACGGAAAATAAAAACATAGATAAGGGACTGCCCTGTGGAACCCCTCGCCTTATCTGTATGGGTTTAGAAGTTTGGCCATTGATTGCTATTTTCGCATTTATACCTGTTGCAATATTTCTTATCATGTTGACAATCTGAGGGTGGAAAGCCATTCTTGATAGGGTCGCAAAGAGGTATCTATGACTAACGCGGTCAAAAGCTTTGTTGAAATCTATAAAGATTAAAGCATATTTTATACTTGTCACTGAGGTAATTGCAATGACGTCTCTGTATGCAGATAGACTTTCGAATATCGTTCTGGTCGGAGAACAAGATTGATGATGGATCAATATTTTGTTGGAAAAGGCAGAGAGTCTTTTGTTGATAATACGCGAAATTATTTTGTAATCAGAATTTAGTAGCAAAAGAGGCCGAAAATTTTTTAAGTTCGTTTTGCCTTTACTCTTAGGAGTCAGTACTATTTTACTTCCCTTAAACTCTGCAGGGACCGTTTTTCCGTTCAGCACCTCATTTACCATGGAAGTGATCTTGTCCCCAAATATAGACCAGTAGCGGGCATAAAACTACACAGGGAGGCCGTCAAGTCCCGGAGATTTTTTAAGAGGTGAGTTACGAACTGCCTCATGCACTTCATCTTTAGTAATAGGTGACAATTGTGGACCTAAAATAGCGAGAAAGTCCTCGAGAGCTGCATCTTCCACTGTGGTAGGGGCATATAAGGTTTCGTAGTACCTGTGGACTTCGTCCAGTATTTCTTTCTGGCATGTGAGCCTCGTACCAGAATGCGTCTGGACTTCATCAATAAAAGTTGGACGTCTATTTATAGCATGCCGCACCAAGTGATACAGAGAAGCTGTTTCATCTGCTACGACTGATGTGGCTTTCGATTTAATTTTTAGTCCCTCCATCTGTTGCCGTTTAATGCTTAATAACTTGGCTTTATATATATATATATATATATATATATATATATATATATATATATATATATATATATATATATATATATCATTCAGACGAATTACGTCATCATGGGCCTGCTGATATAAGTCTCTTAAAACTTTATAATAAAACTCCATTGTATTCCTCAACTCCCTGTGCTCGCTGCACTAAACTGCATAACAACTTTCCCCAGCTTTGGTTTAGCCCCCCTAGTCAACCAGTCAATGACTGTTGGGTGCTTGTCTACTGTGCGGAGGCACATAGTCCACGCTACTCTTATTTCCTCTTCCAGTTCTTCGTCAGTTAAAACAGAGGTATTTAAATTCCATTGGCCTCTGAATCGACGGGTTGGCTGTACACTTAAATTAAAGCAATTTAAAAGTGTACTGTGATCGCTAAAATACACGGGAATAGTTTCAACGTTTAATAAATAATTTTGCAAATTTGGGGACACGTAAATTCTATCTAGTCTGCTGCGGGAGTGGCTGGTTATATACCTGAACCCAACTGACGTCGGGTTCTGAAGTTCCCACACATCCTTACGGTGTAGATCACTGACAAACTTTTTTAACTGTGGCGAGTAGTTGAAATTTGGTTGTTGATCTTTCTGGTTTAAAACACAGTTAAAATATCCAACTAGTATATGAGAACACGGATTTTTCCTCAATAAATAAATCAGTTCATCTTGAAAAAACTTCGCACGATCCAATTTGTGGGAATTTCCTGATGGGAGGTAAAGGTTAAGCACTGTCACATCGAAAATTTTTATGCCTATGGCTCTTCCCGATTCTAGTCGTTCGATTTCAGTCACCGGAATGCCTTCCCTTATAAGAACGGCTGTACTGATATTGGCTTCCGTAGAAAAATTAACAATTTCAAAAAAGCCTGGGATCCGAAATTTCGTTATCGCAACTTCTTGTAGCAACGCGATATCTGTCCCAGACTGGTACAAGAATTCTTTTAGTGCTGCCAATTTCAAGGGTGACTGTATTTTATTAATGTTAATAGTAGTAATGCTATAAGCTTGCATCACAGACATACCAGAAGAAGCTATTTGGGATGAGCATCGGTATGATTATAGCAGCAACGTGCTTCTCTACAAGTCACGATCTTTACAAGCTGTGTGCCCATTACATGTACTAACCTCCGAGAAAAATTTGCACTGCTTTTAAACAAAGTGCTTGAGAAGAAAAGTATCCTGAAATCCTGACAATGCATTGCTAAAAGTCACTGTGGCCCTTCTCTTTCTCCTCTTCAGTGTTGGCCCTGATGACTTCACATTTAATATTATTTTTCTTGATGTCTTTCTTCTCTGGTGTGGCTTTCGCTTGATGACGCGTGACAGCAAGACCCGGTTTCGATCGCAGCCGCCGGCGGTGGCCGTCTGGCGCAACGGCGGTGGCTTGCGAGTCGTCAATATTTGGTTCCGGCGTGGTGTCTGTTGTGTCGTCTTGCTGGCGAGGCGGTGCTGCTTGTTTTTTCCTTCTTCGGCGCGGCGTTGGGCTTCGGAGTCAGCAGGTTGTTTACTTGGTACTTCCTCGGACTGTTCTCACTGTATGGGCTGTGCACTTGATGCGGTTATTGCAGCTCTGACCTCAGGCTCAGGGTCACATTTCCGTGAAAGGTCACTACCAGCTGCGTCACTATCTGTTCGTGGCGGTATAAGTCCTTATGCGGAAGTGGGAGCCACATCGACCTGCATTTCATCTCCTTTTTCCACTTCCAACAGTTCTTCAGGACTGGGTTTCGGCTTCCTAACAACGGGTGTTTCACAGGAAGAGTCCTAATCAATATTTTTTTCAGTGTCCTCTAGAGGACGCATTTTAGTGGGAATCTCGCTGTCACGGGACGGAATTTCAGCAGTTAATGCAGGTTTTAAAGACGGAAAGTCATTAACATTAAGTGCAACATTTTCAGAAGTAGTAACAGGATCCACGACAGCCGTAGGCTCTGTTGTATTACTGGCTGGCCACAAATCGTTGAGTGTTAATTTCCAGCGTTGCGTAAGGTTATTTGTTAGCACAAAAACACGGCGAGGGCAGTCCTGACGGAGGTGACCAGACTCGTTACATACATGACATGTAGGGGTTTGCCCTGAGTACATAACATGCGCCTTGTGCCCGTCAAAAAAGATGTGGGAGGGAATGTTTGCCTTCACTTCCATCTCCACGGAGCGAATGCCGTTAAAGCACTGCAGGTTGAAATGCGAAGCCCACCTTTCGTTGACTATTTGCCTGACAACCCCATACTTTGAAAGGGAATCTTTAATTTTCCAGTTGTCTACTTCTATGGGAATATTCAAAACCCTAACATTCTTAATTACAGACTCGGAATTCCGGGGTTTTACAGTAATTTTAGTACCATCACAGTGTATAAATTCCGTTTCATAACCAAATTTTTCCAGAAAGCGGTCTACACTCACGGAATCGTTAAACTTTACAAAAATGCAGTATTCATCAGAGTCTAGCTGCATGGTATGAACAGATTCAGAATGAAGGCCAATTACCTAGGAAAACCAGTCGTGTATTTCAAGTGCAGAGGGCTGTACTCGACGGGTGTATTTGTCGAAGGTGAAAATCACGGTGTTTTTTCTCACGGAGTTTGCCATGGTGTTCTGCAGCGAAGAAATCTCGGAGAACGCCGAAATCCCAACGGCAGTACGTAGAAAGACGACACGAAAGAAGACCAAATTCTCAATTGATAACGCTTAATTCACGTGCAAAACGCCAATAACCGATCACGAAACACGAAAACACTGGCGTAAAAACTGAACGATCACGGAGCAAACTTCAGGAGCGTGCGACCGCTGTGACGGCTAAAGCCAGACTGACTCAGCTACGCAGGCGGATGTTACACAAGGAAGAAACTTCGCCATTCATACGAAGTGAAGTAACGGAAGGACACCGAAGGTCGAAGAGGATAATGAGTCGAATCCTTTTCGCATTTCATTTATTATTCATTTGATGTATCTAATACATCGACACAGATACACATCAAAAGAATGTAACTGTCAACTTCGGAAAAAATCTGTTTTAGTGCTAACAAGGAACACACACACACACACACACAGAGACACACAGATTCACGTAATTACTTTATGTTTCGATATATAGATGAAACACTGAGTGAGTTTAACATGTCACAATGAACCAGTGGCCGATCGGTTTTCATATGATGGCGAAGCAATCAACGTCAGTAAAAACTAAGTGTTGATACGGTTGAATATTGTTATAATGACTCTTACCAGAAAACAACAAAAAGTTTTTTATATCATTTTCGTAATGATTCAGACTTACATCCACAGTGAACTGTTCAACGTTAGATGTCATTCTCATAATTAACTTGGATCAGCTTTCAAATTATTAATTGATACAGTGTACTAAATAGGAAACTGACAATTTCGAGGAGTATATATATTTTTACAGGTTATTTCATGTTACATTTGGTGGTGGTACAAACATAAGTGTTGTTTTTGACTTTCAATAACTGCGTAATTTGTGTTGTGGCACCACAAACTGAGAGCCCGGTTTTGCTCAATAATTGTTTCGAAAATTACGTGGTAGATAATCTCAGTTTAATTGCGGTCTTGTTTGTCCGGCAACTGCATATCAGAGTTGAATCGCTAGTGACAGCTGGCATGAAAATCAGTATATTAAAAGGAAATTGGTATAGCGACTTACTGATATCCTCTGCGTAGAACAATGTCATAAACACTGAGCCATCCAGTTTCTTGCGTTCTGATGCAATGACAAAACGCCGAACGAATTTCGCATAGGATAGTAAATAGGAACCATACGGACTTTTCAGTTCCCTGACGATAACAAACTAAATTAAATTGCTCTCGATAAATAAGACATTAGATCAGGAAATAAATTCCAGTTTTGGTAATCCGTGGGTAGTATAGTACATACAAATGAAAATCTCTTTCTTTAGTCATTAAATAAGGATGGTTGTATTTTCTTAATAGTATGTACGAAGATAATACTAAATACTGTTTTGTAATTACTGGTACTCGCTCTAAACTGACATTTTTCGAGGAGCAAAGTTTATATTTACCTCTACTACATTTTGCGGCAACTCTATGTATTACGCAAGAACATTCTTATCCTAGAAAATGGCAGTCAGAAATGATCTTCATGTAGACCGTTGACCATTCTTATCACAATTTAGATTCTGCCATCTCTCATGGGAATGTATTTATAAGGACTACTCTAAATGAATAAAATGCATGTTCGACCATTAGCTGCTTTTATTTTAAACCCAAATATCTACCGGTTTCAGTCAAGAACCATTTTCACGGATAAGGGTGAAAGTGGTTTAAGCCGTAACATTACATTTGTCATTACTAAAGTAATGTGTAGAGTATGCCATGAATATCATTATACGACACAGGTCTTTTAGAAGCAAACATACTGACCCCAAGTGTACACAGACTGGTGTACACTAAATGATCCGCCACATCCACTCTGTGACCACTCGTCAGGAGAAGGATTTGCCCCAGGATAACACTTCGTCAATGACTTTACGGACAGGTGGAACACTCCGTTCCTTCTGTACAGAAATTCATCGCAGCAGTTTAGTGCCTGGCTCTGCGACGTATTATTTATGTACTATTGTCGATATTCCTTTTTTGTTTCTCTTCAAATTTTAGTTGTCTTCATTTTCGGTTTTAAATTATCTCTTCAGCTTTATATAAATTATACAGATTGAACCTGAATTTTACCAAAAAAAATTCTGGTGTTGCTAAGGATACTTTACAAATATCTTCATGTAAGGAACCCACTATTTCCAGTGGTCTCTGGCCAGGAAGAAGGATTCACTTCATTTACTGCTGTTAATAATACTTGTATGAATTAGGAAGCGGTGGAAAAAAAATAGTATTTTCCGCTTCTCGATTACTAGTTCAAGATAGTAGCTTCAGTGTTACTAAATTAAAAGTTGTTTATGAAATAAATATAAGGAAAGACTGGACGAGGAAAGAGAATCCACTGATTCGCCGACTTGAAACGCCTTTCCACTTCAAGAGAGAAATTTTTTGGAGATTCTACCACTTGTGTTCCATGCTGTGGATTTTGAAGAAGTATCCTCGATGTAGTCGAGAAAGTGATGGTTTACAGGTGTAATTACATTTAGCATTTACTGGTGAACACTCTAGATTTGATACAGTAATACATAGTTTAATAAATATTTTTGTGCTGCTGTTGACATTGCTATTATGTGTCTGTAGTTTTGTGTTTTAGATACTATCATGTAAAAGTAGAGGCTAAATGCATGCCTCTTTATTTACACTACCGATCTTCATGTTATTATGATGGGTACATTTCAGTGACTACCTCATATTCTGGGTCTAACCATATTATAGAGTAACAGTGCTTCTCCTTGACTTGGCGGCTTGAGCGCTTCTTTCTTTTCATCTACATCTACATCTACATCTATACTCCGCGAGCCACCTTACGGTGTGTGGCGGAGGGTACTTATTGTACCACTATCTGATCCCCCCTTCCCTGTTCCATTCACGAATTGTGCGTGGGAAGAACGACTGCTTGTAAGTCTCCGTATTTGCTCTAATTTCTCGGATCTTTTCGTTGTGATCATTACGCGAGATATATGTGGGCGGTAGTAATATGTTGCCCATCTCTTCCCGGAATGTGCTCTCTCGTAATTTCGATAATAAACCTCTCCGTATTGCGTAACGCCTTTCTTGAAGTGTCCGCCACTGGAGCTTGTTCAGCATCTCCGTAACGCTCTCGCGCTGACTAAATGTCCCCATGACGAATCGCGCTGCTTTTCGCTGGATCATGTCTATCTCTTCTATTAATCCAACCTGGTAAGGGTCCCATACTGATGAGCAATACTCAAGAATCGGACGAACAAGCGTTTTGTAAGCTACTTCTTTCGTCGATGAGTCACATTTTCTTAGAATTCTTCCTATGAATCTCAACCTGGCGCCTGCTTTTCCCACTATTTGTTTTATGTGATCATTCCACTTCAGATCGCTCCGGATAGTAACTCCTAAGTATTTTACGGTCGTTACCGCTTCCAATGATTTACCACCTATGGCATAATCGTACTGGAATGGATTTCTGCCCCTATGTATGCGCATTATATTACATTTATCTACGTTTAGGGAAAGCTGCCAGCTGTCGCACCATTCATTAATCCTCTGCAGGTCTTCCTGGAGTACGTACGAGTCTTCTGATGTTGCTACTTTCTTGTAGACAACCGTGTCATCTGCAAATAGCCTCACGGAGCTACCGATGTTGTCAACTAAGTCATTTATGTATATTGTAAACAATAAAGGTCCTATCACGCTTCCTTGCGGTACTCCCGAAATTACCTCTACATCTGCAGATTTTGAACCGTTAAGAATGACATGTTGTGTTCTTTCTTCTAGGAAATCCTGAATCCAATCACAAACCTGGTCCGATATTCCGTAAGCACGTATTTTTTTCACTAAACGTAAGTGCGGAACCGTATCAAATGCCTTACTGAAGTCCAGGAATACGGCATCAATCTGCTCGCCAGTGTCTACGGCACTGTGAATTTCTTGGGCAAATAGGGCGAGCTGGGTTTCACATGATCTCTGTTTGCGGAATCCATGTTGGTTATGATGAAGGAGATTTGTATTATCTAAAAGTGGCACAGACCTGTTATTATTTTTCAAAATATTCAGCTTTATAGACCTGAGCGTGAGTTATTACAAATCCTAGAAACATTTTCCCGCGTATATGTTGATGCCAAAAGTACACGGTTTTGGAGAGGTTCAACAAGTTCTTCAAATGGTGAAAATCACTGTTGATGTATTTTTTTGTTTGACGCACGGGAGGCGCAAATCAGGTGAATATACACGACTAGTCGTTCTTTTTATGCTTTCTGCGTCAAATATGCAATAGTGTGACCTAGTGTTTGATAGCTGACATAGTCTACGACTACATCTCTACTGAACGTACCACCTCTTGGTGAAAGGCGGAGGGTACATTTTGTACCACAGTCACTGCAGCCAGTTTCTGTACCAGTCAAAATGGTCCGCGGGAAGAACAATTGTTGGTAAGCTACCGTGTGAGCTCGAATGCCTCAAATTTCACCTTCATTGCTCTTTGGTATGATATACGTACGATGGATCGATATTGTTGTAGACTCTTCCAGGGACGTGCTCTCTCGGGGTTTTTAAAGTATGATGCACAGGAGTTGCATGAGGGTCTCTGTGACGCTTTGACTCTAGCGCAACTCTACATCTGCATCTACATCTACATGGATACTCTGCAAACCACATTCAAGTACCTGGCAGAGGGTTCATCGAACCACCTTCACAATTCTCTGTTATTCCAATTTCGTATAGTGCGAGGAAAGAATGAACACCTATATCGTTCCGTACGAGCAGCAAGCGAATTGTGTATACGGTTGCTGCAAGCGTCAGCCATGTTGAAAGTTGTACGCTCTTACCTGCCCATGTATCAAAGGCTGTCTCAAAGTACAAAGTCATCAGAAGGAAGATCCTAAACACAGGTAATTACCTTACCTTCTGATGAAGACACCCTTAGAGGTGATGAAACCTGGTCAAGGTACACAGAAAACCTATGCAACCGGTTGGCAGATTTTTACATATTTTTCTAAATTGCGTGTATTGTTGCTGCAAACGTCAGCCATGTTTAAAGTTGAAAGTACTCAGTTTACATTCGAGTTTCAAAAATATGTGGCACGCTTTATTTCTGAACCTGATATTGTCATACTCAAGCAGAACCTTAGTACATTTATTTCGAAAGCTTTCTCCTCAGGCAACATGTACTTTAGAAAACGTATTCAATTGTTCAGCAACAATGAGTGTTATTTGGCCCTGTGTTGCGTATGAGAACTGTATCGTGAATTAATACGTTAAACTTAATGAAATACAAAATTTTAAATAAAGAACATGAGTGTAATTAAATGCCAATAAAGTAACTGTGTGTTCAATGAAAACAGAAGTGCCGAAGAACATTTTGAACAATGCGTGTTATGAAGTGTTAGATTAATAATGTCCACAAAAAGAAATTACTGCTCCACACGGAAGAAAATAATTGAAATTATCGACAGCGTTCACTGAAAATTACTGTCCTTGATAGCACATCACTTGAAATCTTGACTACACACTGTTTGCACAAGAATGTAAGGTGATATCTGTCCTGAAATGAAAGCGACTTACCCCTTGCTCCGCATGTTGCTTTTGCGTTTGGGTTACTGAATTTCTCTAAAGCAAATACAAATCAACAGATTCAGCTGCTGAAGATACATAATCCACTCTAAATTATTTTTATTGTGAGTGCAGGCTTTCTCAACGAATTTCATATATGAAGTCTTCACGGGTTGTCAGCCGAGTAGCGTCGTCGTCTGGTAGCAACGATTCGGTGGAATGCATCTCCATCATCGTCAGTCGAAGTGTCGGGATATCGTCTCTCTCTCACCTTTTACTTCCCCCTCCTTGGGAAAGTGTATAGAAGAGTTTGTAGCCTGTTGGGTTTTATTCCACAATGTGTGCAGTGAGTGTGAGATTGTCTTTGACTGTTTTGGCTGTCTGTGTGTTGTGTTGGTGTTCTGGTGGTGTCTAGTACTTGCTTGAGGTTGGCGAGATGTTGGGTATTTTAAGGATTAAGGATTGGTGTTAGGATTTGGAGATGTTTGCCATTTTTCTCTTCCACTTAGCCGTCGAAGATCGTCAGGGGGCGTTTTTGCTTGTCGCGGGACGTGTCATACCGACCTAGGGAGTGGATAAGGTTATTTCCAGATCTGGAAGAGCTCTCATAGAAAGCCCTAGCCAGATCCTGGAATCTTTCTTTGAGGAGTGGGATTTCGGCAGCGGCGTGCACATCGTCATTGGGGAATCCGATGGGTATGTGCAGTGCCCTCCTGAGGGCGCAGTTCTGCAGCCTCTGGAGTTTGTCCAGGTGCTGCTTTGCCGCATATCCCCAGACAGGGCATGCATACTCCATCACTGGCCTTCTGAGGGCCTGTTAGACGTTTAGTCCTACAGAGCAGGGAAGGGAGCTGGTAGTGTTGAGGACGGGGTATGGGATGGACATTCTGGAGCAGACCTTTCTGTGGATCTCGTCTATATGGGGTTTCCACATTAGTCTAGAGCCCAAGGTTACGCCGAGATACTTGGAGGATTTGTGCCAGGGTAATCCGGATCCATGCAGGTGCAGGTGAAGGGGAAGGCGTTGAGGGGGTCCGTGTCTCCCGACCCTCCAGGTGATCAGCATAGCCTCTGTCTCTTCAGGATTGATGGTGATGCACCAGCGACAGGCCCAAGTTTCTGTGTCATCTAAAACCCTTTGTAACCTACGAAGGACCTGGTCCTTATTGTCATTACGAGTGTAAAAGGTGGTGTCGTCAGCGAACTGTGTGGTGTGCACCAGGGGAGCTGTTGGAGTGTCCTCAGTGTACAGCCTGTACAAAACGGGCCCCACGACCGATCCCTGTGGCACCCCAGCACGAATACGCCTTTTGGTGAAGGTAGCTGTTGCTACCTTGACAGAGAAGGTTCTATTCGTGAGATAGCTTTGGATTAACGTGACTATGCTCCCGGGAACCCTTGTGTGTATAACTAGTATAGTAGCCCTTAATGCCATACTAAGTTGAAGGCTTTGGCTACATCAAGTAGCACTATCCCGCAGTAGCCTCAGTGGTTGAAGCACAGGCCTCCGACTTTTTTTCTAATTAACTACTCACCCGAAATCGATGAAACTGGCGTTACTTCTCGACGTAATCGCCCTGCAGACGTACACATTTTTCACAACGCTGACGCCATGATTCCATGGCAGCGGTGAAGGCTTCTTTAGGAGTCTGTTTTGACCACTGGAAAATCGCTGAGGCAATAGCAGCACGGCTGGTGAATGTGCGGCCACGGAGAGTGTCTTTTATTGTTGGAAAAAGCCAAAAGTCACTAGGAGCCAGGTCAGGTGAGTAGGGAGCATGAGGAATCACTTCAAAGTTGTTATCACGAAGAAACTGTTGCGTAACGTTAGATCGATGTGCCGGTGCGTTGTCTTGGTGAAACAGCACAAGCGCAGACGTTCCCAGACGTTTTTGTTGCAGTGCAGGAAGGAATTTGTTCTTCAAAACATTTTAGTAGGATTCGCCCGTTACCGTAGTGCCCTTTGGAACGCAATGGGTAAGGATTACGCCCTCGCTGTCCCAGAACATGGACACCATCATTTTTTCAGCACTGGCGGTTACCCAAAACTTTTTTGGTGGCGGTGAATCTGTGTGCTTCCATTGAGCTGACTGGCGCTTTGTTTCTGGATTGAAAAATGGCATCCACGTCTCATCCATTGTCACAACCGACGAAAAGGAAGTCCCATTCATGCTGTCGTTGCGCGTCAACATTGCTTGGCAACATGCCACACGGGCAGCCATGTGGTCGTCCGTCAGCATTCGTGGCACCCACCCGGATGACACTTTACGCATTTTCAGGTTGTCATGCAGGATTGTGTGCACAGAACCCACAGAAAAGCCAACCTTTGGAGGCGATCTGTTCAACAGTCATTCGGCGATCCCCCAAAACAATTCTCTCCACTTTCTCGATCATGTCGTCAGACCGGCTTGTGCGAGCCCGAGGTTGTTTCGGTTTGTTGTCACACGATGTTCTGCCTTCATTAAACTGTGGCACCCACGAACGCACTTTCGACACATCCATAACTCCATCACCACATGTCTCCTTCAACTGTCGATGAATTTCAATTGGTTTCACACCACGCAAATTCAGAAAACGAATGATTGCACGCTGTTCAAGTAAGGAAAACGTCGCCATTTTAAGTATTTAAAACAGTTCTCATTCTCGCCGCTGGCAGTAAAATTCCATCTGCCGTACGGTGCTGCCATTTCTGGGACGTATTGACAATGAACGCGGCCTCATTTTAAAACAATGCGCATGTTTCTATCTCTTTCCAGTCCGGAGAAAAAAAAATCGGAGGCCTTAGAACTTGAATGCACCTCGTAGATCTTGCTGAGAGTTGGCAAGATGCTAATCGGCCATTAGTGCTGTGGGAATAAAGGGCCTTTCCCTGGTTTGTGTATCGCGACCACTTCCACGTGTTTCCAGTATGCTGGGAACTCGCAGGTACGAGTAATCTCGTTGAAGACGTTCGCGAGGTGTTCGATAGCCGAGGGCGGGAGGTTTTTAACTAGCTGAGTGGTGACACTGTCGTATCATGGTGCCTTGGGAGGGACCTAATTACTTTTGCCATGTCTTCAGGGGTGAAAAGTGGGGGTTCGTCCTCTGGGTCCTCCTCAGCGTTCAGGAAGACAGCCAGTTGATGACGGACTACCTCTTTATGTTCGTCATACTGGGTTTTTGCCGCTTGAAACTGCTTCTCGAAGGTGTCGGCGAGGGCGTTGGCCTTTTCAGCATGACTGTAGGCCAGGCCCATCTCGCCGTGAGTGGTGGCAGCCTAGCGCGTCTTTTGTTAAATTGTTTGGTTGCTTGCCATAGTGTGTGATCGTCTACTTTGAGGGCTGCGAGGCGGTTTTGCCATTGCTGGTTTCTGTGCTCAGTGAGCGCTACCTTCAGCTCTCTGTAGACGATTGAGCAGCCTCCTGGTGGCTTGGTTTCTGGTGATCTTCCACTCTTTTGCCACTCTGTTCTTGTGACGTATTTGGGCCAGTAGATATTCCGGGAATTGTACTTGTGGAGTGGGGGGCATCCCTTTGTGGAGGAGTGGCATCTTCCGCGCTTGTTCTACAGTTTCAGCAGTAGGTGGCGGAGCGCGAGCGATATCACAGGCAACAGATTCTCGGTATCGCACCCAGTCTGTACGTTTGTAGGACGTCTGGTACTGTGGGAGTGCTACCCATTCTCTCACATCGACCTCTAGAATCACTGGGCTGTGATCGGAGGACTTCTGTTGATTGTCCTTGCGGCCACAAACCCCAAGATACTCCTAGTGAGGGCTATGTCTAACACGTCGGGCCTACCTCCATTTTTTGGAAAATGTGTGGGCTCGATCGGACCCCATATTTCGAAGTGATGATCGCTCGCTAGTCGTTGCAGTTTGGCGCCTGCTCTGGAGGTTACTCTAGAGTTCCAATCGGGGTGTTCGACATTGAAGTCACCCCCTATTATGAGTTTTCCTTCAATTTGCCCTAGAGAAGCTATGTCTCCCTCGTCTACCTCGTCTTGTGGGGGTCGGTAGATTGCAACAATTGTTAGGGATGTGGTGGCAGTGGTGACTTCCACGGCCACTGCTTCGATTTTATTGGTAGCTGGTATGAATACCTGGTGGTAGGGGATCCTTCTTTTTATGTATATGGCCACTCCTCAGCCTGTGGTTGGCCCATCTTTACAGTAGCTAACATAGTTTGGAACTGTCGCTTTTATTCTTGGTTTTAGGTGGGTTTTCCCCATCATGTATATGGGATTCCTGCTCTTTTTATGTTTGTATTTCCTATCCTTCTTTGCACGTCGCTGCTTCACGGACGTGCTCTTGAGTGGGGGGGGGGGGGGATTTGAAGAACTGAGATCGGGTAGAGGATTGGGTAACAGTTGTGGGTTTGGGAAGGATTTTGGTCGGTTGGTAGGACTTCTGCTTGCCATTTAGGTCGAGGATGTGTTCAGCGAGACGATTTTGGGCGTTGGGAAGCAGGACCAGGCCCAGGAGAGGGGTGGGAGAGGGGGGGGGGAGGATCGCAGAAACTGACTATGTAGTTGTTTGTTTGCGTTTTACATGTGCTTTCCTTCTGTGTACACGTTACCATGTCAGGAACGGAAAGGGGGGTTGCTGTAAAGCGATTTTACAACTATTGTTGGCACCTTTGGGTTTCCTGGTTGCATTTCTGGCCCTAACAGAACGATGGCAGACGCGGAGTTCTGGACGGAGGCAGCCGAAAACTTTCTTTGACTCGACGGCCTCCTTCCAGGTCCTGGCCTACTTTTTCCCTATTCTTGGGGGGCGGAGGGCAGAGCCTAGCTCTGCGGCAGCCGAAGTGCTCGAAATGGCCGGCGGCGTGGCCCGTGGCAACAAGAAAACGCACCTTGTGCCGTCAGCGGAAAGAGACCGCCGCGACCCCAAGGCACCACCCAAGCCTGACATACCACCGCGATGAGAAGACAAGAGAATTCTGCTGTCAGGCGACGCCATGCAAAACTTCTTAAGGGCCGTTGTGCTAAGCTGCGAGACCTCGCTGCAAGTGCACGTCAATGTTTGGGTAAAAACGAAGCCGGAAAACACTACTGATTGTATACCCGCGAATGCGGGGGCTTATGACTAACGTGAGCTAGTTAGAGGAACAGATACTCCACTCTTGATTGCTACTCAGAGGACGTCAGGATATCGTCGCTCGTGGGCTGATCTCTCTGCTGGACCGCTCTCCGCTTCCCGCCGCCTGCCAATCACGCGCCCGCGGAATCGCCCGATGCGCCTGGAGCGGCCGGTGGTGGGGGGACGCGTGTCTGGAGTTCGAGTCCCGGCGTCCGTCTCCGTCTGCTCCATCCGTGGCCCTTTGTGGAACGGAACGTTCTTCTCTGATTTTCCTAATTCCATGCCTGATGTGTTCACTGCGGCGCTGTGAGATCCAACGCTCCGTCTGCCCTATATATTGCATCCCACATTCGCATCCCATCTTGTACACACCAGGTGCCGTCAGACCTAGTGGATCCTTGGTTGAACCGAGAAGATCTTTGATTTTTCCCGCTGCGCGGAAAATGGCATTCACTTTATGTTTCTGGAGAATTCCCGTGATCTTGGATGTCGGAGGACCCGTGTATGGCAAGAACACACAGCCCATTGCATTGTCTTCATCCGGTCTCTCTTCTCTATTCTTGTGGTCGGTCTTCAGAGCTCTCCTTATTTGTGTCTCACTGTATCCAATTTTCTTGAAGGTGTCCTTGAGGTGTTGCAATTCTCCTGGCAAACTTGCCCTATCGCAGATGGACCTGGCCCTGTGCACTAACGTGGTGAGTACAGAATTGCGTTGCGCAGGGTGGTGGCACCTGTTGGCATTAAGACAGAGGTCCGTGTGTGTTTTCTTTCTGTACACTGCGTGTGCTAGCGAGCCGTCTATGTTTCTTGTGATCAGGATATGCAGAAACGGTAAGCTTCTATCTCCATTTATCATGGAGACAGAAGAGAACAGACACCCCCCCCCCCGCCCCCCCCCCCACCACCACTACCGTCGGCCACTCCAGGCGCATCGGGCGATTCCGCGGGCACGTGATTGGCAGGCGGCGGGAAGCAGAGAGCGGTCCAGCAGAAATATCAGCCCGAGACAGACGATATCCCGCCGATTCGCCTGAAGATGATGGAGGCGCATTCCATCGAAACTTAGCTACGAGACGACGACGCTACTCGGCTGACAACCCGTGAAGACTTCATATTTAAATTCTTTTTGTCAGAAGCAGTCTGCAGCTTCGTGTGGCGTAAGGTTCAATGCACCCACGATGAAAATTCCAAATTTTACTGTGAATCATGGAGGTGGGTTTTAATTTAAAGAAAATCGTTCTTGAGAAATTAGACTCGGACTATTGATGAATAGACTTCAGAACAAAAGAAGACTAAGAATTACAAAATTCTCCCATTTCACTTACCTTTAAACTGATACGGCTAGCGAGGCAGAACGCACGGCATTCAGGGATTTGGAGAGCTTTGTAGAATTTAGGTGGAGCGGAGATCCAGGCGACACTCGTAACAACGGATGGGATAGATCAATGATTGGTAGGAATGAAGGATGGTCGAAGGATGCAATCGCCGGCCGCGGTGGTCTAGCGGTTCTAGGCGCTCAGTCCAGAACCGCGCGACTGCTACGGTCGCAGGTTCGAATCCTGCCTCGGGCATGGGTGTGTGTATGATGTCCTTAGGTTAGTTAGGTTTAAGTAGTTCTAAGTTCTAGGGGACTGATGACCACAGATGTTAAGTCCCATAGTGCTCAGAGCCATTTTGGATGCAATCCCCATGTACGGCCAGACAGTAGTTTCAAGAGACGGAGTCTTTATGTTGGATGGTAAGGAGATGAGGAATTCATGTAAGGTTATGGTCAAAGGGTGAGGCCAAGTTATTTCAAGGTTGGGGTAAGTTGCATAGGGCAGTCATAGACGCTGAGATCTGAGTCCTGCAGCCGAAAGGAAGGGGTGGTACATCCTATTATGATTGCCTGGATTTTGGAAGAATTGATTCGAAGGAGCCACGAGTTGCACCAGGGGTAAACTGGTTAGGTGGGGTCGGAATGAGCGCTGGGACTGTTGAAGGGTAAGAGAGAGGGCAAGGAAGGCGGTGTCTTCAGCATATTGAAGGAGATGGACGGGTGGGGCAGGTTTGGGAATATCAGCGGTGTACAAGAGATGTAGGTGAGAAGAAAGCATGGAGCCCTGGGGACACCTGCAATCGGGTGGAAGATACAGTAATTGGTATTGTGAAATATGACGGTGGGAGAGGAAAGAAGTCACTAGGCGGATGAAGTTGACAGAAAGGGCGTAGGTCTGGAGCTTGAAAAGGAGCCGAGAATTCCATACAGGGTCATAGGCGCTCTGCAGGTCCACGTAAACAAAAGTAGCAGAGTGACGGGAGAGGGAGATGGGTAAGGTTAAGGAGCTGGTCATCAGCGGAAAAGGAGAGCTGGAAAACACATTGGGTAAGAGAGAGCAAATGGTGTTGAGTTAGTTGGTGGTGGATACGGCGGGAGAGGATAGACAGGAAGACCTTACTGTTGTGTTCGGAGACTGAAGAACCCTTATGTATCGTAGGCTAAAAAGTACTCTCTTCCAGCACTTCGCAGTGACAGGCAAAGTGTATATGCAGAAATACTTTAATGATAAATCATACTGGTGATAGTCGTTCTTCGGATTCTGTGTTATAGGGTAAGCTCGGGTGAATCGGCACAGTGGTTGAATTAGGACAATTTTAGAATATTGATTCCTCAGTAGAAATGAACTCTACGTAAGAAGACGCAGCCTTCTCCAGATTATTGTCTGTACTTGATGTATCAGAAAACCGTGTAAAAGACTACCAGTCTAGTGTCGCGTTCTGAATTTCTCGCAACAAATAACAGTTGTTGAAGGCAAGAGGAACAGAAAAAACTTGATTTCTATAATTTTGTTCCTTTTAATTTAGTGTAATTACCCTTACTCTTATTATGTATTCGTCTGTGGTAGATTTTAAATCGGAGATCTGAAATGATGTTATGGTACTTCTCCTGCTCATAGAAAATGAATTCAATAACACCAAACTCTAATAAAACTCTACTTTTTGGGTGGATAGGGACAATAAATAAGAGCTAAATAGAAACAACATATTTTGCTGCTTTATTATTTACTATCCTCCCGTGTATGAGTAATGACAAATGTGCTTGGACTGAAGATGTGTGCAAAGCTATTACCGCATTCCTCGAAGAGAGGAGCATATCACATTTCTGAACTATTTGGGTTGACTCGTTCAAGCGTTCACCGTCGTCTATAAATGGTAATGACAATCAGATGAAGAAGGACGATGGACAAACTACCTTTACCGTCGAACAAGAGAAGCAGGTAGTAGAAAGAATAATTAGGTTGTGTGCTTGCGGGTTTCGATTGAATTCTGACATTTTAAGGAAAGCTCCTCTTTTGTTGTCGGAGTAAAATGGAATCGAACTTGGGTTTTCGGAACAACATCAAGTGGCTAGCGTTGATTGGCTTAATGTTTTTCGTAAGCGCAATCCTGAAATACCATTCAGAAGGGATGAATGTCGTTCATATCCTTGCAAGGGCCTTAATAAGCATGACGTTGAGTAATATTTTACTTTATCGGTTAACAACATGGAAGAATTTATTTTGTTTGATAACCCAAAATTGGTTTATAACACTATGAATTATGCTGCCATATGAATAACAATATAAACTAAAAAATGTATTTCTAGCGAAAGGTTGCAAAGCAGTCTGTTCGTAGCTGTTGTAACTGGTTGTGGGGATTGAACTTGTTACCATTCTTGCTTTGATGAATGCTGACAGTTTCCCGTATGGTGGATACATGAAGATGCCTTTTTGAAACGGAAACACCATTTCTAACCTCATAGCGTTCCTGGAAGATGTCTCTTACTTGTGGATGAACATACTTTCCATAAAAGCATACAGGAATTGGAGTTTTGAGAGGAAAACGGCGTACACATGATTTGTTTAGCCCACCTAGCCATACAACTCATCGACTTCAGCCGTTAGACGGGTCATTTTTCTAGCCGCTGAAGTCATATTATGATGATGAGTGTAATACTTTTGTTGGAAACAACAAAAGGGCGGGGGGGGGGGTGAGCGAAATTTACAAATTGTCTTTTGGAAGGGTATTTAAAGCAGCCTGATTAAAACAGTGACGGCTGCTGTTGCTGATAGTGTATTCTGATCAGTTTGAGTTTATCCATTAAGTGCAAATAATCTCTCTGAAGATGATTTTCTTCTTGGTTGCATGACACCAAACAAAACTACTAAACATGTTGTTGTGCCGAGTCAAAGACCCGTTATTGTATCATCAGAAACGGGCGCTGAAAAAAGGGGGCAAAGGCTGCTTCCACAATCATCATCCTCAGAATCAGAGGCAGAAGATACAATGTGAGGATTTTGTTGCGTGGATTGGAGTGACCTCGAAGCGTCAAATTTGGGAAGCTGGATTCAGTACCAAGGAAGGAAAAAGGGTGCGGCTGTAGGAAAGAAGTTTGTTTGTGGTAGATGTGTAGTCAAGAAAATGACTTTCAGGAGTACGAAAGCTGTCCTGAGGGACTCACAAGGGGAGGCCGCCAATTGTGAAATTCAGATTCGATTCATTCTGTGCATAATAAAAGCTCATGGCCAGATGTGTAATGTGGCAAAGCACCAAGATGCACTTCTCAGCTGTTGTCGAGAAAAATCGACAGGTAAAAAAAAAACCGTTGCGGTGAAATACTCTCTATGATTGATGACTTCCTGCAGCGTCGTGGCGCAGCGGTAAGCGCTGGGGTTCGTAATCCGAAGGTCACCGGATCGAATCTCGCGCCATGCAACTTTCTTTTTTATTTTGTTTTTTGTAATTCAAATGTATACACACACACATACACACACACATATAAGTATACATATATCCAATCCATCGTCCACCGCCAATTGTCTTCTCCGATTTTTGACGAAATGATACGATACGCGTGATATGCATCAAACCTGACGAACGATAGAACAATTTTTTCAGAATGTCAATCAGTTGTGTTTCCCAACAGATAATTTAAAAAACAATTGTTCTTGTAAAAACGCATCGTTTATCAGATGTGCTCGACGTCGTGCTGTTTTCTGCTTTCCATGTTTCTATGATAACTATCACTCTGGTTCGTGCGATACTCCAGCTACTTCTGGTCACTAATTGTTAATTATGTGAGAGTGTATACCGAGTTTTTCAATAAATTGTATCCACTTGAATACTATTTGTGATATTGTGTTTTATTTTTCCACGACAAACGACTTTCAACAGCTTATTATATGCATAATTGTTGCAACTGATTGCAAATATATATATATATATATATATATATATATATATATATATATTTGAATTACAAAAAAACAAATAATAAAAAAAAAGTTACATGGCGCGAGATTCGAAACCGGCGACCTTCGGATTACGAACCCGAGCGCTTACCGCTGCGCCACGACGGAGCAGAAATTTATTAATCGTAGGAAGTATTTCACCGCAACGGTTTCTTTTAACTGTCGATTTTCTCGACAACGGCTGAGAAGTGCATCTTGATGCTTTGCCACATTACACCTCTGGCCATGAGCTTTTATTATGCGCAGTATGAATCGAATCTGAATTTCACAATTGGCGGCCTCCCCTTGTCAGTACACCTTCTTAATATGCAGGTTCACTACAAGGCCATGGAAAGAAGAACACTGCCACGAATCACCCCAATGACTTTCCCTATTAATCCTCACTGACAGAGATACATAGGAACCTGTAGTACTTAATTTTTATCTTTAATGCATTCTCTACGTATTTGATTACAAAAGCAGTGTACCCCGACTTTGTTCCTTAAATATTATGGTAATGAATGAACTCGAAACTTTACAGTTGCTACCAACAATGAAAAACAGTGCTCTAAATTTTCACATTTTAGTCCCGATCCACCCAACATACCACATACTTTACATCTTCGATGTTATAGTAAGATTATGTCCACTCAGACTGGAGAGACAAAGATGAAGTTCGTACGTTTCCCGTTGCGGCGTTTCCCGCGGAACTTTGTAGCCGCGCTGTCGGCCCCTTGAAAATTAGCTAACTGTCAAGAAGGGCGGTCTTCAAACACTACGAGACAAGCACTCGTCAAGAATGCTCCCCTCGTTCGAGCTAATGCACTTGGCTCCCTTTCGAGATGACAGCTAGTAATGGAAGTCTGTCTGTGTGGCCCCGTGTTTGCCTTTAGCGCGGCTAATAAATCATTCTCAGCAAGTGGGAACTTTTAGGGAAGTCCCGTCGCGGAAAAGTCTTTAAAGAAGACGAACCCACGCTGTCTGGGGAGGGTAGGATGACAAGCCGCCTCTGGTTGTTCACGATCAATGTAATCAACTGTAGCAAGTGAAACACAGCTCCCGTTATCGTTATTTGTGACGATAGTAGATTTTGTGAGCAATCGGAGACTGAAGTTCCCAGATCCTGTACAAAAACAACATGTGTTCCTAAAATACTAAGTACAGGATAAAATAGTCAAATTCTATTCATAAAAAGTTGGTGAAAGGATGAAACTTAAAAATGTAGCAAATGAAGTAGGCGAAATTAAATACAAACGTTTCAAAAGTGAGATGGATAACAAATGCAATACGGCTAGGCAGGAATGCATACAAGAGAGATGCCAAGATTTATAAGCATATTTCACTATGGGAAAGATAGATACTGCCTACAGGAAAATTAAAGAGGGAAAAAGAGAAACAGCTGCATGGATATCAAGAGCTCAGATGGGAAACCAGTCCTACGCAAAGAAGGGAAAGCTGAAGGGTGGAAGGAGTATATAGAGAATCACTACAAGGGAGATGAAATAGTAAAAATATTATAGAAAGGGAAGTGGGCGTAGATGAAGGTGAGATGGGAGGTAAGAGGCTGCAAGAAGAATTTCACAGAGCTCTGATGCACCTAAATTGAAACAACAATTTGTAATAACAACGACGCTGTACTATTGTACATATAAATAATATTTTTTCTTCTGTTTTTTCGATAAACTTGTGTAATTGATGTTCTCATGTCATTTCTTTTTTGTTTCATGTCATTATGTCAAGAAAACTGTAAACAAGTTTTAGTGTGAATATTAATGTTTATGTCAAATGTCAAGTAATATTGCAATAGAATTGAAATGTAACAAATGTTGAGACTGTTGTAAGATGTTTAAAATTGTAACTGTGCGTCTGGTCCATACGTAGGTAATGTGTTAGGATATGTAGAATGCAAAACCTAAGGTGAATACCCGGTCTGTCAGGGAGCGGTAAAAGGTGGATGGCAGGCGAGCGCGGGAAAATGCGCACGGGCACTGCACGGCACAACGGGCTCAGTAGTCAGTTGGAGTTTGGCACTGGTTTGAGCGACACCTTCTGGAACGAGGAGGCCCTCCTGGAAGACGTAGCTTCACTGAGTATCGTGTATGCTATTCCAACGCCCACACAGCATGGCGAAATTCCATAGGCACTAAATGGAAAAGTATTGCGACGCTAAGAAGATTTAAAGTGTCGATACGTCAGCCATAGCTGTGGTTGTATGTGTGTTCTGTGCCTCGCCATCTCGCCGCCCGCCAACCGCCGCATCGATATTAGCCGGTTGAAACCTTTAGTACTGTATTCGTATGGATCAGAGAGTGAACTGTGCTACAATACTCTAAATTTTACCAGAACTTTCCCATCATTTAATTATCCTCACAACTAACCTAGACAGGGTCCTTTCCAAATATTGTGCATTCAGAGTGTCCCGAAATGAAAATTTAAAATTTGTGTTAATAATAATTATTTGCAGACCTAGCTATGTTAGAATGGTGTTTAAAGAAATGTTTAATTAATGAACCAGTGAATGAATAACGAAAGTCTAACGAAGTTGAAAGATAACTTTAATATTGATATAGTAATGAAGTTTATTATTTCGAGACAGATATAAAGGTATTTAAATGAGCAGTAAATAAGATGAAAAGAGTAGTAACTTATATACTGGAAATCTTGAACGCATAATAAATTCAATAATCAGTTTTTTTTAATACAGCGATCATAACAGTTTCAGGGTCCCTCCCCCCTTTTTATTCATTTGAATTCTGAAGTGTTCTAAATTGGTTTGACAAGCAAAAGTTAAAGTCAGTAAAAAAGTCAAAATTTATGTGTTTTATCTTTATCAGAATTGACATTTTGTGTGTGGCACGAAAGTGATATTTCTAGGGTAACCTATGCCCGATTTTATTCAGATTAATAGACAGTATAAAGTTTTGTAGTATGCATTATAGAGTAGTGTTATGTATTCATGGTTTGTCCATATCAGTACAGAACGTGAATCTACCAGTTCAATAGATTTTCTGGTTCTAAAATTCTGCTACATTATGCAGTGTTACTACTTGCTGTTTTGCATGAATGTATACCAACTTGTACAGGGAAGAAACTCAGTTAATGCCTAATTAGGCTGGCGACCGTATTATTATCAAATTGGTAGCATCTTCAGTGTTGCTTTTGGTCCATCCTGACATGTAATTGCTTTTCGAACTTGCTTGACGGATCATTGTTATTACAGAGTGGGTGTAAGTCTGATTTGCCACCATTCAGGTACACGCGGTCGATATCTACACGAAAATCCTTTCTCATAAGGTGAACCCCGCTCACTTACCATAGTACAGGCTTTAACGAGTACTGTGTGTCACACGAAGAGGTCAAAAACTCCCCAGGGGTAGACGACGCTACTTCAGAACTACTGATACCCTTGGGAGAGCCAGCCAAGACAAAACTCCTCCATCTGGTGTGCAAGCTGTATGAGACAGGTGAAATATCCTCAGACATTAAGAAGAATGTACTAATTGCATTTCCAAGTGTCAGTTTAATAAGTTATAAGTGCCAAGAAGTACACGAGCTCTTTCGGAGCCATGGAAAAACTGTAGAGGCCGACCTCGGGAAGACTAGTTTGGACTACAGAGAAATGAGAACACACGTGGCGATACTGACTCTATGACTCATCTTAGAAGATTAGTTAAGGAAAGACAAACACAGGTTTATAGCATTTATAGACTTAGAGAAAGTTATTGATAATCTTAACTGGAATACTGTCTTAAAAATTCTGAAAGTAGCAAGGGTTAGATGCAGGGTACGAAAGGCTATTTACAACTATTTGAGGCTATTGAGAAGAACGTGGGACACGGTTGTAGCCTATTCCGAATGTTACTCAGTGTGTACACTGAACAAGCGCTATAGGAAACCAAAGGAAAGTTTGGAAAAGGAATTAAAGTTCTGGAAGAATAAATAAAAAAGTTAAGGTTTCCCGATTACATTGTAATTCTGTCAGAGGCAGCAAAGGACTAGAAAGAGCAGTTGGACGGAATGGACGGTGTATTGAAAGGTGGATATAAGATGAAGATCAACAAAAGCAAAACAATGAAATGGAATCAAATTGAGTGAGGTGATGGAAAGGGAAATGCCAACGGCCTTGCTGCAGTGGTAACACCAGGTCCCGTCATATCACCGAAGTTATGCGCTGTCTGGCTGGGCTAGCACTTGGATGGGTCACCATCCGGTCTGCCGAGCGCTATCGGCAAGCGGGGTGCGCCGGCCGCGGTGGCCGAGCGGTTCTAGGCGCTTACGTCAGGAACCGAGCGACTGCTACGGTCGCAGGTTCGAACCCTGCCTCGGGCATGGATGTGTGTGTGTGTGTGTGTGTGACGTCCTTAGGTTAGTTAGGTTTAAGTAGTTATAAGTTCTAGGGCACTGATGACCTCAGATGTTACGTCCCGTAGTACTGAGAACGATTTTTTTGAAGCGGGGTGCACTCAGCCCTTGTGAGGCAAACTGAGGAGCTACTTCATTGAGAAGTAGCGGCTCCAGTTTCGTAAACTGACATAGCGCCGGGAGAGCGGTGCGCTGACCACATATCCCTCCATATCCGCATCCAATAACGCCTGATGGCTGAGGATGACACGGCGGCCGGTCGGGGCTGTTGGGCCTTTCAAGGCCTGTTCGGACGGAGTTTTAGTTTTAGATGGTAAGGGAATTAGATTAGAAATAATACACCTAAAAGGGAAGATGTGTTCTCCTATTGAGCAAAATAACTGATGATGGGCGAAGTAGAGGGGAAAAACGAAAACTGCCAATGGCAAGGAAAGCGTTTCTGAAGAAGAGAAATTTGTTAACATCGGATACAGATTTAAATGTTAGGAAGTCTTTCCCGATGGTGTATGTATGTAGCCATGCGTGAAAGTGACACATGGACGCTGTACAGTTTAGACAAAAAGCGAACAGAAGCTTTCGAAATGTAGTACTGCAGAAGAAAGTTGAACATTAGATGGGTCAATGACGTAACAAATGAAGAGATACTGATTAGAATTCCAGAGACAAGACATTTGTGGCATAACTTGACAAAAAGAAAGGGTCGTTCGACAGGACACATTCTGAGACATCAAGTGATCACCAATTTAGTAGTGGAGGGAAGTGTGGGGAGTAGAAGTCGTAGACGGAGAAAAAGAGATGAATTTAGTAAGTAGATGCATAATAATATCGATTGCAGTAGTTATTCGGAGATGAAGAAGCTGGCACAGGATAGAGTAGCATGGAGAGCTGCATCAAACCAGTCTTCGGAGTGAAGCCCACAACAACAACAACAACAACAACAAAAATGGTTCAAATGGCTCTGAGCACTATGGGACTTAACTTCCTAGGTCATCAGTCCCATAGAACTTAGAACTACTTAAACCTAACCAACCTAAAGAAATCACACACATCCATGCCCGAGGCAGGATTAGAAACCTCCGACCGTAGCGATCGCGCGGTTCCAGACTGTAGCGCCTAGAACCGCTCCACCAACAACAACAACAACAAAAGTAAGTTTTGTTACACGCATAAGCGTAAAGCCACTTTTAGATTACAGTTGCCTCGTGTGAAAAACGTAATACGTGGAAGAGTTACTTGAGCTATCTTCTTACAAGGTGATGGGAAATCTACGAACTTTCTCGGCAGCATTTGCTACAGCGTTCAATACGCACCAAGCATAAAATCGAGTATGATAAGACGACAGTTTGGCAATTGCCAAATCATTTTATGGCTGTCATAATTAAAGGGTCCATGGAGGTACGCACGGTGCAAAATATTAGCAACATACACCGTAGCTATCGATGGAGAAACTCACGGAATTCATTTACTCGTACTTCCACTGTTAGCAATCAGCGAAGTCGTGAGACCACTTCGAGAGATATGCCGGCACCAAACAACAGGACATCGACATCTACATCTACATGGATACTCTGCAAATCACATTTACGTGCCTGGCAGAGGGTTCATCGAACCACGTTCACAATTCTCTATTATTCCAATCTCATATAGCGAGCGGAAAGAATGAACACCAATATCTTTCCGTACGAGCTCTGGTTTCCACTATTTTATCGTGGTGATCGTTCCTCCCTATGTAGGCTGGTGTCAACAATATATTTTCGCATTCGGAGGAGAAAGTTGGTGACGGGAAATTAGTGAGAAGATTCCGTCGCAACGAAAAACATCTTTCTTTTAATGATGTCCATCCCAAACCCTGTATCATTTGTGTGACACTCTGTCCCATATTTCGCGATAATACAAAAAGTCCTACATTTCTTTGAACTTTTTCCATGTACTCTGTCATTTCTAACTGGTAAGGATCCCACACCGCGCAGCAGTATTCTAAAAGAAGACGGATAAGCGTAGTGTAGGCAGTCTCCTTAGTAGGTCTGTTACATTTTCCAGGTGTCCTGCCAGTAAAACGCAGCCTTTGATTAGCCTTCCTTACAACATTTTCTATGTGTTACTTCCAATTTAAGTTGTTCGTAATTGTAATACCTAGGTATTTAGTTGAATTTACGGCTTTTAGATTAGACCGATTTACCATGTAACTGAAGTTTAACGAGTTACTTTTAGCACTCATGTGGATGACCTCATACTTTTCGTTATTTAAGGTCAACGGCCACTTTTCGCCCCATTCAAATATTTTTTGTAAATCGTTTTGTAGTTTGTTTTGATCTTCTGATGATTTTATTAGTCGATAAACGACAGCGTCATCTGCAAACAACCGAAGACGGCTGCTCAGATTGTCTCCAAAATCGTTTATATAGATAAGGAACAGCAAAGCGCCTATGACACTACCTTGGGGCACGTCAGAAATCAATTCTGTTTTTCTCTTTGACTTTCCGTCAGTTACTACGAACTGTGACCTCACTGACAGGAAATAAAAAATGCAGTCACATAACTGAGACGAAGTTGCGTAAGCACGCAATTTCAATACGAGCCGCTTGTGTGGTACAGTGTCAAAAGCCTTCCGGAAATCCAGAAATACGGAATTTATCTGAAATCCCTTGTCAATAGCACTCAACACTTCATGTGAATAAAGAGCTAGTTGTGTTTCACAGGTACGATGTTTCCTAAACCCATGTTGACTGTGTGTCAATAGACAGTTTTCTTTGAGGTAATTCATAATGTTCGAACACAATATATGTTCCAAAATCCTGCTACATATCGACGTTAACGATATGGGCCTGTAATTTAGTGGATTACTCACACTACCTTTCTTGAATATTGGTGTGACCTGTGCAACTTTCTAGTCCTTGGGTACAGATCTTTCGTCGAGCGAACGGTTGTATATGATTGTTAAGTGTGGAGCTAATGCATCAGCATACTCCGAAAGGAACCTAATTGGTATACTGTCGGAACCAGAAGACTTGCTATTATTAAGTAATTTAACTTTCTTCACTACTCCGAGGATATTTACTTCTACGTTACTCACGTTGGCAGCTGTTCTTGATTCGAATTCTGGATTATTTACTTCGTCCTCTTTTGTGAAGGCATTTCGGAAGACTGTGTTTAGTAAATCTGCTTTGGCAGCACTGTCTTCGAGAGTATCTCCACTGCTATCGCGTAGAGAAGGCATTGATTGTTACTCCCTCTAACATACTTCACATAGGACCAGAGTCTCTTTGGATTTTCTGCCAGGTTTCGAGACAACGTTTCGTTGTGGAAGCTGTTATAGGCATCTCACATTAAAGTCCGCACTAAATTTCGAGCTTCTGTAAAAGTTCGCCAATCTTGGGAATTTTACGTCTGTTTAAATTTGGCATGTTTGTTTCGTTGTTCCTGCAACAGTGTTCTAACCCGTTTTGTGTACCATGGAGGATCAGCTCCGTCGTTTGTTAATTTAATTGGTATAAATCTCTCAATTGTTGCCGATACTATTTCTTTGAATTTAAGCCACATCTGGTCTTTACTTATTAATTTGGAATGAGTGGAGATTGTCTCTCAGGAAGACGTGATGTGGATTTTTATCTGCTTTTTTGAATAGGTATATTTTATCGCTTATTTTTAGGAGATTTGGGGATTACAATATTCAGTCTCGCTACGACAACCCCGTGTTCATTAATCCCTGAATCGGATTTGATGCTCGTTATTAACTCAGGATTATTTGTTGATAAAAGATCAAGTGTTTTTCACAACCGTTTACTATTCGCGTGGGCTCATGAACTAACTGCTAGAAATAATTTTCAGAGAATCCGTTCGGTTCATATATTATGCGTACCTCCGGAATTAAACATGTACTTTCGCCAACACATCGAGGTTAAATTAATGTCACCAGCAACTATTATCGTATTATTCGGGTACGTGTTTGAAATCAAACTCAAGTTTTCTTTGAGCGTTTCAGCAACTGTATCATCGGAGTTGGGAGGTCGGTAAAAGGATCCAATTATTATTTCATTCCAGTTGCCATGAATGACCTCTACCCATACTAACTCACAGGAAGTATCTACTTCAATTTCGCGACAAGAAAAACTGCTTCTGACAGCAACAAACACGCCACCGCCAACCGTGTTTAGCCTATCCTTTCGGAAGACCGTTAGGTTCTTCGCAAAAATTTCGGGTAAGCTTATATCCGGTTTTAGCCAGCTTTCAGTGCCTATAACGATTTGAACATCAGTACTTTCTATTAGCGCTTGGAGCTCTTGTACTTACCCAACACACCTACGACACTTTACAACTGTTATACCAATGGTTCCTTTATCTACGTTCTTCCTGTTTCTCTTCTGATCCAAAGTGACACACATCATTGGTACCGACGTGAGCAGCCACGTGCAGCTGACTGCACCCTGTGCTCTTCATGGCATCCGGGAGGACCCTTTCGAAATCTGGAATGATTCCACCCGGTATGCACATGGAAGGCACATTGGTTTTTTTACCATTCTTGTCCGACACGTCCCTAAGGGCCCTATGAAGCGCCTAACGTTGAAGTTCCCAACTACCAATAATCCTACCCTCTGCTATTGCCCGGATCTTGCAGGCTGAGTGCTTTCCTCTGAAACAGGACAGGCGACAGCATCTGGCTCAGCAACAACGTCAGCCACAGACAGAACGTGGAGCCCGCATCTCGTGGTCGTGCGGTAGCGTTCTCGCTTCCCACGCCCTGGTTCCCGGGTTAGATTCCCGGCGGGGTCAGGGATTTTCTCTGCCTCGTGATGGCTGGGTGTTGTGTGATGTCCTTAGGTTAGTTAGGTTTAAGTAGTTCTAAGTTCTAGAGGACTGATGACCATAGATGTTAAGTCCTATAGTGCTCAGAGCCATTTGAACCATTTTTGACAGCACGTGGAACCTGTCTGTCAGACAAACCGGGGAGGCCTTACGCGCGCCTGGGAAGTCTTTCGCCGCCTGCTTCGTCCCGGGGCGACCTCCCACTGGACCACAGGTGAGGGGTCCGCCTCTGTGCGAGCAGTAGCTGGGCTGGCCTCCGGTGAGGACCGATCGGAAGACTCTGACGCGCCGACCCACAACAGTGGTGCCCATCCACTGCAGCCTCAAGCTGTGTAACCGAAGCCATCACAGCCTGAATCTGAGAGCGAAGTGTCACCAACTCGGCTCGCATCTGCACACAACAATCGCAGTCCCTGTTCATACTAAAGACCGTGGAAAAGTAAATTACGCAGATAAACGGATTATCGGCACATGCTGCGCAACTCTGCTGTAGACCCTGACGAAAACGCACGAACTGTGTCTAGTAATAGGCTGATATTCAAAAAGCTAACTATCGAAGCACTCAGGTGAAAGTAAATAATTTGCCCCTGATAAGGATCTTGTAATATGTCACAAAATCGGTTTACTTTCTGACGCAAACGAAAACGCGAGAACTGTGGCTATTAGATTTTAAATTTACACGCAGAATCTCAAGAAACTAAACTATTAAAGCACACAGATATAATAAAATTCGCTCCTGATCAGGAACTCGTAAATATCACAAAGGCGGTTTACTTTTCTGTAGCTGCGTCTGTCGCGGTCGGCTACTGCTGCCTGACTGAGTTTCGAATTTCCATCATCGAAAACGTTGTCTGCTACAGTCTGGTATGTCCTGAATTACGATTATGACAGACAATGATGAGACAAAACATTTGTGACACCACCGACTGCGAGACTGAATGTCGCCTCGCGACGGTCCAGGCACGTGGGGCAGTGCGAAAAGTATAAGGTTGGTGCCTAAGTGACAAGGGCGGATTACCATGCGTGGTAGTAAACGATGACCGACTGCATCCACTAACCAAGTAGCATGTTACAGAGTGACACGCATCTTTCCAGACAGTCCTTCCAGCTGAGTGGATCTAGATAATCCGTGACCTGCCGTCCGTACGAGCTGCATAAGTGTGAAACAGAGTAAAGGCGCCTGGCGGAGATTTCGCTCTCTTTAAAGCAATTAGCCAAACAGAAGTGCCTGCTACACAGAAGATGGTATGAGAGGTTTGCTCGGACAGCTTAATGCAGAATCGAGGCGAGCAGCGCAGAGTTGTCCTATTGCTGTGGCATATGGCCGGCAAGATGAGTCAGCAGGAACGGACGGTGACGCAGTGTGAACGAGATGGCCGAAGGCCGGCAGGTGTATGGCCAGATCAAGCTGCTGGGGAAAGCCCACTGCTAACGCACGTGGCGGGAGAGGTCCCACGGGAGATGGATGAATGCCTAGACTACCTGGCGAATGACACTGCTATACTGAAAACATCATGTATTCACTAAACCAGTAAAAACTGCATACCACTGAACTACAGAAAATACACTCCTGGAAATGGAAAAAAGAACACATTGACACCAGTGTGTCAGACCCACCATACTTGCTCCGGACACTGCGAGAGGGCTGTACAAGCAATGATCACACGCACGGCACAGCGGACACACCAGGAACCGCGATGTTGGCCGTCGAATGGCGCTAGCTGCGCAGCATTTGTGCACCGCCGCCGTCAGTGTCAGCCAGTTTGCCGTGGCATACGGAGCTCCATCGCAGTCTTTAACACTGGTAGCATGCCGCGACAGCGTGGACGTGAACCGTATGTGCAGTTGACGGACTTTGAGCGAGGGCGTATAGTGGGCATGCGGGAGGCCGGGTGGCCGTACCGCCGAATTGCTCAACACGTGGGGCGTGAGGTCTCCACAGTACATCGATGTTGTCGCCAGTGGTCGGCGGAAGGTGCACGTGCCCGTCGACCTGGGACCGGACCGTAGCGACGCACGGATGCACGCCAAGACCGTAGGATCCTACGCAGTGCCGTAGGGGACCGCACCGCCACTTCCCAGCAAATTAGGGACACTGTTGCTCCTGGGGTATCGGCGAGGACCATTCGCAACCGTCTCCATGAAGCTGGGCTACGGTCCCGCACACCGTTAGGCCGTCTTCCGCTCACGCCCCAACATCGTGCAGCCCGCCTCCAGTGGTGTCGCGACAGGCGTGAATGGAGGGACGAATGGAGACGTGTCGTCTTCAGCGATGAGAGTCGCTTCTGCCTTGGTGCCAATGATGGTCGTATGCGTGTTTGGCGCCGTGCAGGTGAGCGCCACAATCAGGACTGCATACGAGCGAGGCACACAGGGCAAACACTCGGCATCATGGTGTGGGGAGCGATCTCCTATACTGGCCGTACACCACTGGTGATCGTCGAGGGGACACTGAATAGTGCACGGTACATCCAAACCGTCATCGAACCCATCGTTCTACCATTCCTAGACCGGCAAGGGAACTTGCTGTTCCAACAGGGCAATGCACGTCCGCATGTATCCCGTGCCACCCAACGTGCTCTAGAAGGTGTAAGTCAACTATCCTGGCCAGCAAGATCTCCGGATCTGTCCCCCATTGAGCATGTTTGGGACTGGATGAAGCGTCGTCTCACGCGGTCTGCACGTCCAGCACGAACGCTGGTCCAACTGAGGCGCCAGGTGGAAATGGCATGGCAAGCCGTTCCACAGGACTACATCCAGCATCTCTACGATCGTCTCCATGGGAGAATAGCAGCCTGCATTGCTGCGAAAGGTGGATATACACTGTACTAGTGCCGACATTGTGCATGTTCTGTTGCCTGTGTCTATGTGCCTGTGGTTCTGTCAGTGTGATCATGTGATGTATCTGACCCCAGGAATGTGTCAATAAAGTTTCCCCTTCCTGGGACAATGAATTCACGGTGTTCTTATTTCAATTTCCAGGAGTGTATATGGACATCATTGAAATAGGTGAAAACCCTAAAACGCAATAACATTTTCACGATCTTTGTATGACATAGTGTTTATAAGTTATTATAGTTTAAATGTTTATTTGTTTATAACAAAGTAATTGTAGTTTGGAGACATATTATTAATATATATGACACACACTAAGTGGTAGCTCATAACTTAAGCTATAGGATGAGTGAGCAGTTTTGCGATACCCACGAATCTACATTGTTAGTCGAATTCTTAATAAAATTTATTTCAGATGCTCAAAAACGGTGAACTCTCACATATAAACTATCAGTTAGGTTCATGATGTTGACGTTGCAGTAATAACTTATATAAATAACTAAGTTTTGTAAGAGTCAAGGAATGTGGTTTACATCACGTACTGCCGCGATGCCAGTGTAGAATACCGACTTGCAGTTAGCTATGTTCTGTCTCTTCCTCTCAGAACGAATTCAAAGTAATATATTAAAATTGTAAGCCGTAGATATGTGACAAGATGCAGATATGCACAGATTTATGAATATGTTCATTTAATATGTGTAAAGTATACAAATCAGTGTAAAAATGGTTCAAATGGCTCTGAGCACTATGGGACTCAACTGCTGAGGTCATTAGTCCCCTAGAACTTAGAACTAGTTAAACCTAACTAACCTAAGGACATCACAAACATCCATGCCCGAGGCAGGATTCGAACCTGCGACCGTAGCGGTCTCGCGGTTCCAGACTGCAGCGCCTTTAACCGCACGGCCACTTCGGCCGGCCAAATCAGTGTAATGGAATGTTATTTCGGTAAGGTGGCATGACTGAAGTGGTTGGTTATGCGACGCAGTTGTGGATGAGGATAATAGAGTGTGCCTCGTGATCTTTTACTTGAGTCGTCCTGGTCGGTAATTTTAGTAAGATTGGGCGGTCGTCGAGTCAAGTGTACTGAAACATCACGGTATAGCCGTATTACGGGCTTAGCGCGATTCCTATGTGACCGCATAGAAATAGTGCGCGAGTGAGGAGCAGAACTGATTGGAGCTACTGAATTATACTAGTCCTTTAGTGAGTTTTTTCAAAACTTTTGCAAACATTGCAAATCATTAGAACTATGATACATGTGCTACGAGTTGGGAGACTAGTTAGCGTTTGGAATTATCGTACGTTCTTTTTGCCTGCCTGATTTGTTCTGTTCCGTCTATCGTTCTGTTAAAATAGTTGCTGTAAAATCACTTACAATCGTATGGACACCTTTTCTTGTTTCTTCCTTGCTCTTTCATTTGTAATAAGTAACAAATTGAATTTAAACCGATGCATCATGGGACATCATTAACCTTCGGGATCCAGTACCTCATTTAATTCTATCTGTATTATTTCAAATGTATTTTGATAAACCTATACTTAATCATACTAATAGTTCCCTAACTGAAAAGCTGAAGACCATCACTGTCCAAACGTTAATCGGTGAAAAGGCAGCAGTACATAAACCGACTCATGGTTACTGTTGAGCCAGAATTATTGTAAGTTATGTGCTTGCCCAAGCAATGCATATTGCTGTTGATCGGACCTCAGTGAGGATGCAGCGGTTTATTCATCCGAAATAACAGGGCAGTAACGTTATAGCTAGATTTCCAATCAGAGGCTGGTGTCTGGTGAACAACAACCATTCCGTGTGACACCCTAATTGTTGTTCTAAAGCACTGATCGTGAAAATTTTTGCTGAAGAGCCGATATTGGCATTGTGGAGCCGAACCTCTGGTCGTATATGCACCGATCTGAATGAAAGTTGCTCACCTACATAAATTAGAATTGAGCCGTAGTAAAGTTAGCTTTGAAAAGCGCGCTACAGCGCGTAGCGCGAAGCAGTCACCCTCCGTTTTCTGTCGGTGGCGCCTTTGTCGCGATTGAAGGCTTCGGTGTCTCCCTCTAACGGGAAAGGGGAAAAGTGGGCTGTTCGCGTGGGTTTAAGAGGTGTCTGTATGGGCTCTCGTGGAGAGTTGGCATCGGGGCATCAAGAAGCGATTGTCTGTCGGTGCTAGAGGGACAGCACGCAGACCGCGGCATCAGCGTAAGCGACGCGAGCAGCGGCTCCGTGGTATGGGGCGTTAACTGCTCTTCGCGAAAGGAATCTTCCTGAGCGTGTGTCCGCAAGGGGCCTAATCCGCAGTTCGGCCGTGTGCTGTCGACCGGCGGGGAGGTTCTGAAAATCGGCGCGCCTTCCTGCGTCCGTTGAAACGGCTGGCAGAGCATTTGGAGGTGCTGCGTTGGTTCAGTCCTAGGAGTCGCAACGCTCCACATGTTGAGTATTTTTTGTTAACAGATTTTATGAAATTTGATTGAATTCAATTTACTTATTCTTGTTAATTATACCAGCCGTATATTTTGGGGGGTTTCCCGCCATTCATTCTCGTCTGCCCACCCGCGGGAAGGTGGTAATATTAGAAACGGTGGGTCGTTTGTCCACTTCTGAGGACGAAAGGGGGGAGGGGGGGAGGGAGTCAGAGTAAATCTGTGGTTAGGATTGCTTCTTTCCCCTCCTGGCTTACCTACGGGTTTATTCGACTGTTAGCCACTGCCATGTCTGTTAAAGTCTAAGGCACCAATGACTGTACTGTGTACAATGCAAGGCACTAAGACCTGATCCATTCTCTCGCCTGCCATAACTAGTATTACTAGACTCACGTGTAACAGGTACTCTAAGAAAGAAGAAAAATTCCTTTTGCCTCGTGGTAAGAACTAGTCAATTGCATAACAAATTCCTGCTCATCTGGAAGCTGTAACTTGCGTAAATTTGTGTTTATGTATATTTGGCTATAATTAAGAAAGGTTGTTAATGTACGCCGTAGTCATCAAAAACTGTTGTGTGTTTTTCCAATTCAAGACCTTTTAAGGCTTTTACTCAAGGTGATTATGTGTTTTATGCAGGTAGTTGGTTATTAGTGTGTTTTTTTTGCCATGAAAAAGTTTGCCATTTCATTACGGGTAGAAATTGTTGCCTTGATAGGAGAACATGGTAAAAGTTCGCAAGTCCTACCTGGCGAGTGTGTGTGCTTGCCGAAAGTTAACTGGCAGAAATTTGTAAAATTTGTTTTTATGTATTTTGGAAATGTTTTTGTTATTAACTGTGAGTGTTCCCCCGTGTGCATGACTCATGCGTTTTGGTTTTTCTAGTCTGAGAACTTTTGTAAACAGGATTGTCTTTATATGTTGCAGACAAATTATATTCTGCGCCATTTAATGAATGGAGTGAAATTCATTTGTAATTTAGCTGAGCTTGAAATATCATACAGCGTTGCGTTGTATACGTTAAATTGCTTGCCTTTAGCCGGCCGAAGTGGCAGTTGGCCTTTGGCTGTGCTGCGGTGAGGACACGCTGTTTGTGTTCCTGCCGCGGAGCGAGCGCTTGTGTTGTTTATATCGTACTCGGCCGTTTCGCGCGTGCCGTACTCAGCATACAGATCACCATGGCGCACCAATACAGAAAATCGACGCTCAAATTTACGTTCCGCAACGAATTCGCACGGCCCAAAGCACTCGAAGTCGAACCATTTCTACGAGAAGAAGTTAAAATCCCGGCGACCGACATTCTCGGCATTCACTTGTCCATTGTGAGTAGTATCGTATATGTCAAGATCATCAACGACGCAACATGTGAACGGATCCTTCGGGACACGAAACAGGCCTCCGTTTCTGCCATGCTGATGGCAATGTGGGGACTGTACACGTCGATTATTCTGGCATGGGACTTCGCACGATCAGAATTTTCGAACTTCCTTTCGAATTACCGGCGGAGGACGTCGTGACAGCGCTGCGCCCCTACGGCACGGTCCATGATCATATTGCGGAAAAATGGACGCAATTCCAGACATATCCTGTGCTGAATGGAGTCCGCCAGGTCCGAATAGAACTTAAAAGACATGTACCTTCATATCTGACTATCGGTGGCTGCCGTGCCATCGTCATCTACGATGGGCAACCAAAGACCTGCTCTGGTTGTGGGAAGGAAGGACATCTTAGATCAGAATGTCTCCAACGTCGAATCACGCAACTGCCGCCGGCTGACGCAGACCCGCCATCGCAGCCGACGCTGCTTCCCGTGACTTATGCAGCAGCCCTCACGACAGCTACCATTTCACCACGACGGCCGACGTCCACTGTTGAGTCGCGGCTCCATCCTCCAATACAGGGCGATGACGACACACCCGTTCCACAAGCTACGGATTCAATTCCGATGCCGCCGCCCCCGTCGACGGATAACAACATACATGACGATAGCATGGCCGTAGACTCGCTTATTGTGCCTACAGCTGCCTTTGTGCCGGAACGTCGGGAATCTTTGCCGTCGTCTGACACTGAAGGACACTCCAGGAAGCAACGCTCCCCGAAGCGACGGAAGCGGAGGCGTAGAGCAACTTCCGAACGGGATGCGACGCAGCCTCCAGAGGACGGAGACTCCACCTTCAATGACGACGCTACCACAGAGGCAGCCGCCATTTGCTGCAGTGTGGCACCACCGAACGGAACTGAGGACAAACCACATATACCTACAGTGGCAACATCGGATGCCGATATGCAGGACAGATGCTGCCCACCACCTTCTGGAGTGCAAGCACCCATGCCGAATCCTGAGGACGCTAGGGAAGCAGATCTTGCATTGAGTTCCCCGACGTGGGCGGATGACCACGACGACGACGGAACCATGCAAGTTACGCCAACGGGGCCCACGCCATTGGCGCCGGCTCTCTAGAAAGGACGGCAGGTGCGGTTTGTGGGGATGCGGAGGTGTCAATAGAGTCAGAAGCGCCATAGGCAATTCCAGTCTTAATGGATAACTTAACACCTGCGGTTCGGCAACAAGCATATCGTATCGCCACGCTGAACCTCAACACGATACGAACGGCAGTGAAGATCCAGTTGCTGCGTGAGATGCTTCGTTCTGCGGATGTTGACATTGCCCTGTTGCAAGAAGTGTATATAGCGGCCCTCCCCGTTTTCTAAGGTTACGTGACACCTATGTCACCGGCGGACCGGAATGGCAGCGGTACGGCAATACTAGTGCGCGACGGAATTGCCATCGAAGAAGTGACTTACCTTCCATCAGGAAGGGGGCTGGCGATCACAGCACTGGGCACACGCATCATTAACATCTACGCTCCATCAGGAACTGACCAACGCCGCGAACGATCGCTGTTCTACTCGGAGGATATCGCCCCCCTCTTTATCAGCCGCTACGATCAATATATCTTCGGCGGCGACTTTAACTGTGTGCTCCACCCCAAAGACCAAGTCCCACACTTCTCGACTTGTCAAGAACTTCGGCTCCTGGTTCGTGATCTGCTTCTCACTGACACGTGGGAGACAGTGCACGGTGACCGTCCCGGGCTGACATACCTTACTAGTCACCCAGCCAGTCGCCTAGACCGCATTTATGTCTCACGAGCTCTAGCGCCGGGAGTATTGGACGCCGAACGTTGGCCGCTTGCCTTCTCCGATCATAGCGCTTTCATATGCACACTCACTCTACAACAGCAGCGAATATGGCGCAGCCGAGGACCCTGGAAGCTGAATGTGGCACATCTTCAAGACCCGGAATGCCGTCGAATTATCGCCAACACATGGCTGGATTGCGAACGTCGTCTTTCCCGATATCCTTCGACTCTAGCATGGTGGGTGGACTGTGCAAAACCAGCGTTTCGGCGTGTGCTAACTCAATTCGGTAAAGATATCGCAGCTTGGCATCGTCACACATTGGACTTTTATTACACGATGCTTCGCGAACTCGACGGCCAACCACCATCTCTAAACCGACAAATGGGAAGCCGCCGAATTAAAGGTCAAATATTGTCTCTTACGAGGAAACGTTTGGAGGGGGTCGTCGTGCGATCGCGACGTCACGACCGAGCGGAAGGAGAAAACCCGTCTATGCATCACATCGTGCTCGACAGCCGCCGACGCCGACAGCAGCTGATCACGGACCTCGTATTGCCAGGTGGTAGGGTCGTACTGACTCAGGCCGCGGTTACAGAAGCCTTTGCAGATCACTATCGCCAGTTTTACGACGAGGTGAATACAGAGGAAGAGGACGCGGACGATCACGACATACTGCAGCACGTGTCGCACACCCTCGACAATGCAGCAGCGGCGACGCTGTTAGGTGGAATTACATGGGACGACATCGAGGACGCTCTTAACAAGGGAGCACTCAACAAATCCCCCGGGCCAGACGGACTGCCGCTCGAGTTTTATCGGACTTTCCGCGATCTAATGATGCCCCGATGGATCAGCATGTACCAAGAACTGATGACCCCCGGTTCCCACGTGCCACCTGCATTCGTGGAAGGTCTCCTTATACCGATACACAAGCCTTCCAGAGGTCGGACGGTCGAGGACTACAGGCCCATTACAATGCTCAACTCGGACTATAAAATCTTCGCCCGACTACTCGCCAGCCGCATAAAGCAGGTTCTGCCCCTACTCCTCTCAATGGAGCAAACGACACAGGGCGGAGTGACCAACATGCAAAAGGCAACCAGCGAATGCAGGGATTTAATAGCCATCGCCAAATGCTGTCGCCTTCGAGCTGCTCTGATCTCCATTGATTTCGACCACGCCTTTGACAGAGTTCACCACAAGTTCCTTCTGTCCGTTATGGCCCGCATGGGCTTCCCGCCTGACTTTCTCGACATCTTTCAGCGCCTTTTCCGTGGAGCTGCATCCCGTGTACTGGTGAATGGACGGATTGCGGGTCCCTTTCCGATCCGACGGTCAGTTCGCCAAGAATGCCCACTCTCCATGATCCTTTACGCGATCGCCCTCGAACCACTTGTCGGAGGGTAGAAAAACAGGCTCTCGGGAATGTCATTGAGGGATCACACCTTTCACTGCAGGATATATGCTGATGACCTTCTATTACTTGTCCGATCTGGTGACGAGGTACGATCGGCGATACAATGGATCAATCGCTATGGATTGGCAGCGGGCAGCCTCATGAATGTGGCCAAGTCGGCAGCGATGCCGATTGGGAGAGGTCTACAGGAGGACGCTTTAGCCCCACTCCCACTAGTTAACAAGATCCGGTCCTTGGGCATAACATTTACACAGGATGTGCGCCGCACGGCTGCAATGAACTATGCACGATTACTACAGGCCATACGCACAGAAGTTCGCCGGAACTTACTTCGACGGATGGACCTCCTACAGCGTGTGGAATACCTCAACCTTCACGTGGCGACTAAGATGATCCACATGGCCCAGGTCCTACCGATATCGACAGCGGTGGCACACAGACTGCAAGCAGCGTTTGTATATTACCTTACCGCCGGACACCTATTCAAAGTCCGCTACGAAACACTCACCCTCCCTCCGCGTGATGGCGAACTGGGACTTATAAATGTACGAGCAAGAGCTACAGCGTTATACTTGTGCACAATGATGAAATTGTGGACCCACAAAGATGCTTCCCTTACGGGACGTCTGTTAGAGGAATTGCTGCCGGCGTCTCTTCTGCCACCTGTCACGGTTGCGCACATTACACCTTCACTCTCGCACCTCTCGGCATTTATTCTTGAATATAGTTACGTGCACCCAGACCTTCCCAACACTCGCACTCCCAAGGCGAGAGACGTTTACAGACTGCTGCTAAGGTCCATCCCTCGGAATGTGATTGAGAGGAAGAGCCCTACGACCCTATGGCCGGCAGTGTGGAGAGCGGTCCAGAAGCCGTTCCTCCCCACGCGGGTACGAGCCGCGTGGTACCAGGTGGTGAACGGGAAGGTTGTAACACGATAACGGCTGCACGCTATTGGGATGACGGATTCCCCTCTTTGCCCACGTTGCCACCTCGTGGATACTGACGAACACCGTTTAACATGTGGATCGGCGTTAGAGGTATGGCTGCTAGTGCAGAAGATCCTCGCCTGCTACCTACGTATCGCGCCTCGCACAGTTGAGCCACGGCTCCTCCTTTGTCCAGAGGATACTTATTTCCCACCTGCGAAGACTCACGCTCTCACATGGTTTAAAGGCATGTCCATATACTACCTCTTTCGCGATGATGAGAAGACGGTGCTTGATTACTGGCAATTTCTCCAGGACAGTCATAGCACACTTGAGTGTACACCCCGATACCGACAGCTATTCGCGAACTATTTGCGCAGCGTCTTCGACAACCCCCCTCACAGTTGGGGAGTACCGGGCAGAGGATGACCGCCGACATGGGGCTCCACACGCCGCGAAATGTTGTAACAATTTGGAACATGGAATCTGTACGCCGAGGGGCCATGTCCATGGAATGGCGTGCGGGATTTGGTTACATTTTTCTTTCGTTATTATCTATCATCACACTATTAGTTTCAAATTCTTTTTCATAGTTTCGAAGAAACTCTTGTTCTGTTGTTGCTACGGCTGTAATTTTCTAATTTTGTTTGTTGTAACTGAAAGACGTCTTTTGTCCATGTAATAAAAAAAGGCGTTGGGTTAGTAAGCGAAAGGTTAAGAGTTCAAAAAAAAAGTGGCCGTGCGGTTAAAGGCGCTGCAGTCTGGAACCACAAGACCGCTACGGTCGCAGGTTCGAATCCTGCCTCGGGCATGGATGTTTGTGATGTCCTTAGGTTAGTTAGGTTTAACTAGTTCTAAGTTCTAGGGGACTAATGACCTCAGCAGTTGAGTCCCATAGTGCTCAGAGCCATTTGAACCATTTTGCTTGCCTTTACTTGCCTTTTACTGGCGTGAAATTTTTTATAATAATTTAAACGTCCTTTCCTATCGTAAATTGTGTCTTATTAGTTAAATGATTGTTGGTGTTTTTTTTTAAATATCGTAAAGTCTTGCACCAAGTTTGAATAAAGCGTGTTACTGAAAATTATGTGTAATTTCAGCAGTTATTCCTTGGCACCTACTTCCACTTAACATTTTGGGTATTGATTGAAATTAATAACCTTTGGTGAACCAGTAGTAATTTTACGGTTCAAGAATGTTGTGAGCCACCAATAGATTTGCTGTAATAGACGCTGATAGGTAAAAGTCGGCAGTCTTTGTAACACTTAGCTTCAACTCTTCTCTGTTTCAGATTGCCGAAAACCTCAGCGACCTCAAAGTTGTAACATTGCAGTTACCTGACAAAGTGTAGGCCGTGTGAGTGGATGGTAAGCTGCACTAATAACAGTAATTTTTCTTATATTTAAGTGCATTATGTGATCTGAGTCACGATCACAAATGTTTGTTAAATGTTTGAATGTTACTTCCCAGATGTCACTGCGTTGCATTACAGCACACTCAAATTAGTTTCATATTCCTTGCTACAAATACAGTGAGATGAGAAAAATCATGGGGTACCTCCTAACGTACTGTCGGACCTTCTTTTCCCCTGTGTAGTGCAGCGACTCGACGTGGCATCGACTCAGTAAGCCGTTGGAAGCCCTCTGCAGAAATATGAAGTCATGCTTCATCTATAGCAGTCCATAATTGCCAAAGTGTTCCCGGTGCAGGATTTTGTGCACGAACTGGCCTCTCGATTAAGTCCCATAAATGTTCGATGGGACTCATGCCAGGCAATCTGGGTGGTCAGATCATTGACTGGAATTGTCTAAGATCTTCCTCAAACCAATTGCGAAATACTGCGACCTGGTGAGAAAGCAAATTCATCCATAAAAAATACATCGTTGAATGGCTGCAGATTATCTCAAGTAGCCGAACATAACCATTTTCAGTCAATGATTGGTTCCGTAGGACCAGAGGACCAAATTCATTCCATGTGAACACAGCCCAAACCATTATGGAGACGCGACGAGCTTCCACGGTGCCTTATTGAAAACCTGGGTCCATAGCCTCGGGGGTCTTCGCTACACACGAAGCCTAACCCCCAGTTCTTACTAACCGGAATCGGGGCACATCTGAGTAGGCCACGGTTTTAGGGTCCAACCAACCCAGGAAGGGCTCTGTAGGAGATGTCGTGCTGTCGTTGGTCTGCTGTCCGGTAGCACTGACACCTCAATGCAAACGCCGCTGCCCTCGTCATTAAATGAAGGCCGTCGGCCACTACGTTGTCCGTGGTGAGAGGTAATGCCTGAAATTTTGTGTTGGATTCAGTTGCGTTCTGTGGGGGATGAGAGCAGACAGCGAGGTCATCGGTCTCATTGGATTAGGGCAGAATGGGGAAGGAAGTCGACCGTGGCCTTCCAAAGCAACCATCCCGGCATTTGCCTGGAGCGATTTAGGGAAATCACGGAAAACCCAAATCAGGATGGCTGGACGGGGGATTGAACCGTCCTCCTCCCGAATGCGAGTATAGTGTCCCAGTCACTGCGCCACCTAGCTCGGTATATTTGGTGTCCTCGGCACACTTTGGACCTCGGAATATTGAATTCCCTAACGATTTCCGAAATGGAATGTCCCAAGCGTCTACTAGCTCCAGCTATCTTTCAGCGTCCACAATCTGTTGATTCCCGTCGTGGGGCCATAAATATGTCGGAAACCTTTTCACATGAATCACGTGGGAACAGATGGTAGCTATGCCAATGCACTGCTCCTTTATGCCTTGTGAACACGATATTGTGGCAATCTATATATGTGCATATCGCCATCCCATAACTTTTTGTTACGTCAATGTACTTACCATACTTATAGATGACGGTCTGTATAATGCCGATTCACGAATCCATGTTACTTCCGTTTAAAATTGACACAATGGCAGCTGATCGATACGTGTCGCGCACGCCCATGAGTTGTCAGTACTAGAAGACCAAAAACTGATTCAATTGGCTCTGAGCACTGTGCGACTTAACATCTGAGGCCATCAGTCTCCTAGACTTACAACTACTTAAACCTAACTAACCGAAGGTTATCACACACATCCATGCCCGAGGCAGGATTCTAACTTGCGACCGTAGTAGCAGCGTGGGTCCGGACTGTAGCGCCTAGAACCGCTTTGCCACACTGCCGGCTCGAGTTGAATCTGCCTTTGAACTACTTGGACGTATCACTGCAAGAAGAAAATGACACGATAATATCATCGTAGCTCCTCAGCTTCATGAATGAGAAGGAGAATAATAGTATTTCTGCGGCACATCACACCAAGTTCAGACTTTATTTTAGGTTAGTTTGCGCATATTTTGCACCTTACAGAAATAAAAGATGTGCAACCAGTTCAAGAAACCGATCAGTTAGCTGAAAAACTGGCAGTGTAGCACATTTTCTTCTGTAATACACAAGTGTTTGGTTGAAATTATTAAAATAATTTTTCTCTCTGTCATAGTTCTAATATAAAGGAAAGTTAATTGCCGGTGTACAAGACAGTTGATACGTTTTCAATTACTCCAATTGCAAATGTGCGATAACTAATAATGTTCAAAAATGGTTCAAATGGCTCTGAGCATTATGGGACTCAACATCTGAGGTCATCAGTTCCCTAGAACTTAGAACTACTTAACCCTAACTAACCTAAGGACATCACACATTCATGCCCGAGGCAGGATTCGAACCTGCAATCGTAGCAGTCACGCGGTTCCGGACTGCAGTGCCTAGAACCGCACAGCCATCACGGCCGGCTGGGAAGTTAAGTAATTCCTTATTTATTATTAAGAGCAAATGTCTTCATATGCTAATTGAACCCGTTCCTGCTACATCTGGTCACCTTTCTCCTTAAGGTGAAAACAGTGGAATGTTTAGAAAATCTCTTTTTTTAACAGTCTTGCGTTTCATTTAGGTAATAACTTCTGCATAGTATTGAATCACGGTGATGGTTCAAATGGCTCTGAGCACTATGGGACTTAACTTCTCAGGTCATTAGTCCCCTAGAACTTAGAACTAGTTAACCTAAGGACATCACACACATCCATGCCCGAGGCAGGATTCGAACCTGCGACCGTAGCGGTCTCGCGGTTCCAGACTGCAGCGCCTAGAACCGCACGGCCACTTCGGTTGGCAATCACGGTGATAAAAGCCCTTATTTACTCTCCCGCCAACGACAGGTTCACAGCAACGAAGAGGGAGAGAACTTAATACAACTTGTATTCATTAAGATGGCAAGTTGCTATTAAGAAACTTAAAAAGACAGTACAAAATTAATTTCAAAAGGAAATAAATCACACCCCTAAGGTCACCATTTTCAAATAATATACGTCTGTTCTGACACTTTCATAATTATCTTTTTTGAGTTTGTATCCATCACTTAATTCCTAAATTCCATATGCTTTTTTGACTCAAAATAATATATTGGGGTGGTGTGGTACCATCCTCAGTAGAAATAAATTTATATATTCTTTCATAGAAGCCTCTAAGTATTTTATTTTCAATTATGCATATGCTTTCTCCCTTTCAGTCTGTCTCTTTTTGCCGGCCTGGGTGGCCGAGCAGTTCTAGGCGCTACAGTCTGGAACCGCGTGACCGCTATGGTCACAGGTTCGAATCCTGCCTCAGGCATGGTTGTGTGTGATGTGCTTAGGTCAGTTAGGTTTAAGTAGTTCCAAGTTCTAGGGGACTGATAACCTGAGAAGTTAAGTCCCATAGTGCTCAGAGCCATTTGAACCATTTTTGTCTCTTTTTTTTCGAGCGGGAGATTCATCTTGTCCTCAACATTCATTTTCTTCCTCTTACGTAAACTTGTCCTGGGGGGACAAAGACCTTTGTTTCTCTATACAGGAGTTGAATGTCCATTCGAAACACTTAATTCATATGCTTTCCATTGTGTGCCAGCCTAGTCAGCTGTAACTAGCTATGACGTCATGAATGTTGTGCAATACCTTAAAAGTAAAGTAAATAATCTGAAAAGTCAAAGCATGTCAGGAGTGATGCTAAAATAATATGTTAAGCTTCAGTTTAGTAACTTTAACAGTTTTCGAAATTTGGACGTTTTACGTAAAAATCGTCGGTGCAACAGGAAGCAGCTAGAAACTTCAAAATTTATATTCGGATTCCTATTTCATTGTAATGTAATGGAAAGAGTATCCTGGATCTCACAAAGTAATATTTTGGCTGAAATTCAAGATTTTCTGTTTTTTGTGTATTAAAAGTACGGAAGCAAGATAGATTAAGTAAGTGATTAGAAAAAGCTAGGATGCTTAGATTTATGTAGAATGGAGATACACTACAAAAACAAAATTGTGAGAAGTTTCCGAAAGGTAGCTATAAAACTATAGCTGTAGCGTCTCTCCAAATGGCAAGTTCAGAGCTCATCTATTGCGTGCAGTGCAACTAAAATAATTCTCTCGCCAAAATTATTTAGCCTAGCCACATCAGAATTTTATTACAGATACTTACCTGTGTGCTGATAGCACAATTAAATTGAGAGCTTCATTGGCCTGCAGCGAATGAAGCAATTAATTATTTAGTAACTTGAAGTGGTGTTCTGCTATCCTAGCGGCTTGTCAGGAAGGCAAATTTTGTCGGCTGCACCTTCAGTGGTCCGCACCGCGGCTATATAAATAAGAGCGCTGCGAGCTAGAGTCAGGTCCCAGTTCGCTTCTAGATTTGTATCAGCGCACACTCCGTTTCGGAAGCCGCGTCGCGTCCGTGCAGTTGCAAGGAACAGCCTTGGATGGCGTATTATGTAACTCGGTATGCACATAACAATGAGTTGGCGTTGGGGTAAAGTATTAATTGCGGAACGACTTCAGTGATTTATTCTCAGTTTGCGTATGTCGTATTTTCACGTGTCGCCACAGGACAGACCTTCTACCATTACTAGCGTGGCATTTGATGAGTAATAACATCAAATTTTGGCGAGGATTCACTTTGAACATTTACTTCGGTAAGGGTTATTGAACAGTTTCTTAATCTAGGGATAATAGGACCCACACAATAGACTCTGAACGGCTATGATAGTATAATGCTGATAGTAGCATTGCTTGGTTGATAATTTATTTGTCTGGAATTTTACGCTTTGTCGTTTTCAGAATATAGTGAAAATTGTTATAGTAAACTGCATTTTCTATGAATCCCAGACATCCTAAATCCTCAGAGTAATGAACTTCAATGATCAATAACTTTATTTCTACGTCAGAGTGGGTACAGTGCACTTTAATCACAAGCATCACGTTTTTGCTAATCACTTTCTGGTTGACAACATTGTAGTTAGAGAACGTGTGTTGAAAATCGCAAATAATAGAAATATAATTCTCCATATGCCCGCTCGCAGTCTCTCTTTCGTGTCAGGCTCTCCCAGGTTAAGTGATATTGATACAATTTCTGTATTATCTCTGGAATGAGTCATAATGTTTGAAACAATACTGCCGGTCTTTTCTTCTACCTGAAAGAATACAATATTGGAGACAACTTTGCAACAAAATATTTCCTGTTTTAGCTCGTCAAATGTATCAATATACTGTTTGCAAAACATTTAAGGACACATCTAAATTTCGTTGAATCCACATGTCACCTAAGTATCAATATTTCAGTCAGTGTTTTACATGATGTATTACAGATCTAAATTACAAGTTTATAGTTAAAATTTCACAACTGTAATTCTAATGTTTTTGGAGATATCTATTTCTTCCGTTTTATAACAGAGCTAAAGAAATCCTCTTTTTCAGACTAAAATGTTTCCTTCCTCTAAAGTTGCTGGTTCTACGGTTATTAAATTTTAAATGCTGCTTCATTACATCATAGCTATCACAAGAATAATAATACAAAGTGGGAAAAAAGTGCCTAGGTTCCTACTGATCCGCTTAGCTCTCAACCAAGATTATTTTTAAATTACGCTGTAGGAAATATTGCATCCAGCTTATCGTTTTTTAAACGATTTTATTATATAATTACTAGGTTAGGGCTTGAGATAATTTTCAGTTAAAGGATGGCTTTTCAGGATGACGCAGTTGTGAAATAAGTCAACGCTACCATGTGACAATGGTCTCTGGCCCGAAACTGGTAATGGTATAATAAAATCATGTCAAGGAAACCTGTCGGTCGTCGCAGCATTCCCTTCAGTGTAATTTAAGAAAACAGCTGCCGTGTTTTCCAACAAAAATGGATAAAACAATAAGACTATTTTTCCCCGGTGAATTCCGTGGCAAAATTGGTCAGTTTCGTTCCACGATAACTTCCGATTGGCAACAGTCCGACTCATTTTGACTGCTGATCCATTACAGACAAGACGAGGAGAAAACAAATGCGCTGTCAGTTCTTATTTACTGACTGATTCTGCCACAGAATTTATCAGGGAAAAATGTTGTTTGATAGGTGACGAAATGAGTAGTTAGTATACGCATGATTTGTATGCTGTAATAAAGCAGCAAGAAAGATTCCATAGCTGTAAGAGTAGCAGTTTTCGAGAACGGAAATATTTTAGTCAGAAAAACAGGATTTTTTGCTCTGTTTACAAAACGGTAAAACATTTCTTTATTAGAGCTTCAGCAGCGAAATTTCACTGAAAATTCGTAATTAAGATGTCTAACATAATGTAAAATACTGAATGAAATGCTGTTACTTTAGGGAACACGTGCGGATTCGACGGAATTTCGATCTGGCCCTAAACATCTTGCAAATTCTTCAACAGAACACATAATTTTTCCCAAAGGCAGTGAAGCGGAAGCTACTGGCAGATGAAAATAGTACGCTTAAAATCAAGAAATTTGCCTCTTGTCTTCCATGTTGAATTGTACTCACAAGGGAACCTCCCCATCGCACCCCCCTCAGATTTAGTTATAAGTTGGCACAGTGGATAGGCCTTGATAAACTGAACACAGATCAATTGAGAAAACAGGAAGAAGTTGTGTGTAACTGTGAAAAAGGAAGCAAAATATACAAACTGAGTAGTCCATGGGTCAAATAAGCCGCATAATGGACAAAGTGAGCGTAGGAGCGCCGTGGTCCCGTGGTAGCGTGAGCAGCTGCTGAATGAAAGGTCCTTGGTTCAAGTCTACCCTCGACTGAAAATTTTACTTTCTTTATTTTTGCATAGTTATTATCTGTCCGTTCGTTCATTGACATCTCTGTTCACTGTAATAAGTTTAGTGTCTGTGTTTTGCGACCGCATCGCAAAACCGTGCGATTAGTAGACGAAAGGACGTGCCTCTCCAATGGGAACAGAAAACATTTGATCGCAAGGTCATAGGTCAACCGATTCCTCCACAGGAAAACACATCTGATATATTCTATACGACACTGGTGACGGCATGTGCGTCACATGACAGGAATATGTTGTCGACCCACCTAACTTGTACACTTGGCGAATGGGTAAAAAGATTCTTCTACCTTGCCCGATTTAGGTTTTCTTGTGGATGTGATAATCACGCCCAAAAAAGTGATGAAAACATAAGAGTTTGTCACATAAACTGAAAATAAAAAATTAAACCTTTCACTCAATGGAAGATTTGAACCAAGGACCTTCCGTTCCGCCGCTACTCACGTTACCACGAGACCACGGCGCTCCTGCGTTCCCATTGTCCTTCATGTTGCTTATCTTCCCTTGAACTACTAAGTTTGTATATTTTGCTTATTTTTTCACAGTTACACACAACTTCTTCCTGTTTTCTCAATTGATCTGTGTTCAGTTTTTCAAGGCCTATCCACTGTGCCAACTTATAACTAAATTTCAGGGGGGTGCGATGGGGAGGTTCCCTTGTCAGGAAGGCGTAGTTATCATACTGAATCGTTCTTTGGTTTCGCTCAGACATTTGATCCTGTTCCAAGCGTTCTTTCTCTTCTAGTTCTGCGACATGAGTCCCTAATGTTTATCCATATGTCCTCGAAAATATCACTTAAAATGCCATGCAATATAGACCTATTACAAATAAAAGCGTACTAGCTTAATTATCCTTTCAGGTTTTCAGCAACAGGAGGATCTTACCTATCTGTAGTACTTTGCTTCAGTATCTCTACAGAATACATCAGCAGAATTGTGGAGGAAGTACTGTCCGCATTTATTTATTTTCAGTTCCTTGAACACAAAAACTTTTGCGACGAGGAAAGGAATTTTCGTCCAAATGGCCGTTTTCCAGCTGTGAGGATACTGGAACAAAGCACCCTTGTGCTTCTGATGCCTTACTTACTTTCCGAACAGCCCTCATATTTCCAAAACTTAAAGAATACTTTCGGGGACAACACTCTGCTACTGATGAAGCGAGGCAGGCAGAGGTGAGGCAGCGCCTCCGTCATCAAAGTTAAACATTCTACAGCGACGGTATGAGCAAACTGGTCTCTCGGTGCCAGAAATATGTTCCTCACCAGTGGGACTATGTTGAGATACAAATATCTAGACTTGATGAATACAGATGTACTATGTTGATAAATTTCGTGTTAATAAAAAAGCTTCAACAGTTTTCACGTAAAAAATTTCAGCATACCCTCGTACTTAGCGAACCGCCCTCACAAATGGAGCACGGATAGTGAAGTGTTGGCAGAAGAGCCAACACCGTGTTGCTAGAGGAGGCCGAAATACAGGCGTTTAATTACACGCAGACTGGCGTGAGGTCTGGAACAGGACAATGTCTTGACAATTGCAAATAAAGTACGTAGATGATGTAATACTTAACTTTAATCCATAATTTGTGTACATCGCTATTGACTGTACATGCTTCAATATAAATATCAATTGAATAAAAAAAAATGGTTCAAATGGCTCTGAGCACTATGGGACTCAACTGCTGAGGTCATAAGTCCCCTAGAACTTGGAACTACTTAAACCTAACTAACCTAAGGACAACACACACATCCATGCCCGAGGCAGGATTCGAACCTGCGACCGTAGCGGTCGCGCGGTTCCAGACTGTAGCGCCAGAACCGCTCGGCCACCAGCGGCCGGCAGGAATTGAATACGGCGCCTTGCTAGGACGTAGCAAATGACGTAGCTGAAGGCTATGCTAACTATCGTCTCGGCAAATGAGAGCGTAATTTGTCAGTGAACCACTGCTATAAACGTCGGCTGTACAACTGGGGAAGTGCTAGTAGGTCTCTCTAGACCTGTCGTGTGGCGGCGCTCGGTCTGCGATCACTGACAGTGGCGACACGCGGGTCCGACGTATACTAATGGACCACGGCCGATTTAAAGGCTACCACCTAGCAAGTGTGGTGTCTGGCGGTGACACCACAGAAAGGACAATTTTACCTAAGCCACCTAAGCCTTAGTTTCTCTCTAATTTTACATTCATGAACACCGTTATTCACAAAGCGTCTTATAGCTTCTGCCAATGGAGCTAAACATCTACGTCACGTTTTCGCGCTTATTAAAAGAACCTGTGACGAAATGCGCTGCTCTTTTTTGGACATTTCCTATTTGACTTCTCACGAACTGACCAGCAGCGATCATGAATGGGTGTAACGAGGGTGGATTACATATGCTGAGGATTCTCTCAGTGATTCTCATATTGGCATCTGCCTTTCACACAATTAATTTTAAGTGATCGTTCCTCTGTAAGTCGCTCCATACTCTCAGATATTTAATGGGAATGACTGTTTACAGTCACTGTTTAACAATCCTGTGATCAGACACTAACGGAGTTTTCCGCCGATTTTTCCTCAATAGGTTACACTTGCTTGTGTTGTGGGGCAGGTTCTAATCCCTTCAAGTCTTCCTGCATTTTGGTAAAATTTTCTAGTCTTGGGACTATCCTACGTATAACAACTCTATCCGCAAATACCCTCATGGAACTTGAGGCGTTATGTCTAGTTCATTTACTTATAGTGAAAGTTATGTACGGATACCACTCCATAGACGTACGCTCCAGGTTTCTTCTAACAAGGGAACCTCCCCATCGCACCCCCCTCAGATTTAGTTATAAGTTGTCACAGCGGATAGGCCTTGAAAAACTGAACAAAAATCAATCGAGAAAACAGGAAGAAGTTATGTGGAACTACGAAAAAATAAGCAAAATATAGAAACTGAGTAGTCCATGCGCAACATATGTAACATCAAGGACAGCGTTATTAGATTATCGCCGTGGTCCCGTGGTTAGCGTGAGCAGCTGCGGAGCGACAGGTCCTCGGTTCAACTCTTCCCTCGAGTGAAAATTTTAATTTCTTTATTTTCGCGAATTTATGATCTGTCCGTTCGTTCATTGACGTCATTGTTTACTGTAATAAGTTTAGTGTCTGTGTTTTGCGACCGCACCGCAAAACCGTGCGATTAGTAGACGAAAGGACGTGCCTCTCCAATGGGAACCGAAAACATTTGATCGCAAGGTCATAGATCAACCGATTCCTCCACAGAAAAACATGTCTGATGTATTCTATACGACACTGGTGACGGCATGTGCGTCACATGACAGGAATTTGTTGTCGACCCGCCTAACTTGTACACTTGGCGAATGGGTAAAAAGATTCTTCTACCTTGCCCGATTTAGGTTTTCTTGTGGATGTGATAATGACTCCCAAAAACTGATGAAAACATAATAGTTTGTCACATAAACTGAAAATAAAAAATTAAAGTTTACACTCAAGGGAAGACTTGAACCAAGGACCTTCCGTTCCGCAGCTGTTCACGCTAACCAGGGGACCACGACGCTGCGGTGCGAGTATTATCCTTGATGTTGCATATCTTCCGCATGGACTACTGAGTTTATATATTTTGCTCATTTTTTCATAGTTCCACACAACTTCTTCCTGTTTTCTCTATTAATGTGTGTTCAGTTTCTCAAGGCATATCCACTGTGCCAATTTATAACTATATCTGAGGGGGGTGCGATGGGGAGGTTCCCTTGTAAGTATAAGCATTACCAATGCGTTACCAATGACATCCTGTGATACGGTTACTAGAAAGTCTTCAATCTATTCCCAGAGCTTGCCTGGTTTCCGTAGACTGGTATTTTGTTTATTAGGTGGCAGTACGGATTTGTATCAAACATCTTCAAGTCAAGGAACACGCCGCAACTTGGGTACCGCCATTTTTTACCTGCGTGTCGTCGATGAATAGAGTCAGCCGAGTTTTAGGATATCGTACATTGCAGGATTCATGTTGACTTTTAGAGAGTAGTTTTTCGGTTTCCAGAAAGCTCATAATACACGAGCACGCATTGGGTTTCAAAATTCTTCAACTGACTATGTCAGCAAAATAGGCCTGTTGTTATGTGTTTGTGCTGGACGACCCTTCTTGTAAATGAGAATCGCCTGTTTATTTTCCGTTTATTTGGAATACTTCGCTGTTCCAGCGATCTACGCTGGACTGCTAGTAGAAGAGGAACAATTTTTTTTCGCACACTCTTCCTAGAATCGTATCCCACAAACCTCCAGTAGCCTTTTCTCTTTTAATCTATTTTAATTTATTTTATATTGTAGGCTTGTCTACAATGTCACCGTGATACAGTTTATTACGGTTATTGTTGTAGGCTGTAGATAAAGATTTTCACGGTGTTTTGGTGCTGTAAAATATTCCCAGTCGCGGCAGTTCGGAAGATGTGCACGACGTTTCGAGAACAATTTATCTTCCCATCTTCGCCAGAAAGTGAGAAACGTCCTGCATACGTTGCGAACTTCCTTGATTGAAATGTGAGAGGCTCTCTGAAAAATATTTTCATTTCTCACTTTCACTCTCTGCGCTATGCGGTCCAGAAGATAATTTCTGGATGAGTGGGCATTGTGTGACTGTGTGTTGTCGTTGGCGGTTGTACTTTACCCTACAATGAGTCGTGTAGGAGTCAGTTTCGGTCTCTTAAAAGAAGAATCAATAGATATAGTGACTAAATAAACGATGAAACTGAGGGAGGAAGTTTGAGGTATAATAGAATTTAAAGGACCTTTCCTGAATAAGGGGATAGGTCGGCTGTTGCACTACCACTGCTCTCATGTCAGCGTTAGGGTCGTATTATTTCTGAGCACCTGATATTCTTCTGAAGGATTTGTTTGTAGTGTCTGGATTCTCCCGAGATACCTGTACCATAGCACAGTGCTCACATACCAACCATAAAGAACAAGCAGCTGTAGGAGTTCACAGTTTTCAATTAGTACTCGCCGTCTCAGCAGAAATTTTGGGTGGCATACTTGCGCGCAACCTTTCCTTAAAGCTTAAGTTACGTGACTATTGCAAGCAAGACGTCTGTAAATTTCAAGACCTAAATCGTGCCAAGACTAACCTAGATACCAATGAAAAGTTGTCAGACGGTATGTCACCCGTGAAAAGAGCAAATACGACGGCAACTAGCACGCGTTCGTCTTGTACTGATGACTGCGACACTCGTATCTTGTTGGAACCAATACCATATAACTCTAGGAAGTGCCCTTTGTGAAGAAGGGATCATTAATCCACATAATTTACTCAGGGCACACTTCTTAGTCTACTTATGTGGAAATACACTCTTGGAAATTGAAATAAGAACACCGTGAATTCATTGTCCCAGGAAGAGGAAACTTTATTGACACATTCCTGGGGTCAGATATATCACATGATCACACTGACAGAACCACAGGCACATAGACACAGGCAACAGAGCATGCACAATGTCGGCACTAGTACAGTGTATATCCACCTTTCGCAGCAATGCAGGCTGCTAATCTCCCATGGAGACGATCGTAGAGATGCTGGATGTAGTCCTGTGGAACGGCTTGCCATGCCATTTCCACCTGGCGCCTCAGTTAGACCAGCGTTCGTGCTGGACGTGCAGACCGCGTGAGACGACGCTTCATCCAGTCCCAAACATGCTCAATGGGGGACAGATCCGGAGATCTTGCTGGCCAGGGTAGTTGACTTACACCTTCTAGAGCACGTTGGGTGGCACGGGATACATGCGGACGTGCATTGTCCTGTTGGAACAGCAAGTTCCTTTGCCGGTCTAGGAATGGTAGAACGATGGGTTCGATGACGGTTTGGATGTACCGTGCACTATTCAGTGTCCCCTCGACGATCACCAGTGGTGTACGGCCAGTGTAGGAGATCGCTCCCCACACCATGATGCCGGGTGTTGGCCCTGTGTGCCTCGGTCGTATGCAGTCCTGATTGTGGCGCTCACCTGCACGGCGCCAAACACGCATACGACCATCATTGGCACCAAGGCAGAAGCGACTCTCATCGCTGAAGACGACACGTCTCCATTCGTCCCTCCATTCACGCCTGTCGCGACACCACTGGAGGCGGGCTGCACGATGTTGGGGCGTGAGCGGAAGACGGCCTAACGGTGTGCGGGACCGTAGCCCAGCTTCATGGAGACGGTTGCGAATGGTCCTCGCCGATACCCCAGGAGCAACAGTGTCCCTAATTTGCTGGGAAGTGGCGGTGCGGTCCCCTAAGGCACTGCGTAGGATCCTACGGTCTTGGCGTGCATCCGTGCGTCGCTGCGGTCCGGTCCCAGGTCGACGGGCACGTGCACCTTCCGCCGACCACTGGCGACATCGATGTACTGTGGAGGCCCCACGTGTTGAGCAATTCGGCGGTATGTCCACCAGGCCTCCCACATGCCCACTATACGCCCTCGCTCAAAGTCCGTCAACTGCACATACGGTTCACGTCCACGCTGTCGCGGCATGCTACCAGTGTTAAAGACTGCGATGGAGCTCCGTATGCCACGGCAAACTGGCTGACACTGACGGCGGCGGTGCACAAATGCTGCGCAGCTAGCGCCATTCGACGGCCAACACCGCGGGTCCTGGTGTGTCCGCTGTGCCGTGCGTGTGATCATTGCTTGTACAGCCCTCTCGCAGTGTCCGGAGCAAGTATGGTGGGTCTGACACACCGGTGTCAATGTGTTCTTTTTTCCATTTCCAGGAGTGTAGTTTCTGAGCACATACATAGCAGTGTGTTGGTCTACCTTTGGAAAACAATATAGTGATAATTCTACACGACAGGTATTGCACAGGTCCTTGGTTGGTTCCTGGTGGTATGTGGCACCTAATATCTGTGTAAACTTATGTGTTGCGCAACTTTCGTAAATTATAGGCCAATCGACTAGCAGCTGCCAACCGATAGTGTCACAGAACCGTTCCAACGGGTTGAGGTAAGTAAAATACGGTGCTCAGGACATAACACGAATTCACATTCATTCTCCTCAAACTACTGTATCACGATACTGGCGTTGTGAAACTGTTATCCTGCTGGCAAATGCCATCGCCATTGGAGACTTCATCAAACATGAAGGGATGCATATGGTCCCCGTCAATGTTCACGTAGCACACATGTGTTTAGACGTCTTCGATTACTATCACAAGTCTTGTGAAAGTCCTGTTGAATATCCATAACAGTGTAATATTACGTCCACCGCCCTGCGTAAATCATGTGGTGCATCCTTCAAGCTGTCATTCGTCGATATGACATCATATCCGGACACGACCGTCGACATGTTGCTGCAAGAAATGTGATTAATTCGAGCAGGTGACATATTTGGTGGTGTGAAAAACAGATCTACAATTTGATACACACATAGTGGTCAACGAATCATCGCTGACCTCAGAGGAACTACCTGCCCTTCGTCAAAGAAGGAATTTCACTATCATCTCCAGAACTGTACCTACAGAGCATACGGATACCATTGCTAACAGTGAAGCGGGCATCTGAGCCCCTCCATGTGAACAAGCTGTGTAAATACATGTTGCAACCGCCAGGATTCAGTTTCGAGTAGAACCACCTCAGGAAGAGGTATCAGCTATCAAGAGCGAACTGTTACCATGTCCCGACAATGAAATTGCGACCGTTGTAACGAAGACTGAAGATTATGTGCAGAAGACGCAGCGGCCTACTAGATTCGATGTCGCACCAAAAGTAAGTGCACATCAGCGCAGAAGATCACACGGAATACGAATTGGTTAATCAAGGTGTGGTCGTTCTCAACGGACGTACAAAAGAAAATGTGAAAGGGCAGAGGCACATATAATACATAAAGATGATGCACAGCTAAGACCGACAGTAAGAGCTCCTGGCTCCTCGAAATATAAACTGGTTATGCTTGACCTCTCTGTTTAAGCGACAAGTGGAAAAGACCGACGTATATTTACAACACTCGGAATGGCCTTGGAAAATACTGATGCTGTTTCTTTGTATGCTCAGGTACCAATCAGTGGTTTTCTGGAGCATATCGGGTCCATTTTCCCAACAGGTAACCATCTAACTCTTCCATGCATGTCTTACCATGAGATACTTTATGCTAAACATCAATATCTATCAGCTGGGTGTCGCCATTGGTGGTCCGCTTAGTCCAGTGGTTGCCAATCTTTCACGGAGTATTTTTAAAAACATAGATTTGACTTTGCACACCGTATCCTAATGTGTGATTTACGTACGATGGTGACACCTTCGTCACGTGGAGCCATGGAGAGGAACAGCTCACTGACTTTAAGACATCTGAACAGAAACTATGCTAACAATAAATATATTATGGAGGACGAAAAGAACTGACATATACCATTACTACACGTACTGTTTACGAGGAATGGTGGGAATTTTAGCCACTGTGTGTATAGAAAACAGGCACACATGGGCCGATAGATTTACATCCTGCAATATCACAACCCCAGCCATAAAAGTGTGTTGCTTAATACACTCATAACATGCACAAGACGAATATGTGAACCGCAGCATTTAGGACGCCAGGTGTAACGCCGTTAATGCTATCTGGTGACCAGTAGATACTCAACCAGTTGCATGACAACTGTCATCAAACCTTGGCGAAGTGACATGTCACAAGAAGAAAGGTGGGTATTATCTTCCGTGCATACATTCCCATTGTGAAGCGCAGAACAAATACCACGTGAAGACCATTTGCTATCCACCAAGAAGATTAAAGAGTGCCTTAGACCTTCAGATAACAAATGGAACAACTGTCAATTTCGAGGATATACTTGTAACCTCGCCCTTACTAATCGGCATATCCTGCTTGCGATGTAAAATATGATCGTGGATCGCGTGTATGCCTAATGGATTTTTACTAATTGGGTAAGGTTAACTCTCCCGAAGAAGTAATAGCGATAAGTAGGAGTAAAGTGTACAACCGACCGTTCTGATGGAAAAGTCTACTAAAAAAATAAAAAGGAATTAACCCAAACAGGGCTAAAATTCGCGGAAAAAATTAAAGTTATTTTGTGTATTCACTCACGAACAACACTGGATAGAAGAGGAGTACCATGGTCATGAATCCCAAAGTTATACTAATGAACGAAAAGGAAACAATTAACGTTGTCAGCCCACTAGGGCAATTTACATCCAAATTCCTGTACAAGATGATGGGAAGGAAAAAGACATGTATTATTAAACACTGAAGTGGCAACTGTAGGTTGTCACGTATATTTTTATTTTTTTACACTAATTTTAAGTGAGTATGTAATGATAAAGAAAACTGTGAAGTCACGCTTTCGTTATGTTTGGCATTAAATTTTGAAAAAGGTAATGGAGTAATGATTTTAAAATATGAACTTAATCTGTATGTTAGCATTGAACTTCGTTACTTCAACAATGACCTTCAGTGACCTCAACATAAAGTCATCAAAGAAATTTAGAAAAAACGCAAGTACTTTTTACTTTGCAGTTACTTATTTTCCAAATTGGATTTCATATTATTGTATGAACAACTGAGCCTTTTTTACTGACTTGAACAGAATTGCCGGCCGGAGTCGCCGAGCGGTTCTAGGCGCCACAGTCTGGAACCGCGTGATCGCTACTGTCGCAGGTCCGAATCCTGCCTCGGGCATGGATGTGTGTGATGTCCTTAGGTTAGTTAGGTTTAAGTAGCTCTAAGTTATAGGGGACTGATGACCTCAGAAGTTAAGTCCCATAGTGCTGAGAGCCATTTCAACCATTTTTGAACAGAATTAAATACTAGAATACATACCAAACCAAACAGCCATGCGCTCCAAGCTGCATGTAAGATAAAAAAAAAAAAAAACGTCTGCGCTCTTAAATTGTGCATTTCTTTAGATTTGGATTTTTTTCCAGTGATTGATTCTCAAACTTCAAAAATGAAATTACCTTACTTTAGTCATATACTGAAGCCTCTGTTGCACAAAAGTTAATGGAAACTAAGACTGAGGCAAAAATTATTAAACGTGAAATTATTCAGCAATAAACTGGCTGAAGCTATTCAGTTTGTTTCTTATGACACTCAGTTAGCATATAGGGAAAAAAAGGAACAAGGACCCTACTTGGTAACAATGTCTGTGGACAATGAGTACACAATCGCCCTGAGTTTAACTGATTATTATTTAAATAAATCTCGTCAATCAAATCACATTCAGTTGTGCTGCTGGGTTAGCCATTAATACTTTGTACCAATCAACAGTCGTACTTCAGTGATGAGCATACGACGAAAGTCGGAGCCGACGACGAAACAGTTTTACTGGAACTGCTGCTGTTGTAGAAAACGGCAGCATCTTCTGGAGCCATGGCTAATCACAGGAATGGGCAATCGCAATTAATACAGCCTCTTTCACCAGTCCACTGTCCGTACTAGTGCTACCACACATCTGGCCGGCACGAGTACATGATGCCACCGAGAATAGTACTCTCTACTACGAGAGCGTTAACACCACACTTCTGCACACTACAAGCGCTGGAACCCGTCTCCCTCTCTCCGGCCGCTCCAGGCAAATACACTCCTGGAAATGGAAAAAAGAACACATTGACACCGGTGTGTCAGACCCACCATACTTGCTCCGGACACTGCGAGAGGGCTGTACAAGCAATGATCACACGCACGGCACAGCGGACACACCAGGAACCGCGGTGTTGGCCGTCGAATGGCGCTAGCTGCGCAGCATTTGTGCACCGCCGCCGTCAGTGTCAGCCAGTTTGCCGTGGCATACGGAGCTCCATCGCAGTCTTTAACACTGGTTCAAAAATGGCTCTGAGCACTATGGGACTCAACTGCTGAGGTCATTAGTCCCCTAGAACTTAGAACTTGTTAAACCAAACTAACCTAAGGACATCACCAACATCCATGCCCGAGGCAGGATTCGAACCTGCGACCGTAGCGGTCTTGCGGTTCCAGACTGCAGCGCCTTTAACCGCACGGCCACTTCGGCCGGCCTTTAACACTGGTAGCACGCCGCGACAGCGTGGACGTGAACCGTATGTGCAGTTGACGGACTTTGAGCGAGGGCGTATAGTGGGCATGTGGGAGGCCGGGTGGACGTACCGCCGAATTGCTCAACACGTGGGGCGTGAGGTCTCCACAGTACATCGATGTTGTCGCCAGTGGTCGGCGGAAGGTGCACGTGCCCGTCGACCTGGGACCGGACCGCAGCGACGCACGGATGCACGCCAAGACCGTAGGATCCTACGCAGTGCCGTAGGGGACCGCACCGCCACTTCCCAGCAAATTAGGGACACTGTTGCTCCTGGGGTATCGGCGAGGACCATTCGCAACCGTCTCCATGAAGCTGGGCTACGGTCCCGCACACCGTTAGGCCGTCTTCCGCTCACGCCCCAACATCGTGCAGCCCGCCTCCAGTGGTGTCGCGACAGGCGTGAATGGAGGGACGAATGGAGACGTGTCGTCTTCAGCGATGAGAGTCGCGTCTGCCTTGGTGGCAATGATGGTCGTATGCGTGTTTGGCGCCGTGCAGGTGAGCGCCACAATCAGGACTGCATACGACCGAGGCACACAGGGCCAACACCCGGCATCATGGTGTGGGGAGCGATCTCCTACACTGGCCGTACACCACTGGTGATCGTCGAGGGGACACTGAATAGTGCACGGTACATCGAAACCGTCATCGAACCCATCGTTCTACCATTCCTAGACCGGCAAGGGAACTTGCTGTTCCAACAGGACAATGCACGTCCGCATGTATCCTGTGCCACCCAACGTGTTCTAGAAGGTGTAAGTCAACTACCCTGGCCAGCAAGATCTCCGGATCTGTCCCCCATTGAGCATGTTTGGGACTGGATGAAGCGTCGTCTCACGCGGTCTGCACGTCCAGCACGAACGCTGGTCCAACTGAGGCGCCAGGTGGAAATGGCATGGCAAGCCGTTCCACAGGACTACATCCAGCATCTCTACTATCGTCTCCATGGGAGAATAGCAGCCTGCATTGCTGCGAAAGGTGGATGTACACTGTACTAGTGCCGACATTGTGCATGCTCTGTTGCCTGTGTCTATGTGCCTGTGGTTCTGTCAGTGTGATCATGTGACGTATCTGACCCCAGGAATGTGTCAATAAAGTTTCCCCTTCCTGGGACAATGAATTCACGGTGTTCTTATTTCAATTTCCAGGAGTGTACTTCCTATCCCAAAGATTTCACAACGGACAAGCACGGCTATTATCGTTGCTGGTAGATGCAAATAACAATTCCCCTGGCGTTTCCCAGAGCTTAAAAGTTTCACAGTAAGACACAGACAAATACAATGAAACGTCAATATACTTCTACCTGAATTTACACATACAGCGAAGCAATGTCCTTAGTTACTAAAAGAAATCATTTAAGTTACAAATAATAAATGTACTTCAGCAAAAAAATATTATATATCGGTAGCAGGTGCCATGCATCTTTCATTTTCGGTGTTACCTACTGCCTAATGTGTGGATGTCGAAACATCTTTGTCGAAATGGGTGGACGATCCTTCAATAGTACTATCAGCGAACGTAAACGGTAATGCAGGTTGGGACAGGTGGAGAACTCGAACGTGGAGGAGCACGCTCCAGTTTGTTCAGGGAAGCCATAAAGTCCACAAACGCGACAACAGTCTCAATTAGAAAGAAGAAAGCCTCAAAGTAAACCGGTTCTGTGCTCACGTGCTACTGTGAATTATCGTTTTAGGTATCAAAGAGAGAATCAGAGTGGTGTAGACCAGTGAAAGGCCCTCAGCTTCATATAACGTCCGGGCGCGTGTATGATTCCACCCCAACACCAGCAATGGAGGGCAATGGCGTCCATACGACAGTTTGTAGGGGTCGGGCATGTCTGTGGTTATGAAGTATTTGTAATATTCTGGGAGACGAATGGTGACTTGCGAGTAGACGTAAAAATGTTTCAGTTCTAACCATGTTACAGACTTGTGTAATACCGACTTCCACGAGACTTTCTTGAGAGAAAACACCCCTCTACACAATATAGAGCGATGGGGATGGGGGCGTCCACCCCCCCCCCCCCTCCCCCACTGTCATCACCTGGCATCGGCGCCCTAGGTGGAAGGTGAACTTTCGACAATGCCAGCCACTCGTGCTGGCGAAACATCAGGAAAATCTTTTAATACACGTCAGCCGAGGATCCTGAGTCTCAACAATTTTATACCTTGTCACCCGTTCGTGTTTTCACCGAACTTCAAACACTTCCCATATATGTTGACGACAGTTAAATACGAACAGCGGACTACTTTCGCTGATTCCGAGATGTTCGCTGCCAGTTCACTTTGTCAGTATCGCTTATGCCCGTGGATATCCCCATATTTGACTCGTATCGTCTCTTCTCATGTTATATGTATTTATCTCAAGGCGTTGCTTATCCGTTACGCTACAAGGTTGTGGTCATAATGTTTCCGCCGATCAGCGTAATTTGTAACTGAGGGCTCAAGTCGTGTTAGCAGGAACTTCATCTATTGTTACAAAATACACCCTAGCGTTGTATAAAACATTGTAATCAGAATTACTGCAACTGTACGCTGGCAACTTACAATAAACCACCAAGGATGGAGAAGAATTTATTTCTACGGATGTACATTCAGTGTCAATAATAAGCTTTTCAGAATTTTATCATGCTGTCATGAGAGGAATTATGACGGATTACAGTTACTGGCTCGGATGGTTTCACCAGCTGCCTGCTACATGACGTTTAAATATAACATGATAGTGACGAAATTTACTGGCAGATCGTGTCTTTAGCCCGAAACATTGCCTTTTGCAGACAAAGTTCGTAATGACTAAACCAGCTACGACTAACGACCAGTCATCACATCTTCAATTCTGCCGCCTGCCAAACTACGCAGAACCTCTCCAACCCACTCTGCTGCATTAGCAGAAGGAATAGCGCTCAAAAGTGGCTTGCCTTGCTGTTGTGGGCGTTGGTGATTTGTACTTCGCTGACTCAATCAGTAGGAGCATTGACTGTGGGGGGCAAGGTTCCACTCAACGAATTCCATACATACATAGTTTTTATTTGTCAGGCAGCTTCAAGAAGTATACACTGCACTGCAGAGTAATATATTCATTCTATATGGCAATTTCATATGAAACTGCCTCTCGTGAAATTACCTCTGAATTACTAAGCCACGAATTTTCACTTGATTCGAAATTTTGTTTTAATAAACTTCGTTTCGCAACAGAAATGTCCGGCATTTTTATTTCCGTCAGCTTTGGTCCTGACGTCTAAGGTGTTCCAGACGAAATGAATTGACTCCAAACGTATTTAACAGCGGTTGTCAGAGAATAAGCTACATGAACAAATCGATGCCTTCCTACTCTGCCTCCTGCAGAATCTGGTTCACCTATGTTCAAATGGCTCTGAGCACTATGGGATTTAACTTCTGAGTTCATCAGTCCCCTAGAACTTAGAACTACTTAAACCTAACTTACCTAAGGACATCACACACATCCATGCCCGAGGCGACCGTAGAGGTCGCCCGGTTCCAGACTGTAGAGCATAGAACCGCTCGGCAACGCTGGCCGGCTAACCTATGTTGCACACTGTTTAGTAGTCATTATAAAAATTTACGCAGACGTTTAAGGAGGCTACTAGGTGATTAATTCCCTCTTGATAGAATTCCTGTATCGAGTAGGTGAGATTTGTGATCGTAAAAGTCGCCCAAATGTAGGCGACTGTTGTAAGTGCGAATTAGCCGGCTGCACGCACGCGAGCTCAAAACTTAATCTGAGAAATTAGTGCAGCTAAGCCGACTTCGGGCAGAACATGGATCGTGCTAAAAACGCTTGTTACTGTAGCATTTTTATCGTTTGCCTCTCCCCTCCCGTCCTTTCTTCAACCCATCAACATCCAGGGTGGAAAAGGGAAAGGAAATTAAACTGGAAACAAGAAATGGATTAGTGTGTTACACTGGTTACTTGCCGCTTAGCATGTAGTAGTTTAAGCGAAGTCTTAACAATGTTTTACGGTCATTTAAGACAGACTTTTAGTCAGACACCCAAGGCCGCCTTGCCAGGTCCATTGCTCCATAGCTAGCGCTCTCGTATGATTTTCACCAGACGAGTAAAGCTTTGAACCCTGCTATCTGGGAAATACTTCAGGTCCGCATCGAACTGGAGCAGCAGTTGTCAAATCTAAGTGTGTACTGCAGTCGCCAGATAGATGAGCAAACTCGGCGACACACTGCGTAAAGGTCTCCCTTGTGAGGCACAAAATCAGATGTACCATACTGGCAGTTATGTCTGCACCACCATGAAGACGGCACACGACAAACGTCAAGTTGACATGACGTGAACAACATACTGGGAGATGCAAATCATTACCATTTCAGCGCAGCCACACAAAGTAGGTAATCTCACAGTGGGTTTCTCTTCCAGAAATCGTACGTTAGTGTTGGTTGGTTGTAAGAAGATCGTATTATGCCTCTTGTAAGCGAGCACGTGTCGGAATTAGAAGTCGGCAGAATCGTGGCCTATCGTGACCGTGGTACCGCGACTTAGCTACTCACCATGAGCGGGATACCACGACTACCGCACGAATTTGAGGGCTGTACATAAAGTAATTTACGTTTATTTTTAAAAAATGTGAACGAAGTTACAGAATTTGTTTCACAGTACGGTGAAATAACACTCTAAAATTTAATTTCCCATATGGGCGATGTACTTGAGGACAATATTATGGAAATGGAAGAGGATGTAGATGAAGATGAAATGGGAGATAAGATACTGCGTGAAGAGTTTGACAGATCACTGAAAGACCTGAGTCGAAACAAGGCTCCGGGAGTAGACAACATTCCATTAGAACTACTGATGGCCTTGGGAGAGCCAGTCATGACAAAACTCTATCATCTGGTGAGCAAGATGTATGAGACAGGCGAAATACCCACAGACTTCAAGAAGAATATAATAATTCCAATCCCAAAGAAAGCAGGTGTTGACATATGTGAAAATTACCGAACTATCAGTTTAATAAGTCACAGCTGCAAAATACTAACGCGAATTCTTTACAGACGAATGGAAAAACTGGTAGAAGCGGACCTCGGGGAAGATCAGTTTGGATTCCGTAGAAATGTTGGAACACGTGAGGCAATACTAACCTTACGACTTATCTTAGAAGAAAGATTAAGAAAAGACAAACCTACGTTTCTAGCATTTGTAGACTTAGAGAAAGCTTTTGACAACGTTAACTGGAATACTGTCTTTCAAGTTCTGAAGGTGGCAGGGGTAAAATACAGGGAGCGAAAGGCTATTTACAATTTGTACAGAAACCAGATGGCAGTTATAAGAGTCGAGGGGCATGAAAGGGAAGCAGTGGTTGGGAAAGGAGTGAGACAGGGTTGTAGCCTCTCCCCGATGTTATTCAATCTGTATATTGAGCAAGCAGTAAAGGAAATAAAAGAAAAATTCGGAGTAGGTATTAAAATTCATGGAGAAGAAGTAAAAACTTTGAGGTTCGCTGATGACATTGTAATTCTGTCAGAGACAGCAAAGGACTTCGAAGAGCAGTTGAACGGAATGGACAGTGTCTTGAAAGGAGGATGTAAGATGAACATCAACAAAAGCAAAACGAGGATAATGGAATGTAGTCAAATTAAATCGGGTGATGCTGAGGGAATTAGATTAGGAAATGAGACACTTAAAGTAGTAAAGGAGTTTTGCTAGTTAGGGAGCAAAATAACTGATGATGGTCGAAGTAGAGAGGATATAAAATGTAGACTGGCAATGGCAAGGAAATCGTTTCTGAAGAAGAGAAATTTGTTAACATCGAGTATAGATTTAAGTGTCAGGAAGTCGTTTCTGAAAGTATTTGTATGGAGTGTAGCCATGTATGGAAGTGAAACATGGACAATAACCAGTTTGGTCAAGAAGAGAATAGAAGATTTTGAAATGTGGTGCTACAGAAGAATGCTGAAGATAAGGTGGGTAGATCACGTAACTAATGAGGAGGTATTGAATAGGATTGCGGAGAAGAGAAGTTTGTGGCACAACGTGACTAGAAGAAGGGATCGGTTGGTAGGACATGTTTTGAGGCATCAAGGGATCACAAATTTAGCATTGGAGGGCAGCGTGGAGGGTAAAAATCGTAGAGGGAGACCAAGAGATGAATACATTAAGCAGATTCAGAAGGATGTAGGTTGCAGTAGGTACTGGGAGATGAAGAAGCTTGCACAGGATAGAGTAGCATGGAGAGCTGCATCAAACCAGTCTCAGGACTGAAGACCACAACAACAACAACATGATTACCAACCACACTGCGGTATTCATCGCAGCGTCTACCAAGGATTCAAATTCTGCAACCGTAGAATCGTGATACCTGTGACTGAAGCCAACCTACGACGCTGGTTTTCAGTTCTTCCTCATCGCCAAAGCACTTCGAGCCAAGTCACTTGCTTCTTCATGTGCGTGAACAGATGGTAATCGATAGGCGTCAAATCAGAGCTGTAGGGAGGGTTATTCAGTACTTCCCACTTGACGACCGGAGTGGCCGAGCGGTTCTAGCCTCTACAGTCTGGGACCGCGCGACCGCTACGGTCGCAGGTTCGAATCTTGCCTCGGGTATGGATATGTGTGATGTCCTTAGGTTAGTTAGGTTTACATAGTTCTATGTTCTAGGGGACTGATGATCTGAGAAGTTAAGTCCCATAGTGCTCAGAGCCATTTTGAAGTATTTCCCATTTGAACTCTAGCAGTTTCGTCGCAGTATGCTGCATTGTCATTCAGGAAAATCACGGCAGAGCTCAATTTGCTACGACGTTTGTTTCGAATGGCCTTCTCAACTCTGTTCGTGTGTTACAGGGGCAATTCTACATCTATGTCTACATAGTGCGTAAGCCACCGTACGTTGTGTGTCGGAGTGTACCCTGTACAACTAATAGTCATTTCATTTCTTGCTCCACTAACAGATCGAGCATAGGCTATCTTCATATGACTCCTAATTGCTTCTACCTTATCTTCGTGGTCCTTACGCTGTAGAATCATTCTGCAGCCAGCCTCAAATGCCTTTCCTCTAAATGTTCTGAACAGCCTTCATCGAAAGGACTGACGACTTCCCTCCAGGGATTCCCATTTGAGCTTGCGAAGCATCGCCGCAATGCTTGCCTGTTGTTCGAACTGATCGTTAACAAATCTAGCAGCCCCTCTGAAATGCTTCGATTTCTTCCTCTAATCTTGCCTACAGACGAACCATATTTTACTAAAACTTCTGCCAATAAACCAATGTCAACAATTCGCCTTCCCTACTACGATCCTCACACGCTTGTTCCATTTCATATCGCTCTGTAAAGCTGAAAGAAGGCTGTCGTATTTGCCGTCACTATTTTCAAGAAGTTTGTCCATAAACGTTGAATGAAGTTGCGAATTTGGTAAATGTACTCAACGTCTGTCGTATCGATACGATCATATTCTTTGTAACACTGTGTTTGAGACCCGAGATGTTGGTCAGAGTAACTCAGAGAGTAGCGGTGTGTGTTGGACATTCTGGCAATGGACTTCGTTTGAAAACAATGGAATCTGGCTTAATGTGATGTGGAGACAGCAGTATTCAAAGAAGGATTTTGTAATATGTTATGATGAAAGATATTGAGCAAATGACATTATATTAATGGAATAATAATAAACGGCAACTTTTAAGGTAATCTAGTTTTTTTGTGTTTGTAACTGTGTAGCTTCTTGTAGTTAGAAAACTGCATATGGTTGAAGTTAGCTTTATAAATTTTATAATGCAGTATATGGTCTTGTCTTTTGAAACAGGTGTCAAGGAAGATAATTGTACACCGTTCTTAGAAAATATTTTGCTACCTTGTCTAGGTGTGAGAGCTTTATGAAAGGGTGTTTTGTTTTCATCGCCTAATGAGTCGTGGATATTAGTTCCTCATTTTCATTTTTACTCTCATAACTGTGTTTGTATACTCACACTGCACCTCGCGATCTGTATAGTAAGAAGCATTTTACGAAAATTGTCCAATTACCCTCTTCTATTGCAAATCTCAAGTACGGAAAGTGAAGTTTGATTTCTTACAGTCACATCATTATGCCTTACAGCAACCAGTCGCAGAGCAGGCGAGCGTTCCGTGCGCGCAGGCAGGCCGATAAAATTAACTACCATCGAAGTTCTCATCCACTGCAAGACTCAGTAATTGTCAGAGTGTATTTGTGAAAATACCAGTGGAAGGTTTCAGTTAAGTGCTAACTTGTGAATTTTCAAATAGTTTTGTCAGAAAGTCAGATGCGTTAATTTTTATGTTCATTTGTTGTGTAATTACAATAACAATTCTGGTACAGTGATTGTTTACAGGGCTAAACATAAGTATGAGCAATATTCAGGACAAAGATTTTAATATGAGCCATTTTGTTTTGCAGTCAGTGGCATATGTAAATCTCACTGGAAACGGATTGCTTCCTCGCAGAAGAACTGTTTCATACACCTGCTAGTCTGGATTTCGCATCGTATAGTGTGACCTTCATGTATTTACGTTCAAAATTAAATTTCCACTTAGCTCTGCACTGAGATTTAAATATTTCGATATCAGAATAACTTTTACACATTTCTCAGATATCAACTTCACACTTACAAACACGAGTCTTAAAATAATACACAAGAAACTTTCAACGCTACAACCAGATGCATAAAAAGTTCTCGTTCTACCTGCCGCGTCAAATTTGGAGTAAATTCCGAGTTTTCAATGATTACCTCCGTCATCTTCGTCATGGGTGCAACTGACGGTCGCGGACCGGTTTTTTTTTTCTTTATTGTATTTCAATTCCCCATCGGGGCGGGCTGGCAGCAGCATATGCGCTGCTCTTCAGCCGAAAGACATAGAACAAACAATAGAAGACATTTAAAAATAACAAAGGAGAGACTATGGTGAACATAGATATAAAAAAAGGGGGAACATCATGGAAGGCAATAGACAAGAAAGGGGGTGACTGTAAAATGGAGATAAAAAACTGTTTAAAAGTAGCACACACAAAAAGCCACTCACTGCGACAATTAAAAGAACACAAGGCACAGTATGACTGGAGCATAAAAGGTATCGACAGATGGCGTTGCACATAACAACACTGACGGCAAACCTCAAGGCAGTACACAATTAAAATCACACCTCTTGACGCACAGGAGAAACAGCACTAAACACAACACTGACGTGACACACTGACGATGATCAAAACAGAGGATCTGCCAGGAGCAAGGAGAAGAGGGAGACCGGAAGAAGGGAGGGAGGGGAAGAGATGGGGGAGATGAGCGGGGGGCGCGCTGAAGAGGGCCAGGTAGGGAGGGATGTGGGAAGGAAAGAGGCAAGTATGGGGTGCAGGGTCTCAGGGGAGGGGGGGGGGAAGGAGGAAAATCCGCTCTGGGAGAAGGAGGGAAGAGGAAAAAGGGGGTCCTGGGGAGGGGGGGGACAAGGCCAGGTTATAGTTGGAAGGAAGGGTAGATGTCACGGCGAAGTTCGTCATCTGGGAGGGGGAGGCGTTGGAAATTGCCCTGAGGAAGGAGACGGAGGGTGTGGAGATGGAGAGAGAGAGGGATACAGCGATAGAGGCGCGGCAATGGGCGGGGGGTGGAGAGGAAGGAGGAAACCAGAGGGTGGGGGGGATCAAGCCTGCGGACGATGTAAAGGATGCGGAGATGTTCGAGGAACAGGAGGAGGTGGGAGAAGGGGATCAGTTCATACAGGAGCCGTGTGGGGGAAGGAAGGCGGATACGGAAGGCAAGGTGGAGCGCATGGCGTTCAAGGATTTGGAGGGCCTTGTAAAAGCGGGTGGGGGCGGAGATCCAGTGCAGACCAGTGAGGCTTCCGCTTTTATAAGCAATGGACGGCTTCTCATTGGCTGGATGACGTTACGGTGAAAGCGGCGCGTACGGAGGTGGCGGCCTCTATGTCCATATATTTTGTTTGCGCGCTTTATCCAGCATTGCTTGCAGTGCCATCCATCGTAACAGGCGGAGAACTGCGAGCAATGTAAGAAGTCTCCATCTGCGCTTTTTCTTTATCAACTGCGCGCTTCCATGCATTGCTGAGTCCATATCCCGAGTCTCTGTTGAAATTATTTTCACAAAGTCTAATTTCAGCTGCTTCCCTGGTGACAGAGTCCCAATACTTTGAAACGTGAGCAAGTATTCTTCTTTCATTGAATAAAATCTTATGTTTGTTTAACAAACTGTACTCAGCCAGCGCTGATTTTTCTAGATACCTGTATTTCAGGTTATGCTGATGTTCCACACAACGATCGGCAACAGTTCTTATAGACTGACCCACATAATTTTTGCCACACTCGCAGGGAATGCTGTAAATTCCCTGTACTCTCAGTTTCACAGGTCGTTACATTTCCTTAATCTTCCTGGGTGGCCGGAAGACTGATCCGATTCCTTACTGGCTAAGGACGATCTTGCTGGTCGTTGCACCGCAGAATGGTAGCCGGGCGATGTGTTGGTCCTCTTGATCTGTTGGAACAGCGTCCTTCCTAGGTTTCTTCGCCAGAGTAGATCTGATATCACGATCAGAGTATCCATTTTTGCTGAATACCGTCGTCAGATGGTTAATCTCGGAGCCGAGCTAATCCTTGCTCTGTGTACCAAGGTATTCAGCATAGCTCTCTTCTGAGCTGGGTGGTGAAAACTACGTGCGTTTAGATATAAATCTGTATGTGTCGGTTTTCTGAACACAGAATGCCATAGACGTCCATCTTATTTTCGCTCCACCAGCACATCTAAGAAGGAAAATTTCCCATCCTTCTCTACCTCCACTTTAAATCTTGCGTTCTGGTGTATACCATTCAAATCATCAACAAACTGCTGTAGTGCCTCATTGCCATGTGACCAGATTAAACGTGAATCGTCAACATTCCTGTAGAATCAGGACGGACGTAAGGGAGCACTGTTCAAAGCTCGTTCTTCGAAATCCTCCATGAATAAGTTAGCTATGGCTGGTGACAGTGGCGAGACCTTTTTGTGCAAGGTCTCCGTCGCGAAAGACTTCGTAGTCATATTACGCCCAGATATTTAAACGATGTGATTGTGTCAAGCAGAACACTGCAAGTGCTGTATCCCAACATTACGGATTCGCTTCTCCTACTCATCAAAAATTAACATACATTTTGTTACATTTAGAGCTATTGCCATTCATCACAGCAACCAAAAATTTTGTCTAAGTCATCTTATATCCTCCTAAAGCAAGTCAACTTTCACATCTTCCCGTACAGCGCAGCATCATCAGCAAACAACTGCGGATAGCTGCCCACCCTGTCCGCCAGATTAGTAGTCCAAACACATTTCCCTGGGGCCCCCTGACGACACCCTTGTCTCGAGCCACTCACGTATCTGGGAAGGTACTCCATAAACTCGTACCCCCGTAGTGGGGCACCGTGTCATACGGTTTTGGTAAATACAGAGATATGCCTCTGTGTGTTGCCCTTCGTATGTGAGAAAAAGGTCAACTGAGTTTCGCACGAGCGATGCTTCCTAGCACCATGCTGATTCATACGCATAAGCTTTTTGGCCTCTAGGAAATTTATTACATTCGAACTCAGAATATGTTCAAAAATGCTGCACATTTCGTTGTTAAAGATATCGATCTGTAGTTGTGCAGGTCCGTTATTTTACCCACCTTACACAGTATACAGGGTGGTCCATTGATAGTGACCGGGCCAAATATCTCACGAAATAAGCATCAAACGAAAAAACTACAAGGAACGAAACTTGTCTAGCTTGAAGGGGAAAACCAGATGGCGCTATGGTTGGCCCACTAGATGGCGCTGCCATAGGTCAAACGGATATCAACTGCGTTTTCTTAAAATAGGAACCCCCATTTTTTATTACATATTCGTGTAGTATGTAAAGAAATACGAATGTTTTAGTTGGACCACTTTTTTCGCTTTGTGATAGATGGCGCTGTAACAGTCATAAACGTATAAGAACGTGGTATCACGTAATATTCCGCCAGTGCGGACGGTATTTGCTTCGTGATACATTACCCGTGTTAAAATGGACCGTTTACCAATTGCGGAAAAGGTCGATATCGTGTTGATGTATGGCTATTGTGATCAAAATGTCCAAAGGGCGTGAGCTATGTATGCAGCTCGGTATCCTGAACGACATCATTCAAGTGTCCGGACCGTTCACAGAGTAGTTACGTTATTTAAGGAAACAGGAAGTGTTCAGCCACATGTGAAACGTCAACCACGACCTGCAACAAATGCTGATGCCCAAGTAGGTGTTTTAGCTGCTGTCGCGGCTAATCCGCACATTAGTGGCAGACAAATTGCGCGAGAATCGGGAATCTCAGAAACGTCTGTGTTGAGAATGCTACATCAACATCGATTGCACCCGTACCATATTCCTATGCACCAGGAATATCATGGCGACGACTTCGAACGTCGAGTACAGTTCTGCTACTGGGCACAAGAGAAATTACGGGACAATGACAGATTTTTTGCACGCGCTCTATTTAGCGACGAAGCGTCATTCACCAACAGCGGTAACGTAAACCGACATTATATGCACTATTGGGCAACGGAAAATCCACGATGGCTGCAACAAGTCGAACATCAGCGACGTTGGCGGATTAATGTATCGAGCGGCATTATGGGAGGAGGGATAACTGGCCCCCATTTTATCGATGGTAATCTAAATGGTGCATTGTATGCTGATTTCCTACGCAATGTTCTACCGGTGTTACTACAAGATGTTTCACTGCATGACAGATTGTACTTCCAACATGATGGATGTCCGGCACATAGCTCACATGCGGTTGAAGCGGTATTGAATAGCATATTTCATGACAGCTGGATTGGTCGTCGAAGCACCATACTATGGCCCGCACGTTCACCGGATCTGACGTCCCCGGATTTCTTTCTGTGACGAAAGTTGAAGGATATTTGCTATCGTGATCCACCGACTACGCCTGCGTCAGCGCGTTGTCAATGCATTTGCGAACTACTCGCTGTTGAGAGGAATGTCGTTACAAGCATTGCCTAATGCATTGAGGTTGACGGACGTCATTTTGAGCATTTATTGCATTAATGTGGCATTTACAGGTAATCACGCTATAACAATATACGTTCTCAGAAATGATAAGTTCACAAAGGTAAATGTATCACATTGGATCAACCGAAATAAAATGTTCAAACGTACCTACGGTCTGTATTTTAATTTAAAAAACCTACCTGTTACCAAGTGTTCGTCTAAAATTTTGAGCCATATGTTTGTGACTATTACAGCGGCGTCTATTACAAAGCGAAAAAAGTGGTCCAACTAAAACATTCATATTTCTTTACGTACCACACGAATATGTAATAAAAAATGGGGGTTCCTATTTTTAAAAAACGCAGTTGATAGCCGTTTGACCTATGGCAGCGCCATCTAGCGGGCCAACCATAGCGTCATCCCCTTCAAGCTAGACAAGTTCCGTTCTTTCTAGTTCTTTCGTTTGACGCTTATTTCGTGAGACGTTTGGCCCGATCACTATCAATGGACCACTCTGTATAGTTGTCATTTGCGGTTTTTCGAATCTTTGCGCTGGGTGAGATGTTCGTGGTAAATACTAAGTAAGGGACCAATGCCGTAGAATACTTTTGTAAAGCTGAACTGCGATTTCATCCGCACTTGGCGACTTGTTTGTTTTTCACTCATTCAGTTGTTTCTCTACGTAAGTGATGCTGCGTTATCTATACGGGACACTGTGTGACGGTCAAACGTTGTTATGTTCGTATGATTCGTCTAAGTGAACAATTTCTTAAACGCGGAATTTAAAACTTCGGCTTTCGTTTCTGTCTCTTCTATTGCCAGTCCAGACCGACTATCGAGTAATTGGATTGAATCATTAGACTCGCTGAGCGGTTTTACACAGAACCTTCATTTTCTCGGATTTTCGGCAAGATCTGTTACTAATGTATTAAGCTGGTAGTTGTTCTTTGTTTCGCACGTAGGTCTCTTCACAGATGCACGAATTTCTATTTACTTTTGCCTGTTCTGACTGGCACGTTCTCTTTTGAATATACAGTGTCATCGCCTTTGCTTCCTGAGCATTTTCCGGATTTCGATGTTACGCTAAGGTGGGTCTTTTTCATCCTTAATCCTCTTATAAGGGGTATACTTGCCCAGAGTAAGTTTTACAGTCTGTTTAAACTTTTGCCATGGTACTGGAATTAAATGATGTCACTCTATTGTATGAGATACTAACTGCTCTTTATCCTGTTTATCTACTCTTTCTAGGAGAAACACTCTCTTAGCCTTCTTGACTGACTCAATAGCACTCGTAAGAATAGTCGCTATGATTCTTTCATGATAACTAATCCCCGTGTCTATACTGAGGCCATCTGTAAAGTTCAGGTTGGTGGAAGCTACAACGTTTCAGATATCTCCAGTGCGTGTAGGCTACCGAAGTAGTTGCTGAAGACAATTTTCGGGAAACGTGTTGAAAAGTTCGTCTCCAAGAAAACCAGCCAAATTTCTTTTCTGTTCCAGAAGATAGTTCTATGAGTTTCCTGACTAAAAGTGTTTGACGACACATTCTGTTCTTCAGAAAGGTGTTTAGCCATCCATTTGGTATTAAATTCCAGGTAGCCTAAATATTCAGTGATCACGTAAATAGTCTTCACGGGTGTGCCGCCGGATCACGTTGTGAAAATTCCACAATATTTCTTCGGAGCAACTGTCCCACATCTTCAGGTGGTTCAACCTTGATGGTGGCTAGGTACGACTGACGGTATTCTCACGTCGACGTCCAATTTCTAGAACACGCTCGCAAATAATCCGCAGGCGCGGAATTCGCACATGTGCTATGATTTGCAGGTAGATTGTGCCATATTCAAACTCCCTCTGCAGGAAATCGCAGAGCGGGTCTCCTGCACTTGCGCTGAATGCTGCGTTTGTCAACAGTGGGGCCAGACGTTACTCACCAACGGCCGTACTAGACCAATGTTATGACGGGCCTGTTATCGAAGAATCCCTGAATTACTGGCGGGGCAATCGGTTTCTTCCACTGTCTTAACATCTTCCGTTCGCTGAAACTTCGGAATTCTTGGGGCTCATGCTTGATAGAAAACTTTCTTGGTCCTTCCACGCGTCTCATCTGGCCACACGCTGTGCCCCGTCTCTGTATGTCCTTCGTGGTCTGAGCGGTACTTCCTAGGGAGCGGATCGGACCAACCTCCTCCGTTTGTACAGATCCCTTGTCTTTACTAGACTAGACTGTGGGTGTTTCGTTTATTCATCTGCACGTCTGTCCATCTTACGCTGTCTTTACATAATCTCTCATCTTGGAATCCGTTTGCATACTGGTGCATTTTACACTAGCCCGATTGAGAGTCTTTATGCAGAAGCTGCCGAACTATCCCTGTCATACTTGCGTGACATTCTCCTCGGTAGACACGAATTCCATTTATTTTCTATACCTGGCACCCATCCGACGCCTCCTGTTTCGACGATTGACTTGACCGCCAGCATGGGGGGGGGGGGGGGGGCGTCCGTCTACTATGCTACCTCCCCAGTTCGCTTTCGGCTTCTACTCCGGCAGCACTGGGGATGTGTGAAACCTTCACAACCTTGGCTTCGAGAGGCGGCCCGTGTTCACCTTGGATTTCATTCGCTTCCTAAGGAAACTACTCCGGATTCGATCTATAGCAGTAGGGTTCACAATCTTTGCACACAGCTTCGTGACAGCACTTTCATGTACAATGATGCCTCTAAGACCGACCGTGGTGTCAGGTGCGCTTTCGTCGTTGGCACCGACCATTTTCGATATTGGCTTCCAGAACTCTGTGCAGTATTTACAACAGAGATCTTCGCCCTCTATCAGGTCACTCACTACATCCGGCGGCACAGACTTTTTAATTGTGTTATATGCTCCGATTCTCTCATTGCCCGTCAGAGCCTCTATGGGCTGTACAATCCATTCCTTAGTGCAACCGGTCGCAGAAAGCTTCCACTTGCTCGCTGTTGAGGGAGCTCAAAAAAATGGTTCAAATGGCTCTGAGCACTACGGGACTTAACATCTGAGGTCATCAGTCCCCTAGAACTTAGAACTACTTAAACCTAACTAACCTAAGGACATCACACACACCCATGCCCGAGGCAGGATTCGAACCTGCGACCGTTCCAGACTGAAGCGCCTAGAACCGCTCGGCCACACAGGCCGGCTGTTGAGGAGCCTCTGGGTTCCTGGTCACGTTGGTCTGACGGAAAATGAGGCTGCTGACGCTGCTGTTAAGGCTGCAGTTCTCCTTCCTCGGTCCGCTGGCTCTTCCATCCATTCGGATCATCTCCGTGTTGCCATCTGTCGACTGGTGGTGTCACTTGGTCCTCTCTTCACGGAAACAAGCTCTGTGGAATTATATCTCTCCCACCGGGTTGGTCGACCTCATCTTGGCCCTTTTGCAGCGAGCAGATCATTTCAGCTACGTTGCGTACTGGACGTTACCGGCTTGGTATCCTCTCGCCGCGTGGTGGCCGTTTTAGTGTGGTTGCGTATTGGACATTGGCGTTTTAAGTGGTGACACACGACATTTTATGTTCATTGTTATCAGTCTTTCATGGTTTGCCATTTCCTGACCAAATGCCATTTTTAACCACTTACGTTCTCATGAATGTTTGGCGTCTGCTTTATCGGCTGCCTTAGCGAACAACCGCGTTTTTTTAAGGGGCTCCGGAACACCCTATACTTGCAATGTTAAAATAACGCTTATAAATTACATCTTTCCTCACAAAGTATTTGAGGTAGGAAGTTGAACTTTTTACAGATTATTTATTGGAATATGGGCTACAACTTAACACAGGGATTTTACTAAATTTTAGTTCAGTTATTAAAGATGATTTTTTCAATTGTAATGAAAATTCACAACATTTTTTTGCAATTTTTTATTTATATATTCAAAAATATACAGTTTTTTTGGAAAAAGGCTGCGTTAAATTATGCAGAAGGTACTGTGTAACATTTACTGAAAGTTTGAAACAAATATGTTTGGAAGATCCTTAGAAAACATGTAATTAGTATGATAAAATAAAAGTTTTGGGAATCGAGCGACAAAGATTGGATTAACGTTTTAGTGCATTCCAGTTCCATAGGATGGATTATCTTCATCCTCTGCAAACTCCTCCTTCAGCTTCCTCTTGTTCCTCCTCCTGTTTACTCTTGCTTGTATTTCTAGACTCTTTACAGCCCTGTCTGCAGCCCGAAGGCGTTCCTTGTCTAAGCAAGCATCGCTCGTACCATGTTAGAACCTATCTTCATTCCCATATTTCTAAATACCTTGCACCTTACAATGTTGCCATCATTGAAAGTCGCATCAGCATCATACACACCAAAGTGAAGTGTTTCTATTCCAACAAATACAGTCTTGGGGATTCTCGACCATATAACACTATTTACACTTTCATTGGGGTTTTGAGTTTTTCCGTGAATACACTTTTTCAACAGTTCAGGTGCTGCTAAGTCTCTGAAAATAGGTTTTATACTTTATCTCACATCACTAAAATGTACCTGATGAACACGGACGTTAATAATAACACCATTTGACAGCAGTTTAACAGCGCCACAGTGGGTCACGCCACACATTTCAAAAAAAATTTAAAAATAGTTGTAGTCTTCGGTATTGAATAAATTATATATCTATTAAAAGGTAATAGTCTGCAGATTCAGAAAACGCAAAAAAGTAAAAATTCAACTTTTCATGATTTTGAGCCTTTCCGGAGCCCCTTAAATTTTTTTATATTTTTTTTTATCTGTCGTAGCAATATGGCGAAGGACATCTAATCTCTGTTTCTAGAGCGGATTTTGTGGACCTCTCTCTTCGATGATGTCCTTGGTCTTAGCTCGCTTTCCTTCCGCTGATTGGGCTTGCCGTACTGTCGCTTTTAAGTTCTTTTACTTCTTCATTATCTACGTTATGACATGGCCGCGTGGTTGTTTTGAGCCCTAAAACAAACAAGAAAAGAAAAATATCCTGACGGAGAGGGGCTAGACTTCTGCAGTACCACTTCCTCAAAGTAGGGCGATAACGCTGCGCCCGAAGACAACACTGGTAGCAGGGGTACCACCACACCGTGGGTTCAGGAGAGTCTCAGTTTTACGTCAGTACAACACCGCAATGAATGTATTCGTGTGTTAGATGCTTCGAGAACGAATGTTTGCATGTCCATGTCGTTATCATCATCATACAGGTTCAGTCACTGCAGCCATAATACGCGGTGCCAGTGGTTACACAACGTGATCGCCTACGGTTCGCAAAACCAGTGAGGTCCACAGCAGTCGTTACATTTCTTATACACTCCTGGAAATGGAAAAAAGAACACATTGACACCGGTGTGTCAGACCCACCATACTTGCTCCGGACACTGCGAGAGGGCTGTACAAGCAATGATCACACGCACGGCACAGCGGACACACCAGGAACCGCGGCGTTGGCCGTCGAATGGCGCTAGCTGCGCAGCATTTGTGCACCGCCGCCGTCACTGCCAGCCAGTTTGCCGTGGCATACGGAGCTCCATCGCAGTCTTTAACACTGGTAGCATGCCGCGACAGCGTGGACGTGAACCGTATGTGCAGTTGACGGACTTTGAGCGAGGGCGTATAGTGGGCATGCGGGAGGCCGGGTGGACGTACCGCCGAATTGTTCAACACGTGGGGCGTGAGGTCCCCAGAGTACATCGATGTTGTCGCCAGTGGTCGGCGGAAGGTGCACGTGCCCGTCGACGTGGGACCGGACCGCAGCGACGCACGGATGCACGCCAAGACCGTAGGATCCTACGCAGTGCCGTAGGGGACCGCACCGCCACTTCCCAGCAAATTAGGGACACTGTTGCTCCTGGGGTATCGGCGAGGACCATTCGCAACCGTCTCCATGAAGCTGGGCTACGGTCCCGCACACCGTTAGGCCGTCTTCCGCTCACGCCCCAACATCGTGCAGCCCGCCTCCAGTGGTGTCGCGACAGGCGTGAATGGAGGGACGAATGGAGACGTGTCGTCTTCAGCGATGAGAGTCGCTTCTGCCTTGGTGCCAATGATGGTCGTATGCGTGTTTGGCGCCGTGCAGGTGAGTGCCACAATCAGGACTGCATACGACCGAGGCACACAGGGCCAACACCCGGCATCATGGTGTGGGGAGCGATCTCCTACACTGGCCGTACACCACTGGTGATCGTCGAGGGGACACTGAATAGTGCACGGTACATCCAAACCGACATCGAACCCATCGTTCTACCATTCCTAGACCGGCAAGGGAACTTGCTGTTCCAACAGGACAATGCACGTCCGCATGTATCCCGTGCCACCCAACGTGCTCTAGAAGGTGTAAGTCAACTACCCTGGCCAGCAAGATCTCCGGATCTGTCCCCCATTGAGCATGTTTGGGACTGGATGAAGCGTCGTCTCACGCGGTCTGCACGTCCAGCACGAATGCTGGTCCAACTGAGGCGCCAGGTGGAAATGGCATGGCAAGCCGTTCCACAGGACTACATCCAGCATCTCTACGATCGTCTCCATGGGAGAATAGCAGCCTGCATTGCTGCGAAAGGTGGATATACACTGTACTAGTGCCGACATTGTGCATGCTCTGTTGCCTGTGTCTATGTGCCTGTGGTTCTGTCAGTGTGACCATGTGATGTATCTGACCCCAGGAATGTGTCAATAAAGTTTCCCCTTCCTGGGACAATGAATTCACGGTGTTCTTATTTCAATTTCCAGGAGTGTATGTTAAGACCAGCACGGGTACCCTTTCTTCCAGTTCTCCATGACTCATTTTAACAGGCTTATTTTGCTTATGTTATTGTGTTGTACATCTACTACTACTAACCGTTTTGATAAAAAATTTAATGAAGTCACTATGACTATTTTATTTTTTGTGTTTTTTCTCTTTTGTCTGTTAGCTTTGCTTACCTTAAATTGTAACGATTTTATGTTTACAGACGCAGTGTGATGTATTACGTAACCTCAATATCGATATTTATTGAGTAATATTAAATCCATACATATATGAAATTTTAGGAGCTTCGGCCAGTTAAGAAAATTAATATCTGCGGACAACGTTACGAAGAGACCGTTGAGGAGCGGTGATGAGTTATGTAGCGTTGCAACTGCGAGTTAGGCTGAATACTACGAGTGAAATGGACTGTCTTCGTCTGGGGCAGTGCGTTGTCTGTGCTCTGGTTTGGTATGCTTAAAACTGGTGTGGAATCTGTGGGAAGGCCGAACTCCTTAATTGCTTCGTTTTGGTGAAGTGAAAAATAAACGGGTAGACTGTATGGCGGAGTTGAAGCTCGGCGGCCGTCCGCTGTTGTTTCTGGAAATCTGCGTTGTTGGTACTAAATTAATTGGGATGGCTTTGTCCCTTTTTGCTTTAGGACCAGCGAGGTTTTGTTTATTGTACACTCTGACGTACCGGCGCTCGGCGCGACAGCGGAGCGTTTGTGCCATATCTTACAGCAGTCGTCTCAGGTAGGAAGCTCATCTCTGCAAAGACAATGTCCACTGTCGATCGACAATTCATTGCAGCGGAACATCAGTACAAGAAAATTCCTATAGACAAATATTAGTAAAGTGTGTCACATAGGATCGACTCAATTTTCAATTTGCCTCTGAACAGTTCCCCTCTAGTAACACCTCAAATGATATTTTTGCTGCTGAGGGCAATTTCACTGTCAGAACTTTACGTAGTTGAAACATGACAAAGTGTGCTGACCTAACGCTTATAATCAAACTAACCTTATTTTGAAGACACAAGGCATAAAGATCGAACAGTTTTGTTCTATTGATGTTGTGAACTCACATAACTGCAGATAGATCTCGTGAAATAGTAGACGCATTTCTTATCATTTAACAATGACTTTAATTTGGGACTGTCTGCAGCTGCGCCACTTCAACCTACGTAAACTCTCATATTCATTGCAACATTAACTTCATTCCAATAAGGAGCATTCACTTATTTGTTGATTTCACTGCTACCTGTCCTACCAAGGACATCATGAATTCAGACACATCTAAATTTCTATCAGTAATAAGTCAATATATAACAAATTTAGTAGTTTAGTGAAGGACGTTTTCTTTCCAGGTGTTTGTAATTAAAGTGCTGCTATTCACAGAGGTCAAGTTTGGGCTGTGATTATCATATGGCAGTGAAAGTTCCTAGACTCACTAATGCGTGAATGCGCAGCCGATTTACTCTGAAAAAATAGTTCCGAGTTTTGCCACCAGATGCAAATCTGGCGATGTATTGCATCTCGTCCACATCTCCGGAATTCATATTCAACAAAATGTGTAAGCGGCGAGTAACGGTAAAACCGACGTTATGAGTTTCTCTTGTTTGACCTTTCCTGCCCACGCTCCTTTCCTATTCCATTATATATGGAGCCATTTATATACATCTTACTTGCTTTCATAGCGCCAGATTTTACATTTTTTCCCGCGTAAGTTGGTTCCACATTAATACATTGTTTCGTTATCATACGATAGTTGCAGCTTACAGCTGACCTCTGTGAGAAACTGCACTTTAATTACAACCACCCGGTAGGCTGTAACAAGGTTGCGCTGTTTACATATATATAGGTCTTCGATAACAAACCGTAACCTAGAGATATATATTGTTACAGTTATTTCACTAAATAATATTTGTAGATATTTCATCTGTTTATATGTCTCACTTATATGTAGTTACTTTGCACGTGGCTGAATTGTGCACGTGTCCCATATCTGTGATCTCAGTCAATCTTTGTTACTGATTGGCGTTGTCTACCAGACAATACCAAAGACGTATTAGTTCAGGAGATAAAAAGACTGTGTAGGGGTTAGATACTGAACTACTATAATCTACTATGACCTCAGCATTTAATAATATTTCTTCTCTTATAAAAGAAAATCTTTCTAAAACAAAAACCGAAGTTAAGTTTGAATTTCCTTTTTGGTATATTATCCCACAGTAGAAGTGAAAAAAATGAGCACGTTTCCCATATCTGTGATCTCAGTCAATCTTTGTTACTGACTGGCGTTGTCTACCAGACAATACAAAAGACGTATTGGTTCAGGAGATAAAAATACTGTGTAGGGGTTGGATTATATGGACCAGTTGTTGGCGCTTTAAACCCAACAATTTAGGATGCGTTTTGGTGAACATTATGCTGCAAAACCCTTATGTGTCACGTGCGGTAAGGCATTTTCAAATTTTACAAGCTGACTAACTAGGTGGAGGAAGATATCAGCTGCAGATTTACTCTTAGGATACTGTGGATATCGGCATAGAACACGTAGCCAATGACAATCCCTGTAGCTGTTTCATAAACTGTCGTTACCGAACAGTAATAGTAATGCGGAATCAAAGTAAAGAAGAGCAAGTTAGGACCGTTTTTGAGTGTTTCAACAAAATAACGTAAGACCGCATTTGCCCGTGCTGTCCTTACCTACCTCGATACGCTTGGTGTCCGATTATTACTCTGGGCAGCTCTCGTAACACATTCTCTGGATCTCTCACCTGTGACTGGAGTAAAGTTGAGGCAGCATGGAGTTGGAATCAATCATCCAAGCTCAGTTCGACTCAAATTCCAGCCGATTTACAGCCGTTGTTGCTGCCACAGGCGACAACCGATGAAACTAAAGTTTGCCCCTGTGTACCGCACATCACTTACATATTTAATAATGTAATCTTCTAAGTACAGAGTAAACTAGAAATAAGTAAAAATTCGTTATTTGATATCCTTCCTGGTACTGCAGCTTTAACGACCAGCGGTGTACAATACTGACAGCCCATGAGCCGAAGAAGTTGAGCTCTTCGGAGCTAAGTAAGTGTGACCGAAACTAAGCCAACGTTATGCGAGGAGAGCAGCACGTAATGAAAGCCCTCAGAAGCGCCGCGCGCCATTGTCTCACACGAGACCAGAGCTCCTTTGACTGCTGCCGCCACTATGTCGCTGGCGAGCCGCCCTGAGGAATTCCGCTACTCTCCCACCTGCCACTAATTGTGTGCGGGCCGAGTTGTGCTACAAAGCGACCTCGTCGACCGGGCTCCCACCACAGAATGACCGCCGCCACTCGTTAATTACTCGCATCCAGCACAGAAGGCGCGGTAAAATTCCGTCTTTTGAGACAGCTCGTTGGCCATTGTACAGACCGCTTGCGGCCTTCTTGCAACGCCTGCTAGTGTTTGGATTCTCCGCTCAATGGTGGTCGCCGCACAGTGCACGTTTTAGCAGAAGGAAACGAAATTCTTTGACACAACTGAAACCTTTGGAAACTGTTACTCGGAAAACACGGAGGTAAACAGTAATCTTTGTTACGAGTATTCCACGTGCTGTGTGTTACTAGCGATTACAACACCCAAACAAATCTTTCGGCAAAGAATTTTTTTTATGAGAAAAAGTACCTCCATCGCTGTATGTTGAGAATGTCCTCGTTGCCTCACACGACTAGTTTCGGCGGCACATTACCGCCATCCTCACGCCCCACACTGCCTAAAGAGTAACAGATTTCCTTGGCGCATTTGTCGCGGAGTCATTTTTACTAGCACACGTGGGCTACCTTTCACCAGGAATCGAGTAGAGACCACTGATGAAAGATAGTCCACGTGTATTGGGAACAAGGACTCCACAATAAATGCGCCAAGGAAATCTGATACTCTTTTGACAGTGGTGGGGTCTGAGGATCGTGGTAATGTGCAGCCAAAACTAGTGGTGTGAGGCAATTAGACATTCTCAACCCACTGCTGTGGTGGTACTTTTTACCATATATAAGATATATCATCAGCTAAAGTCCTTCGTCCACGCAATAGGATGGACATCCATAAATAGTTTATTTTAATTCAAACTGTTGGTTCTATGTTAAACTATATTGTATCAAGTAAACGGATCATTTTATGCCTTGTCATCCTATGAAAGTTATAAAGTTTTGTGAAACAAAGCAAGATCCCTTTCAGTTAGTTAATACAATATACAGTGATACGAAATTACTGTATAGCATTGATGGCTGAGAGTCTATGCCTGGTGAAATTCGGCCACCGAGTTGCATGTCTTTTCAGTTGACCCCACATAAAGCCACTTGTGAGTCGAAGATGATGATGAGGACAACACAACAGCCACTCCACGAGTGGAGGAAAAGTCCGTTCCGTCTTACTAACATCCCAAAAATAATTAAAAAATCAAATTTTAAATATTTAACTAAAATATAATCTTACATATAGCTAGTTTAAAGTTTACTGTTATATTTTAAACAAAAAATTGTAGACGAGAATCGAGCAAGAGCCCGCTGCATGGCAGTAACACGAACTAACCACTCAACTAAGGCGGTGGACAATAAATGGAGTTTCACCAAGAAACCGCAGCTGAATGAACTGAAAATGGTTCAAATCGCTCTGAGCACTATGAGACTTAACATCTGAGGTCATCAGTCCCCTAGAACTTAGAACTATTTAAACCTAACTAACCTAAGGACATGCCCGAGACAGGATTCGAACCTGCGACCGTAGCGGTAGCGCGGTTCCAGACTGAAGCGCCTTGAACCGCTCGGCCACACCGGCCGGCGAATGAATTGAAATGAATAGAAATGCAACCTAAGTGGCGGTAACCATACTTAAGGCGAAACCTATGTCGTTCAAAAATAATAAAGTTTTGTGAAAGAAGGCAAAAAGGGTTTCATTTGGTTAACACAATATAAAATATTTCACCACGAACCCACAACTGGATCAATTGAAATAATTATATAAGCCCAGGCAACAATATTTGTGTTTAACACGAAACCTAAGTCATTAAAAAATAATTGAAGTTTGTGAAACGAGGACAGAATTGCTTCGTTTTGTTAACACAAAGAATAGATTAGTTTTTTGCATGCTCCTTGGATTGTAGTCACCAACACACGCCGCTATATTGAAGTGTCAGTACTTGTAAATATAAAGTACATTCTCTCTGTCAAAACATAGCTGCAAGCTGGCCAGTAACACAACTAGACTTTTTTAATCTTAGTTTATAACAAAATGTGGTAAGGCAATGCAGCCACATACGATAAATTCACCCTGCTGAGAAATTCGTTTATCGAGTGGATGGAGTTGCCAAGCAAAAATGATGTCAGCTTATTTTTAAAACGTTAATTTTCTGGCAGCATCATTATCTCACGCGAGTATGGTCAAATCCATTTACAACTTCTACGCAGGAGTGATGTTAAGTTCTGGTAGTAGAGGATACTATTGTTTCTATGAGACATTTATGAATTCTAGCCGTACTTTCAGACCATGTTGACTCTTCATAAAATGCTACATAAGAGGTGAAATGTATTGTGAGACAGTTGCTAGGTTGCAAAATTTTTCGAATAGTTGCCTGCACAAAGATGAGAATGGGCACAAGATACTATCCTCACATCACGTTTTCCCAGGAATAGGAGCATGAACTGTAAGCTAATTTCATAATAACAACTAACTAATAGTAAAGTAATTATTGATAAATTAAAGGATTTGAGAAGATCTATACTATTAATTTCAATCATGAGCGGTATGCACTCTCAGAATTTTGAATAACCTACTTTATGTATTTCCCTTCCCTGCGCTATTTTTTATTGATTATGTTATATTATCCTAAGTGCCCTGAGGTATTAATAAAATCCTGTTTCGTTACTCTAATTTTGTGGAATTTTTGTTTCATTTTTGCCTTACCACCACAAGCTATTGTGCAGAGGGTAGCAGAATGTGTATAACCCTCCCATTTCATTCGGATTAATTATTTTCATGGTTATTATGTGTATAATAAATCGGTAAGGCATAAATGATTAGGTTGTTGTTGTTGTTGTTGTGGTCTTCAGTTCTGAGACTGGTTTGAGGCAGCTCTCCATGCTACTATATCCTGTGCAAGCTTCTTCATCTCCCAGTACCTACTGCAACCTACATCCTTCTGAATCCGCTTAGTGTATTCATCTCTTGGTCTCCCGCTACGATTTTTACCCTCCACGCTGCCCTCCAATACTAAATTGGTGATCCCTTGATGGCTCAGAACATGTCCTACCAACCGATCCCTTCTTCTGGTCAAGTTGTGCCACAAACTCCTCTTCTCCCCAATCCTATTCAGTACCTCCTCATTAGTTATGTGATCTACCCATCTAATCTTCAGCATTCTTCTGTAGCACCACATTTCGAAAGCTTCTATTCTCTTCTTGTCCAAACTATTTACCGTCCATGTTTCACTTCCATACATGGCTACACTCCATACAAATACTTTCAGAAATGACTTCCTGACACTTAAATCTATACTCGATGTTAACAAATTTCTCTTCATGAGAAACGCTTTCCTTGCCATTGCCAGTCTACATTTTATATCCTCTCTACTTCGACCATCATCAGTTATTTTGCTCCCCAAATAGCAAAACTTTAAATGTCTCTTTTCCTAATCTAATACCCTCAACATCACCCGACTTAATTCGACTACATTCCACTATCCTCGTTTTGCTTTTGTTGATGTTCATCTTATATCCTCCTTTCAAGACACTGTCCATTCCGTTCAACTGCTCTTCCAAGTCCTTTGCTGTCTCTGACAGAATTACAATGTCATCGGCGAACCTCAAAGTTTTTATTTCTTCTCCATGGATTTTAATACCTACTCCGAATTTTTCTTTTGTTTCCTTTACTGCTTGCTCAATATACAGATTGAATAACATCGGGGAGAGGCTACAACCCTGTCTTACTCCCTTCCCAACCACTGCTTCCCTTTCATGTCCCTCGACTCTTATAACTGCCATCTGGTTTCTGTACAAATTGTAAATAGCTTTTCGCTCCCTGTATTTTACCCCTGCCACCTTTAGAATTTGAAAGAGAGTATTCCAGTCAACATTGTCAAAAGCTTTCTCTAAGTCCACAAATGCTAGAAACATAGGTTTGCCTTTCTTTAATCTTTCTTCTAAGATAAGTCGTAAGGTCAGTATTGCCTCACGTGTTCCAGTATTTCTACGGAATCCAAACTGATCTTCCCCGAGGTCGGCTTCTACTAGTTTTACCATTCGTCTGTAAAGAATTCGTGTTAGTATTTTGCAGCTGTGATTTATTAAACTAATTGTTCGGTAATACTCACATCTGTCAACACCTGCTTTCTTTGGGATTGGAATTATTATATTCTTCTTGAAGTCTGAGGGTATTTCGCCTGTTTCATACATCTTGCTCACCAGATGGTAGAGTTTTGTCAGGACTGGCTCTCCCAAGGCCGTCAGTAGTTCCAATGGAATGTTGTCTACTCCGGGGGCCTTGTTTCGACTCAGGTCTTTAAGTGCTCTGTCAAACTCTTCACGCAGTATCGTATCTCCCATTTCATCTTCATCTACATCCTCTTCCATTTCCATAATATTGTCCTCAAGTACATCGCCCTTGTATAGACCCTCTATATCCTCCTTCCACCTTTCTGCTTTCCCTTCTTTGCTTAGATCTGGGTTTCCATCTGAACTCTTGATGTTCATACAAGTGGTTCTCTTATCTCCAAAGGTCTCTTTAATTTTCCTGTAGGCAGTATCTATCTTACCCCTAGTGAGATAAACCTCTACATCCTTACATTTGTCCTCTAGCCATCCCTGCTTAGCCATTTTGCACTTCCTGTCGATCTCATTTTTGAGACATTTGTATTCCTTTTTGCCTGCTTCATTTACTGCATTTTTGTATGTTCTACTTTCATCAATTAAATTCAATATTTCTTCTGTTACCCAAGTATTTCTACTAGCCCTCGTCTTTTAACCTACTTGATCCTCTGCTGCCTTCACTACTTCATCCCTCAAAGCTACCCATTCTTCTTCTATTGTATTTCTTCCCCCCATTCCTGTCAAGTGTTCCCTTATGCTCTCCCTGAAACTCTGTACAACCTCTGGTTCTTTCAGTTTATCCAAGTCCCATCTCCTTAAATTCCCTCCTTTTTGCAGTTTCTTCAGTTTTAATCTACAGGTCATAACCAATAGATTGTGATCAGAGTCCACATCTGCCCCTGGAAATATCTTAAAATTTAAAACCTGGTTCCTAAATCTCTGTCTTACCATTATATAATCTATCTGATACCTTTGAGTATCTCCAGGGTTCTTCCATGCTATACAACCTTCTATCATGATTCTTAAACCAAGTGTTAGCTATGATTAAGTTGTGCTCTGTGCAAAATTCTACCAGGCGGCTTCCTCTTTCATTTCTTAGCCCCAATCCATATTCACCTACTACGTCTCCTTCTCTCCCTTTTCCTACACTCGAATTCCAGTCACCCATGACTATTAAATTTTCGTCTCCCTTCACTATCTAAATAATTTCTTTTATTTCCTCATACATTTCTTCAATTTCTTCGTCATCTGCAGAGCTAGTTGGCATATAAGCTTGTACTACTGTAGTAGGTGTGGGCTTCGTATCTATCTTGGCCACAATAATGCGTTCACTATGCTGTTTGTAGTAGCTTACGCGCATTCCTATTTTCCTATTCATTATTAAACCTACTCCTGCATTACCCCTATTTGACTTTGTGTTTATAACCCTGCAGTCACCTGACCAGAAGTCTTGTTCCTCCTGCCACCGAACTTCACTAATTCCCACTATATCTAACTTTAACCTATCCATTTCCCTTTTCAAATTTTCTAACCTACCTGCCCGATTAAGGGACCTGACATTTCACGCTCCGATCCGTAGAACGCCAGTTTTCTTTCTCCTGATAACGACATCCTCTTGAGTAGTCCCCGCCCGGAGATCCGACTGGGGGACTATTTTACCTCCGGAATATTTTACCCAAGAGGACGCCATCATCATTTAATCATACAGTAAAGCTGCATGCCCTCGGGAAAAATTACGGCCGTAGTTTCCCCTTGCTTTCAGCCGTTCGCAGTACCAGCACAGCAAGGCCGTTTTGGTTATTGTTACAAGGCCAGATCAGTCAATCATCCAGACTGTTGCCCTTGCAACAACTGAAAAGGCTGCTGCCCCTCTTCAGGAACCACACGTTTGTCTGGCCTCTCAACAGATACCCCTCCGTTGTGGTTGCACCTACGGTACGGCCATCTGTATCGCTGAGGCACGCAAGCCTCCCCACCAACGGCAAGGTCCATGGTTCATGGGGGGGGGGGGGGGGGGAATGACTAGGTAATTTAATAGAAACGATATGGGAATGTGTACAACTAATCGTCAGGGCCGCAATTTATTACATTAGCGAAGACTTAATTCACCTTATCATAAAAACGGTAAGGTAGCGGGAAGTATTGTTGATTGACATTCGTTTTTCAGTGAAATACTAATAACATAGTAAAATGATAGCGTCGGCAAATCAAAGCGGACAATTTGCATTGGAACCAATTAGTTATAATTACAGGTGGGTTCACGTAACACGGTTGCATTTCGTCTGATGACGTGAGTCGTTGTTCGAGAGGGAATATATGTATTTTGGGGATCGTAAAGTTTCGTCATGAGAACATTCAGAACCTCAAAATTTAGAATTACGTAATAAGGTGATTTAGATAACAACAAATGAATCACTAACTACCGTATGCAACACAGTAATAATGCCAACGTGCGATCTCAATATAAGACTTAATTGTTTTAAAAGAGAAATCCGTTCATAGATTCCCACATATTGCACATAACACTCATTTACTGAAATATTCATGCCTTCAAATAAACAACGTGACACTACTGCAGTGCTAGAATACGCCACCCAGGATATCACCACAAATAATAGCTATAAGCACAATAAATTAAAGAATATAGTTAAATAAGGAAGATTAATATATGCGCAATTATATGTGTTTTCATTCTTATTGGAAACATTAACATCAGAGCTTCAATTTCTATTATTCTTGTATGAGAACGAAGTCTTCCGCGACGGCACTGCTGCCTAAAACATTCTCGCACTTCTTGCAGCATCAGTTCAAGATAAAACCTCGAGTATACGACGATTTCCTCCATCGTCATCGTCAGGAGCAACGGACTGCCAAAATCGCTGCTGTGGCGGCTTCATATAGTAGCCCATAGACGGCTTCTGATTGTTGGGTGTTGCTTCATGCTGTCGCAGATGGTGTCTACGTCTATGCTGATGGAGCCATTGTTCCCGCCGTAGCGTAAACATTGCGACGGATATATACTATGTGATGAAATGTATCCGGACACCTGTCTGAAAAATTACATGCAAGTTCGTGGCGCCCTTCATCGGTAATGCTGGAATTCAGTATGGTGTTGGCCCATCCTTTGCCTTGATGCCAGCTTCCACTCTCGCCGACATACTTTCAATCAGCTGCTGGAAGGTTTCTTGGGGAATGGCAGCCCATTTTTCACGGAGTGCTGCACTGAGGAGATGGGTCGATGTCGGTCGGTGAGGCATGGCACGAAGTCGGCGTTGAAAGACATCCCAAAGGTGGTCTATAGGATTCAGGTCAGGACTCTGTGCAGGTCAGTCCATTATAGGGATGTTATTTTCGTGTAACCACTACGCCACAGGCCCTGCGTTATAAACAAGTACTCGATCGTGTTGAAACATGCAAGCGCCACCCCCGAATTGCTCATCAACAGTGGGAAGCAAGAAGGTGCTAAAAACATTAATGTAGGCCCGGTGCTGTGATAGTACCACACAAAACAACTAGGGCTGCAAACTCCCTCCATGAAAAACACGACCACACCATAACATCAACATCTCCGAATTATACTGTTGGCACACACACGCTGGCAAATCACGTTCACCGGGCATTCGCCATACCCACACCGTGCCATCGGATCGCCACACTGTGTACCGTGATTCGTCACTCCACACAACGTTTTTCCGCTGTTCAATCGTCCAATGTTTACGCTCCGTACACCAAGCGAGTAGCCGTTTGGCATTTTCTGGCATGATGTGTGCCTTATGATCAGCCGCTAGACCATGAAATCCAAGTTTTCTCACCTCCTGCCTAACTGTCATAGTACTTGCAGTGGATGCTGGTGCAGTTTGGAATTCCTGTGTGACGGTCTGGATAGATTTCTGCCTGCTTCACATTAAGACCCTCTTCAACAGTCGGCCGTCTCTGTCCGTCAACAGACGAGGTCGGCCTGTACGCTTTTGTCCTGTACGTGTCCCTTCACGTTTCCACTTCACTATCACATCGGAGAGAGTGGACCTAGGGATGTTTAGCAGTGTGGAAATCTTGCGTACAGACGTATGACACAAGTGACATCCAATCACTTGACCACGTTCGAAGTCCGTGAGTTCCGCTGAGCCCTCCGTTCTGCTCTCTCATGATGTCTAAATAGCACTAAGGTTGCTGATGTGGAGTACGTGGCAGTGGGTGGCAGCGCAATGTACCTAATACGAAAAACGTATGTTTTTGGGGGTGTCCGGATACTTTTGATCACATAATGTATATGGTTTTTCTCTGCATCGAGAGCTCGCTTCCATGCACGGCTTTGATTATATGCGCACTCAAGGTTGAAGGTTTGTTCACACATTCTTATTTCTATAGCTTCTTTAATTACAGAGTCCCATTATGTGGAAGACTGACAAAATGTTTTTTCTTCATACAGTTTTTTATCTTTGTTTGTGAGACTTACTCAGGAACTGAAGATTTCTCCAGCTCAAGAATTTTAATATGCTGTTGATAATCTGCACAGTGGTCTGAAAAGGTGCGGATGGACTGACCGCTACATTTGCTTCCGCATTCACATGGGGTGTTGTAAATTACAGGAATCCTGTGGCCGAGACTGTTCTTAACAGGGCGTAGCATCTTCTTTATCTTCTTAAGAAGTCGGGAAACAGACCTGACTGTCATCTTTTTCAAATGGTTCAAATGGCTTTGAGCACTATTGGACTTAACATCTGATGTCATCAGTCCCCTAGAACTTAGGACTATTTAAACCTAACCAATTTAAGGACATCACACACATCCATGCCCGAGGCACGATTCGAACCTGCGACCGTAGCAGCCTCGTGGCTCCGGACTGAAGCGTCCAGAACCGCTCGGTCACTGCGGCTGGCTTTCATCGTTTTGATCCGATGAAGGTGCACCAGATTGAATCACTATTTTCGGTGCATGACGAGGTTGAGCAGACGGTGCCACAGCTCTGAATCCAAATGAATTTAGGAAATTCGTCAAGAGATGGACTAAGATGATGAAGAATCATGGAGATTATGTCGAGAAATGATGTAATTTGGTATGTTATTTTCCCAAGACAAAATTTGTTTCAAAAGATTTCTTTAACCTTTTGACTTGCCATAGCGTATAAATTGCGAGACCTCGCTGTAAGTAAAAATTATTTTGATAAGGATGTAAAGTTAGGAACGTCTTTTATGTAAAACTGCTCGTGTATTCGCCTACAGAAAGAAATTGTACCCCTAGACGAAGGAATAGAAGTATTGTGAACTAATATTCATAAAAGAATTTAAAACTGTAATTACATCTTCTGACAAGACAACTTGAAATAGGGTGGTAAAATCTTGTATGTCGTTAGGTGACGACAAAGCGCTCACCTCGAAACCTTTTGAAAGCTAGAAGTTTCCACCCCTCTAGTCTGATCTTCTTCAATATTGCACTGGGAAGTTGCGCAGGTCACACCAATATTCAATAAAGGTAGTAGGAGTAATCCACTAAATTACAGGCCCATATCGTTAACGTCGAAATGCAGCAGGATTTTGGAGCATATACTGTGTTCCAACATTATGAATTACCTCGACGAAAACTGTCTATTGACACACAATCAATGTACGTTTTGAAAACATCATTCCTTTGATACACAACTATCTCTTTATTCACATGAAGTTCAAATGGCTCTGAGCACTATGGGACTTAACATCTATGGTCATCAGTCCCCTAGAACTTAGAACTACTTAAACCTAACTAACCTAAGGACAGCACACAACACCCAGCCATCACATGAAGTGTTGAGTGCTATTCACAAGGGATTTCAGATCGATTCCTTATTTTTGGATTTCCGGAAGGCTTTTGACACTGTACCACAAAAGCGGCTTGTAGTGAAATTGCGTGCTTGTGGAATATCGTCTCAGTTATGTGACTGGATTTGTGATTTCCTGTCAGAGAGGTCATAGTTCGTAGTAACTGACGAAAAGTCATCGAGTAACACAGAAATGATTTCTGGCGTTGCCCAAGGTAGTGTTATAGGTCCTTTGCTGTTCCTTATTTATATTAACGATTTGGGAGACAATCCGAGCAGCCGTCTTAGGTTGTTTGCAGATGACGCTGTCGTTTATCAACTAATAAAGTCATCAGAAGATGAAAACAAATTGCGAAACGATTTATAAAAGATATCTGAATGGTACGAAAATTGGCATTGACCTTAAATAACGAAAAGTGTGAGGGCATCCACATAAGTGGAAAAAGTAATTCGTTAAACTTCGGTTACACGATAAATCAGTCTCATCTAAAAGCCGTAAATACAGCTAAATAGCTAGGTATTTGAATGACGAACAACTTAAATTGGAAGCAAAACGTAGCAAATGTTGTGGGGAAGGCTAACCAAAGACTGCGTTTTATTGGCAGGACACTTCTAAAATGTAACAGGTATACTAAGGAGACTACGCGTGTCCGTCCTCTTTTAGAAAACTGCTGCGTGGTGTGGGATCCTTACCAGATAGGACTGACGAAGTACATGGAAAAAGTTCAAAGAAGGGCAGCACGTTTTATGTCACAGAAATGATACAGGATTTGGGATGTACATCATTAAAAAGAATGGCGTTTTAAGTTGCGAAGGAATCTTCTCCCGAAATTCCAATCACCAACTTTCTCCTCCGAGTGCTAAAATATTTTGTTGACACCGACCTACATAGGAATAAACGATCACCACGATGAAAAAAGGGAAATGAGAGCTCATAAGGAATGATATAGGCGTTCGATCTTTCCGCGTCCTATACGGGACTGGAATAATAGAGAATTGTGAAGGTGGTTCGATGAACCCTCTGCAAGGCACTTAAATGAGATTTGCACAGCACCCTTGTAGATGTAGACGTAGACGTCCTGGAAAATCTTAACAGTGTGCCCTAACGGCTCAGAGTATACCATCAATAAAAAGGCCCCGAAAGTCTGGAGATTATACAACAAGAAACATGCAGTCTAAAGTACCTTCATTAGAATAACATCTCTGATTAAAGGCATAGATTATGTGACATTACTGAACAGCAACCCTTCGCCGACAATTCCGGTGGTGTCTCGCTGTAAAGCGAGCAAGCGCGCCGCCACATTCGCGAACACTGGCAGCCCTTGAGAGCGGCATGCTCTCCGCACTGTCCCGCAGAGACCGGGCTCGTGTGAGGCGAGGACAGAGCGAGTGATTTAGCCGGCTGGAATGAGGCCCCGTTTGCAGGTGCCGTCGTAGTATCAGCCCCCCTCAAAGTTGTCGCACAGCCGGAAATTAGGTTTGCGACGGCAGCGGCGGCGACGTGGTAATGGATTTACCACAGAGGCCCGCCAGCCTTTCCATAGCCTACACGGAAACTCTCGCCAGAGATCCGCAATCATTTTCGTACCGTTCTTGCGTCACAATCGAGGACCAGGCAATGTGCAGCAGGATATTCACTCACTGTTATGTGTAAACGAAGACAAAGTGAAGAGGAGAATCAATTACAAGTGGACCAATGTGCCAAACAATCTTCGCTCTGTCGAAATTCAGAGTCTATTTTCGTTTTAAATACGGCCTGTAATCGTCTCTGATGTCGTCCACCATCTCCTCTTGTCATGCTAATCATCCAATTTTGAGATAAACACAATACCTACACTGCTGGCCATTAAAGTTGCTACACCAAGAAGAAATGCTGATGATAAACGGGTATTCATTGGACAAATATATTTTACTAGAAACATGTGATTACATTTTCACGCAATTTGGGTGCATAGATCCTGAGAAATCAATACCCAGAACAGCCACCTCTGGCCGTAATAACGGCCTTGATACGCCTGGGCATCGAGTCAAACAGAGCTTGGATGGCGTGTTCAGGTACAGCTGCCCATGCAACTTCAACACGATACCACAGTTCATCAAGAGTAGTGACTGTCTTATTGTGACGAGCCAGTAGCGCGGCCACCATTGACCAGACGTTTTCAATTGGTGAGAGATCTGGAGAATGTGCTGGCCAGGGCAGCAGTCGAACATTTTCTGTATCCAGAAAGACCCGTACAGGACCTGCAACATGCGGTAGTGCATTATCCTGCTGAAATGTAGGGTTTCGCAGGGATCGAATGAAGGGTAGAGACACTGGTCGCAACACATCTGAAATGTAACGTCCACTGTTCCAAGTGCCTACAATGTGAACAAGAGGTGACCGAGACGTGTAACCAATGCCACACCATACCTTCACGCCGGGTGATACGCCAGTATGGCGATGACGGATACACGCTTCCGATGTGCGTTCATCGCGATGTCGCAAAACACGGATGCGACCATCATGATGCTGTAAACAGAACCTGGATTGATCCGAAAGGAATGTCGTTTTGCCATTCGTGAACCAAGGTTCGTCGTCGAGTACACCATCGCAGGCCTCCTGTCTGTGATTCAGCGTCAAGGGTAACCGCAGCCATGGTCTCCGAGCTGATAGTCCATGCTGCTGCAAACGTCGTCCAACTGTTCTTGCAGATGGTTGTTGTCTTTCAAACGTACCCATCTTTTGACTCAGGGATCGAGACGTGGCTGCACGATCCGTTACAGCCATGCGGATAAGATGCCTGTCATCTCGACTGCTAGTGATACGAGGCCGTTGACATCCAGCAAGGCGTTCCGGATTACCCTCCTGAACCCGCCGATTCCATATTCTTCTAACAGTCATTGGATCTCGACCAACGCGAGCAGCAATGTCGCGATACGATAAACCGCAATCGCGATAGGCTACAATCCGACCTTTATCAAAGTCGGAAACGTGAAGGTACGCATTTCTCCTCCTTACACGAGGCATCTCAACAACGTTTCACCAGGCAACGCCGGTGAACTGCTGTTTGTGTATGAGAAATCGGTTGGAAACTTTCCTCATGTCAGCAGGTTGTAGGTGTCCCTAATGGCGCCAAACTTGTGTGAATGCTCTGAAAAGCTAATCATTTGCGTATTACAGCATCTTCTTCCTGTTGGTTAAATTCCGCGTCTGTAGCACGTCATCCTCGTGGTGTAGCAATTTTAGTGGCTAGTAGCGTAATATTTCCTGCAAACCGTTTAGCACATTTTGACTAATTCGAGTGCCAAGTCAACTACTGTTGCATTCCTTCCCATTACATTGCAGTTTTCTGTAGTAATGGTTATTTATAGATTTCGTTAGTCACCATCTTTTTTCTGCACTTCTTCATTTCACCCTTTATTTTTTCATTTAGTTTTCAACTTCCGTCAATAGCGTCAATTCCCAAATATTTTTCCAGCACACGTCTGGAACGTTTGGAGCAATTCCAACCACAGCTGGCACACACATTGGGACGACTCGCATCCTAGCTGTAAGTCTGAAAATAAAATAAAGTTCGTTTCCTGTTAAGGTAGTCGACATTACCCCGACAGTGGAACGGAATGCACGAACAGCTGTTTAATGATCGTTGCTGACTTGCGTCAAAGGAATTTTCGTGCAACAGGGCCGCAGAGGCCCTCTGCTCGTCGAATTCCTTCAGCGTGGAACCAGAATCAATGCTCAGCGCTATGAAGACACTTTGCGACGCGTCATGAAGTCAAAACGGACAGGAATTTTGTCGGTCGCCATTTTTCTCTTGCAGTGTAAGGCTCGCCCCCACACTGCCAATTGGACAATGGCTATGCTTCACACATTTGATTGGGAAACACTTCAATACACTCGGCAAATCCTGAATTTTTCAGCGTGTGATTTTCATATCCTTAGCGATCTGAATAAAAACAAGCGTTTCCGTCAGTTGCAGTCGGACGCGGAAGTGCACGTACGAGTGTGGCTGTCGATCAGTCAGCGGCCGAACGCTTTCTACGAAACAGGGAGTGATGGCCTCGTCTGCCAGTGGGATGAATGTCTTAACGAATGTGGGGACTAGTTTTGAACGGAACCACTCCATGATCCCGTTATGGCAGGTGTTGGGTTTTCATTTGACTAATTCTGATACGATATAAGCCTGGTTTCAAATTACGGAAGTCGACGCACGTGAGAATTAAAGTACAATCAATACTTTATTAACCTGTCACATGTGTAGACCGTCGTCAATCGGGATTAACTGACTCACTAGAATTACATTCTGTCAGTCCCATCATAGGCACTGAAGCACCGACTAATTATTCTATCAGCAACTAGGTGCGTAGCATCGTTCCCAGTACAAGGCCCCCTCAAAAGTGAAAGTAATGCGAGTTGATCATCACACGCCAAACAAAAAGCCCTATGACAGTTTAAGTCCTGAAGTTAGTGCTTCCCACAAAAATAATTTAGCAGCGCTGATACAGTGCTGCCCAAACCCACACAGGTACCTGGCACAACCGCGCCTCGTCTTATAGTCCTCCGCCTCTTCGCGTCCTCCTCACAACCACGCCCTTCCGTCACCTTCGCCTGTCGGGATTTATACCCTTACTCCCACAATGGCTCTCCAACCGACACTGTACTGATTGACATCTCCTTGAATAGGGTGTACTGCCGGTCGTCTGCGCTTTTCTAACACAATATTTCGACGTACCAGCCTACGACAAGCCACTAAATCGGAAATGGCAGAACATTGCTTGGAACTTGAGCACACCATCAATTACGATAAAACCAGCATCTTATCTCAGACCCCCAAATCGAGATGACAGAGAACTTGATAAACCGGGAAACTGGATACCAAGTCAGCACGGCGTAGAAACCGGCTTTGCACCTATTACAAAAACAACGGAGGAAAGCACTAGACCAGGAGAAGGACAGGGGCTCTGGAGAAAGTCGGAACGGTCAACAACAGCAAATGCAGCCTGTAGACAGTGCTACGAACGCTCCTGGTGGGGCGGGACCTATTAGGGTAAGCCATGAAACGGCCGCCACCGGGGAAAACAGCGGAAGCGGGCGCGGACGGAGGACGGAACATCTGGCGACCAACCGACACGGTCGCAGCGGAAGCGTACGGCGTAGGGAACGACCGACACCATCCAGACATGAATACGGGACACGGTGAGCCTGTCTTTCAGTGGCGCACAACTATCGCCCGATAAGCCTCTTGCCTTCCCTCTCGAGGACCTTCGATAGGATATTCGCCAAACGGTTGCAGCGCCACGTCAGTCAAGAAGGCCTGCTTCCTGACGAGCAGTTTGGCTTACGCAGCGGTCATTAGACGCAGCATCAGCTTCTGCGACTGGTGGAGCAGGCGATGGGGGCCCTGGAGGGTCGCGAGTACCTTGGGGCGGTGCTCCTTGACGTGTCTAAGGCCTTCGATAGCGTGTGGCACGACGGCCTCCTGTATAAGCTGCTGGTACTGGGGGTACCCGTGTCGCACGTCCGCCTTCTCCAGTTGTACTTGCGCGGGCGCACATTCCACGTGCGGGATGATGGTGGTGTGTCAACAGCGCGCCACATCCGAGCTGGTGTACCGCAGGGGTGCGTGCTTGGCTCCCCGCTGTACTGTCTCTACACCTCCGACCTCCCGAAGAGGACGCCGAGGGTACATCTGGCGCTCTACGCCGATGATGCCTCACTCTACACGCGCAGCATGAGCGCGCGGCTGATGCGCCGCCGCCTGCAACTCGCTTGCAACGAGCCCGGAGCGTGGGCCACCAAATGGTGGCTCAAGTTCAACGCTGGGGAAAGCCAGGGGCCCTATTTTGTATCGGTTATACCGATCGGTGTAATAGGTAAGTCTCCGTAGTGACGTCAGTTTCGGTTCTTTATCGAAATATCCTATTGAGTAAGTTTCTGAGCCCTGTTACCGAACGGTCCTCCCACCGATTTTACGACAATTGTACCGAGAGGTATTGCATTTCGGTGTGGCCCTGTCGATCGGTGAGTTGTGGATTATGTACACCTATAATTTGTTGTTTTAAACTTCTTTAGCGTTTTTAGCTTTGAATTTAGAATCACCAGAAGATGCATCTGGTTGGAAAGTGAGTTGATAATAGACTATTTTCCTTTGCTAGAAATATGTTTAGGTTACGCTGTTACTGTGAATGATTACATAAAAAAAAGTTTTCGGTCAATATTCTCTCAAAATACGTTTTATTTTCATTCAAATAAGAGTTTAAAGATCATTAAATACCAAGACATCGGCTCTGCTTACGTATATTACAAGAGTGTGAACTAACGTTACTAGTGACTTCGTGTACTTTTTCCCACAAATGGTTTAGTTTGTAATTATCGAAACGTGTTTACAAATTTCAAGTAACAATGGTAAGCAATTGTGTGAAGCATGATATTGGAAACCTTCCAAACCATCACGCATTTATGACTTACACAGCACCTTTTGGCAACGAAGTCATCCTACGTTCATACACACAATAGTGCGAGAAATGAACGCTGCAATTATGTTGTTTGGCGAAGCAAAGTGGTTAGGAAGGATGACGGGTTAGCGCACGAATGGGTGCAATTTTTTTTTCCTCTTCATATTTGCAACACGTTCTGAGACATTGTTATTCGTGTAAGTTAAGATTTTTCTTCAATATTCATTATTACTTACATGTAAGAGCGAACTTCCTCGGTAATGATTTCATGATTTCTGTGTGTTTAAAAAACGAAATTTGAAATTGCTGTGAGTGAAACAACCTACAGTGACCTTTATATTTTTTCTTGTCAGAAATATTTCACTATTTCTTCCGAATATGTGGCGATTTCTGAGTATGCGGTTGGACAGGAATCTACGAGCATAACTTAAAATACTGGGAATGTAACTAGCAGCAGTCAGCTTCGTGATCTTGCTTGTCACAAGTATTTATCTGCGACCTTATCCTCAACAACAGTACACAGAGATGAAAGATCTCCGCCGTAATAATTTTAGACTGTAGCACCATATGCGAAGCATTTTCGTTCATGAGGCGCGTGTTATAAACTTCGACGAACTGCAGGAGCTCTCGAAAATGCGTTTTTTCAGTTTTGTTTTCAATACCCAAGTCGTTGACGTATCATATAGGGATGTGGGCTACTTAATCATCTGGAACTCTTGGAGCGAGTTATAACCACAATCTGCTTATCTTCTTATTCGTTGAAACTATCAGAATCAGTTTTTCATGTGTTTTTATAGAACTGTTAGTACAATGTGCCACTACACACTATTCCTAACTCATTTTCCGAAACGTAAAATCCAAAACACGATGTCAGTGTCAATGAGAATAAGATGACATAATGCGGCATCTACGACAATCTGCAGAGTACAGTAAAATACGCTATCCTTTCGGTACTTGGAAGAATAGTGCGCCTGTGTCGTCTGTTAGCCGCTTTGTGTTCGTGGCGCTGTGCGCGCTGCAGTGCGCATGCGCGGATCTGCGGCCGCTTGCTTTTGATTGCCTTGCGCGACGCGAACCTACAACAGTACTTTGGTTCTCTAGACCCCAACGGTATCGCTTCCGAAATGCATACTGAATAACGCAGTACTAGACCGTTCGGTGCTCTTGAGTACCGAAACGATCGGCACAATAGCGGAAAGATACAGAGTAGGTTATAACACTACAACAACGTATTTACGTAGCTTATACTATGAAATACCAAGTTTGGTTCATTACGTAGTATGCCCCAACAGAACAAATAGTCCTGTCACGGAAAAGCCACGTATAACACTTCCGTCTGCTACTGCTATACCATAACCTCGAAGTTGGAGGCAGTTTGCAAAACAGAATTATTTTTTTATAGTAATTATGGTATAAAGCAACAGAGCAGTGTTACCCTCAGAGAGGAATTATGTTGTGTTGACCGTGTTATTCCTAATGGGAGTGGCTTATCGGAAGTGAAAGTCAGAATTACGTAAATAATTAAACAGCGACAAACAAAATATTGCCTATCTGCACTGTTTAATTGATAATGGAAAACGGTCGTCAGCCTAACTAGGCAAGAGAATGGTTAACATTCTCGTCCAAGAAAATAGTTATTAGTAACTCTAATGGGTAAACACAACCTATACTTGACCACAAGCGAGTGCAATGAACTCTGACACACTCATATGTTTACGGTGAGAGTGAAACTAACAGTTGGAGCAGCACAAACTATTTGCAAAATTATGGTTCAAATGGTTCAAATGGCTCTGAGCACTATGGGACTCAACTGCTGTGGTTATCAGTCCCCTAGAACTTAGAACTACTTAAACCTAACTAACCTAAGGACATCACACACATCCGTGCCCGAGGCAGGATTCGAACCTTTAATTATAACAGGTACAGAAAAACACTATCACTTTCAGGACTTACACAAACTGAGTGGTCTTTATACTGTTAATATGAACACAAGAGAGACAAACACTTAGCAAACAAGAGTGTATAACGTTTCACAACAGTAGCTTTCTCACTTTTACTACATAGAAACACAATGTTAACAAAATTGCAAGAAACTGGCTCACCTTTTAGAATTTACTACAGATATCAAGGTGATCATTAGCTAAGCAAAACTTTAGAAGCCTCAGTCTTAAGAACTTTTAATTTTGCAGTTGGCAACAGCACTTTAATAAACAGTTTTAATAGGAAAATTATTTCCAGCAAACAACATTAACTTCAACTCACTCTTTAGACACATTAACTTTAACTTTCTCTTTACTATGTTCAAGAGGCATTAATTAGCATAACATTGGTCATAAAAGTTCTTTTAGTAGGGACACACGGTGATTACTTTAGTTCAAACGGAAAGGAACCTAAGAGGTGTTATGATGAGGAGGAAAATCAAGGTAGGTACATAAATTCAGATATAAATTACCTTATATTTGAGCGCAATAACACATCCATTAAGCTGATCCTTCACTGTACATCATTATAGTATTACGTTACAGTGATTGCGCAACGTGGTGGCAACTGCATGTTGGTAGGTGGATTCGCAGACTGAATTGCTGGACTCTGTCATTTCTTGGTGGCGACGACAGATACAAATTCCAGAATAGTTCCAGCTATTTATCCATCCATCCGAGGCCTTAGAAAGAAGCAGGAAAAGCCTCTCTCGGAATCAGCACAATATGCATCCTTTACATGGCAGTGCATGGACTCGTAGCACGCCTCCGACTCGTAGCTCGTCTCCGACTCGTAGCTCGTTCCCGACTGACTATCAGTTCCACCTTTTCCACCTAGGCCAACAACAATTTGCGCACGCTACACAGTTCCGTTCCCGAGGGGAACCACTACACCTCTTATACACAAAATTACTAAGATTCCTAAGTGAGGATCAGCAGTTTACATAACAGCAAACAAACGCATTGAATAACACAGAACACTTGCACATATTAACATGTCTACAAAAAATTATTCACACAAAATTACAATCATATACAGTAAGCTTTGTTCCCTCCAAATGGGTCAAAGCATTTAAACGAGAGATATGCTACACAGCATACAATCAAATCATGATATCAAAGTTCTTACAAAGAAAGGAGTATACAATTTTATGTTATCGATTCAAACAAACATATTTACAGAAGCACAGCAATGTAACATTAAATGAAACAAGAGCAAAATAAATCAGTACAGCATTAGAGCTATGGTGTTACAAGGTACACTGGGGTCCACACATCAAGGAGCTGAGGGGCCTAGCGCTCTGACGGATACGCTTGTTGTATCCCCTGCTGAACCCCACGACCACGCTGCAACCTCACTGCGGCCTGTCGCTCTACCTAGCGCTTATCAGGCCGGTGCTGGAGTACGCGGCCGTGGTGTGGGGAAACGCGGCAGACACCCACCTTCAGACGCTGCAACGAGTGCAGAACAAAGCCCTCCGGCTGGCGCTCCACCTGCCAAGGGTCTACGAACACCCGTCTGCTGCACGACATCGCGGGACTCCCGTTGCTGAAGCGCCGCTACCGCGCGCTCGCAACCGGCTTCTACGAGTCAGCGAGGACTTGACGAAACCCGCTGGTCAGTGGACTGGGAAACCAACCCCACTGGCGCCCAGCCACAAGATGGCCCGGCCTGCTGCTGGAATGACCACCAGGCAGCACGAGAAGAGAAAAACACTAAGTGACAACGAGAAGACGAATCTATACGAGAGGAACACACATCAACTGAGATCTCTGACGCAGGAACAGCACGACCTGCTTAACCTGCTCCAAACGGGCAAGGAATGCACGTGAGTCACGCACGCACGCACCCTGTCGTTCAGTCACAGGAAGCACCTGATGAAGACGCCGTGGGACGACGTCGAAATACTGTGTTAGAAAAACGCAGACCATCGGTAGTACACCAGATTCAACTAGATGTCACAAAATCGCAAGAAAAGTCTAAGAAATTACTGTCCTGATTCATCAGACGCGAGAACAACACTCGGCACTCATCTTTACAAAATATCTGTACATGGTTAATTTCTGTGTGAAATGACACTAAACACTATATACTTAACTTAAATATTCAACGTGCTACTACGACTGGAAGCATTTGCATAAAGTATGAATGTTTGGTCAAAATAATCTGACATAGCCAGTTATTGACTTAGAATAGATTAGCTCCTCTGGTTCAACTGCAGTTGACGATATTATTACTACTCATATAGCGTCATCTAATTCTGATCCTAATTCACATAAAAGCATAGACATTTGTATTTACTCCAGCAGCTACGTTATAATATTAACTCATGCTGATGTTTGTGATATTTTGTTTGTTATGTGGCTTCTCATAAGTTACCAAATGCTATAGTTAGTGGCTTCTCTTCAGCTAAGACGGCACGTGAATAATGTGAGTATACAGGGTGTCCCGAAAGGAACTCTCAACATTCATATGAAACAAAATCTGAATGCCAATACATGACCTATTCCGAATGGTTTCGGAAACAAAACACATTTAATGTACAATGTTATTCATTTTCTGTATTATTCAATACGGAAAAATGATTTTTAAACGGAGTTATATTACCCTTCCGATTGAGCGGTCCAAAATTAGTCTGGTACGATATCTGATACATCGATATGTATTAGGATGGACAGTAAACCACGAAGAATAACGAATAGTCCAGTAGCGACAGCACAGCCCTGGCCCACTGTGACTATTGCTGCCACGGATTACCTGCTTATTCATCGTGTTTTATTGTCCCTGCTAATACATATCCACAAAGAAACATCGCACTAGACTAATTAGGGAGTGCTCCATCGAATGAGCACGTCAAATTCCTCTTTAAAATCGTTTTTCTGTATTCAATAATACAAAAAATAAATAACAATGTACATTAAATGTGTTCTGTATCGGAAATCATTCAGAGAGGGGATACGTACATTTGAAGCGTTTAGCTTAAAAAGCTAACATGCAGGACCTTCAGAACCAGATATAATGAACACCTCAGAGCACTGAAAAGCAATAGCACACACTCAACATTTGCAGACCACCTGGTAGCACACAACCACCACCCAACAAACATTGAAACTGACCTTCACATCCTAAAAACTAGCAGCAGCCTATACCAAAAATTAACTATAGAAGAAAACTACCACATCCAAAAATCAATAGCCCAAGGAAAGAAAGTACTCAATGAATACACATCACTGTGCAACAAAACTCTCTTCGCCACAATAGAAGAACTATACAAGTAAAACACACACACACACACACACACACACACACACACACACACACACACAAATCCTCTCTCTTTTCTTTCTTTCTTTATTTCATTCTTTCAGTCTCTCTCTCTCTCTCTCTCTCTCTCTCACACACACACACACACACACACACACACACACAATCTCCCTCTCTCTCTCTCTCTCTGCCCCAGTACTCATCACACACAAGCAAACCCACATAAACCACACACAACTAACACCAAATACAATTCAAACTCGCGCGCCTCAGCTAGCAGAACACGCTGCGAAACAAATGAACGCCACACAGCCACAACAACACGTAATGGCAGCGAAAACTCTGCTTATGTTTTGAGTATTCGAAAAACTGCATTACCACACGAACACAGGCAAAGAAGTAAGCCCATTTACTTCGCCAACAAAACAGGAAAACATACCACAACCTCAAAACTGTAAGTTACAGAAAGAAAACATGATAGTCTTATTTCCATTCGTAAATACATAGCAAATAGAAAATAAATTATGTTTTGCTGTTTGCAGATGACATGTTGTATATTGTGTAGCATAACAGCTACCAAAATAAGAGGACAATAATATAATGTAAGGTATGTTATTTTTCGCCAATGCCAATTAAGTTATAAATGCAACTTTTACATAATGTTGTAAACAACGAAAATGTTAATATGATAACAACAAATTTACAGTTAAAATAAAAATGAACCCACTGATGATAGCACAAAAGTGCTGAAACATGTATGGGTGAAACAAGAGAAAAAAGGTGTCTTGCATAAGGCGGAACTTCTCATCCCATTTCTTAGCAAGCACGGAGACAACAAGAAGAACTGCACCACAAGATGATTACTTAAAAAGATTGTTCTTGTCATATCAACAAATATGATTACTCTTCCTGGAACACTCTGTATTTATAAATAGCTCACACCTAGATATATCTCTCATCATTTCGCTGACGTATCGGTTTTATTAATGGAGATAAATAATAGCGAATTGTGGCTGTGAAATATAGTTTCCCATCAGCCTATGTCTGGAACCACAAGTCGTGTCAGAGTGTTCTCATAAACAGTATTTTAGTCAACTTTAATTTACCGTTTGTGCCCATTGAATGTCTTTATACCTCCGTCAAATATCACGAGGAATGTGATCGACACAAAATGTCAATACACCATTTTCATACCCCCTCTGAGAGCGGACATTTCGTCAAGCTTCGACTGCTGGCACCGTTCACAATAGACCTAAATTTCCTACCCTACGTCGTCGCTACCTCTTATTTCGCTCCCGTACTGCTCATACATATCGACACGTCATATGACAAGGACTTCACCTCGTTACGTTACATTGTGACTCAGTACCTAGGACAAAGTACTGCGGCTGTGAGAAATAAGTATCGTCGCTAGGAGTGGATGAGATTGGGAAAGAGATTGCAGCGACCCTACTTCTAAATATCATGAACATTTATCATCCCTTGTTATGACTGGCTGGTCACGCCTGCTAAACTACATGACCTTGCTACAATCTAGAGTGACTGTTGTGGCGACTAAATACGAACTATCAAACTGTAATAAAATGCACACTTTGAGAACAGTTTTTATTTAAATAGCCGGCCGCTGGTGGCCGAGCGGTTCTGGCGCTACAGTCTGGAACCGCGCGACCGCTACGGTCGCAGGTTCGAATCCTGCCTCGGGCATGGATGTGTGTGTTGTCCTTAGGTTAGTTAGGTTTAAGTAGTTCTAAGTTCTAGGGGACTTATGACCTCAGCAGTTGAGTCCCATAGTGCTCAGAGCCAATTGAACCAATTTTATTTAAATGGAGCTCTGTAACAAATGTTAACCATGTGTAAACCTTTATGATTATTGTTAAGTCCATCGTAATTATTTTGGAGCATTTAGTGGAAATTTACAGTGGCAATTCTCTGCAGAAACAGCATTTACCACTGCTGTTCACTTTTACCTCAGTAGTCGTTCCACTAACAAGCGCTGTGATTTACAGCTGGTCGAGAACTCAGTACATACTCACCTTGAGTAATTTACTTCTTAAAACAAAGAAATGTGCCTACAAAAGTCGGTCACAACTCCAGGAAGGACAAATTTAGAAAACAGTTCTATGCATTGAACTTGAAACGTTAATGAATTTATCTTTGAATGAATGCCACTTTCAATTTTAGTACGAGAATGAAACTCACAAGACATACAGTGTCCCTTTTCTTAAGAATAAACTTTGCAAATCACGTCAAATTAAAATCTATTTACTTTTTCTATTTAATGTAATTTACGTTTCCTTGATAAACTAAGCAAATTAATTCACGCAAATACTATTACAATGTGAGTGATCAAATTTGCATTTCTCACTTTATTACACAAATTGTAAGTTAACTTCAATCTCTTTTTTAGTTGACTTACAATTTTTTGATAGCATTTATGCAAAAGTAATTATAAGATGCTTGTAAATTAATGTAGCACCATAGACAATAAATTATTAGTATGTTAATCCAAAAAGAAAAATCTGCATATTTTCTTTCAAGAAACTTCTACCTCTCTTGTTCTTTTTCCAAGAACGAATTAAAATATCAGTAGCATGCCTTTTCTGACGCACAGCAGTATGGTGCAAATGTGCTTTGACAGTATCTTTACATCTCATAGTATGTAGGTAGACTACACACATCACACTGTCTAACTTTTGCACCCATTCTTGGTGTAATTGAGCCGTGGCTGGCTCATGTTATGTGTTGGATTAAACCTTGGTTCCCATTCTGTGTTTAGTCTCCCGCGGTCATCGCGATTATGCTGTTATCCTCTCTCTCCGCGAGTGGCAGCAGCGGTGTGTATCGATATTCGCACCTTGTACTATCTTTGGCCTGGCGCTTATAGTTTCCGGCTGTGCTGTGTGCGACCAGTTGGTCGGTTGGCGTGGAGCAGCGAGGAAATCTCCGCGGCGCGTAGTTTGGCCGAGGCCGCTGGCAGCGTTCACGCGCGGTCGGACTGTGTGGTGCTGTTCCCACTGCTACGAGGTCCGTGGCTCACCGCTCCTGGACACTAAAGTTGAGTTTTGACTTAACCTACCAGCAAGTCACGACTGTTCACATTGTGTCGTTTGCATTTCGTTGTCGGCTGTTGGGACGTTCCCGCGAGCAGCGACGCGTGTTTTCAAGTTGGCAAATTTTAGCCACCCTCCGGTGTAGTTTAACTGTACTTGATTATTTTGAATTGAAGTGCCCCAGCGGAATCTTCTGCCTTGTGGCTGTTAACGTTCCAGTTACCTACCCTGGCCGTTGAAGTAAATTCAGGCAGTGTATTTTCCTCATAGTGTTGTCGCTCTGCGGCACGGTGTGTAGTTTGACAGCTCAATGTATCCAGAATGAGAATTTCACTCTGCAGCGGAGTGTGCGCTGATATGAAACTTCCTGGCAGATTAAAACTGTGTGCCCGACCGAGACTCGAACTCGGGACATTTGCCTTTCGCGGGCAAGTGCTCTACCATCTGAGATACCGAAGCACGACTCACGCCCGGTCCTCACAGCTTTACTTCTCCCAGTATCTCGTCTCCTACCTTCCAAACTTTACAGAAGCTCTCCTGCGAAACTTGCAGAACTAGCATTCCTGAAAGAAAGGATACAGCGGAGACATGGCTTAACCACAGCCTGGGGGATGTTTCCAGAATGAGAATTTCACTCTGCAGCGGAGTGTGCGCTGATATGAAATTTCCTGGCAGATTAAAACTGTGTGCCCGACCGAGACTCGAACTCGGGACCTTTGCCTTTCGCGGGCAAGTGCTCTACCATCTGAGCTACCGAAGCACGACTCACGCCCGGTCCTCACAGCTTTACTTCTGCCAGTATCTCGTCTCCTACATTCCAAACTTTACAGAAGCTCTCCTGCGAACCTTGCAGAACTAGATTTCCTGAAAGAAAGGATACAGCGGAAACATGGCTTAACCACAACCTGGGGAATGTTTCCAGAAGGAGAATTTCACTCTGCAGCGGAGTGTGCGCTGATATGAAACTTCCTGGCAGATTAAAACTGTGTGCCCCACCGAGACTCGAACTCGGGACCTTTGCCTTTCGCGGGCAAGTGCTCTACCATCTGAGATACCGAAGCACGACTCACGCCCGGTCCTCACAGCTTTACTTCTGCCAGTATCTCGTCTCCTACCTTCCAAACTTTACAGAAGCTCTCCTGCGAACCTTGCAGAACTAGCACTCCTGAAAGAATGGATACAGCGGAGACATGGCTTAGCCACAGCCTGGGGGATGTTTCCAGAATGAGAATTTCACTCTGCAGCGGAGTGTGCGCTGATATGAAACTTCCTGGCAGATTAAAACTGTGTGCCCGACCGAGACTCGAACTCGGGACCTTTGCCTTTCGCGGGCAAGTGCTCTACCATCTGAGCTACCGAAGCACGACTCACGCCCGGTCCTCACAGTTTTACTTCTGCCAGTATCTCGTCTCCTACCTTCCAAACTTTACAGAAGCTCTCCTGCGAACCTTGCAGAACTAGCACTCCTGAAGGAAAGGATACAGCGGAGACATGGCTTAGCCACAGCCTGGGGGATGTTTCCAGAATGAGAATTTCACTCTGCAGCGGAGTGTGCGCTGATATGAAACTTCCTGGCAGATTAAAACTGTGTGCCCCACCGAGACTCGAACTCGGGACCTTTGCCTTTCGCGGGCAAGTGCTCTACCATCTGAGATACCGAAGCACGACTCACGCCCGGTCCTCACAGCTTTACTTCTGCCAGTATCTCGTCTCCTACCTTCCAAACTTTACAGAAGCTCTCCTGCGAACCTTGCAGAACTAGCATTCCTGAAAGAAAGGATACAGCGGAGACATGGGTTAACCACAACCTGGGGGATGTTTCCAGAAGGAGAATTTCACTCTGCAGCGGAGTGTGCGCTGATATGAAACTTCCTGGCAGATTAAAACTGTGTGCCCGACCGAGACTCGAACTCGGGACATTTGCCTTTCGCGGGCAAGTGCTCTACCATCTGAGATACCGAAGCACGACTCACGCCCGGTCCTCACAGCTTTACTTCTGCCAGTATCTCGTCTCCTACCTTCCAAACTTTACAGAAGCTCTCCTGCTAACCTTGCAGAACTAGCACTCCTGAAGGAAAGGATACAGCGGAGACATGGCTTAGCCACAGCCTGGGGGATGTTTCCAGAATGAGAATTTCACTCTGCAGCGGAGTGTGCGCTGATATGAAACTTCCTGGCAGATTAAAACTGTGTGCCCGACCGAGACTCGAACTCGGGACCTTTGCCTTTCGCGGGCAAGTGCTCTACCATCTGAGATACCGAAGCACGACTCACGCCCGGTCCTCACAGCTTTACTTCTGCCAGTATCTCGTCTCCTACCTTCCAAACTTTACAGAAGCTCTCCTGCGAACCTTGCAGAACTAGCACTCCTGAAGGAAAGGATACAGCGGAGACATGGCTTAGCCACAGCCTGGGGGATGTTTCCAGAATGAGAATTTCACTCTGCAGCAGAGTGTGCGCTGATATGAAACTTCCTGGCAGATTAAAACTGTGTGCCCCACCGAGACTCGAACTCGGGACCTTTGCCTTTCGCGGGCAAGTGCTCTACCATCTGAGATACCGAAGCACGACTCACGCCCGGTCCTCACAGCTTTACTTCTGCCAGTATCTCGTCTCCTACCTTCCAAACTTTACAGAAGCTCTCCTGCGAACCTTGCAGAACTAGCACTCCTGAAAGAATGGATATAGCGGAGACATGGCTTAGCCACAGCCTGGGGGATGTTTCCAGAATGAGAATTTCACTCTGCAGCGGAGTGTGCGCTGATATGAAACTTCCTGGCAGATTAAAACTGTGTGCCCGACCGAGACTCGAACTCGGGACCTTTGCCTTTCGCGGGCAAGTGCTCTACCATCTGAGCTACCGAAGCACGACTCTCGCCCGGTCCTCACAGCTTTACTTCTGCCAGTATCTCGTCTCCTACCTTCCAAACTTTACAGAAGCTCTCCTGCGAACCTTGCAGAACTAGCACTCCTGAAAGAAAGGAGACAGCGGAGACATGGCTTAACCACAGCCTGGGGGATGTTTCCAGAATGAGAATTTCACTCTGCAGCGGAGTGTGCGCTGATATGAAACTTCCTGGCAGATTAAAATTGTGTGCCCGACCGAGACTCGAACTCGGGACCTTTGCCTTTCGCGGGCAAGTGCTCTACCATCTGAGATACCTAAGCACGACTCACGCCCGCTCCTCACAGCTTTACTTCTGCCAGTATCTCGTCTCCTACCTTCCAAACTTTACAGAAGCTCTCCTGCGAACCTTGCAGAACTAGCACTCCTGAAAGAAAGGATATTGCGGAGACATGGGTTAACCACAGCCTGGGGGATGTTTCCAGAATGAGAATTTCACTCTGCAGCTGAGTGTGCGCTGATATGAAGCTTCCTGGCAGATTAAAACTGTGTGCCCGACCCAGACTCGAACTCGAGACATTCGCAGGAGAGCTTCAGTAAAGTTTGGAAGGTAGGAGACGAGATACTGGCAGAAGTAAAGCTGTGAGGACCGGGCGTGAGTCGTGCTTCGGTATCTCAGATGGTAGAGCACTTGCTCGCGAAAGGCAAAGGTCCCGAGTTCGAGTCTCGGTCGGGCACACAGTTTTAATCTGCGAGGAAGTTTCAGCTCAATGTATAATTGGTTGTGGGCGTCAATACCTTCTACGTTTTTCCATTGAACTCCCAATTGTGTGCTGGTCGGGTGGAGCGGAAGTTATCTTGTCAGTGGGTCCGTTGACTGTCTGTTGGTTGGGTTGTCGTCGGATCGGGAACGCTTGGGCCAACTGCCTGTCTCACGTAAGCGGGTGTTAGTGTTTGAATTCCAAGTCAGACCATCGGAAACTTCTGAGCACCGTTGGATGTACTGCCTTTCTTATTGTTCTTGTTGTTTGTATTTGTATGGCTTGTAACCGATTTTTAAATTAAGATCGTTTTGCCCTTAAGAAGTAACATTGTCTGAGCCTTCACCCTAACTTAAAGAACTGTTTTAAGGTAGGGCCCTTGGCCTTTATTAAAAAAATTAATTTCGTTTGAGTCTTAAGTGGTGGAGCTTCAGCCGTTGTTATAGTAAAGAAGTTTTGCCCTTAAGGTCAGATTATTTGGGCCTTCAGCCTAATTGAAGAACTCTTTGAAGGTAAGGCCTCTGGCCTTTTAAAAATTTATTTTAGTTTGAGTCTTAAGAGATGGGCCTTCAACCGTTTTTTTTTAAATTAATTAAAAATTATTAACATCCGACCAGTTGCAATGGATAAAGAATTCTTTACCTAGGTTTCAACAAATTTAAATTTGTCTTCTTCAGAAGGTGGCAATTTTACATTAGTATGGACTGATGTATCATGTATTACATTAGCTTTACATTAGTATGGACTGACTAATGTAAAATTGCCACCTTCTGAAGAAGACAAATTTAAATTTGTTGAAACTTAGGTAAATTATTCTTTATCCATTGCAACTGGTCGGCTGTTAATAATTTTTAATACGTGGAACCGTTGCTGTTGTGCAGCTATGTTTAAAGAAAAAAAATTTTAAATTAATGTTGTTTTGCTCTTAAGGTGTGAGATTGTTTGGGCCTTCATCCTAACTGAAAGAACTTATTTAAGATAAGGCGTTCTGCCTTTTAAATTTCTGATTTTGGTTTGAGTCTTAAGTTATTGGCCTTCAGCCGATTTTAAATTAAAGACGTCTTGCCCTTAAGGCATGAGATTGTATGGCACATTCATCTGGTAATTAAGATCCAAAAATTAATGCTGTGTTTTTTTTTTTTAATTTTCTTGGCTCTTGTAATGTTTGGTGTTGTAAATAAAGTTGTATGTTCGAGTGTAACTGACAGCCGCTCATTTTGGTCCCTTTCCACAGTTTAAACTACCTGTCCTGTCCTGCGGGTTTAGCACGCCGTCTCAGTAATGAAAGTGCAGTTCTGGCAGCGCCAAATTTCGCAGTGAAATACCCAACAGCTGGCTGGTGTGGCCGAGCGGCTGTAGGCGCTTCAGTCTGGAACCGCGCGACCGCTACGGTTGCAGGTTCGAATCGTGCCTAGGGCATGGATATGTGTGATGTCCTTAGGTTAGTTAGGTTTAAGTAGTTCTAAGTTCTAGGGGACTGATGACCTGAGATGTTAAGTCCCATAGTGCTCAGAGCCATTTGAACCATATGACATACCCAACATGTACGGCTATAGTTTACCTGAGACGACTTATTAGTGTAAAGTGCTAATTGTCACACCATTATCAGCAAAAAATATCAAAGTCTTTTAGAGTGCACTGTTAGATTAAGATTACTCAGTCGCTACTTTTTAGTTGTTTTACCCACTATTTCCTCCCAGCAGCACATTTCTCTTAAATGAATTCGTTCCAGAAATGGAAACGAGAATGAAAAAAGCTTTGGAGTTAAATGCATCGAAGGCATCAGTATTCCGGTACTTGAATACCACCCTTTTCTTTAGAACAAATTATTCCTACCTCAGGATGAGGACAGACGTTCGCAAATATAATTGTTGCATATACATTCCATAGAATAAATCGCATTTTGTCACATACACCTCTAATATAAAATTCATTGCAATAATCGCTAAGAAGTAACCGCTGTTAGTGACAACACACTATCAAAAATTTAATATAAACATTTTTCAATTCAAGGTGATATAAAAGAATAATGGAAATTAAAAGCCAGAGCGATCACATTAAGAGTGCAACGAGAATAGCAATGTTAAACGTAGATGACAGATCGGATAGGTGGAAATAGTACATTTAAGGCCTCTAAGAGAGAAAAATTTGGTGACGTTATGGAAGGAGAAGAAGCAGAAGCAGGGGTCGACATAGAAGACATTGGGGATCCACTATTGCAATCAGTATTCAAAACACCATTGGAAGATTTAAGATCGAATACGGTAAGAAGGGATGGATAACTTTATATCTAAATTCATAAAATTGTTGGGAAAAATGGCAACAAAACGACTGTTTGCATAGGTGTGTAGTGTGTATGACGCTGGCGTTATACCATCAGGCTTTAGGAAAAGCATCATCCACACAATTCTGAGTATTGCAAGAGTCGACAAACGCGAGAATTATCGCACAATCAGCTAAACAGCTCATGCATCCAAGCTGTTGACAAGAATAATGTACAGAAGGTTGGAAAAGAAAATAGGAGGTGTTAGATGACAATCAGTTCTTTAGAAAAGGTAAGTGTACCAAAGAGGCAATTATGACGTTGTGGTTAGTAATGGAAGCAAGACTAAAGAAAAATAAAGGCACGTTCATGGAATTTGTCTACCTGGGAGAGGCGTTCGAGAATATAAAATGGGGCAAGATATTCGAAATTCTGCGAAGAATGAGGGTGAGCTTTAGGGAAAGGCGGGTGATGTAAAGGATGTACAGGAACCAAGAGGGACAATAACAGTGGAAGACCAAGAAGCGAAGTCTTCAGATTAGAAAGGGTGAAGACGGGGATGTACTCTTTCGCCCTTAATACTCAGTCTATATGTCGTAGAAACAATGAAGCAAATAAAAGGAAGGTAAGAGTGTAATTAATATTGACGGTGAAAAGGATATGAGTGATAAGATTCGCTGATGATGTTGCTGTCCACAGTGCAAGTGAAGAAGAATTAAGTGAGCTGCTGAATGGAATGAATATTGCCGGCCGGTGTGGCCGAGCGGTTCTAGGCGCTTCAGTCTGGAACCGCGCGACCGCTACGGTCGCAAGTTCGAATCCTGCCTCGGGCATGGATGTGTGTGATGTCCTTAGGTTAGTTAGGTTTAAGTAGTTCTAAGTTCTAGGGGACTGATGACCTCAGATGTTAAGTCCCATAGTGCTCAGAGCCATTTGAACCATTTTTGAATGAATATTCTAATTAGTACACAATATGGATTGACAGTAAATCAAAGAAAGGCGAAAATAATGAGAGGTAGCAGAAATGAGAACAGCGAGAAACTTAACATCAGGATTGGCAATCATGAAGTAGATGAAGTTAGGGAATTCTGCTACCATCTGCTACGGAGTGTCCAAAGTGGACATAAAAGCCAGGCCACACCAAACCACTCAGAAGACTGATGTCAGAAGAAAAGGCTAATTATTCCATTCATAATGACTTAACACCTCTGGGAGTGTATGGGATTCCAGAGCGGTTGACAAGTGACAGTTCATTTTTATCCCGTTCGATTTTTAGTTACTAGAATTATGAGATGCTCAGAGTAAGGTTCAGACAGGGCACCAGTCCCACCTCTATACCTACTTGCTGTTCGAATATCCTCATTATTGTGTGGAACAGACACAATAGTTTTAAATCCTACTTTTTGGAGTTGCTTGCCCGACTGATAACCAAATAACATGTTATTCCCTAGGGCTGTGGTGGGGGTGTGAGTATTTGACATAAAAATAGTCAAACTAATAGTGCTTAATACATGGTACTTGGCATAGTACAACAACCCTGAGGCAACCCTGCTTCCTACGTTCACATCCTTGTATTATGTATATTACATGAACCACTAAAACTTTACAAAGTAAATTTTGCGTTTAATATCCTTTCTGATACGACAGCTCACTCAGTTGTGCAACCACAATCTGCTATCATTGAAATACATTAGCATGTGCAAAGCTGGGAGTGCTCAAATTCCAGGCCACAAAAGCGTTTTACCCAGAAAAGGAACTTTTATTCAAACAAACACTTTTCATGACTTTCTTGTAACATGTGAAATTTGACACCTCAAGAGAATCCATAAAAATTAACAATAAATGTTTATCATCTGAACTTTCGTGAGTTTTTAGTTCAAGTCTGAAATTTTGACACTGCTTCAGTGAAGCACAGCATAAATTTAGGTACTACTAGAACAGACAGACACTTAAGACAGGTTTGAATAAATGAATCTGTAATCAACAGACACTTAGTTAATACATCAATTAACACCTTTAAGTGAAGCAAATAAAAACAGCCAATGATCAGCTGTAAGACAATATGAAGCAAGCCTTTGATATGAATCAGAGAAATATTGTTTGGAGTCACATGAATAGGTAGCAGCCGTCCCAATAAAATGGACAAATATGGTGTTAAAAAGAACACTTATCTCAGCCAAGAGGGACTGTACCAATGTAAATTGTAATAAGTGAGGCCATTACTATAAAAGAACTAATAAATAAAACTGAAATACCAATATCCATATGGTTTCAGCTAAAGCAGCTGGTAGTAAAACTTAACTGACATTAATTCTGAGTACCAAATAAATTACACAAAATCCTCACAAATAATATTCATTAATTACTAAACCCAATAGCTAGGAATAACTGTGGCATAAGCAATTTCATCTACCTGAGTAAACCAAGTTGGTGATTTCCTTACACAAAAATTTATATTTATATTTTCCTTATATAAAACTGGATTTAGTAAAAGTCGGAAACAATATCACAAACGTAGTTTAAAGAACCTAACGGCACGGTTGACAGCTCAGAATAACTGTTAGTGCAGTCTACACTCTAAGATGCTCATCAAAACAATCCGACACCACCCGATGACAACAGCTCAGTAATCGAATTTTGCCTATGAATTCTCTAGACACAAATAACAGGTAAGGTTCCAAGGCTGTTTTCCGCTCAGTCCTGCTGCGTGCTTCTCGGACTTACAAGTTTGTATAACAGAGAATCACAGTCGTTCAAAAAATATGTAACATCGGGAAATGCTTGAGGTTTCCATGCGCCACGTGATCGCAGCACTTGTCCTTGAATGATCATCCTGCAGTTAGCGGTAGAAGAGGAAAGAGAGCGAGCTTATGAGCATCGCCGTTGAGTCTGCGTGGCTGTCAGCGCGCACGCGCCCTGGCGCCACGTGATGGAGGCGCTACTCAGCTAGACATCCAAAGAGAGTACATCACGCTTTCAGTTTCATGTCAAAGCAACAGACCGGTCATTGGACGTTCCTTTACCAACCAGAAGGTCATCCCTGACGTTTCTGTAAACTTACTCACAGATGTCATGAGTACTATGTACGTAGAGCGCCTCGGGATTGGCGATGGGTGTCGTTTATGGACGAAACTCGGATCTTTTTGTATCCTAATAACATCAGACCAGTGGGCATCGTGTTTGCTGGCAAAGCGGTAATACCGAACGACTCCGTTCCCCACTTGTACACCAAGGTGGTGGAGTGCTGGTATCGCGAGGCATTACATGGGGCCATCGTACTTTTCAAGATAGTTGACGTAAACTCACTGCTCTACGATACAAGGACGAGTTTGTATAACCAATAATGGAACCGTATCAGCTTCACGGATGATAACTCACATGCTCATCGTGCAGTTCTTGGGAACACTCTTCTTCAGCATGTTAGGATCAGCAGAATGGAGTGGCCCGCCTCTTCGCTGAACGTGAAAAAGTCGAGCTTGTGTGGAATCGATTGAAAAGAGCTGTTTTTGGATGACAAGTATGACCAAGTACTCGGCGTTACGTACGTAGAATCGTCTTTGAAGAATGAGAACTTGATGATCTCACCTATGGTAAGCTACTAATTATTGAAGATTGCATCTTACAAAGGGACTTCCAGCATGTATAGTACTGGAGTTCTGTAAAACCCACCTCCACTCGCCCACCCACGCGAAACAGAAGGTTTTTTCGGTCCACAAGTATTTGGTTGTTAGTTTGACTTACGAATCTGAACACACTCGGGACCAAATGTTGTTTTCCGTCTCGTGACTGAAGATAGAGGGTTGGAACTTAAATAGTGGCAACTATTTATTCACAACCGATACAGAAGAGTTACACGTTTGCCACTGTTACTGTCTTTCAAAGTTGTCACCAGGGTTGTGTAGAACCCGTTGCCAGCGATATGGAAGGCGTAGTATACCGTTAACAGTGCCTGTTCTGTTGATGGTGCGAATGGAGCAGTGTACTGCCTGTCGAACCTCTGGAAGAGTTCTTAAGCGAATGTCACGAAATGGTTCCTTCATCTTCGGAATCATATGACAGTCACAAGGACTTTAGTCTGGGGAGTATAGTGGATGGTACACTACTTCCCAGTCTCATCGAGCGAACAGAGCAGCCACAGCTTGCGCTGTATGCGCCCACGAATTGTGCAGAATGATGGGTGGGTTACGCAGAAAGTGTCGCCGCTTCTTTCGCAAAGCTGGTAGCAGATGATGCTCCAGAGCCCCAGTACGGTGACAACTATGCTGATTCTCGTGTATGACTGTGATGGTGTTATACTAAAGCATTACGTTCCTCCACGGCAGACCGCTAATGCACAGTATTACTGTTCGTTTTTGGAGCATCACCTGCGACCAGCTTTGTTCAAGAAGCAGTTACACTTTCTGCACAACTCACTCATCATTTTGCAAGACAATGAGCGGGCGCATACAGCGCAAGCTTTGGTTGCTCTGTTCGGTCTATGGGACTGGGACGTACTGTACCATCCACCATACTCCAGGACTTAAGTCCATGTGACTTTGATTTCATTCCGAAGATGAAGGAACCATGTTGTGGCATTCACTTCAGAACTGTTCCAGAGATTCGACAGGTAGTAGATCGCTCTATTTGCACCATCAACAGAACAAACTCCGCTAACGGTATACGACGCCTTCCACATTTCTGGCATCGGGTTCATCACAAAGCTGGTGACTACTTTGAAGCACAGAAACAGGTGCAAACATGTAACTTTTTTGTATCGGTTGTGAATGAATACTGGCCACTATTTAAGTTCTAACCCTCGTATAAAGGGGTATTGAAAATCTTTTGTTCATGTATGTAATTTGCAACATTCTTGTTGAGCACTACATGCAAATACTTCGATTCACTTCTTGTGTAATGACCTAGCAGTCCTTCATCCATCTCTGTACAATGCAGTATTCAAAACGTACGTTTTAAAACATTTCCACCTTATAAGGCTAAGGGTGATATTTGACAGTAATATTGGATTGGTTCAAAAATGGTTCAATTTGGCTCTGAGCACTATGGGACTTAACTTCTGAGGTCATCAGTTCCCTAGAACTTAGAACTACTTAAACCTAACAAACCTAAGGACAACACACATCCATTCCCGAGGCAGGATTCGAACCTGCGACCGTAGTAGTCACGAGGTTCCGGACTGAAGCGCCTAGAACCGCTCGGCCACCGTGGCCGGCTATTGGGTTAGTGGTTAAGTTCGTAGCGTTTTTCTATAAGTTTAATAAATACAGCAGCTACATATTAGACATTAGTAATACATTATCCTTCACTGTTTACAAGTCTGTGAAAGCTGGGGCAACTTTTCGATTCAGCGACTTTCGAAATCACTTGTTTTTGAGATGAAGAGCGCGTCGAGCCATATTCGGAGCGCACTTTCATCCGGTAAGGAAGATCCTCGAAGGTTGTTGGATAGAGAGGAGAAAAGGGGAAAATATGAGTAAGTAAGGTGGGCGCGGAATGACTTCCCAACATACTTCCTGTATAGCGTTTACGGCCAGTCTAGCGAAATGTGGGTGGGCGTGGAGTAGCATCACCTTACGCAGTTTTCCTGGTCGTTGTTCTTTCACTGCGTCTGCAATATGTATCAGTTGTTGACAGTAAATGTCAGCAGTCAAGGTTACACCTCGGGGAAACAACTCTTACTACACCACAACTTCACTGTATTAATGAGCTTAAACGATTGAAACGTCCCCTTTGAACAATTATACATGACTGTCCTTAAACTGACACACAATATTTTTAGCGCAACGCAATCTGACTTTCAATAATCCCTACAAAAGAATGGCCCTGACTAACATTAACCTATACCTTTCACAAATCACTTACCTCACAAAAATCTTCGTTACTCAAGCTACTGCAATACAGCGAGCGCCACTACTGCCAGCTAAATAAAAGATTCAAACTACTGAAGGCAATAACTACTGATAGGCATAGGTAGCAAATGAAAGATTTTGAGGCCCGCATCTCGTGGTCGTGCGGTAGCGTTCTCGCTTCCCACGCCCGGGTTCCCAGGTTCGATTCCCGGCGGGGTCAGGGATTTTCTCTGCCTCGTGATGGCTGGGTGTTGTGTGCTGTCCTTAGGTTAGTTAGGTTTAAATAGTTCTAAGTTCTAGGGGACTTATGACCACAGCAGTTGAGTCCCATAGTGCTCAGAGCCATTTGAACCATTTTGAAAGATTTTGATGGAGAACAAACAATGTATTTACCTCAATAATGTTCAAAAGTCATAATGTATATAGCAGTTCATGACATCCAGTCTTACAAATTTCAAAACTCCGCCATCTCTCTCCCCACATCCACCACTGCTGGCGGCTCACCTCCAACTGCGCAACGCTACGCGCTGTTAACAGCCAACTGCCCAACGCTACAATGGCGAGTATTACAACAATGCAAAGCAGCCACAGACTGCACACAGCACAGCCAGTGATTTCCATACAGAGTGCTACGTGGCGTTACCAATAAGAAAACATAAACAGCCTACTTACATAGCCCCCATGCTCCCCACAAAAAATTTTACAATTTGTTCTGGGCAGTGGCCAATACAGATTTGAAAATAATGTTTCATAATTACAATAACAAAGATATCAAATGCACACACTTATTGATACAATGTTGGTCAAAAGCTAAAAGTTTCTCACAGTCCATAAAGACAGTCCTGATCATTCATCACAGTAAAATTGCAGTGTATTTCTCAAAGTCTGAGCAGTAAAAGACAATGCACACAGAAGTAGTGGATTTCCATGCTGTCTTGAAAAAGTAGTGTGGTCCTTCCAACGGAAGACAGTGCTGACTCTCGACATGCAGACAGGTAATGGGCCACAACAGAGCAAACCCACCGCAGAGTCAGTCGAAGTTTTGAAGAATATTGGTAGGTAGGTCATCACAGAGTAGACCCACTGTAGTCCTGGTAGAGATTACAGTATTGGTGGGCCATCAAAGATGCAGACCCACTATAGTCCTTGTAGAGATAATGGTATTGGTGGGCCATCAAAGATACAGAACCACTGTAGTCCTTGTTGAGACGGCCAGCAGCCATCTGTTGCGACTGTGCAGGTGCACAATCACCATTGAAGAGTCTTGCGGACAATATAGCAAGTCCATAAACCACCACTTGTGCACTCACAAAGTTTTTGGAATTGTCCTTAGAACCAGCAATGCTGTTATCCAGTCCCTTGCTGAATTATTAGCATATGTGCGAACACTAACAGTCCCTACTTCTCACATATTGTCCATATACTATGACCAACAGAAACGTGTGCAGTGAAATGTAACTTACAAGTTACTTAATTTGATGAACTGGTGTCAATTACAATTTTATAACGTAAGAATACAATAACAAAGGTACAAAATACATCATTAAAACATAATAATACAGATAACATTTGTAGTAATACAGGTTTTACAAAACAATAGAAATAAACATATACACTAGTGTTACAAGAATTATGACATAAGTACATACATAAGAGATCAGAATAACTTTTGAAACATCACCTTCACATATGAGCAGCAAAACAGAATAAATAATGTCTAAACATCTTTACAAAGTAAATAACACATTATCAGATAAATTCTACAATGTAACTCTCATCAGATAAACACATAAGGACAGGAAGAACATAAATATACAAGAGTACACAAACACATAGTGGAATAACAGAAAGGGATAGGACAGGGTTTGTTTTACTGCAGTATCTTGCAAACAAAACTTTCTTTACTTCTTGGAGATCTCCCTTCTGATGTGTTGGCAGAAGAGCCAACACCGTGTTGCTAGAGGAGGCCGAAATGCACGCGTTTAAGCTCACGCGGACTGGCGTGAGGTCTGGAACAGTTAAAGGAGTTGAGTCTACTAAATAAAGTATGGAGTTGCTTGAATACTTAACTTTAATTCATAATTGGAGAACATCGCTCTTGTTGATACATTAATTACAATCTCAATATAAACTGGTAATGGCGCCTTGCTAGGTCGTAGCAAATGACGTAGCTGAAGGCTATGCTAACTATCGTCTCGGCAAATGAGAGCGTATTTGTCATTGATCCATCTCTGGCAAAGTCTGCTGTACAACTGGGGCGAGTGCTAGGAAGTCTCTCTAGACCTGCCATGTAGCGGCGCTCGGTCTGCAATCACTGACAGTGGCGACACGCGGGTCCGACGTATACTAGCGGTCCGCGGCCGATTTAAAGGCTACCACCTAGCAAGTGTGGTGTCTGGCGGTGACACCACACCTTCATTCTTCATTATTTCAGAAAGTGCTATCTATACCTGCTTTCTGTACTTTTTTCGTATAATTTCTCAATGCATTTCTTCCCATTCATCGCAACTCACTCTCTTATATAGTCTACCCCCTCTTAAGCTAACTTAAAACTACTGAGCTCAGATGCATAAACTAAGGGAAGAGGTAATGCAGCAGCACAAAACAATTAATACAAATAGCAATGACAAAAAAAATACAAATGGGCAAAGCAATTGCAATATTACAACTAATATAAGGCACTGCGCAGCAAACAAGAAAAATACATCCGTAGTAAAACTGGCTTAACAGAATAATACAAAGTCAAATTCAGTAACATTATGCCTGGCAAAGAGCAGCAGCAAATGCTATAACTTATACCTAAACATGACAAAGCTCAAGCAGAAAAAATATTACAGTAAAAATGGCCATGTTTAACACCTATGTCACATCTTAACACTAGGGTGATGCATCACCTTAACTTACACTACTAAATAAGTTACCCAGTCATTGACAAAAATTATGTATGCATTCCTGTGAAGGAAAATGTCTTTTTGTGCTCCCTCGTATTTTTTGAAGTAGATTATAAAATGGTTATTTACTGGATCTGTAGGCATAAAATATCTATATTAGTACATCTATTAAATTTTATTTTAACCAATGCTGCAGTGCAGCTAGAAACTAGATATTAAACAAAATAGGCAAGGCAAGGCGTGAAACGTCATTCACTAGCCATATGGCATTTAATAATGCAGTAAACAATCTTTCAACTAGCAAGGCAATAGATGTGAAATGTTTCTCATCATTTCATTAGGCATTTTAGTAAACATCATAAATTACGAGCTCCACAGTGTAATCATATGTTTTCCAGTTTGAGCTTGTCGTATTTGCGATGCTTTCTACAAAGAAATGTCAATAGCAAGGATAATGGCATCTTTTTCTTCTCTCCACCTAATGGCTTTCCTTTGTCAGACGCCTATCTGTCAGCTGGGCGCCCAAAACACATTACGTCAAGGTCACTTACCTTTCTTACTGAAATATTTACGACAGCAGTTTCCGCTCTCATATAAAAATATTTTCACAGGTTGATAATTTGCATTACAAATGTGTAGAAAATAGAATCCTATAAATATAACAGTGTCCAAAAAATTTTCGAGAGCATTGTAATACATTCAAGCATGTACACACATTTCATAATTCTCAAAGTACGATTCTTGGTTTCCAACATCCTTTTCCACAAATCAGAGTCCCTAACCACTACACATTATTCCTTACCTTATTATACATATACATATTCGTCGACACTTCTTCAATATTTCATCATAAGAAATACGTAGCATAATCAAATTCCTCATATACGGTAGAATCATCTTATTGATTATAAACATATCTCAACATCATAATACACATCGTTGTCGTAATAATATCATAACATCTCAGTCAATTCTCAAAATCGTTGTAGCTTCCTCCAATAATTTCAAAATCTAAAAAAAATTCTCTGCTCATTTCAATAGTGTCATCTACCTCAAACGTACTTTAAAAATCATGATCCCATACCAAATACATCATTCAAAGCTCTCATAGTATCACAATGGTTCCGAAAAAAATATGAACATTTCGCAAAGTACAGACAGAATACAATTTCATAAGTGTGAAGTTATCCAACTGTGTAATTGCGTAAAGATGAGTCACTGACATAAAAAAAATGTTTGTCTCTCTCAGTTAAATGATCAGATAGCTGTGTAATTTATGTATTAGAGAAATATGGTACCGATGTTTAAAGTTGTATAAGCAAATACCATATTAGCTAGGGCTCCTTGTGCTTGCCAAACACATGGTACACAAAGTAAGCGTGCACCCCCCTGAGGATTAATGTAATTATACCCTCAGGTGTTGCAGATTACAGCAAAGGAATGAAATGTATCATGGAAAAGTTTCTTTGTAATTCAAAAATCTTTAAAAATAAATGTTTTATGTATAAAATTAATCAATCAAATACGTGTACTGTAGCGCTAAACTGTGCATCTTGTTGCAACATAATCTCTGTGGAAGTGTCGTAGTTATCGTCCTCCAAAAGTTAAGTTCTGCAGAAGTCAATGTACTTACCTCATGATAAACAAAAGTGAAATGCTTTGCGTATATTTATCGTAGTTATTATGCTTATTGGTGTGATGAAGAAAGTACTGTACAGTAACGTATTGTTGTGTCACGAAAAAGGCTGTCTTATTGTTGCTATACCACAAAAATTACTACTAAAACATGTTTTACTTTCCAGAATAATGCAGAAAAACTGTGCAGATATAAAACAGAAACACTGAAAAAGCAACATTGTAAATTGTCACTCATTAGTAGCGTCGTGATAAAATCGTGTAGCTGTCACAGAAACTAACCACTATGTCATCTGGTACCTCACTGAAAGTACTTTAAATCCAGAATGTATTTTCAAGTAAACCAAAATGTTGCATTAAAATATCATTAGCAGTACCAGTATACGTTCTAAGTATGTACGCCTTATAGTCGTTACGTAATCGTGCAACTAACAAGCAAGAATGTACACACACAATAACACTGTGATGTCTGTTCACTATAACAATGCATTCGTAATTTCTGTTTAAATAAGTTCTCTTGGTTCTTGATTGGATATTTAACTTCAAACATTGTTGCATGGTAACAGTTTCTAAGTCTGACAATGCATACTAGAAATGTGAAGTGATAAGCTTTTTGGCAAAGACAAAGTTAAAAAGCAGATTATCTTTCAATAAACGGTTTTACATGTGAAATGTGGTGTAAACCTTTACTCTTCCTAGTACGCAGAGTTTGAGCTTCAGTGGAATTATCATGTGGTATATGGTACACCGGTAAAGAATGCTAAAATTTTTCTCAAGGTTAGCATCTATGTAATTCTTCCCTGAGCCAGCCGGCGCACGTGGCTGCCTGTGGTGCGAGTCATTGTCTGTCTCTTTGTTGGCGTGCGTCGTTATTGGGATTAGGTGACTTAACTTCTACAAATTCACCTTGTTGGGAGTGCTCTGCTCTGTTTGAATCCCGCCAGTTCTGATGGAATTCAGGTCTGTCGTTTTGTCGGTAGTTTACATAGTTTCTTGTTTGTCGGTCATGTGATGATAATAATTGTTTTTGTTCCCATATTGTCTGTTTCTATGGTAATCTCTGTCATATCCATTACTACGGAAATGCGATCTTTCTCTGTAACTATTATTACTCTGCCAGTGGTTGTCATATGGGTGGTGTCTGTTTTGATCACGATTTGCGTTGTAAGAATAGACTTGTCGTGTCCAGTTATTGTTTCTGTCGTCACGGAATTGTGACGGATGTGACCTGTAATTGTTGTGTTCCTGTTTTCGCGTTCCGCGATTGTTAGTGTCAATTTCTAATTCTTGTAAGAGTCCCTGAAAACCTTCAATGTCGTTTTTGCAACGTCCTACCAAAATAATATGTCGTAAATGTTCAGGTAATTTGATTAAGCAAATGCGGATGAGTTCTGAGGGGCTGTATGGGTTTGACAGGTACTGATTCATGTGCAACAAGTCTTCAAAATATTTCACAAGACTGGAAAATTCAGATTGTTCGAAATGTTTCATCATTATGATGCTATGTTTTACTCGGTCTTGTGTAGCTTGAGACCAATATGCTGAGAGGAAGGCATGATAAAATTCTCCTTCACTGTGACAATCGTGAATGACCGGTCGCATTCTTCCAGCTGGTTCATTCTCTAAGTAGCCACACATAAATTCTAATCCGTGTTCTAACGACCAGTTGGGAGAAAAACAATGAGAGAATTGATGGAGCCATGCTTGTGGATGAATGTCTTTGCCAGAATTCTTAAATGTGTTGAATTTACGTGTAGTAATGAACAGCTTATAGTCAAAATCGTCATGTCGGCGAGTCGCATGTCGCTCATTGTTATGTCGTTTCGGCGGTTCCATCTTAATATTCGGTGTGCCTTGCCAATTTCTTTCATAATTTCCGAAGTGTCCTGTGTTATTATTTTGTGGTTGTTCCGTATTTCTAAGTCCCTCTTCCCGTGTTGGAGCGCGAGTGTCCTCTGAAATATGCAATTTTTGTATTACTTGTGCCAACTGATCTTGTACTTCCCGGATTTCTCTTTGGTGTTGCGTATTAATTTGATTCAGATTTTGTTTCAGTTTCCTAATTTGTTCGCACTCTTCTGTGTCATTAAAGACTACCGGTTTTGTGTCATTCAGATTATCATCTACCTTCGTAGATAAATTAGTTCAAATGGCTCTGAGCACTATGGGACTCAACTGCTGTGGTTATCAGTCCCCTAGAACTTAGAACTACTTAAACCTAAGTAACCTAAGGACATCACACACATCCATGCCCGAGGCAGGATTCGAACCTGCGACCGTAGCAGTCGCACGGCTCCGGACTGCGCGCCTAGAACCGCGAGACCACCGCGGCCGGCAGATAAATTAGTGAACTGATCCGAAAGTTCGGCTACTTTCTCCGATAGTGTACTTATTTCCTCAGTGTGTTTTTCTGAACCAAGTTTCAGAGTATCTACTGTGTCCTTTAAGTTTTCCTGAGTTTTTGCAAGTTGCGTAACCGAATCGGTAGGTGCAACTGAGTCAATTTTAGCTTGCAAGGTGTCGTGATATTCATGAACAATGGTTTGCAGTTCTTTTATGGCTGCTTCGTGATTCTGTAATGCATTTTCATGCCGCGAAAAAATAGGTTGAAAATGCTCACAAATTTGTGTTTTTACATCATTACAGAATTTTTGACATTTCGATTCAATGTTATGTAACTCAGTAGTTAAATCTTCACGTGTTTCTTCAAGTGTGGTGTCCAACTTTTGAAGTTTTGCTGTGTTTGTCTCTGATTTTGTTCCATTTGTTGCATTAACTGTAATAACAATGCATTAGTGTCTGGAATCTGTTCCTCTACGCTTTTCGGCAGTGCATTTGCACCGGCAACATTCACATTTTGACAAGCAGAAAATGTGTCTTGACTTATTTGAGAAAACGGTAAGGACGCAAAACCTGAATCTACAGTATTTGCAAGATTGTGTCCTGTCATTTCGGATTCCTGAGGCGAGCTGTTGCCGAGCGATCGATCGATAATGCTTCCCTGTTCACTAATTGTTTCACTGCCTACGCCATTGTTTGCCGCCCGCTCCATTTCCCTATGCACAATTAACAAATTACTATGTTAATTCATTACACGGTGGTGCTAACACACTGCTTTCGTCTTCACTGTCATTTCTCAGTTTACTTTGGAGCCTAGTATTACGTTTTTCACACGCCATAATTGTCACAATATTTCACACGATAACACAGAAAAGCACAATTTGAAGGGCAAAATAAGATAATACATTAACATAGCAATGGAAATAATGTCTACTTAATTGCAAGCGCAGCTGCGAAATACTTTGTGCAAATCTACATGCATGTCACAACTGTTTTACTATACAACAATGAAAAACTACAATTACAAAGGAAATTCTCTCTATGATACGCGCTAGCAATACACAAAGGCTACACTAATTACACAAACTACAAGAAAAAAATCAGAAGATTCCAGTGAGGTAACCTCGGCTAAGGGTCGCCATATGAAATGTCCCCTTTGAACAATTATACATGACTGTCCTTAAACTGACACACAATATTTTTTAGCGCAACGCAATCTGACTTTCAATAATCCCTACAAAGGAATGGCCCTGACTAACATTAACCTATACCTTTCACAAATAACTTACCTCACAAAAATCTTCGTTACTCAAGCCACTGCAATACAGCGAGCGCCACTACTGCCAGCTAAATAAAAGATTCAAACTACTGAAGGCACTAACTACTGATAGGCATAGTTAGCAAATGAAAGATTTTGATAGAGAACAAACAATGTATTTACCTCAATAATGTTCAAAAGTCATAATGTATATAGCAGTTCATGACATCCAGTCTTACAAATTTCAGAACTCCGCCATCTCTCTCCCCACATCCACCACTGCTGGCGGCTCACCAATTGCGCAACGCTACGCGCTGTTTACAGCCAACTGCCCAACGCTACAATGGCGAGTATTACAACAATGCAAAGCAGCCACAGACTGCACACAGCACAGCCAGTGATTTCCATACAGAGTGCTACGTGACGTTACCAATAAGAAAACATAAACAGCCTACTTACACGATCTTCATAGAATTCTGAAGGTCTCCTCCCATAACATGGAGAGTCGCTAATGTCAAAATCGTATTTTCTAAAAGGAGAAAACCATTTTCTTGGCGCGCTGTCTCCAGCGGCATTATCACCATACACGGCAAAAATATTTTTGGCTGCCTCCTGTGCTGTCACCCCTCTACTGAACTCAAACAGAAGAATATGTTCGAAATGTTCCGATTTCTCCACACGGCACTCCATTTTATAGCGTCCGCAGCTCAACTCACTATCTCCAAATGATAAAATGACAATACGTAAAGTCAAATAGCACCACTGAACTACAAATAAAAAATGAGAATTGAGAGGTAAACCCAAAGCACTTGGAATACCAACATACAAAACAGAAACGTAACGAACTTACATACCATCCCAACAAAAAATGTTCAAATGTGTGTGAAATCTTATGGGTCTTAACTGCTAAGGTCATCAGTCCCTAAGCTTACACACTACTTAACCTAAATTATCCTAAGGACAAACACACACATCCATGGCCAGTCAGGGTGGCCAAGCGTTTCTAGGCGCTACAATTTGGAACCGCGCGACCGCTACGGTCGCAGGTTCGAATCCTGCCTCGGGCATGGATGTGTGTGACATCCGTAGGTTGGTTAGGTTTAAGTAGCTCTAAGTTCTAAGGGACTGATGACGTCAGACGTTATGTCCCATAGTGCTCAGAGCCATTTGAACACACCCATGCCCGAGGGGGACACGAACCTCCGCCGGGATCAGCCGCACAGTCCGTGACTGCAGCTACCCTGACCGCTCGGCTAACCCCGCGGGGCCCAACCTAACAGATTTCTTTTGGCTAGCCAGGAATGCTTTGCTTTCCTCTGCTAGCCTGCTTCTTATATCGTCTTTGCTTCATCTGTCAGGTGTAGTTCTAGAATGAAATTTTCACTCTGCGGCGGATTGTGAGTTGATATGAAACTTCCTGGCAGTTTAAAACTGTGTGCCGGACCGAGACTCGAACTCGGGAACTTTCCCTTTCGCGGGCTAGTGCTCTACCATCTGAGCTACCCAAGCACGATTCACAACCGGTCCTCACAGTTTGCCCGCGTAAGGCGAAGGTCCCGAGCTCGAGTCTCGGTGGAGCACACAGTCCTAATGTGCCAGGAAATTTCCGGTGTAATTCTGCTTAAAAGGTAACTGAATTCCTTCACTTGGTCAACTACGTGGGCCTAAATTTTGATGTTAAGGTTATCGCTAATATCACTTGTGCTTCCTGCTGTCTTCGGTATGCGCTCAGTGATTTACTGTTCAATGTGAAGAACTAGTCTACCGCAGGAAACTCCTGACTTGTTAAAAAGAGTACCTCTTGTCGGCTCTCTTCACTTCTCTCTCGTCGTATGCTGCATTTGGAGGAAACCAGGCGATGGCAGGCTGTATAATCCCACGCCATGGATACAGCCTGCGAGCGGGGTGGGCGGCCGTTCGTCTCTGCGGGTCACGTATGGCTTTATGGGCGGCGGCGTAATTTAGCGATGGCGGCGCGGCCTGCGCGCTGCGGGCTGATGTCCGCTACGTGCGCGACACGCCATTTCCTTTCGGGCCGGCGGCCACCTGCGGGAGCGATCCCAGGCGCCCTCCCCCCCCCCCCCCCCCCACCCTTCCAAGCGCGCCACAGCCACCCATAGCTCACGTCCGCGGTCGCGCCTAAGAGGGTGGCGAGCCCACGTGGCTTCTGCGCCGCAATAAATCGCGGTTTGCGCAGAGCGCGTCCGACCGCCGCCTTCTCGCAAGAGCGGCCATTTGGTGTTTTCGAAGCACGCCGCTCGTCCGAACACGTAGCATCACAGCGTGGCCGTCATACTCCCTAAGCCGTTTATCATGCGAGATAACTGCCGTTATTTTCACATCTGTGTTCCATGCTGTATGTCTTTTAAAATAGTCGTTATCAATATTTACATTACTGGCCATTAAAATTGCTACACCACGAAGAAGACCTGCTACAGACAGGAAATTTAACCGACAGGAAGAAGATGCTGTGATGTGCAAATGATTAGCTTTTCAGAGCATTCACACAAGGTTGGCGCCGGTGCCGACACCTACAACGTGCTGACATGAGGAACGTCTCCAACCGATTTCTCATACACAAACAGCAGTTGACCGGCGTTGCCTGGTGAAGCGTTGTTGTGATGCCTCGTGTAAGGAGGAGAAATGCGTACCATCACGTTTCCGACATTGATAAAGGTCGGACTTTAGCCTATTGTGATTGCGGTACATCCTATCGCGACATTGCTGCTCGCGCTGGTCGAGATCCAATGACTGTTAGCAGAATTTGGAATCAGTGGGTTCAGGAAGGTAGTACGGAACGCCGTGCTGGATCCCAACGGCCTCGTATCACTAGCAGTCGAGATGACAAGCATTTTATCCGCATGGCTGTAACGGGTCGTGCAGCCACGTCTCGATCCCTGAGTCAGCAGATGGGGACGTTTGCAAGACAACAACCATCTGCACGAACAGTCCGACGACGTTTGCAGCAGCATGGACAATCAGCTCGGAGACCATGGCTGCGATTACCCTTGACGCTGCGTCGTAGACAGGAGCGCCTGCGATGGTGTACTCGACGACGAACCTGGGTGTTCGAATGGCAAAACGTAATTTTTTCGGATGAATCCTGGTTCTGTTTACAGCATCATGATGGTCGCATCCGTGTTTGGCGACATCGCGGTGAACGCACACTGGAAGCGTGTATTCGTCACCCGGCGTGATGGTATGGAGTTACACGTCTCGGTCACGTTTGTTCGCATTGACGGCACTTTGAACAGTGGACGTTACATTTCAGATGTGTTACGACTCGTGGCTCTACCCTTCATTCGATCCCTGCGAAACCCTACATTTCAACAGGATAATGCACGACCGCACATTGTACGGGCCTTTCTGGATACAGAAAATGTTCGACTGCTGCCCTGGCCAGCACATTCTCCAGATCTCTCGCCAATTGAAAACGTCTGGTCAATGCTGGCACAGCAACCGGCTTGTCACAATACGCCAGTCACTACTCTTGATGAACTGTGGCATCGCGTTGAAGCTGCGTCGGCAGCTGTACCTGTACACGCCATCCAAGCTCTATATGACTGAATGCCCAGGCGTATCAAGGCCGTCATTGCGGCCAGAGGTGGTTGTTCTGGGTACTGATTTCTCAGGATCTATGCACCCAAGTTGCGTGAAAATGCAATCACATGTCAGTTCTAGTATTACACATTTGTCCAATGAATGCCCGTTTATCATCTGCATTTCTTCTTGGTGTAGCAATTTTAATGGCCAGTGTGTAGAAAGTTGTAGGATTTTAGTGATAATAATTAAACTGTGATTACCCTCATAGATATTGATGTAGTACTAATTATACTGGGACTGTAACCTTTGAAGACATTTCTAAAGGCTGCATCTGGTTGGTTAAACAAGTAGTAATTCGATAAAAATCGCATCCATTGCTTCACAGCCCTCTACACACATCACGTGGTCAATACTGTCAGGATAAGGCTACTGCACTGTATGAATACGTGGTTTCGCGGCAATATGCATTAATAAAATTTTCTCGCGCTTCCAGCCGTGTCAGGTGGTTAAAATCCCACGAGCATTCGACCGAGCTCTCCCCGGTCATTGTCAAGTGGTAAGAATGACTGCTGTGTCGCCGTGGCCGCGTCGTTATATAGCCGCACAGCTGGCTGTGACGTCACTGGTGCTCTCTTCCTCGCCATATACGGTAATGTTTCCATTCCGCGTCCGTCGCGCCCGTTTTAACATCGCGATAGCCGGGTCCCAGGCTGTGCTGAGCTGCAAAACCTCCGTCCTTGTTGATGATGTTTTCAGAGATTTTTATTTCAATAGTTTCTTTTCTGACGCTATCCCAAAATCCCTTCGTCTTCATAACCACAGATGTTTCGTCGAATATAATTCGGTGTCTATTTTCTAAGGCGTGTTGTGCCACGATTGATTTTTCTGGATAGTGTAGACATAAGCACCTCTCGTGTTGCCTCCGGCGTTGCTCCAGTGTGCGTACAGTTTGGCCGACGTAGTAACAGACACACACTGACATAGTATCTTGTACACACCAGGCGTTCTAAGACCTAGGTCGTCCTTCACAGGCCTCATGAGCTGACGAATTTTTGCTGGGTCCCTGAACACCGATGAAATGTTATATCCCTCCAAGAGCCGGCTTACGTTTCCCGACACTGTACCACAGAAAGGTAAAAACACAGCACAACCAGGGATCCGGCTATCGCGATGATAAAACGAGCGCGACGGACGCGGAATGGAAACATTACCATATATGGCGGGGAAGAGAGCACCAGTGACGTCACAGCCAACAGTGCGGCTATATAACGACGCGGCCACGGCAACACAGCAGTCATTCTTACCACTTGACAATAACCGGGGAGAGCTCGGTCGAAAGCTTGTGGGATTTTAACCACCTGACGCGGCTGGAAACCCGAAAAAATTTTATTGAGGCAACTAAACTGTTGAAAAGAATTAGAGAAAGACGTTTATTAATGTTCGATATGTTAAAATGATTTTGATGCAGGCAATATATGTGGTCTTATTGCTTGGCTAGAGATCTTCAATTTCAGTGCAGGCAACAAAATTGGCTCTGAGCACTATGGGACTTAACTACTGTGGTCATGAGTCCCCTAGAACTCAGAACTACTTAAACCGAACTAACCTAAGGACATCACACACATCCATGTCCGAGGCAGGATTCGAACCTGCGACCGTAGCAGTCGCGCGGTTCCGGACTGCGCGCCTAGAACCGCTAGACCACCGCGGCCGGCTGCAGGCAACAATTAGTATCATTCGTCATCTATTGAATGTGTGATGCATACGCTGGTTGTACCTTTAGAAGGAAGGGAGTACCGGGGTCCAGCTCTTTTCTAGTAAGGTACACAGATGAGAGGTGTCATTGTGGACGTTGTATTCAACCAAGCACATGCAATGAGACATCTTAATGAAGTGAAATCTGCAAGGGCTGTCTGCTTCAGTCGCAGGTCCGAGTCCTGCCTCGGGAGTGGATGTGTGTGATGTCCATAGGTTAGTTAGGTTTAAGTAGTTCTAAGTTCTAGGGGACTGATGACCTCAGATGTTAAGTTTCGTAGTGCTCAGAGCCATTTGGACTGTTTCATGCAAAGAGGATGGACTTCCCATCGTGTTGCTACAGATTCCAGTGCCTCTCCATATGTCATCTATAGGTTGCGAATATGCTGCAGGGAGACAGGTCAGCACACAAGGCCAAATTGACAAGGTTGCGGACGCGTTACCACCCCACATGAAGACTGCTATCTGAGCATCCCTGCATTGCGGCGTAGTACCGTTACCTCCAGAGCACTGTAAGACGATTTCAGAAGAGACAATGGAGTCGCTGTGCCTGATCAGACTGTAATGAACAGGCATCGAGTTACGTCCTTACGACCCAGACTTCCTGTTCGAGTATCCCGCTTGGCACGAAAACATCTTGAAAGTCGCCTTCAGTTCTGCCGTTCCCGTGTCAGCTGGCAACTCTGTCACTGGCGCAATGAGTTATTCACAGACGATTCCAGATATTCTCTGACTCAAGGTGATGGCCATGATGGTGTGCGGAGACACGTGGTAAGTGATACCTACCTAATGTAGTTCACGAAATAGATTTACAATGTTCTGTGACGTTGTGGAACAGCTTCAGTGTTGACAGCCATAGGGAGTCTCATCGTTGTCCATGGTCGCCTTACCGCCATGCAGCACAACGAACAGATCCTGTTGGCTGTTGCGCACGGTGGTGGCCATGAAGTCCTTCGTACGCCTGGGCCTAATTCTCGGGCGCCAGCAGGGATGTTTTGCGAAGCCTGGACATTGAAGCTATGGAATGCCCAGACGTGTTCGTAGTCCAAGACATCTCATGGGCTCTCATTGAAGAATGGGAGGTGGTACTACAGGGTGACCTCCGCATACTTATACGGATGGTGCCAAGAAGGGGTAAGGCAGTGATAAACGGAGGGCATGAACGTTACTGGAGCTCTCAGATTCCAATGAAAAGTGCGCAGGATGACGGGATTAATAACTGTTCCCACTTTGTTTTCGTTACCTGTAGGACATTTCGGTTCTTTTTATGTAAGCGATGGAGAATGTAATGATGTTTTGCTGTGCATTTAATTTGTGAAAGATAAACGTATAATAAGATGACATACCCAGTTATGAATGATTGCTCAGCGGAGTAAGACAGTTCCCAAAAGTCATGTTTCCCTAATTGTTTTGAGCACTGTATTTTGATTTACTGTTTCTAGAATTTCGAAAGGCTTTCTTTTCAGTACCACATTGAAGGCCTCGAAAGAAAAAATTTTTTAATGAATTATCTGATCAGAAATGCGACTGAATCTAAAACGAACTAATATGGAATAGATTAGAACTAATCCAGAGTGCAGAATGGGAACAAGTAGCTGAAACTCCTCAAATTATACTTTTTCATCCGATTGAAAAATCTCATTCTGGAAACATTCCCCAGACTGTGGCAAAGCCATGTCTCCGCAATATCCTTTCTTTCAGGGGTGCTAGTTCTGCAAGGATCGCAGGATAGCTTCTGTGGAGTTTGGAAGTCGAGGTACTGGCGGAAGCGAAGCTGTGAGGACGGGTCGTGAGTCGTGCTTCGGTAGGTCAGTTGGTAGAGAATTTGCGCGCGAAAGGCAAAGGTCCCGAGTTCGAGTCTCGGTCCGGCACACAGTTTCAGTCTTCCAGGAAGTTTCATATCAGCGCACACCTCACTGCAGAGTAAAGATCTCATTCTAAAAATGGATGTATCTAGAAAAATGAATAATCTTTTTCTCTGCCTATGTTGTTGTAGACAGACTGCAGTTTCATAGGCTCCAACAACTGATTCGATTTCCTTAACCTGCCAACGACCTCATGAAATCGATTCACTTTGTATCACTATCCAATACAAGTTCCTCTAGTTGGCTCTTTCATTACCTACCATTTAGCTCATTTCCCCAAAATCCATAGTATGTATTCCACATCTGTCCCTAAGATATTGGGCTGGCCAGCTTGTGTACATATCGATTCTGGTACTTTTGTAGCCCCCCCCCCCCTTTGCATAACCACTGCGTCGGAAATCTTATCTTTTGTGAGTGGATGGCCATCAGCTAATCTCACGCCTCAGCGCTACTGTTTTCCGTGTGATTCCGGTTCGAAAAGTACGTCAGCCATTACCGTTCTTTATTTCTTCCTTTCTAGTAGTAATCTTTCTTTCTGAAGACACTTGATTTGTACTGGGGCTGTATTTGGGAAAAGGGCTGGTCTAATGGTATTACTTTACCATTTGAAAAGCTATGTTGTTGCGTTACATTGTGAAGCATCACATTACCTGTCAGACCATTTCTAATTCATTTATTGTGGCGAATTCTGTGCCACCGTCTGGGTTAAATGAAAGGTCGAGATTTAATATCCCCCGCGTCCCGGTTGAGGCGAAAGAGTGTTTCTATACAGGCGTTTAGACTAAGAGAGAATACGAACTGTCGGATATGGACATATTTCATATCGGTTTGTGTTCATTTCTTCCATCCTTATTTGCATCCGAAAGAAGAGGTTGGTTTTGTACCTGACATAGTGTTGCGCTTTCACTTTTTAAGATAATTTTGTAAAGTGAAATATGATCACGATTCTCACTTTGAAATATTTAGTTGAATGTCTGTATACTAATTTTAACTATTCGCGGTGCACAGTCACTCCTAATCTGAGCAGTTCATTTTCTCATGTTTTACTAAAATGCATGGCACCAAGGCTTAGGTTAGACGAATATTGTTGAATGTAATGTAGAATAACATGACATGCGATAAGGGTGGACATAAATAATATAATGTGGCGCGAACAATCTACATGTTAGTTAGTCAATTTTCAGGTATCAGGCATACCAAGACAACGTTCGCTGCATTTGGTGGACAACAGACTCTTACATGTGATAGCACTGGTTAACATTATCAAATTCACTTTATGTACGAGCAGTCTAGAAATACGATCGAATGATTCCTACATAGATGCCTAATTATTGCATTCACTGTTGTTGTTGTTGTTGTCTTCAGTCCTGAGACTGGTTTGATGCAGCTCTCCATGCTACTCTATCCTGTGCAAGCTTCATCATCTCCCAGTACTTACTGCAACCTACATCCTTCTGAATCTGTTTAGTGTATTCATCTCTTGGTCTACCTCTACGATTTTTACCCTCCACACTGCCCTCCAATGCTAAATTTGAGATCCCTTGATGCCTCAGAACATGTCCTACCAACTGGTCCCTTCTTCTTGTCAAGTTGTGCCACAAACTCCTCTTCTCCCCAATTCTATTCAATACCTCCTCATTAGTTACGTGATCTACCCATCTAATCTTCAGCATTCTTCTGTAGCACCATATTTCGAAAGCTTCTATTCTCTTCTTATCTAAACAATTTATCGTCCATGATTCACATCCATACATGGCTACACTCCATACAAATACTTTCAGAAACGACTTCCTGACACTTAAATCTATACTCGATGTTAACAAATTTCTCTTCTTCAGAAACGCTTTCCTTGCCATTGCCAGTCTAAATTTTATATCCTCTCTACTTCGACCATCATCGGTTATTTTGCTCCCAAAATAGCAATACTCCTTTACTACTTTAAGTGTCTCATTTCCTAATCTAATTCCTTCAGCATCGCCCAACTTAATTCAACTACATTCCATTATCCTCGTTTTGCTTTTGTTGGTGTTCATCTTATATCCTCCTTTCAAGACACTGTCCATTCGGTTCAACTGCTCTTCCAAGTCCTTTGATGTCTCTGACAGAATTACAATGTCATCGGCGAACCTCAAAGTTTTTATTTCTTCTCCATGGACTTTAATACCTGCTCCGAATTTTTCTTTTGTTTCCTTTACTGCTTGCTCAATATACAGATTGAATAAAATCAGGGACAGGCTACAACCCTGTCCTTCCCAACCGCTGCTTCCCTTTCATGCCCCTCGACTCTTATAACTGCCATCTGCTTTCTGTACAAATTGAAAATAGCCTTTCGCTCCCTGTATTTTACCCCTACCACCTTTAGAATTTCAAAGAGAGTATTCCAGTCAACATTGTCAAAAGCTTTCTCTAAGTCTACAAATGCTAGAAACGTAGGTTTGCCTTTCCTTAATCTATTTTCTAAGATAAGTCGTAAGGTCAGTATTGCCTCACGTGTTCCAACATTTCTGCGGAATCCAAACTGATCTTCGCCGAGGTCCGCTTCTGCCAGTTTTTCCATTCGTCTGTAAAGAATTCGCGTTAGTATTTTGCAGCCGTGACTTATTAAACTGATGGTTCAATAATTTTCACATCTGTCAACACCTGCTTTCTTTGGGACTGGAATTATTATATTCTTCTTGAAGTCTGACGGTATTTCGCCTGTCTCATACATCTTGCTCACCAGATGGTAGAGTTTTGTCATGACTGGCTCTCCCAAGGCCGTCAGTAGTTCCAATGGAATGTTGTCTACACCCAGGTCCTTGTTTCGACTCCCGTCTTTCAGTGCTCTGTCAAACTCTTCACGCAGTATCGTATCTCCCATTTCATCTTCATCTACATCCTCTTTCATTTCCATAATATTGTCGTCAAGTTCATCACTCTTGTATAGACCCTCTATGTACTCCTTCCACCTTTCTGCTTTCCCTTCTTTGCTTAGAACTGGGTTTCCATCTGAGCTCTTGATATTCATACAAGTGGCTCTCTTTTCTCCAAAGGACTCTTTAATTTTCCTGTAGGCAGTATCTATCTTACCCTTAGTGGGATAAGCCTCTACATCCTTACATTTGTCCTCTAGCCATCCCTGCTTAGCCATTTTGCACCTCCTGTCGATCTCATATTTGAGACCTTTGTATTCCGTTTTGCCTGCTTCATTTACTGCGTTTTTATTTTTTCTCCTTTCATCAATTAAATTCAATATATCTTCTGTTACCCAAGGATTTCTACTAGCCCTCGTCTTTTTACCTACTTGCTCCTCTGCTGCCTTCACTACTTCATCCCTCAGAGCTACCCATTCTTCTTCTACTGTATTTCATTCCCCCAATCCTGTCAATTGTTCCCTTATGCTCTCCCTGAAACTCTGTACAACCTCTGGTTCTTTCAGTTTATCCAGGTCCCATCTCCCTAAATTACCAACTTTTTTCAGTTTCTTCAGTTTTAATCTACAGGTCATAACCAACAGATTGTGGTTAGAGTCCACATCTGCCCCTGGAAATGTCTTACAATTTAAAACCTGGTTCCTAAATCTCTGTCTTACCATTATATAATCTATCTGATACCTTCTAGTATCTCCAGGATTCTTCCACGTATACAACCTTCTTTCATGATTCTTGAACCAAGTGTTAGCTATGATTAAGTTATGCTCTGTGCAAAATTCTACCAGACGGCTTCCTCTTTCATTTCTCTCCGCCAATCCATATTCACCCACTATGTTTCCTTCTCTCCCTTTTCCTACTCTCGAATTCCAGTCACCCATGACTATTAAATTTTCGTCTCCCTTCACTACCTGAATAATTTTTTTTATCTCGTCATACATTTCATCTATTTCTTCATCATCTGCAGAGCTAGTTGGCATATAAACTTGTACTACTGTAGTAGGCATGGGCTTCGTGTCTATCTTGGCCACAATAATGCGTTCACTATGCTGTTTGTAGTAGCTTACCCGCACTCCTATTTTATTATTCTTTATTAAACCTACTCCTGCATTACCCCTATTTGATTTTGTGTTTATAACCCTGTATTCACCTGACCAAAAATCTTGTTCATTATGAACAGATAAATACTGACTCGGTTCGACAGCTCCATTGCACCGCGGATCGCGTTAGTGTGAAGCTAACCCAAACCAGTGACACCTGTTGCTTTCATGGATCTGTTTATTTAATGGCGTCCATTAGGTGGCCTTTACGTTTATTACACTTATTTCGAGTCAGAGAGCGTTAATAAGCATTCCACAGCCATTATAATATTCCTTGTGCATATCACTATAATATCAAGGGTTACTTCTCATTATTTCTGAGAGAGACTGATCGTTAAACTCAAACACATGTACCTTTCAACATTGTTATCCCAAATATTTATAAGGCGTTGCTGTCTTGTCAGCCCTCTACTTAAACAACACCACGTACGGTGCAGACCTTTGCAATTCGCTATACTATGAACCATGATCCATGGACATTGCCATCGGTGGAATGGCTTGCGTACCACAGCGATACAGATAGCCTAACCGTAGGTGCAAACACAACGGATGAGTGTCTTTTGGGAGACTAAGACAAACGTGTGGTTCCTGAGGAGGGGTAGCCAGTTTTTTCAGTAGTTGCAGGAGCGACAGTCTGGATGATTGACTGACCTGGGCTTGTAAAATCAACCAGAATCGCCTTGCTATGGCGGTACTGCGAACGGCTAGTAGGAAGTGGCATGCAGCTCTACTGTATGATTAAATGATTATGGCTTTCTCTTGGATAAAGTATTTCCGAGGTGAAATAGAGACAGGAACCACTCACTAATATATCGTCACCAGCAGAAACGAAATGACTTTCCACGGCTCGGCGCGTGGAATGTTAGAGCCCTTAATCGGAAAGCTGAAAGGTGCAAGAAGTATATAGAGGGTGTCCACAAGGGATATGAACTAGCAGGCAATTTTATTTCAATGGAAGAGGACGCAGATGAATATGAGGTAAGAGATACAACACCTCGAGAAGAATTTGACAGAACACTGAAAGACCGACACCGAAACGAGGTCCCGAGAGTAGACGACATTCCCTGTGAACTGGTGGCAGCCTTAGGAGAGTCAGCCATGACAAGACTCTTCCACCTGGTGTGTAAGGTACGCCAGACAGGCGAAATACTCTCACACTTCATGAATAATGTGCAATTTCCAATGCCAAAGAAAACAGTTGCTAACATGTGTGAAAATTACGGAACTACCAGTTTAATAATTCATAGCTGAAAAGTATTAACCCCAATTTATTACAGATAAATGGAAAAACTGGCAGAAGCCAACATTGGGAAGATCTGTTTGGATTTCGGAGAAATTTAGTAACACGTGAGACAGTGCTTGCCCTATGACTTGTCTTAGAAAATACGGTCGGCCGGTGTGGCCAAGCGGTTCTAGGCGCTTGACTCTGGAACCGCGCGACCGCTACGGTCGCAGGTTCGAATCCTGCCTCGGGCATGGATGTGAGTGATGTCCTTAGGATAGTTAGGTTTAAGTAGTTCTAAGTTCTAGGGGACTGATGACCTCAGAAGTTAAGTCCCATAGTGCTCAGAGCCGTTTGAACCATTTTTTAGAAAATATGTTAAGGAAAAGCAAACCTACATTTATAGCATTTATAGACTTGTGGAAAGCTTTTCACAGTGTTGAGTCGAATAGGCTCTTAGAAATTCTGGAAGTAGCAGATGTAAAATAAAGGGTGCGAAAGGCTATATACGGGTTGCAAAGAAACCCGGGGGTAATTATGAGACATGTGAGGCATGAAAGGGAAGCATTGGTTGAGAAGGGAATAAGACGGTGTTGTAGCCTGTTCCGAACGTTATTCAGTCTGTACATTGAGCAAACAGTGAAGGAAACGAAAGAAAGGTAGGAATTATATAATAACTTATAGATTTGCTGATGACATTGTAATTTTGTCAGAGACAGCAAAGGACCTGGAACAGCACTTGAACGTAATGGACAGTGTGTTGAAAGGATGACATAAGATGAACATCAGCCAAGGCAAAACAAGGATATGGGATATAGTCGAATTAAATTAGGTTACGCTAAGGGAATTAGTTTAGGTTCAAAATGGTTCAAATGGCTCTGAGCACTATGGGACTTAACATCTGAGGTCATCATTCCCCTAGAACTTAGAACTACTTTAACCTAACTAACCTAAGGACATTACACACATCCATGCCCGAGTCGGGATTCGAACCTGCAACCGTAGCGGTCGCGCGGTTCCAGACTGCAGCGCCTAGCACTGCTCGGCCACACCGGCCGGCATTAATTTCGGAAACGAGACACATAAACTAGTAGGTGAGTACTGCTATTTCGGCACCATAATAACTGACGAACGCCGAAGGAGAAAGCATATAAAATGGAGACTGGCAAAGATAAGATAAGCGTTCCTGAAGAAGAGAAATTTGTTAACGTCAAATATAAACTTAAGTGCTAGGCAGTCTTTTCTGAAGCTGTTTGTCTGAAGTGTAGCCCAGTATGAAAGTGAAATATGGACGATAAACATTTTAGACAAAAAGAGAATAGAAGCGCTTGAAGTGTGGCGTTACAGAAGAACACTGAAGGTTCGATAGGTGAATCAGGTAGCTAATGAGAAATTGGGGAGGCAAGAAACCTACGGCACATAGAAGGGATCGGTTGATAGAACACATTCTGAGACACCATGGGATCACCAGGTAAGTATTGGAGGGACATATGTGGGGTTAAACTAATAGAGGGGGATAGGATATGAATACAGTAAGCATGTTAAGAACGATGTAGGTTACAGTAGTTATTTGGAGATGGAGAGGCTTGCAGAGGGTAAAGTAGCATAGAGAGATGTATCGAACCAGTCTTCAGACTGAAGACCACAACAACAACAACAACAACAACGTTAACGTGTTCGATGTAGTAGCGCAAGACTGATATTTTGCTAAGATTTTTGTGTTACTGTGATTTACACCTAATGAATTTCTTCGTAGAAAACAGTATAACGTGAGAAGAAGCCACGTGGTACAATAACCTGCAAAAGGCAAAGGTCCCGAGTTCGAGTCTCAGTCCGGCACACAGTTTTAATCTGCCAGGAAGTTTCATATCAGCACACACTACGATGCAGAGTGAAAATCTCAATCTGGAAACATCCGCCAGGCTGTGGCAAAGCAATGTCTCCGCAATATCCTTTCTTCTAGGAGCGCTAGTTCTGTAAGTTTCGCAGGAGAGCTTCTGTGAAGTTTGGAAGGTAGGAGACGAGGTACTGGCGGAAGTAAAGCTCCGAGAACAAGTCTTCAGTCGTGCCTGGATAGCTCAGTTGGCGCTGGCACGGTAGCTCAGCGTGTTCGGGCAGAGGACTAACTGCACGCTGCAAAAAAAAAAAAAAAAAAAAATAAAATAAAAAATAAAAAAAAACTGAGTAAATGGATCGACGATGAACTTGAACGTGTGTAATGGGACGTCCGCCCTGGACAGATACAAATAACAACAACGATCAAAATGAGTGAGAAAAATCTAAAAAAAGTTGGTAATGAGCTTACCTGCGAAAGGCAAAGCTCTCGAGTTCGAGTCTCGGTCCGGCACACACTTTCAATCTGCAAGGAAGTTTCGCATCCATTCGTGATTAAACTTGAGAATATGCTCTTGTTACGCCATCACGAAATAATCCATTTTAAGATAAGAGATAGAAACGTTTCATTAATGTATTGTCGAATAGCTCCAAATTCGGAAGGCAGAACACCCAAATTCATTGCCTCTAGGGCATCTTTATTGTGTTGGTATAGAAATAAACTGCAGGTCGACCAGGTATAGTAAGTGGTAAATCACACTAAATAACTATGATAGCAAACGTTTAATATTGCAGCAATTAGGTCTTCGCCTCCAATTGCAATGGAAAATTAATTCTGTTAGATACCGTAACACTACATCGAGAATCCTGAATATTTTTAAAGAGTCACATTTTTATAGAGTCATCCAGAAATTTGTTTGGAGAAGCATTAAACTTAAAATGAATTTTTTTGTTGCGGATTTATTTATATTTTTTCATGAGCTTTTGTTATGATATGTGAACTCAAGAGTGTTGACTTCAGTGATTGGCTTAAGTACACAGGAGTGGAGCTGATTTACTGTTGGCAGTGTGTGAGTGTTTACTCAGAAGTATTTGACAACTGGATTTTCGTTGCGGTAAACGGGAGAACGTAACCCTGGACGGAGAGGGAGCTACTGTGTGAAGATTCGTGGAACTTTTAGAAAGGGGAAGCAAGAGAGGCACTTTATTGGACTACTGTGTAAGCGATCACTAAAAGATACTGACATAATGAAATTTTTTTGTTTACATGTTTGTCACTCATACATAGAGATATCCTCACATGTCACTCAGGTTGATCACGTCACAGTGACGTCCACGCAGTATGTGCACTTGAGAGCCCAATCTTTACAGTTCCAGTCATTACATTAATGGCTTCCTCCAATCATTGCAATATTTCAATATACTCCCCCTTTCATTTCTCCTCACAATCCAAGGAGTGGAGAAAAGGTGACTGTGTGTGCTTCCAACGGTTTGTAGAGATACACTGAGAGCCTAAACGTCATGACCACGTGACTGACTTATGGCCTGGCGCCTGGGAACGAGCGCATCAGAAACGGTGAAGATGTTGGGATGTTGAAGTGTTAATGTCAAGAGGATCCATGGAGAGTGGTTGAAGAAAAGTGAAACCACGAGCAGGCGACTGGGTGATGGACGTCCATGCCTCATCTCAGAAAGTGAAAGCAGGATAGGCGGTGATCTGAGGCAAGTATAATGAATACAAGGCCGGTGCAGGCACAGGTGGTCCAGATCACACCATTCAGCGCACTGCGCTGAACACAGGCCTCCACAGAAAACGACTGCCTACTTGTTCCCACGTTGACCTTACGACATATGCAGTTACGGGACCGAGATCTTGGAATCATCGAGACTGGGCAGTACATCATGGAAAACGTGTCATCTGGCCGAATGATTCACGTTTGTTGTTACACCAGGTCAACAGCAGCGTCAGGACACGCCGTCATCCAGGCCAACAGTTGCTTCAAACTTGCGCTGTGCCACAGACGTAAGCCGGTGGGAGTTGTACAGTACAAAAAGTCTGTTCATCTGGGCTTCGATGAGGACATTTAGTAGTAATCGAAAGTGATATGGCAGCTGTGGATTATATGCACAAAATTAAAACAAACATGAAAGGGGTACCTAGGAGATAAAAGCAAACACATCATCACCAACATACAGACACACAGGACATAAACACACAGTACAGAAACACACACACGCAGAAACACACATGAGAAAAGCACCCAAAACATAAATCAAATGGCACACTCTCACTTGCAACAACAAATCAGCTTACTGGATTGGCAATGTACTCACAAAACAAGGACCAGAAGTCGACTGCAGAACGGATAACTCAATACAGATGAAACTAAGGACAACCAGTTCCAACACAGAAAAACACAACACATCTGTCATGTATCAGCTGACATGTCAGGACTGCAATTCAATTTATAATGGATAGACACGCATACATTTCAATATTAGCTACACAGTATGCAGAACAGCACTAAAAAGTAGCGCCTGTCATTCTACATTCGCAGAACATTTTATGGATATGGACCACAAGCCAAGAGACCTCACTCTTGACTAAAAGTTCTCAGATGCAGCAGAATCCTCATCTTTCTCTCTGAAGGAAGATAAACAATAAATTAATGCACAGCTCTCTGCAAAGGGAGTCTTTCTCTTACGTCAATGACCTGTCAGACGACTCAGACCCACACACAAACACACAAACACATCCACACTATCTTCCACATTGTATAAAACAATGTTAGCTATACAAATTTAAATCGTAATTTTTCGTTATAAATGACATTCTACATTAAGTACTCAGTGGTATGAGAAGGCAAATTATGAAAGAAAAGATAGCCACAAGGCAAAATACGGAAAAACAAAGAAAATAAAACTTGTGGCAACAACATGTATTTAATGAAGTCTATTTTATCACGTTTGTGAATACTTTTCTTAAAAACTGAAATTTATTTATGTACACATCTCTCTCTCTCTGTCCGAACGAGCGTTAGAAGGCTCAACGGCACCGACTTATTGTCGTGTCTCCTTCAACAAATAGGCGCTATTAGATGCAGGTTCAAAACGGCTCTGAGCACTATGGGACTTAACTTCTAAGGTGATCAGTCCCCTAGAACTTAGAACTACTTAAACCTAACTAACCAAGGACATCACATACATCCATGCCCGAGGCAGGATTCGAACCTGCGATCGCAGCGGTCACGCGGTTCCAGATTGTAGCACCTAGAACCGCTCGGCCACCAAGGGCCGGCGCTTCAACTGCTTATTTTGATAATCAAGATTTTCATTTCAATTAAGATATCAGTGTAGGCAATAATATAAGCAGTACTTGTCAATTTTCATAATTCACATCTACATGTAACTAGTCACGCTTCCGTGATCCTTTGCATAAAGGTATTATGGTTTTCTACGCCCTTTGAAGTTACAGAAGTGTTCTTGTGGAGAATCTATTTCGTGAAAGATAATGAAAAAGGGGACCGTGGCGTACGTTGTCTTTAGAGCTCAAGTTAATAATATTAGTATGCTAATTTCATAACGCTGTGCTGCGGCCAGAATATGGAACTTCATACGGCTTGTTAATCCCTCATACTAGAGCTCTGCCTTCATTTATTTCCATCGCTAACTGAAAATGAATCAACTTATGCTCCCTTTGCAGATATTTACTTTAAACTCAGAGTTAATACGCATTTTACTTGGGAACCAATGCACTGGACAAGTACTGCTATTCTAATGAAAGTTAACACATACAAATGGCCGTGCGGTTCTAGGCGCTTCAGTCTGGAACCGCGTGACCGCTACGGTCGCAGGTTCGAATCCTGCCTCAGGCATGGATGTGTGTGATGTCCTTAGGTTAGTTAGGTTTAAGTAGTTCTAAGTTCTAGGGGACTGATGACCACAGATGTTAAGTCCCATAATGCTCAGAGGCATTTGAACCATTTTAACACATACAAAGAACTATACTGCAACCACATTCATACACATGTGACAAACGACGCACATTAGTAGAGGATCTTTCAGACAAAGCTGATGTTACTGAAAGGTAATAACGCAAATTCTTAAATAATGCAGCCGCCTGTGTGTAAATTCATTTTACATTCGACTTGCAACAGACTACTGTCAGAAACTGGATTTATAAAATATGTGTAGAGTGATGATACAAATATAATGAGTGAACATATACTAATCTTATGCTAATAATTTCTTATTACTTATAATTTCTAGAATTTTTTTGTAGAAATTCTGATTTTAATGTAGTTAAATTTCTTGAATATTATGATATATGAGTAATTATATAATATTTTGAATATTATAAATAAAACAGGACGTTGCACAAAAGCAACAAAAACAGACAAGAGCCTAAAATATTTCTTAACATTTACGTAAACTGGGTGCTGCTAATGATTAGCTGACGCAACAACACTACACAAAATTCATCTGTAGAACTAACATCTCAAACGCTTCGATTCTCTTCCGTTCCGGTTTTCCCACAGTCCATGTTTCGCTAAGATAAAATGTTGTGCTCCAAACGTACATACTCAGAAATTTCTTCCTCAAATGAAGACGTATGTTCAACACTAGTAGACTTCTCTTGACCTGGACTGTCTCTTTACTAGTCATCCTTGGACCCTTCGTCTTGGGTTATTTTGGTGCCTAGGTAGTAGAATTCCTTAACATCATCTACTTCGTGGTCACCAATCCTGATGTTAAGTCTCTCGCTGTTCTCATTTCTGCTGCTTCTCATTATTTTCGTCTTCGTTCGGTTTACACTCAGTCCTTATCCTGTACGCATTAGTGTTGGAACTGGTTGTCCTTAGTTTCATCTGTATTGAATTATGCGTTCTGCAGTCGACTTCTGGTCCTTGTTTTGTGAGTACATTGCCAATCCAGTAAGCTGATTTGTTGCTGCAAGTGAGAGTGTGCCATTTGATTTACGTTTTGGGTGCTTTTCCCATGTGTGTTTCTGCGTGTGTGTGTTTCCTTACTGTAATTCTTCTTCATTTTCCGTGAGGATAGCAATGTCATCAGCAAATCTTACCACTGACATTTGTTAATTTGGCAAATAATAAATATTTATGAATCGAAGGGAAGACAGAACTTTACTGCTAGTGGGCACTGAAATAAATCCGTAGGGAAAGTTGAAAATGTGTGTTCGACACGGTTTCGAACCCGGTTTTACCGCTTTCAACTTATCCTCACGCTACTGGCGTATTGTCCCCACCCATTAAACCTTTATATTAGCTGATTTCACTGATTCCCATTTGTAATCGAGCACGTGTGTGCATCTACACGGAAGGGATTATTGAGATCTGTTCTTTCGGACATGTGGGTGTTGAAGTAAATTAAGAACTAGAATATGAAAAAGAGGTGCAAGGTATATCCTGAAGGATGTGGAATAACGTAACAGTATTTTGTAAAAGTTGAGTATCTGGCGTTCTTCAGGTTCCAGTACCAGCGTAGCAGGCTCAGATGACCCCATCCATTGCTCCGTGATCAGGCGATTCTGAGAGGTGGCATATTGTTTTCACTCGAACTAATATAACTTGGCAGCAGGTTTGAAGAGAAGTCTTAAATTATGTTGATAAACCAACTGTTCAGTATAAAATTCGATTCAAGCTACATACATTTTCCACCATAAGTATATAAATTGGGCTTATCAACAAAATATCATAAATGCATCACACTCAGTGATACAACGAGCACTGTAGCATGATGATCGGTGCCTTTGTGAGCCCTTACTGGTAGACGATAGTCGCTCATCAGTTTATAGAGTGCAAAATCATTGTATACATAAAAAGAACCACGAGAGCAAGATGTCGAAGCGGGCGTCTCATATCGAACTACAGGAACAACGTAAAGGAGTAGGGCTCAGAAATCAAGCTGTGAGAACAAGAAGGCAGAAAAGGGGTCAGAAGTCGAACTATAAGATGGCAGAGCTCGGGGTCAGAGATCGATGTATGGGAGGAGACGGAAGAACAATGATCAGAGATCTAACTAGGTGAACAATGTGGTAAAATTGTCGACACATTTGTGTGTGTGTGTGTATGTGTGTGTGTGCACCATCCCCATTGCTGCAACCCTGCTCTTGCCGCCTGCCACAGTCCAAGGAACGACCGGAATTCATATTTAATCCAATGAGTACTTTGCTATCCTGCTGTAATGGACTGATTCAATAAGACAATTGCATAAAATACTGACTTCAGACAATTTACGAATTAGGAAAGATGGTTAAATATATGGCATAGACCAGATGACACCTAGAGATTCCCGAATTCCAGGGCTGGTGGGGCTGAGTAGTTTGCACCATCCGCAGAGATTCATGAAGAGGAACATGATGTATCTCCTCTTCTGTATACTGGTGGCATGTCATGCAGCACTGGAAGAATTGTAAACAGTTTTAAAGTTAAATGTGTATTCTGTCCACTTGCCAACATTAGGGCAGTACCTAAATCAGCATCTACATCTGCACGAGTACATCTCTAGCTCTGCAAAAGACCATTTGGGTGTTTGGAAGCCTCACACATATAAAATTCCGTGTCAGTGAGCAAAGGCTTAACTTAGTCTTCCGATTCGCACAGGCCAGAACAGGTACATTGGACACTGCTGTTACTCAAGGCTACAACAGCCTTAAAAATCGGCGGCACCGGCTCGTTGTGTACATGAGGGACACAGGATAAAGTTTGACATGTCCCTGATAGTTGCCAGTACTTCCGGGTTCTAGAACAGTGTTTATAGAAAGGCAATTAAAATTAGTTTGGCGGACAATTTCATCATCAAAGACAAGGGTTTCTCATTTAGCAGGAAGTGGAAACTTGCACTATCTCGCATTAAAACCCGTTCTTTGGTGCAGCCGTACGGAGATTTCTGAACACAGTTCCTGACTCTAGTATATCGTTGGAGCCGGTGTTCTGCGACGGACGGCATCACCGTCCCAGTCTTACAGGCAACAACTGTGCTGCGTGCCACATAACGTACAGAAAACAGTGTAGGATGAAGAACTGCAGCCTTGGCATCACCTTTCACTGGAACTCAGTAGTAGCAGCATTCCCCGAAGATGTCAGACAGATGGAACTCCAAAATACAGAGACCTATTTATTTTAGGTTCCATCAGAAAACACGAAGACACTACCTAGACTTATTTTGGGGGGAGGGGTGGCGGAGGAAGGGAGTTATCAGTCGTCTGACTGGTATGATGCGGCAAGCCACAAATTCCTATCCTGTGTCAAACTTTTTGCCCCTTCTTCTGTTTTTCATGTACTCTTTCCTCACCGATTCGACGGTGAACCTCTTCATTCATTACATAACAGTCCACCTAATTATGAACATTCCTCTGTAACACCACCTATCAAATACTTTGACTCTCCTCTTTCCGGTTTCCGCACAGTCGGTGTTTCACTACCATACATTGATGTACTCCAAACGTATATTCTTAGAAATCCTTCATCAAATTAAGGGTTATATTCGACACGAATAAACTTCTCGTGACCCGGAGTGAACTTTTTCCCAACGCTGGTCTGCATTTATGTCCTCCTGGCTCTGTCTATCATGAGTTATTTTGCTATCTAGGTAGCAGAGTTCCTTAACTACATCTAGTTCGTGAAAATCAGTTATGATGTTAAGTATCTCGCCAGTCTCATTTCTACTACTCATCATCGCTTTCGACTTTCTTCAGTATACTCTCAACCATCTTCTGTACTCATCAGACTGTTAATTCCATTTGGCAGATCCCATAATTCATCACTTTCAGTGAGGATTCCAATATCATCAGCGAATCTTATCACTGATATCCTTTCACCTAGAATTTTAATTCAACTCGTGAACCTTTTCTTTTAAATCCGTCAGTGCTCCTTCGATGTAAATACTGAACAATAGGGGTGAAAGACTACAGTCCTGTCTTGCACCATTTTTAGTCCGAAACTTCGTTCTTGGTCTTCCAGTCTTACTGTTCCCTATTAGCTCTTGCACATGTTTTATATTACCCGTCTTTTCCCATAGCTTACCCATGTCTTTCGGATAATTTCGAACATCTTACACCACTTGACATTGTCGAATGCTTTCTCCAGGTCGACGAATCTTACGAACGAGTCTAGATTTTTCATTAGTGTTGCTTCGATTATCAACCGCATCGTCAGAATTGCCTCTCTGGTACCTTTACTTTTACTAAAGCCATACCGTCATCCAACAAATCCTCTGATTTTTTTTCCATTCTTCTCTATATTATTTTTATCAGCAACATCGATACCTGGGCTGTTAAGCTGATGATATGATAATTCACTCTCTTGTCGGCTCTATCTCTCTTCTAGATTGGATGGATGGTATTTTACTGAAAGTCACATGGTATATCGCCAGTCTCATACCAATGTAAATAGTCACTGGTTGCCACTTCAGATAAAAGTTGTCTATCCCTTGTAACTTATTCGATCTTAAGTCTTCCAAAGCTCTTAAATTCTCAGTCTAGCATTGGATCCCCTATCTTTTTCATATAGACTCCTGTCTCTTCTTTTATTACGTCACGTCCAATGTAATCTTTCCACCTATCCGCTTATAAAGCGATGGCTTCAAGTTTTCGCCACGTATAACGCTCACTGCAAGTTAGCGTTACCCTCTGGGAGGATTTCTGAAGTTTGATCGTGTTGTAGGGAAGCAGTATACTCACACCTTATAAAATTCACAGCAGTCTTTCCATTGTGTGCCAGCCAGTCCGCTGTAAGAGCTCTGACGTCATAAATGTTCCGCAATACTTTAAATATCAAGTTAATAACCTGAAACGTTTCTAGCATGTCAGGAGTAATACCAAATCAACATGTGTTGGATATCAGTTCAATAACTTTAACCATTTTCGAAATTTGGACGTTTTTCTGTAAAAAATCAGCTAGAAACTTAAAAAATTTAGATTTAGATTCCTTTTGCATAATAATTTACTAGAAAAAATATTCTGGATCTCACAAATTAAAATTTTAGTTGAAATTCATGATTTTCTGGTTTTTGTCTTAAAAATTAAGGAAGCAAGATAGATTAAGTAGGCGAATAAATAAGGCTAGGATGTTTAAATTTAGTAGAAGGGAGATCCGCTATAATCATAAAGATGTGAGAAGTTTCAACTGAGTAACTATAAAACTGTAGCGATAGCGTATCTCCAAAAGGCAAGTTCAGAGCTCATCTACTGCGTGTAGTGTAATTAAATTAATTCTCTCGCCCAAAATATTCGACTTAGCCACGTCAGACTTTTATTATGGTTACTTACCTGTATGCTGATTGCACATTTAAATTGAGAGCTTCATCAGCCATCAGCAAAGGAAGGAATGATTTATTCTATAACTTAAAGTGGTGCATTACTAGCCCAGCGGCTAGTCGGGAGAGCGAATTTGATCAGGCGTTCCCTTAGCCGTCCGCACCGCCGCTTTATATATAAGAACACTGCGTGAGAAAAAAGGCCCCAGTTCTCTCCAGACGCTGATTAGTGCACCATCTGTGCCGGGAGTCGCGTCGCGTCGGTATCGTTGCTATAAACAGCCTCGGATGCCATAATAAGTTACTCGGGATACGCGTAACAATGAAATCGTTTTCGAGTGAAGTGTTAATTCTGGGATGACTTTAATGATCTATCTTCAGTTTGCGTATGTCGTATTTTCACGTGCCGCCGCGGGACAGACATTCTACCATTATTTAGCATGGCGTTTGATGAACAATATCATCAAATTATGGCGAGCATTCACTTAAACATTCAATTTGAACAGTTATAGTTGCATCAGCACATTAGACTCTGAACTGCTCTGGTAGTTGGATTGTGTGGAATCTTTTTGGTCTGTGACTTTCAGAATATAGTGAACATTTTAGAGAGAATGGAACTGATTATGAATCCCAGACAATCTCCTAATTCCTCAGAGCTATAAGCTGTAGCTATAAATGTATTTCTAAGATGAAGTGGGCACTGTGAATACTAATTACCGGCTTCACGTTTTACTAATCACTTTCTGGTTGCCAAAATTGTAGTTGGAGAGCCAGTGTTGAGAACGGCAAACAACAGCATTGAATGAATAATATGCACATATAATAACAATAATTCCACTCGCCGCCCCACATATGTTGCTAATCGACTGGGAAAAACAAAACGTTATATAACAATTTTTCCACCTGCCACCCCACATATGGTGCATTGGCCGGGAAGGAAACCGAGTAAAAGTGATAGTGATTTTTAAATATTCGGATTCGGGAGTGAAATGCGACACGCAACTGAGTAATAGAACAGTAATAGTGTTACGTGTGCATGTGAATGATGCAACTGGATTAACATCGCATCTGGATTGACGAAGGTGGCACTGAGTCCAGCGGCGCTGCCGGCATCGCAAGAAGCCAGTTTCGCCTCACCGCAGTTGTGGGCCACGCAAACACACAGCAGCCGTCGAAGTGCCGGCTGCAGTTAAACGCGCCGCTTCGCATCAGTAATCCTGGTACGCCGCGCCGGCAACGCCATACGTCGTGCAGAAGGAACTAAGTTAAGTGAAAAGCTGTTAAAAATTTTCTAACCTGCACTAACAGACTGTCGGCGATGGAACTGCCAGATTAAACTGAGGTTAAACATAAATCAGAACCTATGTCTGTTGAGGGAACTATAAATCCAGACAACGGTTCAAGATGTAAATATGGATGAAAATAGTAATGTTAAAGTGAAATATGAAGTATTGTCTCCTGACAGTAGTGTGAAAAGAGGCAATGATTCAATAATAGAGACCCCTGTAGTAAAGCAGAAATCTGAAATTGTTAATTTATTGAATGATAGTTTATCTGATGAGTTAAAAACGAAACAGTCATCAGAGGTGATAGAGTTTAAAAAGGATAAGTTGCATATGACTGTTCAATCAGATGTTTCATTTTGTTTTGATGATTCTGGTATTGGAGCTAGTTTTTCGTCACCTGAGTGTGATAAAAGAACCAGCTAGTGAGCAACCCAAAGATACTAGGGCTATTGATTTAAATGTAATATTACAAGCAATAGCTACCAGTAATGCTGAATTAAAGTCTGAAATAACTGACATCAAAAGCAGTAATGCTGAATTAAAATATGAGATTGTGGCCAGCCAAACTAATTTTAATAAACGACTGCAGATAATGGACTATACCTTCAAGGCTGGTTGCAATAAGTTGAAAGAGAATCTGGACAGTTTGAATTATAAAATAGATTACAACCATGAGGATATTAAGAAAAAGTTTGCTCAACAATTTTCTGAAATGTATAAAACAGTAAAATACGAAGTTGCTGAGGGTCGCAAAGACTTCCAAATAGAAGATGAGAAGCTGGAGCACAAGTTAACAGAAAATATCGAGCCGGAATCTGAACTGTGCTCAGATAGGTTTAAAGATGTTAATATAAAAGTAAACATATGTCAAGCAGAAGTAGATGCAACCAAAACTGATACTACTCATATTGTGCAAACAGTAGATAATGTTGAAATGAGAGTAGAAAATATCAGTACTAACATTGCTAACTTTGAGACTAAAGTAGCTTCAGTAACTTCTGGTAATGGTAGTACGCAACAAGTTGTAGCTGCAAAGCCGCTTTTGTCGGGTGTCGGCAGTTCTTGCGGTTCGATCCAGATAAAAATATCCACCCGCTAGATTTCTGGAACGATTTTGAAGATGTGATTCCACCAACTTGGCCTGAACGAGAGAATATCTCAGTTATTAGAAGCTATTTAGCAGGTGACGCCATGCGTTGGTCAGCTGATGTTATGTTGAAGTGTAAAACATTAGCGGAATTTAAATCAGCTTTCATTAATGAGTATTGGTCTAGTAATAAGCAAAGTGAAGTGTTGAGAGAATTTTGGAGTGGAAAACGCTTCAATGAAGGCAAGGAATGTATTAAACAGTTTTTTTAGGTCATGGATCTCACGTCTGTCACATTTGGCCGAAAAACTAAAACCTGAAATGATAATACTAGATCTTGAAGCCAAACTACCATGGTATTGGCAAACTAGAATTATATCACTCCCTAAAGACAATCTGGATCGTTTCATTGAATATTTGGAACGTGTAGAGCGTGTGACTGCCAATGAGGAGCAAGCACGTAATAACAGAAATGGTAATAACACTAGTAGTAATTTTAAGAACGAGCAGAATGGCAATGTAAACATCAGAACAGTAGCTGTTTGCCATCCTAAGAGAGGTAGGAATTGGAGAAATAATTATCAGAACCAACAATGGCATCCAAATGATAGTAATTTTGTTCTGAACAAAATTATGCAGGTAAACAACAGTGTGGAAAGCAATGCTGTGCCGGTTAACTATAATTGAAATAAAGGAAATAGTAGTGGGCCGAGGCAGGAAAACTAGTTCCCGTCTATGAGGACACTGGCGCTCACCAGGCAGTTACTTTTCCTAAGCCAGTAATTACAGATATTGGTAAGACAGATCAGAATACTCAGACTGAACATGTGGATGAAGGGTCGGTAGCATACAGCAGAAATATTAGATCACTGACAGTATTTGATAGATATCATGTTAGAGACGCTTTCTAAGTGGCAAGAGAAAGAGAAGGCGCAGCAGTGTAACGGTAGGAAAGAGCTACAAAATACTGAATTGTCAGGTGAAGACGCAGAAGAAATTCATGGTTATATTTACGATGAGGATAATGTGCTCTTATCTAAAGTGCCTGTGCAGGATGTTGATACTGTACTAATGGATTTAGGACAGGAGGTAAGTGAGAATGTAGAGGATAGCCTGTTGTGGGTCGATGAACCCAGTAGCTGTGACCAGTTGCCACTTTAGCAGGAACCCAACGATAATAGTGAAAGTGGTTTAGCTCTAACTAGTGTTATGCGCGGTCTGGAGGCGCAGAATCGCTCAGACTAAACTAATTTGGGTCATGTTCAGCAAACTAAATGTAATGAAATCGTGCGGTGTTTCGATTTGAAATTAATAGACCAACTGGAAAAGGCAGCAGAGAATGTAATTCAGGAAACCCCTAAACACTTTGACCTAAATGTAATGAAGACATATGTCGATCACTTTAGTTGGAGACAAATCCAAAAGGAACTATTGGATGAGTTTGAGGAACCACCTGTACAACCTAGAATAAGCCACCCTATAATAATAGTGAATATGTTGGGTATCAATGTACGTTGTCTCTTAGACAGTGGAAGTGAGGTGAGTGCGATATTTCAGTCCTTCTTTGTTGCATTACCTGGTAAAGACAAGCTTACAGTAATGAGGGAATCAGGACTAAGAATAATTGGTGCTAATGGCTAGGTGTCAAAAACGGTAAAGCAAGAAGCAATGCTGGCCTTTGATATTAATGGTAATTTAATTGATCATCCATGCTTCATTGTAAACAATCTCAGAATTGAGGTTTTAATTGGCATTGATTTCTTGTTGAAATATCAGAGTGTTGTTGAATTTGAAAGAAGCCAGTTAAAATTGGTCTTGCCGATAACCAGAGTAATTATGGTACCTTTTATTGATAAACATGTAGTAACTAATGATGAAACTTGGGAGCTGCCTATACGAGTTCTGAAAAATAGGAGATATTGGGATGAAGGTGTTAATCTTAGTAAAAGTAAGCTAAACACAGAAGAAAGAAAGAAGCGTCATGACGCAAAATCTGTAGGCACCAGTTTTGAAATAGGTCAGTTAGTCCTTGTCAAAACCAGGGAAAAATCAAAGAAAATAAATGCAGAAACAAAGAAATTCATGTTCGTATACCTAGGACCTTTCAGGATGATAGGAAAACCACATGCCAATGCATATAGGCTAGAGTACCCTAAGAGAAAAAAGCTATTAGGTTTCAGGAACGTGATCGACCTAAAGAAGTTCATAGGTAGTGAATGAATTCTGTAGGGAGGAGGTTGTTCTGTAACCTCTACACAGTGTGGCAGCTGTGCAGTCCCAGCTGTGTGAGATCTTCTTTCCTTTTCAGTTATTATTATCAAGCCAATAATAAACTAATGAATTCTGTAGGGAGCAGGTTGTTCTGTAACCTCCACACAGTGTGGCAGCGGTGCAGTCCCAGCTGTGTGAGATTTTCGTTCCTTTTCAGGTTTCACTCTCTCTTCATCTTTCCTATCCACCAAAGTTTCGACTCCTTCTTTGCAATACAATGTTTTTCCGTCATGACTATCAAGCCATGAGTTATGTAACCATTCTATCCACCGATTAGTGAAGAAAATACCTAATGTGACCACCCTAACAGTGGCATAAACAATAGAGAAGTATGATGTAGTTAAGATACAAAGTTATTTGAGTAACAAGTATGTATAGAACCCTGGTAATATTATAAGTACAAAGTTGTTGTTTTATTGGAAATGGTCCCACAATAATATTTTAAAAAGATATACAAATTCGTGTACAAGCAGGATCTGAAGTGGTAGTGAAACATATTGTATGCTGTAGAGCTAACTAATTAATAGTAAAAGAGATTGCTTAGTGTTATGAAAAATATGCAAATAAGTTGTAAGAATGAACTCACCTTGTGTAGCAAGGAATGGCAGTGGAATGGAATTGAACATTGTTTGTGGTTGAGACGTGAAGGACTCGTCCTTGAAATATTTATAAGGTTGGAGCTGGCCATAATTTTGGTGTTGGGTGTGCGGTGACACACCTACATGTATTGAGGTTATGAGTTGGAGGCGTGAATGTGACCATAGGTACCCTTATGTTAGATGAGACAGAGCAGCTCATGGTGTCCTACAGGTTTATTGAATTTAGCATTACGCTCGTCCATAATTACTTAATTCACATTAGTGGTAGGTCGAGAGAGACTACCTGTGGTTTCAGCATCCGATCGAGTGCAAATGGATTGCCCTCATACTATCTCTAAGAATAAGGTAATCGAAGATGAGTCAGCTAAGGAAATAAAATACAAATGTATAAGGAATGTACCAAGCATTGGTTCAGTGTTCCGGCCCAGAAATAATAAACTGAAATTAAATATGATTTATGATTGTATGGCTTGAGCATGAATTTTCTCTAGTACGTGACTAACGGCGTTTTGAGCCATTTGTTTACCGATTTTATGACAGTTAAGTAATCGCGAGAGTAAAATTGAAAAAGTTATGGTAACTTTGTTCCAGCAACATATTGAAAGATAAAATGTATGTATATCCCCATTTCATTGTGACCCACCCTTAGATATTAAGTAAACAGAGTCTGAGGCAGTATTTTTGTTTGTTCTACAGGACAAACCAGATAATGGCCGCCTGGTAGCTGCGTGAAAGCGTGGAGTGGCTTGCACACAACTCATAGTGACCCCTCCCCTTTTCCCATGTAATTTAGAGTGAACGTGAAGGAGGCACACCATAGCAACTTCCCCTCCTCTACCCTTGTGAATAGAAGTGTAGAACGCCAGCCAAAACGGCTACAACCACGTGTGTAAAAATGAAATTGTCATGATTTGTGAAATTTTCTTTCAGGTTTAGAAAAGACTGCAAAGGTATAGCTATCTGTTTATGTATCATGAATAATTGTGTTACTTTCTTTGAATTTGTGTATGTAAAAATGTATTTGATTGATTTAAGATTTTCATAATTTTACATATTTTATGTGTTCGTCTGTCTAAGGGAATATGTATGCCAAAGTGTTTCATTGATTATGCTTAAATTGAGTGATAATTAAGAGGCAGTGAACATGCCAGCAGTTTAAATAATTGAAGTAGGTAATCAGTTTTCCTTTTAATATTTCTATATGTTTAGATTTAAATTTTAATTTTTCATAGCGAGTTAAACTGTACTCTTGCCTCCCTTTTTATAATTAATTTTTTCCCATTTACATTCAAAAAAATTAAGTAGAGGGTGATGTAGGGAAGCAGCATGCTCACGCCTTATGAAATTCACAGCAGTCTTTCCATTGTGTGCCAGCCATGTGTTGGATATCAGTTCAATAACTTTAACCATTTACGAAATTTAGACGTTTTTCTGTAAAATATCATTGGCGCAACAGAAAAGAGCTTGAAACTAAAAAATTTAGATTCCTTTTGCATAATAATTTAGTAGAAACAATATTCTGCATCTCACAAATTAAAATTTTAGTTGAAATTCATGATTTTCTGTTTTTTTTTCTTAAAAATTAAGAAAGCAAGATAGATTAAGTAGGCGAATAAATAAGGCTAGGATGTTTAAATTTAAGTAGTAGGGAGGTCCGCTATAATCATGAAGACGTGAGAAGTTTCAACTGAATAACTATAAAACTATATTGATAGCAGATCTCCAAAGGGCAAGTTCAGAGCTCGTCTACTGCGTGTAGTGTAATTAAATTAATTCTCTCGCCCAAAATATTTGACTTAGCCACGTCAGACTTTTATTATGATTACTTACCTGTGTGCTGATTGCGCATTTAAATTGAAAGCTCCATTGGCCATCAACAAAGGAAGCAATGATTTATTCGATAACTTAAAGTGGTGCATTACTAGCCCAGCGGCTAGTCGGGAGAGCGGATTTGATCAGGCGTTCCCTTAGCCGTCCGCACCGCGGCTTTATATATAAGAACACTGCGTGAGAAAAAAGGCCCCAGTTCTCTCCAGACGCTGATTAGTGCACCATCTGTGCCGGGAGTCGCGTCGCGTCGGTATCGTTGCTATAAACAGCCTCGGATGCAGTAATACGTTACTCAGGATACGCGTAACCATAAATCGTTTTCGAGGGAAGTGGTAATTCTGGGATGACTTTAATAATCTATCTTCAGTTTGCGTATGTAGTATTTTCACGTGCCGCCGCGGGACAGACATTCTACCATTATTTAGTGTGGCGTTTGATGAACATTATCATCAAATTATGGCGAGCATTCACTTAAACATTCAATTTGAACAGTTATACACTCCTGGAAATGGAAAAAAGGACACATTGACACCGGTGTGACAGACCCACCATACTTGCTCGTGACACTGCGAGAGGGCTGTACAAGCAATGATCACACGCACGGCACAGCGGACACACCAGGAACCGCGGTGTTGGCCGTCGAATGGCGCTAGCTGCGCAGCATTTGTGCACCGCCGCCGTCAGTGTCAGCCAGTTTGCCGTGGCATACGGAGCTCCATCGCAGTCAGCGACAGCGTGGACGTGAACCGTATGTGCAATTGACGGACTTTGAGCGAGGGCGTATAGTGGGCATGCGGGAGGCCGGGTGGACGTACCGCCGAATAGTTCAACACGTGGGGCGTGAGGTCTCCACAGTACATCGATGTTGTCGCCAGTGGTCGGCGGAAGGTGCACGTGCCCGTCGACCTGGGACCGGACCGCAGCGACGCACGGATGCACGCCAAGACCGTAGGATCCTACGCAGTGCCGTAGGGGACCGCACCGCCACTTCCCAGCAAATTAGGGACACTGTTGCTCCTGGGGTATCGGCGAGGACCATTCGCAACCGTCTCCATGAAGCTGGGCTACGGTCCCGCACACCGTTAGGCCGTCTTCCGCTCACGCCCCAACATCGTGCAGGCGGCCTCCAGTGGTGTCGCGATAGGCGTGAATGGAGTGACGAATGGAGTCGTGTCGTCTTCAGCGATGAGAGTCGCTTCTGCCTTGGTGCCAATGATGGTCGTATGCGTGTTTGGCGCCGTGCAGGTGAGCGCCACAATCAGGACTGCATACGACCGAGGCACACAGGGCCAACACCCGGCATCACGGTGTGGGGAGCGATCTCCTACACTGGCCGTACACCACTGGTGATCGTCGAGGGGACACTGAATAGTGCACGGTACATCCAAACCGTCATCGAACCCATCGTTCTACCATTCCTAGACCGGCAAGGGAACTTGCTGTTCCAACAGGACAATGCACGTCCGCATGTATCCCGTGCCACCCAACGTGCTCTAGAAGGTGTAGTCAACTACCCTGGCCAGCAAGATCTCCGGATCTGTCCCCCATTGAGCATGTTTGGGACTGGATGAAGCGTCGTCTCACGCGGTCTGCACGTCCAGCACGAACGCTGGTCCAACTGAGGCGCCAGGTGGAAATGGCATGGCAAGCCGTTCCACAGGACTACATCCAGCATCTCTACGATCGTCTCCATGGGAGAACAGCAGCCTGCATTGCTGCGAAAGGTGGATATACACTGTACTAGTGCCGACATTGTGCATGCTCTGTTGCCTGTGTCTATGTGCCTGTGGTTCTGCCAGTGTGATCATGTGATATATCTGACCCCAGGAATGTGTCAATAAAGTTTCCCCTTCTTGGGACAATGAATTCACGGTGTTCTTATTTCAATTTCTAGGAGTGTAGTTGCATCAGCGCAGTAGACTCTGAACTGCTCTGGTAGTTGGATTGTGTGGAATCTTTTTGGTCTGTGACTTTCAGAATATAGTGAACATTTTAGAGAGAATGGTTTTTGATTATGAATCCCAGACAATCTCCTAATTCCTCAGAGTTATAAGCTGTAGCTATAAATGTATTTCTCAGATGAAGTGGGCACTAGGAATTCTAATTACAGGCTTCACGTTTTACTAATCACTTTCTGGTTGCCAATATTGTAGTTAGAGAACCAGTGTTGAGAACGGCAACAACAGCATTAAACGAATAATAGGCACATATAATAACAATATTTTCACCCGCTGCCCCACATATGGTGCATCGGCCAGGAAAAAAAAAGCATATCAAATACCAATTAATCCACCCGCCGCCCCACAGTGTGTTTACCTAATGGGCTGACGGTATCGAACAGAAATTTCGTATTGATGGCAATTAATGGAAAACTGCAACGGTTTAGCTCTGGGTGTAACGAAAGTCCAAAGGTTCATACAAATCACACGATAAACGGTTTCCAGCCTGGTAAGGCACAGTAATTTGAAATATTCAGTTTAAAGAAAATGTATATGAGTTACTAAAATGACTTTCGTTAATGTTTCTTTTAAATAGTGCAATGGATATGCAAGACTACCCGACGAACTAAGTAGTAGTTGGCAGTAGTTACTTATTTCACAAATTAGTAATCATAGAAAACTAAATAGTACTTCACTCACAATACTAATAGTTATTGTTGCAATCATTAGCCAACTCAGCATCACGAGACAAAATTTTGTCATGAAAAGAGTCCTATTTTAGTTAACATATAGGCTTCACAAATGAAGTTAAATAACACTACATAAACTCTTCTCATTCTCTCACTATTATGGAAGTGCGTCAGATTTTTTGAGCAAAAGCACTATTTAGTTTACCTTTGTTATCATAGAAAAGAATATAGTGGGGGGCCCATAAACTGATACCGTATTTACAGGAAATTCTGTGACTATTTGAGATACAAAGTGCAATTTGCCAATATTGAGTTCTGACCTCACTCAAAATAGTTTATATGTTCATACTTTAAAGCAAGTAATTGAAATATTAAGTTAAATTAACGTCAGAAAATAGTTCATAGTAATAATCAAAGCGAAATTACTTTTCATATAGGTTCAATTTGTGTGTCTTATCCATTACCTGTGAAGCAGGTATTTTTACGATAACACTACACACTTTGGCACTGAACTTTAGCACATTTAGTACAAAAGCAAACCATTATTTAGTTAGAAACAAGATACTCGGTTTCTGCACATTTAGTATGGGACCCTGCATTGGTTTCATGATCGGGACAATTTTAAGGCTCAAACACATGTTTATACCATTGGGATTATTACTGAAGAACATTGACACAAACGTACTGTTCCGCACTGTGATACATATTTGAGTTCCTGAAGTTGGCGGGGCAGTGGCGCAATAGTGGTGGCAAGCACGTGGCGGCTATCTGGTCTCACACTCTTGATGTTGAATGTTCATTATAACGTGTTCTTGGCGGCGTATTATACTCGTTTCAGAGCCATTCCATAACAACAAGGGCACTATACGACAGCCGAAACCACATCCAAGGTAATTGCAATATAAATTGGCTTTCAAATGGTTCAAATGGCTCTAAGCGCAATGGGACTTAACATCTGAGGTCATCAGTCCCCAATTGGCTTTCAAATGCCTCACTCGTCCCCTCGATGTTAACCATACAACGGCTAGCCACTGACTGTGTAGCGTGCTCACCCCGTAGCTGCCCAGATCGACCGCCAAAACCACCTTTTAACACGTTCCAGGCCACTTCCGTAGCGGAGGGGGTTCTCTACTCCTTTTGTACTATACAATACAAGATCCCTAAGCATGAAACAGTTTTTAAAAGTACAACTTCTCTTTCTGAATATACATGTTTTATAAAGTTTCCATAATACATATATTACAAACGTCCAATTTCTCTCTGACAATTCAATGGCCTTCGTTAGTAAAGAACAACCACTTCATAGTTACATACACTTAACTACACAGTATACATTACTTACAATCGATACTGGTGTTACACGCTCTGTTATCTGTAATTAACAGTAGAATTCCCATAGCACTGTTAATGACACCACCGTTGCTACAAATTTCGTTGAAGCTCGGTTTGACTTTTCTAAATGCTGACTCAGTCCTTCCGATAATCATTTCTTTTTCGATTTCTTCACACTTTTCAGGCAGCCATTTCGCCTAAGTTTCCACGCACTTAATATACATTTCATTCCTGACTAGTATATCTGTGTTCCTGATTTCCCCTGAACATTTTTGTACTTCCTTCATTCATCGATCAGTTGAAGTAATTCTTCTTTTACCCATACTTTCTTCACAGTTATCTTCTTTGTACCGATGTTAGTCCTTGCAACTTCTGCGATTGCCCTTTTTAGTGTTGGCCATTGCGCTTCAACTGAACTGCCTGCTTAGCTATTCCTTATGGCAGAGCCTATAGCCTCAGAGGCCTTCAAGCTTATCTCTTCATTCCTTAGCACTTCCATATCCCTTTCCCTCGCCAATTGATTCTTCCTGACTAGTCTCTTAAGCTTCAGCCCACTCTTCATCATTGGTAAATTGTGATCTGAGTCTATTTGTGCTTCTGGGTACGCCTTACAATGCAGTATCTGATTTAGGAATCTCTCCCTGAATATGATGTGAGGTATCTGAAATCGTCCTGTATCTCCCGATATTTTCCAAGTATACCTCCTCCTCTTATGATTCTTGAAAAGAGTGTTTGTTAATACAGGCTGATATTTCTTCTAGAATTCAATTAGTCTTTCTCCTCTCTCAGTCCTGATGTTTGTGTTGTGGTCTTCAGTCCTGTGCAAGCTTCTTCATCTCCCAGTACCTACTGCAAACTACAACCTTCTGAAACTGTTTAGTGTAATCATCTCGTGGTCTCCCTCTACGATTTTTACCATCAACGATACCCTCCAGTACTAAATTGGTGATCCGTTGATGCCTCAGAATATATTCCACCAACCGAACCCTTCTCCTAGTAGAGTTGTGCCACAAATTTATCTTCTCTCCAATTCTATTCAATACCTCCTCAATAGTTGTGTGATCTACCCATCTTATCTTCAGTATTCTTCTGTAGCATCACATTTCGAAAGCTTCTATTCTCTTCTTGTCTAAACTATTTATCGTACACGTTTCACTTCCATACATGGCTACACTCCATACAAATACATTCAGAAACGACTTCCTGACATTTAAATCTATACTCGATGTTAACAAATTTCTCTTCTTCAGAAACGTTTTCCTTGCCATTGCCAGTCTACTTTTTATATCCTCTCTAATTCGACCATCATCAGTTATTTTACTCCCCAAATAGCAAAACTCATTTACTACTTTAAGCGTCTCACTTCCTAATCTAATTCCCTCAGCATCACACGAGTTAATGAGACTACATTCGATTATCCTCGTTTTGCTTCTGTTGATGTTCATCTTATATCATTTCAAGACACTGTCCATTCCATTCAGCTGCCCCTCCAGGTCCTTTGCTGTCTCTGACAAAATTACAATGTCATCGGCGAACCTCAAAGTTTTTATTTCTTCTCCATGGATTTTAATTCCTACTCCAAATTTTTCTTTTGTGTCCTTTACTGCTTGGTCAATATACAGATTGAATAAAATCGGGGATAGGCTACAACCCTGTCTCACTCCAATCCCAACCACTGCTTCCCTTTCATGCCCCTCGACTCTTATAAGTGCTATCTGGTTTCTGTACAAATTGTAAATAGCCTTTCGCTCCCTGTGTTTTACCCCTTCCACCTTCAGAATTTGAAAGAGAGTATTCCAGTAAACATTATCGAAAGCTTTGTCTAAGTCTACAAATGCTAGAAACGTAGGTTTGCCTTTCCTTAATCTATTTTCTAAGATAATTCGTAGCGTCCATATTGACTCACGTTTTCCAATATTTCAACGGAATCCAAACTGATCTTCCCCGAGGTCCGCTTCTACCACTTTTTCCATTCGTCTGTAAAGAATTCGTGTTAGTATTTTGCAGCCGTGGCTTATTAAACTGACAGTTCAGTAATTTTCACATCTGTCAACACCTGCTTTCTTTGGGATTGAATTATTACATTCTTCTTGAAGAATGAGGGTATTTCGCCTGTCTCATACTTCTTGCTCTCTAGATGGTAGAGTTTTGTTAGGCCTGGCTCATACCAAGCTTATATTCTCCCATAAACGTTTCTTATAGTCCTTTCCCTACAATCACATTCCAGTCCTCCATGACTATTAGATTCTCATCTCCGTTTACTTGCTGAATTACCAATTCAGTATCCTCCTATACCTTATCTGTCTCTTCATCTTCGTTTTGCGACGTCGTCATGCATACCTGAACTATTGCTGACTGTGTTTTTGTTTACTGTCAATTCTGACGAGAACAACCCCTTACCGAACTATTCACAGTATTTAACTTTCTGCACAGAATTCCTTTTCATAATAAATCCTACTCCTGTTATACAACTTCCTGCTGATATTGATATTACCCTTCATTCATCTGACGATAAATCCTTGTGTTCTTTCGATTTCACTTCACTGACTCACATTATATCTAGACAGAGCCTTAGCGTTTGCTTTTTCAGATTTTCTAGCTTTTCTGACATGTTCAAGCCTTTGACATTCCACGCTCTGGTGGTAGAACGTTATCTTTTCCGTCGTTATTAAGTCTTTTTCTCATGGTCACCTCCTTCTTGGCAGTCCCCTCCTGGAGCTCCTAATGGGAGACTATTGTGGAATCCTTTGCCAATGGAGTGATGATCATGACACCTTTCCAACTACAGGTCACGAGTTCTGTTGACAACTTCCTATGTAATGTAAATTAATCATGTTCGCAGTGTGAAATTTAGCATAATCAAAATGGCGCTCGCTTTCAGGGAACTCACCCACATGCACAGCAAGCCATCAAATAACGACCATAACTTTAATATTATAATAATCTTTCAGAAAGCAGTAATGGCGGCCAAAGAGATATATGGTAAAGAAATCAAAGATAAAAAGTAAAAACTTTAAATTTTTCGGCGTCGTCTTAATTGTGTCATATTGGTAGCCAATATGCTCAATGCAACGCTCATCCACCAGAATGCAAGTGTCATCTACTAAATCACGCAGGTAGCGATCCTCTGGACAAACGGAAGATTCTTTCTCAGCTTTCACTGTATTCGCCATCCTGTCGTCCAAGAAAAGATACCGACCGCTCCGCGAGGTTGCTGTGTCCACACAGCGATCAAGCCAAGTGGTAACGATTAGTGATGTCCTGTGGGCAGCTCCACAGTATAGGCTTTTCGGGCGTGCTTAGCTCTGCAGGCAGTGCTCCATTCCTAGCCGTCCTGCAACTGACAACGCCATCCGTAAGTGCTTCTTCCAGCTCGCGTGGTGTTGGGCAGCTTAAGACACTCACTCCACTGACCACATTCAAGGGCAATATGAGCGACCAGCCCTGGCCAGTACCAGCTTGCTTCTCCTCCCCCCTCCCTACCGCTCTCCGTGCCAGCTGTTGATGACGTACCACCTTAGAAATTAGGCAGATGATTGCTCGCACTTGTCTTGCATTGTTCCATCAACGCCCCGAGTGGCACCAGCAATGCCACAAACGTCCTGCCGACCATGTTCCCCAGTCAAGGGCTAGTACTATATTAACGCTAAAACGGCGGCTGGGTGGTGCAGAAAAGTAGACATGTCGTCAATTAAAGATTCAAGACAAATAAGAAAAGGAAACTGAAAAATGAAAAGGGAACGGAAGTGTATGAATATGGGATGGGGGATGTAGATGTGACAGTTTAAGAAGAAGCACTGAAATAGCAAAGTCGAAAAAATCTGGAATAAAAACCTGGAATAGAAAGCATTGCCTCAGAATTATCAACATCCTTGGGAGAAGCTACCATGCCACGTGGTATGCGAGATATCTGATGAGGGAAAAAGAATCGACGCACCAAGAAAGGATTGAGACAGGGTTGTAGCCTCTCCCCGATGTTATTCAATCTGTATATTGAGCAAGCAGTAAAGGAAACAAAAGAAATATTCGGAGTAGGTATTAATATTCATGGAGAAGAAGAAAAAACTTTGAGGTTCGCCGATGACATTGTAATTCTGTCAGAGACAGCAAAGGACTTGGAAGAGCTGTTGACCGGAATGGACAGTGTCTTGAAAGGAGGATATAAGATGAACATCAACAAAAGCAAAACGAGGATAATGGGATGTAGTCAAATTAAATCGGGTGATGCTGAGGGGATTAGATTAGGAAATGAGACACTTAAAGTAGTAAAGGAGTTTTGCTATTCAGGGAGTAAAATAACTGATGATGGTCGAAGTAGAGAGGATATAAAATGTAGACTGGCAATGGCAAGGAAATCGTTTCTGAAGAAGAGAAATTTGTTAACATCGAGTATAGATATACGTGTCAGGAAGTCGTTTCTGAAAGTATTTGTATGGAGGGTAGCCATGTATGGAAGTGAAACATGGACGATAAATAGTTTGGACAAGAAGAGAATAGAAGCTTTCGAAATGTGGTGCTACAGAAGAATGCTGAAGATAAGATGGCTAGATCACGTAACTAATGAGGAGGTATTGAATAGGATTGGGGAGAAGAGAAGTTTGTGGCACAACTTGACTAGAAGAAGGGATCGGTTGGTAGGACATATTCTGAGGCATCAAGGGATCACCAATTTAGTATTGGAGGGCAGCGTGGAGGGTAAAAATCGTAGAGGGAGACCAAGAGATCAATCCACTAAGCAGATTCAGAAGGATGTAGGTTGCAGTAGGTACTGGGAGATGAAGAAGCTTGCACAGGATAGAGTAGCATGGAGAGCTGCATCAAACCAGTCTCAGGACTGAAGACCACAACAACAACAACAACAAGTTATCCGTATGGGACGGAAATCAGTACATGTGATTTACATGTACGGACAAACAAATGATTAAAATTTTAGAAAAGCTGGACATTATGCCAAATTCCATCGAAATGGTGCATTAGATCGTCGAAGACCGTACTGGTTGGCTGGCGCTGCCCATAATGATCCATTGTTATGAACTGGAGAGAGATCCGGCAACCTTGTTCGCCCAGGTAAGGTTTGCCGAGCACAACGACAAGCATTAGAAAATGTAACCGTGTGCGGGGAGGCATTACCTTAGTGAAATGTGAGTCCCAGAGGGCTTGCCATGAAGGGTAACGAGACGGGGAGTAGAATATCGTAAGCATATCGCAGTGCTATTAGGGTGCCGCGAATGACAACCAAAGGGGTCTATGAAATGGATAGCCAAGCCATATCATCACACATTGTTGTTAGGTAGTATGGCGACCAACAGTAAGGCTGGTACCCCACTACAGTCTGGGGCGTCTCCAGACACGTCGTTGGCCAGGAATTTCACTGGCTGGAGTAAAACTGTCTTTGCTGATGACTCCCTCTTCGAACTGAGCCCAGAGGACCAGCGAATGTCTGCAGTCAACCTGGACAGTGATGGGATACAAGAGTGCCTGTGTCCCGCCATACGGTCCGACAGCCGGGAGTAGTTCTCTGGGGCGCAATTTAATTTCATAACAGTGTCACTTTCGTTGTCATCCGCGGCACCCATACAGCACGACGGTAAACGGACAATATTCTAAGCTCAGTTTTGTTCCCTTTCATGGCAAGCCATTCTGAGATTACATTTCACCAAGATAAAGTCTGCCCGCACACAGTCAGAGTTTCTACTGGTTGTCATCGTGCTTGCCAAACCGTGCCTTAGCCAGAAAGGTCACTGGATCTCTTCCCAGTTGATATCGTTCTGAGCATTATAGTTAGTGCCATCCAACGAGCTATGGATTTTGACGGTCTAACGCGTAAGTTGCATAGAGTCTGACACGATAGTCCTCAGGAGAACACCAAACAACTCTATCAATCAATGCCAATCCGAATAACTGTCTTAATAAAGGCCAGAGCACGACCAGCGAGTAATACTCAGTTTGTGAATATCTCTCTCTTGAATAAATCATTCAGTTTTTTTCTGAAATTATAGTCACTTCATTGTCTTTCCATGTACATCACATCTATCTATTTTCGTCCCATTCGCTTAATTCTTAGGTGGTGGGTCGTTTGTTTTTTGTCTTAGAGTATGTATGAGGCAGATCAGTACATACGCTATAAGTCCAGTACCCCCAGATTGAATAACAAAGCAATAATCCTATTACCTAAGGTGCCTGGTTCTAACATGTATATTACCGAATTACCTGTATAATAAGCAGTGGCAGTGAAGCACTAATCAGGATTACCCACATGTGAATGGAGCAACAGAAAGAAGCCTACTAGGGGAGATCAGTTTGCATTCTGGAGAAATTTAGGGTAACACGAAGGAATACTGACTCATCTTAGAAAATAATTTACACAAAGCGAGACTTGTGTTCGTAGCATTTGTCATTCAGGCAAATATTTCTATAGCTTCGACCAGAACACACTACTTGCAATCTTGAAGTTATCATGGATAAAAAGTAAGGAGCAAACAATTCGTAAAGGAACCGGACTGCAGTAAAAGAGTCGAAAGGCACCGAAGGTAAACGGCAGTTGAGAGGGGAATGAGACGGTGTTGAACACTATTCTGCTTTTAATTTAAGTAGTTAATTCAGGAAGCAGCAAACGGAGTCGGAGGGATACAGTACAGAGAAATCAAAGTTAAGAAACAGAAACTTTAAAATTGCCGATGATGTTGTGGTTCTGTCAGATACAGCAAAAGACTTGGATCAGCGGTGTAACCCTATTGACAGTTTCTGAAAAAGAGGTTTTAAGACGTACACAATAAAAGTAAAACAATGGTTACTTAATTTACTCACATTAAATCTGGTGCTGGTAACGGATTTATATTACGAAGTGAGACACTGACGGTAATAGAAGAAGTTGGCTGTTTAGAGAACAAAATGACTCACGATGGCTGAAGTAAAGACGATGTAAAATACTGACTGGAAATAGTAAGGGAAGCTTTTCTCAGGAAAAACATTTGTCAAAATCTAATAGAAATCTAGGTGTTTGGAAACGTTTTCTGAAAATATTTGTGTGGTATATAGCGATGTAGTAATGTGAAACGTGGGCGATAATCATTACAGAAAAGAAGTGAATTTAATCTTTTCAAATGTAGTGCTGGGGACAACTTGTGAAGATTTTATGTGTACAGTGGATAACTAATGTAGATGTATTAAATCGAATCATAGTGGGGAAAAATTGATAAGCCTATCACCTATGTATACATAAGACCAACGAAATGGACCTGAGATAATTGTAAATATAGCCAGTTCTTTTTTTGTTTCTACTAACAGTATCTGGTAGAATGCCGTCAGAAAGGGTAATCGGCAGCCTCTCACAATTAACAATGCCAAATTTGTTCGTAACCATGCCGACCCTGCCACCATGCGGAACAAAAGCACAAGAAGAAGAAGGAGAAGACTAACACTGATGGAATGATGTAAATTATTTCATAAGACTTCTTTTACGGATTGTCTTAACGGCTGTGAAGGAAACAAAAGCAACCAGAGTCAAATACATACCTGCAACCAGCACCTGTAATCCTCTCAGTTGACACCGACGGCTAGAGTCACAGTAAAGTGAGTACTTACTGTGAACATAAATTATCACTTCAAGTTACAGGGTGTTTCAAAAATGACCGGTATATTTGAAACGGCAATTAAAACTAAACGAGCAGCGATAGAAATACACCGTTTGTTGCAATATGCTTGGGACAACAGTACATTTTCAGGCAGACAAACTTTCGAAATTACAGTAGTTACAATTTTCAACAACAGATGGCGCTGCAAGTGATGTGAAAGATATAGAAGACAACGCAGTCTGTGGGTGCGCCATTCTGTACGTCGTCTTTCTGCTGGAAGCGTGTGCTGTTCACAACGTGCAAGTGTGCTGTAGACAACATGGTTTATTCCTTAGAACAGAGGATTTTTCTGGTGTTGGAATTCCACCGCCTAGAACACAGTGTTGTTGCAACAAGACGAAGTTTTCAACGGAGGTTTAATGTAACCAAAGGACCGAAAAGCGATACAATAAAGGATCTGCTTGAAAAATTTCAACGGACTGGGAACGTGACGGATGAACGTGCTGGAAAGGTAGGGCGACCGCGTACGGCAACCACAGAGGGACACGCGCAGCTAGTGCAGCAGGTGATCCAACAGCGGCCTCGGGTTTCCGTTCGCCGTGTTGCAGCTGCGGTCCAAATGACGCCAACGTCCACGTATCGTCTCATGCGCCAGAGTTTACACCTCTATCCATACAAAATTCAAACGCGGCAACCCCTCAGCGCCGCTACCATTGCTGCACGAGAGACATTCGCTAACGATATAGTGCACAGGATTGATGACGGCGAGATGCATGTGGGCAGCATTTGGTTTACTGACGAAGCTTATTTTTACCTGGACGGCTTCGTCAATAAACAGAACTGGCGCATATGGGGAACCGAAAAGCCCCATGCTGCAGTCCCATCGTCCCTGCATCCTCCAAAAGTACTGGTGTGGGCCGCCATTTCTTCCAAAGGAATCATTGGCCCATTTTTCAGATCCGAAACGATTACTGCATCACGCTATCTGGACATTCTTCGTGAATTTGTGGCGGTACAAACTGCCTTAGACGACACTGCGAACACCTCGTGGTTTATGCAAGATGGTGCCCGGCCACATCGCACGGCCGACGTCTTTAATTTCCTGAATGAATATTTCGATGATCGTGTGATTGCTTTGGGCTATCCGAAACATACAGGAGGCGGCGTGGATTGGCCTCCCTATTCGCCAGACATGAACCCCTGTGACTTCTTTCTGTGGGGACACTTGAAAGACCAGGTGTACCGCCAGAATCCAGAAACAATTGAACAGCTGAAGCAGTACATCTCATCTGCATGTGAAGCCATTCCGCCAGACACGTTGTCAAAGGTTTCGGGTAATTTCATTCAGAGACTACGCCATATTATTGCTACGCATGGTGGATATGTGGAAAATATCGTACTATAGAGTTTCCCAGACCGCAGCGCCATCTGTTGTTGAAAATTGTAACTACTGTAATTTCGAAAGTTTGTCTGCCTGAAAATGTACTGTTGTCCCAAGCATATTGCAACAAACGGTGTATTTCTATCGCTGCTCGTTTAGTTTTTATTGCCGTTTCAAATATACCGGTCATTTTTGAAACACCCTGTACCTATCACTATAATTAACTAGCTTCCTTGAGCGTAACTGTGGAATTGTCATTACAGCTGAACAACGTAATCAGAATCGTCATTAGAAATAAAGGGGCCCTTACCGAGAGCTACATCAGTATTTCTTAGCATTTTATTAAGCGACCATCATTATAATCATCCGCATAGGAGACCATCGAATCATTTCGTTCACATAAGAATTCCAAATTCAACCTCGCATTTCTTCTTCTCTACAGCCAGCAGATTTGAAAGTAACATTCTTTCTGTAGTTCTTTTGCTTCAATTCTCATGAAGTGCTCTTAGCAGCTACTTTTTGATTCTTCGACATTTTCTCTCGTATTTAATGACTTTAATTCCCGTATGACGTTTTCATTTCTTATTGTGCCACTAAATACATATCCAGCGGTTCTTGTTCGGAATTTAATTTTGATTGACTTAACAGCATTCTCCGTGTTTTTGTTCAGAGTTCACCTCCTACAACCAGCAGTACTGTAGGAACTGACATCACTTTAAGAAAATTCGTTTCTGTGTTCCTCATAATTTTTTTAGTGTACGGGTTGTTTACATTTCCACACATGTGTTGGAATTCATTTAATATCTTTCTCCAATCTTCATCATGATGACGGATACTACTCCAAAAAGCTATATTTGTTAAATGCTTCTTTACCTTCCGTTAGAATACTTCAGTGAACTGGATATTTTCACTTGGAGACCATTGGTTTGGATTTGTTGAACATTATATCTGGCTGAAAGTTGAAACATAGTAAAAGAGAAGCTTTACGGCCAATGGTAGGTTGTCCTTGTTGATTATCTCTCTATTGAAGTATGTGCCGTAGACCGACATCTGACGGAATCACTAGACCACAGGTTCAAATGGCTCTGAGCACTATGGGACTTAACATCTGAGGTCATCAGTCCCCTAGAACTTAGAACAACTTAAACCTAACTAACCTAAGGACATCACACACATCCACGCCCGAGGCAGGATTCGAACCTGCGACCGTAGCGGTCGCGCGGTTCCAGATTGAAGCGCCTAGAACCGCTCGGTCACGCCGGCCGGCTAGACCACAGGCCTCTACCAACATAACGGTGGAATTGTAGCAAGCCACCGAACACCGGCTGTCCGGGTTGCACAACCACTACCACTTGATTCTGCCGCCAACATCGGAAAAACAAGCCATCACCACTGTACTCTTACCACGCGCCCAACCATCCACCTGGTTATCGGCTGGACAAACAACGTTCGTTTGACTGCCGCGAGAAGTACGTTGAGGATCGCGCTGACGGGTCCAGGACTCCGGTCTCAGTTAGCAATGCTGTGCAATGGAGCTGACTGCAGACTAGAAAATACAATCACTAAATAGTGGAAAGGCATCTGGGAAAAATGAGATATCTGTGACATTCTGCTGAGGTTGTGTGCAAGAGCTTGCTCACTTTCCAGCAGTAGATCTTCATTGCTCTCTGGAGCACCGAAGGATACCTAGCAACTGGAAAAAACGGCAGCTCATTTCCATTTTGAAGATGGCGAATGATGTGTACAATCATATGCCTGTATCGCTGACATTCTACTGTAGAATTATGGAAACCATGTTTTACGCTCACATATTGCGACGTTCTTGGGGAACGAAAATCTCTTCTACGAAAATCAGTATGGTTTCCGCAAACAGATATCTAGCGAAACTCAACTCGCTCTGTTCATCCATGATATCCAAACCGTCGTACACATCAGCGGCCAGACAGATGCCGTCTAGCTTAATTTCTGGAACGATATTTGATACAGCTCCGCACTGGGCCACGAAGTATTGGTTTATTGGCTGTCTGGTCAGATTAGTTACACTCAGAACCTCCTTACCAATACAATTCAACATGAAGGTCATAACGAAACAAAATCGACAGATATGAAGGTAATTTCAGGAGCATCCAACTGTAATGTGACAGGAACGTTACTGTTTATTTCGGATATCGTCCGAACCACCACGAGGTTGTTCGCAGGTGATGTTAGGAACACTAGAAGATTGTAGCGAATTTCAGGGAGACCTGTAGTGGATCAGTTGTAGGTACAGGGACTGGCAGTTATACCTGAGCGTTAATACAGTAAATGTTGCGTATGTTACATAAACGGGCATGAAATCCACTCATTACAGTACGATTACACTATTGGCGACCAAGAACTTGTAGCAGTAACTATAATAAATACACAGGCGTTACCATCCAGAGCGACTTAGTAACGAATTATTACATAAAAATATGTGGCAAAAAGCGAAGACCAGGCTGAGTTTAATACGAAGAACCTTCTGCAAATGTAAGAATGCAACATTTAAAAAAATCGAAAAATAAATATGTTGTAATGAAACTTACATGGTATTTGCCAAATTATGTTATAGCTTCTGCACATAATTCCTGCTGAAATCAATGCACTTCGAACTATGGGCACCAGATTTTTGTATACCTTCACCGTATACCGTCCGCTCTACCTCCTGAAGCCACTTTTTACACTCTCCATGATCTCCTCATAGTTAGAGAAGCCATCCAAGAATTCCTTCAGTGAAGTGCATGTATGGTAATCCACGGAGGAGAGCTCAGGCGTGGTAGGCTGAGTGAGACACAGTGCTCCGTCCGGAGCTGGACTGTATGGGGACTTGCGCCATCATTTACGAGTCACACGCCACGAACCAGCGTATCCCTCCTTTTGTCTTTCATTTTAATGTCAAATGTTGTAGCGTCTCAAAATATGCAGCAGCATTGATGGTCGTCCCTTTGCGCATAAAGTCGACATACAACAGCTCTTTACAAAACACGGACGCCACGATTTTCTTCGTTGAATAAATTTTTCGAGGATTGAGAATGGGTATGACGAGACTACAGACGCTATTTCTTACCCAGGAGTATAGAGGCACACCTACGTTTAGTCTCCAACCGAAGGGAGTTAAGAAATCATTCATCCTCAGTCGGCAAACGCCTGAGAGATTCGTGTGTTGCTGACATATGATTTTCGAGGTGTTACGGAGTCAACATGTTTGGTACCCGCCATGAACACAACTTCATAAATCCAAGTCCTTTGACATTATTTCACATAGGAGACTTAGTGAAACATGTGGAAAACTTCCTTTAAGGGAGTCAATAGTCACATGACGATTAACAAGAAGTTTTTCGTCAGCTGCCTGCACAAGTTCTTCCCAAAAGACAGATGTTCTCCCACTTATTTCTTCGTTGTGGGTGTCCGTAGAGCCTAGCTTAAACAACTTAAGCCACTTGTTAACATTCTAACGATCGATTAGCACGGATCCACAGGACTCCACAAGATGGCGATCGATACTGTCCACTGATTCGTTACGCAAAATGAGGAACCGGGTAACTGAACATACTGTGGGGCGGCGGGTGGAATAATTGTTAATATTTCTATTACTTATTAAATGCTGTTGTTTGCCGTTCTCAACACTGGTTCTCTAACTACAATATTTGCAACCAGAAAGTGATTAGCAAAACGTGATGCCTGTAATTTCAATTCCTAGTGCCCACTTCATCTGTGAAATACATTTATAGCTACAGCATATACCTCTGAGGAATTAGGAGATTGTCTGGGATTCATAATCAAAAACCATTCTCTCTAAAATGTTCACTATATTCTGAAAGTCACAGACCAAAAGAATCCACACAATCCAACTACCAGAGCAGTTCAGAGTCTAATGCGCTGATGCAACTATAACTGTTCAAATTAAATATTTAATTGAATGCTCTTCATAATTTGATGATAATGTTCATCAAACGCCATGCTAATAATGGTAGAATGTCTGTCCTGCGGCGGCACATGAAAATACGACATACGCAAACAAAAGATAGATCATTAACGTCATCCCAAAATTAACACTTCACTCGAAAACGATTTCATGGTTACGCGTATCCTGAGTAACTTATTACTGCATCCGAGGCTGTTTATAGCAATGAACCGACGCGACGCGACTCCCGACACAGGTGGTGCGCTAATCAGCGTCTGGAGAGAACTGGGGCCTCCTTTCCTCGCGCAGCGTTCTTACATATAAAGCCGCGGTGCGGAAGGCTAAGGGAACTCCTGATCAAATCTGCTCTCCCGACTAGCTGCTGGGCTAGTAATGCACCACTTTAAGTTATCGAATAAATCATTGCTTCCTTTGCTGATGGCCGATGGAGCTTTCAATTTAATTGTGCAATCAGCACACAAGTAAGTAATCATAATAAAAGTCTGACGTGGCTAAGTCAAATGTTTTGGGCGAGATAATTAATTTAATTACACTACACGCAGTAGACGAGTTTTGAACTGGCCCTTTGGAGATACGCTATCGCTACAGTTTTATAGTTATTCTGTTGAAACTTCTCACATCTTTATGATTATAGCGGATTTCCCTTCTACTTAAATTTAAACATCCTAGCCTCATTTATTCGCCTACTTAATCTATCTTGCTTCCTTAATTTTCAAGATAAAAACCAGAAAATCATGAATTTCAACTAAAATTTTAACTTGTGAGATCCAGAATATTGTATCTACTAAGTTATTATGCAAAAGGAACGTAAATATAAATTTTTAAGTTTGTAGCTCTTTTCTGTTGCGCAAATGATTTTTACAGAAATACATCCAAATTTCGAAAATGGTTAAAGTTATTGAACTGATATCCAACACATATTGATTTTGTATTACTCCTGACATGCTAGAAACGTTTCTGGTTATTTACTTCATTTTAAAGTATTGCGCAATATTTATAACGTCAGAGCTAGTTACAGCGGACTGGCTGGCACACAATGGAGAGACTGATGTGAATTTTATAAGCGTGAGTATGATGCTTCCCTACAGTACCTCATACCTTCTGTAGGTGGAACAATTGCCAGGGCGCACTGGATGACGTGTTATGCTACTGAGATGACGTTTCGAAATTGACTGTGGTTCTCGAGGGCCTCATTCGATCGTTACGAACCCCACTGCGTGTCACGGGTACCAACTCTGAAAAAAAAATCTCTATGTCTTACACAGCTTTTTTGTTGTTACACTCTGAATGGACTTCATAATTCGGCCACAAATGAAATGGCTTACAAATGATTTGTTTAACTGATTTTCGCGTATATTTATCAATCTGGGATCATTACTAGGCTGTATAACTATTGGAGATGAAGAGTCGTGCCTTTCGTGTAGGAGCCGTTTAGTCGGCCCAAGAGTACCGAGGAGATGCTGAAGAATCTAGAAGGTATACAAAACTAGAAGGAAGAAGCTAGAAGGTTTACAAATCGTAGAGAAAATAAGTTTCCAGGAAGAGTTGGGCAACATACTAATTTGTCCGATGTACTCCGCAGTTCGTGGTCTTGCGGTAGCGTTCTAGCTTCCCCCGCATGGGGTCCCGGGTTCGATTCCCGGCGAAGTCAGGGATTTTCCCTGCCTCGATATGACTGGGTGTTGTTGTGTCATCTTCATTATCATCATTCGTCCCCATTACGGTGGGAGGAAGGCAATGGCAAACCACCTCCACTAGGTCCTTGCCTAGTCGGCGGATCTCTCGCATCGTTCCCTACGCTCCTCGGAGTATGGGACCTCATCATCACTTCTCGTGTAGGGTTCACAACGAGGAAGTACGAGAAATTTAAGTTAATATGGAGGTTTTCTGACAATCATTCTTCCCGTGCGCCATTCGGAAATGGAAATGGTAACGGTACCAGAAGAAACCCCCACCATACGCCATAAGGCAGCTTGCGGATTTCAGACGTAGATGAAGATGCCGCGTGAGCTTCAGGTGGTGCCTGATACAGCGCTGCTTAAGATACCGTCGGCATAGCAGCCTAAGGCCGGCCCACGCATTAGTATTGCCACTTTTGACTCGCCCGTTACCGCTACCAGTAATTATCGCTGTCCGGGATTCGGTTCCTAACGGCACATGCAGGGCGTCGGCTAATATAAGTTTCCATCGCAAATACGAAGGTGTTGTCGAGAACTCAATTTGGTGCACCTGCTCGCGTTGCTGCAGGCTTTTTCTGCTGCCCGCACCCTGACGTCCACGACCGCTGTTCGAACCGGAGACTCTTGCATGGGAGGCAGCCACACAGTACTGACCGACAGCAGAACGGCTTCCCACCCCTCCAATATCACACCTACAAACTTCGCCGTTACCCATGAGACACTATCAGGAAAACGTATGGCAGTACAAGACATATCACTTTCAACTAGTGCTCCGCCGGCAGTGCTCGCTCGCCTCGCATACGGATTTAATTTGAGCGTTTCTGCACTGATGAGCGCATTTTTCAGCGCGGCACCACCCGGCGGTTCGGCCTCGCGGCTCGGTGCGGCGCTGGCGGGCGCTTTGTCTTGTTTATAACACGGTTAGGCCGGGGGCGGGTAAGCGTGATACGATTAGCGCGCGGTGCGGGGGCGGGCAGCGGCAGGCGCTCCGCCGCTGATGACTGCCCCCCGCCGGGGGCGTAAATCACCGCCCTGAGCGGCCAGGTGCGACCGTAGCACAGTGGAGAACGGCGGTGCGTACGCCGACCTGTCGCCGGCTGCCGCGCTGGTCGATACTCTCAGACGGTCACTTCTGCGGTAGCCGCCTCCGTTCTTTCACTTTTGACATCCCTCTCCTTTGGCCTCCGCTCGGGACGCTCAGCGTAGAAGGTGTGGTCGTAAAGTTAACTGTCACCTAAAAGTATCAAAACTTCGACAGTGAAACTTGATGATACTCCATCTCAACCGCTTCAACTTCCAATGCCACACATTTTCTCGAAACGACGGATGACGAGGGAGGGACCTCGGATGTATACGTGTTAATTCTGGGTTATTAGGAAACTTTCCACTTCAAAATTCACCTCATCATCACTCGGAAAATGCATACCTGACAATGACTAACGCACCCGAGACATTAAGCGCACCGGACTGACAAGGGGAAAGTCTCAGACACGGCCAACCGATTCGGCCCAAATTTGGCAGGTCGCTTGTGTACAACCTAAAACGAGAGAACGTAAGATATTTTAGCTCAACGCCCTCCCGTTTTTTGAGAAAATCTCTCTACAGATTATGACGTGCAATCGACTCAAAGTTGGCGGCACTGATATATAACTGTAAACAGAGCATTTTTCATCATCAGGTATGGGGCCCACAAATGCATACTCTTCCATAAATCGAGGAAATAAACTTTTTCATTTACCGCTGATGAACACACATGATAAACGCTTTTTTACCGATAGCGCCGACAGCGCAACGGCCGCGGTAACTGACTGGGAAATGGAGAACCTGGGTTCGAAACTCGAGGAAACCATGCCCATGTTTTTCTTCTCGTATGTATTTTTCCAAATCTCAATTGATGGGAATAGGAGGGTTAATAAGGTAAGTAAATCAATAAGGAATGATAAAAAGGTAGGCAAATAAATTTCTCAAACGTCTTGGGATCTTAAACAACTAAAATGTTACTCCTGCTTGTATGGAAGCAGCCTACTCACGCTGTAGTAAATTCACATCAGTCTTTCCGTTGTGTGCCAGCCAGTCCGCTGTAACTAGCTCTGACGTCATAAATGTTGCGCAATACTTTAAAAATCAAGCAAATAACCTAAAACGTTTCTAGCATGTCAGGAGTAATACAAAATCAACATGTGTTGAATATCGGTTCAATAACTTTAACCATTTTCGAAATTTAGACGTTTTTCTGTAAAAATCATTGGCGCAACAGAAATGAGCTACAGAATTAAAAATTTATATTTAGATTCCTTTTTCATAATAATTTAATAGAAACAGTACTTTGGATTTCAGAAATTAAAATTTTAGTGGAAATTCATGATTTTCTGGTTTTTGTCTTAAAAAATTAAGGAAGCAAGATAGTTTAAGTAGGCTAATAAATAAGGCTAGGATGTTTAAATTTAAGTAGAATGGTGATCCACTATAATCATAAATATGTGAGAAGTTTCAACTGAATAACTATAAAACTATAGTGATAGCGTATCTCCAAAGGGCAAGTTCAGAGCTCATCTACTGCGTGTAGTGTAATGAAATTAATTCTCTCGCCCAAAATATTTAACTTAGCCACGTCAAACTTTTATTATGATTACTTACCTGTGCGCTGATTGAACATTTAAATTGAGAGCTTCATCGGCCATCAGGAAAGGAAGCGATGATTTATTCGGTAACTTAAAGTGGTGCATTACTAGCCCAGCAGCTAGTCGGGAGAGCAGATTTGATCAGGCGTTCCCTTAGCCGTCCGCACCGTGGCTTTGTAGATAAGAACGCTGTGCGAGGAAGCAAGGCCCCAGTTCTCTCCAGACGCTGAATAGCACACCATCTGGGTCTGGAGTCGTCTTGCGTCGGTATCATTGCTATAAACAGCCTCGGACCGTATTAAGTTAATCGGGATACGAGTAACCATAAAATCATTTTCGCGTGAAGTGTTAATTCTGGGATGACTTTAATTATGTATCTTCAGTTTGCGTATGTCGTATTTTCACGTGCCGTCGCGGGACAAACATCCTACCATTATTTAGTGTGGCGTTTGATGAACCTAATCTTCAAATTATGGCGAGCATTCACTTAAACATTTAATTTGGACAGTTGTAGTTGCATCACCACATTGGACTCTGAACTGCTCTGTTAGTCAGATTGTGTGGATACTTCTTTTTTTTCATCTGTGACTTTCAGAATATACTGAACTATTTTTAGAAAATCGTTTTTGATTATGAGTCCCAGACAATCTACTAATTTCTCAAAGCTATAAGCTGCAGCTATAAGTGTGTTTCTCAGATGAAGTGGGCACTAGGAATTCTAATTACAGGCTTCACGTTTTGCTAATCACTTTCTGGTTGCCAATATTGTAATTAAAGAGACAGTGTTGAGAATGGCAAACAACAAAATAAATAATAGGAACATTTTATATAACCATTAATTGCACCTGCAGCCCCACATATGGTTAAAACGGCAAGGATTGCATAATTTCTACATTCTACAAAACTTTGTAGCAACAAAAAAAATATCCACCCACCGCCCCACATGTGGTGCTAATCGCCCGGGAAAGAAACTGAGTAAAGTGAAAGTGATTTTTAAATATTCGGATTCGGGAGTGAAGTGCGACACGCAACTGAGTAATAAAACAGTGATAGTGACGTGTGCATGTGGACGACGCAATTGGATTAACAATGCATCTGGATTGACGGAGCCTGCACTGAGTCTAGCGGCGCTGCCGGCATCACGTGAAGCCAGTTTCGCCTCACTGCAGTCGTCCGCCGGTGCAGCTGGAGCCGCGCCTGCACTTGCGGGCCACGCAAACACACAGCAGCCGTCGAAGTGCTGTCTGCAGTTAAACGCGCCGCGTCGCATCAGTAATCCTGGTACGCCGCGCCAGCAGCGCCATACGTTGTGCAGAAGGAACTAAGTTAAGTGAAAAGCTGTTAAAAATTTTACTAACCATGCACTAGGAGTCTGTCGAAAATGGAACTACCAGAAGAAACTGAGGTTAAACTTAAATCAGAACCTATGTCTGTTGAGGGAACTGTAAATCCAGACAACGGTTCAAGTGTAAATATGCATGAAAATAATAATGTTGAGGTAAAATATGAAATATTGTCTCCTGGCAGTAGTGTGAAAAGGGGCAATGATTCAATAATAGAGACCCCTGTAGTAAAGCAGAAATTGTTAATTTATTGGATGATAGTTTATCTGTTGAGTTAAAAACGAAACAGTCATCAGAGATGGTAGAGTTTAAGAAGGAGAAGTTAGATATGACTAATAAATCAGAAGTTTCATTTAGTTTTGATGATTCTGGTGTTAGAGCTAGTTTTTCATCACCTGAGTGTGATAAAAAGCCAGCTAGTGAGCAACCCAAAGATACTGGGGCTATTGATTTAAATGTTATATTACAAGCAATAGCTGCCAGTAATGCAAAAATGTCAGCCAGTAATGCTAAAATGACAGCTGAATTAAAGTCTGAAATAACTGAGGTCAAAAGCAGTAATGCTAGAATGACAGCTGAGTTAAAATCGGATATAATTGAGGAAAAATAACAGGATTGTGGCCAGCCAGACCAATTTTAATAAACGGTTTGAGGTAATGGACAATAAATTAGAATCCAATAAAGCTGAATTAGAAACTTTCTTCAAGACTAGCTGCAGTAAGTTGAAAGAGGATCTGGATAGTTTGAATTATAAAATTGATTACAACCATGAGGATATTAAGAAAATGGTTGCTCAACAATTTTCTGAAATGTATAAAACAGTAAAATCCGAAGTTTCTGAGGTTCGTAAACACTTCCAAATGGAAGATGAGAAGCTGGAGCACAAGTTAACAGAAAAGACCGAGGCGGAATCTGAACTGTACTCAGATAGGTTTAAAGATGTTAATATAAAAGTAAACATATTTCAAGCAGAAGTAGATGCAATCAAAACTGATACTACTCATATTGTGCAAATGGTAGATAATGTTGAAATGAGAGTAGAAATATTAGTACTAACATTGCTAACATTGAGAGTAGAGTAGCATCAGTAACTTCTGGCAATGGTAGTATGCAACAAATTGTAGCTGCAAACGCCGCTTTTATCGGGTGTTGGCAGTTCTTGCGGTTCGATCCAGATAAAAATATCCACCCGTTAGATTTCTGGAACGATTTTGAAGATGTGATTCCACCAACTTGGTCTGGACGATAGAAAATCTCATTTATTAGAAGCCATTTAGCAGGTGACGCCATGCGTTGGTCAGCTGATGTTATGTTGAAGTGTAAAACATTAGCGGAATTTAAAACAGCTTTCATTAATGAGTATTGGTCTATTAATAAGCAAAGTGAAGTGTTGAGAGAATTTTGGAATAGAAAACGCTTCAATGAAGGCAAGGAATCAATTAAAGAGAGGTAGGAATTGGAGAAATAATTATCAGGACCAACAATGGCATCCAAATGATAGTAATTTTGTTCCGAACAAAATTATGCAGGTAAACAACAGTGCGGAAAGCAATGCTGTGCCGGTTAACTATAATTGAAATAAAGGAAATCGTAGTAGGCAGAGGCAGGAAAACAGGTTCCCGTCTATGAGGACACTGGCAGCTCACCAGGCAGTTACTTTTCGTAAGCCAGTAATTACAGAAATTGGTAAGACAGATCAGAATATTCAGACTGAACATGTGGATGAATGGTCGGTAGCATCTAAGGATACAGCAGAAATATTAGATCACTCACAGTATTTGATAGATATCGTGTTAGAGACGCTTTCTAAGTGGCAAGAGAAAGAGAAGGCGCAGCAGTGTAACGGTAGGGAAGAGCTACAAAATACTGAATTGTCAGGTGAAGAAGCAGAAGAAATTCATGGTTATATTTACGATGAGAATGATGTGCTCTTATCTAAAGTGCCTGTGCAGGATGTTGATAGTGTACTAATAGATTTAGGACAGGAGGTAAGTGAGAGTGTAGAGGATAGCCTGTTGGGGGTCGATGAACTCAGTAGCTGTGACCAGTTGTCACTGGAGAAGGAACCCGACGATAATAGTAAAAGTGATTTAGCTGTAATTAGTGTTATGCCTGGTCTGGAGGCGCAGAATCGCTCAGACTACAGTAATTTGGGTCATGTTCAGCAAACTAAATGTAATGAAGTCGTGCTGTGTTTCCATTTGAAATTAATAGATCGACTGGAAAAGGCAGCTGAAAATGTAATTCAGGAAACCCCTACACACTTTGACCTAAATGTAATGAAGACATATGTCGATCACTTTAGTTGGCGACAAATCCAAAAGGAACTATTGGATGAGTTTGAGGAACCACCTGTACAAACTAGAATGAGCCACCCTATAATAATAGTGAATATGTTGGGTATCAATATACGTTGTCTCTCAGACAGTGGAAGTGAGGTGAGTGCGATATCTCAGTCCTTCTTTGATGCATTACCTGGTAAAGACAAGCTTACAGTAATGTGGGTATCAGGACTAAGAATAATTGGTGCTACTGGCAAAGTGTCAAAAACGTTAAAGCAAGAAGCTTCGCAGCCCTTTGATATTAATGGTAATTTAATTGATCATCCATGCTTAATTGTAAACAATCTCAATATTGAGGTTTTAATTGGCATATATTTCTTGTCAAAATATGAGAGTGTTGTTGACTTTGAAAGAAGCCAGTTAAAAATGGTGTTGCCGATAACCAGTGTAATTACAGTACCTTTTAGTGATAAACATGTAGTAACTAATGATGAAACTTGGGAGCTGCCTATACGAGTTCTGAAAATTAGGAGATATTGGGACGGAAGTGTTAATCTTAGTAACAGTAAGCTAAACACCGAAGAAGAAGAAGCAATTATTTTGGACAAAATAGAAGCTAAATTGCAGGGAATCGATAAAATTTCAGCTAATCTGAAGGAAGAACTGAGACAGGTTTTAAAAAGGCATCATAAGGTATTTTCAGATAGACGTGGCGTGGTCAAAGGTTATGAATGAATTCTGTAGGGAGGAGGTTGTTCTGTAACCTCTACACAGTGTGGCAGCTGTGCAATCCCAGCTGTGTGAGATCTTCTTTCCATTTCAGGTCTCACTCATTCTTCATTTTTCCTATCTACAAAAATTTTGACCCTTTCTGTCCAATACGAAATTTTCATAAACTAATGAATTCTGTAGGGAGGAGGTTGTTCTGTAACCTCTACACAGTGTGACAGCTGTGCAGTCCCAGCTGTGTGAGATCTTCTTTCCCATTTGAGGCCTCACTCATTCTTCATCTTTATTATCCACCAATATTTCGGCTCTTACTCTCAAACACTAAAATTTTCCGTTATGGTTATCAAGCCAGTAATAAGCTAATGAATGCTGTAAGGAGGAGGTTGTTCTGTAGCCTCTACACAGTGTGGCAGCTGTGCAGTCCCAGCTGTGTGAGATCTTCTTTCCTTTTTCAGGTCTCACTCCATTTTCATCTTTCCTATCTGCAAAAAGTTTGACCCCTGCTTTCCAATACGAAAATTTTCTGAAACTAATGAATTCTGTAGGGAGGAGGTTGTTCTGTAACCTCTACACAGTGTGGCAGCTGTGCAGTCCCAACTGTGTGAGATCTTCTTTCACATTTCAGATCTCACTCATTCTTCAACTCTTCTATCCACCTAAAATTTCGACCTCTTCTTTCCAACACATTAAATTTTCCGTTATGACTATCAAGCCAGCATTAATCTACTGAATTCGGTAGGGAGGAGGTTGTTCTGTAACCTCTACACAGTGTGGCAGCTGTGCAGTCCCAGCTGTGTGAGATCTTCTTTCCATTTCAGGTCTCACTAATTCTTCATCTTTCCTATCCACAAAAATGTCGACCCCTTCTTTCCAATATGAAAATTTTCATAAACTAGTGAATTCTGTAGGGAGGAGGTTGTTCTGTAACCTCTACACAGTGTGGCAGCGGTGCAGTCCCAGCTGTGTGAGATCTTCTTTCCTTTTCCGGTCTCACTCTCTTCATCTTTCCTATCCACCAAAGTTTCGACTCCTTCTTTGCAATACAAAAATTTTCCGTCATGGCTATCAAGCCATGAGTGCTGTAATCATTCTATCCACCGATTAGTGAAAAAAAACCTAATGTGACAAACCTAACAGTGACATAAACAACAGAGAAGTATGATGTAATTAAAATACAATGTACTTGAGTAACAAGTATGTATAGAACCCTGGTAATATTATAAGTACAAAGTTGTTCTTTTATTGGAAATGGTCCCACAATAATATTTTAAAAAGATGTACAAATTCGTGTTCAAGTAGGATCTGAAGTGGCAGTGAAACCTCTTGTATGCTGTAGAGCTAACTAATTAATAGTAAAAGAGATGGCTTAGTGTTATGAAAAATATGCACATAAGTTGTAAGAATAAATTCACCTTGTGTAGCAAGGAATGGCAATGTAATAGAATGAAACAGTGTTTGTGGTAGAGACGTGAAAGACACGTCCCTGAAGTATTTATAAGGTTGGAGCTGGCCATTATTTGGTGTAGTGTGTGACAGGACACACCTACACGTATTGAGGTTATGAGTTGGAGGCGTAAATGCGACCATAGGTACCCTTATGTTAGATGAGAGAGCAGCTCTTGGTGTCCTATAGGTTTAAGGAATTTAGCATTACGCTCTTCCATAGTTACTTAATGTATTTTAGTGGTAGGTCGAGAGATACTACCTGTGGTTTCTGCGTCCGATCGAGTGGAAATGGATTGCCACGTGAGCAAACTGATCAGCTGCAATACACTATAGATATGAAATATATGTGCTATCCTGTGCCTTAAATGTTAATAGAGTGAGTGTTACTTAAATTCATACACTAGCAAAGTAAATAAGTAACATAATGACAGACGTGAAACATTATTTATAGCTCAGCATAAATACACTTCGATAAAGTAAGTACATAATTGCAGATGTGGAACTGACACAGCAGCAGAGGACCAATAAATGGATTTAGTAGTCAACTAAACGTAGTGTGTTTTGAACACTCAGAACTGTACTATTACCACAAGTTACTCACATGTACAAAGAAGCTGAGAAAACAACTACTAATCAAATATACTCATACTATCTCTAAGAATAAGGTAATAGAAGATGAGTCAGCTAAGTGAATAAAATACAAATGTATCAGGAATGTATCGAGCATTGGTTCAGTGTTCCGGCCCAGAAATAATAAATTGAAATTAAATAGGATTCATGATTGTATGCCTTGAGCATAAATTTTCTCTAGTACGTGACTAACGGCGTTTGAGCCATTTGTTTACCGATTTTATGACAATTAAGTAACCACGAGAATAAAATTGAAAAACTTCTGTAAACTTTGTTCCAGCAAAATATTGAAGGATAAAATGTATATATCCCCATTTCGTTGTGACACACCCTTAGATATTAAGTGAACAGTCTGAGGCACTCTTTTTGTTTGTTCTACAGGACAAACCAGATAATGGCAGCCTGGTAGCTGCGTGAAAGCGTGGAATGACTTGGACACAACTCACAGTGAACGGCAAGGAATGCATCTTTTCCCCATACAAAACATTTTTATTGAATAACAACAAAAAATATCCACCCGCCGCCCCACATGCTCACTTTACAAGCTCTTCCAGTCACTGTTACGTGTCCTCACTTTTCGTCGAACAACTAGATGGATAACACTTGTCATATAAGCATATTAAACAATAATGCTCGCGGCACCAAGAACTTCTAATGAATGCAATCATTCGACAGTTACACCGTTCCTTCCGAGGAGTCGGCGGAAAAAAAACTTGGTTTACATTAAAAAATACGACTTTTTCAAGAATTAATTTTGATGCGTACCACGCATACGATATCATTGCCTGAGAAATCGGTGCTGAAAGATGGTTATGGATTATGCTGTGAACAGTTATTGCATCTTTACGGCTGTGAAATTCCCGCTGGGTTTCCAGAAGCACACTGCAATTCTGAAGCCTCGAAATAAAGTTTTTAAACTGGCGATAGAAGTAAAAGTCATACGGCTGGCACACATGTGTGCAGTTTGGCGGTATCTTTTTACCGTGCTCGTCGGTTGCCCCTCGCCAACCATAAACACGGTGTCATAGAGTAGAGAATTAGTTTGTCCACCCCAGGATTCAAATGGTTCAAATGGCTCTGAGCACTATGGGACTCAACTGCTGTGGTCATAAGTCCCCTAGAACGTAGAACAACTTAAACCTAACTAACCTAAGGACAGCACACAACACCCAGCCATCACGAGGCAGAGAAAATCCCTGACCCCGCCGGGAATCGAACCCGGGAACCCGGGCGTGGGAAGCGATCCACCCCAGGAATCCAGTGTTAGACAATACTTCTTATCAGCAACGTATGGTTTTAAACCATTCTCAAGAAAGTTCTGTAAATCACATTTGTCAATTTCCCAGATTTGGAGCAAGTGATGTAAAAATTTTTCAACGAACTGCTGAGGCGACTGACCTCTTCTATAACCCGAGGACCAAATGTCACATTCGTTTTTGTAAACCTTATGCAGCACTCTTCCAGAGTCTGTGATGTCATATTGCGCTGAGTACGAATGTGTTACATTTCTTATCCACCAATTGCGACAAGGGTTCGTTTTTCTCCCTTATGAGACAACGTGCGTCGAATGTTCTCACGATACTCGCATCCTGTTTGATCGTTGTTGATCACGCAATCACGATTAAAACCCGCCATAAGTGACGCCGTTTGCGTGCTGAAAATAGCCACCACTTTCTGTATATCTTCTATATTTTATACCTCCTTCAGGGAGACGTATTTAGTGAAGCGCCGTTGACGAATTTTATATTCCGATTAGAAATTCCTTTTCCAAGTTAATGACGCAGCAAACGTAAAATCTTTGTTGGTCGTATACTAAAGCGCTGCACCTGTACACCACCCCTGGACTATGATCGTTGTTACATTCTCGTTACGACGACGAGATTCGATAAATCGGCCGTATGTCCACTTATTTATCGCCTCGTATTTGTCGTATCGTGTCTCCCCTTTAACGATATAATTTTCACACAATTTTAGATCCTTCTTCCTTTTCAAGGTCGTTGTTGCTGCATTCTTTTGCAGTCTTTGTAGGTTCAAGTTTGTATACTTCCTGGCTTGTACTACCGCCTTTGCTTTTACTTCAAGGGGTATAGCGCCGTAGTTCAGTCGTTTAGTAACCGGTTCGTAATACTCACTGGGAACAGATAAAGCACAGTCTGCCAGCGACGTGGACATTTCCAAAATATTATGACCATTTTGCGATTCACTACTGCTGATATTTTCCACTGAATCACTATCTGCTTCGCCTTCATGGTATAGTTCTTCAGTATCAATTAAAGTCATTTCGCTCGTCAGTTCCAAAAATCGCTCGACGATAACCACTCCTACCAATCTGGAACGCCGAGAAACAGAACTGCCCGTTTCTGGTAGTACATTGATAATACATCTACCTTGCAACACGTCCTTGCCATCATCTGTGACAGGCTCACAGCTCTATATTTCAGCTCTGGTCGAAGGGTGTACATCCTCCATTATTCAGATTATTCAACTGAAAGATTTGACACAACAAACAATAACCAGCTACTACGGCACAAACAGAAAAGCTAATTACTACAAACTACACTCCTGGAAATGGAAAAAAGAACACATTGACACCGGTGTGTCAGACCCACCATACTTGCTCCGGACACTGCGAGAGGGCTGTACAAGCAATGATCACACGCACGGCACAGCGGACACACCAGGAACCGCGGTGTTGGCCGTCGAATGGCGCTAGCTGCGCAGCATTTGTGCACCGCCGCCGTCAGTGTCAGCCAGTTTGCCGTGGCATACGGAGCTCCATCGCAGTCTTTAACACTGGTAGCATGCCGCGACAGCGTGGACGTGAACCGTATGTGCAGTTGACGGACTTTGAGCGAGGGCGTATAGTGGCCATGCGGGAGGCCGGGTGGACGTACCGCCGAATTGCTCAACACGTGGGGCGTGAGGTCTCCACAGTACATCGATGTTGTCGCCAGTGGTCGGCGGAAGGTGCACGTGCCCGTCGACCTGGGACCGGACCGCAGCGGCGCACGGATGCACGCCAAGACCGTAGGATCCTACGCAGTGCCGTAGGGGACCGCACCGCCACTTCCCAGCAAATTAGGGACACTGTTGCTCCTGGGGTATCGGCGAGGACCATTCGCAACCGTCTCCATGAAGCTGGGCTACGGTCCCGCACACCGTTAGGCCGTCTTCCGCTCACGCCCCAACATCGTGCAGCCCGCCTCCAGTGGTGTCGCGACAGGCGTGAATGGAGGGACGAATGGAGACGTGTCGTCTTCAGCGATGAGAGTCGCTTCTGCCTTGGTGCCAATGATGGTGGTATGCGTGTTTGGCGCTGTGCAGGTGAGCGCCACAATCAGGACTGCATACGACCGAGGCACACAGGGCCAACACCCGGCATCATGGTGTGGGGAGCGATCTCCTACACTGGCCGTACACCACTGGTGATCGTCGAGGGGACACTGAATAGTGCACGGTACATCCAAACCGTCATCGAACCCATCGTTCTACCATTCCTAGACCGGCAAGGGAACTTGCTGTTCCAACAGGACAATGCACGTCCGCATGTATCCCGTGCCACCCAACGTGCTCTAGAAGGTGTAAGTCAACTACCCTGGCCAGCAAGATCTCCGGATCTGTCCCCCATTGAGAATGTTTGGGACTGGATGAAGCGTCGTCTCACGCGGTCTGCACGTCCAGCACGAACGCTGGTCCAACTGAGGCGCCAGGCGGAAATGGCATGGCTAGCCGTTCCACAGGACTACATCCAGCATCTCTACGATCGTCTCCATGGGAGAATAGCAGCCTGCATTGCTGCGAAAGGTGGATATACACTGTACTAGTTCCGACATTGTGCATGCTCTGTTGCCTGTGTCTATGTGCCTGTGGTTCTGTCAGTGTGATCATGTGATGTATCTGACCCCAGGAATGTGTCAATAAAGTTTCCCCTTCCTGGGACAATGAATTCACGGTGTTCTTATTTCAATTTCCAGGAGTGTAGTTATCAGCGTTGTGTAGAACACGTTGCCAGCGATGTGGAAGGCGTAGTATACCGTTCATAGAGCCTGTTCTTTTGATTATGAGATTGGCGTCTACTGCCTGTCGAATCTCTGGAATGGTTCTGAAGCGAATGCCAAGGAGAAGTTCTTTCATCTTCGGAATCAAATCACAGTCACAAAGACTTCAGTTCGGGGAGTATGGTGGATGGTACAGTACTTCCCAGGCCCATCGACCGAACAGAGAAGTCACAGCTTGCGCTGTATGCGGCCGCTTATTGTCGTGCAAAATGGTTCGTGGGTTGCGCCGAAAGTGTCGCCGCTTCTTTCGCAAAGCTGGTCGCAGGTGATGCTCCAAAAAGGAACAGTAATACTGTGCACTGACGGTCTGCCGTGGAGCAACGTAGTGTGTTAGGATAAAACCATCACTGCCGTACACGAGAAGCACTATAACTTTAGACCGCCCCATTCGCACCATCAACAGAACAGTTTTTGCTAACGGTATAGTACGCCTTCCACATCGTTGGCAACGGGTTCTACACAACGCTGGTGACTACTTCGAAGGACAGTAACAGGTGCAAACATGTAAATCTTTTGTACCGGTTGTGAATAAATAGTAGCGACTATATGAGTTCCAACACTCGTATATGACGGACAGGCAACCGGAACAACGTAACTGCCGCCGCGAACGTTCTGTCCCGTGCCTCGCTTTACAAGCGTCGCGCCGTTGGATATCTTTGGTCACTCATGAGGAATTCGCAGCACTCTTACTTGAAATTGTTTTCTTGTGACAAGGCTTAAAAGTTCTTTGCTAATTCACGTCGTTTGGGAAATTAGTTTGCCTACCATATTACTATTATTATTCCAAGTTCAGTTGCGTACCTTATTAACCCCCGTGTCCCTACGTATTCTGATGCGAAAAAACTACAATTTAAAAAAAGTGAAAACCGTACGGTTTCCTCGAGATTCGAACCTACCTACATTGGCCGTTGCGCTATAGTGCTCTCAGCGAAAAGCGTTTACTATGTTTGCCGGCCGCGGTGGTCTAGCGGTTCTGGCGCTGCAGTCTGGAACCGCGGGACTGCTACGGTCGCAGGTTCGAATCCTGCCTCGGGCATGGGTGTGTGTGATGTCCTTAGGTTAGTTAGGTTTAAGTAGTTCTGAGTTCTAGGGGGCTTGTGACCTAAGATGTTGAGTCCCATAGTGCTCAGAGCCATTTTTGTTTACTATGTTCGTACATAAACGGCAGATGTAAAAGTTTCTTTCCACGATTTCTGGAAAAGTACGTGTTTGCGGACCCCATACCTGATGATGAAAAATTATCTATTTACAATTATCTATCGATCCTGCCAGTTTCGAGTCGTTTGCTCATCATAACCTTTAGAGGTGATTTTCATAAAAACGGGTGGTTGCTGAGCCAAAATAGTGGTTCGGTTTAGGATCTACACAAGCGACGTGCCAAATTTGAGCCGAATTGGTCTGAGGCCTTCCCCTTGTGAGAGTAATGTCAAGAGCTTGAGAAAGCGGGGTAGGGTGGTGGTGGGGGTCGGGGTGAAGGGATTCATAATTTGATACCCAACGAAACAACATTACCCTCTACTGTGTGGAATGAGGTGAGACGATGTTGTGAAGAAAAAATAACTCCTAGGAAATCTTTCAGCTATTCATAGGCTTGAAAGCTGCCCGCTACCTCACCATGAGATTCGACACAACGCTACAGTACCTGTTTGCTAATTAAGAGCATATCGTTCATGTGAAACACAATTAGCTCTTTACTCACACGACGTGCTATCGACAAGGGACCCCACTTTGATTTCGCATCTCTAGACTTCCAGGATGCTTTTGACACCGTTCCTCATAAAGAGTTTCCAATCAAACTACGTGCCTGTAGAATACCGCTTCAGTTGTGCGGGTGGATTCGTAATTTCATGTCAGGTAGGTCACATTTTGTAGTAATCGAGTAAAACAACAGTGATACCTCGCATACTCCAAACAGCTATTATAGGCTTTCTGCTGTTGTTCTTCTGTATAAAGGACCTAGGAGACAATCTGAACAGCCCTCTTAGAATGTTTGTAGTTGATGCTGTCGTTAATCATCTAGTAGTGTGCGACCGAACCGCCGAATCCTTCCATCAGTAAATGGGGTATGTTCTCAACTGACTCGGTTGTTTTAACCCCCTCCACTGACGGAATGACCCGCTTCCTAATTCCGTATGTATAAAGCCAATACGGACTTGTAGCTGTCACGCCTTTGCGCTTACTGCTACGTATTTTAACCGTAAATAGCTCAGTCCTAATGGTAAGAGGTAGTAGTGAATTCACGTTGGTAATCTTTGAATACAGCACAGCTGCCACAAGCTCAGCTCACTTGTACTCCACTCCTACCCTCGCCATTGCACCACATTAACTAGGTGCTACGTGGACCTTGCTAAATTTACTTGCGTATACAATTTTGACCGTTACTCGCCAGTATTTGCCTAATGATTAGTACACTCCTAACCGGACTATTTCCCAAAGAGCTGTGATGATTGAACGGGTTCGATCCACGGCCTACAGTGCCCTACAGTTCACACGGTAACACTGCCTACCTGACCCACTTAACTTGGTAGTGAGCTTTTGTATCCAATCATCACTGCTAGCAGCAGTGGATAATCCTATCAGCACGACGAGAGCAGCAGACTTACCGTCGAATCCTCCTGAAAATACTTATAACTACGGTCGCCAGCTCTGAAGGAGCAAAAGAATAAATCAAATTTTGGCTCGTTTCAAAGTGAAACGGCTTGAGTTAAATTTAAACTTAATTCTGAATATTACTATTTCTGATCATTCTAGGTGAATCTACAAAGCAAATACTCTCTCAATTTCTGTGAGTTGGCTTGGTAATTACTACCAAGACAATTTATGCAACTTAGGTTAACAAAATGCTATCCTTCAACTTATTTAATGATTTTGGATATTACTCTTTGGACAACTGATATTGAATTAGTTAAGTGACTTTACTTGAAAGGTTACACAGAAAAATTTAAGTAACTATAAATAGGCGACTCATTCTGGTGTGACCATTGCTCTTTTCAACATTCTATACGCTAAAGTATTCTACAACCAAAAGAATTGTAAATGAAAGAGGCGATGGTGGCCTCAGTCTGATTTCATTATACTATGTTTTAGGTTACTACACTTTACAATGAACAACATGCGTCGTAATTTTACTCATTGCTATATTCAGTTCTCTGCACTTGTATAAAAGAAAACTGGTATTCTCCTTTTACATGTATACAAAGTTCGACTTAACAATTGCAAGCAGTCTTGCCTTGGGTAGACGTGTCGGTTTTGGTGGTGAGACGCATGTGGCTAACGCAGCTCTTCACGCCTCATGCCCTTAATGGCGGCTGGAACTACGAGCTGTAGCACTCGTACAAGCTACTGCACGTCCGCCATAAAATCTGGGCGCAGTAACTCTTACAATCAGCCCCAGTGGCATAGAGGCGGCTTCAACAACCATTCGTCGCGTTGTACTCCACAAACGGCGACGATATTCGCCTCTTCGCTGTTGCACAATCGCTTTTGCGCGAGCACAGTTACGCACGTCCGATCACGTCAACACTCCACAGGCCATTCCATTGTTCAGTCCCTGTGTCTCCAGCTACCTCTAGCTACGCTCGTATCACCAAGAGTGGGGGCGTTCGCCTACCACCTTTTGACCGAAATCATTTAGTATTTAAGAATATTTATATTTATTACCCTGGAGTTCATACCAGTCATAATAATTTACTACTAGTGCTTTATAACATTAAATCATACAGTAATAACTTATAATTACCAAGAAAAAGAATACATTTGACTCCGAGAGCTTAGTGCATTGTCTGACAGGTAGCGCTAATTCCCAGTTTCGCCAATAGATGGCATCAGGGTGCACTCCCTGGCAGTCTCACACCAGCGCGCCCGTTTCCGACGCGCGGGCTCCAAATTACTGTCAGCCCACCATCATTTCAGTTCCGTTACACATGCCCCACTTCTTATTGAAGTATCTAACAGTGATAATTCAATAAGAAGTCTCTCCTATAATGAATCTGAAATGTTCGTCAATCTTTTTACCATGGGTTTTCCCTTTCTTACTGATACACCTCGATACTTATATTACTTATTTAAAATTAAACACCAATTCTTTCTCTCTTTCCTGCTAAACATTACATAAATGATTTACATATATTCTTTCCAATTTTCTTACTTCTAAACACAGTACACTTTAAACATCTTTTTTACAAAAATTTCTAATACACTTCTTTTATCTCAGGCAAGTAAAACACACATTATGCGCCTATTACTTTATAGCCCGTCCTTTTCACTTTACCTCCTCACTTTTCTACCTCTTCCACAACACTTATTTACACATCTGTTAAGGCTTTCTTAGAAGCTCAGTCTTTCACAGTCTGTTTAGTTTCTACTTAACCTAGAAGTTTCATTAGAATACTGCAACATATTTTAGTGAACATTTACCTTTCACATAGAACAAAAGAAACAAAACTATTTACATATTGGTTTACTTTAATATTTATTTATATATTTATTTTCAATCTGGTAGAATTCGTGATTCATACCTTTTGAGATCCACTATGTTTCTTACTCCCAGGCGTTTGCCTGTTAATGGGTACTCTAAATAATAAGCATTCACATTGGGTATGGACACTATTTTAAATGGTCCATTATATATATATTTAAATTTGCTGATCTCGTTATTAATTTCACTTGACTTTTCATGTGTTTTTACAAGAACGAGATCACCTATTTTGAATTTAGGATTCCTTACTTTTTCGTCGTGACGACGAATTCTCGCATCTGCTTGTTTCCTCATCTTGTCTTTTACTAAGTTCTTTTTACTATCATAATCTAATTCAACTCTATCTGGAAATTCTAGTAGGTCTTCTACTAGACTTTTACTTCTTGTCTTTTTCAGGATTTCCTCTGGAGTAAATCCAGTGCTCTCGTTTGTTAATGAATTCATGATTTCTTCGAATTCACTCACATACATGCCCCACTTCTTGTGGTTACTATGGCAGTACGTCCTAAATAACCGACCTATCTCACGCATATATCTTTCTGCCGGATTGCTTGATGGATGATAAGCTGAGATATGTACCACTTCTACCTGTTTCTCAGTTATCCCATCCTTCCACATTTTTGAGCAAAACTGAACACCATTATCTGATAGTATTCTCTTTGGCTTCCCTACTTTTACAAAATAATCACACACCATTTTATCATACACAGCTCTGGCAGTAGCTTTTCTCAAGGGATATAGCTTTATATACTTTGAGAAAAGTTCAACTGCTACAAATATGTACACAAAACCCCCCATGGTTTTCGGTAATGGTCCAAAGATATCTACTGCTACTATTTCTAATACTTCATCAGGCTTTATTGATTGCATGGGCCCTTGATTAGTTGCATTTGTTACTTTCGCCTTTTGGCATAGATCACAAGATCTTATCCTCTGTGCTACCCTTCGTGCCATGTTGTTAAAGGTAATGCATTCATCTAACTTATCGGTACACTTCCGTGCACCACAATGGCCATATGCCAAGTGAACATAATCTATCAGCACTTCAGTGTGTTGTTCCGGCCAACATACTCTCCACTTCCCTGGATTATTTAATCTTTGAAGATACAGTACACCTTTATGTATTTTATATGAAGCCCTTATGTTAGTTGCGTCCGGATTGTCAAACTTGACCTTTACCGACTTGAGTGCATCATCATCACTTTGCTATCTTCGCATATTCCGACATATTTCCCTAATTTTTTCTCTTCCTTCAGCTTTTTTGAAGTAATTCACCTCAAAAACATCTTCCCTATTCTTTACACTTTCTAGTGTCTCACATCCTTCCGGTAATCTCGACAAAGCATCCGGTACTGCATGTTCTTTCCCTTTAACATACTTGATCTCTATATCAAATTGTTGTAAAAACAGCGCCCATCTGGTCAACCTGTTATGTAACAATCTGCAGTCCTTCAAAAATATTAAAGCTTTGTGGTCTGTATGGACCACAGTCTTATGTCCCCATAAGAAAAGTTGAAATTTCCTAAAACCCCATACTATAGCTAAAGCCTCCTTCTCTGAAACCGTATAGTTTCTTTCGTACTTAGACATGGTTCTACTCGCAAATGCTATTTGTCTATGAGTTTTTTCCCCATCTATCATTACCTCCTGAAATATGGATACTCCCAATCCATAATCTGAACTATCTGTTGCCATGTGGAATGGTTCACACAGGTCAGGGTGCCATAACTTTATGTTTTTAGCCAAATTGTCTTTTAGCCGGTTGAATGCTGTTTCACATTCCTCTGTCCATATATACACACTGTTCTTCTTAAGTAGGTTGTTCAGATGTGGGCTATTGAACACCTGATCATCCACATACTTACGATAAAAGGAACAAAGTCCTATAAACGACTTTAGTTGTTTTTTATTCTTGGGAGCCGGACAATTTCTTATTGCTTTGACTTTATCGGGATCCTTTTCAATTCCCTCTGGTGTTACTATGTGACCTAAAAACTTTATTTCTTTCTTCACAAACTCGCATTTTTTCAGGTTCAGGGTCATTCCTCCTTTAATTAAAGCTTTGAACACCCTGTCGCATAACTCCATGTGCTCTTCCCATGTCCTTGTAGCAATTAACAGATCATCTACATAAACCGTGATAAGCGAACTAAGTTCACTCCCTAAAATTTTGTCTAAAGCCCGAATGAACACTGAAACGGAAGTATTTAGGCCAAATGGTACCACTGTGTAATGGTAGCATTTGCTATTGAATAAAAATGCCGTGTACTTCCTAGACTCCTCACTTAATGGGATTTGCCAGTATCCTGCAGTTAGGTCTAAACTAGTCATGTACTTTACACCATTAAACTTCTGCAATAAATTATCAATGTTCTCTGGACGATCCAACTCCCTCTTCACTACTTTATTCAGAGTACGAGCATCTATCACTATTCGTACACTTCCATCCTTCTTACCTACTATCACCAATGGGTTATTATATGGGCTAGAACTCCGTTCAATGACCCCACATGAAACCATTTTATCTATTTCTTTTTGAACTGCTTCTTTCTTAGACAAGGGTACATTATATGGTGGTTTAAAGAAAGGTTCATGCTCCTCTACCTCCATGCAGTACTCATAATTTATCACTCGTCCCGGTTTGTCCGAAAATACCTCCTGATTTTCTTTCAGAATTTGCCATAGATCCTCCCTTTGGGCATCAGATAGTCCTTCCGTTTTATCCACTACATTTCGAAGGAGTGTCTCCTTATTTCCATCTTCAACTATCTGCCTCACCAGAAACCAATCGAATTTTTGACCTATTCCTGAATCATGATCATCTCTAAATTCTACCCATCTCAGCTGGTTCTCTTCCATTACTCTAGATGATTCAAATGGTATTTCTAATACCGCACTATCAACTTTACAAACTATTATCCCTTTGTCACAATCTATAATTACTTTCTGTTTTATTAACCAGTCAATGCCTAAAATGATCTCGGCACTGAGCTCTGGAACTACTAAAAATGCATTCGAAAATAGCTTGTTTTTTATCTTAAATTCCATCATCACTTGATGTTTAACAGGTTTACTACATTTCCCTGTCGCCCCTATCACTTTAACACCTGTTACTGGCATCATGACTACTCCTCGTTGCTCTTTGATCATCTCAAAAAATGGGTGCGAAATAGCACTTATTTGAGCACCCGTATCCAACAATACATATAAATCGTACCCACATACATTAATGGGTAGGATTGTTTGCATCCTACTGTCCTCTTTCATACTTTCTTTATCTTCCCATAATAAATCCTTTTCCACCGCCAAGTCTTGCCATATTATTTTTCCGGTTTTTATACTGACCATTCCATCTGGAGGTTTCTTTCTCCTTTTCATCCTAAATTCTTTCACCACTTTTTCCAATAGTCCTTCGTCTAGGCTCTTTAATGCCATCTCATTCTCATTCGAATCTATCATGCCTGAACTCTCTGTTGCGGAATCGGAAACTTCCTCTACTTCTTTTTCTCCCTGGATGCTTTCTGATGATTCTGACGATAATTCCTCCTCCTTAGAAATATGACCTTCTTCGGATTCAAATAATTCTCGCAAATTATAATCCATTTCTCTACTTTCCCTTTGTTGGATAGTGCATTCACCACTCTTACTTTCATTATTTTCCCCTACTAATGGAATTCCAGTCTCACTCAACTCATTTGCTTCAGTACTACAGGGATCACAACACTCTTTCTCTTGGTTAGATACACTTTCTCTAATTTCTTTAAAAGAATCTTCATCACAGTCATGTACTCTTGCTGTCACTAGGTACACATCATAATCGGTATGGCTCTCTAACACTGTCATATTCGGGTCCAAATTAGTCACTTGAGTGGAAGATCTTTCTAATTGTGCTGGCTGGCTTTTGAGCTGATGTACATATTCTGCATACGAGGTAATTTCTGAATCGGCATGCGTCTCTGCACTATGCCCCTTTTTCTTCTCCACCCTTTCCTCTTTAATTACTTCTCGATGCGATTCGTCGACTATTCGTACGAACCTTTTACCATAAGTCACATCACTCCTCCCTTGCCCCTGCCTCTCTGCACAGTTGCCATCCCTACCGACAAACATCGCCTTCTCTGACTCTTCCTTCACTAATTCGTCACTCTGACCTCGAATGGTACTTATTTTATTCACGTGAGCCTTCACATCCGACCGATATTCTTTTCCTACTTCATTTCCCTTAATAATTCCTCCCTGCTCTCTCTCCTCTGTTTGTATCCCTGCATTATACTCCGCAAAGTTTCGTTTATGTAACTGCTCTTCAGGCGAACGACGCACTATCCTACTATAGTACTGACTACTCCGATCTTCCCTATATTTGGGCCATTTCTTTCTTCCCGCGCGCGTTAGGCCCTTGACCTGCGCGGTATTTAGTTTTCCTGATTTTGATAATGCATCCCGTTTCCCTGATAGTGTCCTCTCCCTCGCTGAGAGTTACCTCCTCGACCTCTTCCTCTCATCATGTTAATTTGCGGTACATTCCTACCACCTTTTACTATTCCATTCTGATTTCTGAAACCTCGAAACTCTCTAGTTTCACGCCACCTATCTTCATTCTCGATTTTTTCTAAAAATTCATCGAATGTTCGATGAGTGCCTCCTACATAACGCTTTGAATCGTCAGGTAGCTTTTTCCACAACTCCCACACTATCTCTGATTCTGATCTACGATCTTTAAGATACTCCAAACGCTTGAACCATCCTTCACAGTATTCTTTCATGAGCCCACGCCCATTTTCTGGCATTCTGGCAACAACGAATTCTCTCCACAACCTATCCCTCTGTTGTGTGCCCCAGAATTCCTCAAGGAACTTTTCTTTGAAGTCTGTAAACTTCAAATTGTCGATATCCAAATTCAATCCCCAACGTTTAGCATGACCTGCTAAAGCGTCTATTACTAAATTAATTTTTTCTTTATCCGACATGTCTGTTGGTAAGACACGTTCACAATTTTTTATAAAATCCATTGGATGCCATCCACCTTGTTTCTTTTGAGGATCGTATTTTTCCTCCCTACTCAGTATTTCTGATTTTTGCATTACCAATGGGATACCACTACAGTTAAGAAACGTCTGATTCTGAACTTGCTGACTTAACAATTTTATCTCATTACGCAGTGTATTTTGCTGCTCCTGCACACATGCATCAAAACTCAACATGTTATTGCGCAGTGTTTCAATATCAGCTGCCGTTTCTTTAACAATCTCTTTCTTTACAACTGGTACTATCACCTGTAATTTACTTTCAATTATCGGCTCTAATTTTTCACTAACCAAAGGTTCCACTGATTTCTCTATTCTCTGAATTTCGGTATCAAATCTTTTCTCTATTTCTGTGACTTTTCTCTGAACATTTGTTATTTCAGCCCTAATGCTATTCACTGATTTGTTTACCTCTGTGATACGTTGGCTTTGCGTATTCAAAATATCTAAATTGGCTTTTATTTTACCAGATAGGTTTTCATCCAATTGGGATATATGACTAGCCATTTCTGCTTTCAAACTAGCATTCCCTTCTCGAATTTGCGCCATCATCCTATTTAACAAACTTGTTAATTCCATATCCTCTCCCTTGTGACTTGCATCCACAGATACATTGGGTTCACTTTTCACTACCTTTGGTTTCACTTCCTGTTCCTCCTGTCTTATGGGTGTGGATTCATCTATAAGATTTTCCAACCATACAACAGTATCTATGGTCCCTAATTCTGAGTCTGACATTGTAATGTTTTCGTCTTCCTTGTTACTATTCGACTCCATCTTATGCTGCTGTATTTCGTGCCTAATAGAAATGTTTATTAAACCAAGTATTACTTGTTTAACTCCTACTATTGGACTTTCTTTTGCTGCTTTGCAGGTTGTCGTCTTGAACTTACCAATTGTGGTATATTTGTCTACAACAGAATTTTAAATTTTCTTGAAACTACAACTTTATATAAAACACTTTTATTGCAGCCATTATTCCACAAACTTGGTAAGTCCTGTCACGGTCGCCACATGCGACCGAACCGCCGAATCCTTCCATCAGTAAATGGGGTATGTTCTCAACTGACTCGGTTGTTTTAACCCCCTCCACTGACGGAATGACCCGCTTCCTAATTCCGTATGTATAAAGCCAATACGGACTTGTAGCTGTCACGCCTTTGCGCTTACTGCTACGTATTTTAACCGTAAATAGCTCAGTCCTAATGGTAAGAGGTAGTAGTGAATTCACGTTGGTAATCTTTGAATACAGCACAGCTGCCACAAGCTCAGCTCACTTGTACTCCACTCCTACCCTCGCCATTGCACCACATTAACTAGGTGCTACGTGGACCTTGCTAAATTTACTTGCGTATACAATTTTGACCGTTACTCGCCAGTATTTGCCTAATGATTAGTACACTCCTAACCGGACTATTTCCCAAAGAGCTGTGATGATTGAACGGGTTCGATCCACGGCCTACAGTGCCCTACAGTTCACACGGTAACACTGCCTACCTGACCCACTTAACTTGGTAGTGAGCTTTTGTATCCAATCATCACTGCTAGCAGCAGTGGATAATCCTATCAGCACGACGAGAGCAGCAGACTTACCGTCGAATCCTCCTGAAAATACTTATAACTACGGTCGCCAGCTCTGAAGGAGCAAAAGAATAAATCAAATTTTGGCTCGTTTCAAAGTGAAACGGCTTGAGTTAAATTTAAACTTAATTCTGAATATTACTATTTCTGATCATTCTAGGTGAATCTACAAAGCAAATACTCTCTCAATTTCTGTGAGTTGGCTTGGTAATTACTACCAAGACAATTTATGCAACTTAGGTTAACAAAATGCTATCCTTCAACTTATTTAATGATTTTGGATATTACTCTTTGGACAACTGATATTGAATTAGTTAAGTGACTTTACTTGAAAGGTTACACAGAAAAATTTAAGTAACTATAAATAGGCGACTCATTCTGGTGTGACCATTGCTCTTTTCAACATTCTATACGCTAAAGTATTCTACAACCAAAAGAATTGTAAATGAAAGAGGCGATGGTGGCCTCAGTCTGATTTCATTATACTATGTTTTAGGTTACTACACTTTACAATGAACAACATGCGTCGTAATTTTACTCATTGCTATATTCAGTTCTCTGCACTTGTATAAAAGAAAACTGGTATTCTCCTTTTACATGTATACAAAGTTCGACTTAACAATTGCAAGCAGTCTTGCCTTGGGTAGACGTGTCGGTTTTGGTGGTGAGACGCATGTGGCTAACGCAGCTCTTCACGCCTCATGCCCTTAATGGCGGCTGGAACTACGAGCTGTAGCACTCGTACAAGCTACTGCACGTCCGCCATAAAATCTGGGCGCAGTAACTCTTACAATCAGCCCCAGTGGCATAGAGGCGGCTTCAACAACCATTCGTCGCGTTGTACTCCACAAACGGCGACGATATTCGCCTCTTCGCTGTTGCACAATCGCTTTTGCGCGAGCACAGTTACGCACGTCCGATCACGTCAACACTCCACAGGCCATTCCATTGTTCAGTCCCTGTGTCTCCAGCTACCTCTAGCTACGCTCGTATCACCAAGAGTGGGGGCGTTCGCCTACCACCTTTTGACCGAAATCATTTAGTATTTAAGAATATTTATATTTATTACCCTGGAGTTCATACCAGTCATAATAATTTACTACTAGTGCTTTATAACATTAAATCATACAGTAATAACTTATAATTACCAAGAAAAAGAATACATTTGACTCCGAGAGCTTAGTGCATTGTCTGACAGGTAGCGCTAATTCCCAGTTTCGCCAATAGATGGCATCAGGGTGCACTCCCTGGCAGTCTCACACCAGCGCGCCCGTTTCCGACGCGCGGGCTCCAAATTACTGTCAGCCCACCATCATTTCAGTTCCGTTACAAGTGTCATCGTAAGATCAAAACGTAATCTAAAATGATTTAGACAAGGTATCGTACAATGTGAAAAATGGTAGTTGACTCGAAATAACGAAACATGTGGGGTCATTTACAAGAGGATTGAAATTAATCCACTAAATTTCGGGTACATGATACCTGAAATATAAAAACCTGAAAGCTGACACATCAACTAAATACCTCAGCATTACAACTTAAATTGGAACGATGACGTAGAAAATATGGAGAAAACGAATTAAAAAAAATCGTTTTGCTGACAGAACACTTGGAAGATGCAACAGATCTACTAAAGAGACTGTCGCTTGTCTGTCTTCTTCTGTAGGACTGCTGCTGCTATTGGATCCACACCAAACAGGATTGACGGAGAACAGAGAACACCGAAAAAGTTCAAAGAAGGGCATCTCGTTTTTTTTTATCGCTAAATACGGATGACAGTGTCAAGGATATGATACCCAAACTGGCGTGGCAATCATTAAAACAAAGGAGTTTTTCGTTGTGGTGAGATCTTTTCCCGAAATTTCACTCGCCAGTTTAATCCATCCAGTGCTGAAATATTTCCTTGACGCCCGAATAATACGACCATAGCGATGAAATAAGAGAAATCATAGGTTGTAAAAAAAGAGATTTCTTTTATCCCACGCATTGTTCGGGAGTGGAATCGTAGAGAAATAGTCTGAGCGTGGCTCGATGAACCCTCCGCCAGGCATTTAAGTACGAACTGTTGAACAGTCGAGTAAATGTAAATTTCTTGGCTCATAACTGACGTCCCAAAGAACATACAACATCACATTGCAGCTGCGCCAAATCCCACATGTTTCCATTGTTAGTTTGTTTCTTTCTCCTCGGCTGAGAGTGACACATCCAGTACTTATCCACAATAATTAAACACAAAGCTGATAAACTGTCGACGCTGTCTCGCTTTGCTGCCGTCTTGACTGTTGTGAGCAGTTGTAATATCATAAGACCCAAAACTTTCTGGTACGTTATAACTGTGATCCGGACCCGGATTCGAACCTGATGTTTTACGTATCGCTGTCAACGACTTTACCCACTGATATGTCCAGACACCACTAGCACCTCATACACGCCGTTTTACTGCCACAAGTATAGCTCTCATACTTTCCAAATCTGTATGGGCGGGTCGTAATTTGTGTGTCAACAGCTCAGTCGGGAAAACATTGCCAGCGAAAGACAAGGTTCCAGTTTTGGCCCCGGTCTCGCAAACAATCTGCTGAATTATAGATTATTTTGTTATGATAGGCTCTCTCAGGAAGTAAAATAAATACTGCCGACTTCTCGCTGTCACGTCGACTACTACTCAGTATTATTTCTGGCCGATCTTCAATCTACGAAGGAGTCGCTCGTTGCCCAACACATGTAGAATACACATGTCACGCAGGTTTGCACTATTGCTTCACGGAAGTAATATCGGCTGGTACATTGTGTCAGTATGTGTTGGTGCTGTGGAAAGGGCTTAACAGCGAAACACGTTAGAATTAGCACAATTTTATTGTAGAGGCTGCTGAAGATACACAGGAAGTTATTTAAGATGTCGGTTATGTTTAGTTATGTTGAGAATTTTGTGAATAAGGAAGTGGTACAGACGCACATTCGTTGCGATCTCTTCGGACTGGGGGAGGGAATAAGAGAAATAGAGGGAAACATGCTTTTAAGGCTAATGAGTGGGCTGATCAGGCTGAATATTTTCAGGAATGTGTACCTGTGGGTGAGATGGTTCATAAAAGTTGATGGCAACTCCAGTGTAATCAGTACTCTGATTAAGACCACGCATCGTGTAATTCCTATTCAGCAAGGCTTCATGGAATTCGGGGTACATTGTTTCAGCCGAGAGAGACTGCTGTCAGAGATACAGTGTGGCAATGTTCTCCTCTCGCGAGAGTAGAACAAGCTAAACTGTGCACTCAGTCATTTAGATTCAGTTCAAGCGACAAAGTGCCTCAGGGCAAATGAGAGTTGTTTTGATTGAGAGAAAGTACAACGACACCATAGCACTGCAAGAAGCAGCCAGTCTTTAATAGCATTTGACAGACACTTGTTTGGTACTGGTTACAGAATTTAATTTATCCTGAGCTTTGTGGCATAGTGAAACATGCCATTCACGCATTCTGATACAGTTGACTTTGTATGTAAGGTCTGTGACATAATCCCTGATAATACTGTCTTTGGTCATAAATAAAATTTTATCAACATTGAAATTTAATTTCTACAACGGAGACGCAACATTTTTTTTAACTTAAATTTAGGCCAAGTACTTATTAACAGTATATCAATGGATCGGGATGGGACGTGGCTTGCAGAGTAGAAGACCTAGTTTTTCTTTTAAGGCTTCGCGAATCAGATTTATGTATTTTTTCCAACAGAAACCAAAATCGACTTGGGAGAATCAATGCTCTACGTCAGACAATAATCTGTGTTCGTAAGAAGAAATATTTACTCGCGACCGTTCTTTTGGAGCCGCCCCCTGTTACTCTACCGTGCCTTTTGTTTGACGCCTCGTTACTAACTCGCCCTGTCTTCCCGACGGACAAGAGAAACCACCCACCTTTCTCCCTCAGCTAATAAGGACACTTCACTCGTTTCCTACATATATATTTATCCAAGCTTACAGCCAATGGGCGTTCAGATCGCTGTTGCTAGGCGGATCTGACGTCACGTTTGCGGACATTGTGACGAAAGTTTGTCTCGTAACACTGCCTCAGATTGTAAGATCCTACTCCCGAACAGTCGGATCTTGTCCCAACTAAGGTTGCACAACAATGCCTCCTATGATTTCATCACTAATGCTCCTTCCTGTCGCTTAATTGTCAAATGTACATGTAGCCTGGGTGCTACTGACAAGGGAACCTCCCCATCGCACCCTCCTCAGATTTAGATATAAGTTAGCACACTGGATAGGCCTTGAAAAACTGAACACAGATCAATCGAGAAAACAGGAAGAAGTTGTGTGGAACTATGAAAAAATAAGCGAAATATACAAACTGAGTAGTCCATGCGTATGATAGGCAACATCAAGGCTAACGTGAGATCAGGAGCTCCGTGGTCCCGTGATTAGCGTTAGCAGCTTCGGAACGAGAGGTCCTCGGTTCAATTTTTACCTTCATTGAAAATTTTAATTTCTTCATTTTCGCAAAGTTATGATCTGTCCGTTCGTTCATTAACGTCTCTGTTCACTGTAATAAGTTTAGTGTCTGTGTTTTGCGACCGCACCGGTAAACCGTGAGATTAGTAGACGAAAGGACGTGCCTCTCCAATGGGAACCGAAAACATTTGATCGCAAGGTCATAGGTCAACCGATTCCTCCACAGGAAAACGCGTCTGATATATTCTATACGACACTGGTGACGTCATGTGCGTCACATGACAGGAATATGTTGTCGACCCACCTAACTTGTACACTTGGCGAATGGGTAAAAAGATTCTTCTACCTTACCCGATTTCGGTTTTCTTGTGGATGTGATAATCACTCCCAAAAGAGTGATGAAAACATAAGAGTTTGTCACATAAACTGAAAAAAAATTAAATTTTTGACTGGTGGGAAGACTTGAACTAAGGACCTCTCGCTCCGCCGTTTCTCACGCTAACCACGGAACCACGGCGCTCCTGACCTTACATCAGCCTTTATGTTGCCTATCTTGGACATGAACTACTCAGTTTGTATATTTTGCTTATTTTTTCGTAGTTCCACACAACTTCTTCCCGTTTTCTCGATTGATCTGTGTTCAGTTTTTCAAGGCCTATCCACTGTGCCAACTTATAACTAAATCTGAGGGGGGTGCGATGGGGAGGTTCCCTTGTGAGCATTCCCGATCGCATTAATGTGCGTAATATTTGGCTTAAACACATGAAGGGAATACACGGATGCATAACAATGCGATAAAGAAGTGAATGTTTAGCCTCTCACTAAATTATCATTCACTGTACTTCTCTTTGATTAACATTTCATACGAAAGCATCAAACGCGTATATGCTCACGTCTTCCATAAGCCGTCCAGATGCGACCGTTGATCATCACAACACTGAAAATGTACTCTGATGTCAATAACAGTTATATAACTGTTTACTCACTAATTCCAGAAGGTTTGCATGAATCCGACAACACGACAAAATACCCTGTGACATGATTGTTACGATTCCAAAGTGATTTAGCTGTTCATGAGGCATAGCCCATTAGTACCCCCTGTAAGGAGTAAGTACCAAGAATAGGTACTTTTTAGCTCTAAGTCCTATTTGCAAGATTTCAGTTTGTGAACCCAGATGTAGTACGATATCGATATAATCAGCATGCAGAGAGTTTGCTATACGGTTAAAAACAAGCGTTATAGGCCCTCTTACATATACAGACCTCAATGAGATTTTCACTCTGCAGCGGAGTGTGCGCTCATAAGAAACTTCCTGGCAGATTAAAACTGTGTGCCGGACCGAGACTCGAACTCAGGACCTTTGCCTTTCGCGGGAAAGTGCTCCACCTACTGAGCTACCCAAGCACGACCCACGCCCCGTCCTCACCACTTTACTTCCGCCAGTACCTCGTCTCCTACCTTCCAAACTTCACAGAAGCTCTCCTGCGAAACTTGCAGAACTAGCACTCCTGAAAGAAAGGATATTGCGGAGACATGGCTTTGCCACAGCCTGGGGGATGTTTCCAGAATGCTAGTCCTGCAAGGTTAGCAGGAGAGCTTCTGTAAAGTTTGGAAGGTAGGAGACGATGTACTGGCAGAAGTAAAGTTGTGAGGACGGGGCGTGAGTCGTGCTTGGGTAGCTCAGTTGGTAGAGCACTTGCCCGCGGAAAGCAAAGGTCCCGAGTTCGAGTCTCGGTCCTGCACACAGTTTTAATCTGCCAGGAAGTTTCATATACAGCCCTGTTTATAACAGTGCTGGACAGTAATACCCTTCGACTTGGAGACACAGGAAACAATGACGCGTCATGTCAATAGGCTTTTGGTAACAATTATGCTGGTTTTCATATGTACACCAGAAATGCTGACTGAGAGAGATACGTTTTTCTGACATCTGACAGGTTTACTCGCCGTCTACACATCCGGTTGCATAGCACAGATGTTGTTTCCGTTTTATGAACAATATTTTCACCGATCCAGTCGCGTTCTTCAGATGCTCACTGTTGTGGTGTTATGTGCACACGTTGCGTAAAATCTAACCGCACTAGGTGCCAAGTCGCTAATTAAAGCTGAATTCGGTTAGCGACGCCATTGCGCTCTTGACCTTCTTTTGTCTTTGGGTTCCCGAAGTGACACTCGTGTAATACACATTCTCTCACCGTTTCGCAGCTGTTATGGGTGTGACGAAACTAAGTGTCGGACCCCGAGCCTTGATTGAAGTCAAACCTCCATCCCTATTTATTAGGTTTCCCGACATATGTTGCGTGTCTTTCATCGGGTGGACTTTTAGAGCAGTCGAGGAAACATACGTACAAGGAACACTGGGATACAGTGGACTACAGCAGCCCAGCAAATTGACTGTGGCTGAGAACTGACTTGAATATAACCAGGAGACGAGACAGGGTTAGTATTGTATCGTGACGCAGACATAAAGTTTCTACTATAGCTTAATTAAGGAGTCTGTCGAAGTAAAGATGTTGGGAAACATAATAAACAGATTTCAGTTTAATGTAGGCTAAATATCTGGATTAAATTTGTTAAGATTTCGCCAGCGTTTGCATCCACCAGACCTGGGAAACGTTGAGAGAATGTGCACCTCACGGAATATCAAGGAGGCCTCTGGTTGACAAAGGAGCATCAAAGGGTGTAGTGGAAGTCCAGAATCGAACTCATCTACAAAGAGCGCCGTGGCGCAACGATAAGTACAAGGTAGTTCACAGTATGGACTCCAGGCAGCGAGTACAGATAACATCTGAAGAAGAAGACCACGGGGTCTGTCCGCAAAATACTGTACAAGTGTTGGAAATAAAGCCCGCATCTCGTGGTCGTGCGGTAGCGTTCTCGCTTCCCACGCCCGGGTTCCCGGGTTCGATTCCCGTCGGGGTCAGGGATTTTCTCTGCCTCGTGATGGCTGGGTGTTGTGTGCTGTCCTTAGGTTAGTAGGTTTAAGTAGTTCTAAGTTATAGGGGACTTATGACCACAGCAGTTGAGTCCCATAGTGCTCAGAGCCATTTTTTTGTTGGAAATAACAAACTGACTATACGGCTGGAAATACACCAATTACACAGATATACTAGAAAAATTTTTGATCAAGGTATTACAATTAATGTGTGCACAATTGAAATGTTCAACGACCACTTCTAGGATTTGTGTCTAAGACTGTAGCACTTACATTTTAATTAAGGTTCTCACAAATGGTTCAAATGGCTCTGAGAACTGTGGGACTCAACTTCGGAGGTCATCAGTCCCCTAGAACTTAGAACTACTTAAACCTAACTAACATAAGGACATCACACACATCCATGCCCGAGGCAGGATTCGAACCTGCGACCGTAGCAAGGTTCTCACATACAAACTTCTGAGAAACAACATTAGATACCACTACTATGTATGGAGTGGCACGTCGTTTTGTAAGGATGACGGCGTCGCGTTATCCTGGATGGAAAGTTCCCACACACAATGAAGTAATATCTGATCTGCCGTAGCGAAGGTGACAGGACCATCGTTCTGCATGACTAGCATTCATACGCTCTCTGAAGATTTTGTAATCCTATGAGAAAATTCTGTCCATCAAAAATTTCAGTGAAATCGGCAAAAAATAAGCTACATCTACATGTACATAAATACTCTGCAAGCCACTGTATGTTAGGTGGTTTCGTTTCCCGTTCCACTCGCAGGCAGAGCGTGGTAAAAACGGCTATCTACAGGGTGTTTCAAAAATGACCGGTATATTTGAAACGGCAATAAAAACTAAACGAGCAGCGATAGAAATACACCGTTTGTTGCAATATGCTTGGGACAACAGTACATTTTCAGGCGGACAAACTTTCGAAATTACAGTAGTTACAATTTTCAACAACAGATGGCGCTGCAAGTGATGTGAAAGATATAGACGACAACACAGTCTGTGGGTGCGCCTTTCTGTACGTCGTCTTTCTGCTGTAAGCGTGTGCTGTTCACAACGTGCAAGTGTGCTGTAGACAACATGGTTTATTCCTTAGAACAGAGGATTTTGCTGGTGTTGGAATTCCACCGCCTAGAACACAGTGTTGTTGCAACAAGACGAAGTTTTCAACGGAGGTTTAATGTAACCAAAGGACCGAAAAGCGATACAATAAAGGATCTGTTTGAAAAATTTCAGCGGACTGGGAACGTGACGGATGAACGTGCTGGAAAGGTAGGGCGACCGCGTACGGCAACCACAGAGGGCAACGCGCAGCTAGTGCAGCAGGTGATCCAACAGCGGCCTCGGGTTTCCGTTCGCCGTGTTGCAGCTGCGGTCCAAATGACGCCAACGTGCACGTATCGTCTCATGCGCCAGAGTTTACACCTCCATCCATATAAAATTCAAACGCGGCAACCCCTCAGCGCCGCTACCATTGCTGCACGAGAGACATTCGCTAACGATATAGTGCACAGGATTGATGACGGCGATATGCATGTGGGCAGCGTTTGGTTTACTGACGAAGCTTATTTTTACCTGGACGGCTTCGTCAATAAACAGAACTGGCGCATATGGGGAACCGAAAAGCCCCATGTTGCAGTCCCATCGTCCCTGCATCCTCAAAAAGTACTGGTCTGGGCCGCCATTTCTTCCAAAGGAATCATTGGCCCATTTTTCAGATCCGAAACGATTACTGCATCACGCTATCTGGACATTCTTCGTGAATTTGTGGCGGTACAAACTGCCTTAGACGACACTGCGAACACCTCGTGGTTTATGTGAGATGGTGCCCGGCCACATCGCACGGCCGACGTCTTTAATTTCCTGAATGAATATTTCGATGATCGTGTGATTGCTTTAGGCTATCCGAAACATACAGGAGTCGGCGTGGATTGGCCTCCCTATTCGCCAAACATGAACCCCTGTGACTTCTTTCTGTGGGGACACTTGAAAGACCAGGTGTACCGCCAGAATCCAGAAACAATTGAACAGCTGAAGCAGTACATCTCATCTGCATGTGAAGCCATTCCGCCAGACACGTTGTCAAAGGTTTCGGGTAATTTCATTCAGAGACTACGCCATATTATTGCTACGCATGGTGGATATGTAGAAAATATCGTACTATAGAGTTTCCCAGACCGCAGCGCCATCTGTTGTTGACAATTGTAACTACTGTAATTACGAAAGTTTGTCTGCCTGAAAATGTACTGTTGTCCCAAGCATATTGCAACAAACGGTGTATTTCTATCGCTGCTCGTTTAGTTTTCATTACCGTTTCAAATATACCGGTCATTTTTGAAACACCCTGTATATGCTTTCGTATGAGGCATAATCTTTCTTATCTTATATTTATGGTCCTTACCGGAAATGCGTGTTGGTGGCAATAGGAACTTTTTGCAGTCAGTTTTAAATGCCGCTTCTCTAAATGGTCTCAATAGCTTTCCTAAAAAAGAACATTGGTTTTCCTCCAAGAATTCTCATTTGAGTTCCAGATGCTTCTCCGTAAGACTTGCATGTTGTTCGAATCCACCAGTAAGAAAAATAGCAACCCGCCTCTTAATTGCTACAATGTATTCATTTAGTCCAACCTGGTGTCTATGCCAAACACTCGAACAGTACTCATGAACTGGTCGCTGTAGCATCCTATGTGTGGTTGGTTCAAATGGCTCTGAGCACTATGCGAATTAACTTCTGAAGTCATCAGTCGCCTAGAACTTAGAACTAATTAAACATAACTAACCTAAGGACATCACATACATCCATGCCCAAGGCAGGATTCGAACCTGCGACCGTAGCGGTCGCTCGGCTCCAGACTGTAGCGCTTAGAACCGCACGGCCACTCCGTCCTATGTGTGGTGTCATCCACAGATGACCCACGCTTTCCTAGAATTCTCCTAATAAACCGAAGTCGACAATTCTCCTTCTCTAGCACAATTCATACATGCACGTTCCACTTCATATGCCTTTGAAACGTTACGCTCAGATGTTTAAACGACATGAATATCTTAATCGGGATACTACTAATGCTCATCCGAACATTACGGCTTTTTTCCTACTCATCCGCATTATCTTATATATTTCTACATTTAGAGTCAGCTGCAATTCATCACACAAACCAGAAATTGTGACTAAGTCATCTACACTCCTGGAAATGGAAAAAAGAACACACTGACACCGGTGTGTCAGACCCACCAGACTTGCTCCGGACACTGCGAGAGGGCTGTACAAGCAATGATCACACGCACGGCACAGCGGACACACCAGGAACCGCGGTGTTGGCCGTCGAATGGCGCTAGCTGCGCAGCATTTGTGCACCGCCGCCGTCAGTGTCAGCCAGTTTGCCGTGGCATACGGAGCTCCATCGCAGTCTTTAACAATGGTAGCATGCCGCGACAGCGTGGACGTGAACCGTATGTGCAGTTGACGGACTTTGAGCGAGGGCGTATAGTGGGCATGCGGGAGGCCGGGGGGACGTACCGCCGAATTGCTCAACACGTGGGGCGTGAGGTCTCCACAGTACATCGATGTTGTCGCCAGTGGTCGGCGGAAGGTGCACGTGCCCGTCGACCTGGGACCGGACCGCAGCGACGCACGGATGCACGCCAAGACCGTAGGATCCTACGCAGTGCCGTAGGGGACCGCACCGCCACTTCCCAGCAAATTAGGGACACTGTTGCTCCTGGGGTATCGGCGAGGACCATTCGCAACCGTCTCCATGAAGCTGGGCTACGGTCCCGCACACCGTTAGGCCGTCTTCCGCTCACGCCCCAACATCGTGCAGCCCGCCTCCAGTGGTGTCGCGACAGGCGTGAATGGAGGGACGAATGGAGACGTGTCGTCTTCAGCGATGAGAGTCGCTTCTGCCTTGGTGCCAATGATGGTGGTATGCGTGTTTGGCGCCATGCAGGTGAGCGCCACAATCAGGACTGCATACGACCGAGGCACACAGGGCCAACACCCGGCATCATGGTGTGGGGAGCGATCTCCTACACTGGCCGTACACCACTGGTGATCGTCGAGGGGACACTGAATAGTGCACGGTACATCCAAACCGTCATCGAACCCATCGTTCTACCATTCCTAGACCGGCAAGGGAACTTGCTGTTCCAACAGGACAATGCACGTCCGCATGTATCCCGTGCCACCCAACGTGCTCTAGAAGGTGTAAGTCAACTACCCTGGCCAGCAAGATCTCCGGATCTGTCCCCCATTGAGCATGTTTGGGACTGGATGAAGCGTCGTCTCACGCGGTCTGCACGTCCAGCACGAACGCTGGTCCAACTGAGGCGCCAGGTGGAAATGGCATGGCAAGCCGTTCCATAGGACTACATCCAGCATCTCTACGATCGTCTCCATGGGAGAATAGCAGCCTGCATTGCTGCGAAAGGTGGATATACACTGTACTAGTGCCGACATTGTGCATGCTCTGTTGCCTGTGTCTATGTGCCTGTGGTTCTGTCAGTGTGATCATGTGATGTATCTGACCCCAGGAATGTGTCAATAAAGTTTCCCCTTCCTGGGACAATGAATTCACGGTGTTCTTATTTCAATTTCCAGGAGTGTATCATCGTACAGTCACTCATCTTCGACACCATTCCGTTCAGTATAGCATCATGAGCAAGCGTCACAGTTTGCAGCCCACCCTCTCCTCCAGCTGATGTGTGTATATAGAAAATAAGAGAAGTCCTGTCACACTTCCCTGGATCACTTCTGGCGATACCCTTGTCTCCGCTGAACACTTGCTGTTGAAGACGACGTACTGAGGTTCTATGGCTCGAAAAGTCTTTAAGCCACTCACATAGTTGGGGACTAATTATCTATACTCGAACCGTCGTTAACAGTCTGTAGCGAGGTACCGTGTCAAATGCTTTTCGGAAATGTCGAAATATGGAATCTGTCTGTTGCCCTTCATCCATCGTTCACAGTATATTATGTGGAAAAAGGTCAAGCTGAGTTTCATAACAGCGATGTCTTCTAAAATCATGCTGATACGTGGGCGTAAGCAGTTGGGTCTCCACGTAATTTATTACATTCGAACTCAGAATATGGTCTATACTTCTGCAGCAAACCGATGTTAAGGATATTAGTCTGTAACTTTGCGGGTCTGTTCTTTTACCCACGTTACACACGGGAGGCGCCTGAGTTTTCCTCCAGTGTAAAGACCTAGTGAACGACTGGAAGCTATATCTAAAAGTACTTTTCGAAACATAAAAGTATTTCACCTTTCGATTACAAGACTAATGATGCATATTAAGAGTCAGAACGAACAAAAACTTTGGAGAAACGAGTAAAGATATAAAATGGTACACGGGACTGGGCAAGGTATCTGTATTGTGCGAAAAGTAGCAATTGACTGTGAACAATGAAAACTATGAGGGGTCCGAACATAATTACTGAAGAAATTCGGTTAAATTTCGGTTACACAAATTTAAATGTTGTTACTCATTTATTTTCATGTTTCATGGATCATATTGCACTAAAGGTCTTAATGATGAGGAACTAGTCATTTTACATTTAAATCGTAAATTAATTTGTAAATATGGCTACATGCAGTGTTATCACTTTTTTTATAACTCTGATTTGCTGTTTGTCAGATTTTCAATATCACTCGGTAAGTTATCAAAAATTTTAGATGCATCCTTATCCACCCATTTCTGTGCTAAAGGCAACCACGCTGTGGAGTGCACTGATGTCACTTTTCCTTCTGGAACCTTAAATATGGATATCATTGTTCATTTTGAACTGCATTGGATTATTCGCAACGAACTTCATGACGGAAAAAACATGCTGTGAAGCAGAAGACACAATGTCCAACTCGTAAACACATGTCTATAGGATGATCGTGGGTGAGCACGGCATTTTCTTCTTATAGCGCGTTTTTGAATAACGAAGATTTTCTTTCTTAAAGATGAATTACCTCAGAACATTATTCCATATGATATTATAGAATTAAATACGTGAAACAGGCCCACTTACTAATTTGTCTCTCCCTAAGATTTGCAACTATTCTAAGTCCAAATGTGGCTGAACTAAGTTTCTTTTAGTAGTTTCAAAATGTGCTTTTTCCAGTTTAATGTCTCATCATTATGGACACTTAATAAATGTGAAATTTCCAGCCTTTTTGTTATTTCGTCGCCATATGTTACACTTACCATTGGTGTAATATCCTTAGATGTTCAGAACTGAGTATGGTATCTTCTTAAAGTTGAGGGTGAGACCATTCGCAGAAATTCCAATCAATGATAGTTTTGAGGACATTGTTCACTATTTCTTCTGTTTCTGTACGTATGCATGGATTGATTACAATACTGTAGTTTTGTGCGAAAAGAACTGATTCTGCCTGTTGTGTAATAGACGGAAGATGGTTTACAAGTATGAGGAGCAATAGCGGCCCTAGGATTGAGCCTCAGGGAGCCACTTACGTGATATCTCCTCAGTCGGAATTAGGTACCTCGACAACTTTTTGCAGTCACTATCCATTGGTTGACGATACCATCAATTCCATAAAACCTCACTGTATGTGGGATAATACCGTGATTCACCGTAAAATGCTTTAGATGTTGCTTTAGTGGTCTTCAGACAGCTCTCCACGTTATCATGTACAATCCTCTTCATCTCCGAATAACTAATGCAACCTACATCCTTCCGAATCTGCTTACTGTATTTATCTCTTCGTCTCCCTCTACAATTTTTACCCACCCACTTTCCTCCAATACTAAATTGGTGATCTCTTGTTGTCTCAGAACCTGTTCTATCAACCGGCCCCCTCTTTTAGTCAAGTTGAGCCACAGATTTCCTGTCTCCTCAATTCTATACAGTACCTCCCCATTAGTTACGTGATCTACCCATCTAATCTTCAGCATTCTTCGGTAGCATGAAGTCTCAAAAGCTTCCATTCTCTTCTTGTCTACACCTTGTCGCGCACGTTTCACTTCCATACATGGCTACACGCCATACAGTTACTTTCAGAACAGACTTTCTGACACTTAAATCTACATTCGATGTTAAAAATTTCTCTTCTTCAGAAACGGTTTTCTTGCCACTGCCAGTCTTCATCTTATATCCTCTCCACTTCGGCCGTCATCCGTTATTTTACCGCCCAAGTAGCAAAACTTATCTACTACTTTAAGTGTCTCGTTTCCTAGTCTAATTCTCTCAGCTTCATCTGATTTAATTCGACTACATTCCATTACGCATGTTTTGGTTTTGTTGACGTTCGTCTTGTATCCGCTTTTCAAGGTCCTGTCCATTCTGTTCAATTATTCTTAAAAGTCCTTCGCTGTCTCTGACAGAATTTCACTGTATCGGCAAACATCAAAGTATTTATCTCTTCCCCCTGCACTTTAGTTCGTAATGATGCCTGAGACAGGTCGCATAAAATACCAGCCGACGCTCTTTTATAAAGTAGATTATATAGATCCCACTAAATACCTAATGATTACAGTTATACAGTTACGAACAACTTAAATAGGAACCTTCACGTGATGAGTGGAAGTCGAAAAGAAGACTGATACAACCTTCAGTAAATATGAGTAATCGAGTGCTGAGACTGCCTACAGTACGCTTGCCCGCCTTCTAGTGCACTGCTGCGTGGTGTAGGCCCCTTACAGGGCAAGACTGACGGAAGACGTCGAGAAAGTTCCTACAAGGGCAGCTCATTTTGTATTATTCACAAATAGGGCAGAAATTGTCACTAATATGAAAATTGCGTTGGGTCAACCGGCATTAAAACAAATGCAGTTTTCATTGCGAAGAGATTTTTCAGGAAATTTCAATAATTACCATTTTCCTCTGAAAGCGAAAATATTACGTTCGCTCCCATTACATAGGAAGAACCGTCCATCGTGATAAAACAAGAGAAATCAAAGATCGCGCGGAAAGATTTAGTTGATTTCTCCCAAGTGTTTGTAGAGTTCTAGTGGGTGAAGCGATTGAGAAATATTCAGAACTGGTTCTATGAATTCTGTGGGCAGAATGTAAGCGTCAATTTCAGGGCAGTCGTGTACTTATCGAAGCAGATGTAGTTATGGGTAAAGCAAATGGTACGACGAAGCGAATAAGCATAAATAATCTTCCGGCCAATACTTCAGTACTACTCAAATATATGGGACCGATACTGGTCTGGATAAAGAACGAACTTCGAAAGCATACCAAGAGTGTTGGAGAGAAAGGTAACAGATATAAGGGACACTCAAAAACATGCCGTAAATTTTACATGATTTTACAACGAAAGCCTTAGAACAGTTTTTCAGGGTAACGGCCTTGAGATAGTTGATTCGATGAAGCCTCTGCCACTCTGCCAGGCACTTAATTGCGAATCGCAGAGTAATCATGTACTTGTAAAGGTAGATGATGTCTCTTAGAGCAGTAGATGTCACGCAGATTAAACTACGCAAATAAGACGTTCTTCCAGGCTCTGTTCGTGAATGGAACGACAACTACCCATAGTACACTACTGGCCACTAAAATTGCTACACCACGAAGATGACGTGATACAGACGCCAAATTTAACCGACAGGAAGAAGATGCTGTGATATGCAAATGATTGGCTTTTCAGAGCATTCACACAAGGTTGGCGCCGGTGGCGTCACGTACAACGTGCTGACACGACGAAAGTTTCCAACCGATTTCTCATACACAAACAGCAGTTGACCGTCGTTGCAAGGGAAACGTTGTTGTGATGCTTCGTGTAAGGAGGAGAAATGCGTACCATCAAGTTTCCGACTTTGATAAAGGTCGGATTGTAACCCATCGCGATTGCGGTTTATCGTATCGCGACATTGCTGCTCGCGTTGGTCAAGATCCAATGACTCTTAGCAGAATATGGTATCGGTGGGTTCAGGAAGGTAATACAGAATGCCGTGCTGGATCCCAACGGCCTCGTATCACTAGCAGTCGAGATGACAGGCATCGAATCCGCATGGCTGTAACGGATCGTGCAGCCACGTCTCGAACCCTGAGTCAACAGATGAGGACAACAGCCATCAGCAAGAACAGTTCGACGACGTCTGCAGCAGCATGGGCTATCAGCTCGGAGAGCATGACTGCGGTTACCCTTGACGCTGCATCACAGACAGGAGCGCCTGCGATGGTGTACTCGACGACGAACCTGTGTGCACGAATGGCAAAACTTCATTTTTTCACGTGAATCCAGGTTCTGTTTACAGCTTCATGATGGTCGCATTCGTGTTTGCCGACATGGCGGTGAACGCACGTTGGAAGCGTGTGTTCGTCATTGCTATACCTGCGTGATGGTATGGGGTGCCATTGGTTACACGTCTCGGTCACCTCTTGTTCGCGTTGACGGCACTTTGAACGGTGGACGTTACGTTTCAGATATGTTACTACCCGTGGCTCTACCCTTCATTCGATCCCTGCGAAACCCTACATTTCAGCAGAATAATGAACGATCGTATGTTGCAGATCCTGTACGGGCCTTTCTGGATACAGAAAATGTTCGACTGCTGCCCTGGCAATCCCTTTTTCCAGATGCCTCACCAGTTGAAAACGTCTGTTCAATGGTGGCCGAGCAACTGGCTCGTCACAATACGCCAGTCACTACTTTTGAAGAACTGTGGTATCGTGTTGAAGCTGCATGGGCAGCTTATAACACTCCCGTCTGCTACTGATACACCATAACCTCGAAGCTGGAGGCAGATTGTGAAATAAAACAATCTTAAAGCAATTATGGTATAACGCAACAGAACAGTGTTACCCTCCGAGAGGAATTTTGCTAGGTTGACCGTGTTGTACCTAACGGAAATTGCTTATCGTAAATGAAAGTCAGAATTACGTAAATATTCGAACAGTAAGAAACAAAATTTTGCCTATCTGCACTGTTTAACTGATAAAGAAAACGGTCGCCAGCCTAACTAGGCAAGAGAATGATTAACATTCTCGTTCAAGAAAATAGTTATTAGTAACTTTAATGGATAAACACAACCTATACTTGGCCACACGCGAGTGCAATGAACTCTGACACATACATAGTTTTACGTTAAGATTGAAGCTAACAACTGGAGCAGCACAAACTATTTGCAAAAATATAACAGATACCGAAACACTCTATTAATTTCAGTACTTGTTCAAACTGAATGGTCTTTATATCATTACTATTAACATTGACTGCAGGATCATAAATTGTACATAGGTGAAGTCTCTCTCAGTTAAATACTTTACTATTTAAAATGAAAGTTAATTGGAATCCACTAACAGGTTGCTTCTCACTATCATTTGAATAAAGATATTATGGTTTTCCTAATTAGTGGTCTTTCCGTTACTTGTTACCGAGCATTAACACGATAGACAAACTGTGGATCCTGTTATACTATTAATTTGCACTTGCAATACACAAGAGAGACAAACACTTAGCAATCATGAACATTAAATTTCCTACTATTGCAGTTTTCCACTTTTACTACAGCGAAACACAATGTTGACAAAATTGCAAGAAACTGACTCACCTTTTAGAATTTACTACAGATAGCAGGGTGATCATTTGCTAAGCAAAACTTTATAAGCCTCAGTCTTAAGAACTTTGAATTTTACAATTGGCAACAGCGCTTTAATAAGCAGTTTTAATAGGAAGATTATTTTCAGCAAACAACATTTACTTTAACTCACTCTCTTGCCACATTAACTTTAACTTTCTTTTTGCTAAGTTCAAGAGGCATCAATTAGCAAAACACTGGGCTTTAATGTACTTTCAGTAAGGACACTCGGAAATCACTTAGGTTCAAACGGAGAGGAACCTGAGAGGTGTTATAATGAGGAGAAAAATCAAGGTAGGTACATAAATTCAGATATAAATTATCTTATATTTGAGCACACTAACACATCCATTAAGCTGATCCTCCACTGTACATCATTGTAGCATTCCGATGCAATGATTGCGCAATGTGGTGGCAACTGCATGTTGGTAGGTGGAATTGCAGGTAGAATTGCTGGACTCTGTCATTTCTTGGTGGCGATGATAGGTACAAATTCCAGAATAGTTCCAGCTATTTATCCATCCATCCGAGGCATTGGAAAGAAGCAGAAAAAGCCTCTCTCGGAACCAGCACAATATGCAACATTTACATGACAATGCGCACTATGGTAGCTCGTCCCCGACTCGTAGCTCGTCCCCGACTGACTATCAGTTCCACATTTTCTACATAGGCCAGCCAACAATTTGCGCGCGCTACACAGTTCCGTTCCCGAGGGGAACCACAACAACTTTTACATACAGAATAACTAAAGCCCTAAGTGAGGATCAGCAGTTTACATAACAGTAAACAAACATTTTCAATAAAACAGAACCTTTGCACATATTGACATTTCTACCAAAAATTATTCACACAGAAATTACAATTATATATAGTAAGTTTTGTTCCCTCCAAAAGGGACAAAGAATTTAAATGACAGATACACTACTTTGCATAGAACCAAACCATGACGTCGAAGTTTTTACAAAGAAAGGAGTATACAATTTTGTGTTATCAATTTAAACAAACACATTTACAGAAGCTCAATGAGGTAATATTAAATAAGACAAAAGCAAAATAAATCAGTAGAGTATTAGAGCTATGGTGTTACAAGCGTATCTGTACACGCCATCCAAGCTCTGTTTGACTCAATGCCCAGGTGTATGAAGGCCGTTATTACGGCCGGAGCTGGTTGTTGTGGGTGTTGATTTCTCAGGATCTATGCACCCAAATTGTGTGAAAATGTCAGTTCTTGTATAATATATTTGTCCAATGAATACCCGTTTATCATCTGCATTTCTTCTTGGTATAGCAATTTTAACGGCCAGTAATGTAAAATAAATAAAATACGTTAGCAAATATCGTCTTCCAATCATTGATATTTGCGGAGTATGGAGGTAACGCAGTAATTATTGGTGCATAGAAACAGTAGCACTCATATTTATTATTTTTCATTACGTTGCCGTAGAATTATCGAAAGTATTTCTTCTTTTTCCGCAGCTGATTAATTACAAAGAGGACTCAGGTTTTACACTTTTTGATCAAGTTCAGTCTTTCGAATCCTTTGAAAGTAAAGGTGGGTAGGTACCAGCAGGTAAGGAACGATTGGTCCTATTCCATACGTCGTAAGGAATGGCATGGCATTTGTATGCAGTGAGGAGGTTACCAAGACGACAACAGAACTGGGCTCGGTATGCTTTCAAAGGAAAGCGGATCACGCCGCCCTGGCGGCCACTAGAGACTTACAGTGTATTGTAGCAGTGCCGCTGCAGATGGATCGTTGCGTGGCGCCGGTTCCTTACGGATTCATTGGATATCACTGGGTTTGGCGGGGCGGTCGACGCTGTTCGCGGCCAAATGTTTGCACGCACTACAACCGACATATTCGCTAGCGAGCAGCCTGCCCCGTATCAGCACACCCAATGTATGCGTGTGCGCCTGTTTGTGTGTGCGTGTTTGTCGGCATTGGTGGCGCGGCGAGAGTGTGCGGTTACGTACGTGCCATTATGCGTGCGATGTCATGGCCAGCATATGTGGAACGGAGCCACTTCCATCCCATGAAATATTCATCGCACCATACTGACGTGTCACTGCGCACACCGCACACAGTGTCTAAAAGAAGAGCAAAAACGTTCCGTTCATTTATAAAACTAATTGGACATGTTTCGGGTACCTCTATGATTCTTCTCGCATGGAACTATCTTCCTCTAATGAAGAGCGCATCGCGAGCGAAACGATTAATTTTTAATAACGATTTTTGTAATACCGACAATTCAGCAAGCTACTGACTTTATTTTTGCCAAACTGCTAACTGTCTGGTGGAATTTGAGCAGTGGGAGTATTAAAGTAGCATACGACAAAATGCTGAAATGAATGCAACCGCCTGAACTTCAGTTGCAATATGATGATAATCTGGTCATCGCATAATGAGTGAGTTACGTAGGTCCGGTGATTAGCAATTCTTGCGAGGAAGGGATCATTCACTGCTTACGTTTTATGCCTAATAAAATCGTTTTTAAGTTATCATGTTACTGGCATTTAATTTACATTAATTTTAATGTTTACAAGCACTTCATGAACGAAAACAAATACGCACTTGCTACTAAACGGAATAGAAATCTCTGGTGATTTATGATAAGTAAATACACGTCAGATCCTAACTGTAAAAGGATATTTCTCTTCACGCGCACTGATCTTCAATTAACTAACCTTAGCATGTGTCACGGAAATATTCGTCAGGCTCTAGCTCCTCCCTTTTCCATCCGGAGTGAACAGAGCATTCGGAAAAGCAAGCATAATTATAGGATATTTGGTCTAAAGAAGGCAGAAGAAATAGGCGAAGCATTTGTCAAAATGACAAGCATTTTTCAACCGAAAGGACGCTTAAGAAGTTTAAGGTGGAACAAGGTATTCTCAGTCCTTGAAACATTAAATCTGAAGTAACATATGTTGAAATAATCTGCTAGAAATGTAAAATTCCAACTGGTCTACACTTCTCATATGAGGAAACGCAGTACGTGGAAACAAGAAAAACAACACGCAAGCGACACTCACAAAATACAGGAAGGTTAAGGAGTGAAAAAATTGAAGTGTGTAGGGGAATATATACAAACAGTTCAAACAAGGCATCCAACATAGCACGAACAAGAAAACTTAAGTAACTGTACAAACTCGTATGGTGAGGGGCCGATTAAGGCGAAAGTGGTAATTTCCTGTGTAAGCCAGATCACGACCTGCTCCCTTGGAGCTGATGTCAGATAAAGGAATTCTGCGTTTAATCGTTGTAAAAAATATGTTGCAGAAAACACGATACGTATCAACAGCAGTAGATAGCCGGCAGACGGAAGAGAACGTGGCAAGCATCAAACAGTACATAATCGTGACGGTCGAAAGTTGAACTTATATAAAACGTAAAACAACATGAAAAACAATGCTGCGATCTATCGGATTTGGTCATCTATTTATCCACTCAGCGTCAAGCTGCGGATCTGTTTTTGGGTGTCATATTGAATTTTAAGTGGCTCATTAATGTATTCGTCACAACCACATATAGCGATCTTGAATCTGAATTTTGAAGTAAGCGTTTAGCAGTCTGACGGTGAAGCACTGGTTCCGTTCAAGAAATGGGGAGAATGCTGGGTTGGTTCGGACTTGAGATTAATTTGAATTATTCTTGAAATAAGACTGAGATCAGATTATGCAAGCGACAGTGTATGTAGAAGGTGGCAGTGAGAGTATTCATTGGTTAATTTTTCGAGTATGTTACAGCTATGAATTTTTCCCCTCTACTTTTTCTGATTAGTCAAATTTCAGTCAGACAAGTTAAGGCTTAGAAACGATTAGTAAATCGTATTAATTATGGGCATTTCTAATAAAGCCACGTTTTGTGTGGTTTTTCCCTGAGTCGTGTGACGTTCATGGCATTCGTTACTTCATATACAAAACAAGTACATATATATATTTTATATGTTTTTAGTTTCAATTTATCAGCATGCTTCTTTCTCTCAGGGATATTGTCTTTTCTTATCACTTTCACTTACGTGCATAAGTAAATATGAAGCGGGTTCTTGAAGGTCCTCAGTTATTCATGTACCAAAATAGATTTTGAACGTGATGACTAAAATATAGTCACCGTTAACTGAATTGAATGTAATTTTGTTAATTTCTATTTATTGATTGCAAAGCAAGGGGCTTGAGAGAATTTCGATTGTTGCCGTGGAGCGGCCAAGATTAAACTTACCGAACTCATGGAATCTGTATAGTTTAAAAACATGAACTTTAACGTAAATTGATTATCTGTTGCAATTTAAAAAGGTTCTTATAACGAAATCTCTCGCATTTACAGTTACTGTTAACACTGGAAAGTAAATTAATACTGCTGCGCGTAATGGCCGACCAGAGGCTGCATCGGAAGATGAGCTTCTCGCAACGCAAATTACTGAAGAAATGCTTATTAAAAATAATTAGCCACTGCGAGCATTTGAGGTGACAACTATTACAAAGAAGTTCATTTTGTAATAACAATAACAATTTTATTTTAGCAACAAATACGAACAACTTACATAAAATATGTGTAGCCGCTCAATGGCTGCCTTACGTATAGCGAAACATACCAGTGTGTGTGTACCACAAAATACGTCCTTCCTCCTCGGCCGCACAATCGCGTCTCATTTGATCCTTTTTTATTTTCATAGACATTAAATAAGGATGCTACTCTTTAATTATCGCTGCATATCAGTTGTTTCAAAAACATTAACTATATCTTTTACACTGATTATATTCATAAAATACTTAATTACGGTTTACAACCGATAAAAATGTCAATATGTATGTGACGTACCGTCACAGTCGGTGACTACGCCTCGAAGCAATGACGTTGCCTCAGGACAGTCGGTTAACCGAACACCTGCACCCTAAGAACATGAAAGCCTGTAGGATAGAACTACCACAATGGCGACCCAGCTACTGACGAATGTTTCGTTGAGGTGAGACAGAGAAGCGTTACACAGTAAGGGCCGGAGAGAAGGGTCGGGGGCAAAGTGGGCAGCGGTCGTCTTCCGAGGACTTGCCTCAATGTCCCGTTCCCGTCCTCCTAGCGCGAAGGAAAGGAAAGGGGTTCGATAGGATCTAGAGAACTTTAATGGATCAAATTAACTTACTTATAAGTATACATGTATATATATTTCCCTTGTAATTAATATTTAATGGGATCCGCAGAAGCTTCAGAGTCATCTTCGCGTAATAATGGGGTCCTGAGAGGAACGGGAAGTGCGGGCTGTCGAGCTGCCGCCAGAGGGCAGCAGCGGTAACGGGAGAGAGCCGCAGGTGGTGCGCGCGCGCGCTGTCTTCAAGCGGGCGAGAGACGTTCTGCTAGTTGGCAGCGCGCTGCCCTATCCTGCACAGTCCGGTACCTGGCCCAATGGTACCAGAGCTGTCTCGAACTCTAACAGGGTTAGTCACTAGCCACTGTCGCGGACGCCGGAGGAGAGAGCAGCTGTTGCGGACAGCAGCAGTGTGAGGAGTATAGGACAGGTGACGACGGCGAGAATGTAATGGGGGCGCTGGTTGCAGTTCGACGCTCCGCGGTCCCGTCGGCAGCCTACCAAGGCACTTCCGTAGTGTTCATTTCCATCGACACGAAACTGCGTGCGGCTTACAAGACATCATAGAGGCCATTGACTGTATAAAATATTTATTGTTACTATTGCATTTCGGCCTTCTGGCCATTTTCAAGTAACACTGCGAAGTTACATTCTGTCAGAATATAATACTATCTGACATGAGTACATAGCGTCTTTTTTGTTTTCATTTATTGTTATTTTCAAACCCGTACAAACAGGCAGGCTGTCAGCAGCACGTTACGCCGCTCTTCAGCCATAGAGTAGATAAATAAACAACAGAAAGAATACACAGATGTGACATAACGGTGGGTAATAAAACAGTAGACACATAAAGACAAACACGGAGCCGTTCACACTCGACGATAATCCACACTACAAACTGTTGTCACGATGCACTAACACTGAAGATGGCGATGGCACAGGTGAACGATGGAGTGTGACGGTGAACACTGAACACTAAACACGACGGCACACACGAGACACTGATGGCGATGATCTCCGGCTCGCGAATGTCCACTGAGCGTGTGCGAGTCCGGGGACCTGCAAAGAGGGGAAGAAGGGTGAGGTGGGGGAGAGGGGAGAACAAAGATGCCAATGGCTGAGGAGATGGGGGAGGAGGGGAGGGACAGGGGATGGGAAGCCCGGGGGAGGGGTGGGGAGAAATGGAGGAGGGAGGGAAGAAGGAGAGAAGGGTGGGAGGGTGCCCAAAGGAGCAAAAAACAGGAAGAGGGAGGGAGGATCAAAGTTGGTAGGACGGGTAGATGGAGGGGAGGAGGGCACCATCAGGGAGAGGGAGCTGGCGGAAGCCACCGTGGGAGAGGGTAAGGAGGGTGGAGAGATGGTGACCAGGTGGGACATGGGAATACAGGCGCGGCAGCGGGCGGGGGTGGGAGAGGATGGGCGAGACAAGCGGGTGAGGAGGATCGAGTTTGCGGGAGGTGTACAGGATCTGTATCCTTTCCAGGAAAAGGAGGAGGTGGGGAACGGAATGGGATCGTACAGGATCCACGTGGGGGAGGGGAGACGAATGCGATAGGCGAGGCGGAGAGCATGGCGTTCAAGGATTTGAGGGATTTTTAAACAGTAGCGGGGGGGGGGGGGGAAGATCCAGGCCGGATGGGCGTAACAAAGGATAGGGCGGATGAGGCATTTATAGGTGTGGAGTACAGTGGAGGGGTCCAGACCCCATGTACGGCCGTAAAGGAGGTACTTAAGGGTGGGGTTGAGGGTGATAGGACGGCCATAGATGGTGAGATAGAAATCAAGGAGGCGGAAGGAAGGGGTGGTTTTGCCTACAATGATCGCCTGGGTTTTGGAGGGATTGACCTTGAGCAACCACTGGTTGCACCAAGTGGTGAACTGGTCAAGATGGGATTGGAGAAGGTGATGGGAGCGCTGCAGGGTGGGGGCAAGGGCAAGGAATGCGGTGTCATCAGCAAACTGGAGAAGGTGGACTGGGGGTGACGGCGGCGGCATGTCCGCCGTATATAATAGGTACAGAAGGGGAGAGAGGACGGAGCCTTGGGGCACACCGATGGAGGGAAAAAAGGTGTAGGAATCCATGTTATGGATGGTGATGTAGGAAGGACAGTGGGAGAGAAAGGAGCCGATCAGACGGACATAGTTAATAAGAAGGGCGAAGGTTTGGAGCTTGAAGAGGAGACCGGAATGCCATACGCGGTCATAAGCACGTTCGAGGTCCAGGGAGAGGAAGATAGCGGAGCGACGGGAATTAAGCTGTTCGGAAAGGAAATGAGTGAGGTGAAGGAGAAGATCGTCGGAAGAGAAGGACGGCCGAAAGCCACACTGGGTAACGGGTGCTGGCAGAGATGCTGGCGGATGCGGCGGGTGAGGATAGATTCTAGGACCTTGCTGAAGACCGAGGTAATGCTGATGGGACGGTAGGAGGAGACGGTGGACGGCGGTTTACCAGGTTTAAGGAACATGAGGATATGGGAGGTTTTCCACAGGTCAGGGTAGTAACAGTTGGACTGGACGACATTGTAGAGCCTGGCCAGGGTGGAGAGGAAAGAGACAGGAGCTTCACGAAGGTGATGGTAGGTGACACAATCGTGACCAGGAGCAGTGTTGCATTTCTTGTGGAGTGTAGCAATGAGATCCTGTGTAGTGATTAGGGCATTGAGTTCTGTGTGTCCAATGTTGTCCAAGTACTGGAAACCAGGTGCGAGGGGAGGGACAGAGGTGTCAGTTCGATCGCGGACATCAGGAAGAGGGAGTAATCGAACTGGGGATCATTGTGGATGGAAAAGACATTGGAGAGGTAAGAGACCAAGTGATTGGCCTTACTAAGGGTGTCAGGGAAGGGGTGATCATCATGGAGAAGAGGATAGTAGGGGGAGGGTTTAGTTCCAGTAAGGCGACGGAAGGCTGACTAGAACTTGGACGAGTTTATAGGTAGGGTAGCATTTAAATGAGTGCATGTCTGTCGCCAGTCCCGGCGTTTCTTAGCCGCGAGCAAATTTCGAATGTGTCGCTGGAGTTGCCAGTGGTATCGGAGTGTGTCTGGGTCATGCGTGTGAAGGAAGGCATGGTAGAGACGGCGGGATTCACGGAGGAGGAGGACGGCCTGCGAGGCTAAGGTAGGACGGTGGGGGTGGATGGCGACAGTAGAGATGAGGGCCTCCACAGCCTCAGAAAAGGTCTGCTGGAGAAAGGAGGCAGCATGGGTTACATCGTCAGTGTGGTGGTAGGTGAAGGGATGGCTATCGACCTGGGTGGAGAGGGTATCCCAGTAAGCATTCCAGTTGGCGCGGGAATAGTCATGGACATACTTTGGGATGTTGAGGTCAGTGGCGATCACGTAGGGGGAGAAGGTACGGTCGATGTGGGAGAGGAAGTCGAAAGGAATAGGGGCGTTGAAGCGGACATAGATGGTGGCGCAAGTGGCGGTAAGGCCGGGGAAGAAGAGACTAAGGATCAGGTGTTCGGTGGGGTTGGGAAGGAGAGGTTGGAGCCGAACTGGGATCTGGTGGTGGTGACCAATGGCAACTCCGCCATGCGCAATCAGGAGGGGATTATCGGAGCGGTGAAGGAGGTAGGGCGACGTGTGGACGGTGTGGTGGGGTTGGAGGAAGGTTTCATTGACGAGGAAGGCATCCACGCGGTGGGTGGCAAGGGTGTGCAGGAAGAGAGTCTTGTTGGCGGGAAGGGAACGGATGTTGTTGAAAAGGATATGGTGCTATCGCACCATGACAGGGAATTAGACAAGGGTGTCAAGACGGAAGAAGGTGAAATGGGCCTGGTTGTTAGAGTAGGTGACATACATTTTTAAGGGGAAAATGAATCGGGCGGCGAGGGAGACCTGTTGGAGGGTGTGAGGGCGCAGGAAAGGGTGGACGTTTTGTAAGACAATGGTGAGGAACCTGATGATGTCCTCAGCGGTGAGGGGGGGCGAAGGGAAATGTCAGGAGGGGTGGGGGCGTCCAGAGGGCAGACAGGACAGTGACTTCAGGAGTGGTTGGAGGGGGTCGGGCTTTACACTTTTGGCAGTAGGTGGGATGGGGGAGATTGCAGGTATTGCAGAAGGGAGGGGATTGAAGGTTATGGCACTGCCGGAGGAAGTGCGCTTGCCTACAATGCGGGCAGGTGAGGGCCTCGCAGCACTCGGCTGTTGGGTGTGCGTTATAGCGCAGACACCTCTGGAAGCGCAGTGATTGAGGAGGGGAACGGGAGGGGTCGACCTTATAGCGCTGGTTGAAGAGGAGGGCATCCTCCTTCAGGAGATGATCAATGGAGGGTGCATCCTCGGAAAAAACCCGCATAAGGCGGGTGGGGCCAGCTGAGTTGAAAATGCGGTGGACCGCCTGCACCTCCAGTGTGGGATGCGCCTTCAGCTTCGCCAACACGTCCTCCTCCGTGATCGACAGACTGAGCTGAGTGATCATGGTGGTGAGGGTCCGCGGGCGACGCGGGGGTTGGTGTTGGCGGGTAGGAGATGGAGAAGGAGCAGGGGTGAGGGAGTCGTTGGGGCCAAAATGGGTGATGGGGAGGCGGGAGAGGATGTCAGTATGGAGGGTTGTGTTGGGGGAGGAGATGAGATCGAAATCCTGTCTGGGAGTGAGGAGAGAGATGGGGGCACCAGGGAAGTGTTGGTGGAGTAGGAGGGAGACATTCCGGGCCTCGAGAAGGGAAGGATCGGGTCGGGAGAGGAGGTATTTGTTTAGAGAGGGGGGAGGAGGCAGAGGGAGAGGGAGCAGGGCCAGGCGGGGAGACGTCTACGGCATCCTTGGGGGGGGGGAGGATGGGGTGGGGCCTTTATGGGAGCGGAGGAGGTGGTGGTGACACTAGGGCGTTTAACGGTGGCAGAAGGGTAGGTGGAGACATGAGGAACGGGAGCTATAGGGAGGTGGCGGGAAGGGGCAGGTCCCGGCGTGTACGCAGCAGTCGGCGCCAGAGATGTTGACGGTGAAGGCGACCGCGACGGCGGTGGCGGTGATGGCGAAGGTGAAGACGATGGGGTGAGTTGGGCATGGGCAGTGGCCCGACGGGCCACCACCCTAGCTGGAGCTGCTGTGACAGGCTGGGGGAATGGGGGGAAAGGATCTGAGGGAGAGGAGCGGGAGGAAGAAATTGGAGAGGGGGCGAGAAAGAGCGAGGGCGAAGGGAGAGTGAGAAGAGGAGGGATGGAAAGAAGTGGGGGGGGGGTGTGACTGGGCACACCATGTTATGGTTGTGGTGGCGGCGGAGCGGGAAGTATAAACTGTGGCTGTTGTGGCAGTGGTGGTGGGGGCTGACATGACAACAGGGATAAACAAAAAAGCACATGACGAAAAAGAAAGGAAAAAACTGGGGACAGACGAAGATGGATGAAGATGAAGACGGATGAAGACGAAAACCAGAGTCCCACGCTGCTGGCGCTGGAGCCGACGACGGCTGGCAGGAATGCCGCAGCTGCTGCTGCTGCCGCGGACGGGGCTGGGGCCGCCGCTTCTGCTGCTACTGCTCGGCTGGACCGCTGCTGCTCGGCGGGACCGCTGCTGCTCTGCTGGACCACTGCTGCTCGGCTGGCTGACTGGCTGGCTGGCTGGCACCTGAAAACCTAGTGCTGGAATGGCACAATCGAAGGGCGGTATCCTTGCGGAGTACCGCCGGAGATTATAGCGTCGTCAAAATGCAGCCTTTTGACTCAGAGAGTCTCACAAGATCTGATGAGCACGACACTTATTACATCGTAATATGTTGTTAAATTGTGGTGTGCGTATTGTAAGACCTTCAGTACACACACCACCAGATTATTTGACTTGTCGCTCTAACGAACTACGCGAGTGTCAGCAATATGCCTCGTGGTCTTATCGTGGCGTGTTTATCTTCTGCCGTTAGGACAGACAATAGAAATGCCACTTACATGCTTAGATTAGCAGATTGACGGTGACCAACTTTAAACAGAACTTGATTAATTATCACACACATTTATTAAAATAATAACAAGCCTAAAAATTACTTAACTTGGTTCTGGATGCTATTTACAATTGACAATCGGAAGTTCCTTTGGTATTGGTACGTTAATCTTATTCTCACATGTATCTCTGATACTTGACAAAGGTGTCTATACATTTATCTTCATGGCTATGTACAGGAATACGGTAATCCTATTAGGCGAAGACTGAAACTTGACTATATACTGGTACAGATAATTGTAGAACTCGTACAGACAAATGCAGACTGACTAATCGGAGGTTTTTTTTCCCTTTATTGTGATTTTAAACACCTTATACAAAGGCGGGCTGTCAGCAGCACAATACGCCGCTCTTCAGCCTTGAGGTCGACAACAAGTAATACATAAAGGTGGCACAGAGTAGACAGTAAAAACGGTGGGCAAAAAATGTAGACACTAAAAATCGAAAAAAACATGGAGCCGTTCACACTGGACGAGAAACATCACTAACACTAGGCGACACGGTGCACAAAACATGGATGATGGTGACGGCATGTGAAAGGTGGTGGCGTGATGGCGAACAACACTACACACAAACGAAGGCACACAAACGAAACACTGACGGCGATGATCTCCGGCGCGCGAATAATCACTGAGCGTGTACGAGTCCGGGGACCTGCCAAGAGAGGAGGAGGAGGAAGGGGACTGGGAGAGCGAGAGGGGAGAGCAGAGATGCCACGGGCAGGGGAGAGAGGGGGAGTGAGGAAGGGGGAGGGGAAGCCCGGGGGAAGAGGGGTCGAGGGAGGGGATGGGGGAAAAGGAAAGGGAAGGGAAGGGAAGAGAAGGGAGGGAGGGTGCCTAAGGGAAAGGACACCGGAAGTGGGGGGTGGGGCAGGGTCAAAGTTGATAGGAGGGGTAGATGGAGGGGAGGAGGACATCATCAGGGAGGGGCTGGCGGAAGCCACCTTGGGAGAGGGTAAGGAGGGTGGAGAGATGGAGACCTGGTGGGACATGGGAATACAGGCGCGGCAGCAGGTGGGGGTGGGAGAGGATCGGGGAGACTAGTGGGTGGGGAGGATCGAGTTTACAGGAGGTGTACAGGATCCATATCCTTTCAAGGAAAAGGAGGAGGTGGGGGAAGGGGATGAGATCGTACAGGATCCGCTTGGAGGAGGGGAGACAGATGCGATAGGCGAGGCGGAGAGCATGGCGTTCAAGGATTTGGAGGGATTTATAAAAGGTAGGGGAGGCGGAGATCCAAGCCGGATGGGCGTAACAAAGGATAGGGCGGATGAGGGATTTATAGGTGTGGAGGATGGTGGAGGGGTCCAGACCCCACGTACCGCCGGAGAGGAGTTTGAGGAGACTGAGTCGGGAGCGAGCCTTGGCTTGGATTGTCCGGAGGTGGGGAGTCGAGGAGAGGCGACGGTCGAGGGTGACGCCAAGGTACTTAAGGGTGGGAGTCAGGGCGACAGTACGGCCATAGATGGTGAGATAGAAATCAAGGAGGCGGAAGGAAGGGGTGGTTTTGCCTACAATGATCGCCTGGGTTTTGGAGGGATTGACCTTGAGCAACCACTGGTTGCACCAAGCGGTGAACCGGTCAAGATGGGATTGGAGAAGTTGATGGGAGCGCTGCAGGGTGGGGGCAAGGGCAAGGAAGGCAGTGTCATCGGCAAACTGGAGAAGGTGGACGGGGGCTGACGGCGGCGGCATGTCCGCCGTGTACAAAAGGTACAGAAGGGGGAAGAGGACGGAACCTTGGGGCACACCGGCGGAGGGGAAAAAGGTGTAGGAATCCGTGGTATGGATGGTGACATAGGAAGGACGGCGGGAGAGAAAGGAGCCGATCAGACGGACGTAGCTAATGGGAAGGGCGAAGGTATGGAGCTTGAAGAGGAGACCGGAATGCCATACGCGGTCATAAGCACGTTCGAGGTCCAGGGAGAGGAAGATAGCGGAGCGACAGGAATTAAGCTGTTCAGAAAGAAGATGAGTGAGGTGAAGGAGAAGGTCGTCGGAAGAGAAGGACGGCCGAAAGCCACACTGGGTAACGGAAAGGAGGCGGTGCTGGTGGAGATGCTGGTGGATGCGTCGGGTGAGGATAGATTCCAGGACCTTGCTGAAGACCGAGGTAAGTCTGATGGGACGGTAGGAGGAGACGGTGGACGGCGGTTTGCCAGGTTTAAGGAACATGAGGATACGGGAGGTTTTCCACAGGTCGGGGTAGTAACCAGTGGACAGGACTACATTGTAGAGCCTGGCCAGGTTGGAGAGGAAAGAGACAGGAGCTTCACGAATGTGACCGTAGGTGACACGATCGTGACCAGGAGCGGTGTTGCGTTTCGTGCGGAGTGTAGCAATGAGATTCTGCGCAGTGATAGGGGCATTGAGTTCTGTGTGTGCAATGTTGTCCAAGTACTGGAAACCAGGTCGAGGGGAGGGACAGAGGTGTCAGTTCGATCGCGGATATCCGGGAAGAGGGAGTAATCGAACTGGCGATCATCGGGGATGGAAAATACATCGGAGAGGTAGGAGTCAAAGTGATTGGCCTTACTAAGGGTGTCAGGGAACTAATCGGACGTCTGTACACTCGTTATAATACCTTGTACGTTCATGTATCACTGCGCGAGTGTGATCCGCGAGGAGAAAAGGTTCTACGTTAGCAGCGATCTCATTGGCTGCGTTACATATTAATACGCGGATCGGCGGAAGCAGGATTTGGTCCGTCTCTAAGACAGCACCATCTCGTAGTGCGGAGACGGACGAGCGGTGAGCCTGCACTGTTGTGCTTAGCGGGGCGCGCACTAGTGGGAAAACTGTGTACGCGCTGACTACGCAGAACTATGTACACAACATAAATATATACTGAACTGTCGATGTTACCATCGTTCTAATAATCCATCGCACATATAAGTTCAGGTGCACTGACAACATGTGGAGCTAAGTCAGCTTTTTTTTGTCTTTTTTCGCGCCAACTGACTTAGCTCCACATGTTGTCAGTGCACCTGAACTTATATGTGCGATGGATTATTAGAACGATGGTAACAACGACAGTTCAGTATATATTTAACAACATATTACGATGTAGTAAGTGTAGTACTCATCAGATCTTGTGGGACTTTCACAGTCAAAATGCTGCATTTTGACGATGAAATGTACTAAAGTCAGATTGTTTTATATTCTGACAGAATGTAACTACACAGTGTTACCTGAAAATGGCCATCAGGCCGAAATTGCAATAGTAATCATAAATGTTTTATACAGTCTACGGCGACTATAATGTCTTTTAAGAAATATTATAAGACTGTGAATCCCAACCATGAGAAGTTACTTTAAGATAAGTGTCCTCTCTCTCTGTTTCTCTCTTACAAACGCATGCACACTCACACACACACACACACACACACACACACACACACACACACACACACAAATACGAGATATGAAGAGAACGGATTAGATTTCAGCGTATCCTTCGTTAGGTTGGCAAACATGTACGCAAAAACGACAAAGGAAGAGTCATAAAGTGAACTCACAGTAGTTACTATTTCAAATCGCATGTTTTCGCAAAATAACTAGAAACAGCAGAATAACAGTGCCCCACAACAGTTAGCGCAAAGAACATGAAAATAGCGAGGAAAAAATTTGGTTCTTGAAAATGTGCCTATCTCTCGTAAATGAAGTTACAGTGTGACTTCCAGCACATTACCAGACTAAATGAAACGCAGACCTCAACCAAAAATTCGAACAACTGTAAGTAAATATTTCTTTACTTAAAAATTAGACGTGAACTGTTTCTGTAGTCTACAAATATCTTATATTAAAAGAAAACTATATCGTAGTGAATTCAACTGAAGATGCCTTAAGGTAAAAGGCGAAATGCGTCTAGAGCAAATGAAATACATTGCAGCAAGGAAAAGTGGTTTTTCAATTTACAAAACGAATATTGCTATATTCATTGACAATAAAGTAGGACATCATGCAGAAAGAAGAATAAATAAATAAATAATTAAAAAAGTTAAAATAATCGCTGTTGGAAGGAAGCTGGCTGATGTCAGAACTGAGACTGGCACGGAACGAGTAAAGAATGAGCCGGTAGTGAGTGCCAGAGATATGGAATTTGCAGATTATGGATCCATGGGGACAGAGACAGACTATAAATGAACATTAGACGTAAGATATGGTGATTGTGATAGCTGTGAGAGCCGTTGAGACTCTGGAGATTAGGACTGAAATTGACTTGATGGAGAAAGATTCAGTTGACTCCCAGAAGGAAGAATCGGTAATCGGTAAGATAAGTGACTCAAATGAAGGGGCTACAAGTATGCTTCGTGCTACTAAAATATGTTGACATAATTAGATCGTAAAATGGACTTGTAAGTTAGAAGTTATTATTAAGGAATTAATGATTGAGACAAATGAGATAGGAGTTGTCAGTCGATGTCAGGATGATTGTTATTAATTTAAGATCGAATGTTCAGAGCAGACTGACAATTTAAATGTTGACAATAAAGAAATGGTAAAATAATATTGGATTACAAATACAGTGTATGTGCATGTACACAATCCTGCAGCAACTAAACAAAAAAATCTCTTTACAGCCTCAGGTAAATTAAGGTGGCCTTTAAAAATAAACTGTATGTCCAAGTGGGTGTACCAAGATTTGTGTCAGAAGAAATCTAAGTATTCCACAAAGATTATCTGAGAGATACCTTAAGTAATGATTACATTGTGTACAAGTTATCAGCCCTACTGTTGTTTCTGAGGGTAATAAATGTTGGATGTTGGGGAGTGGGTAGTGTAATAAGCACGCTATGATCTCTAGATACGATGTCTCTGCTAATTATTAAAGTATTATTTAAGGACTTAAGGTGAATTCACGCTCCTAATCTTCGGAATGCGTGTGAAATTTAGTGAACGTCAGACATAATAAATAAGTAGTGATGGGATGTCTTTCATGTGTCACAGTAGCAGACTGCATTGATGTTTATTTGCCAATAATTTATCAACGTTAATTGAGTATTTAATTGTGCTGATATTGTCAGTGAGACTAAGTTATCAAGGGCAGTTGACACTTTAATTGGATTAATATTGTGAGTTAGATTATCTAGATTAGCTGACTCTTTAACTATGTTAATATTGTCAGTGATATCTGATTATCAGATTCACATAAATCTTTCAGACTTTTCATTTAGGTTAAAGTTAGAATTTGGTAAATGAAATAATGTCAACATGTGTAATGTAGAAGTGACCGTCGGCGTTGCAATGCAGTTAACCCAGGCTGATGGCAGGTTGTAAAAGTGCTATGTTTAAGGCCTGAAAATAGCTACTACTAGTGGGACGATTCACGTGTTTCAATTGTAGCTATTTAGGAACAAGTTTGTTATTAATTAAGATGAAATAGAATTCATGCTAAAAATCGTGTGGGGTTAGGAAATAAGATATTACGTTGCTAATGAAAAATGTTAGGTGTCGTGAAATAAAGTTACTCTCACCTGCATGTATAACGATGTCATGCTAGCTATACCTGGTGGTATTCTACATGAGCGAGATTATGTTCGTATGAAATGTAGAAAATTCTGTAGATTCATAGTACATAACGTGACGGAATGATTTATAAAAGCGGTAAATACGAAAGACAAGAAATAGCATGGACATTGATTGTAACACTGAAAGTAACTGTAGCAACCAATAAATGTTAGTAATCTTTCTGGACACTATCTATGCACTGGAGGTATATACAAGGGTTAACCTTATACAGCAAAGGGAGTACAAAAGTGGAAGAGCGTGTTTACTCCTTACTTCTGCAATTCATAGTAGATTGATTACTTTATGCAGATATGCTACAGTGATGTTATTTTAATGTATGGTTTTGAAAATTGAAGAACTAAGAACTCAAAATTATTTATGGGAATATTTGTGAAGTACAGAAGTTTTGTCTTGTTGTGGAAGTGTGACTGTGTTATGGCGTACATTATTCTAGTCTAAAGATTTGAAAATCGAAGAAAAATGAATGTGATTTATGGGAATAGTTACTAAATAATGAAGTTTTGTCAAGTTGTAGAAGTAGATGTTAAGTGACATGACTATATTCTTTAGTGATGATTAAGCTTTATTGTGCAGTGTGTGCCGATAAAATGAAGGTTATGGGTACAATTGCAGAAAATAAAGCACAGAAAAAACAAAAAATAGTCTATGGTAGTTGCCCCTGTGAGTCATCGTTGGATAGTTTTGGTTGTGAGCATGGGTTAAGCACCGAGGGATCCAAGGGATACTCTATTGTGAAAATGTTAATTTACCTTGTAAGCCAACTCACGACCTGCTTGCTTGGAGTTGATGTTACCGTGGGAAAAATGGAGAAAAATTTATGTTATGCCGTTGTGAATAATATCGCTATATGTATAACTCAGCACCGCTGTCAGTCTTGCAACCGGCAACTGGCCATCAACAGCGCATAGCCGACGGCCGGGTGAGAATATGGTAAGCATCACATAGCACTTAATCCCGAAGGCCGCAGTTTGAACATATACGCAATGTAAAATAATATAAAGGAATGTTGAGATGTATTGGACTTGGTCATGTAGTAATCCATACAGCGCTTAGCTAGGACAGCGCATTTGCTCTTGAACACTGTATTGAATTAAGAGCTAGTCAAGTATTTTAAATGGCTTATTAATGTATTTGCTACAAGCAAATATAACGATGCCGACCTTCAATTTTGGGAGAAGTGTTTAACAGTTTGGACCTGAAGTACTTCTTCTCTTAAATGGTTACGATGTATGTTGTGTGATTTGGACTTGAGATTAATTAGAAAAGTTGTCAAAATACGAGTAAGACTGAGAACACTAACATCCCCACCCCAAAACACTCAGAATCATCAGGTCAAACCTCATAAAACATCAAAAACTATCATTGCCAGAAATTATTGAATTCATGGACCTCCTTGAACTAGTACTACGCTGCAACTACTTTACATTTAATAATAAAATCTACATGCAACATAGAGATCTTGCAATGGGCCCAAGTATAGCTGGAACAATTGCCAACGTATATATGAACCACCTTGAACAAAAACCTCTCGCTAAAAGATGAAGCTCTACGGATAAAATCATTTACTATAAGCATTATGAATGTCATTACGCCTGGTAGATTGTGACACAATTAATATTTACAACATACTCGACGTACTCCATAAACAAGATGGAAATATAAAATTCACCGTGGAATATGAGAGCAATGGTAGCATCAATTGCCTTGATCTACACATCAGTAAAGAAAATAACTCACACATCTTCAAAGTTCACAGAAAGGCAACAGCAAAAGGTACCATTATACACAGCTAGCTCATCCTGTCACCCCACAACACACAAACTTTCTGCATACAGAACATTAGTTAACGGAGGCAACAATATACAAATGGATAAATATGCACATCTTGATGAGCTCAGCATAATAAAACAAATTGCTTCAGCAAATGGCTATGAAGAAGTATTAATTGATAACCTTACGCAAAAAAGGAAAAGCAATAATAAACCGCCTTCCATACATGAAATGAAAAAGAAACCCTCGGCTTGCATACCTTTCACAGGCAAACTCTCCTACAAAATAGCAAACATTCTCAGATCGCACGACATTAACATTGCCTTTACAACACACAATAAACTGCAACACACACTGAGACAAAATATATACACACGTACTGATATACGCTCACAATCAGGCATCTACAAAATAGTATGTAATACCTGCAGACCCCTCTATATAGGCAAACTGTAAGAGACTTCCAAACAAGATGTAATGAACACATAAATGCTTGCCACACTAACAATTACGACAGATCAGCAGTAGACACCCACATAAAAGATACAGGCCACCCATTCCATGATATTGCAAATGATCTTCATATATTACATAAAAACAATAAGGGACATCAAATGGACTTATATGAAGAACTGGAAATCTTCATATTAACTTCTTCAAAAACTTTTCCAACATTAGATGTTTATTTCATTAACAGAATAGTTTTCATTAAGTATCCATGTAACATTCTCCATATTGCCAATACATCTAGATAAAAGTCCTCATCTTCGCTAAAGGTATATGTTACCGTGTTTGAAACTGTAAGCAGTTTAACTTAAATTTTATAACTCTCTGGAAGGTTGTTAACAGTCTTCAAAATTGTAAGTAGTTTATCATAGATTTTAAAACTCTTTGGAAAGATGTAAATAGATGTTGTGAAAATGCTAATTTGTGATTTACCTGTTACTGTGGTCTGTGTGCCAGAAAATGAAATCGCCAACAGAAATGTAAGTAAACGTATTAATATATTACCTAATCATTCTATTCACATATTGTACACACAGGTTTACTTTTCGATTGTTAACCCCATTGCCACACACAGCTAATGTACATAACCTATCAGATGATGTATAACTAACTGTATAATGCATCTGATGACGGCAGCATGCTGCGGAAATGTATTGTGCTAATAACATAATGGTAAAAGTGAGTGCAGCAGTATAAATTATTCCATATAGTATCCATGTTTAATTTACTGTATCTGTATATTCGGCTAACCATTTTTTTTATTAACTGCTCTGCAGATGCACTGGCTTGGTACAGTCCATTTGCTTACTGGAGTATTTGTTTTGTTGTCCTGGTTAGAATGCATGTTAGAATTTTAAGTCAGCGTTGAGAAACATACAAAGACGCAAATGTTTCGTTTCTATCACTCTGGGCTGTCTTTGGTTTCAGAACTGATATTCCCTCCGTAAATTTAGGGGGGCAGGCGTTATTTACGAAGAGTTAGCTCATTATACATTTCGGCGAGGTTCTCTTTTATTACATCCCGAAACTGTTTGTAAAATTGTATCTGCTGTCCATCTAATCCAGCAGTTTTCTTATCGGAGCGACGATTATGATACGTTTGCCGTCCGTATTTGTTACCCTAATGATTAGTTCTTCATACTCACTTGAGTCGTGAAGTTACGCTGTTGAAAAAGTAATATGCCGATGTCTATTCTACTTCGGGTCTGTTTAACGGTTTTTAAAATATTTCACAGCATATGTCTTGATCGTATACGTTTAACATATTCATTCCCACCATCATCTGCCAGCTGAATAAAAATTGTCTCTTTTCGCCGTTATGTGTCAGTTATTATGTGATAAACGGATGCAGTTTCATGGCAAATTCCTTGGTATCTTAAGTCATGTGCTTTAATTCCATGCAAAGTCTCACGAAACACTGCTGTTATTGGTGTTTTAATTCTTTTAATTTAAGTCAAGTTGATCGTAAGAGTACTCGGTTGATTGTATAGCTCATGTACATTTATAAAATAATATTCTAGGGTACTCCTCCTCCACCAGTATACTTTCGAAGCAAACTAGATAATGAATTTCTTTATTCGCCCAGTGTGTTCGCCACAGCGCACGTTCTCGATATCTGTTTCGTCTTCTTAAACAGTCCTACATATCTATCCAATTTTGCTACCGTAACGCATTGCTGTGTACAAGCAACTCGTTTAACTGACGCACACCACGCCATAGAAAAGTCTTCTGACTATTGTGCGTAATGGTGTACCGTGTATGTGAAACGCAATGGTCAATAAAGTTCAGCGGCTCTGTCTCACACCTTATACGTCATTTAACATGTTGGAGATGCAGATTCCATCTACTCTACTGGCGGACTGGCTAGTGATGTACATGTTGAAACCTTCTCGTCTCCACTACATCTCTTTTGTTACGCAACCTTCCCTTCTACAATAACCTATAAAACCTCCTCTTGGGATTTCTATCGCTTGGTTAATAATAACAAATGAAATCATCCCTTTGAAATTAATTATCTTTCTCAATAATAATAAGTGCAATCTTCGCTTACAAATTTAAATGCTGCTTATTAAAAGTGATTTGCTGATTATTTAGACGAAACACAGAATATGTCGTCGTCGTGGCCCTCAGTCGTTACCTGCAATAACCCAGAACTGTTCCTTACCTTTTTACTGTTACTGGATCGCCATCTGACTGCTACATCGAACTGCGACGTGAATGTAGTTACTCTGGTTTACTATACTCTACTAACTGCTGGTGGGCTGTCATAAGTGGCTGTATTTGTTGCCAAAGCTGACGTTATTCTTTAACAGCAAAGCTTGTGTTATTCTTTAATTAATTTGACTGAAGTTACGTGATTCATAGTGAAACTTTTTCTTGACAACAATACAATTTTGCAAAGTTTTGCGTTGATGGTTTTTGGGACGGATTATAATCAGTAATGCAATATTGCTGGCAAAAATTAATTACATTCTGAAAACGATTCTTCAAATATTTACTCTTGGTAATGAAAAGATTTTACAAACGTTCAAATGGGACTTACTTTTTACAACAATCTTACAACTAGCACTGCGCAAACATACCTTCAATAGTCTTGAGTTTCTCCAAAAAGAAAAAAAAAACAATAACATTAGTTCCTCTTCTGATAATAGTTAGCTGGTATCTCTGTACATCCGCTTATAATCTCTTGTAAATCATAGCTGGTGGCTGGCAGGCACACCGCTCCTCTCAACCTTTCGCTTCAGACCTGCTACCGACTCGCTTCACATCTCGCATACTACTGACTTCCTACGAACGGTAAAGTGCGCTCTTTCCCGCCAACAATGCTTTCTGGTGCAGAGAATCTCTGCTACCACTGCAAAATGTATCAATGCAGGTTCTTTCCCGCTCTTTTCTTAAAATGTATCCATACGCGGTCTCTCCCGGCTTTTTTGAAATTATGTCAATGTGCGGTCTCTCCCGCCAACAATACTTTGGTGCAGACATTCCCTGCCACCACAATTAATTCCAAAATGGCAAGTATTAATTAGTCCTACTTAATCCTATTAATAAAATATAAACATCTTCCATAAATTGTGGTTTGACAATAGACGATAGAAATATACACGTCTTACTATGTACATTATAACAGTAGGGCGGAGATGGATCCAAGTGATTTTGAAGTCCAACATTATAATTGTGGTCGGGAAGTTACAGTTCCGAATCTCATCTTTGCTTACTAAGCCACAGAAGTCTTGTCCTGCTACTATACTTCGGCGCGCATTAGTAAGAAGGAATGCGAGTCTGTCTCGAACTAATTCACGTCTCGCTGCTCTATCGTTTGTACCAGTCAGGGAATGTTTGTTGAACAGGAGCATGCCCTGTGTCAGTGCAGCATGTTTCTTCCTGACTCTAGACACGCTTGAGCTATACATTCTATACATTTGATGTACAGAAAATCCATTCCAGATTCCTTACCAATTGTATCACATCAAATCCTACTACACGGTCCAGCAGCATTAATGGGACCTGCGTCTATATTCGACGTCAACAAGCAAAAACAGGTCACAGACGGCAGATGGCAGCACTATCAAGGAATGGTAAAGCGTGTCGGGTGGACGCGGAGCACAGTGCAGTCGTTGCGTAATGTCCAAAAAGGCATGATAACTGGTTTTCGGGCCAAGGGTGAAAGCATTTCCGAAACGGCTAACTTTGTAAACTGCTCGCCTGCCGTCATGATTGAAGCATACCGTGCATGGTAAAATGACGCTAGTCAAGACCTGGGCCACGGCAACTATGGAACAAATGGTTCAAATGGCTTTGAGCACTATTGGACTCAACATCTGAGGTCATCACTCCCCTAGAACTTAGAACTACTTAAACCTAACTAACCTAAGGACGTCACACACATCCATGCCCGAGGCAGGATTCGAACCTGCGACCGCAGCGGTCTTGCGGTTCCAGACTAAAGCGCCTAGAACCGCTCGGACACTCCGGCCGGCTCAACTATGGAACACCACAGGCTATAGATAATTGGGGTGATCTACGGCTGCGGAGATATGTACGGGCGAATAGTCGTGCAGTTGTTGTGCAGTTGACAATCAAGATGAACCGTGGGTCCTCAACGACAGTGTGTTATGCACCAATGCTGACAGCTGATCGGCAACGAGGGCTGGAATTTTTCACGTCAGTGCCACAGATTGATGACCATTGAGTGGAATTTTCAGATGGATGACGTTCCACACTCCATCATACAGATGACCGTTGACGTATGGGCGCCGTGCAATACTTTGCGAACGCGTCCATGTCGGAGGAAGGAACATTACGTTCTGGACAACGTTTTCGTGACTTTCCGTGGGTGATATCGTTCTGGAAGGCACAATGGATCAGCATAAGTACGCATCTATCCTTGCGGCCATGTCAATCACGTAATTGCAGTTTGTTTTTTCCTCGGCATGATGACATCAATGAACAAGGCGATGCATCGTGTCACACAGTTCGCAGTGTATGTGCGTGGTTCTAAGAGCAACAGAATGAGGGTCCCGCACTCCAACGGCTACCAGTTTCCCCGATTTAAACCCGATCCAGAGTCTGTGAGACTTCGCTCCATGGATTCCTAACCGAGAAACCTAACACCTGGCCATGGCTCGACATCTCTCTCGGTTTCTAAACAATCTCATTGACTCTTTTCTGCACGTCCTAGCTGAGAAGGTGGCTATTCAGGTTTGTGATTGGTGGTCACGTTAATGTAGCTGGGCCGTGTATATCTGAAATCGTTGGTATTGTCACTCTGTGGATACGGTTCAAAAATGGCTCTGAGCACTATGGGACTTAAAAGCTGAGGTCATCAGTCCCCTAGAACTTAGAACTACTTAAACCTAACTAACCTAAGGACATAACACACGTCCATGCCCGAGGTAGGATTCGAACCTGCGACCGTAGCGGTTCCAGATTGAAGCGCCTAGAACCGTTCTGCCACTCCGTCCGGCTGTCGATACGGATTAGTCTACTTCTGTGCAATTTAAGTAATCGTTTAAGCATCTAAATTTGTGTTGGCAGAGAGTATTTTATACGACTACATTCTCAAGTCTGTTACTTAAAATTGTCTGAACAGCATGAGTTGTTTTCTTTGTTTGAGGATGAATCGTTGCCATTTGTTGTTCCTGACGCTAATCTGCATTCATGGAAATATCCGAGAGTGAAATGAGTCAAAACTATCGATTGGTCCAGTGCAGTCTATTTTTTAGTTTTTTATTTTCTTTCTTATTTCCTAGTCTAATTTTATTGGCTGGAGTCGTTTCCAGCAATTTTCCTTTCAATTTCTGACTTCTCGTCAGCTTTGTATTCTCTTTCCGCTTCTTTCTCAATTTTTCTACAAGTGACGTAGAACGGTTTTGCTTTCTCTCTTGATGCCTTGCTTCACCCTGAAGTTCTGTAGTCTCCTGGTTGCTGCTGCTTTCCATCGCTGCCACTAATTAATACTTCCGTGGAGATCGTGAAAGTAGTTTGAGCATGACCATTACCTTCATTTCTTTGTTAACATGTTTTAGTAACAGCTATCGTGGTTTCACTTATCCGTTCCTCTGGTGTTGGGTGGAGTGCTTCTTCCTGCATCGGTTGACGTTTACTTTCCCGCTGAGAACGGCTAAGGTGCCATATGTGTGTGTGTGTGTATATATGAATTCTTAAGGGAACAAACTGCTGAGGTCATCGGTCCCTAGACTTACACACTACTTAAATGAAATTAAACTAGAACAACACACACACCCATGCCATAGGGAGGACTCGAAACTCCGGCGGAAGAGGCCGCGCAACCCGTGACATAGCATCTCAAACCGCGCGGCCAGTATGCGGGGCAGGCTACGGTCCCTCGCCATGTTTGTTTGTCAGAATTGGGAAACAGCTGTTGCTATGTGTTTTCCCCTTTCCAGCACTGATCCTTTATGTAGCTCTCTTACATTATCCTTGGTATCTCTCCGATTGCTCCTCTGTTATTTCTTCGGAGCGTGTACCTATCTTTCCTAGTGGCAGTTTCTCTTGGAGTGTCACTGGAGGGACTTGCATGTGTCTTTTTTGTTATCTTGCTGCTAAAGTGGGATTTTATGGACTCTGTAGCTGTTCTCCTGTAATGTAGTTCCGCACCGGTCTCTATTGCTTTCAATCTTGCCAGCGTTGTCCGTCTTCAGGCATAACGTATGTTTCGTTGCTCCATTATTCAAGGTTGAGAAATCCTCGTAAAGTGAAATAAGGGATTGTTCAGTGGATCACGTGGGAGTGTTGCCTGTGCTGCCCGCTGCATTACTTGAGGGGGACACTTCCTGTGTCTCTTATGTTCTCCGGTGTTGCAGGTTATTTCGTGGAATGAACACCGCTGTAGATAATTTTCTGGAAGAAGTCCTGGCTCAATGCGCATGGGACATTGGGAGTACATTACGTGTATCTTGTAATAACACAGAAGAATGTAGGACGGGATTGCAGAGGTAATAGACATTCTTACTGATATCACATTGTAGTACTGAGTCTTTTATCTATTAGACTATATTTAGAATTAGATATTTTCTTATTCGTCCATATTTTAAAAGTACGTGTATCAAGTTCCTGTTGTCTAAATCTGGAGGAAGTTGAGCACTCTGACAGTTTTGAGTTCGGGATCGGCATTACTTACGTGAACGCTATTGACAGAGTCATCATGATGACGGAATCCATACCTAAATTAAGTTACCAGTGATAATGCGTCCAACGCTACAGGATTATGCACTTCTGCAAACTCACCGTATTCGTAGTTATCCATTCGAATAAAATCTACACTATCGCCTGAAAATATCATGAAGCCAGTGGTAAATTTCCATTCTTGAAAGTTGTACATGCCCTGTATTCTTGTCAAAGCCGAACCGCAAGATACCTTTTCAGTCAACCATGGACACAATTTATGGACACGGAGCAGAAATTTAGCTTCATAAACGTTACACAAAGGAGGAAGAACTAGACCGATTAATTACTTACAAGCTCGATGCTTTCACAAGTAACGTGATGTACACGTACAATTATGCTTATACACGTTAACAGTCAGCTACGCCACGGAGCGCCGTAGACCTTCTCCTCACGGACTGAGTACTCGCCCGTGGCCGACTGATGCTGACTGAGATTCCCAAGCACGACTCACAATTCATCCTCACAGCTTCAATTTCACCACTATCTCGTCTGATACCTTCCACACATCTCAGAAGATTAATTCACTGATAACAACGAATCCTGTCATGTTTGAAACCGACTGTGATTGAGAACTTGTGGCTGTCGTTTTCGTATCCTGTCGGTTAGAAACTTTTTCGTCCACCGTTTTTAACCCCTTTCTATATTCTTGTAGACACATAACACCAAATAGGGCAACCTCTTTAACCGGTAGAAAATGGGCACATGCAAACACGATAGTTTCTTTCCGCCATTATGTCACGTTTCCACATCCACCTATCGTAGTACATGGAATCCATGCAACAGACTTTCACACACACACACACACACACACACACACACACACACACACACACACTACTTGCCAACTGTGCCCTATGTCAGCCGCTGTGATAACATGGCCAGTTGGTACCAGTTTAACACCATCTAGTACGCTCGAAAGTGTCATTGTGCGTTGGTAAGGGGCTGTCAGTAGCTCGTGGTCTTGTGGTTAAACTTTAGATTCCCGGCCAGATCTTTGACTTTCTCCGCTCCGGACTGGGTATATGCGCTCTTCTGATCATCGTTGACGCTCAGTCGTCGAAGTGGTGTCAAATAGAAAAACATAACGGGGCGGAACATCACAGATGGAGTCTCCCGGCCAATGATGCCATACACACAGTTGTTTAAGGGGCTCCGGAACGCTCTATACTTGCAATGTTAAAATAACGCTTATAAATTACATCTTTCCTCACAAAGTATTTGAGGTAGGAAGTTGAACTTTTTACAGATTATTTATTGGAATATGGGCTACAACTTAACACAGGGATTTTACAAAATTTTAGTTCAGTTATTAAAGATGTTTTTTTTTTTTCAATTGTAATGAAAATCCACAACATTTTTTTGCAATTTTTTATTTATATATTCAAAAATATACAGTTTTTTGGAAAAAGGCTGTGTTAAATTATGCAGAAGGTACTGTGTAACATTTACTGAAAGTTTGAAACAAATATGTTTGGAAGATCCTTAGAAAACATGTAATTAGAATGAGAAAATAAAAGTTTTGGGAATTGAGCGACAAAGATTGGATTATCTTTTCAGTGCATTCCAGGTCCATAGGATGGATTATCTTTATCCTCTGCAAACTCCTCCTCCAGCTTCCTCTTGTTCCTCCTCCTGTTTACTCTTGCTTGTATTTCTAGACTCTTTACAGCCCTGTCTGCAGCCCGAAGGCGTTCCTTGTATAAAGCAAGCATCGCTCGTACCATGTTAGAACCTATCTTCATTCCCATATTTCTAAATACCTTGCACCTTACAATGTTGCCATCATTGAAAGTCGCAACAGCATCATACACACCAAAGTGAAGTGTTTCTATTCCAATAAATACAGTCTTGGGGATTCTCGACCATATAACACTATTTACACTTTCATTGGGGTTTTGAGTTTTTCCGTGAATACACTTATTCAACAGTTCAGGTGCTGCTAAGTCTCTGAAAATAGGTTTTATCACCTCCATTATTGCATGAGGCAGACTATGCTTATGAGTGTACACTTCACCAGTTAGCAATCCTTTGTTATATTTACACCAACTGTCTTCTTCTTTGGGACACAAGCTATGTTGGGGAATTTCATCGTCTTTATTGTTTACAGTAATAACACATACCTTTGGCTTTCCAACATTTCTCCTTTTCTTAAAAGCCTTCAGAGGGTTTCTAATAACTTTACTTTTACTCATTATTATACTTCAACAAAACAGAGACTCAAGAAACAGAATTAATTACGAATATTTTCGAGATAACGACAGAGTAAATAAACATGAAACAATCGACAATCACACCAGCGATATATATTGAACCATCACAGGTTAGCCACAACACATACTTTATCTCACATCACTAAAATGTACCTGACGAACACGGACGTTAATAATAACACCATTTGACAGCAGTTTAACAGCGCCACAGTGGGTCACGCCCATGTAGAACACATTTCAAAAAAATTTAAAAATAGTTGTAGTCTTCGAAATTGAATAAATTATATATCTATTAAAAGGTAATAGTCTGCAGATTCAGAAAACGCAAAAAAGTAAAAATTGAACTCTTCATGATTTTGAGCCTTTCCGGAGCCCTTTAAGGGTTTTGACTAGTATTTACCCAGGTGAGCTCCGGAAGGAGCCCAGCTTGCTATAGCCAGAGAGTACTGTCAGAGACCAAATACTCACAGCTACATACAGACCTCAGTGAGATGACCTTTGATGTCATCGTAATTTAAAAGTTGCTTTACTCTTCTGTGGGGTACAAAGAAGGAGCCTCCTAGAAGATTGTGAGCCTAAAGACTGAAGACAGGCACAATCGGGCGTACCCTGGAAACGGTGAAAGATTTCACCGGCTAATCCTTCTAACACCGATCAAGTTAAAGTCCAAAACCAAATTAACATCAAGATGCAAGGGCCTTTATCAAGACCACACCTTGTGACGATCTCGATAAATATTGAGGGATTCTCTAGTCATAAGAGTGTTTTATTAGCAGACATGTGCTATAAGCATAAATGCGACGTATTGTTGGTGCAGGAAACACACCGGGGAGCCACCAGCCACAGACCTAAATTAGCAGGAATGGATTTGGCCATTGAAAGACCTCACGATAAGTATGGGAGTGCGATTTTCATCAGACCCGGGCTCAACGTAATATCAGTCGCAATGACATAAGTAAATAACATAGAAGTACTTACCAATCGCGCCCAGAAGTTCTCTGTGACGTCTGTGTACAAACCACCAGATGTGAACTTTGTTTTCCATGAACCAAACAATTTTACAAATGACCATATTAATTTTGTCATGGGCGATTTCAACCGCCATGGTGAAGCACGGGGATATAATGAGACTGATGAGAATGGTGTACAGCCTGAATCCTGGGCTGATACTAACCACCTACAACTCATTCATGACCCAAAACAGCCAGCATCGTTCAACAGCAGAAGATGGAGAAGGGGATATAATCCTGACAACATCTTTGAGAGTAGGAAGTTGGCAGCACAGTGCATGAAGGTTGTTGAAGAACCTATCCCAAGTACACAACACAGACCCGTCGTTTGTGTTGTGAATGCCATGGTTAAACCAGAGGAGGTCTCTTTGCGAAGACGGTTTAATTTCAAAAAGGCAGACTGGCAGAAATTTAAAGAGCAATTGGACGAAGAGATTGAGAAAATCCCTCCTCGACCAGATGAGTATGGTAGATTTAGCGATCTTGTGAAAGGGATCTCAAGGAAAAACATCCCAAGAGGTTGCCGTACCCAGTACATCCAGGGTCTGACCGGCAGGAGCAAGGTCTTACTTGACAGGTACCAAAAGCTGTTCACTCAGGACCCCTTCAGCGAAGATACGATGGAGGCTGGGGAGGAACTAATGCAGGCTATTGCTCAGGATAAGAGATCACGGTGGTGAAAACTAGTCGAGAATGCAGACGTGCATGGAAATTACTGAAAAACTTAAGTGGGGACCCAACTGACCACCAGCAGAAGAACAACGGGGTAACAGCAAATCAGATTGCTAGCCAACTTCTGAAGAATGGGAAAACCAAAGGCAAAAGAGAAAGGGAAAGAGTTATGCGCCAAGAACAAAAAGATTGCGGACTCCTCAATGCTTCATTCACAGCAACCGAACTGGAAGACGCCATTCAGAGTATGAAAGTGAATAAGGCCGCTGGAACTGATGACCTTAGAACGGAGCAGATAAAACAGTTTGGGCCCAAAGCTCGAAACTTGTTACTACAAATGATGAACACCTGTATTAAAGAGCTGAATATTCCAAAACTATGGCGGCAGGGAAGAGTGGTGGCTTTACTAAAACCTGGCAAGGAGATAAAGGACCCCAAAATTTACAGACCAGTGTCACTTCTATGCCATCTCTATAAGATACTGGAGCGGATGATTCTCAACCGGGTGGCAGAAACTCTAATTGGAAAGCTCATAAAGGAACAAGCCGGTTTCAGACCAGGAAGATCTTGTTGTGGGCAAATACTTAATCTGACGCAACATATAGAAGACGGGTTTGAAAAAAAATTAATAACTGGAGCAGTTTTCATAGATCTTACTGCTGCATACATCACGGTAAACCACAGAAAGCTATTGCGCAAATTATATCACCTCACAGGGGACTGTAGGTTGACGATGGTTATTGGTAGTCTTCTGCAGAATCGAAGATTTTATGTCTCCCTAAATGGTAAGAACAGTAGATGGCGATTGCAGAAGAATGGGTTACCACAAGGAAGTGTACTTTCTTCCATCCTTTATAATGTGTACACTAATGACCAACCTATACCTCAAGATGCAAGACTGTTCGTATATGCTGATGACACAGCTGTGGTGGTCCAGGGGTCCAAATTTGATGCAACATCTGGAAATCTCTCTAGAGCGCTTGAAGAACTGGCTCAATACTACGACGCCAATCACCTCAAGCCAAACCCTGACAAAACCCAAGTACGTGCTTTCCACCTGCGCAATAGAGATGCTGGAGTTGAGCTCGACGTTACATGACAAGGTAAGAAGCTAAAGCACTGTCCAACACCTAAATACCTTGGGGTTGTACTTGACAGAACGCTTTCTTTCAAGCAGCATAGCCAAAACACCAAGGCTAAAGTCTGCTCCAGGAATTACATCATCCGCAGGCTGACAAACTATGAATGGGGAGCTCAACCATCAGTACTGAGAACATCAGCACTTGCTCTGTGTGTTTCTGCAGCAGACTATGCAGCGCCAGTATGGGAAGCATCTGCACATGCTAAACTGGTTGATGTAAGTGTAAATGAGACAGTGCGAATTGGTACAGGCTGTCTCAGACCCACACCAACGTGTAATTTGTACCTACTTGCTGGAATTGCCCCATCCAAGATCAGAAGGCAGGTGGCAGCAGACGCTGAGAGAACAAAGAAAGAAACAGATTCTCGACACTCACTGAATGGGCACGTCAGTCAGGCTCGGAGGCTTAAGTCTAGAAATAGCTTTATTGCAAGAACCAAGATCCTTGACGGTTCACAGGAAGATAATAGAGTCCGTAAATGGGAGAATGAACAAACCGCACTGCAGATAATACCAAAGGAGCAAATGGCACCAGGAAACAAACTTCCATATACAGTGTGGAGAACACTAAATAGACTGAGGGGTGGTGTACCCAGATGCAAAACTAATCTGTGCAAGTGGGGACTGCTGACTAACGATGACGACGTTCTTTGCGGATGCGGAGAGGTACAAGACGAGGCACACCTGTTCATGTGCCGACTACTGCCGGAGCCCTGCAGTTTTAGTGACCTGCTACAAGCCAACGACAAAGCCGTAGCGGTGGCTAACTATTGGAAAAAAAAATTATCTGGACACGGAAAAGTAAAGTACTCTTCTGTGCCCTCTAAATTACTCCCATGTCCACGTAATGTACGACGGAGTGCAGGAAATTAATGCCTCAGAATTCTTTATGAAGAAAACTCTTAAAGGTATAACTTCGTAGGCTTCCACGGACTGTGTCATTTTGAATAAAATGATTTTGACTACTGAGCCGCATCATTATAAGCTACTATAGAAATAAATTTCCGACGTTTCGACCGTCTTGCTGCGGTTCTCTTCAGGACGGTTCACTGTTGAATACCGGTGAACGTCTTCCTTTACATATTGTCTATTTTGATTATCTGGGGGTTGCCGACGAAACATAACTCGGATGTCGTTGGGCTGTTTGAAGAGTAGTTGCTATAAAAGGTGCCTATACGGTAGGTTAAGGCCTGTGCTATCCCAGCGGCTGACTGGAAGGCTATTAGATCACTGGCAGGAAGCAGTATACCAACCGGCTGTTGTCTGTGCTAGTCTGGTAACTGATTGGCAGGCAATCTCTCGTTGGTGACTGAAACGCAATCGGCGGCTTATACCCTCGTTTTCCTACAGCGAGACGTTAAGGCCACATGGCAGTTCTCCCGCGGCCACTGTGTACGCGCTGATGCTGACTGGAGAACACAGATGCTGGAATCGCTGGGAGCCAGGCCTTAGGTAACTAACAGCCATCATACCTGTTCATGTTGTTAGGACGTTTGATTTTTTCACTAGCCTCTTTTATTTTCCGTAGTTGCATCCACGGCTGACGAGGAAGCAAGCGAACTTCTTGTAGACTGATAGAGTGGCGGCATTCCTGGTTGTATTCTGCTACAGCTGATTTGTTGCTCTGCAGCGAACTCCATGTTGGTAAAAGCGGGAGAACTGCTAGCACTCGCGTGTCGGAGCATGAACGTTATGCACGACTGGGAAAGAACGATCACCATCAGCAGAACACCACCATCATCCGGCAGTGAACCGGCCCGAATACAACCACAGCAGTTCGGTGGAAAATTCGGCAATTTAGTGCTTTTGTACTTTATAACATCGCGAGCCAAGGCCCAAAATTATTTAATTAATAACTTTAGAGCTCTTTTAATGAAACAAATGTTGTTAACATTCTACACCTTTATGCTTCATGTTCACATATTTATGTCTGAAGTTAGTCATACTGGTGACAAACACATTTCAGGCATGGATGTGTGTAATGTCCTTAAGCTAGTTAGGTTTAAGTAGTTCTAAGTCCAGTTGACTAATGACCTCGGATGTTAATTCCCATAGTGCTTAGAGCCATTTGAACCAAACGAGAGACAAGTTTGTTGACACCGTGACGGTAGAATATTTGAACTTGGTTGCCGGGATCACAGCCTCGCCTCTGCTTGCACCTCTCATCATGATCAAAGCCAAGTCCTCGAAGGTGATCCTATGGTTTGGAACACTCGGTTACATCACGCTGTTTCTAACTCGCCGACATAGTTACACCTCCACGTTACTGGCTACAATTAGGAGCCCTCTTGTAGCAGAGCGCTGCAAATATGAAGAATGGAGAATAAAAATGTGGAATGTTACCAAATTTTGTTTCATTAAAGAAAATTAAGACTTTTCACATACAAAATTCGGAGCTATAACACTACTGGCCATTACAATTGCTACACCAAGAAGAAATGCAGATGATAAACGGGTATTCCTTGGACAAATATATTATACTAGAACAGAAATTTGATTACATTTTCACGAAATGTGGGTGCCTAGATCCTGAGAAATCAGTACGCAGAACAACCACCTCTGGCCGTAATAACGCCCTTGATACGCCTGGACGATGAGTCAAACAGAGCTTGGATGGCGTGTACATGTACTGCTGCCCATGCAGCTTCAACACGATACCACAGTTCATCAAGAGTAGTGACTGGGGTATTGTCACGAGCCAGTTGCTCGGCCACCATTGACCAGACGTTTTCAAATGCTGAGAGATCTGGAGAATGTGCTGGCCAGGGCACCAGTCGAACATTTTCTGTATTCAGAAAGGCCCGTACAGGGCCTGCAACATGCGGTCGTGCGTTAACCTGCTGAAATGTAGGGTTTCGCAGGGATCGAATGAAGAGTAGAGCCACGGGTCATAACATATCTGAAATGTAACGTCCACTGTTCAAAGTGCCATCAATGCGAACAAGAGGTGACCAAGATGTGTAACCAATGGCACACCATACCATCACGCCGGGTGATACGCCAGTATGGCGATGACGAATACACGCTTCCAATGTGCGTTCACCGCGAAGTCGCCAAACAAGGATGCGACCATCATGATGCTGCAAAGAGAACCTCGATTCAACTGAAAAAATAACGTTTTGCCATTCGTGCACCCAGGTTTGTCGTTGAGTACGCCATCGCAGGCGCTCCTGTCTTTGATGCAGCGTCCAGGGTAATCGCAGCCATGGTCTCCGAGCTGATAGTCCATGCTGCTGCAAACGTCGCCGAACTGTTCGTGCAGATGGTTGTTGTCTTGCAAACGTCTCCATCTGCTGACTCAGGGATCGAGACGTGACTGCACGATCTGTTACAGTCATGCGGATGAGATGCCTTTCATCTCGACTGCTAGTGATACGAGGCCGTTGGGTTCCAGCAACGGCTTTCCGTATTACCCTCCTGAACCCACCGATTCCATATTCTGCTAGCATTCTAAGGAGATCGACCAACGCGAGCAGCAGTGTCGCGATTCGATAAACCGCAATCGCGATAGGCTACAATCCGACCTTTATCAAAGTCGGAAACGTGATGGTACGCATTTCTGCTCCTTACAGGAGGCATCACAACAACGTTTCACCAGGCAACGACGGTCAACTGCTGTTTGTGTATGAGAAATCGGTTGGAAACTTTCCACATGTCAGCACATTGTAGGTGTCGCCACCGGCGCCAACCTTGTGTGAATGCTCTGAAAAGCTGATTATTTGCATATCACTGCATCTTCTTCCTGTAGCACATCTTCGTGGTGTAACAATTTTAATGACCAGTAGTGTACTTTTCAGCTGACCTTCGTATGCGTCAGCTCCATCCAGATTTCTTCAGCCTCAGAATTCGAAATTAGAATGCCTGCTGGAAATGTTAAACAACTGACGGGGCGGAAGCGCACTCTTTAAAAGGTCCAAAGGTGCACCACAAGACCCACACCGCAGGTTCCATGCGAAGCCGAGCCGATGGTACGCTAAAACACAGAGGTAGGGGCAGCAGCCGACGTCAGAAATAAGTCGCGTCACTAAAATAGCAGCGTAAGCTGGTAAGCGGATTCGCGGTTTCGGGAAGCGGACATTCCGACTTCACCGCTGCCGGCAACCAGCAGCGGAACGGACTTCATTAAGTCTCCAGGTGTCCGAGCAAAGCGCCTCGGCGAGGAACTGGCCGGACCAATAAGCATGCTTATATTCACGTAGCTGCTTTTATCTTCTCCTTCATGAGTTGTTTTATTGTAGTATTTTATTTCTTGTCGCATGATGCGATTTCAGATGTAGCTCTTTATTTGTGGAAATAATTATTCCTATATTCTTCTGTGAGCTCTCCCCTTCCCAATTTTCCTTCACGCTTCGGAATAATATTGAAAATAATACCTGTAAAATAGTTAGTTAGTTACTTAACTAATTACATGTTTTCCAAATCATCTGAACGACTCTTCTATGCAAATGACATTAAACGAGTGAGTTTACGGGATATGTATACCTGATCAGTGTATAAAGTGATGAGCACATTGTTTTCTTAGTTTGACTCGTGCAACTACACTACAATATTGTTTTCCCAGGAGCCAGTTTTTCAGCAGGAGTTCGCGTATGAAATAGAATGACTTATCCAGGAAAAATTATTTTAGATTAGATTTAAAATTTGCGTTCCTATCTTCTGATGATTTTTTTATTTGGTAAGGGATCTGAGATTTTTGTTGCTGCATGTTGAACTCCTTTCTGAGCCACTGGCAGCATTAATAACGGGTAAGGAAGGTCTTTTCTTCCTCCAGTGTTGTATGTACGGACTTACTGTTCTCGTATAGTGAAGGCACATTTAAAATGACTAGCTCCTCGAAAAGGTACCTGCAGGACGCCCTTGGGGACGTAGCCTATTATTCACACTGCTAGCTTTTGTACATTCGATATTTCCTTTGTAAATGGCTAGTTACCCCAGAAAAATATTCCGTGAGACATTATCGTTTTTAAGATAAGCAATCATACGAAGAGAAAAAGTAGCTGAATTTAGTTGTTCAAGATGGTTCCTAATATGCTTCTTCGAGTTCAATTTTTCATCAATATGTACATCTAAAAATTTTGAGCTTTCTACCCTATTTACTGACTCGTGCTCAAGTGCTTCATTAGTTAGAGGTATAGCTATTTGTTGTACATAAATGAATATAGTGTGTCACTTTCTGAAAATTTAGCAGGCGTCCATTCCTGCGATCTACTTAATAATTATTTTGGATACACCATTTCCAATCTCTTGTTCTGCTTTCTTTCAGTGGCATCGTCTGAAAAATGTACGAATTCTGCTGTTTGTATGTCGAATAAATGGTTAATCTCATAGACAAGTGATAGGTGTGAATCCAAATGTAAATCCTGTGTGACTCCATGTTCAACGTCTTCTCAATCACTGAGATCTTCTACACTTCCAACATTGAATTATTCAGCACAACTTTTTCTATTCTGTTTGTTAAGTATGCTTCAAACCAGCTGTAAGTAAGGCATCAGTTCCATAAAACTTGAGTTTTTATAAGAGAGTAACATTAGCTGCACAATCAAACGCCTTCTAAAGACACAAAAAATGCCAGTTGGCCATATTTTATTATTTAATACATGTACTATTTGGTGAGTCAACGTATAAACAGTATTCTCAGTCGAGTACTCCTTCTGGAATCTAATCTGTAATTGCACCAAGTAAATTTTTTCTAATCAAGTGTGAGGCTACTCTTGAGAACATCACTGTTTCGATTATTTTTTAAAAATGTCAGTGGAGGAAACTAGGCAATACTTGTTTAAGTCGTTGTCAACTTTTTCATGAAGAGATTTAACAGATGCATATTTTAAGTTTGCAAAATTTCTTGAGCCACTGATGCATTACATATGTCACTAAGACATTACAAATGAATTTGGAACAATTTTACAGTGTTCTGCTCGAAATTCCCTCAACACCATATGAGCTTCTGTGTTTTTGAATTTTTATAATTGCATTAATTTCAATGAAGGAGGTTGGTGCTACTCCTAGTTACTTAAAGTTTAGTGGAGTGACGTTTTCAATATGTTTTCTTGCTTCTTCAAATGTACAATTTAATTTTATTTCTGCCACAACATTTAGAAAGTGTTGAAAGTAATCGCACCTTATGACTCAGCAGTCATAATATGGTCATTTAGTTTAATTGTTATGCTATCTAGTATCTGACTGACTGTCCTGCCTCCTGTTACAAAAGATTCGACGTAGTTTCAGTCTTATTACCGGGATTATTATTCCTGTGAGGTTGTACGTACTTCTTGACATTTTAATGTCTTGCTTAAAATATTATTGTTTTTTCTTTTTTTCTGTAGTATGTAAGTAATGCGCAATGTTTATTTATCCTGGCCTTTACATAAATTTCTCTCTACCTCTTACGTGAGATTTTAATTCGCTTAGTTATCTGCAGTTTACTGTTCTTTTTTTTTAATGGAATTTCTGGGTAACATATTACGAAAGGAACTTACAAACATAGACGTAAATACGGGATGAATTGAATCTGACATTGGCATCTCTTTCCATATATACCTCACCCTATACCACCTCTTTTTACTTACTCTTAAAACATTGTATCCTGTTCCCTTTAACAAGTCTCACTGCTTTGTATTAACCTGTCTCAGGACTCTGAGGTGCTATATTGATTAATTCCATCAATTTTGAATAATGATCTGATTGGGTACACATTAATTTTTTCAGCCTGATAACTGCGTGTATAATGTTGTGTCGTACTATCTTGCTGTACACTACTTGCAAAAGTGACTACCCAAATTAGATTGAAACTGCAAAATAATGACTCTAGCACATTTCTCACTTACGTATCCTTTATTATTCTAGAATGTGTTGAGTGGAATTCACAGTCTAATGAGTACAGAATATGGACTGAGAGTAAATCGAAGGAAGGCGTCAGTAAGAAGTAGCAGAAATAGGAAAAGCGAGAAATTTGAAATCAGAAATGGAGATTACAAAGTAAATTAAGTTAATTCCGCTAAATGGGCAGCACAATAGCCCGTGATGGACGGAGTAAGAGGGCATGAAAAGCAGACTAGCACTAGTAAAAGGGCCTTCTTGGCCATTAGAACTTCACTAGTATGAAACATTGAACTTAATTTGAGGAAGAAATTTCTGTGAATATATGTTTGGAGCACCGTATGGACTGTGAGAAAACCGTATCAGCAGAAAATCTAAATATTTGAGGTGTGGTGCTATAGATGTTGAAAGTTACAGAGACTGATGAAGTAAGGAATGACAAGGTTCTCTGAAGTACGGGCGAGAAAAGGAATACATGGGAAACACTGAGAAGAAGAAGGGACAGGATGGTAGGACATCTGCTAAATCGTCAGGGAACAACTTCCATGGTGCTAGAGAGAGGTGTATATGTAAAAACTGTAGAGGAAGAAAGAGATTATAAAACTTAAATCAAAACATCCACAAACCGCCGTTTCTTATTGTTTGGAAGGTAGTTCAGTAATCTATACTTCGCTCTTATGGAAATAGATTTCAAGAGGACATAATTATTTAGATGTCAATGAGGGAATGCTGTTAATTCTTTAAGTTGGCTTCAAACACACAGAAGAACTGATTTATAGGAAGAGAAGTAAACAGATTGTTCGTATATAGGACAGCGACGTCACTATTTGACTTTATTATACAGGAAGACTTAGAGAGAATGTCTATTTGGCGTAATGTATGGCAGGTTTCTCCAAATGTGGAAAAACGTACGTTAATGGCAGATTAGCAGGAAAAGCAATCTTGATGTGCTGCTTGACCCAATCACATTGATTAGATACCTACATTTAACAGTACAGAATGATGTTAAATGGAATGAACACGTAAGGTTAGTTGCAGCGAACGTAATTAGCTCAGCTGGGTTTCTTGGAAGATTTTTGTGGTTCACGTGTAAATGAGACCACTTACTGATCACTTGTGTGAGCCGTTTTAGAGTACTGCTCGATCACTTCGCGAAACGAGAAGTTTTAATATCCCATACTCTATATTAGCAATGAGAAACATCTGGATGAGTCAGCTCACACGAGTATCTGAATCTCTCAAATATGTGAAATGCTTTGGTGGCAATCACATCTTTAAAAGGCCGTTTTTTCTTTATAGTAGCCAATATCCTTGACTACCTACTACTATTGTTAAACACATCTCATTATCTGAAAGCATAAATTTTAGATAAAGAGTCCGTAGATTCTAAAACACAATACAGGAATAGACAAGTAGACGATGTACTGTGCTTGTGTACAGGAACAGATATACCAACAGGCAAACAAATTTTTGCAAAATTTAAATTCACACCAAAGTAACATTAAGTTTATATTGGAGTTAAGAGAAAAATCATCCAAGTTATTGGATATAGCAATCAAAATTAGCAAGCAAAAGAATTTATTTAAGGTATCGCGAAAAATAACTTTTACAGACACAGTAATAGCTGCACAGTTCCCAGCACCTTGCGACACAGGGAAGTGCAGCCTTTCACTGCATCGTACACCATCCCTTATGTATCCGAAATACGGACGTATTTGAAAACTAAATAATAGCAATTAATGACACAGTTTACAGTAATGGTTACAGGCCTACCATTAGCAGAAATAAGAGACAGAAAATAACAGCACATTTGTATCCTTCTCAGAAGAACTTAAACACACAGTCAACGTGCTATGTGCAGGTAGGAATTCAGAGATACTTGCCAGAAAATTAAAATCCAGGAAATGTATATCAGCTTACTATACTACGAATACTCTGTTCAACAATAAGGAAAAGATTCCACCTTTAGAACAGAATAGAATTTATAGGTTTTCTTGCAATTTACTTAATAGGCAGACTTCACAGTGTGCAGGTCTCATTTTTTTTGCTGTTGTAGCTTAAAATAGTGTTGTATAAGTCTGCACGTTTTCGTGGCCGTTGTCATTGGTGATAAAATCTGAAAAGTTATACAGGATCAAATTCCTCTGCAAACATTTTCATTACTGACGTTTCTATCTTCCTGCCAGGTTCATCTTCACAGTTCCACTGGCGTCCCAAGATGGATAAACACTGTCGATGGACGCGTTCATTTATTAAAAGCTATTTTCCTGTTCCTATTCGGAGAAGTACTGTTGATGGGTAGAAATCTTTGGGCTGCTATTGGTGGGCCGTAGTCATTGGGAAATACTGAAAACAGATACTGACAGAGGGGAAACCCAAAATCTTAATACTGCAGTGTCGCTTCAGCTCTTTGCATAGCTGTTTCTGTCTATCGCTTGCTGTGGCTCTGTGTTTACTTCCCCGATTGCGGAAATCTATAGCCGTCACCTCTACTGACACTGTAGTCATTCTTTGACATTTCAGCTGCTTCAATGACTTTCCTTCCCTAAACAGCACTTCCTCTGGATAGATCATGAATGTTCCTGAAATCGGTAACCTAATCACATCTTCTTGCTGCTCCGTTACCGCTGGCGTCACCTTATCTCTTGAATTGTGTGGCACTCTTCCTCACAAACGCGTTCGTTTACTGTTCTTCTAGTTCCGTCGATATATACTTTTCGAAAATAACTTTTCGGATATTTTTCACAATCCTCAACAAAGCGTCCGAGCACTCTATGATACACGTTAGTATGTGTGATATCTCTAGTTCTCCTAGGAAGACTTTCTTATCGATTTGTTTAAGTTAGAACTGGGATCTACTAGAGTCTACAAAATATAAGCGTAATTGGTCAGCAACTGGTCCTTCATTTTCAGGAGTACGTCAGTAGCCTCATATGTCCTGTTCTAATCCTAGATTATATCTGGATTTTAAATCTCTGCTTCGTAATGCTTCAGGTACGAAGTATGAGAGTCTGGATGTAATTATTTACTGTACTCTCACTCGTTAAGTAAACTGACGAACTGTGAATTGCCCGTTGGTTATTTGTAGTGGAAGTTGTTGCTTCTTTTTCTTATAATCAATAGAATGTCACTTTTCTTTTTAGCAATTACTGTCATTGATTAGAGTTTGAACTGAAGGTATTCTCTTACTCTTTAGCCTACTGGTGAGGTCAAGCAAAACCATCGCTCATATTCACTGTTTGGCATTTTAAAAATTTAATTTTCGATTGTTGTATGAAATATTTCCTGAAACGAACTATTTACGGCACATATCCTAGTGGCTGCATAGACTGTAGTCCCAAATATGTTCTTAGTTATGTTGGCTGCAGAAAGGCGACTGTGTTTCTAAATGGGAGATAGCGTTGTATAGTATGGTTTGTTGAAGTAATGGTTTGCATATCGCTGGCAGAAAAATGACTTTAGGAGTCAGAATCAGTACTCAAACGATTATCAAGTTCAAAAACTGACCCTTTACTGCGGCAGCTAGTTACAATTGCTTCTATCCTGGTGTCTGTCAGTAATTTCCAGCAGTCGATCAATCCATGGAACTTTCTACCAGCAAGAGTTCGTGAGAATACCAATGAAACACTATCCAGTTCTTAACAATTCATGGATTTAAAATGAAATTAATTTTGTAACGACGCACAAGTATAACATTACAATGGATTCAAAAATGGTTCAAATGGCTCTGAGCACTATGGGACTTAACTTGTGAGGTCATCAGTCCCCTAGAACTTAGAAACCTAACTAACCTAAAGACATCACACACATCCATGCCCGAGGCAGGATTCGAACCTGCGACCGCACGGCCACCACAGTAACACCACGGCCAGTAACAATGGATTCTACAAAGCATAATAACGTCGGACGATAAAATATACAGATTCGTTTCCGTATTCAGTCGATCAATACATACAAAACAATTAACATTTAGAAGAAAATTATATTAACATTCAGACTCATTTCCGATTTACATACATCTTGCAATTACAAAGTTCATTGCCTCAGGTGCCATAGTTCATATAAGAAATGTAATAACAGAATAATAAGATAGAAAGGTTGAATTAAAAAGCTGATAAGGCGTTTTCTCTTCACCTACGTTACACGATAAATAGAAAAAAAAGGGTGTGAGGGAACACTTGTACTTCGGTGAAAGTAGAAATTTATTAACTTAATGATTTTTAGACGAGAAATTTTATTTTACTCGCACTTATTCTGCTTGATGTCCTAGAAAAGGAACCACCTCTTTAAGAACATGTATAAATGAGAGCTGTAGGCGTCATTCGACTGTGCGCCACGTATAGGTGAAGCAGCGGGCGCCCAGCAGTGCGGCCACCCAATGGCCGCTGCTGTCGCGCGGGTTGCCTTCTCATCAGTATGCTGCACGCACGCTGGGCGCCACTGATTGCCGCCACCCGGCCGTACGTCCGCCGGCGGTGGGCGGGAGCCGCCGAGCTGCACCGACAGCCACCGAAGGGAGCCGAAGTCTCCTCGAGAGGGAGAGGCAACCGGGCCGGCCGGCCGGCCTGGGCTCATTGCGTAGCCCGCACACGTTGTGCCGTTATTACTTTTGTTTCCGCAACTACTCGGCCGGCCGCGACCCGCCGTAGAGGCATTCGCTCAAGCTCGCACACACGCTTCAACACACACACTCACACAGAGAACACTTGCGAGCACTCTCGTGTTCTCTCACTGTGCACGGCGCACGGCTATACGGTTGGTAACGGAGGTGGGCGCGAGGCCACGAGGGCCTAAATATTTATTTGATATTTCGTATGGAGAGCTGGTCCCGCGATTTCCTGTAATTTTCTCGGCAATGGCCAGCCACCTTGGTTCACGCCGTTTCGCGTTTGCCACCACTGGACGTTATTAGAACTAAGTCGTTACACGTAACGGTCGAAAATTACGCCACTTTTCATAGCCAGCAAACCTCAGACCGCAGTAATATTTGGAAAACAGTGTTTGATTCGAACGATATGAAGCAGCTGTCGACGTACGACGAAGAATTTACATCTCTGTTACTCTCCGGTCCGATATCACGATCTATTTCTCTTACATATTGACGTAATACGTTCACGTAACAACTGCAGTCCCTCTTCCGTCTTTGTTGTTTCTTAGTCTTTCATTATTCCTTCAGTTTCTCCACATGTGGTTTCTTCCTTTTTCCTGTGTATACTGTTCCTTACACCTTAAATTTTGCCTTGAAAGGTTGTTAAATTTGATATTTTATTTCCAAAAGGTTTCTTTCTCTTAGTTGAGATTACTTGGTGCTGTTACCTTCAAGATCTCTTATTTCTTCTGTCCCCCATGATAATATTTCTTTCTTTTTCCAGAAACACTCGAATATTCTGGTATTTTCCGTATATTGTAGTAAATCTCTTCATGCTTCAAATTTCCCAACGAGTTTTAGTTTATATTTTACCCATTAATTTTCATAATAATACGCCTTTCAAGTATGTCTATTCTATCCAGCTTATAGTTCATCGTCAAGCATTCACATGAATATACAAATTATCTTCTTACTATGCGCCATAATGCTTTGGTTTCGTAAACCTAGAGCTGAATTTCTTGTGGCGGGTCTTCGTGTTGTCAAGATTGTTTCAGATATGCTGAAGAAGTCTCGCTTGGGAAACCCTTACACTTTCTTCATGCAGTCCCAATCCCTCTTCATGCGATTTCCATATTTTTGGAGTCCAGATATACATTCGTGGACACCAATTTTTTTCGGAAGAACACAGTTGCACGCCTGGGTACAATCACCGTTCCGTAGGCAACCACAGAATTTTTCCATGAAGGCCATAAGGCCATCTAGTCTCAGACAGGGATAAATGTATTAACATTATTCTTTTGAAATAATAAACAGCTTGCTTACTTTCTTATATCTGTCTCATATACAAGGAATGTCCAGGAGGAAAGGAAGCAGTTGCAGTCAGAGCTGTATATGAAGAATAATTGACTAGCTGGTATCAGAGACAGTTGCTGAAGGAGAAACATCACTAGAACATATGAAATCATGAGGACCGGGTCTTGCGAACGAAACCGGTAGACAAGAGCATGCGAAGGACACATAAATATAAATTCTATGAGGTGAGTGTCATTATCGGGACGAGGTTGCGAACCTGATGCTATATTCTCTCGTAACGTTTCAGGTGAAATGTCTCTCCTGGTGAGATCGTAGTTCTGATGCTGGCACTGAGCCACCCAGTGTTCTCTTACGGACTCTGGCACAATGATTATCTTAAGTACAGAGAAAAAGAAATACTTCATATCTACAAACCTTACAGTCGAAAGAATAATATGATACAGCAAACAATATTCGACAGTGGTATTATTGTAATAATACGGTTTGTAGTTGTGGTAAGTATTAACACAGTTTCACTTATGAAAGCGTGAGTATACGAGTATACTGACAATGTCGGCCCCCAGATACTCCATGAATGTTGAGTCCCAGTTCTTACGTAAAATGGCTTACCATCTTAAGCATACAAATGTTCGCAGATGAAAGCTATATTTATATTTACTTGGTTACTTGATAGGTGTTTATTATAGCTTTAATAAATGAATTCAGCGCCGCGTACTACTTTTGTCAAACTATTGTTTCAACTATTCTCGAATTTATGTTTGCATATTGCAGCCTACATTAGATAATAAGACTGACGCAGTCTGCAAAACAGCGACAGGAAAAAAAACTTTAGTGTCAAAATTACATAAAATATTAAGGATCGTGAAGTGAATATTTTGAGATCAGGCACCCATGTTTATAATGAAAAGACAAGGAGGATACTTGAGGTACTCTGGCAAAACTTTTTTTGTGCATATGTCTTGCATGCACTGAAAGTTGTGGCCGTCACTTCAGCAGAAGCAAGAAAGCTGTTTCCGTAAGAGGCAGGCTGTGTGTTTGTCAATAAAACAGTAAATATTCTTCTTCGATCTTCAGTACCTTGTCTCAGGCGTACTGACTTTAAAATCTCCTGCCGTAAGTATATTTGCGTTCCAGTTTCGTATATCATAGCTTAATTCGAAAATACTTATTCCCGTCACTCGTTGACATATTCCATTTACTATGTGTATATATTGTTTCTTAAGTGATGCTTTTAGATATGAAACCCAGAAGAATGAAAACACATGTGTTGTAGGTGACTTACGGAGAACATGAAACAAGGAGGCATCAACAATACAAAACGCCGTTAATAGCGTCTTAAGTACACAGCATGAGAAACTGCTTAGGTTCCTGGTGCACTTCTATTCAGCCAGACGACCAGACCTGCTTTCTTTTCGTTCACTAAATACTGATACAATATACCATTATAAATTTATTAGGAATAACCTGTAGAACTGAGGGAAGCTGCCTATTATCGAGGTGTGTCCTCATTCGCTCTGATTACAATGACGTCGCCCCGAGACACTGACGCATTGGGAGACTTCTGGAAAACGGTCGTCCAGTGTCTGATAATAATTCATGGATTTTATTCAGAGCAGGAAGCAAGGTGTTTACGTAAACTCAGTCGGTATCATCCTATGTGCTCACTGCTAAGAAGATAAAGTGCTCTGGAGGAAATAGATGCGGTGGTGAGAGCAGAGTGACCATATCCTTCAGTCACTTCTACCTTCTGTGCAACTTCATTTTTATTTCATAATTTCTCAACAGATTTTTGAAGACAACAGTTGGCTCACGTGGGAACGTCGGAAACATCGTGCCCCATGACCTAGAAACATATCACTAGCGAAGTAATCCGATGCCTTGCCCATGAGGCATTGAATTTTCACTCCGACCCACACTACATCTGCGTCTACATCGACATCAGAACTCTGCAGACCACCGTGATCTGCATAACAGAGTGTACGTCCCACTGCACCAGTTATTGGTGTTTCTTTCTATTCCATTCACGTATAGAGTGCGGGAAGAATGACTCTTTTAATGCCTATATACATACAATCTTATACATACATACAATCTTATACATACATACAATCTTATACATACATACATACAATCTTATCCATAAGATCCCTCTGTGGGCGATACGTAGGGGGATGCAATGTGTTCCTATGGGAAGCACTGAAAGTCAGTCGTTGAAACCTTGTTGACAGAAGTTCTCGGGATAGTTTACGACTATCTCTAACGATTCTACAGTTCAGTTCCTTCAGTACCTCTGTGACACTCTCCCAGGGATTAAACAAATCTGTGACGATTCGTGCTGCCTTTCTCTGTAAATGTTCAATATCCCCTGTTAGTCCCATCTGGTGGTCACACACACATAAGCAATATTCTAGAGCTTGTCGCGCGAGTGATGTATATGCAATCGGCTTTGCACAACATTTGTACTTTTCCAGTATCCTGCCAATAAACCGAAGTCTACTACATGCTTTACCCACGGCTGAACCTAGGTGATCATTCCATTTCATATCCGTACAAAGTATTACACCTAGGTATTTGTGTGAGCTGGCTGATTCCAACTGTGACTCAATTATATTATAGTTATAAGATACTAAGTCTCCTTTTACGGTATGTTAAGTGCAAAATTTTACATTTATGAACATTTACAGCAAGTTGCCAGTCTTTTCGCCACTTTGAAATCTTATGAAAATCTGAGTAAATATGGATGCAGCTTCTTTCGGACGGTACTTAACTAAGGATAGCTACATAATCTGAAAAAAGACTGATTTTACTATTAATATTGTGTGCTGGGTCATTAACATACACTATGAACAGCAAGGGTCCCAGCAGACTCTGATTCATGAGAAAGATCGTGTGTCTCTATTACAGTAGCTTACTGTAATTCATTGACCTCTGGTTTTTCCCTTCCCAGTATCTTATACTGTTCCTCGAGGTTTTACATGCAGTTGACCACGAAGATATGTCCTGCAGTCATAGATTCCTAGTAAATCCTGGACATTGACTATCACCTCATGCTTCCCTTCATTCTTGGGTCCACAGACCTAAAAAATTGGTGATAATGGACTCATTTCACTCCTCCTATTGTCTCATGAAAACGCTTCATATTAATCATCAATTTAACGGCAATGGTCAGTATCAAGCGAGCAGAAACATGTGTTCACACATGACTTCAGCAGATCGTACATTCCACAAAAACAGAATCCGTAAATTCACTCCATGTCCATCGACATATCAGTCGATTATAAGTGAACAAGTGAGACATAAAATAGGATGCCAGATCTAACTGTACTTTTTGTTGTAAAAGTGCGTATCCCTGAGCCCGACAATTGCTTTTTATGGTGACTTAGAACGAGACGTCCACAGCGGTGGGATCGACTTTTTTAAACCATCTACACGGTTATGTATATCCGAAGTATGACACGTTGCAGCTATTCATCCTGATGGACCCTCATTTGCGAGTAAGTGACGAAGAAAAATTTCGGAATTTAGAGTGACACTCAATAGCGTTAGAACAGATACGTCGACTAGACTGGTTGTGTGATGTAATGGATAGGACAGTAGCTGCACGTGAATGAGGTTGCGGGTTTGACTCTCGATAGGTGCAGTAAATTGTTTTTATTTCGAAATCTTTATTCATATGATATTAATCATCATTCTTATTAAATTAACTGATTTAAAAGTAATTTTTTATTTGCATTCGTTTGTCACGTCCTTTTCATTCTAATATCAACTTTTTCATTCTCTCTCAATATCTTCGATTCATTCTGTTCCCAGTTGAAATCTTTGTTCACGTATTTCAATTAATGTTATATATTAATTTCTATGTAATTTCTTATACCTTATTACTGCATGTTTTCGTTGCATTGTTGGGTTCTTTATATCTATTTCGCATTTTGTTTGAATTAGGTTACACTTATAAACTCTTCTTTTTTCTAAACCTTCATCTGCGTTATTTTGTCGACAGTGCTATAAATATCTAGGTTATGTTTTAAACATTGGTATGACGATTAGCAAGCAAAAATTGCAAATCTCTTAACGAAAAATACGTTTTTCACACCACTGCACAGTTAATAATCATATAATGTGCCCTTTTTGTTTTTTTTAACTGATGTATCGGAATTATCAGGTAATTCTATATTATAGCAAATAAATATAATTAAATTCACATCCACAAACATTCCGATTCGAAGAAAACTGAGGTAGATAAAAAATGAAACAAATGTAAAAAGTTAATAAGGTGATTAAAATAATGTAACAAACGAAATTTCATTTAAATCAATCAACTGAATAAAATAATGATCAAAGTCATTTCGTAAAGATTTAAAAATAAGAACAGTTTAATGCACCTGCCAAGATTCGAACCCACAAGCTCCTGTCTATGAAGCTATTATCCTATTACATACACCACTCAACAAACCTGCGTACTTAAATTTTTCTTAGCGTTAGTGAGTATCAGGCAAAATTTTGAGATTTTTTCCGTCCGTTAGTCGCAAATGAGGACTCACCTGGGTAAACAGCTGCAGGCTGTGATATTTGGGATCTTAACCTACATCACCGTATATTTGGTTTCAAAAAGTCGATCCCACCGCTGGGGATCTCTCCTAGTTTGTCGTATGGCACGTCAACTTACACTACGCAAGTTTACAATACTATGTGTCGTTGCAAGTAAAACCTAAGAGTTCCATATGCGTGAATACATATACATGCAGGCTTGCTAAGAACCATTCGGTTAACATTTGTAAGTAATGTCAAATATACCATTTTTGTAGGATAAGAACCGCAGCGGAACCTCGATTTCTCTCCCACCAACTGTCTAGTGGTAGGAAAAATGTTTACTGATTTGTACTGCTACGAGGTGAAACTCATAGTAAGCATATTATATTTTTACGAGCCGTGGTTCAAAACAGAGAGATGCTTGATCAAAGAAAAAGCTAAACTGGCACTTAAACGATAAAATCAGCTTCAAATCCAAAGTCGTTCTATAATATTTCCAGCTTTACTGTAAAAATAAATCTCAATATATCGAAAATATTTTTAATAATTAGAGCGTTAACTAGCAATCTGTTGATACAGCAGAAGTAAAACATCTTAATATATAAAACTTGTGGTACCAGAGAATAGAAGTTGCCATATTAGTTAATGTTGTTTTAATAAGCAATGGCACAAATTTCGTTCTAAATAGATACACAGAATAGGATATAGAAGTTATAATTAGTTACATGTTTTGTTGGCCAACCAAACAGCTGTTTATATTTCTGATGTTTGGAGAGTTTACAGGGATTTATTTCAAAGTATTTCAGGAACTATAGCACTATAAAAATGGACAGCTGCATTTTAATGACACAATCAATATCACATGGATAAAAGAGTGAAAAGAAACGTAGAGTGCAAAACGATATGCGAAAGGTATTGAAGCTGCTACAAATGATCTACATCACATGTTGTAGTAATCGGCTTAAGAATCACGATTTCCGCAAATTTAAACTTTGTTCTTACTTGTAAGGACTCACTCACTGGCGTCCAGGTTTTGCTTGTGACCAGTTACAATGAGTAAAACGTAGAGGGTACTGAGAAATTACTGCTGCGTTCTGACTCAGATATATGCTTTAGAACAGTGAGTTACTGAGTAATATCTGAGTTACTAATTAATAGTGTACAAAACTTCCAAAGCTTATCAGTTACACGTCGACAGAGGGCATGAAACAGGAACGATAATAAGTACTTGACTACAGTAATTTAACTGGTACTGGTGAAATACTATCCGACATAGAACGGTGACTTATTGAACTTTTATACCTACTTCATGTCTGAACGCACTTACCATTCCTGTCTTTTACATGTTTAAGAACAGATCCAACATATTTACAACTATGTTGCGGTCCACAAATAAAAATTGATGTGGCAGGTAGGCGTCAAACCGGTAACAATGTCAATTATTCATTCCCATGAAGTCATGCCTTATTGTCGAGAGAGTCATTTTAGCAATCAATCGTTTTGTCTTTGAAACTGCTACAGCATTTAAGAACTTCATTTCAGTGACCTTTAAATAATTGCTTCAGTAACCATGTGTTCCAATTAATTATTATTTGCAATCAACTCAAATTAACGTAAAGTATTTTCACATTGCCATCATTTTACTGACAACTCATGTTGTGGCATTGTTATTATTGTATTCGTTCTTCACTAAATATTTTTATATACACAGACACTACGTTGCATTGCCAACCGCAACTAATGTTGTAATATTTTATGTTTACTGCTTCAGATTTTTACTCCCATGGAAACTACAATTCATGATCACGTTTTTGCTTCAATTTTAGTAATGGCCTATATTATTATTTAAAAGGAAAGCTTTGTATCACATATAAATAGATATACTTTGTTTTGTTGTATGTCGTTACTAGCTCACTTTTTGTCTGTAGAAATTATATATGTTTATTCAGGAAACCGTTATTATTACGGACGAAAGCTTTGCAAAAGTTTGTGTAAAGATATACTTCATGCAACAATGAGCACTGAGATGTAGAAAACTGGTAAACAAAGTCCACTTATACTAACATTACGACGGTTAGTCATTTCTGTATTTTTGTACGTTGATAAAGCTACATGTAATCTTCATGTTTACTTACTGAGCGAAATCAGCAGCTGTATACCTTACCCACTGGCATTTCTAGTTCTCCACCGTTCCACCAAACCTTGTTGATCCTGGGGATCTGAATAATACGTACTTCTTGTGAAAAGCGTAACTTGTCAACGGTAATCGAATCTTGTTTAAAAACTATTCATAATTTGAACTTCTTCACTCTCCTGCCACAGAGTCGTGCAGCTGTCAGTAAATTATGTATAAAAATAAAAGTAACTACTCCTGAGCTGCCTGCAGAAGGATTAACTAACAAAGCCATACTGGTACCCTGGACGAAGTTGCTCCCTTCTCTTCCCTTAAAGATCAGGTTGTATTTGAGCTCGTATTTGAGTAGCCTGGTCTTAAGGATCTTGAATTGTTTCCTTATCTGAATCCTTTCACCTGATAGTATTTTGGTTAGTGTCTGTGACTACCAAAATCACAAAGTGACAATGTTGAAAGTAAGGAGTGCGAAATAGCTATATAGGCCCATACAGATATCAAGAAATAGGCACAGCGAAATAGTCACATAGGCCCATCCAGTTAAACAAGAAACAGGCACTTACTCTTTTTTTCCCGTTACCTCTGCCATCACTGTTTTTGATACTGCGATCATATCATCACCACTGGAGCCTTCAACAGTATATTTGACGCCATTTATAGAGGATGTGGGTAAGCTCTGGTGGAAGATGATAGATAAGGGTGTGTCCAAAGCTCCCCGAAGGTAGCAGCATCCATTTATCAATTTATTACTAGTTCAAAGCCTCATTTGTCTGCTCGGTCTGTATCTCAGTGCTCATTGAGTTTGGGTGCTACATGGTGTACCGGTGTCGGTTCTCGGTACTGAAAGGGTGTTCATCAGAGGATTGGACCGAGGCACGCTCAGCCACGTAATGTCATTTGAGTAGCCACCTGAGTCAGAATTGGCGGCTCCAGCATCAGGCAAGATTACGACAATCGGGAGTGCCGTGTGCTGCCCTCCATATTATATTGGCATGACGACCTTGGCAGATGTTGACATGGCATTCGGTTATTCCCGATTTGCTCGCCAGGGCCACAACGTGGAGCCTCATCTGGAGACGGTTCGAAGGCGGACCTCGATCAATGGATCCTGTGGCATCGAAGGGTTGTACTAAGGCATCGGCCACTGCTATACTCAGTGGAGCACTAGCATAGCCTGACATTGCGGTGTAGACAATTTGAGTCAGCAACCATGCTGCATCAGGCTTGATGTAACAGGCTGGCGTCGTTATGCCACTAGTAAGGCAGCCGATTCGTGCCCATCCATTCCTGGTGGTGGTGCAGACGTCCATGGAGTGAACCCTGGGCCGGCGGATTACTGGCGGCAGCTAGATCAGTGGATAGAAGGGCCGCGGTTCGACACCTGGATGCGTCAGATGACGTCTGGACCCCATTGACAGGCGGTCGTTTCAGGATGACGGTAAAGCGGCGGTTACGTCACGGAGGAGGTGGACTGTATGACAATTTACGACACTTGACACGCTGCTTCAACACATTTCAATCATGGCTGGACAGCCTGTATTTACTCGTGACAAAACGGGTTTCTTGTGGTGTCACAGCTGCTGAGGTGTTGCGTGCCGCGCCCCGATGTTTTCTTGGTTACAGAAACCGTCCAGGCACCGGTCGGCAGTCAAATAGTTACGGCCAGTTAATGCCATGGCGCAACACGGGTCAGCGAAGAGCAACAAGTTTAGATTGAATTAGATTACATTACGCATTTTTAATCTGACCATAAATCACTTTGAAGCTCTATTGGCTCATCTAATGACAAAAAAGAAATAATTAGTTTTTTTATTTTAATGTAGCTTTCCTTGAAAACTCTTTCTGTAAGAACATATTGCATTCAGTAGCATTGTTATTCAACTTAATTCACACTGTTACTTTCCCAACTATAATAGCTAATGGCTGAAAGATGGCCATTGATCGTATCTTTATAGAAATGTCTAATGAGCGAAATTATATTATAAAACCAATATTATGTAGCCTGCCAGATCATGACACGCAGTTCCTCTTGCTAAATGTTAATACTGATCAGGAGATGAAAACTTCTAAATCCGAGTCCAAGAGGGTACTCAGTAAGCCAAAAGTTGATTATTTCAGGAAACTCCTCAAAGACATGAATTGGACTGACGTATGAAATGCTCACATAATGAATGAGAAATACAACACTTCTATTAATAGTGTCCTTAACCTATTTAAAACAGCTGTCTTCCAAAAATAACCCAGATAAGACCAATGACTATAATAAAATCTATGGCATGCCTGAGAAATAAATATATCCTGTAACACAAAAGGGAAACTATACCTATCAATCAGAAAAAGCTCAGACGTAAATGCTAGAGACCATTACAAAACATACTGCAAAATATTAAAGTTAGTTATGTGGATATCAAAGCAACTGCATTATATGAAACATTATCAGATGATAAAATAAAGACAAATTGCGATGTTTTGAAGGAAGAGACTGGTAGAACAGGAGATGAAGAGGAGCACATAGCATCAAGAGGCAGATGGCAGCACAGGAAGCAGATGAGTGCAGCTTTGCTGAACTTTTCAATAAGTACTTCGTAAATCTTAGTGAAAGATGTGGTTGTCACCTTCAGTAGATGTGCCATGGTATCTTTCAGGCCAATGCCTACAAATAACTGCAATAATTTGAGTATGACCCTCACAATACCAGTAGAAATAATGTCCACCATAATATCCTTAAAATAAAAAAATTCAAATGCCTAGTATGATATATGAATAAAGTTGTTTGAACAATGTGCCTCCGAGTCTAGTGACATGTTAAGTCATTTATGTAACCTGTGCTTTATCAGTGAAACATGTCCTGAATGGTTGAAATATGCTGAAACTAAGCCATTGTAAAAGAAAGTAGATAAAGAAAAACAATGAAACTTCTGTCCCATTTCACTTTTGACACAGTTCAAAAAATTTAGAAAACATATTATATAGTCGTCTTCTTCACCATCTGACCACAAATAAAATAGCATCCAAGTTACAGTTTGTATTTTTAAAAGATTCCAATACTGAGAAGGCTGTCTACTCATACAGTGAGAATCTACATAATTCGTTAAACAATAAATTGCTGGCTACTGGTATATTTTGCGACCTTCACAGGCATTTGCTTGTGTGAAAGACAATAACCTTTTAAGTAAATCAGAATGTTACGGTGTAACAGGAAATGCTTCAAGATTGTTCATATCCTATATCTCCTACAGAAAACAAAAGGAGTCAATAGGAAATAAACGTGTATTAAGCTATCAGGCATCATCGAAGTGGGAACCAGTCACATGTGGTGTCCCCCAGAGTTCCATCTTAGGGCCCTTACTTTTTCTTGTGTATATCAATGAGCTTTCAACAATAACATTTCCCAAAGCCAAGATTGATTTGTTTGCAGACGGTAGAAAAATTTGCAATAAATAGTAAATTGAAGATTTTGATGATATTAATAACGGGTTCCTAGTCATTCTCTGTTACTAAACCTTGGAAAAACATACTATAAACGTTTCAGAACTTGTAAAATGTTTCCTAAATTATGTGCCTACAATCTGATGGCAAGAAGACAGATGAAATTGACAGTATTAAAACCTTGGGACTACAGGCTGATAATAAATTTAACTGGGAGAAGCTTACTATAAAATGGTCTAAGAGAATCTCTGTTTACTATGCGAACAATGTTGGAAATGGGTGATTGGAAAATTAAAAAGCTAGCTTACTATGCTTACTTTCATTCCATAATGCCATATGAGATTATTTTCTAGGGTAACTCATGAATCTAAGCTAAGATTTTGTCAGTCCGTCTGGGACCAATGGCCTCACTGTTTTTTTCTCTTCCCTCAAATCAACCAATCAACTAATCTGAGTCCAAGAACGTGCAATACGAATTATTTCTGGTGTGAACGCAAGAACACCCTGTAGAGGGCTGTTTAAGGAACTGAGGATGCTAACTATTGCTTCCAAATAGATTTATTCCTTACTGAAATTTGTCACTGAAAATATGTCTATTTTCCTAAAAAACACCTTATTTCATGGAGTCAATGCCAGAAATAAAAATAACTTTCACACCATTTAAATTCACTTGTGCTGATTTGGAGAAGTGTGCACTATTCAGCAACACACACTTTCAATAACATACCATCCGCCACAAAAAGTTTAACTAATAATAAGGTTCAATTTTGACAAGAGTCTAAAGTATCTATTGGTGGCCAACTTCGTCTACTATACTGATGAATTTTTAGTAGAGCCAACTGACACTTGTTTTTAATAATGTAATCACAAAATGTGAATCTTGTGTACAATATGACTTCAATATAAATTTTGTGCAGTAATGCTCTAATTGTAAATAAGTGCTGTAAAGAGTTCTTTTTTTCTTTATTTTATGATACATCGCTACATTTAATATCTGGTGACAATTTTAGATAATTTTAAATGCAAATATACTTAAGACTTTTTATCAATTCCACATCCACAAGAGCAACTTCGTTTCGGATCTGTGGAAGTTACTGTATATCAACACATCAGTTCTTTTTACGTATATATTTATTGGTTATTCTTGTTTTTTGACATATTCCACATCCTTGATGACCTCCTCACTAGGGATCAATTGGAATGAAAAGTACATCTAATACAATATAATCTAAAGCTGTCATATGGCAAACTGGCACACATCCCTCCAAGTGTTTGTTTATGGACATATGTGTATAAGAATTTTTGCCAAGTATTGAATGGTACCATATCCTGCAGTCAAATGAGCAGATGTAAAACATGGCTACCAGATCATTTAAAGCGTGATTTTTGACTATCTTTATTTCTTAAGATGTACATCTAGAACTCATGAAGTATACCAAATTTAGCATATTTTTCAAAATCTTAAAATTTCAACAGAATCCTCGATAGAGAAATTTTGGTAAATCTGGCAAGGAAACTGTAAATTACAAAACTAAAAGCTAGATCTAAATTCAAGGTAAAATAAACTTTGTTATATATATATATATATATATATATATATATATATATATATATATATATATATATATACCTTGTGACATTAACCTCTCGTCTCTCCAGTCTTATTCAGTACCTCCTGGGTGATTTAGTGATGTACCCATAAAATCTTCATCATTCTTGTCTAACACCACATCTGAAAAGCCTCTGTTCTATTGCGTGTATTGCCCACGTTTAGTTTCCACATAAGCCGGTACTCCAGACACTGAAATTTATACCTGGTGTTCATATACATTCTAAGACGCAGCCCGAAGGAGTTATGCAAATTGGTTACACACTGACATTCGTACAGGTACCGACAGAAAACGCAGAGCTGAAGACATGAGACATGGGTGAATGTGCAATACTGCAGAACAGCTTCCCTGCACAGCTGCCAAAGATAGTAAAGAAGGGACATGCGGATACAAGTACATAAAGTCTTTGCAAATTTCCATAGGCGTACCCAGCGAGGGGCAGGGGGGGAGGGGGCAGCTGACCCCCCTCCCCCGCCCCCCCTACAAGGTATTCGAACTCGTTCGCGAACATCCAGGAGTAATTTTTTCGTCTTCGGCACGTTACTGTCGGCAAATCCTAGAAGATTATTACTGAATTAAAGAGTTGTATTTTTAAACAAGTGCGTTCTTATATTTAAAATGTTTATTGAAAGCAGTTTTTCACTAGTTTACAGTTTTATTTAATAAGAAGTGCTGTATGTTGAGCATTTGTGAGAAGCCGTGTAGTTGTGCTAAAAGCAGCCGCTTGGAGTAATCGGCGAATCGCTCGACATTTGAATAGGAGCCATGCCACTAACCAGCAATGTTGGCAGGTATGAGTGACTCATGGCCGACCACTGCGTAAAGGAGGAAGCGATCGCCCTAGAGAGACGACATAAAGTGAGGACCGAGAAATCGTCAGAGAGGCCTTAGGGCCCCGGATTCATCATTATCAGCGATCCACTGAGCAACTAGTGGGTTGCTCATGGCCCGCTTGGCACAATTTACCATTTACTTCTTTACACCAACAAACCCGTTTCCAGACGTGTCTGGAACATTTCTCCAGGAAATTCATTGTCTGGAGTAGAATTGTCTTTGGTGATTAGTCCCGCTTCGAACTACGCCCCGAATACCACCGAAGACGAGTTTGGAGGTAGCCGAGACAGCGGTGAGATATCACAACCAGAACCCTTCCATTGTCATTTGCGGCCCCGTAGCAGCACAGCAGTACTTCGAAGATTTTCTAAGTCCCGTTTCGTTACGCTTCGTGGCAAGCCAAACCGGGCTTTCATTTTAGCAAGATAATGCACGCCCGCACCCGGTGAGAATTTCTACTGCTAACCTTCGTGTTTGTCTGACCTTACCTTGGCCAGCGTGGGCCTCGGATCTATTCCCAGTTGAGAACGTTTTGGGGCATTATGGGTAGAGTCCTCCAGTAAGCTCGGGATTCTGACGATCTAACGCGGAAATCCGACAGAATGTGGTACGATATTCCTTAGGAAGCGTCCAAAATCCCTGTCACTTAGTGCAAAGCTATGCATAAGGCTCAGAGGCAGACCAACGCGTTATTAACTTGCTCAGTTTGTGAGGAATAAATCATCCAGTTCCTCTGAAATTATTTGTCTGTACATGTTCATGGCAACTACCGTTTTCCATCCCATTCTGAAAAGTCCTTCATGTCGCGTTTTTTTTTCTTTTGTTTTTTGTTTTTGCTGCAGACATCGCCAGCTATACTACTGCACAAACGCAAAAAATCGTCTATTGTTTTAGCATCTCCTTCAATGACATGGTTCTTTCTGCGTCACATGACATGTTTCCAATCAGTTTGTGTGGATGACCTTAATGACCATGAGTTCGCTTCGCATTGCCAGCTCATACGTACGTAAAAGACACAGGCGTGAACAGAATACTGGTGTTAGAATATTTCTTTCCCTGCACGTACACAGAAGTTGTAGGCAGAACATTCATTTTAATGAATAACCTATAACACTGCAACTGCGTATTTACGTAGCTTATACTATGAAATACCAAATTTGGTTTATCACGTAGTATGCCCCAACAGAACAATTGGTCCTGTCACGGAAAAGCCACGTATAACACTCCTGTCCGCTGTTACTACTGCACCCTAACCTCAATGCTAGAAACAGGTTGTGACATAAAACTATTTTGTAAAAGCAATTATGGTATAAAGCAGCAGAGCAGTGTTACCCTCTGGGAGGAAATTTGTTAAGTTGACCATGTTGTACGTAACGGAAGTGGCTTATCGGAAATGAAAGTCATAATTACGTAAATATTTGAACAGTACCAAACAAAATTTTGCCTATCTGCACTGTTCAATGGATAAACAAAACGGCCGCCAGCCTAACTAGGCAAGAGAATGATTAACATTCTCGTTTACGAAAGTAGGTATAAGTAACTATAAAGGACAAACACAACCTAGACTTGGCCACACGCGAGTGCAATGAACTCTGACACACATGTGTTTTAAGATTGAAGCTAACAACTGGAGCAGCACAAACTATTTGCAAAATTATAACGGCTACCGGAACACACTATTACTTTCAGGGCTTACACAAAGTGAGTGGTCTTTATACTGTTAATATGCACACAAGAGAGACAAACACTTAGTAATCATGAACATATAATTTCCTACTATGCAATTTTCCACTTTTACTACCATGAAACATAAAATTAACATTTATGTAAGATACTAACTCACTTTCTGCGATTAACAACAGGTAGTAATGTGATCATTTACGAAGCAAAACTTTATAAGCCTCAGTCTTGAGAAATTTTAATTTGAATTTGGCAACAACACATTAATAATCAGTTTTACTAGGAAAATTATTTCAGCAAGCATCATTAACTTTAACTCACTCTCTTTCCACATTAACTTTAACTTTCTCTTTACTATGTTCAAAGGGGGCATTAATTAGAAAACTGGGTTTTAATGTACTTTCAGTAAGGACACTCGGTAATCACTTTAGTTCAAACGGAGAGGAACCTGAGAGGTGTTATGATAAGGAGAAAAGTCAAGGTAGGTACATAAATTCAGATATAAATTACCTTATATTTCAGCACACTAACACATCCAGTAAACTGATCCTTCACTGTACATCATTATAGTATTACGTTACAGTGATTGCGCAATGTGGTGGCAACTGCATGTTGGTAGGTGGAATTGCAGGCAGAATTGCTGGACTCGGTCATTTCTTGGTGGCGATGATAGATACAAATTCCAGAATATTTCCAGCTATTTATCCATCCATCCGAGGCCTTGCAAAGAAGCAGGAAAAGCCTCTCTCGAAATCAGCACAATATGCATCTTTTACATGGCTCTGCACGGACTGGTGGCTCGTCTCCGACTCGTAGCTCGTCCCCGACTCGTAGCTTGTTCACGACTGACTATCAGTTCCACCTTTTCCACCTAGGCCAACCACAATTTGCGCGCGCTACACAGATCCGTTCCCAGGGGGAACCAGAACAACTTTTACATATAGAATAACTAAGAGCCCTAAGTGAGGATCAGCAATTTACATAACAGCAACCAATCATTTTAAACAAAACAGAACATTTGCACATATAGACATTTCTACAAAAAATTATTCACACAAAATTACAATTATATACAGTAAGTTTTGTTCCCTCCAAATGGGACAAAGAATATAAATTGCAGATACACTACTGTGCATAGAATCAGATCACGACATCAAAGGTTTGACAAGGAAAAAAGTATACAATTTTATGTTATCTGTTCAATCAAACACATTTACAGGTACTCAATGTTATAACATTTAATAAAACAAAGGCAAAATAAATCAGTAGAGCATTAGAACTATGGTGTTACAAACCGATCAAATTTTATAGACGCACAGTTCTGCGGCGTCTGAGAAAATATACACCGAGGTGACACAAGTCGCTAGATATCGGTACGCACATATAAAAATGGCGGTACGATCGCCCTATAAGATATAAAAGGGCTTTGCATTGCTGGAGCTGTCATTTGTGCTCAGGTCGTTAATGTGAAAGGACTTCGGATGTGATTAAGGCAGCATGACGGGAAAAAACTGACCTTAAACGTGGAACGGTAGTTGGAGCTAGACACATGGGACATTCCATTTCCGAAGTCGTTAGAGAATTCAGTATTTCGAGATTCACAGTGTCTAGAATATGCTGAGAATACGAAATTCCGGGCATTACCTGCCACCACAGACAACGTAGTGGCCTATGGCTTTTACTCAAGGCCGAGAGCAATGGCGTTTGCGTAGATTTGTCAAAGATAACTGACAAGCAACACATGCTTTAAATAACCGCAGATATCAATGTGGGTCGTACGACGAAAGTATCCCAGAAGACAGTGCGGCGAAATATGGCAGCAAACAGCAGACTCGAGTGCCTTTGCTAACAGCACGATTTTGCCTTCAGCTCCTCTCATGGGTCCGTTACGACTGGAGAAACGTCGAATGATTCCCAGTTTCAGTTGCTGAGAGCTGATGGTAGAGTTCGAGTCTGTCGCAGACCCCACGAAGCCATGGAACCAAGTTGTCAATAAGGCTCTGTGCAAGCTGGCAGTGATTCCTTAATGGTATGGGCTGTGTTTACATAGAAAGGCTTGGATCCTCAGGTCCAACTGAACCGATCACTGACTGGATATATTTACGTTCGGCTAGTGGGAGAACATTTACAGCCCAAACAATAATGAAACTTTTATGAATTAGAATGCACCACGTCACCCTGCAACGTAACGGGCTTTTCCTTTTGCACATCGACGGCACTTCTGCAACATAAATTGTCTACCTACCTCGATACTGCTACAGATCTGCACACGTAACTCCTGACTGCTGCTACTTAAAGAGATCTCAGAAAAGCAGTGTTGAAGAAACTGAGATTTCATAACTACACGTAGAAGGACGCTATAAGTAGGAAAAGCTGAAAATAGTCAAGTGAACTGTAAAGAATAAATCAGAAATGGGTTGCTGTTGAAATTTCTAAGTTCAAAGGTCCTTTCAAACTTGCATTAGGTTTTTTTTGTTTTTTTGTTTTGCTGTTAAGCAAGATCATCAGCCCACATGTGTTCAAATCATTAAAGTTCCTGTCCACAGTCCTCGTCCCAGTCAAACAGCCGGAACTATTCCTATCCAATTACGAAATCAATTACGAGAGTAACACAGTCAATAAACTGGTTTTTATTTTTGCACTCGGCATTCAGTGGTTGTCTTTAAATAAAGTTTTTGCTCGCCATAAATACTCTGTAAAAAAAATTTTCTTAGTACCGCGACACTTTTAGTTCAAAGTTTACACACGCGATTTTCTCCAGAACAAAATATCTCTCGACTCTTAAAATTTCACAAATAGTTAATGGTAAACACCAGCTACCTTTATCACTGTACCGGAACGCCGAAGTCATAGTATCACTTCATTTTACACATAAAGCGTTCGGGCACTTTCAGCATGACCGGCTCCTTCGAAAGCTAGTCCACCACTAACTTCTTCTGTCTGCCTCTACAAGCACCTCTATCTCATGCGTTAGGTGGCAAACCGTCTCACTTCTTATTGGCTGTACAGAATTATGGCCAATCAGAACTGACTTTCAGGGCGCGACTCGCTCCAATATCTAGCAAGAACCAACCACTGCTCTCAGCTCACTGACGTCATTAAAATAAGCAACTCAAAACTCTCTTGTTAAACAAATAAAATGAAATAAACCTGAAGCTGTACTTTACGTCTGGAATTTAACTATATAGTCGCGAACGTTCTGGCTGTCTCTTACATATTCAAACATGCTTGGTCATCCGTCATCCACTAGTAGGGGAACACTGGTGGATTCGTTCCCACGATATAAAGCTGGAACACTTGCAAGTTCCTATAGAGAATTACAAACAGAAAATTTAATATTGGCGAATGTACCATATGCACTCACACATGTATTCTCTTCCACACTCACCCTAACACAAAACATAAATATCTAGCCGGCCGAAGTGGCCGTGCGGTTAAAGGCGCTGCAGTCTGGAACCGCAAGACCGCTACGGTCGCAGGTTCGAATCCTGCCTCGGGCATGGATGTTTGTGATGTCCTTAGGTTAGTTAGGTTTAACTAGTTCTAAGTTCTAGGGGACTAATGACCTCAGCAGTTGAGTCCCATAGTGCTCAGAGCCCTTTGAACCACAAATATCTACTTGAAATTCTTAAAGTTACCACTACAGAAAAATTATGAAAGGTTTTCTAAAATGAGAACTTTCCAAATTTGAATCTAAACACTGAAGGTGTTATCATATCTTTTCAAATAGTCACAGTTGGTGAACTACTAACATATATATATATATATATATATATATATATATATATGTGTTAGTAGTACACCAACTGTGACTATTTGAAAAGATAGTGCTAGGAAGTCTCTCTAAACGTACCGTGTGGCGGCGCTCGGTCTGCAATCACTGATAGTGGCGACACGCGGGTCCGACGTATACTAACGAACCGCGGCCGATTTAAAGGCTACCACCTAGCAAGCGTGGTGTCTGGCGGTGACACTACAGACACATTGTACAGCATACGATTCTTGCTTTTAAATAGCGCAGCTATGTGGAAACCACTAATTTGAAGCAAGGCGAGTCAACTCTCAATGTCGCTTTCCCAGTAAAAGATCTGCTTAATCCAACCTTCCACGGATGTGTTATCACCAGTGGTTTTTCAGATCAGCGGCCTGGAAGATCACTTGATCAGAATCCATATGACTTTAGACTCTGAGGATATCTAAATGAACACGCTCACGAGGGACACTTTCGGTCTCTACCCCATCTAAAGGCCAGTATACAGGAACAAGTTTCACAGATTCCAGCGGAACTGCTGCGAGCAGCAGCTGATGATGTCGTTTTACGGAAGCAGCATCTCGTCGACGTGTCTCGAGTTTATAGTGAACAAAATGTGTAAGCGTTGGTTGATAGTAAAATCAACATTATGCCTTTCTGATTTGTCTGACCTGTTCTGGCCACGTCCGTTCCTAATCCATTATAAGTGTAAATATTTGTGTATGTCTTTCTTGTATTTACAGCTCCAGATTTGCACCTGAAGTCCAAAATTTTAACTAATTTTTTCAAGCGCAGATCGGTTCCGTAATTATGCATTAACATATCTACCAAAATATCTATCATATCTATCAATGTATCTAACATATCTATTATAATTTATTAACTATCTATCAAATAATCTACTAACTCGTATTTATTAGAGCCTACAATAGACCTCTGTCAGCAAATGCCCTTTAATTATAATTATCCTGGACAAGTAACCTACGCCAGACACGTCACAGAGATTCGATGAGGGTGTCCATAGGTGTAGATGGCCGGCGATGAGCTGTCGCCGTTTTGCTGCCACAGTTTATGCGATGTCAGTATCCTTAACAATAAATGTTGCTGTAGTCAGCGCTAATATAACAAAATACAGATCACTGACATTTTATTCAATTACTCATTAGTAACGCAGACTAACGGTAAGCAATGAAAGAAGATTCCTGTGCACTTAGAGACGCCCATTCACTGTTTCCTTGCGAGGAGGAAGTATCCTGTTTGAAATGCATTGGCAAAAGGTGCGACGTGGTGGCGAGGACAGGAACAGGCAATTACCCTGATGACTGACTCGAGGAAGGCAGGGCGTTCTCGTTTGTGGTCGGGAGCCTGACAAACAGGAAGGTGTGTCACGCGGTGTGAAAGCTCCCGCCAGGGCATTTCGCGCCACCCGCAGACAGATAAATTGGCCACCCCTACCGACTGCGAAATGTTGCAGCGAGAAACACACGGCAGAGGGAAGGCCGACGAAACTCCTCTAATAAAGCGACAGGCAGATTGAAGGGGAAAAACTTTTGCGGTTCCACTCGTTTCGTGCCAAACGTTTCCGCCTCGTGCTTTTCACAGGAACAGCTGGGGAACGAAAGAAGTTAATGATGCTTTCCAGTTGAGTAAGAAGCCTCTAAGAGGACGTAATACCTCGTCTCTTTAATTTTTTGTAGTTGCGTAAGTCAATTTGGAGAGAACAGGGAAAGTAACTGAAAAATTATTTGACTTTCGTAAAAAGTTTTACTGTCGTGCTTTGATGAAACGAATATACTTACATTAGCTTTGGCACCGGCATTGTAATTATCTCAGAGGCGGCAAATGAAATAGGAAAACGAGTTCAACGAAGTGGATAGAGTCTTCAAATGGAATTGTAAGATGAACTTCGGTGAAAGTGAAATATGTCTTGAATTAACGTTGGTTTCCTATTCCAAGAAGTATATTACAAATTATGTGCCTGGTCACCTCGCCTGTTTAATAGCCCGACGTAAATTGAGTCAAAGGCTGCACATGGCAGAGCCATCGTTCTGTTCTTGTCTGGGAGTAAAGGATGCAGATCGCCTTCTATTTGCGTGTTCCAGCGTGCTTGTAAGAACTATAATCCTTTTACAAAAACTCGTGAAACTTCGTCATCCGTTGTCAACCTGCATAACGACTTAGTTTCCAACAGAAGAACGTAGGCTTCCCTATATGATGTACATGGAGGTGGCAAAAGTCATGCGATACCTCCCAGTATCGCGTCAGACCTTCTTTTGTCCAGTCTTGTGCAGCGACTCGACGCGCCATGGAGTCAACAAGTCGTTGGAAGTCCCCTACAGAAACATCGAGCAATGCTGGCTCTATACCCGTCTATAACTGAGAAAGTGCAGGTCCATCATTTTATGCACAAAGTTTCCTCTCGATCGTGTTCCACAAGTATTCGATGGGATTCATGTCGGGCGATCTGGTTCGCCAAATCATTCGCTCGAACTGTCAAGAATGTTCTTCAAATCAGTCGCAAAGAATTGTGGCTGGGTTGAGGCGTCCCATCTAGGGCGCAATCGCCAGTCTTTTTATTAAAGCTTTCTTGTATCGATCTATGTGGGCCACAATGTAAGAAGTCAGACTCTTATACGATCTACAACGGGCGAGCTGTGTCCTGCAGACGTGCATCATGACCATATGGCGTGACGGCAGCGCCTGGAAGTAGCGGAGAGGCGCTTACAGAGTAGTTACTTTCTCTGGAATTATAAAAATTAATAACTGAGCTAGAAATAGCCGGAGGAACTTAATATTTGGTTCATAACCTTCTATTGCGTAAGGGAACAATCTGTCAAAATCTGAAGTCAATAACTGTCATAATTTTGAAGTTACAAAAAAAAGGTCAGTAAAATCGTAATTATTCAACACTTAAAAAACTAAATCAATATATATATATATATATATATATATATATATATATATATATATATATTCTTAAAGTTACCACTAAAGAAAAATAATGAAAGGTTTTCTAAAATGAGAACTTTCCAAATTTGAATCTAAACACTGAAGGTGTTATCATATCTTTTCAAATAGTCACAGTTGGTGAAGTACTATATATATATATATATATATATATATATATATATATATATATATATATATATATATATATATATGTTAGTAGTTCACCAACTGTGACTATTTGAAAAGATATGATAACACCTTCAGTGTTTAGATGTGTCTGGCGTAGGTTACTTGTCCAGGATAGTTATAATTAAAAATACGAGTTAGTAGATTATTTGATAGATAGTTAATAAATTCTTATAGATATGTTAGATACATTGATGGATATGATAGATATTTTGGTAGATATGTTAATGCATAATTGCGGAACCGATCTGCGCTGGAAAAAATTAGTTCAAATTTTGGACTTCAGGTGCAAATCTGGAGCTGTAAATACAAGAAAGACATACACAAATATTTACACTTATAATGGATTAGGAACGGACGTGGCCAGAACAGGTCAGACAAATCAGAAAGGCATAATGTTGATTTTACTATCAACCAACGCTTACACATTTTGTTCACTATAAACTCGAGACACGTCGACGAGATGCTGCTTCCGTAAAACGACATCATCAGCTGCTGCTCGCAGCAGTTCCGCTGGAATCTGTGAAACTTGTTCCTGTATACTGGCCTTTAGATGGGGTAGAGACCGAAAGTGTCCCTCGTGAGCGTGTTCATTCAGATATCCTCAGAGTCTAAAGTCGTATGGATTCTGATCAAGTGATCTTCCAGGCCGCTGATCTGAAAAACCACTGGTGATAACACATCCGTGGAAGGTTGGATTAAGCAGATCTTTTACTGGGAGAGCGACATTGAGTGTTGCCTCGCCTTGCTTCAAATTAGTGGTTTCCACATAGCTGCGCTATTTAAAAGCAAGAATCGCATGCTGTACAATGTGTCTGTAGTGTCACCGCCAGACACCACGCTTGCTAGGTGGTAGCCTTTAAATCGGCCGCGGTCCGTTAGTATACGTCGGACCCGCGTGTCGCCACTATCAGTGATTGCAGACCGAGCGCCGCCACACGGTAGGTCTGGAGAGACTTCCTAGCACTCGCCCAGTTGTACAACCGACATTGCTAGCGATGGTTCACTGACAAAATACGCTCTCATTTGCCGAGACGATAGTTTAACATAGCCTTCAGCTACGTCATTTGCTACGACCTAGCAAGGCGCCATTATCAGTTACTATTGATATTATTAATCATGTACCGTCAAGAGCGACGTTCTTCATTAACGGATTAAAGTATTCCACCAGCTACGTCCGTTTTTCTAAATTCTAATTTCCTAGTCTTGTTCCAGACCTCACGCCAGACTGCGTGAGCTAAAACGCGTGCCTTTCGGCCTCCTTCTAGTAACACGGTGTTGGCTCTCTTGCCAACCAAAACAGTCTCGATAGTGCGCAGATGTCACAGTAGACCTGACAGATCCTTTGGGTGTATTCTCTTCAAAGAACAACGGACAGGAAATAAAGCCGTTCCTGAATCTGTACCTTGCTGTCACATACGGCGAGTGCGATTGCTCTTCGTAAATGGAAAAAAGAACACATTGACACCGGTGTGTCAGACCCACCATACTTGCTCCGGACACTGCGAGAGGGCTGTACAAGCAATGATCACACGCACGGCACAGCGGACACACCAGGAACCGCGGTGTTGGCCGTCGAATGGCGCTAGCTGCGCAGCATTTGTGCACCGCCGCCGTCAGTGTCAGCCAGTTTGCCGTGGCATACGGAGCTCCATCGCAGTCTTTAACACTGGTAGCATGCCGCGACAGCGTTTACGTGAACCGTATGTGCAGTTGACGGACTTTGAGCGAGAGCGTATAGTGGGCATGCGGGAGACCGGGTGGACGTACCGCCGAATTGCTCAACACGTGGGGCGTGAGGTCTCCACAGTACATCGATGTTGTCGCCAGTGGTCGGCGGAAGGTGCACGTGCCCGTCGACCTGGGACCGGACCGCAGCGACGCACGGATGCACGCCAAGACCGTAGGATCCTACGCAGTGCCGTAGGGGACCGCACCGCCACTTCCCAGCAAATTAGGGACACTGTTGCTCCTGGGGTATCGGCGAGGACCATTCGCAACCGTCTCCATGAAGCTGGGCTACGGTCCCGCACACCGTTAGGCCGTCTTCCGCTCACGCCCCAACATCGTGCAGCCCGCCTCCAGTGGTGTCGCGACAGGCGTGAATGGAGGGACGAATGGAGACGTGTCGTCTTCAGCGATGAGAGTCGCTTCTGCCTTGGTGCCAATGATGGTCGTATGCGTGTTTGGCGCCGTGCAGGTGAGCGCCACAATCAGGACTGCATACGACCGAGGCACACAGGGCCAACACCCGGCATCATGGTGTGGGGAGCGATCTCCTACACTGGCCGTACACCACTGGTGATCGTCGAGGGGACACTGAATAGTGCATGGTACATCCAAACCGTCATCGAACCCATCGTTCTACCATTCCTAGACCGGCAAGGGAACTTGCTGTTCCAACAGGACAATGCACGTCCGCATGTATCCCGTGCCACCCAACGTGCTCTAGAAGGTGTAAGTCAACTACCCTGGCCAGCAAGATCTCCGGATCTGTCCCCCATTGAGCATGTTTGGGACTGGATGAAGCGTCGTCTCACGCGGTCTGCACGTCCAGCACGAACGCTGGTCCAACTGAGGCGCCAGGTGGAAATGGCATGGCAAGCCGTTCCACAGGACTACATCCAGCATCTCTACGATCGTCTCCATGGGAGAATAGCAGCCTGCATTGCTGCGAAAGGTGGATATACACTGTACTAGTGCCGACATTGTGCATGCTCTGTTGCCTGTGTCTATGTGCCTGTGGTTCTGTCAGTGTGATCATGTGATGTATCTGACCCCAGGAATGTGTCAATAAAGTTTCCCCTTCCTGGGACAATGAATTCACGGTGTTCTTATTTCAATTTCGAGGAGTGTACTAATACTAAGCCAAGAGTTCCATATTAAGACGAAATGGCTCGCACCAGTCAGTGAAGAATTTGCTCATTACAGGTATTTCGAGTTTTCAAGGGTCAAATCCAAGCTGAAACTGAGAATAATTCAGCTCTGATACACTGTTCATTCGGTTTCGCAGCAAAACGCTCACTAAACTTTTCACACATGTAAAACCGTCCAACTCTCTTCTTAATTTTATCTCGGTGCTGATCACTAGATGTGTCGCATATTTCACAGTATTTTTTTCACCTCTTGGATAAACAATTCCACATTCAGACTGGCTGCATCTACGGCAGGCTGACGCCGGCAGTTGCTAGGGTTGCGAACAAGTGTGCACTGCCCAGTTGTCCCACAGGGACTAGTGCTTCACGGCGATTGGCGAGATCATTGCGAATCAGCAGTGCTTGGCAAGCACAATTGTCTCGCCGCGTCTCAGTGTCGCCTATGGTATGTATGGCTGCATTACTTCACACGTACTGCTGTAAGGTGCCAGGAGATGACGCTGCGAACTCACGAAAATGAATCGCTCGTGTGCATGCAGTCGCACGAAACTGCGCAGCAAAATTAAAGTACACGTTTTTCGACACCCGAAAACTGTCTCCAGCTGTGATGCATGAGTGTGCTATTTAGCTCGTATTTATGTACAAACTTCCTCTGTAATGGTGAAAAATGGTGGAGCCCTGCGACACTTCAAAGTGCAAGATGTCGACACATGCAAAAAGAAGGCCGCAGTTCTGAAGTTCATGTGAGATGTAAGGTGGATTTATGACGTCACACTGACAGCAGATTCTACAATTCTGGCCAGTACCACCGTCGTCAAGTGCTGGGAAGATCTTCACGCCTTCTTTCACCCTCATTTCACCTCTTTTGACAGCTCAGTGAGGGAGATGGGAACCGCGATACCCAGCGTTGCAATCACGCGGTTTCCTTATGTGCGGCCGAGGAAAACATATCGGACACACCGCCCATGAAAATCGACACGAAGAGCCCTCAGCAGGACGAATAAAGGGCGTCAATGAAACGGCCCCTCACCTTGGAGCGTTGGTTCCCGCACGTGTCAGTATCGAAAGCGACAATTCGTAGTGGAATGAGGAAGAAGATGGCGTTCTTGATAAAGTTAGACTCTGCTGCATCCGATCGGCGGTTCAAGGAAATAGTGAGCTGCAACCGCATTGAACGTGGTGTGATCCCTTTGGCGTTCAGTGCGACCGCAGTTTTTGCTCCGGTGCACAGGACCGTTCAGGATCATTGGATAAAATTTCAGCGTGATCTGAAACAGGAAAATATTGCTAAGCCTTGTTCAGGTCACCTGCTTTGCGCCCTCTTGTGGCACGAACGTGGGAGAGAGGGAGAATGGGCTGGAGGGTGTCTGCAACATTAACATGTGCGTGAGTAAGACGGCGGACGGTCTCTTTAAGACCCTCAGCTCGACAATACGCTCGTTGCCACCCATGCACATTTGTTAAACATTTTAAATATGTATCTACCAGAGAATATCGAAATCTATGACACATCTCTTCTCTGAATCATCAGTATTCTGACTGGCTTGATGCAGCCCGCCACGACTTCCTATCCTGTGGCAACCTCTTCATCTCAGACGAGCATTTGGAATCTACTTCTTCAATTATTTGCTGGATGTATTTCAATCTCTGTCTTCCTCTACAGTTTTTGCCCTCTACAGCTTCCTCTAGCACCACAGACGTCATTCCCTGATGTCTTAACAGACGTCTTATCATTATATCCCATCTCCGAGTCAGTGTTTTCCCCATATTCCTTTCCTCTCCGATTCTTCGCAAAACCTCTTCATTCCCTACCTTATCAATCCACCTAACTTTGGACATTCGTCTGGAGCACCACATCTCAAATGCTACGATTCTCTTCTGTTCCAGTTTTCCCAAGGTACATGTTTCACTACCATACAGTGCTGTGCCCCAAATGTACAGTCTCAGAAATTTCTTCCACAAATTGAGGCCTATGTTTGATGCTAGTAGACTTCTCTTGGCCAGTCATGCCCTTTTTGCCAATGCTAGCCTGCTTTTGATGTCCTCCTTGCTCCATCTATCATAGGTAATTTTGCTGCCTACGTAGCAGATTTCCTTAACTTCATCTACTTCGTGAACATCCTGATGTTAAGTTTCTCGCTGTTCTCATTTCTGCTACTTCTCATTACTTTCGTCTTTCTTCGATTTACTCTCAGTCCATGTTCTCTACTCATTAGACTGTTCATTCTGTTCAGCACATCATGTAATTCTTCTTCGCTGTCATCGGGGAATCTTATCATTGATGTCCAACCACCGTGAATTTTAATTCCACTCCGGATACGTTGTTGCATTTCCATCACTGCTTCTTTGTTGTATAGATTGAACAGTAGAGGCAAAAGACTACACGCTTGTCTTATACACTTTTCAATCCGAGCACTTCGTTCTTGGTCATCCACTCGTATTATTCGCTTTTGGCTCGTGTACATATTGTATATCACTCGACTTTCCCTACAGCTTATCCCTATTTTTATCAGAATTTCGAAAATTGTGCACTATTTTACATTTTTCTCTTGTTCCACGTCAACAAAGCCCATGAAGTGTATCTGACACATGCTGAATAAATGCATGGGTGTAACACCAAGGGTGATGTCGAACTGCAGGGACGGAGGGGTATCTTCAAGGACACCGTTTTATTCATTCACCTCCCCCCCTCCCGCACCCTCCAACCTCCCCCCTCCCCTCTCCCTCGTGATGAGGGTACAAGAGGGCGAAAAAAACATGAACAACCATTGCCTCCTGCGTTTCAAGTTCAAATTTCGTCGGACGCTTCTGAACGGTCCTTAGACGTTCCATTCTGTACATCAGAACAAATGCTGCGGTCGCAATACACTTCAATGTGATCAAATCACGTGCAGTGCGACTGCTGTCCCACCGTGTCCTTAGAGTAAGGTTGAATCACCCAAGAAATGCGGCAATGTGGAACGTTGAGAAGAACGTCGTCCTGTTCACCACACACTGCAAACTACCGTTCTCGACAGCGAAATGTTTGGGAATCAATGCCCCAGGGAAGTGAAGAGGGCTTTTCTTGTTGATTCTGAGCTGCGGTGTGCATGAAATGTTTTCCACGGTCGCACACAAGTAAACGGTGTTATTTAAACGCTTGGTGTCGCGGTTCTGATGTCCACCGTCGAGGGGTCGAAAGAAGGGGTGAAATGTGGGTGAGAGGGGATGTGACGACATTCCCATCGAGTGAAACGTCCACGTTGACACTGATCAGAATTGTGGTGAAATTTGTTACCAGCTCACACCTCGCATGAACTTTGGAGCAGTGATTTTTTTCGCATTTATAGACACTGTGCTGTTCGAAGCGCCCCCGAACCGGAGAGTGACGTCGCAGTTTGCCACGGTTTTGCGCCGTTACAGAGGAAGATTGTAGATAACTTCGAGCTAAATTTCAAATTTGTGACTACCAATGGGAACCAATTACGGGGTTTTGAAGAAGTGATCCTTTAATTTTGTTGCGCAAAGCTGGTATCGCATTCGTGCAAACGATGAACAAAGGTGGTGTACGGCTCTCTCGTAAGCTGGCTCCCACATCTGCTCTGTCGCGGCGGCCTATGCTCCCAGACGGGACCCGCCTAAGCTCGGCCGGCTCTGGCCACTCTACCCTGGCCGCCGCTGCGTCGCATCCACTGGCGTTGTCAGGATCCGGGAGGACCGCCACAGGCGCGCCGTGGAGAAGGCGTATCTCAATACGGCGATTACTGGGAGCGGGCCGGAGGCGGTTCCGCAATCACGCCAGATAAGCGCGGCCGGATTACTGCTGCAGCCGCCTCGGGCAGCCGGCGGTAATTGGCCGCTTCCTGCTGCCCTATGCACGCGTGTCCCGTGTCCCGGGCACGCAAAGCCCAGAACTAGGAAGGTCCTTGGTGGAACTCGGGACTCCGGGCTTCATTGTGCGACCATTCTGCTTGCGGAATGTTACTCCATCTTCTGGTGGAGTATGGGACTACGGCTGTTCAATGTTAAGTAAAAACAATACCCATCGCCATTATATAGGTTTATTTCTAGGCAACCAGTTTAGACGTTAACTACATCATCTTCAGGCCAAAACTGCTGCTGACTGTTGTCCAACGAGCATGCGCGTAATAACTATTGCGAGATCAGTTAAAGGCACTGCTATATTTGTAACCTGAAGGTTACTGGACAGGAGCAGTTTTGACCTGGAGATGACGTAGTGTAACGTCGAAACTGGTTGCCTAGAAATAAACCTATATAACGGCGATTGGTATGTTTTCATTAAATTCTGTTTGCCTGACGGTTCCAGACAACAGATGCAGCTGGTGCTGAGGTCTAACGTGCTCTTTTTCTGAAGAGACGACCGCAGGCATTGATCCAGAGCTCCGTTCTGACGGCGGATGGCCACAATTTGTTCATGTCTGACGGAGAATTTGAAATATTTGTTTACTGTCGCTGCATATGTGGTACTGGGCTGTGTGTGAGGGAGAGATGGGGAGTGTATGGTGGGTGGGGGGCGGGGAAAGGGGGAGTTGGTTGCTGAGCGTTGGGTTTGAGGTGGGAGGTTAGAGTGACACACGCACATACTGCGACCGGATATTATGGTTCTTATTCAGTATGTAGGCTGTTTTCTTGTAGATTGTTCAACTCAACTGCTCTTGACCACCATCCAAAAAAGAAAATAGACACTTGTGGAAGTATACGATAATAACGGCAAAACCGCTCCAGTGAACTTGGATCCACAAGCGAGCTGTTTCCTACATAATTAGGAATGCGGGTTTACGAGCTGCCATTGAATTAAGTACACTACTGGCCATTAAAATTGCAACACGAAGAAGAAATGCAGATGATAAACGGGTATTCATTCATTCATCATCATCATCATCATTTAAAACTGATTATGCCTTTCAGCGTTCAGTCTGGAGCATAGTCCCCCTTATAAAATTCCTCCATGATCCCCTATTCAGTGCTAACATTGGTGCCTCTTCTGATGTTAAGCCTATTACTTCAGAATCATTCTTAACCGAATCCCGGTGTCTTCTCCTTGGTCTGCCCCGACTCCTCCTACCCTCTACTGCTGAACCCACGAGTCCCCTTGGGTAAACTTGCTTCTCCCATGCGTGTAACATGACCCCACCATCTAAGCCTGTTCGCCCTGACTGCTACATGTGTACAGTTCATTCCCAGTTTTTCTTTGATTTCCTCATTGTGGACACCCTCCTGCCATTGTTCCCATCTACTAGTACCTGCAATCATCCTAGCTACATTCATATCCGTAACTTCAACCTTATTGATAAGGTAACCTGAATCCACCCACCTTTCGCTCCCATACAACAAAGTTGGTCGAAAGATTGAACGGTTCACAGATAACTTAGTCTTGGTACTGACTTCCTTCTTGCAGAAGAGAGCGTATCTGAGCACTCACTGCATTAGCTTCCTACACCTCGCTTCCAGTTCTTTCATTATGTTGCCATCCTGTGATAATAGGCATCCAAAGTACTTGAAACTGTCCACCTGTTCTAACTTTGTTCCTCCTATTTGGCACTCAATCCGTTTATCTCCCTTTCCCACTAACATTTCTTTAGTTTTGGAGATGCTAATCTTCATACCATAGACCTTACATGTCTGATCTAGCTCTGAAATATTACTTTGCAAACTTTCAATCGAATCTGCCATCACAACTAAGTCATCTGCATATGCAAGACTGCTTATTTTCTGTTCACATATCTTAATCTCACCCAGCCAGTCTATTGTTTTCAACATATGATCCATAAATAATATGAACAACAGTGGAGACAGGTTGCAGCCTTGTCTTACCCCTGAAATTACTCTGAACCATAAACTCAGTTTACCGTCAACTCTAACTGCTGCCTGACTATCCATGTAAAGACCTTTAATTGCTTGCAAAAGATTGCCTCCTATTCCATAATCTCGTAGAACAGACAATAACTTCCTCCTAGGAACCCGGTCGCCAGTGTGGCGATGACGAATACACACTTCCAATGTGCGTTCACCGCGATGTCACCAAACACGGATGCGACCATCATGATGCTGTAAACAGAACCTGGATTCATCCGAAAAAATGACGTTGTGCCATTCGTGCACCCAGGTACGTCGTTGAGTACACCATCGAAGCGCTCCTGTCTGTGATGCAGTTTAAAGGGTAATCGCAGCCATGGTCTCTGAGCTGATAGTCCATGCTGCTGCAAAACGTCGTTGAACTGTTCGTGCAGATGGTTGTTGTCTTGCAAACGCCCCCATCTGTTGACTCAGGGATCGAGACGTGGCTGCACGTTCCGTTACAGCCATGCGGATAAGATGCCTGTCATCTCGACTGCTAGTGATACGTGGCCGTTGGTATCCAGCACCGTGTTCCGTATGGGATCCAGCACCGTGTTCCGTACTACCCTCCTGAACCCACCGATTCCATATTCTGCTAAAAGTCATTGGATCTCGACCAACGCAAGCAATAATGTCACAATACGATAAACCGCAATCGCGATAGGCTACAATCCGGCCTTTATCAAACTCGGAAACTTGATGGTATGCATTTCTCCTCCTTACACAAGGCATCACAACAACGTTTCACCAGGCAACGCCGGTCAACTGCTGTCTGTGTATGAGAAACCGGTTGGAAACTTTCCTCATGTCAGCACGTTGTAGGTGTCGCCACCGGTGCCAACCTTGTGTGAATGCTCTGAAAAGCTAATCATTTGGATATCACAGTATACTCTTCCTGTCAGTTAAATTTCGCTTCTGTAGCACGTTGTCTTCGTGGTGTAGCAATTTTAATGGCCAGTAGTGTATGAAATATTGCACTACTTTAAACAAAAGTGTTTGATATTGTATGACCTTTGGTCTTATCAGAAATGTTCTCACCTCTGCAAGATAAACCTAACCTTCCCTGACAGGAGAAACATATGCCATCCGACAGTCCCAGTAACGACGCAAGCAGTTCGCTAAAAACAAAATATCGCTAACGAATTAAGACTGATGGAGCAGTACACACACACAATACTCACAGCAATGGAACATTAGCAGTTAAATCACCAATACCCGAACCTCAGTGAACACTGAAAAACTTTTATAACACCCTAACAAGACTGAAGATTTATGTTGCATGAGAATGTGCTAAAACTTGTGTGAAAAACTTTTGATGCTTGATTGTGCAGAAGTGTGTGCAAAAACTTCTGTAGACACACGTATAGCGCCTGTCGGAGCAGCATCAGCGTCAAAACTTACCTTACTTGTACAGATACGTGAGTGGATAGAAGGGGAACAGGTAGAAAGGGGAAAAGTTTCTGAAGATACTTTTAACATTTAGCTATAAATTGGTATATAAATGTATTTTCTTTCATTCACAGGTGAGCCATAATGGGCCGTGAAAAAAATGTCAGGTTGCGAGGACGGCCGGTCATGGAGTTTCTCTTCAAGACCGGCGATGACTGACATTTCGATTCACAGGAAGTTACTCCCTGTTTATGAGTGGACACAGTGGATCGCAGCAGTATCCATCGGTGGTTGCAGAGGTTTAAAGAAGGTGATTTCTCTCTACTGGACAATCCACGATGCGGTAGACCATCGACGGCAGTGAGTGATGTGAGTAAGGAGACCATTGATCAAATCATCCAAAATGAGAGATGTGTGACGACATGACAGCTTGCTGAAATGACTCGTTTGTTATTAGGCAGTAGGGTATCACTGATACAGTCACTAGGGTACTGAAAAATCTGTGCACGTTGGGTGCCTAGATTATTGAGAAGAGAAATGAAAACGCTGAGGAATAATGTGTACAAGGGTCTCATGAAGACCTTTACTGAAGAGTGGAAACAGTATTTTGGTGGCGTTATTACCCAGGATGGAACATGGTTATAGTTGTCCGAACCTCAGAGCAAAACCCATTCCATGGAAAAAATGGTTCAAATGGCTCTGAGCACTATGGGACTTAACTTCTGAGGTCATCGGTCCCCTATAACTTAGAACTACTTAACCATAACCAACCTAAGGACATTGCACACATCCTTGCCCGAGACAGGATTCGAACCTGTGACCATAGCTGTCGCGCGGTTCCGGACTGAAGTGCCTAGAAAGACTCGGCCACAGCGGCCGGCCATTCTGTGGAGTGGCGTCATCCGGGTTCCCATCGCATTTACATTGACTTTTTGGAACCTGGCTCTAGAATTAAACTGGACCGTTACTGTTTGCCACTGGAAAAGCTGCGACGTGCCATCAAGACCCAGAGAGCAGAGCTTCAGGGTCAGCTCATCAGACTACACCATGACAATACCAAACCCCATACATTCCTTATGACGCAGGAAAATGGGTTGGAAAATTGTTCCTCACCCTCCCTACAGTGCTTACTTGGCTCCGTCTAACTTTTAACTCTTTACAGTGTTACTTATAATCCATCTTGATTGCAAAATTCTTATTCGTATGTCCGGTTTCGGTTCATCTACAACCATCTTCAGATCTGATATTTCGGTTGCAGGAGCAACTCGTCCAAATCAGCAACTTTCACATGCTGCGTCACATGTGTAACCGAAGTATCAGATCTGAAGATGGTTCTAGATGAACCGAAACCGGACATATGAATAAAAATTTTGGAATCAAGACGGATTATAAGTAACATTGTAAAATCACTGATTGCTGCTATCCTATCAGACACTATGTCTGTTTTTGCAAAGTTTGTGCCACGTTTCACCTCTTTCGTCGACTAAAGGCCGCCCTGCGAGGTAAAACATTTGATAGTGAGAAAGACCTTATTTCCTTTGTCAAGCGATGGGGTTAAAAGTCAATCGCAAGAATTTTACCAAAGTGCATTTACATCGTGGAAAGAACATTGCGCCAGATGCGTCACAGATAATGGAAGCCACATTGAGTATAGTTAAATGTTGCAAGTATGTTCACAAAAAAATTCATTCTCTCCTGCAAAAAATAAAAAAAATTGCAGACTACTGTGCAAAACGTTTTGAACGCCCTTTGTAGCATTTAGAAAAGGGTATGACATCCGTGATGCGAAGTGTTAAACCGAAAGTAGCCAATCAGTCAAATATCGGCGGTATGGCTGCGTTTCACAACACGCGATTTATAGTGTAATATAAATACCATGTAACGTAAACTTCTCGCGTACCGGTACCTAACAACGTCACACTGCTGACAGCCAATGCTTCCAGATGATCCCAAAAGAGAGAACCGTCTCATCAGAACTGAGCCTATGAAGCCTTATTCAGCACGCTGCCGTCAACGGGCAAAGACCGTACTACGCTGTGCCATGAACCAGAGCACTTCGCAGTGTTTCCCGATCCCGTGCTCGGGCGCCGGCTACAACGCTCATTTGCTAGTGAGTCGCAAACATCATACCATACCTCACAGACAGAACGCCTCAGACATATAGATTGCGTGTGGCGATACCGGTATAGAATCATCTCTGAGTAATTTTTGCAATGATTAGTTCGCGAAATAAAGTGATTACGCTTTTAAAAATTGAGCGTGGTTGTTTTTCAAGCAATTTTCAATAAGTACCCATCTAATTGAGCTCATATTTCACAATTGACACATGGTTGAGGCATACAGCACGACAATTTTGGCTCAAAGAGTATGCCAAGGAAAATAAAAACTTCTTAGAACCACCGTGAGAAAATAGAAACACGAGATGCGTGATAGTTATTTCTACCCTAAAGTGAAGAACTGCTTAACGTTTTATTCCATTTGATGTGATATTCCATTATTAATAGCTTTACGTATTTCATATGTAACATAAATACTTAACTTCTGCGATCTGTAAATTATCTCCCAGCAACTGCGACATAGTCGCGTATACAAACAGTGATCCAATACTGCCAAATGTGTTTTATTCCAGTCTTTCATCACAATATCAATTCTTTAGACGATGACTGGTCGTCTAATGACCACCCTTAGATCTTAATTGCATCGTCAAAAGACATAAATTTAATCAGCACAGTATCGTCGCATAGATCTAAAATAAGGTGTTGAATAGGTCACATCGTCCTCACAGTCATTATTGCAACTCAATATTGCAATAATGACTGTGTGAACGATGTGAAAGATTTGTAAATCCACTGATTCGGTTCCCATAGGAGTTAAAAAGCCAGAAAATCTAGTGCTCCGAAAACATTTCTACTTAATGTACCTGAAAAAAGAGACAGATCAAGAAGCATTTATACAAGTCTACTGCCAGGAACAGGCATGAAAAATATAGCATACAATGGACGACTATCAAAATATTTCAACCCTTCTTTACATAGAAGGAAGCCTTCACGTCGAGATAATGAGCAGCATATTGTAGTTACTAGTCCTAAACTAGCTGTGTACAAAGAAGAAGAAGTAAGGCTACTAGTTGACTCCTGATTTCCACATTTCGTAGATCCTAAAATGGCAAAGCATCCGCGTTGTATTTCGTCTTTCGAGTGAAAAAGTAAATTAATAAAATAAACTACACTTTCGGATGTTTGAATCATATTTCTGCCAACTGACTGTACGAACTTCCTTATTTTCTGTTACTATCATGGTTTCGGCCTTAACCCACTATCAAATACAACAATGTTCAGTATAATTATACCCAACATTCTTCTACTTGATAACGGATTAAGGTCGAATTCATCATAGTAACGTAAAGAAGTTTTTGCACTCAAATGGTGTATCATTCAAACATTATTACATCACTGTGACACAAAAATATGAAAAGATTATCAGTACGTGGAAATACGTGTAATATTCTCAGATCTATGAGTTATCCTTCACCGTCAAAATTTGCACTATGGATGTAGCGTTTATAACATCTCTTTTTTACTCAAGCGAAATGAATGATGCAGCACAAATGGAGTGACGGAATTTTTCTGCTGTGTTGTTTTTTTTTGCAAGCCTGTGAGACTGCACGTACGCTATTCACCGTGACCACAAGGCAACACCTCTGCATACCACGCAGACCGGTCCTGTTTTGTCTTTACCTTTTCTCAATAACGTCATAAGCTCGTTAATGTGATTACATTGCTGAGAATGTCATGAGCAGGCTTTACGAGAAATGGATCGTAAAGGTCTCAATATCTCGAGACATGAGCTCTTATTTTCCATCTTTACCTACAATTGAGCCTACATGATCGTTCCACAACATATCTGTGCGCATTGTTACTCTCAAACATTTGGATGACTTATTCTGACTCATGAGTCCTGTACTCAAAGGTTATCACGATTTTGCATTTCCTGAAGTGCGTTTTCAAGTGGTTCAAATGGCTCTGAGCACTATGGGACTCAACTGCTGTGGTCATAAGTCCCCTGGAACTTAGAACTACTTAAACCTAACTAACTTAAGGACAGCACACAACACCCAGCCATCACGAGGCAGAGAAAATCCCTGACCCCGCCGGGAATCGAACCCGGGAACCCGGGCGTGGGAAGCGAGAACGCTACCGCACGACCACGAGATGCGGACGGAAGTGCGTTTTACTAGACACAGAGTTAGATGTCGGATTTTGCGGTAGACTGACATTTTCTCAATATTGGACTGGACATTACAACAAGTTTTATCGGAAAGAACTTCGCCATAGGTAAATACATCATCTGCGAAAAGCTAGAGATGGCAACTAGCAGTATCCGCTAACTCATTGTTATATAAAACGACCGCAACGCTCTTCTTAAACTCCCTTGGAATACACTTGAAACTACTGTAGTGTCTGTAGACAATTCTGTAAGCAGGATAACGTACTGCGTCCTTTAATCTGAACATTTTCGGTCCAGTTATAGAACTGGTTAAACATCGCATAGGAAGGGGAAGCAGATGTTGCCAGGTATATGGCCGGCAAAAAATCGACACTACACCTCATCCAAATTAAATGTGTACAACAGGATTTGCCAATGGACGAATGTCGACAAAAAAATGTGTCATAAATGCGTGCAAAGATATACACGAAAGTGCATCAAAACGGAGGTGATTTCTGTGGGATTATAAAGGTTCGTAAAAGCTCACGGCAGGTTTTTTCCAGTATAAAGGAATAATCAGATATACAACTCAGCAGATGCGCTGCGTTATAACGTTCAGGTGGCATATAAATGTAGGGACTGGTGGCTTGTAGAACTGCCTCAGGGTCAGAGCTAATCCTTACAAACAGTAGTGGCCTTAAGAACCCTTCTCCCAAGGTATTAAGATAAGAGTACTGTCTGGATGATAAAGATGGTGCAGCTTTGGTGGAAATAGAATTAAGTGCACGCAAAAGCTTCATGCACGTTTCTACTCTCTTATTCGTTTGTTACATTACCGAAACAACTCCTGGGAGGTGAATTCTGTAGTTCTGCTACATTCCGATAGCTATAAGCCGTAAACAGAATATCTATTTCGTGAAAATTACTGTAGCCTCCATGTTATAGTTTTGGGAAAACTAATAACACAACGTTGAACATAAATTCTCGATACTGAAGATACGTAGATATGTTCTAATACGTAGGCGTCGAAAAGAATCCTCGCCCTGATCAGATCCCTTAATGGACTGAGATGTCTCTGTGGCTTCTTTTAATGCGGTCAGCATCGAGTAGGTCCTTTTTTTTCATGCTCAGTACCTCTTCTATGTGATAGAAAAGTTTCATAAAGTTCTACTGGAATGATATGATTTCCCCAAAATTACGCAGAAAGTTTTAGATATTTCAGCCTGAAAAGTTGCTCTTCGCCGATTGTTGATGCACAAGTGATCGCAGTACAGATTTCTGAACACAGCGTTTCTGTTTACTGCCACAACTTGGAAAATATAATTAAATCAATTAGATGTTGATAGCGTACGTGGCCACCCCCATGAACCATGGACCTTGCCGTTGGTGGGGAGGCTTGCGTGCCTCAACGATACAGATAGCCATACCGTAGGTGCAACCACAACGGAGGGGTATCTGTTGAGAGACCAGACAAACGTGTGGTTCCTGAAGAGGGGCAGCAGCCTTTTCAGTAGTTGCAGGGGCAACAGTCTGGATGATTAACTGATCTGCCCCTGTAACACTAAGCAAAATGGCCTTGCTGTTGTGGTACTGCAAACTGCTGAAAGCAAGGGGAAACCAGAGCCGTAATTTTTCCCGAGGGTATGCAGCTTTACTGTATGATTAAATGATGATGGCGTCCTCTTGGGTAAAATATTCCGGAGGTAAAATAGTCCCCCATTCGGATCTCCTGGCGGGGACTACTCAAGAGGACGTCGTTATCAGGAGAAACAAAACTGGCATTCTACGAATCGGAGCGTGGAATGTCAGATCCCTTAATCGGGCAGGTAGGTTAGAAAATTTAAAAAGGGAAATGGATAGGTTAAAGTTAGATATAGTGGGAATTAGTGAAGTTCGGTGGCAGGAGGAACAAGACTTTTGGTCAGGTGATTACAGGGTTATAAATACAAAATCAAATAGGGGTAATACAGGAGTAGGTTTAATAATGAATAAAAAAATAGGAGTGCGGGTTAGCTACTACAAACAGCATAGTGAACGCATTATTGTGGCCAAGATAGACACGAAGACCAAACCTACTACAGGATTACAAGTTTATATGCCAACTAGCTCTGCAGATGATGAAGAAATTTATGAAATATATGATGAGATAAAAGAAATTATTCAGGTAGCGAAGGGAGACGAAAATATAATAGTCTTGAGTGACTGGAATTCGACAGTAGGAAAAGGGAGAGAAGGAAACGTAGTAGCTGAATATGGATTGGGGCTAAGAAATGAAAGAGGAAGCCGCCTGGTAGAATTTTGCACAGAGCATAACTTAACCATAGCTAACACTTGGTTCAAGAATCAAGAAAGAAGGTTGTACACATGGAAAACCCTGGAGATACTGACAAGTTTCAGATAGATTACATAATGGTAAGACAGAGATTTAGGAACCAGATTTTAAACTGTAAGACATTTCCAGGGGCAGATGTGGACTCTGACCACAATCTATTGGTTATGAACTGTAGATGAAAACTGAAGAAACTGCAAAAAGGTGGGAATTATGGATATGGGACCTGGATAAACTGAAAGAACCAGAGGTTGTACAGAGTGTCAGGGAGAGCATAAGGGAACAATTGACAGGGATGGAGGAAAGAAATACAGTAGAAGAAGATTGAGTAGCTTTGAGGAATGAAATATTGAAGGCAGCAGAGGACCAAGTAGGTAAAAAGACGAGGGCTAGTAGAAAACCTTGGGTAACAGAACAGATACTGAATTTAATTGATGAAAGGAGAAAATACAAAACTGCAGTAAGTGAAGCAGGCAAAAAGGAATACAAACGTCTCAAAAATGAGATCGGCAGGAAGTGCAAAATGGCTAAGCAGGGATGGGTAGAGGACAAATATAAGGACGTAGAGGCTTATCTCAGTAGGGGTAAGATAGATTCTGCCTGCAGGAAAATTACTAGGAAGTGGTTGGTGAGAGTTTGATGAGGAAAGTTGGATTATCTGTCGATGGTCATATGCGTAACCACATCTGGTGCAGCGATGCATACTAAGCTTAGTGCCGTGGATATAGAACATTTACCTTATTGTATTAAAGAGACCTTTCGAGAAATGAGAACCACTTGCATTAATATCAAAAGCTCAGATGGAAAGCAAAGAAGGGAAAGCAGCAAGGTGGAAGGAGTATATAGAGGGTCTATACAGGGGCGATGTTCTTGAGGACAGTATTATGGAAATGGAAGAGAAGTTAGATGAAGATGAAATGGGAGATATGATACTGCGTGAAGATTTTGGCAGGAGTAGACAACATTCCATTAGAACTACTGACAGCATTGGAAGAGACAATCCTGACAAAACTCTACCATCTGGTGAGCAAGATGTATGAGACAGGCGAAATTCCCTCAGACTTCAAGATGAATATAATAATTCCAATCCCAAAGAAAGCAGGTGTTGAGAGATGTGAAAAATACCGATCAGTTTAATAAGTCACAGCTGCAAAATACTAACGCGAATTCTTTACAGACGAATGGAAAAACTAGTAGAAGCCGACCTCGGGGAAGATCAGTTCGGATTCCATAGAAATGTTGGAACACGCGAGGCAATACTGACCCTACGACTTATTTTAGAAGAAAGATTAAGGAAAGGCAAACCTACGTTTCTAGCATTTGTAGACATAGAGAAAGCTTTTGACAATGTTGGCTGGAATACTATCTTTCAAATTCTGAAGGTGGCAGGGGTAAGATACAGGGAGCGATAGGCTATTTACAATTTGTACAGAAACCAGATGGCAGTTATTAGAGCCGAGGGACGTGAAAGGTAAACAGTGGTTGGGAAGGGAGTGAGACAGGTTTGTAGCCTCTCCCCGATGTTATTCAATCTGTATATTGAGCAATCAGTAAACGAAACAAAAGAAAAATTCGGAGTAGGTATTAAAATCTGTGGAGAAGAAATAAAAACTTTGAGGTTTGCCTATGACACTGTAGTTCTGTCAGAGACAGCAAAGGACTTGGAAGAGCAGCTGAACGGAATGGACAGTGTCTTGAAGGAAGGATATAAGGTGAACATCAACAAAAGCAAATCGAGGATAATGGAATGTAGTCGAATTATGTCGGGCGATGCTGAGGGAATTGGATTAGGAAAGGAGACACTTAAAGTAGTAAATGAGTTTTACTATTTGGGGAAGAAAATAACTGATGATGGTCGAAGTAGAGAGGATATAAAATGTAGACTGGCAATGGAAAGCAAAGCGTTTCTGAAGAAGAGAAAGTTGTTAACATCGGGTATAGATTTAAGTGTCGGGAAGTAATTTCTGAAAGTATTTGTGTTGAGTGTAGCCATGTACGGAAGTGAAACTTGGACGATAAAATGTTTGGACAAGACGAGAATAGAAGCTTTCGAAATGTGGTGCTACAGAAGAATGATGATGATTAGATGGGTAGATCATGTAAATAATGAGGAAGTATTAAGTAGAATTGGGGAGAAGAGATATTTGTGGCACAACTTGACTAGAAGAAGGAATCGGTTGGTAGGACATGTTCTGAGACATCGAGGGCAGCGTGGAGGGTAAAAATCATAGAGGGAGATCAAGAGATGAAAACACTAAGCAGATTCAGAAGAATGTACGTTGCAGTAGGTAGTGGGAGATGAAGAAGCTTGCACAGGATAGAACAGCATGGAGAGCTGCATCAAACCAGTCTCAGGACTAAAGACCACAAAAACAACAACATGGATGCATTACGCAAAATAATTTTCCCTCTTCTGCTAGTTTTATCTGGGTTGCAGAAGCGGCGATGTGTTCCAAACACTAAGAAAGAGCGCGAGTTGTTTTCATGTTTCTGGTTTCAAGCGAGATCTTCGGATAAATCTGATCAATTATAGGCCTATAAAGATAATATCACATGTGGAATTATGCAACACGTTGCTTGTTATGACCTATGCAGGGAACAAAATTTTTATATTCGAACTGCCACATATTACGCAAATATCAACACAGAAATGGAGCGATATACAGGGAGACTTGGGGAAGACCGCTGTTTGGAGTCAGAACTGGCAGATGAATGTGAACATAAAACAAGTATATAAGTATGTCGACATAAACACTATTGTTCGGTTTTCGATTAAACCCACATATCTAGGAACAGTAACAACTATAACTTATCTGACAGTAACGTCTCGTAGAGACCACGTAAAGCTAGACAGAAGAAAACTGATTGCCAGAGTACGGGATACAGGAAGTATCCACAGGTGATGTTATCTATCCAGGAAAGAACATCTCCGGACTGAACATCTACATCTGCATGGATACTCTGCAAATCACATTTAAGTGCCTGGTAGAGGGTTCATCAAACCACCTTCACAATTCTCTATTATTACAATCTCATATAGCGCGCGCAAGAACGAACGCCTATATCTTTCCGTACGAGCTCTGATTTCTCTTATTTTATCGTGGTGGTCGTTCCTCCCTATGTAGATCGGTGTCAACAAAATATTTTCGCATTCGGAGGAGAATTGGTGATTGGAATTTCGTCACAAGATTCCGTCGCAACGAAAAACGCCTTTCTTTTAATGATTTCCAACTCAAATCCTGTATCATTTCTGTGACACTCTCTCCCATATTTCGCGATAATACAAAACGTGCTTCCTTTCTTTGAACTTTTTCGATGTACTCCGTCGGTCCGATCTGGTAAGGATCCCACACCGCGCAGCAGTATTCTCAAAGACGACGGACAAGCGTAGTGCAGGCAGTCTGCTTAGTAGATCTGTTACATTTTCTAAGAGTCCTGCCAATAAAACGCAGCCTTTGGTTAGCCTTCCCCACAACATTTACTATGTGTTCTTTTCTTGTTCGTAATTGTAATACCTAGGTATTTAGTGGAATTTATGGCTTTTAGATTAGACTGATTTATCGTGTAACCGAAGTATAACGAGTTCCTTTTTGCACACATGTGGATGACCTCACACATTTCGATATTTAAGGTCAACTGCCACTTTTCGCACCATTCAGATATTTTTTCTAAATCATTTTGCAGTTTGTTCTGATCTTCTGATGACTTTATTAGTCGATAAACGACAGCGTCATCCGCAAACAACCGATGACGGCTACTCAGATTGTCTCCCACATCGTTTCTATAAATAAGGAACAGCAAACGGCCTATAACACTACCTTGGGGAACGCCTGATATCACTTCGGTTTTACACGATGACTTTCTGTCAGTTACTACGAACTGTGACCTCTCTGACAAGAAATCACAAATCCAGTCACATAATTCAGACGATATTCCATAAGCACGCAATTTGACAACAAGCCGCTTGTGTGGTACAGTGTCAAAAGCCTTCCGGATATCCAGGAATACGGAATCGGTCTGAAATCCCTTGTCAATACCACTCAGCACTTCATGTGAATAAAGAGCTAGCTGTGTTTCACAGGAACGATGTTTCCTAAACCCATGTTGATTGTGAGTCAATAGACCGTTTACGTCGAGGTAATTCATAATGTTCGAAAACAATATATGGTCTGAAATCCTGGTTCATAACAACGTTAACGATATGGGCCTGTAATTTAGTGGATTACTCCTACTACCTTTCTCGAATATTGGTGTGACCTGTGCAACTTTCCAGTCTTTGGGTACGGATCTTTCGTCGAGCGAACGGTTGTATATGATTGTTAAGTATGGAGCTAATACATCAGCACACTCGAACAGGAACCTAGTTGATATACAGTCTGGACCAGGAGACTTGTTTTTATTAAGTGATTTTAGTTGCTTCACTACTCCGATGATACTTACTTCTACGTTATTCATGTTGGCAGCTTTTCTCGATTCGAATTCTGAAACATTTACTTCGTCTTCTTTTGGGAAGGCATTGCGGGAGACTGTGTTTAGTAATTCTGCTTTGGCAGCACTGTCCTCAATAGTATCTCCATTGTTATCGCGCAGAGAAAGCTTTGATTGATTCTTGCCGCTAACATACTTCACATACGAACAGAATCTCTTTGGATTTTCTGCCGCATTTCGAGACAAAGTTTCGCTGTGGAAACTGTTATAGGCGTGTCGCATTGAACTCTACGCTAAATTTCGAGCTTCTGTAAAGGGTCTCCAATCTCGAGGATTTTGCATCTGTTTAAATTTGGCATGTTTGTTTCGTTGTTTCTGCAACAGTCTTCTAACCCGTTTTGTGTACCAAGGAGGATTAGCTCCGTCGTTTGTTACTTTATTTGGTATAAATCTCTCCATTGCTACCGATACTATTTCTTTGAATTCAAGCCACATTTGGTCAATATTTATTAATTTAGAAGGAGTCGAGATTGTCTCCCAGGAAGGCGTCAAGTGAATTTTTGTCTGCTTTTTTGAATAGGTATATTTTTCGCTTATTTTTCGAGGATTTGGGGATTACAATATTCAATCTCGCTACGACAACCCTGTGTTCACTAATCCCTATGTCGGTTTTGATGCTCGTTATTAACTCAGGATTATTTTTTGCTAAGTGGTCAAGCGTGACCGGCCGCAGTGGCCGAGCGGTTCTAGGCGCTACGGTCGCAGGTTCGTATTCTGCTTTGGGCATGGATGTTTGTGATGTCCTTAGGTTAGTAAGGTTCAAGCAGTTCTAAGTTCTAGGGGACTGATGACCTCAGAAGTTAAGTCCCATAGTGCTCAGAGCCATTTTTTGGTCAAGTGTGTTTTCGCAACCGTTTACTATTCGCGTGGGCTCATGAACTAACTGCTGGAAATAATTTTCAGAGAATGCGTTTAGCACAATTTCGGATGATTTTTTATGCGTACCTCCGGAATTAAACATGTATTTTCGCCAACATATCGAAGGTAAAGTAACACCAACTATTATCGTATAAGTCGGGTAGGTGTTTGAAATCAAAGTCAAGTTTTCTTTGAACCTTTCAGCAACTGTATCATCTGGACTGGAAGGTCGGTAAAAAGATCCAATTATTATTTTATTCCGTTTGTCAACAATGACCCCTGTCCATACTAACTTACAGGAAGTATCTACTTCAATTTCGCGACAAGTTAAATCACTTCTGACAGCAACAAACACGGCACCACCAAACGTGTTTAGCCTATCTGACTGAAGCGCCTTGAACTGCTGGCCAACGAGGCCGGCTGTTGTTCGATCGATTCTTCAGTATTTTTCATCTGTCTGGGTTCCTAACACGTAAAGTAACAGGGGAAAGGGGAGAAAGAGGGAGGGAAGAGAAGAATCATATAAGAGTGACATACTTCGCCGAAGATTTGTTTCTGAAGCACCAGAGAGTCACGATGAAGTTCAACAAGCTCCAGTGGCTGGCTTTACAAGACAAGCATAGTGCATCAGATTTTTCAGATCTGAGTGAGTTTTAGCATTTCGTGTACTTTCTTATTCAGCATTTTGATTTTGAATTTTTGTTTATTACGTGGTCTAAGAACTTGATTTCCTCTCTTGGTTTTTAAAAAAACGACTTTCGTGTAATGTGATCAAAACTATCACTGTCCCCTCCATCAGTTGGTTTACATTTTTCTTTAATTTTTTGAATTTCTCTAACAGTCCCTCCTTTTTTTAAAAAAATATGTTTTCTCTTAAATAGCGTTGGAATACTTTTTAACGCTTTCTCTCTATGTTCCCATTGATAAGTGGCTATTAAGACACTTTTTTAATGAAGGGTATTCTGTTACTGCATTTTCCTAACTTAAACGTATTCATGTCTAGGCACAGGCCTTCTGTTGCTTTTGAAATTCTCTTGACTTCCGTTGTTTAACGACATCGGGAAACAGTGACCCTTTGCGCATACAGTTCAGAGACTGGTTGTTTCCGAATTCCGTGCAACAAAATTTCCTATCGACATCTGACGAAAGTAACTAAGACAGTTGTCTAAATGTCGTGTAAAGGCCAAATTATAAATGAGCTCAAAATTCAAAAGAATTCGAACGAACAATTTCTCCGAAAATATCTAGAAGAATCATAGAATATTAATTACGTTTCTCACCACGATTGATCTGTTGGGCCATGGAAAAGTATCATAGCAGCTGAGGGTAGAAGGAGACAACGGGGACGCGTAAAGAAGATCTGCAAATGTATGCTTACGTCAAGTGTAATAAGTAAGGTAATCTACAGGGTGACATAACCTAGTTAATAGATATATTATTAAGTGAGGGAAGTTGTGTGGGAAGCGTCCGTGCCGTTCGGGAGGCGAGACGGTAGCAGGAGGAGCCTGGGGCGGTTGACGCAGGGCTGCCCGCCCAGCCTTCGACTGGGCTACTATGTCGACCGGCGGGCGGGCAATCCGGCACTAAGCGCGCATTAAGGCCGTGGCAATCTGGCCAGAGATACGCGCTGCCATTTGCGATCCGGGCCGGAGGGTAGGCGGGGATCGACGCCCGTCCGTCTGCACGTAACACCCTGCAGCCTACCCTACTGCCCCTCTGCCAGGTCCTGGTGTCACCAGGAGGGGTGAAGGGGGGTGCGGGCGAGGGAGTGGGGGTGAGGGCAGAAGCAGCCACTGCACGGCGGCCGGTTGCCCCTAATTACGGGCAAATTAGGCGCCATCAGTCATCGGTAGCGTGTGCGCAAGTGTCAGGGTGTATGGTGTGTGTGTGTGAGAGAGAGAGAGAGAGAGAGAGAGAGAGAGAGAGAAGGATGGTGATGGTGGAGAGGCATCAGTTGCAAGGATGTGGGGCTCGCCACAAAACTATGGAACTTTTTCAACTGAAACTAGCTCTAACTGAACCATCCAAGAAGACAGATACATGGACAAAAGCAGAGCATACAGGACGCTATGGAACTGACTAAATTACGGTCAGAAAGAAACAAAAGAAACCAAATTAAACAAGGTTTTCTTGGGACTGATATAAGGAGCGACCATAGAATAGTTGCAATGCAATAAAACTAAAACAGGAAAGGATCCACAGATACACCGTGTAACCTGAGAGGAGGACAACAGGCGCATGGAAAACATCTAGTTGCAGGGATAACGAAGAAAATTCAGTGAAGCTGAAATTGAGAGACTATGTAAGTGAAACCAAACACAGTTGGGGGAAACGAAAAAGGCAAAAAAGTCTTATAAAGGACAACTGGTGTGTCACAAAAACAATCTACGAAGCTCTAGCTGAATGGCCCGGTAGCTGAATTAACGTAAGGTGGAAGAAATTACAGAGGAAGGAGTGAATAGGAATACAATTCACTAATAAACACTGTTAACAGGTAAGCAACAGAAAACTAAATAAGTATAGTTGGAATCCACATGTGACGAAATTACGTGAAGCTACACAAAGACATCCTAACAGAAAAAAAGAAAGTAGTTTGGAAAACGAAAAGAATGCAGCACGTCAATCCGCAACCAGAGGGAAGGAATTATTACACAAAATGAGGCTATTAGTCCAGCCAACGAAACAAACTTGGGGGAAAAACTCGTCTAGTAGGAGAGTAAATGGAGGGAATGTTACGAAAAACATACTAAAAATTCCCGCATGTGTGGTGTCAGCGCTGGGGTTATGCTGAGATCGTTTAAAGATCAATATTATATATATAAAACCTTTCAGCGAAAATTTTTCCCACTAAAAATTAAGCTGCATTATATTTCCTCCAGAAAAGGCCGATTCATTTTTGCTCTACGACTAACAAGTCCGCGTTTTAGGGAATAGAGCAGTTAAAAATAGTACTTCAACGGTACAAAATTACTGTTTACTTTTAAATGAAGTGGGTTAAGAACAAATGTCAAAAGTGTGTGACACGCCTAAGTGTAGTGTAACCCTATTCAGAGATAACTTATGTTGTGTGAGTGCAAAAGGGCGGTAGCGGTAGAAAGTTTTACATCACCTCGATTCTGAGAGTTTCGGAACCTGTACAGATAATTGGAACAGAGATCAACATAAACATCATTTCCACCCTTTTTATTGCTCATGAAAACCACAAACTGCATGTTGTACCACCACACAGCTTGACTTTCAGACGTGGTGGTTTAGATTGCTGTACACACCGATACCTCTAATACCCAGTAGCACGTGCTCTTGCATTGATGCATGCCTGTATTCGTCGTGGCATACTGTCCACAATTTCATCAAGGCTCTATTGGTCCAGATTATCCCACTCCTCAACGGCGATTCGGTTTAGATCCCCTAGAGTGGTTGGTCGTTCACGTGGTCCATAAACAGCCCTTTTCAATCAATCCCAGGCATGTTCAAATCAAATGGCTCTGAGCACTATGGGACTTAACATGTGAGGTCATCAGTCCCCTAGAACTTAGAACTACTTAAACCTAACTAACCTAAGGACATCACACACATCCATGCCCGAGGCAGGATTCGAACCTGCGACCGTAGTGGTCGCGCGTTCCAGACTGTAACGCCTAGAAGCGCTCGGCCACTCTGGCCAGCCCAGGCATGTTCGATAGTGTTCATACCAGGAGAACTTACTGTCCACTCCAGCCGAGCGATGTCGTTATTCTAAACGAAATCATTCACAAGATGTGCGCGATGGGGGCGCGAACTGTCGTCCGTGAAGACGAATGCATCGCAAATATGCTGCCGATATGATTGCACTATCGGTCGGAGGATGCCATTCACGTATGATACAATTGTTACGGTGATTTCCATGACCACCAGCGGCGTACGTTGGCCGCATATAGTGACACCCCAAAACAGCAGGGAACCTCCACCTTTCTGCACTCGCTGGACAGTGGGTCTAGGGTGTTCAGCCTGACCGAGTTGTCTCCAAACACGTTTCCGGCGATTGTCTGGTAGAAGGCTTATGCGACATTCATCGGTGAAGAGCACGTGATGTCAATCCTGAGCGATGCATTCGGCATGTTGTTGAGCCCATCTGTACCGCGCTCCGTGGGGCCGTGGTTGCAATGGTGGACCTCGCCATGGTCGTCGGGAGTGAAGCTGCGCGTCATGTAGCCTATTGTGCATAGTTTGACTCTTAACACGACGTCTTGTGGCTGCACGAAAAGCATTATTCAATATGGTTGCGTTGCTGTCAGGGTTCCTCCGAGCCATAATACGTAGGTAGCGGTCATCCACTGCAGTAGTAGCCCTTGGGCGGCCTGATCGACGCATGTCATCGGCAGTTCCTGTCTCTCTGTATCTCCTCCATGTCCGAACAACAATGCTTTGGTTCACTCCGAGACGCCTGGACACTTCTCTTGCTGAGAGCCCTTCCTGGCACAAATTAACAATGCGGACAACATCGAACCGCGGTATTGACCGTCTAGGCCTGGTTGAACTAGAGACAACACGAGCGGTGTAACTCCTTCCTGGTGGAATGGCTGGAACTGATCTGCTGTCGGACCCCATCTGTGTAATAGGCGCTGCTCAGGCATGGTTGCATGTTTACATCTTTGGCGTGTTTAGTGACATCTCTGAACAGTCAAAGAGACTGCGTCTGTAATATAATAACCACAGTCAACGTCTCTCTTCAGGAGTTCTTGAACCGGTGTGATGCAAAACTTTTTTTGATGTGTGTAAAATCGTGAAAAAAATTAGGTCCCCGCATTGTGATAATGTTCTTCCCTTCATCGCAGGACTGTAAAATTAATAGCGGGAAGGTGATTCCCGACTATTAATCCTACTACGTCACAAGAAGCAATTGCAAGGTGTGTCAAAGATATACTGACCTTCCGCAGCGCGCCTTATGTATCATAGGAATGATGGTGATGCATTGCGTTGACATGTCCTGGTGTGGGAGGCCGTTCATCCTCTGTAACGTGCACTGAAACACCTTGGAACACAGATATACGTTATTAGCAATAGTAACGCCAGCAACGCATGTAGACAGTATCTATGTAAATGTCAGAAATTTTTCTTCTGCTTACAGAGGAGAGATTTCATTCTTGCAAATCCCTTCAGTGCGAGCTAGAAAAACGTCAATAATACTTAAGGCGTTCGACGCCAAACTTATTGTCTACCGTGTAACCAAAATATTGGCTGCTATGAGCCGGCCGGAGTGACCGAGAGGTTCTAGGCGCTACGGTCTGGAACCGCGCGACCACTGCGGTCGCAGGTTCGAATCCTACCTCGGGCATGAATGTGTGTGATGTCCTTAGGTTAGTTAGGTTTAAGTAGTTCTAAGTTCTATGGGACTGTTGACCTCAAAATTTAAGTCCCATAGTGCTCAGAGCCATATGAACAATTTGGCTGCTAAGAGCAATAGGAGCCAGGACTGAAGCTATCCAATGGTGAGCACAACATTAGGCTACGGAACTTAGTTGAACTTTTTACTCGACGAGTAACTCACAACGATGCTACAGTGAGTGCTATTGGTGTTGATACAAAAGAGAGTAATGGCACCGACAAACAAAGCAAACACTGAAATATATCTACGGAAACTGTAGCCAAAGTTGACATTTCGTCAGAAAGGAACGCAAGGAAGTTCGCAGAGTGAGAAATGATACATAAGCGGTTCTATAAGATACGAGAGCGGAATGTGTGGTGTCGTATAAGCTCGAGTGTGAGGACAATGGGCAGGAGGAGTAGCATGATAGCGATACGTGATTAACAAATGAAAGCTGGCCGCTGTGGCCAAGCGGTTCTAGGCGCATCATTCAGGAACCGCGTTGCTGCTACTGTCGCTGGTTCCAATCCTGCCTCGGGCATGGATGTGTGTGATGTCCTTAGGTTAGTTAGGTTTAAATAGTTCTAAGTGTAGGGGACTGATAGATGTTAGTGCTCAGAGCCATTTGAAGCATCTTTGAATCAAAATAGATGTCTTTACATTCGTCTTTCCCTTCTTTGTCCATAAAATGGTTCAAATGGCTCTGAGCACTATGGGACTTAACAGCTATGGTCATCAGTCCCCTAGAACTTAGAACTACTTAAACCTAACTAACATAAGGACAGCACACAACACCCAGCCATCAAGAGACAGAGAAAAATCCCTGACCCGCCGGGAATCGAACCCGGGAACCCGGGCGTGGGAAGCGAGAACGCTACCGCACGACCACGAGACGCGGGCCTTCTCTGTCCAACCCTTTCCCCATATCCATTGCTGCTTGAAATCGTCATTAAAACCTACCTTAATCTACATATACTGAAACCGATGTCGAGCCATGTAGTTCCCTATCCTTGTCGAACAGGGAGCCCACAAATCCCGTCTCCAGTGAAACCATGTAAAGGACAATCGAAATCCCGTCTCCAGTGAAGCATTGTAAAGGACAATCATTGTGCAAGGAGACTGTACTAAACATCATTACGTACATGGAATATCTGACGCAACGTAGAAAAAAAAAGAATTTTGAACAAATTTCGAATAACTCTGCATCAATATGACCGTATAGTGTATAAGAAAAGCTAGGGAGGTTCAAGGGAGGGCAAGGCTCATTTGCTACAAAAACTGGTGTTTGCGGGTTTCAGTGATGCTCGATGCAATTTACAGGACGCGCATGATAATGATCTAATACGTTATACACATCAAATGGCGCGCGACATAGGTTACAGTGATTTCAAGGGTGCAGTGATTGGTTGAATAACTTAAAATAGTGCTACAGAATTAGAAGGTGTAAGAAAACGAAATTTCAAACAAAGTTTCAACTTGACGATACATAGAAAAAGAGGAATGAAGCCGAAAATTTTTAAATGTTCAGACCGATCGGGATCTGAACCAGAAATACATACGTAAGGAACCCTGGACATTAGATGTACCAAGAGAGTTGTATCAAAATGAACTATCAATGCCTTAACCCACTCGTATATAATTATCCCGTCTGCTAATATGGATGGGAAACTGGCTGGAAATTTATTTATTGTGCTGTGAGAAGTAGGAGGTGTCCTACCAGCTATTATTTTTTCTCGTGCTCGATATCTTGCAATGGTTGTGCGGAATATTTACGTCAAAGCAAGCAATAGTGGGAAAATGGGCGTAAGAGCACTGTTTCTGACCAATAGCTCATCAAAATAACTTACTTTCACTTCGTTTCTGGTCTGCGTATAAAATTTATACTCCTTTAGAGGAAAATATTACTCTTAAAACGCGTGTGATATTACAATTCATACCACTTGACACCCTTGGACAAATTTTGCCTCTGGATGTTTGTTTTCTCAGTGCCTATAAAACATATTATCACGCTATCTGCAGCCACGCCTTGGACGATGACCAGTTTCACGAGAAGCCCCACGACAGACTGGTTCGCATTACAATCCGTCAGTTCTCATCGCTCCATTACACTGAAATGAATGTGTCTGCATTACTGAAGGGTGGATACGTAGCTGAACATCTTACACGGTTTTTTACTACAAGAGAGTTCGTCCTCGATGTGCGAAGCTTTGTGATCACTGTGCTGCGCCATTTTCATTCTTTGTGTATGGAGGAAATTAATGGTTTGTTTTGAACATTTCCTGAATGCGTACATCCGACAGAAGGCTGATCTTCTACACATTCCAAACACTCATTTTCTGTCACCCGTCTGAAGCACATGTTGAGTCATTACCATCTAATATTTCCCTGTCGTAATTGTTAACGCAACACTTTCAAATGAGCCTTCCTAAAGAGTGTAGTTGCGATCTCGCACTAAAGGGGTTCCTTGTCAGTCATCCTGTACGGTATCCACAGTTTTCTTCCAGGAAAGGCAGCTCCCCTTACCACGAGGGCTGCTCGCTTTTCTGTTTACATACACACTATTCCTCCACAGCATTCCAGGATTTCCTGTCCACTTCTCTTGTGTGGGCAGACAAAATACACTACTGGACATTAAAATTGCTACACCAAGAAGAAATGCAAATCATATACGTGTATTCATTGGACAAATATATCATACTAGAACTGACATGTGATTACATTTTCACGCAGTTTGGGTGCATAGATTCTGAGAAATCAGTACCCAGAACAACCACCTCTGGCCGTAATAACGGCCTTGATACGCCTCGGCATTGAGTCAAACACAGCTTGGGTAGTGTGTACAGGTACAGCTGCACATGCAGCTTTAGCACGATACCACAGTTCATCAAGAGTAGTGACGCGTATTGTGACGAGCCAGTTGCTCGGCCACCATTGACCAGACGTTTTCAATTGGTGAGAGATCTGGAGAATGTGCTGGCCAGGGCAGCAGTCGAACATTTTCTGTATCCAGAAAGGCCCGTACAGGTCCTGCAACATGCGGTCGTGCATTATCCTGCTGAAATGTGGGGTTTCGCGGGGATCGAATGAAGGGAAGAGCCACGGGTCGTAACACATCTGAAATGTAACGTCCACTGTTCAAAGTGCCGTCAATGCGAACAACAGGTGAGCGAGACGTGTAACCAATGGCACCCCATACCATCACGCCGGGTGATACGCCAGTATGGCGACGACGAATACACGCTTCCAAAGTGCGTTCACCGCGATGTCGCCAAATACGGATGCGAACACCATGGTGCTGTAAAAGGAACCTGGATTCATCAGAAAAAATGACGTTTTGCCCTTCGTGCACCCAGATTCGCCGTTGAGTACACCATCGCAGGCGCTCCTGTCTGTGATGCAGCGTCAAGGGTAACCGCAGCCATGGTCTCCGAGTTGATAGTCCATGCTGCTGGAAACGTCGTCGAACTGTTGGTGCAGATGGTTGTCTTGCAAACGTCCCCATCTGTTTCCTCAGGGATCGAGACGTGGCTTCACGATCCGTTACAGTGATGCTGATAAGATGCGTGTCATCTCGACTGCTAGTGATACGAGGCCGTTGGGATCCAGAACGGCGTTCCGTATTACCCTCCTGAAGCCACCGATTCCATATTCTTCTCACAGTCATTGGATCTCGACCAATGCGAGCAGCAATGTCGTGATACTATAAACCGCAATCCTGATAGGGTACAATCCGACCTTTATCAAGGTCAGAAACGTGATGGTACGCATTTCTACTCCTTACACGAGGCATCACAACAACGTTTCACCCTGCAACGCCGGTAATCTGCTGTTTGTGTATGAGAAATCGGTTGTAAACTTTCCGCATGTCAGCACGTTGTAGGTGTCGCCACCGGCGCCAGCCTTGTGTGAATGCTCTGAAAAGCTAATCATTTGCATATCACAGCATCTTCTTCCTGTCGGTTAAATTTCGCGTCTGTAGCACGTCATCTTCGTCGTGTAGCAATTTTAATGGCCAGTGGTGTATAACTTCACTTGCCTGGAGAGGTGGGTTATGGTATTACATTACGAAGGGAAGACGTTTGTGAGAAGGGTTGATAGGCCACCATAGGATTCCGTACTACGGTAAAATTTTGGAAAAAGTTGGTAAGCATCTCAAGGCAAAAAAGCATAAGAGCCGCTTTGTTAACGCTTTGTTGAAAATATTAGGCCACAGGGATTGATTGTATCTGAGATGACGATTTCCATATGCGTTACTTGGGGTAAACTGTCATGAGTTCGATGTGAGTTTCAGAGAGCGCGTAAGTTTCAGACATTCATGGTCTGCCTTTAGCATCCACTTTTGAGAATATGGGCACTCTGAGGTCAGTGTGTCCAAAAATTTAAGAATTTTACGTAGGGAGGAAACGTGTTACATCCTTATACAGTATTTTAAAAGAGGTAGAGATCATGCGTAACATTAAAATGTATTGGCAACTAACATCGAAAAAACAGATCGAGATACGACATGATGAGAGAACGTCAAATGTAGTTTTGACTGTGTTGCGATTCTTTTCCCCAGATTTATTATAGATTATTTGTCTCCCTTGCTTACGAGTGGTATTTTTTTGATTTCCGATATTTTTCCGTACTGTGTATTTGGTCGTGACGCCATTGTAGACTTGGGTGACAGAGGCCTCGGGATAACGATATGCACACACACAGACGGCGTTAGTATCGAATACACAAGGTATAAAAGGGTGGTTCGTGTGAAAACGTTTCCCACGTGATTATGGAACGCTGGGTGCCAGTACACTTTGAACACAGAATGCTACACGCTTGGGACATTCCATTTCAAGAATCGTTAGAAAATTCAGTATTCAGAGATCCAAAGCGTCGAGGGTGTGTCGAGCATATCAAATTACAGACACTACTTCTCGCCACGGATAGCGCAGTGGCCGTCCGCCTTCACTTAATGACCAAGAGCAGCGGCGTTTGCTTGAAGTTATCAGTGCGAATAGACAAGAAACACCTACCGAAATAACAGCAATAACTAATGAGGGGCGTACAACGATCATATCCGTTTTGGCAGTTGGGTGAAATTTGACGTCAATAGGCTATGACAACAAACGATGGACGTGAGTGTCTTTGGTCACAACACGAGATCCCCTGCAGTGCATATCCTGGAATCGTGACCATATCGGTTGGACTCAACAGGGAAACCATGCCATCGTCAGACGAGTCCCGATTTGAGTTGGTAAGAGCTGTTTGTAGCGTTCAATTGTGGTGACGACACCACGAAGCCATGGTCGAAAGTTCTCAACATGGCATTGTGCAAGGTGGTGGTGGCTCCATAACGGTGCGGTCTGTGTTGACATGGAATGGAGAGGATCCTCTGACCCAAAAGTATCGATATTTAACTGGAAATGATTATGATGGGCTATGTCGAGATCATTTGCAGCCATTTATGGACGTCATGTTCAAAAACAACGATGAAATTGAAATGGATGACAATACGTCTTATCACCGGACTTCAGTCGACCGTGATTTGATTGAAGAAAATTCTTGACACTTCGAGCGAATGATTTGGCCACCCAGATCGCCCTAAATGGGACATATTAAAGAGCCCATGCACAAAATCATGCATTGGCAGCACTTACGCACGACTATAGAGGCAGCATGGCTCAATAATTCTGCAAAGCCTTCCAATAACTTGTTGAGTTGCTGCCACAAGCCAGGCAAACGGATGACAGCACGGTATTTCTTTTGCATGAGGGCCCATCCTCCAACTTTCCATAGTGGTACCTGCTTTCTGAATTATCCGTAATTTGTCAAAATGGATGTAACGTAGTGCCAGGTTTCATAGTACGCTTAGAGTAAGGGGGACGTGGTTTTTCTTTCTCCCGTCCCACGTCTTCGGTGGCGCTCTTAGTATCGGCGACTCATGCGCCGTACCCTTTACTTCACCGCCATTGTCCGTGCGTGCTGCGCCGGCGATGGTTAGCTGTCTGTTTCGCTGATTTGCTTGTAAGCCGCCTGCTTCTCGCCTCGACGACATGTTGCTTTTTGTGCAGCGTCTGTCTTTCGCTCCTAGGTAGTAGGTGCGCGCTTGTCAAATGGCACAAGTCGGTTCCCGTCTCTCAACGCCTATTCACTGACTGTCCGCCCTACGGACATTGTGGTTTTAGCTTTAAAGGTCGGGTCTTCTTTATTCTCCGCCATGTTGTAAATACATTTATGTTTTCATCTCATTTCGTAATCAGGTGCCTATACCTCAATTAATACTTTGATTTATAAGGATTAAATCACTGTCACTGCTTATTTCTTGTTGTTTGTATATGCACATGATGATACTACTGAAATTCACGGAATTGGTAGTGCCATAGTAAACTTGATGCAGGATACAGCTGTTTGAGGAATTCTTGCTACGAAATGCACTACCACATCTGCGGAGGCCTCGATGAGCCATGCGCAGAGCCGTTTGCATTAAAACACTATTTTCAGTAGTATTCGATTATTAACACGGAAACCATTATTCCTACAAAAAGGAGAGGAGGTCCTTCTTTGGAGAAAATTTAATGTTTCTTTTACAGGGAACAATTTTCTGTAGCAACCGCGGTTTTCGAGTTCATGAAAAAAGCCGCGGTTTTCGAGTTAATGGAACCATAAAAAGCGACCTTTAAATGCCCTTCCCTCCCAACTCCCCGCTCATATCCCACCAGAGGGGATTTTTGGTATGCTGCTCATGACACTCCCTCCTATCAGTGCAAAATCTTGAGAATACACCATTTTTCCACTATTCGAGCATTTCCGAACCTCCTCAATTCTAGTACATCGCAAACAGGCGGATGCAGTAAATCGAAGAGTTCTGTTACGACCCAAAACAGTTAAGTGAAATGGAAAAAGAAAACGTTGAAAAAATGGAAATGGGCCTGAAATGAGAAAAGAAGAAATCGAAAAAATCGTTGAATTAGATAAATAAAAATGATGTATGTGGTACTTATAGAGTCCCAGATGAAATGGTTAAAGCGTTAGATCCGGAAACCGAATTAACTGAATTTAAGTAATGCTTGTACATGCCAAATTATATTGTAATATATGTCGTTATAATCACACCCAGTCTACATTACTGATGATAACTGTACCGTTAACTGAAATCTATTACTGCAATAACAAACAAATTACATTACGACCGATACGGAACTTGTTTCTGTCCAGAATAAAATGATGGCTTTACGAGACAGCTATTTGCACAATGGTCGCTTGTCAACTGTCGGAAGTACCTCAAATGTGCTACCATTTTTCATAAAAGTTTAATGACTGCTGCGGATGATACTATTGTGGAACAAGTTACTAAGATGGTAGTGTGTAATTCGCAATTCCAGAAATCTATCGTGGTTAGTGAAAAAATTTCTTACCTTAACGTATCACCCACGTGACACCACCTACATACAACTTCAAACGAAAGCATGTTTTGTATCTACTGTGCTCTGGGGCCACATTTAGTTTAGTATCCTCCGAATATCAGTTAAAAAATCAGAAAATTTGACGGACTGAACTATCTCATACAAGAACGTATCCAAGTATTTAGAACTCTGTTACATACCTTAGTTTATAACTATAGGTAGGTTCGAATCCTGCCTCGGGCATGGATGTGTGTGATGTCCTTAGGTTAGTTAGGTTTAAGTAGTTCTAAGTTCTAGGGGACTGATGACCTCAGATGTTAAGTCCCATAGTTCTCAGTGCCATTTGAACCATTTGAACTACTATAGGTAGATTAATTCTCAGCACGCATCGTTCCAGCATCTTCTAAATACCCGGATGACTCTGCACCGATCTTTGACGTCATCGCACGTAGTCCGAGGCCTCTCAGAAGGCAAAAGATTCCGAAGAGATCGATTTGCATTCTGAAGATTTGTCGAACAGCATTTCCCTTTGGGACGAGATAATTGTTTTATCAATAATTTATTAGTGAGTATTTTTAAATGGTTTCGTAAAAAACGATGTTTAGTTGCATTTGAAGTAGACATTACGAGTCAGTTACTATTGCTTTTTCCCGACTTAAGCTGATTGTAATTTAAAAGGTTTCCACCAGACGCGGTTTGCTTTAATTTGCAAATTTACATGACTGTTTTTTCCTTTCTTTAGTTTACTGCAATTTTAAAAAATTTCACCATAAGCGCTTCGTTTATATTTATAAAGTAGCTTCTTCGGTCGTTGATGTCTCTTCTTTTTTATATATTTTAAAGTCCCCTGTTTTCCCCTAGTTGTTAGCGGTGTTTGGAGTCGGAAAATACTTGTTTTCACATGTGCTGAGTGTGGAATATGTGAAACTATACTTCGATTTCTATGAAAACAAATCGTGTGAAGCTTACAAATGTGCAGTGAAGTGCAAACAACTGTAAATTCCAAAAGAAAAAGCCTTGAAGTCCGAAAGATAAATATGCAACCACGTTTTTATTTTAAACTCCAACCTCCGATAGCAATTCAGGAAGAAACAGAGGACTTTCAAAACATGTAAACGACTGAAAGAAATATCAGTGAATACAGAGGATGTTTTGTAAATAAGAGCGAAACGTGTCTGGTGAAAATCTTCTTTTAAATTGCAGTAAGCGTTAGACAGAATAAAAATTGCACATGATTTTAATGTTTTTCACAGTTTGTTCAGCCTCTCCATGAAAATGTCCCACTCATTCAACTTAAGTATGTACGTGGTTGCCCGAAAGTTGTAATAGTCTTACTTTATAAATTTCGAGGAATTCATTTTTATCTGTAAGCTAACTGATTTTCAGTGAGTATCTTCAAATGTCATCATGCATCAAAATACGGCTTATCAATAAAAGCTTCACTGCTGTTGCTTGAAAATTTATGAAGACAGTATGTTTTCTTTTTGTTGATATTCACATTTTCAGAAACAAGAGAAATAATGGCTAGACCTACCTTGTCCTAATTTTAGTTGTAATGTATATTTTGCTTACATGTAGTATTTGGAGCAAACAAAGTTCATTAAATATCTTCCTCTTTACTTAAACAGCGTTCGTGCTAGTTGTGTGCACTTATCTGTTACAAATCACACTGATCGAGAAGTTGCAGTTTTCACAGTAGCTCATTTACAGCACCTGGCTTCGATTTCAGTCAGAACTAGTTTACAACTATAAACTAAAAGTGGCATTTAGACTTTATAACATTCAATGGGCATACTATCTGTTGAGTGACGTTCGTACTTCTTTCTAAGAATTTTATATCTCACGTTATAAACGTATAAATTATAAAGAAATGAACCAAGGAGAAACGTACTTGGAGAAGGAGTATAGTTCCTCCTGTGAATTCGTGATAACCTTTTCATCGTCACTGTTTAATCCTCCAGAAATGTAAATACTATAGTAACTTTTGGCTTTCCGTCGTCATTTCTTCTACAATTCGGCACAAAACAACGAACGGTATTTTTCTTTAAAAGATCATCATAGGCTGAGTAAACGGCCACAATCGTCCAGTCTAGTGCACGAAAAGTAAATAAAGACTATTCACTTACAATCACGTAGCAACTGTTCACTTACAGTCACGTAGTCACTGCACAATGATCGAGCTCAATTGCGATAAACAGCGTGCTCTGCGAACGTTCATAAGCTTCTGTTGAATGTATACGATGCCATGTTATGACATAGATTACGTACACAGAATTTCCTATTTTTAGCATCTACTGGCTGTATTCACGTACAGCTGACTGAACTATTCAAACATGCGTGTAATTACAGCTAGCACAGACGTTTATATGTCGAAGCAACTTGACACGAAAAGAAATATCTTCTGTCAAGCAGTTCACAGAGGTTGGAAGAGACTACATGTAGTTCAGCAGAATAATCCACTCAGTCTAAAACTGTGCGCCAGGCTCGACAGTGGGACCTTTGCCTTCCAGGGGGCAAGTATTCTCCCGCCTGAGCTAGCCAAGCGCGAATCACAACCACCTGTCCGCCATTACAACTGTACTAACACCAGTACTTCTTTCACGCCTTGTCCGCGAAATGAATTGGCTCCAGCTTCGAATCCCGATCTGGCAAACAATTTTAATCTGCCAGGGCCCTTCGCTGCAGAGCTGAAGTTGCTTCGCGATGGATGTACACTCCTGGAAATGGAAAAAAGAACACATTGACACCGGTGTGTCAGACCCACCATACTTGCTCCGGACACTGCGAGAGGACTGTACAAGCAATGATCACACGCACGGCACAGCGGACACACCAGGAACCGCGGTGTTGGCCGTCTAATGGCGCTAGCTGCGCAGCATTTGTGCACCGCCGCCGTCAGTGTCAGCCAGTTTGCCGTGGCATACGGAGCTCCATCGCAGTCTTTAACACTGGTAGCATGCCGCGACAGCGTGGACGTGAACCGTATGTGCAGTTGACGGACTTTGAGCGAGGGCGTATAGTGGGCATGCGGGAGGCCGGGTGGACGTACCGCCGAATTGCTCAACACGTGGGGCGTGAGGTCTCCCCAGTACATGGATGTTGTCGCCAGTGGTCGGCGGAAGGTGCACGTGCCCGTCGACCTGGGACCGGACCGCAGCGACGCACGGATGCACGCCAAGACCGTAGGATCCTACGCAGTGCCGTAGGGGACCGCACCGCCACTTCCCAGCAAATTAGGGACACTGTTGCTCCTGGGGTATCGGCGAGGACCATTCCCAACCGTCTCCATGAAGCTGGGCTACGGTCCCGCACACCGTTAGGCCGTCTTCCGCTCACGCCCCAACATCGTGCAGCCCGCCTCCAGTGGTGTCGCGACAGGCGTGAATGGAGGGACGAATGGAGACGTGTCGTCTTCAGCGATGAGAGTCGCTTCTGCCTTGGTGCCAATGATGGTCGTATGCGTGTTTGGCGCCGTGCAGGTGAGCGCCACAATCAGGACTGCATACGACCGAGGCACACAGGGCCAACACCCGGCATCATGGTGTGGGGAGCGATCTCCTACACTGGCCGTACACCACTGGTGATCGTCGAGGGGACACTGAATAGTGCACGGTACATCCAAACCGTCATCGAACCCATCGTTCTACCATTCCTAGACCGGCAAGGGAACTTGCTGTTCCAACAGGACAATGCACGTCCGCATGTATCCCGTGCCACCCAACGTGCTCTAGAAGGTGTAAGTCAACTACCCTGGCCAGCAAGATCTCCGGATCTGTCCCCCATTGAGCATGTTTGGGACTGGATGAAGCGTCGTCTCACGCGGTCTGCACGTCCAGCACGAACGCTGGTCCAACTGAGGCGCCAGGTGGAAATGGCAAGGCAAGCCGTTCCAGAGGACTACATCCAGCATCTCTACGATCGTCTCCATGGGAGAATAGCAGCCTGCATTGCTGCGAAAGGTGGATATACACTGTACTAGTGCCGACATTGTGCATGCTCTGTTGCCTGTGTCTATGTGCCTGTGGTTCTGTCAGTGTGATCATGTGATGTATCTGACCCCAGGAATGTGTCAATAAAGTTTCCCCTTCCTGGGACAATGAATTCACGGTGTTCTTATTTCAATTACCAGGAGTGTAGTTCGGCAATTTGTTTATATATACGTGTTCCAGAAATGTCGTGACATACTTCGAAGGTTTGTAGAAAGTACATCTAAATATATATCTACATCCACATCTACATGGATAATCTGCAAATCACATTTAAGTGCCTGGCAGAGGGTTCATCGAACCACCTTCACAATTCTCTATTATTCCAATCTCGTATAGCGCGTGGTAAGAACGAACACCTATATCTTTCCGTACGAGCTCTGAATTCCCTTATTTTATCGTTATCGTTTCTCCCTCTGTAGGTCGGTGTCAACAAAATATTTTCGCATTCGGAGGAGAAAGGTGATTATTGAAATTCCGTGATAAGGTCCCATCGCATCGAAAAACGACTCCCTTCTAATGATTTCCAGCCCAAATCCTGTATCATTTCAGTGACACACTCTCCCATATTTCGTGATAATATAGAACGTGCTGCCCTTCTCTGAACTTTCTCGATTTACTCCGTCAATCCTATCTGGTAAGGATCCCGCACCGCGCAGCAGTATTCTAAAAGAGGACAGACAAGCGTATTGTAGGCAGTCTCCTTAGCAGCTCTGTTAAATTTTCTAAGTGTCCTGCCAATAAAACGCAGTCTTTGGTTAGCCTTCCCCACAACATTTTCTATGTGTTCCTTCCAATTTAAGTTGTTCGTACTTGTAATACCTAGGTATTTAGTTGAATTTACGGCTTTTAGATTAGACTGATTTATCGTGTAACCGAAGTTTAACGAGTTCCTTTTTGCACACATGTGGATGACCTCACACATTTCGATATTTAGGGTCAACTGCCACTTTTCGCACCATTCAGATATTTTTTTCTAAATCGTTTTGCAGTTTGTTTTGATCTTCTGATGACTTTATTAGTCGGTAAACGACAGCGTCATCTGCTAACAACCGAAGACGGATGGTCATATGGTCTCCCAAATCGTTTCTATAGATAAGGAAAAGCAAAGGACCTGTAACACTACTTTGGAGAACGGCAGAAATCACTTGTTATACTCGATGACTTTCCGTGAATTATTACGAACTGTGACCTCTCCGACAGTAAGTCACAAATCCAGTGACATTACTGAGACGATATTCCATAGACACGATATTTCATCACAAGTCGCTTGTGTGGTACAGGATCAAAAGGCTTCCGGAAATCCATAAATACGGAATCTTTTGAATAGCACCAACACTTCATGTGAATAAAGAGCTAGTTGTGTTTCGCAAGAACGATGTTTTCTAAACCCATGTTGACTATGTGTCAATAGACCGTTTTCTTCGAGGTAATTCATAATGTTCGACCACAATGTTTCAGAATCCTGCTGTATATCGACGTTAATGATATGGGCCTGTAATTAAGTGGATTACTCCTACTACCTTTCTGGAATATTGGTGTGACCTTTGCTAATTTCCAGTCTTTGGATACGGATCCTTCGTCGAACCAACGGTTGTATATGATTGTTAAGTATGGAGCTAATGCATCATCATACTCATTAAGGAACCTAACTGGTATATATGTTAAGTATGGATCTAATGCATCATCATACTCATTAAGGAACCTAATTGGTATATAGTCTGGAACAGAAGACCTGCTTTTATCAAGTGATTTAAGTTTCTTCACTACTTGGAGGATGTTTACTTCTACGTTAGTCATAATGGCAGCTGTTCTTGATTCTAATTCTGGAATATTTACGTCGTATTCTTTAGTGAAGGTATTTCGGAAGGCTGTGTTTAGTTACTATGGCGCAGAGAAGGTATTGATTCTTTCTTGCCGCTAACATACTTCACATACGTCCAGAAACTCTTTGGATTTTCTGCCAGGTTTCGAGACAAAGTTTCTTGTGGAAACTGTTATAAGCATCTCTAATTGAAGTCCGCGTCAAATTTCGAGCTTCTGTGAAAGATTGCCAGTCTTGGGGATTTTGCTTCTGTTTAAATTTAGCATGTTTGTTTTGTTGTTTCCGCAACAGTCTTCTGACCCGTTTTGTGTACCAACGAGGATCAGCTCCGTCGTTTATTAATTTTATTGGTATAAATCTCTGAGTTCCTGCCGAAACTATTTCTTTGAATTCAAGCCACTTCTGGTCAATACTTATTAATTTGAAAATTGGATCAAATCGCTCTGAGCACTATGGGACTTAACATCTGAGGTCATCAGTCCCCTAGAACTTAGAGCTACTTAAACTTAACTAACCTAAGGACAGCACACACTTCCATGCCCTAGGCAGGATTCGAACCTGCGACCGTAGCGGTGACGCGGTTCCAGACTGAAGCACCTAAAACCGCTCGGCCATACCGGCCGGCACTTATTGATTTAGATGGAGTGGAGATTGTCTCTCAGGAAGGCGTCAAGTGAATTTTTATCTGCTTTTTCGTATAAGTATATTTTTCGTTTAATTTTTTAGGATTTGGGGGTTACAATATTCAGTTTCGCTACGACAACCCTGTGTTCACTAATCCCCGTATCGGTTTTGATGCTCGTTACTAACTCAGGATTATTTGTTGCTGAGAGGTCAAGTGTGTTTTCACAACCGATACCTATTCGCGTGTGCTCATGAACTAACTGCTCGAAATAATTTTCAGAGAATGCGTTTAGCACAATTTCGGATGATGTTTTGTGTGTACTTCCGGAATTAAGCATGTACTTTCGCCAACATTGTTGTTGTTGTTGTGGTCTTCAGTCCTGAGACTGGTTTGATGCAGCTCTCCATGCTACTCTATCCTGTGCAAGCTTCTTCATCTCCCAGTACCTACTGCAACCTACATCCTTCTGAATCTGCTTAGTGTATTGATCTCTTGGTCTCCCTCTACGATTTTTACCCTCCACGCTGCCCTCCAATGATAAATTTGTGATCCCTTGATGCCTCAAAACATGTCCTACCAACCGATCCCTTCTTCTAGTCAAGTTATGCCACAAACTTCTCTTCTCCCCAATCCTATTCAATACCTCCTCATTAGTTACGTGATCTACCCACCTTATCTTGAGCATTCTTCTGTAACATTACATTTCGAAAGCTTCTATTCTCTTCTTGTCCAAACTGGTTATCGTCCATGTTTCACTTCCATACATGGCTACACTCCATACAAATACTTTCAGAAACGACTTCCTGACACTTAAATCTATACTCGATGTTAACAAATTTCTCTTCTTCAGAAACGATTTCCTTGCCATTGCCAGTCTACATTTTATATCCCCTCTACTTCGACCATCATCAGTTATTTTACTCCCTAAATAGCAAAACTCCTTTACTACTTTAAGTGTCTCATTTCCTAATCTAATCCCCTCAGCATCACCCGATTTAATTTGGCTACATTCCATTATCCTCCTTTTGCTTTTGTTGATGTTCATCTTATATCCTCCTTTCAAGACACTGTCCATTCCGTTCAACTGCTCTTCCAAGTCCTTTGCTGTCTCTGACAGAATTACAATGTCATCGGCGAACCTCAAAGTTTTCACTTCTTCTCCATGAATTTTAATACCTACTCCGAATTTCTCTTTTGTTTCCTTTACTGCTTGCTCAATATACAGATTAAACAACATCTGGGATAGGCTACAACCCTGTCTCACTCCCTTCCCAACCACAGCTTCCCTTTCATGCCCCTCGACTCTTATAACTGCCATCTGGTTTCTGTACAAATTGTAAATAGCCTTTCGCTCCCTGTATTTTACCCCTGCTACCTTCAGAATTTGAAAGAGAGTAGTCCAGTTAACGTTGTCAAAAGCTTTCTCTAAGTCTACAAATGCTAGAAACGTAGGTTTGCCTTTTCTTAATCTTTCTTCTAAGATAAGTCGTAAGGTTAGTATTGCCTCACGTGTTCAACATTTCTACGGAATCCAAACTGATCTTCTCCGAGGTCCGCTTCTACCAGTTTTTCCATTCGTCTGTAAAGAATTCGCGTTAGTATTTTGCAGCTGTGACTTATTAAACTGATAGTTCGGTAATTTTCACATCTGTCAACACCTGCTTCCTTTGGTATTGGAATTATTATATTCTTCTTGAAGTCTGTGGGTATTTCGCCAGTCTCATACATCCTGCTCACCAGATGGTAGAGTTTTGTCATGACTGGCTCTCCCAAGGCCATCAGTAGTTCTAATGGAATGTTGTCTACTCCCGGGGCCTTGTTTCGACTCAGGTCTTTCAGTGCTCTGTCAAACTCTTCACGCAGTATCTTATCTCCCATTTCATCTTCATCTACATCCTCTTCCACTTCCATAATACTGTCCTCAAGTACATCGCCCTTGTATAAACCCTCTGTATACTCCTTCCACCTTTCTGCCTTCCCTTCTTTGCTTAGAACTGGGTTGCCATCTGAGCTCTTGATATTCATACAAGTGGTTCTCTTCTCTCCAAAGGTCTCTTTAATTTTCCTGTAGGCAGTATCTATCTTACCCCTACTGAGGTAACCCTCTACATCCTTACATTTGTCCTCTAGCCATCCCTGCTTAGCCATTTTGCACTTTCTGTCGATCTCATTTTTGAGACGTTTGTATTCCCTTTGGCCTGCTTCATTTACTGCATTTTTATATTTTCTCCTTTCATCAATTAAAGTCAATATTTCTTCTGTTACCCAAGGATTTCTATTAGCCCTCGTCTTTTTACCTACTTGATCCTCTGCTGCCTTCACTACTTCATCCCTCAGAGCTACCCATTCTTCTTCTACTGTATTTCTTTCCCCCATTCCTGTCAATTGTTCCCTTATGCTCTCCCTGAAACTCTCTACAACCTCTGGTTCTTTCAGTTTATCCAGGTCCCATCTCCTTAAATTCCCACCTTTTTGCAGTTTCTTCAGTTTCAATCTGCAGTTCATAACCAATAGATTGTGGTCAGAATCCACATCTGCCCCTGGAAATGTCTTACAATTTAAAACCTGGTTCCTAAATCTCTGTCTTACCATTATATAATCTATCTGAAACTTCCAGGTATACAACCTTCTTTTATGATTCTTGAACCAAGTGTTAGCTATGATTAAGTTATGCTCTGAACAAAATTCTACAAGGCGGCTTCCTCTTTCATTTCTTCCCCCCAATCCATATTCACCTACTATGTTTCCTTCTCTCCCTTTTCCTACTGACGAATTCCAGTCACCCATGACTATTAAATTTTCGTCTCCCTTCACTACCTGAATAATTTCTTTTATCTCGTCATACATTTCATCAATTTCTTCATCATCTGCCGAGCTAGTTGGCATATAAACTTGTACTACTGTAGTAGGCATGGGCTTTGTGTCTATCTTGGCCACAATAATGCGTTCACTATGCTGTTTGTAGTAGCTAACCCGCACTCCTATTTTTTTATTCATTATTAAACCTACTCCTGCATTACCCCTATTTGATTTTGTATTTATAACCCTGTAATCACCTCTCTTGAGCGTTAATTAAAGCAACCATCAAGTGTTATCGTATGAGTCGGGTACGTCTCTGAAATCAAACTCAAGTTTCCTTTGGACTTTCCAGCAACTGTATCATCTGAATTGGGAGGTCGGTAAAAGGATCCAATCATTTTTGTTCTGGTTGTCAACAATGACCTCTGCCCGTACTAACTCACAGGAACTATCTACTTCAGTTTCGCTACAAGATACTCACCGCCAACCGTGTTTAGCCCATCCTTTCGTAACACCGCTAGGTTCTTTGCAAAAATTTCAGCTGAGCTTACCTCCGGCTTCAGCCAACTTTCAGTGCGTATAACGATTTGGGAATCATTGTTTTCCATTAGCACTTGGAGCTCTGGTTCCTTCCCAACGCAGCTACGACAATTTACAACTGTTATACCGATGGTTCCTGTATTTACGTTCTTCCTGTGTTCGACCTGCGCCCTTTGTGACTGAAGCCCTTCTTGTGTTTTCCCAAGACCCTCTAAACTAACTAACCGCCCAGTCCACGCCACACAGCCCCTGCTACCGATGTAGCCGCCTTCTGCGTGTAGTGGACACCTGATCCATTCAGTGGAACCCGAAACCCAACTACCCTTTGGCGCAAGTCTTCGAATCTGCAGCCTACTCTGTCACAGAGACATCTGAGCTCTGTACCAGCTCTGTACCAGCGGTCCGCAATCGATCCTGTCGACTATGCTGCAAATGGTCAGCTCTACTTTCATCTTGCAAGCAAGCCTGGTAGCCTTTACCACTTCTGTTAGCCGCCTGTAACCAGAGAGAATCTCTTGTGATCCAAAGTGATACACATCATTGGTACCGACATGAGCCAACACCTGCATTTGGCTGCAGCCTCTGTTCTTCATGGAATCCAGCAAGACCAGTTTGACGTCTGGATTGATTACAACCCGTATGCACACGGATTGCCCAATGGTTTCGTTTCTCTTCTTGGCAGCCATGTCCGTAAGAGGCCCCATAACATATGTAATGTTGGAGCTCCCAGCTACCATTAATCCCATCCTCTGTGATTGTCTGGATCTTGCAGGCTGAGAGGTTCCCTCTGAAACAGGACAGGCGACGGCATCTGCCTCAGCGACAGTGTCAGCCACAGGTCACCTGGAACCTTTTTGCCAGACAAGACGGGGAAGCCTTGCGTGCGGCTACCTGGGAAGTCTTTCACTGCATGCTACGCCCCGGAGGACCTCCCACTCCACTTCAGTGCGAGCAGTAACTGGGCTGGCCACCTGTGAGAACCGATCAGAGGACTCGGACATGCTGGACGTCCGCTGGATCCCCACAGACAGCCCAAAACAGTGGTGCCCATCCACTGCAGCCTCAAGCTGTGCAACCGAAGCCAACACAGCTTGGAGGTGAAAGCAAATTGTCACCAACTCGGTTCGCATCAGCCCACAACAATCGCTGTCCCTGTCCATACTGAAGACTCTGGAAAACCAAGCTATGCAGATAACTCTATTGTAAACGTTAACAAAAACGCAGGAGCTGTGTAAAATAAATTAAATTAATACACAGAGTTTCAAAAACCTAACTAGCGAAGCATCCAAGTGAAACTAAATAATTCGCCCTTGATAAGGAACTTGTAGTAAGTCACAAAATCGGTTTACTTTCCGACGCAAACGACAATACGTGAACTCGCAGAAACTCAAGAAACTAAACTTCTGAAACACTTAGATGATATTATAAAATTCGCTCCTGATTAGGAACCCGTAAAAGTCACAAAATCTATTACTGTGTGCGTCTGGGCCGGCTGCTGCTGCCTGAGAAACAAACCGACGATAGAAACGTCACCCAACGGTGCTGTAGAGCATCGAAGTTATAGGCGATGACGCCAGCTGCTAGGCCACCCCTTCGTCAGCAAACGTGACATCATACGCTGACGGACGGCACGCAGAACATCTCTCAGTGTTATTTGTTATTCACTGACCACGACTGGTTGCCACGATCAACAGTGGAGAAGATGGAGCTTTCTGCTGTGGAGAAAGGCCTTGTCTTCGATGAATAGGATGCTCTTTTGTCTTAGCGGATAATGGTTCCAGAAATGTGTTTGCATCTGAACTTTATTTTTCTCCTGGAAGCGTCTAAAACCACTAATGTTTTTCATCATGCAGGAGAAAAATAAACCGCAGATGGAAGCCCTTTGTCCGAGACCGTCATCCTCCAAGGGAACAGAGGATTGCTCTCACAGGAGACAAAGCCAGTCTACACAATAACTAGTTCCATCTACTCCGCTGGCAGTCATGACAATCAGTAGCTATCATTGCGTAACAAACACCATTGCGAGATGTTACACCTATGGTCTGTCGGTGAAGAGAGTCACGTTTGCTGCCTAGTGGCTGCTTAGCGACGTTGGATGATGTTTCCGGACACTAGTTCCCACCTTCGATTTGGTCCTCAAGACACACTCCAAAATCCCTCGAAGTGTGTCGCAACAATTATTTTTTTTTGAGTCATCAGTCTTTTGACTTGTTTGACGCAGCCGGCCATGTATTCCTCTCGTGTGCCAACCTCTTCCTCCCAGAGTAGCACTTGCAATCTACGTCCTCAACTATTTGCTAGATGTATTCCAATCTCTGTCTTCTTGTACAGTTTTTGTTCTCTACAACTCCCTCTAGTACTATGGAAGTAATTTCCTGATGTCGTAACAGATGTCCAGTCGTCTTTTCCCATCTCTTTGTCAGTGTTTTCCATGTATTCCTTTCCTCTCCAATTCTGCGCAGAGCCTTCTCATTCCTTACCCTGTCAGTCCACTTAATTTTCAACATTCGTCTGTAATATCACATCTCAAATGCTTCTATCCTTTTCTCGTTTCGGTTTTCCTACAGTCCATGTTTCACTACCATACAATGCTGCTGTGCTCCAAATGTACATTCTCAGAAATTTCTTCCTCAAATGAAGGCTTATGTGTGATACTAGTAGACTTTTCCTGACGAGTAATGCTCCTTTTTGCCAGTGGTAGTCTGCTTTTGATCTCCTTGCTCACTCTGCCATTGGTTATTTTGCTGCAAAGGTAGCAGAATTCCTACCTCGTGACCATCAATTCTGATATTAAGTTCTTCGCTGTTCTCATTTCTGCTGCTTTCTTCACTGTTCTCATTTCTGCTGCTTCTCACTACTTTCGTCTTCCTGTGATTTATTCTCAGTCCATATTCTGTACTCATTAGACTGTTCATTCCATTCAGCAGATCGTGTAATTCTTCTTCACTCTCACTCAGGATAGTAATGTCATCAACGAACCGTATAACTGATATACTTTCACCTTGAACTGTAATTCCACTCCTGAACCATTCTTATATTTCCATCACTGTAACTGCTTCTTCAATGTGCAGATTGAATAGTGGGGGTGAAAGACTACATCCCTGTGTTACACCCATTTTAATCCGAGCCCTTCGTTGTTGGCCGTCCACGTATACTGTTCCCTCGTGGCTCTTGTACATATTGTATATTAATCGTGTCACCCTATAGCTTACCCCTGTTTTCATCAGGATTTAAACATCTTGCAACATTTTAAATTGTCGAACGCTTTTTCCAAGTCGACAAATCCTATGAACGTGTCTTGATTTTTCTTTAGTCTTGCTTCCATTATCAAACGCGAAGTCAGAGATTCCTCTCTGGTGCCTTTATCTTTCCTGAAGCCAAACTGATCGTCATCTAACACATCCTCAATTTTCTTTTCCATTTTTCTGTATTTTATTCCTGTCAGCAACTTGAATGCATGAACTGTTAAGCTGATTACGGTATAATTCTCGCACCTGTCGGCACTTGCAGTCATCGGAATACCTCTATACTGGGCTGATATCCTTTTATATGTAAATGTTATTTTTTTCTTTATACACTATGATATAAGAATATGTTGTGTATGAAACACATGTTGATTTACGAACTGGCCAATGCAAAGGATTTGTAATGTTCTGCGGACTCATTAGCGCGCAAAGTTAATGCCTCCAAATTTGTTATTCTGTTCACAAGGCTGGTAGAGCATTTTACTCGCCGACTTTAACGGTTAGCTGACGTAGGCTGAATTCTTCCGTCGCTAGAGGGCTTTGAATTGGAGCGTGTAACATGAACGTGAGTAACTACGTCAGTGCGTGAGAAACAGCATACGGTAATCGAGTGAAAGCCGTAGAAGAACGAAAGCCGTGTACGGCGATGATTATATGTACATCAGTAATATGCGATATTGGGTTATTCGTCCTCGTAATGAAGGGAACGGTGGGGATAGCCACAACGTGTGTGACAGAGCATGGAGTGTTTCCATAAGTTAGATAACACATTCGGCAAATACACTTTGATGGTGATGAAGTGCTGCAAGTAGAGGTGTGGTGGTGGTTTCGTCAATAGATCATTCTACATTGACGATACCAACAAACCGATCTCTCGCTGGGAGAAATGTGTTCGTCACCAGTGTAACTATCTTGAGAAATAAATATGTAGGCATGAAAATTAAATATCCAGAACGTTAATTAAGTTTTTTATTATAAAAGATTCAGTAGTTTTCACACAGAAAAATCGGAGGTATTACTTTCGATCATGACCTCGTATAATAAGAGTAATAGCATAAGCGTGAAATGTACTGCACCCAAAAGGATAGGTAACAAGCTAACAGAATTAGAAACCAGTATTATCAAAACAGTGACGTTTGTCAAGGAAGGGTACTGTATGCAGAAGGACATGTATATACCCTGACACAAACTAAAAATTGAAACGTGAAGCTGCGTTTACAGTTAAATTGCGATCTATGCAGGGTTGTATGTTTTAATGTTCTTACTTAATGACTTTATTTGGACATTTTCGGTTTCTCTACACATTATTAAGAAACTAGAGTTAAAATTCTTAACTTATTGTGGGCTGCACAGATAAGCCACTGTAAAAGAGAGCTCAACCGTTTCAGCTGGGTCACAGTAACGCCTTAAAGAGCAAAACTACTAGATGTAGCCGCTAACATAAATAAAATGGTTCAAATGGCTCTGATCACTATGGGACTTAATTTCTAAGGTCATCAGTCCCCTAGGACTTAGAACTACTTAAACGTAACTAACCTAAGGACATCACACACATCCATGCCCGGGGCAGGATTCGAATCTGCGACCGTAGCTGTCGCGTGGTTCCAGACTGTAGTGCCAAGAACCGCTCGGCCACCTCGGCCGACGCTAACATAACAGCCTCCTTGAAGAATTCGGATGTGACTTAACAAGTAGTGGTAGACAGTTTAATAAAAGTGAGCGGTAAATAGATGCACCTCATAATGGCCACACTGTTGCTTGGCGAAATATTTTGCTCGTTGGACTCTGAGATCGGGTGGTACGCCTGCGGATTGTTCTGTGGGCGTGTAACAAACTGGTGCAGTAAAGCACATACTCTTAATTCGGAACTTATTCGGAGCAGGGCCACCTCAGAGGTGTGGCCGCGGAAGTGCGGCTTTAGTAGTCGAGCGCTGGGGTAGGCGCCGCCCTCGCCGCCGTGGAGTGTAAGTGATGTGCTTAAATTATGATAACTGATGCGCCGTACCGAGCAGGGAAGAACTTCCCAAGTGGAGTGCCGCCAAATTCCAGGAGTTGAAAATGAGAGAACCTCGGAGAGCGGCGAAGATAATTATTTCTACTTAATTAATGAAGACAGAGCAAGTAGAATAAATTAAAATATCGATTACCGAGGCCATTTATCAACTTGAATAACAGCTCCGCCGGCAGAATGGACGCCCAGTTAACGTATAACAAATTCTTATTTGCCTCTGTTTGTTCTGAGGGGTAGAGCGCTGCCCCGGCGTGGGAAGCCGGCGAGTTAATATTCAGGGGGCGCCGAGACACCGGCATCCTCTGTGCGGCGGCGCAGCAAACAAATCCCCGAGCCCGGCCTGCTGCATCATTGGAGCACCACTGCGGCGTTTTTGTCCCGGCAGCTGTTGCGGATTTTGGCAAACGACTATCCGGAGCATTTACATAAATCCCTCTGGCACGTCGTTAACCAAATAAATTTAATAATGACACGATACAAAACCTTTTCCTGTTCCAATTCATACTTTCTATATATATATATATATATATATATATATATATATATATATATATATATATATATATATTGTGTGTGTGTGTGTGTGAGATGAAATAAAAGAAATTATTCAGATAGAGAAGGGAGACGAAAATTTAATAGTCATGGGTGACTGGAATTCGGTAGTAGGAAAAGGGAGAGAAGGAAACGTAGTAGGTGAATATGGATTGGGGCTAAGAAATGAAAGAGGAAGCCGCCTGATAGAATGTTGCACGGTGCACAACTTAATAATAGCTAACACTTGGTTCAAGAATCATAAAAGAAGGTTGTATACATGGAAGAAGCCTGGAGATACTGACAGGTTTCAGATAGATTACATAATCGTAAGACAGAGATTTAGGAATGAGGTTTTAAATTGTAAGACATTCCCAGGGGCAGATGTGGACTCTGATGAAGATCTGTTGGTAATCAACTGTAGATTACAACTGAAGAAACTGCAAAAATGTGGGAATTTAAGGAGATGGGACCTGGATAAACTGAAAGAACCAGAGGTTGTAGAGAGTTTCAGGGAGAGCATAAGGGAACAATTGACAGGAATGGGGGAAAGAAATACAGTAGAAGAAGAATGGGTAGCTTTGAGAGATGAAGTAGTGAACGCAGCGGAGGACCTTGTAGGTAAAAAGACGAGGGCTAGTAGAAATCCTTGGGTAACAGAAGAAATACTGAATTTAATTGATGAAAGGAGAAAAATATACAAAAATGCAGTAAATGAAGCAGGCAAAAAGGAATACAAATGTCTCAAAAACGAGATCGACAGGAAGTGCAAAATGGGTAAGCAGGGATGGCTCGAGGACAAATGTAAGGATGTAGAGGGTTACCTCAGTAGGGGTAAGATAGATACTGCCTACAGGAAAATTAAAGAGACCTTTGGAGAAAAGAGAACCACTTGTATGAATATCAAGAGCTCAGATGGAAACCCAGTTCTAAGCAAAGAAGGAAAAGCAGAAAGGTGGAGGGAGTAAATAGAGGGCCTATATAAGGGCAATGTACTTGAGGACAATATTATGGAAATGGAAGAGGATGTAGATGAAGATGAAATGGGAGATACGATACTGCGTGAAGAGTTTGACAGAGCACTGAAAGACCTAAGTCGAAACAAGGGCCTGGGAGTAGACAACATTCCATTAGAACTACTGACGGCCTTGGGAGAGCCAGTCCTGACAAAACTCTACCATCTGGTGAGCAAGATGTATGAAACAGGCGAAATACCCTCAGACGTCAAGAAGAATATAATAATTCCAATCCCAAAGAAAGCAGCTGCTGACAGATGTGAAAATTACCGAACTATCAGTTTAATAAGTCACGGATGAAAAATAGTAACGCGAATTCTGTACAGACGAATGGAAGAAACTGGTAGAAGCCGACCTCGGGGATGATCAGTTTGGATTCCGTACAAATATGCGAACACGTGAGGCAATACTGACCCTACGACTTATCTTAGAAGCTAGATTAAGGAAAGGCAAACCTACGTTTCTAGCATTTGTAGACTTCGAGAAAGCTTTTGACAATGTTGACTGGAATAATCTCTTTCAAATTCTGAAGGTGGCAGGGGTAAAACACAGGGAGCGAAAGGCTATTTACAATTTGCACAGAAACCAGATGGCAGTTATAAGAGTCGAGGGGCACGAAAGGGAGGCAGTGGTTGGGAAGGGAGTGGCACAGGGTTGTAGCCTATCCCCGGTGTTATTCAATCTGTATATTGAGCAAGCTGTGAAGGAAACAAGAGAAAGATTCGGAGTAGGTATTAAAATCCATGGAGGAGAAATAAAAATTTTGAGGTTCGCTGGTGACATTGTAATTCTGTCAGAGACAGCAAAGAACTTGGAAGAGCAGTTGAACGGAATGGACAGTGTCATGAAAGGAGGGCATAAGATGAACATCAACAAAAGCAAAACGAGGATAATGGAATGTAGTCGAATTAAGTCGAGTGATGCTGACGGAATTAGATTAGGAAAAAAAAAATGGTTCAAATGGCTCTGAGCACTATGGGACTCAACTGCTGTGGTCATCAGTCCCCTAGAACTTAGAACTACTTAAACCTAACCAACCTAAGGACATCACACACATCCTTGCCCGAGGCAGGATTCGAACCTGCGACCGTAGCAGTCGCACGGTTACGGACTGCGCGCCTAGAACCGCGAGACCACCGCGGCCGGCTTAGATTAGGAAATGAGACACTTAAAGTAGTAAAGGAGTTTTGCTATTTGGGGAGCAAAATAACTGACGATGGTCGAAGTAGAGAGGATATAAAATGTAGACTGGCAATGGCAAGGAAATCGTTTCTGAAGAAGAGAAATTTGTTAACATCGAGTATTGACTTAAGTGTCAGGAAGTCGTTTCTGAAAGTATTTGTATGGTGCGTAGCCATGTATGGAAGTGAAACGTGGACGATAACTACACTCCTGGAAATTGAAATAAAAACACCGTGAATTCATTGTCCCAGGAAGGGGAAACTTTATTGACACATTCCTGGGGTCAGATACATCACATGATCACACTGACAGAACCACAGGCACGTAGACACAGGCAACAGAGCATGCACAATGTCGGCACTAGTACAGTGTATATCCACCTTTCGCAGCAATTCAGGCTGCTATTCTCCCATGGAGACGATCGTAGAGATGCTGGATGTAGTCCTGTGGAACGGCTTGCCATGCCATTTCCACCTGGCGCCTCAGTTGGACCAGCGTTCGTGCTGGACGTGCAGACCACGTGAGACGACGCTTCATCCAGTCCCAAACATGCTCAATGGGGGACAGATCCGGAGATCTTGCTGGCCAAGGTAGTTGACTTACACCTTCTAGAGCACGTTGGGTGGCACGGGATACATGCGGACGTGCATTGTCCTGTTAGAACAGCAAGTTCCCTTGCCGGTCTAGGAATGGTAGAACGATGGGTTCGATGACGGTTTGGATGTACCGTGCACTATTCAGTGTCCCCTCGACGATCACCAGTGGTGTACGGCCAGTGTAGGAGATCGCTCCCCACACCATGATGCCGGGTGTTGGCCCTGTGTGCCTCGGTCGTATGCAGTCCTGATTGTGGCGCTCACCTGCACGGCGCCAAACACGCATACGACCATCATTGGCACCAAGGCAGAAGCGACTCTCATCGCTGAAGACGACACGTCTCCATTCGTCCCTACATTCACGCCTGTCGCGTCACCACTGGAGGCGGGCTGCACGATGTTGGGGCGTGAGCGGAAGACGGCCTAACGGCGTGCGGGACCGTAGCCCAGCTTCATGGAGACGGTTGCGAATGGTCCTCGCCGATATCCCAGGAGCAACAGAGTCCCTAATTTGCTGGGAAGTGGCGGTGCGGTCCCCTACGGCACTGCGTAGGATCCTACGGTCTTGGCGTGCATCCGTGCGTCGCTGCGGTCCGGTCCCAGGTCGACGGGCACGTGCACCTTCCGCCGACCACTGGCGACAACATCGATGTACTGTGGAGACCTCACGCCCCACGTGTTGAGCAATTCGGCGGTATGTCCACCCGGCCTCCCGCATGCTTACTATACGCCCTCGCTCAAAGTCCGTCAACTGCACATACGGTTCACGTCCACGCTGTCGCGGCATGCTACGAGTGTTAAAGACTGCGATGGAGCTCCGTATGCCACGGCAAACTGGCTGACACTGACGGCGGCGGTGCACAAATGCTGCGCAGCTAGCGCCATTCGACGGCCAACACCGCGGTTCCTGGTGTGTCCGCTGTGCCGTGCGTGTGATCATTGCCTGTACAGCCCTCTCGCAGTGTCCGGAGCAAGTATGGTGGGTCTGACACACCGGTGTCAATGTGTTCTCTTTTCCATTTCCAGGAGTGTAGTTTGGACAAGAAGAGAATAGAAGCTTTCGAAATGTGGTGCTACAGAAGAATGCTGAAGATTAGATGGGTAGATCATAAAACTAATGAGGAGGTATCGAATAGGATTGGGGAGAAGAGAAGTTTGTGGCACAACTTAACTAGAAGAAGGGATCGGTTGGTAGGACTTGTTCTGAGGCATCAAGGGATCACCAATTTAGTACTGGAGGACAGCGTGGAGGTTAAAAATCGTAGAGGGAGACGAAGGGATGAATACACTAAACAGATTCAGAAGGATGTAGGTTGCAGTAGGTACTGGGAGATGAAGAAGCTTGCACACGATAGAGTAGCATGGAGAGCTGCATCAAACCAGTCTCAGGACTGAAGACCATATCAACAACATGTGTGTGTGTGTGTGTGTGTGTGTGTGTGTGTGTGCGTGTGTGTGTGTGTGTGTGTGTGTGTAGAAAGTTTCACAACTGATGTTACACACTTCTAGAGGTTCAAGATGGGACTTAATACATCAAGATTACATGCGAACCCATGTCTGGAAACGTCATCCGAAGACGCTACAGGACATGGAACCAATGGCGCCGGAGTCTGTACATGTGTGTCATATACAGGGTGGTCCTTTGATAGTGACCGGGCCAAATATCTCACGAAATAAGCATCAAACGAAAAAACCATAAAGAACGCAACTCGTCTAGCTTGAAGGGGGAAACCAGATGGCGCTATCGTAGGCCCCCTAGATGGCGCTACCATAGGTCAAACGGATATGAACTGCGTTTTTTTAAATAGAAACCCCCATTTTTATCACATATTTGTGTAGTACGTAAAGAAATATGAATGTTTTAGTTGGACCACCTTTTCCGCTTTGTGATAGATGACGCTCTAATAGTCACAAACATATGGCTCACAATTTTAGGCGAAGATTTTTGAAACAGGTAGGTTTTTTAAATTAAAATATCGTACGTAGGTACGTTTGAACATTTTATTTCGGTTGTTCCCATGTGATACATGTACCTTTGTGAACTTATCATTTCTGAGAACGCATGCTGTTACAGCGTGGTTACCTGCAAATGCCATATTAATTCAATTACTGCTCAAAATGATGTCCGTCAACCTCAATGTATTTGGCAATACGTGTAACGACATTCCTCTCAACAGCGAGTAGGTCGCCTTCCGTAATGTTCGCACATTCACTGACAATGCTCTGACGCATGTTGTCAGGCGTTGTCGGTGGATCACGATAGCAAATATTCTTCAAATTTCCCCACAGAGAGAAATCCGGGGACGTCAGATCCGGTAAACGTGCGGGCCATGGTGCTTCGACGACCAATCCACCTGTCATCAAATACGCTATTCAGTACCGCTTCAACTGCAGGCGAAATATGTGCCGGACATCCATCACGTTGGAAGTACATCGCCATTCTGTCATGCAGTGAAACATCTTGTAGTAACATAGGTAGAACATTACATTGCACCATTTAGATTGTCATCGATAAAACGGGGCCCAATTATCCTTCCTCCCTTAATTCCGCACCATACATTAACTCGCCAAGGTCGCTGATGTTCCACTTGTCGCAGCCATCGTGAATTTTCCGTTGCCCAATAGTGCATATTATGCCGGTTGACATTACCCCTGTTGGTTATTGACACTTCTCCGCAAAATAGAACGCGTGCAAACATGTGTCATCGTCCCGTAATTTCTCTTGTGCCCAGTGACAGAACTGTACACGACGTTCAAAGTCGTCGCCATGCAATTCCTGGTGCATAGAAATATGGTAAGGATGCAATTGATGTTGATGTAGCATTCTCAATACCGACGTTTTTGATATTGCCGATTCTCGCGCAATTTGTCTGCTACTGATGTGCGGATTAGCGGCGACTGTAGCTAAAACACTTACTTGGGCATCATAATTGGTTGCAGGTCGTGGTTGACATTTCACACGTGGCTGAACACTTCCTGTTTCCTTAAATAACGTAACTGTCCGGCGAAATGTCCAGACACTTGGAAGATGTCCTGGATACCGAGGAGCATACATAGCACACGCCCGTTGGGCATTTTGATCACAATAGCCATCCATCAACACGATATCGACCTTTTCCGCAAATGGTAAACGGTCCTTTTTAACACGGGTAATGTATCACGAAGCAAATACCGTCCTCACTGGCGGAATGTTGCGTGATACCACGTACTTACATGTTTGCGACTATTACAGCGCCATCTATCACAAAGCCAAAAAAGTGGTCCAACTAAAACATTCATATTTCTTTACGTACTACACGAATATGTAATAAAAATAGGGATTCCTATTTTTAAAAAACGCAGTTGATGTCCGTTTTGTCTATGGCAGCGCCATATAGCGAGCCAACCATAGCGCCACTTTCGTTCTTTGTAGTTTTCCGTTCGATGCATATTTCGTGAGATATTTCGCCCGGTCACCATAAATGGAACACCTTATATATATATATATATATATATATATATATATATATATATATATATATATATATATATATATATATACACTCCTGGAAATGGAAAAAAGAACACATTGACACCGGTGTGTCAGACCCACCATACTTGCTCCGGACACTGCGAGAGGGCTGTACAAGCAATGATCACACGCACGGCACAGCGGACACACCAGGAACCGCGGTGTTGGCCGTCTAATGGCGTTAGCTGCGCAGCATTTGTGCACCGCCGCCGTCAGTGTCAGCCAGTTTGCCGTGGCATACGGAGCTCCATCGCAGTCTTTAACACTGGTAGCATGCCGCGACAGCGTGGACGTGAACCGTATGTGCAGTTGACGGACTTTGAGCGAGGGCGTATAGTGGGCATGCGGGAGGCCGGGTGGACGTACCGCCGAATTGCTCAACACGTGGGGCGTGAGGTCTCCACAGTACATCCTTGTTGTCGCCAGTGGTCGGCGGAAGGTGCACGTGCCCGTCGACCTGGGACCGGACCGCAGCGACGCACGGATGCACGCCAAGACCGTAGGATCCTACGCAGTGCCGTAGGGGACCGCACCGCCACTTCCCAGCAAATTAGGGACACTGGGGTATCGGCGAGGACCATTCGCAACCGTCTCCATGAAGCTGGGCTACGGTCCCGCACACCGTTAGGCCGTCTTCCGCTCACGCCCCAACATCGTGCAGCCCGCCTCCAGTGGTGTCGCGACAGGCGTGAATGGAGGGACGAATGGAGACGTGTCGTCTTCAGCGATGAGAGTCGCTTCTGCCTTGGTGCCAATGATGGTCGTATGCGTGTTTGGCGCCGTGCAGGTGAGCGCCACAATCAGGACTGCATACGACCGAGGCACACAGGGCCAACACCCGGCATCATGGTGTGGGGAGCGATCTCCTACACTGGCCGTACACCACTGGTGATCGTCGAGGGGACACTGAATAGTGCACGGTACATCCAAACAGTCATCGAACCCATCGTTCTACCATTCCTAGACCGGCAAGGGAACTTGCTGTTCCAACAGGACAATGCACGTCCGCATGTATCCCGTGCCACCCAACGTGCTCTAGAAGGTGTAAGTCAACTACCCTGGCCAGCAAGATCTCCGGATCTGTCCCCCATTGAGCATGTTTGGGACTGGATGAAGCGTCGTCTCACGCGGTCTGCACGTCCAGCACGAACGCTGGTCCAACTGAGGCGCCAGGTGGAAATGGCATGGCAAGCCGTTCCACAGGACTACATCCAGCATCTCTACGATCGTCTCCACGGGAGAATAGCAGCCTGCATTGCTGCGAAAGGTGGATATACACTGTACTAGTGCCGACATTGTGCATCTCTGTTGCCTGTGTCTATGTGCCTGTGGTTCTGTCAGTGTGATCATGTGATGTATCTGACCCCAGGAATGTGTCAATAAAGTTTCCCCTTCCTGGGACAATGAATTCACGGTGTTCTTATTTCAATTTCCAGGAGTGTATATATATATATATATATATATGAGTGTGTAGAATGTTTCACAACTGATGTTACACACTTATAGAGGTTGCAGAAGGGACTTAATACATCAAGATTACACCGGAACCCATGTCTGGAAACGTCATCCAAACACGCTACAGGACGTCGAAGTTATGGCACCTGAGCCTGAAAATTTATATCATGTATAGGGTGATTGCGTGATGCGGTTGCAAACTTTCTGGAATGGTGGAGAGGGTAAAATGTATCAGTCTGAGATACGTGTCCCCGTACCGGAAACTAAAGAGTTATTATTGAAAACCGTTCTGATACCTTTGATACTGAAATACATATACGGGCACTGTTGTTGCTAAGATTGTAGGGTAGGCAACTTCCAGAGGTGGTACTATGGACCAAATCAACAAGGAAATGCATTAAACTTGTGTTCTAAATTTCATAGCTGACGAGTGCATGTTCATCTTCGCTACTGTGAAACATATTTCGTCTATTGAACAGGTGTTCATACCTCTTAAGGTATGCATTTTGGAGCCCGTGTTTACTGGACATATTTTTCTCAAATGGTTCAAATGGCTCTAAGCACTATTGGACTCAATATCTGAGGTCATCAGTCCCGTAGAGTTAGAACTACTTAAACCTAACTAACCCAAGGACATCACACACATCCATGACCAAGGCAGGAATCGATACTGCGACCGTAGCAGCAGCGCGGTTACGGACTGAAGCGCCTAGAACCGCTCGGCCACTACGGCCGGTCTTTAACGTCCCGTCGACAACGAGGTCATTGGACACGGAACACAAGCTCGGATTAGTGAGGGCTGGGGAGTGAAACCGGCTGTGCGCTTTCAAAGGGACCATCCTGGCATTTACCTGAAACTATTTCGGAAAATCACGGAGAAGCTAAATCAGGATGACCGGAGACGGTTTTGAACCGTCGTCCTCTCGTACGCGAGTCCAGTGTGCTAACGTTTGCACCACCTCGCTCGGTAATTGCCCGTAGAAGTAGGATAATGTAAAACAGACACACTTATTGCAGTCACTTGGATAAATAGCGTTGGCATATTTGCATGTCAGCGCTTAATAAACTCATCTGTAACGACGGTATTTATACACATGCCTCAACTGATACGTAATGTATTGTGGTAGTCTGACGCCGCCATCTTTCATATACGTGTCATGTTCTCATCTCATTCCGTAACTGAAACAACATTCCTGTGCCACCTGAGACATGAAGCACAGCGGAAATGAGTTTCTTAACCGTCATAATTAAAAAAAAAATACCTACTTTTATGCAAACATCCTAGATTGTATGATCTGGGCTCATCGCTGCAGGTTTTTTGGGCTCTTCAATTTTTCTGCAACATGTTTTATAGCCCGTAATTTAATTTCGTTGAAAATGCATTACATACATTGACTGGAATACTCTCTTCCAAATTCTGAAGGTGGCAGGGGTAAAATACAGAGAGCGAAAGACTATTTACAATTTGTACAGAAACCAGATGGCCGTTATAAGAGTCGAGGAACATGCAAGGGAAGCTGTGGTTGGGAAGGGAGTCAGACAGGGTTGTAGCCTATCCCAGATGTTGTTTAATCTGTATATTGAGCAATCAGTAAAGGAAACAAAAGAAAAATTCGGAGTAGGTATTAAAATTCATGGAGGAGAAATAAAAACTTTGAGGTTCGCCGATGACATTGTAATTCTGTCAGAGACAGCAAAGGATTTGGAAGAGCAGTTGAACGGAATGGACAGTGTCTTAAAAGGAGGATGTAAGATGAACATCGACAAAAGCAAAACGTGGTTAATGGAGTGTAGTCGAATGAAGTCGGGTGATGGTGTGTGAATTAGATTAGGAAATGAGACACTTAAAGTAGTAAAGGAGTTTTGCTATTTGGGAAGTAAAATAACTGATGATGGTCGACGTAGAGAGGATATAAAATGTAGACTGACAATGTCAAGGAAAGCGTTTCTGAAGAAGAGAAATTTATTAACATCGAGTATAGATTTAAGTGCCAGGAAATCGTTTCTGGAAGCATTTGTATGCAGCGTAGCCATGTATGGTTCAAATGGCTCTGAGCACCATGGGACTCAACTTCTGAGGTCATTAGTCCCCTAGAACTTAGAACTAGTTAAACCTAACTGACCTAAGGACATTACAAACATCCATGCCCGAGGCATTTGAACCTGCGACCGTAGCGGTCTTGCGGTTCCAGACTGCAGCGCCTTTAACCGCACGGCCACTTCGGCCGGCAGCCATGTATGGAAGTGAAACATGGACTATTAATAGTTTGGACAAGAAGAGAATAGAAGCTTTCGAAATGTGGTGCTACAGAAGAATGCTGAAGATTAGATGGGTAGATCACATAACTAATGTGGAGGTACTGAATAGGATTGGGGAGAAGAGGAGTTTGTGGCACAACTTGACTAGAAGAAGGGATCGGTTGGTAGGACAAGTTCTGAGGCATCAAGGGATCACCAATTTAGTATTGGAGGGCAGCGTGGAGGGTAAAAATCGTAGAGGGAGACCAAGAGATGTATACACTAAGCAGATTCAGAAGGATGTAGGCTGCAATACGTACTGGGAGATGAAGAAGCTTACAGGATAGAGTAGCGTGGAGAGCTGCATAAAACCAGTCTCAGGACTGAAGACCACAACAAGAACAACATCAAAAAAAGTTTTGCATCACCTCGGTTTCTAGAGTTCCCGAAACTGTACAGAAACTTGGAATAGAGATAAAAAAAACATCATCTCCGCCCTTTTCATTGCTCATGAAAACCACACATTGCATGTTGTACCACTACAAAGCGAGAACGTACCTCTAATACCTAGTAGCACGTCCACTTGCATTGATGCTGTGTTCGTTGTGGCATACTGTCCACAAGTTCATCAATGGACTGTTGGTCCAGATTGTCCGACTCCTCAACGGTGATTCGGCATAGATCGCTGAGAGTGGTTGGTGGGTTACGTCGTCCTTAAACAGCCCCTTTCTATCTATCCATGTTCGATAGGGTTCATGTCTGGAGAACATGTTAGCCACTCTAGTCGACCGATGTCGTTATCCTGAAGGTAGTCATTCACAAGATGTGCACGACTGGGGCTCGAATTGTCGTCCTTGAAGACGAATGCCTCGCCAGTAAGCTGACGATATGGTAGCACTACAGTCGGAGGTTAGCATTCACGTATGGTACAGCTCTTACGGCGCCTTCCATGACCACCAGCGGCGTACGTCGGCCCCACATAACGCCACTCCAAAAGAGCAGGGAACTTCCACCTAGCTGCACTTGCTGGATGTTGTGTCAAATGCATTCAACCTGACCGGGTGTCCTCCAAACACGTCTCCGACGATTGTCTGGTTGAAGGATTATGCGACACTCATCAGTGAAGAGAACGAGATGACAATGCTGATCGGTCCGTTCGGCACGTTGTTGGGCCCATCTGTACAGCGCTGCATGGTGTAAGGTTACAAAGATGCACCTTGTAATGGACGTCGGGAGTGAAGTTGCGCATCATGCAGAATATTGCGAAAAGTTTGAGTCGTAACATGACGTCCTGTGGCTGCTTGAAAAGCATTATTGAGCATGGTGGCGTTGCTGTCAGGGTTCCTCCGAGCCATAATCCTTAGGTAGCGGTCATCCACTGCACGAGTAGCCCTTGGGAGGCCTATGCGTGGCATGTCATCGACAGTTCCTGTCTCTGCGTATCTCCTCCATGTCCGAAAATCGCTTTGGTTCACTGCGAGACGCCTGGACACTTCCCTTGTTGAGAGCCCTTCTTGGCACAAAGTACCAATGTTGACGCGATCGAACCGCGGTATTGCCCGTCTAGGCATGGTTGGACTACAAGACGAGGCATATTCCTCCTTCCTGGTGGGATGACTGTAACTGATCGGCTGTCGGACCCACTCAGTCTAATAGGCGCTCCTCATGCAAGGTTGTTTATACCTTTGGGCGGGTTTAGTGACATGTCTGCTCAAAGGGACTTTTTCTGTGATACAATAGGCATAGTCAACGTCTATCTTCAGGAGTTCTGGGAACAGGAGTGATGCAAAACTGTTTTTGATGTGTGCATATTTCATCATTTTTCGTCAGTCATAGGTGCCACGATGTCCTCTCCACCGCTTTGAGCTAGTGTACACGCTCCGGTCCTAGGGGAAACCTGGTATTCAGTCAGTGGCATGTCTGGATGTCTCCCTAGCGAATCCGTCCTGTTCGCTTAGACCTCCCGACTGGCTGAGGCGTCGGATATCGTCTTCTCTCATGCAGTGAGAATTCTTCTCGTGACCTCACAAAAGGGATTGAGAGAATTCTTTTTAAATTCTGTGAGCTCATCTTATACAGGGTGAAGCAGTCAAACTGAAAGATTTGAGGACTGGCTGGCTGCTGTGTTGTGTGGTTTTATGGTCGGAGTGCTCGACCTTTGGCTTGCAGACCGGTCGAATATTTTGTAGAAATGGAGTCAGGTGTATCACCTGCAACTGCCGTAAATGCGTTTTAAAAGACCAAGGGCAGTATTGTTACATCTGAAAGCGCTTTCCGTCTGGAATTCAGTTTTCTCCCACATGCTCCTGAGCCACCTTTTCACACTCTCAGCCTTTGGGTGAGAAATCTTGAAGCCAAAGTTAGCAGTACAAATAATATAGGTGACTGTGTAAAAAAAAGTCAAGAGAATATCGATTATGTGCATGAGACTTGCGAAGAAATCTGTAAAAGTCAACTGTATTCGACAGCAGAGAGGTTGGTTTCCTCAACAGATGAGTAAGGACGATTTTTAAGGATTATCTCCGCTACCACCCATACAAGTGCAGGTTGTGCAACCTTTTCAACTTTAAATCACCGTAATGACATGCCCTTTCTACCCTCCGAGCCCGACAATGTGAGCGAAACCAACGATTTCATCTGAGTGAAACCATATTCAAAAAATGATAAGTTTCAAGGAAAAGTGTTATTTTAAATTTTTACACAATAGATTCATGTCAAAATCCGCAGTTTGTGCGAATTGTTTTAGCCTTCCCATTTGACTGCCTCGCCCTATTATAGGGGTGTAATCTTTCCGAAGCCACTTACGCCTCTAGGTTCTTCTGTATTCGTTTGTTAATAGCCATTTAATAACAACCATTTAATTAATGCAGCAGTATGTAAAGCAGTGGTAACTCCATGTACTTCGGTCAGCTGACTGTCGAAACACGAACAACAGATAAATAAAAATAAACAGAAGTACATAATGCTAATTTGTTGCCATTTATATAGGTATAGCAATTTTTGCTAGCTAAAGAATAGGTAATGGCTAAGGAAACCAGAGCCAGTTGTGAAACGAAGGAAAAGTGTAAACAAATAAGAGGCTAATTGGGGAAATGGCAAATTCATTCAGCAAATTTATAGCAGTGGTACACCTAGAAATAGTATGACATGCGTATTTATTGCTGGATCGTATTTCAGTACCAAGGGAGCAAAATGGAAATCAACCATAACTTCTTCTGGTTCAATGACAATCAGTTCACGTGTAATAGCCCCATCACACCGATACTAATCCAGTGCTCTACTTAGTCAACCGAAAACAAGAAGTCACTGAGCACGAGATACAGATAATATTTGATTTACGTCGTAGAATCCTGCCTGCTTTTCTTTCAAGCAACAACAACGGGTATTCATCCGTCGGTAAACCGCTGCCCATATGTATTATCAGACCAGAAGTTCACAGGTTATCGGGATTTCAACGTACGGCGCTTGCATCTCATTTGTGGCTGTGTATTCAAACACAGAAACATAATTCGCTGAAGTGAGTTGTAAATTACCCTCGTCTAAATTACCTCTGGACATTATCTGCGGCGTTCGCGCTACACTGGGTGCGCGTTCCATTGCACGAGATCGGAATGAGGGTTGTGCCGCCATTTGGAATTACGTTTATGATACTGGGTTTATTTCAAATGCCACTTCAGAAGTGCGACGGGTGTTACAATAGTCGGAACAAATGAAAACGAGGTAATTTTATATGAGTAGTTGCGATTAAGGTCCACCTTCACGCAATGATCAATAAACAGTAAAAGTAAAATCTACAGCTACATCTGACGTGTGGATGTCACTGCACGGTGCGTGGCGAAGGATAGCAGCAGCACAAGAACTAAATAGTTCCTTTTTTTTCAATCTGTCCCGGAGAGACTATTGCGCTCATCTGTTTGAGCACGAACTCCCACTTCACCTTTCGGGTTATTACATTAGATGGTGGTTTCTTTCCTTAAACATTGACAACCGTGGGCTCTCGGAATATTTTGAATGTGCCTCTCCATTATGCATGACGCCTTCCTTGCACAGCCTCCTACCGCACGTTATTACCTTTCGGGTATCAGGACGCATCATTATGAAAATATGAAAACAGCTATAAAACCGAAGTTTAGACCACATACGCAACACTCCTGTTCTTGGCTAATATAGTACCGCTGCAAAAGACGGCCGAAACGTGGTTTATGAAGTTTATAATTTTCATAAAGATGTGGTCTGCTACTCAGTAGCGTTTTATTCAAATTACCATCGGCGTTGGAAGCGTCCACACTCGCGTCTGGTGTAGTTAAGCACCTCTGTGACACTTTCGTCCCGACTGAACAAACTCGTATCGAGTCGTGCAGCTGATCTCCGGATTTTGTGTCTCTCTTCCGTAGTCCGACGTCGTTTTAGTTCCATACCTAAGAGCAATAGTGAAGAAATGGTAGAACGAGACTTTTCCTAGAGGCTTCTTTTATGTAGAAATTAGATTTCCTTTACAATTCTTCCAAAAATGTTGACAGTGGAATATGATTTGCCCATGACAATCTTAATATGCTCAGAATAAATCTCTCACTCTGAGTGTCCGTCGATACATTCAGGCAGCTGAAATCTGTGTGCTGGATCGAGGCTCAGACCCAGAAATTTATCTTTCGTGTGGAATGCTGTAATGCCACGTCCGCTACTTGGCCGATGGAGACAGGTTTCGATGGCAGGCAACGAACACCGCCTAACTCCATCTGTCTACGAAAACTAGTAAATCCAGTGATCAATAACTACATAATCAAAGAGAGATGTAAAAGTGTGTGGAGTTCCCCAATCTGTCAATAACTACGCTTCTACTGTAGAACTACACACGTAACAAGTTTCGGCGTCACTTGTATTATTTTTATTTTCTTACCGACTTTGGTTTACCCGCAAAATTTAACAAAATGGAGTTAGGAGGTTTTCATTGCCTACCGTCTGTTGCGGACACATGTAGTAAGCGTTGCTTCACGCAGTGGGGAATGGCAAAACAGAGCCACGCCGGCGACCGAGGCGTTGCAAAATAGGCAAGCACAGATAGCCTTGCTGACAGCAGCAGTCTAACAACAGGCTGACGCAAGGACGCACACAGACCGAGCGCCGAGCAAAGCCTGGAGAGTGCTGAGTAAGGGGAAGTGAGGCCAGCACGTTAAGTTACGCTGCAATATACTGCGGGAGTAATAACAAAAAGCTACCACCGAGGGTAAAAAACGTCCTCCTGCCGGATATAAATAGTGGAGCGCAGGCAGCAACAGACAGAAGCCATTAGGAAGCAGTTCGGATCTGAGGACGGACATGGTCCGTGTCCGAATGTTCAATCTTCGTAGGTGACGATTCCGGAAGTCTGTTCCAGCTCGCAGGAGTCATTCGTTCGCCGCCAGATGTCATCTTCAGCTCTGGAGGTCAGCCCGAGCTCGGTCGGCGCCATGGCTGAGTAACTACAGCGAGAGCTTCCAGCAAGACCGCCGCAGCGCGGTCTTGGTCACAGGCGCCGCCGGGGAATGATGCTCGGACTTCACGGCAACCCGGCCCACGGCGCGTGGTCCGTCCATGACGGGACCTCGCGGACATCGGGACTGACGGCTTCCCAGCTGCCGGTGCAGCAGGCGTCGGCAGCTAACCTCACGGCGAAGCAGCTCCCTGGACGTGACCTTACTGGGGCGCTGAACGGCGACGAGTTCATCCTGGCTTCAGCGGAGCACTGGTGGCCCGAGGCTCCTGAGTGCGATCAGCGCCGCGCGTTGCGGGCATTGTCGGAGAATCTACACAGCAACAGCCAGGCGGAGGGATCCGCAGGGATAGGCAACGACGACGAGGGAGATATTGTAAAGAAAGTTCAATAAATAATTGTAAAACTCCACGCCGTCTCAGTCTTTGGCACAGCCACTGTGTCTGTTGCTAACAAGTGGTGCAGAAGCGGTAACAAGTGGTGTCAGAAGTGGGATTCGAACCCACGCCCACAAATGTAAATGGATGTTGATGATGCTAAGTGGGAGGACGTGGTCGAAGGCTGTGTGATGGGGTGCCAGATGGTTTCCGCTACATTTTGAAAGTCCCAAGCGACTGGAAAAAGGTGACTTCTGTACATAAGGAGGATAAAAGTACAGACCCGCAAAGTTGCTGACAAACATTCTTACATCGGTTTGCTGTAGAACTCTTATGTATATTGTAAGTCTAAAATATTAAATCCTTTTGAAAGGAAAAGCTTATATTCTCGAATCAGCATGGATTTAGAAATCATCGCTCGTACGTAACTCAACTTGCCCTCGATTCGCACAATATACTACTTACTTTTGGATGATGACCTACATACAGATTCCATACTCCTAGATATCGAAAAGCGTTTGAAACTGTGCCACACTGCAGGCTGGTAACCGAGATCCGAGTATACGGAATAGTTTTCAGATATGAGAGGCCTCGAAGACGTTTTAAGCAATGGAACCCTTTAAGTCGTCTTGGACGACGACTGTCCATAGGAATCAAAAGTGTCACCAGGAGGGCCCCATGGACGTGTAACAGGTCCGCCATTGTGCGCTACATACACAACGGATCTGACGGATACGGTGAACAGCAATGTGCGACTGTTTATTGATGACACTGTAGTGTACAGGAAAGTGTCGTATTTGAGTGTAGCAGAAATCGACATGCCGTAAAAGGAATTTATATTAGCTGTGAGGAATGATAAATTACTCGAATTGTAGGGGACTGTTATGTTACAATGCAATATTGTAGGTATGTATGTATTAAACCGGGGACCTAGAAACGACGGAGACGCTTCCCCCCGCCGTAGGCCTCAGTGGTTCGCAACCCCACATCAGGCCAAAGCAGTCCACCTACCCTACCGCCGCCCCACAACGAACCCAGGGTTATTGTGCGGTTCGGCCCGCAGTGGAACCCTCTGGGAATGTCTCATACCAGACGAGTGTAACCCCAGATCTTAGCATGACAGAATAACTATGGTGTACGCGTACTTGGAAACGGTGTTTGAGCAGGAATGGTTCAAATGGCTCTGAGCACTATGGGACTCAACTTCTGAGGTCATTAGTTCCCTAGAACTTAGATCTACTTAAACGTAACTAACCTAAGGACATCATACACATCCACGCCCGAGGCAGGATTCGAACCTGCGACCGTAGCGGTCGCGCGGTTCCAGACTGTAGCGCCTAGAACCGCTCGGTCACACCGGCCGGCTTTGAGCAGCAATTACCGACACAGTGTAACTGAGGTGGAACAAGGGGAACCAGCCCGCATTCGCCGAGGTAGATGGAAAACCGCCTTAAAAACCATCCACAGACTGGCCGACCCACCGAACCTTGACACTAATCGGCCAGGCGGATTCATACCGGGTACTGAGTCGCGTTCCCGCTCGGGGAGCAGCGCGTCAGACCGCGCGGTTAGCCGGGCGGGCGAATGTAATATTAGTGCTGTGGTGCTTGACACAGTTACCTATACTCAACATCTACACCAAAGTTCCGCAACTGGTAAGTCGTGGCACACTTAGGTGCCAACACAACGTGAAGGGTGTGACACGAACATTTACATATGATTGTAAGAAACTAAGAAATGTAGAATCTTGATATACTGCGAATTTATGTCGTTTCAAATGAATTAAATGTAATTTCTTTTCTCCGACTTTAAGTAAGAGAGTGCTAGTTTATTCTGAAATTATTCATACATTCTGATAACTGTTATTTTTTTCAAAAATATTAAACGGAATTTGTTCACTGAATACTTTTGTTATATTTTGAGTATTACCTGAAGTTACTTGGTTTCTCTCCTGTACCACTACACCTATTACGCCGCCAGGGTGAGAATACTTTGTAACACCGCATCTTTTGTTTACAGCTGACTTTACGTGATTTTTCCCAAAAGTCTGGGGCTTATGAGAGATGTCCCTGTCTCTTTATTTTTATTACCCTGTTTTTCATTGCTCCAGTTTGTAGCCGCTTCTTAAACTTCGTTGCTCCTTTCCTTCGCCATATATTGTCAGAAAACAATAGAATATTTCATTTATTTATTTAATCACTCAAGATTAGGTGCATCAGGCCCTGTCTGGCACCTACTCATGCGTTCTACATATTTTTCGCTGCATATATCACAGTTAGCATCTTATACTAAATTTAGAAAAATAAAAATAACAGTAGTAGCCGGCCGTAGTGGCCGCGCAGTTCTAGTCGCTACAGTCTGGAACCGCGCGACCGCTACGGTCGCAGGTTCGAATCCTGCCTCGGGCATGGATGTGTGTGATGTACTTAGGTTAGTTCTAGGGGACTAATGACCACAGCAGTTGAGTCCCATAGTGCCCAGAGCCATTTGAACAGTAATAAAGACAAGAAAAGTACACACACAGATTATATTCTTACATGATAAATATTATAATAATTAGAGGTTAGATTAAGGTAGGTTCTTAATAACGATTACAAACAGCAATGGACATGGGAAAAGGGTTGGACAAGGAAGGGAAAGATGAATGTGAAGACACGTAGTAAAGGTATTTGTGGCAGAAAGTAGCGTGTTTCATAGAGAAAGAACGAAAAGTAGTATAACTGGGAGGACATAGAATCATTAGCTTTGTTTTTTGACAGAGGAGAAGTTGTTCATGTACGTCAGTGTTGGGGTAGCACTACGAGTATGTCAGGAGGAAATTCTGCAATTTTTTCTTAAAAGTGTCAAATGTTTTGTCCCAGAGGCCGAACAGCAGTGACAACGAGGGAGTTTGCAAATGTTTTGGCTTTATGAAACAGTAAAGCTAAGATACTAGATAGGTGCGACCTTGTGTTTACGTTATGAGTGCACGAGAGATGTTTGATCTCTGAGGCGAGCTACTGGAGTATAATCGCACTAAGGGGGCGGTGAAGTAGCCATAGCGTTTGGTAGTCCTGTAACGTGTTTGGCCGCAAGCACCCTGCACCCTGACTGCGTGTATGAGGCACTGACGTGGCCACATCGACGAATGGTGCAGGTGCAACGCACACAAGCATCCACTGTTAGCTCTAGACCTCTTGTCTTTTCACTAGTTTTAGCATGCTAAATTACTTGACGATAATATAGGTTCGGTAGAGTGTATGATTGTATGGGTTTGGTTTCTCATTCTGTGGAAGTACGTTCCATAAATTTTTGTGGTCACAAAGGCAAGTGGAAATCTCTCGGCGTGTGGCGACGGTATTCTTTGCCCAATGTAAATGCTCATCCGAAATTACACCATAGATCTTCACTGCTTTCTGATACGATATTGCGATTCCGGCAAGTTGAATGAGGGGCAACTGATGGCGGAATTCTATACTTATTAATTTTTGACGGGGTTCTAAGATTACTTGCGAACTTTTTGCATTTAGTTTAAGTCCGAAGTTTTTCGCCCATGTTACCACAAAGACAAATCATCATTCATGTGCTCAATCGCAATATTTATGTCCTGAGGTCGGGTAATTAGGTAGAGCTGGAGGTCGTCGACATAGAAATGATATTTACAGGGCAACATACTTTATGAAACATCATTGACGTACAAGCAAAGCAAAAGTGGGCCTAATCATTCCCGCAAAAATGTTTCCAGGACGATCTTTCATTCCCACAGAAAAAACTTCACTATCTGTTTTTCAAGTAGCTCTCAAACTACTTGACGGTACTGTATGAGGAATTTATATGTCGCAATTTTCCGACGAAAATGTCAAAGCTGGCGGTATGAAAAGCATTGCTGAAATTTAGCAGAGTCAGCATTCTGACCCCACAACTGTCCATGGCATATTTCATGCCACCATTTACCTAGATTACTGCAGTGTTTGTGCTACTGTGTTTCCGAAGGCTGGGCTGATATTTGTCAAACAAATTGACTTCACACAAGCGATCAGTACTTTGGTCGTATACAAGTATACAGTATTTTTGTTCAGCAGTGTCGTGGCGGTTCCATTCTGGTCTTTCCACTGTCTGAGTATTAAAGTTCAGTTTTATCACAGCAGTGCTCTGCAGTAGAGAGAGTATTGCGATTGCCACACCAGTGTTTTCCATTACAGTGTTATTAATGTTTTTTTTCGGTATGGATAACTTTATTGAACGGAGTGGTCCATCCTTCACTACAAATTGTGAAAGTATCCAGTCAGAAGATAAGAAAGTTGTTCAAAGGAAATGTAGTGATAATTATGTATCTTACGGGTGTTTTTGATATGTTGCCTAAACATGTCCAATCCCTGAGCATGTTGTGGATCGTGAAAAACTAAGTTGTGCTGCTATGGTTCCCCATAATCTGAAAAGACATTTGGTCAGCTAGGCATTCTTTTCTACTAAGTAACGATATGAATTATTTTCGTCAATTGTTGGAGCAAAATAAAAAAAAAACAAGTGAAGGCCATGACTACGTTGGTACGTGTTTTGCAAAAAATACAGGGAGCTCTAAGGTAGCCGAACTTATTGTGAAGTCCAAAAACGACACCAAATTTCAGAAAAGATGTTAATGGCCGCGAGTAAAGAAATGGTAAAAATAGTCCGTGGTTCAGATGCTGCTACTGAAATTTCAAGAACTTTCGCTTTGCTGAGACAATCAGTCGCCGAATTAGTGACATTTTCAGTGCTGTCGAAGACATTTTGAAGGATAAATGAAAGAGGAGTCCTAATTTCTCGCTTCAGATCGAGAGCACACCAATAATGGCGCTCACGCACAACTTCTGTAGATAAGCTATGTTGATGGGAATGTACTTGGAGGTAATTTCTTTTTTTGGGAAGAACTACCCGAAAGAGCAACCGGCGACGAAATGATTGACGAATATTTGGTCCGTAATGATTTATCGTGAGAGGAATGAGTTAGTGCTTGCACGATTCTATGATAGGCCGAGTGGAAAGATTAGTGAGTAACGTACACGAAGTAAATCCTAATTTACAATCCGACCATTCTCTCATTCGCCGCCAAGCCATTGTTGCTAAGTCGATCCTATTCCACCTGAAAATTGTGGTGGGGGAATCAGTAACAGCCATGCACTGCCGTAAATCGTGGGCTCCAAGAGGCTTTTTAACAATTTGTGTCAAGAAATGGGACTACAGCAAACTACACTTCTGCTACATGCGGAAGCAAGATGGTTATCTCAAGGTAAAGCCTTAACGCTAATGTTTGAACTTAGAGATGTGATACTTGAAGTTTTCACTCTTGAGGGTGATGAGTATGCGGATTTATTTGCAGATTATTAATGTGTATCTATGCTGGTAGATATTTCAGATAGTTTCGTACACATAAATAAACTCTACAGAAAAATGCAAGGTAGAAACGAGAATATTCGGACTCCTATGGACAGTATTAAAGGATTCGTTAATAAAGTACATTTGTGGACACAGGCAAATGAAAATGGATTGTGTGACATGTTCGCAACTGTATGGCCTCATAATAACGATAGTAATGTGTTGATGGACTTAATTAATGACCGCAGCTCGTGGTCGTGCGGTAGCGTTCTCGCTTCCCACGCCCGGGTTCCCGGGTTCGATTCCCGGCGGGGTCAGGGATTTTCTCTGCCTCGTGATGACTGGGTGTTGTGTGTTGTCCTTAGGTTGGTTAGGTTTAAGTAGTTCTAAGTTCTAGGGGACTGATGACCATAGATGTTAAGTCCCATAGTGCTCAGAGCCATTTGAACCATTTGAACTTAATTAAAGAACATTTAGTACTCTAGCAGCAGACTTTTAAAAAATTGGAAAGAGCGTTAAGATTGGACTGGATTCATGGTCCGAATAAGTTTAAACTTGCAATAGGAACTGGAACGTTTGAAAGCAGACAGAACTTTGAAATCTAAATTTTTCTAAGTGCCTCTAGATACATTTAAATTGTCAAAAAGCAGTCGATACATGGCCATCTCCGAAATGGTAGTTAATGTGTTATTACCAGTTTCAACTACATATTTGTTTGAAGTGGGATTCTTGACGTTGGCTGAGGTTAAAATACCCAAGAGAGAGAGAGAGAGACTCAAATGCACCGATTAAAACAGGAGGCTTGCTTTGTCAACCATTTCGCCGCGGATCAACCTCCTGTGTACAGCTAGGCAGGTTGACGGTGAAGGCATAACTAGAGTTATTTATTTTATAATTCCTGTTAGAAATGTCTATCTTCTACAATGAATTGAAGTTCGTTGTCAGTAAACGTGTGAGTCTACTTCTGTTTCGTAATAATAAGAGCAGTAATAATACTAACACTAATAATAATAATAATAATAATAATAATAACTGACTGCATAACGACACAATAATTACTAACGACATTAAGATTCACAAGATTTTGAGGGGACAGACATTTTGGTGTGCCGTGTTCACTCTAGGCCCGTCTGGACATACCATGAGTGATAAAAAGCGTTTGGAACCCTGATTTAGACGAACCATTGTAAAGCAACATGAAACTGAAGTGGGACAAGATAAAGGGCCACCTTTGGTTTATTGAGATAATCATGGGAAACTGTAGTTCAGGTACGAAGAAGAACAGAATACTTCTACATTCGATTCTTGAGTGCAATTGGAATGTTTGCGATACATATACATCTGATCGAAGGAAGACATCGAAGTAATTCAGACGCTTGCTCAAAATGGCTCTGAGCACTATAGGACTTAATTTCGGAGGTCGTCAGTCCCCCAGAACGTAGAACTACTTAAACGTAACTAACCTAAGGACATCACACGCATCCATGCCTGAGGCAGGATTCGAACCTGCGACCGTAGCGGTCGCGCGGTTCCAGACTATAGTGCCTAGAACCGCTCGGCTACACCGGCCGGCTCAGACGCGTCCTATTAGATTTGTTACTGATAGGTTCGACTAAAATGCGAGTATTACAGAAATGTACTATCAACTCAAATGGGAATCCCTGGAGGGAAGAAAATGTTCTTTTCACGAATCAATACGAAGAAAGTTTAGAGAGGCGTCATTTGCAACAGAATGCGGAATGAACCTACTGCCATCAGCATACATGTCGCATAAGGATCGTGAAGACAAGGTAAGAGAAATCAGGGCTTTTGCGGAAACATCTAGAGAATCGTTTTCCCTTTGCTCCATATGCGAGTGGAACAGGAAAGGAAATGAGTAACGGCGCTACAGAGTACCCTCCTCCATGTACTGTTGGTGACTTCCGTATGCAGATGTAGATGCAGGTGGTCTAAGCTGTAACAGCGATTTGTTGACAAAAATAGCAGCTTGTTAGAAGAGGAATCATGTTCTACGTCTTACAATAAACCAACGGATATCCCAAAATGATAGCATCAAAGACAGAAATTCAGTTGTCTTACAAAATGACTGTAACACAAAAACTATTTAAGTGATAATATTTTGCAAAAATCAATGCTTCCACAAAGTACAAAAATTAATATTTCGCAGATGTGTGCAACGATTGTCGCAAACAAGGTGCAAAACCATACATAAGTGTGACAGTTGTCAAAACCATTGCCCCGTATCAGAAGATGAAACACACTCATGCTCAGAAAAAAATAACAGCTCACCTTGAAGGACTAGGACCTTCATGTTGATAGGTCCTGTACAGTAGAATGTTCTACAGAAATGTATACCATTTCAGTCACCGCGGTTCATCATGTGTCCTGTTGCCTAGTGGGTACAGGGTCCACCAATGGTAGTGGTAAATTGTTCCTTGCGTGAAGGCATTGACGCGTATAAGGCGCGAATGGCCTGCTGGGGTACAGTCATTCATGCTGAATCCATTCCATTGTTAACATGTGGCGATAGGCATTGGGTCACAGCACTGCACCTGTCGTTTCATCATGACCCACACATTTTCGATTGGCGACAAGTCTCGTGATCTGGTCAAAAGGCTGACATACCAAGAAAGCACGTGTTCGTCCGGCAATATGTGGTCGTGCGTTGTCTTGCTGAAAAATAACGTCTTACCCCACACCATAAGGCCTTGAGCTGGCGCTGTATGTCCTGTGCGAATGCAGTCACTGTGATGCCGCTCCCGCTGTCTGATGCGAACCAAAATATGGCCATCATTTTCAAACAAAGAGAACCTGGACTCGTCCGAAAATACTCTCTGATGCCATTCCTGAGCCCAGTTACGTCGTTCCGTACACCTTTGTCATCCAGCAACTTCCTGCACATTCGTCAAAGTTAGGCGGAGAAGTGGACGACTCGCACGTAACCCATGACGTAATAAACGGTGACGGACTGTCACTCATGATAGTGTATGATGTGTTACACTGTTCCATTGTGCGCCAGAGCCGAGGAGGATGCAGATCTGTCCTGCAATGTCATTCGGATAAGGTGTAGATCTTCTCTGGGTGTCTCTGGGTCGTACTACCTGACGCATCCCGTCGTTTTCTACGGCTTTCCATGAACCATTCGGCACACAGCCGTTGTTCTGCTGGAACACTTCGTCCCACCCGAGCAGAAATTTCCCGGATGGATGCAACACATTCTCTCATGCCCATGCCGCTAATGCGCCCTCTTGCAAATTCACTGATCTGACGGTACTGTTCGTGCATCCGTCTAAGAGGTATTCTGCGCGCCTGCTCATGTCACACTGACCTACCTTGCCGGCCGGGGTGGCCAAGCGGTTAAAGGCGCTACAGTCTGGAATCGCGCGACCGCTACGGTCGCAGGTTCGAATCCTGCCTCGGGCATGGATGTGTGTGATGTCCTTAGGTTAGTTAGGTTTAAGTAGTTCTAAGTTCTAGGGGACTGATGACCTTAGAAGTTAAGTCCCATAGTGCTCAGAGCCATTTGAACCATTTGAACACTGACCTACCATCTCAGGTTTATAGCGACAGTGAGAGCCGCAGGATCATTTTACAGGTCGGTGGTGGTGCGCTGCGATGTCAATGTTGACCTAGAATCCGCGGGCCAACGTAGTTCAAGTGCTAATCATTTCTGCAGAAGATACTAATGTATACGTCCTGTGCTTATGATCTTTAGTCGTTGAAGGTGTTCTGTTTTTTTTCTGAACATGAGTGTACTTTCATTGTTAAGCCAGAATTTAATTATGTCTTATTATGCAAACGTGTCAGATCTCACAATCCTTCACGTGTACACGGAGCAAGAATCCAACAGTATGTAGCTGTAATAAATTACTTTCTCCGAAAGGATGTACGTATTTGGTACTTCAGGCAGATGTCATTTGTTTTGGCCTGATGTAACGACACATACCAGTTGAACGTGCTGTAACTTACAGACATTCTTTGAACACCACCGATAACAGCACAAAGCGCGTGCTCAAATGAAGCACGACATAATGAATATAATTTTTATTAATTAAAATGCTTAACAGGTGTGTACAAAATATGTAATTTCAGTAGCTGTTAATGAACTAGATACGCAAAGGATAGAATTTTAATGTTTCTTACAGAAACACTAAGATGATGACTTTCAAAGTAAAACATGTTTTACGATCCAAAGTAGTGCAACATGCTCATGTTTACTATTGGAACTTAGACTGGAACGCAAGATGCCGGCTTTAAAAATATATAAATTTTGCAGTACAGACAGAATATCGCGACGCCAAGGAAATTTGGGAGGCTGTTTCAGTTATCGTCTGGAAGGCAATGTACTGACGACTGAGGAAGAACACCAAGCATTCTACTTAAAATGAGCTGGTAAAACGATAATGGCGTGGGAAAAGCGTTAGCGAGTAAATAGAGGCCAAGATTTCGAGCTCTGGAAATTTTATCATCATTTACTGCACCTCACTCTCTACAACGCTGACAGGTATTCAAACGACAGAGGATGAACGGAAACGGCGAAGTATGGTTTGGTGCTATAACGCCTTCCAAGAGCCGCATGAGACAATGGAGTTGGCGGCCTAATGTTACGTTAGCGGGACTCGTCCTTGCTAGTTGCTCTAACGTACATTGAGTGCTACATTCCTTGCAGATCGGAATTCACCGTTTTATTAGAGGGTGAGGCTGGCCAGTGGCCAGGGCCCCTTCACCTTGTCCCAGTGCTAGAGGAGCAGATTTACTGCACGGTACTTGACCACTTCGTAACGGACCGAGCTGGGAGGCAGACGTGGCTTTGCAAGAGAGCTAGGTAATGCGCTCGTATGTGGTTCATGACTAGGAAGTGGTTGGTGAGAGTTTGATGATGAAAGTTGGATAAAATGTCGATGCTCATATGCGTACCTACATCTGGTACAGCGAGGCATACTAAGCTTAGAGCCTTGGATATAGATCATTTACCTTATTGTATTAAAGAGACCTTTGGAGAAAAGAGAACCACTTGCATGAATATCAAAAGCTCAGATGGAAACCCAGTTCTAAGCAAAGAAGGGAAAGCAGAAAGATGGAAGGAGTATATAGAGGGTGTATACAAGGGCGATGTACTTGAGGACAAGATTATGGAAATGGAAGAGAATGTAGATGAATATGAAATGGGAGATACGATACAGCGTGAAGAGTTTGACAGTGCACTGAAAGACCTGAGTCGAAACAATGCCCCGGGAGTAGACAACATTCCATTAGAATTACTGACGGCCTTGGGAGAGCCAGTCCTGACCAAACTCTACCATCTGGTGAGCAAGATGTATGAGACAGGCGAAATACCCTCAGACTTCAAGAAGAATACAATAATTCCAATCCCAAAGAAAGAAGGTACTGACAGATGTGAAAATTACCGAACTATCAGTTTAATAAGTCACGGATGCAAAATACTAACGCGAATTATTTACAGACGAATGGAAGAAACTGGCAGAAGCCGACCTCGGGGAAGATCAGTTTGGATTCCGTAGAAATATTCGAACACGTGAGGCAATACTGACCCTACGACTTATTTTAGAAGCTAGATTAAGGAAAGGCTAACCTACGTTTCTAGCATTTGTAGACTTAGAGAAAGCTTTTGACAATGTTGACTGGAATACTCTCTTTCAAATTCTGGAGGGGGCAAGGGTAAAATACTGGGGGCGAAAGGCTATTTACAATTTGTACAGAAACCAGATGGCAGTTATAAGAGTCGAGGGGCATGAAAGGGAATCAGTGGTTGGGAAAGGAGTGAGACAGGGTTGTAGCCTCTCCCCGATGTTATTCAGTCTGTATATTGAGCAAGCAGTGAAGGAAGCAAAAGAAAAATTCGGAGTAGGTATTAAAATCCATGGGGAAGAAATAAAAACTTTGAGGTTTGCCGATGACATTGTAATTCTGTCAGAGACAGCAAAGGACTTAGAAGAGCAGTTGAACGGAATGGACAGTGTCTTGAAAGGAGGATATAAGATGAACATCAACAAAAGCAAAACGAGGATAATGGAATGTAGTCGATTTAAGTCGGGTGGTGCTGAGAGAATTAGATTAGGAAATGAGACACTTCAAGTAGTAAAGGAGTTTTGCTATTTGGGGAGCAAAATAACTGATGATGGTCGAAGTAGAGAGGATATCAAATCTAGACTGGCAATGGTAAGGAAAGCATTTCTGAAGAAGATAAATTTGTTAACATGGAGTATAGATTTAAGTGTCAGGAAGTCGTTTCTGAAAGTATTTGTATGGAGCGTAGCCATGTATGGAAGTGAAACATGGACGATAAATAGTTTCGATAAGAAGAGAATAGAAGCTTTCGAAATGTGGTGCTACAGAAGAATGCTGAAGATTAGATGGGTAGATCATGTAACTAATGATGAGGTATTGAATAGGATTGGGGAGAAGAGAAGTTTGTGGCACAACTTGAATAGAAGAAGGGATCGGTTGGTAGGACATGTTCTGAGGCATCAAAGGATCACCAATTTAGTATTAGAGGGCAGCGTGGAGGGTAAAAATCGTAGAGGGAGACCAAGAGATGAATACACTAAACAGATTCAGAAGGATGTAGGTTGCAGTAGCTACTGGGAGATGTATAAGCTTGCACAGGATAGAGTAGCATGGAGAGCTGCATCAAACCAGTCTCAGGACTGAAGACCACAACAACAACAACCTTATTGTTATGTTGTTGAATGTTAAGAAGCCACTGCTTGTCATCTACTTTGCTTTGCGGGACAAACAACTGATGAAATTCAATCCTTTCATTTGTAATTATAGCCTCAAGCCCAGTCTTGTTAAAGTTGTTTGATGAGTTTTCCGGACAAAGTCTGGTGGCGATCTGTTGGTGTTACAAAATGATAAGTGTTTGGATTTACAACAAATTATTGATTCCGTTAGCGAATTACTAAAACAAAAGAGAGTAAAATGGCTAGAAACACTGATAGCATGGCGGAAGGAAGGCGAACACAACGAGTTTTGAAACATACACATAAGGAAAATGAGATTCCTTAATAGCACAGGAGAGACGTTATGCTGACAAAGAAACGAACAAGCTACCTGTAAGAGCATATCTATTAAGGTGAAGATGATTGACGGAACGAGGAAGAAACTATGTCACCTTGCACAGCGCTTTGGACGGTGAATTAGACACGACAGTTTCATATTTTCACTTTTGGCGTATTTCAGTCTTCGGATATCAGTCCGGAAATGTTTTTTCTTTCGGTCACTAAATTTGGCGAACCGTTTGTAAGATTTACAACACATTACTGCACACACACACACACACACACACATACATACACACCCAAAAACGCTTTTTCCTTTATTTTTATTTGTTCTGAATATTATTCTTATTATATTTAAGATACAAGTTCTTTTGTCTGTTAAAGTTCATTACAAACACAATATCCCCGATCACTATGAATTGATGAAATCGCATACACTTTGAATTGTTTTTTCAGTATTAATTTATGCAACCGTTTGATCAATGACTCTCGTTCAGGGGTAAAGTGATATAAGAAATTTATAAAGCATAGATAAAATTGTGCTGAAGTGTATTCGACTCTTGCGAGCTGTTGCCCTTAACAGAGGCGAAAGGCAACCAACTTTTTCAAAAGCTCTGACAAAGTACTTAACGCATCCTCATAATTTTCAGTTTCAGTGCACAGCAATGAATGTGAGGACTTCCATTCATTTATCAACGAGTTCAACGTGCAATATTCGTTTATTATCTGTTGTAAATCTTTTACGTATATGAAACAGTAACTGAACTGTGTCCATATTCTACTGCATCCCACACATATTTTAAAATAAAAGGAGAGCATATTTATCTACATAACCATTTAATCTTTTATTTTGCATCCAGTGCTGATGCTCATTGATACATGCAAGAAAAACATAGTTATGTATGTATGACTACCTAATACAATAACTGAATTGCACAAATGTCCATATTCTTGCGCAAACCTCTCATACTTTTTTTTTATAAAAAACATGTTTATATGAGACAAATTTAATCTTTTATCTTTGTATAAAATGTAAGCAAGCATATCTGCAACATGTACAACGTTTTTCAAATGACTGTGTAAACATTATATACACAGGAGAGGACATACAACAAGTAGCAGCATGCAGACTTTGGCAAACCTACCGCACCTGTAAGTATACTTCACTGTAAGAAAATCATATTTTCTATCCTATTCTAAAGAAACAACTTATCTCATTAGCCAAAGACGCAACATAGGCTACATTTCGCTTGGTCTTATGTTGTGAGACATCTTTACTCTTCATCAACAGCAACCATGTGAACAATCAGTTCTCCACCTGAAGAAGGATGGTGTGAATCATCGAAACGGTTAGTTGCAAAATGAACAAGTAAACTGAAGCAGAAAGTTGTTTTATTTCTATCCGCAAGATACTCCTTCCTGTAAATTCGAGTACTCTCACATAGATGCACAAAGGTCGGAAGTTTACTGTCCGTTGTGGAATGATTTTATTAATCATTGCCTGCCGGTGTGTATTAAAGTTTCTGTAGTTGTTAACCTCCTCTCTACGCTCTTTGATTCAGTGCTTGCAGGTAAATATTCGAGCCGACCACCAATTAATTATTTAATCAATTAGTTACTTCAGTCTAGAACTAAACAACTTAGCACAGGGGATAATGCAACAGGAAGGAACAAAAAACCATAGGAGATAAATAAATGCAAGCGATTGCACCATGGCCTGAGACGATTTTAAGTTAACTAGTGAGCCATTTAGTCATACTTCAGGGGGTACAACTATTCAGGATTAGATTATCAGGTGGCATGAGGTACATAAAATTACTTGAGAGAAAAATGTGATTTCATTTCTCGTTTAGAGATGCAATTTGTGATTGGACTCTACACAAATCCAAGAGGAGAACAAAATATATGTTCAACGTATTACACGTGCTGAAAGACTCAACATTACAGCCAAGCGGTCTCATAATTTATTGTGCACAGGATTCACAGGAAGTGTAAACAGGCAGAATACGGCGCTGCGATTGGCAACTCCTGTATAAGACAACAAGTGCCTAGCGTTGCTGTTACATCGGTTACTGCTCAAATGGTTCAAATGGCTCTGAGCACTATGGGCCTTAACATCTGAGGTCATCAGTCATCAGTCGCCTGGAATTTAGAACTACGTAAACCTCACTAACCTAAGGACATCACACAAATCCATGCTCGAGGCAGGATTCGAACCTGCGACCGTAGCGGTCGCGCGGTTCCAGACTGAAGCTCCTAGAACCTCTCTGACACATCGGCCGGCACGGCTACTGCTGTTCTAGTGACAGGTAATTAAGACTTAACTGAGTTTAGACGTTCTGTTATAGTTGGCGCACGAGCAATGAGAACAGCACCTTCGTGGTAGCGACGAAGTGGGGATTTTTCCGGTACGACCATTTCACGAGTGTACCATGAATATTAGGAATCCGCTGAAACATCAAATTTTCTACATCGCTGTGGCTGGAAAAACATGCTGCAAGAACGGGATCAAGTACGACTGAACAGAATCGTTCAGCTTAACGGAAGTGTAACCCTTTTGCAAATTGCTTCGGTTTCAATGATGAGCCATCAACAACTGTCAGCGCGCGAACCATTGAACATCATCGATATGGGCTTTCGTAACCGAAGCCTCCATGGTGTACTCTTGATTATACGACACAAGGCTTTACGCTTCGGGCCTGGGCCCGTCAACACCGACATTAGACTGTTGATGTATGGAAACATGTTGCCTGGTCGTACGAGTCTCGTTTCACATTGTATGGAGCGGATGGACGTGTACGGGTAGGGAGACAACGCCATTAATCCATGAACCCTGCATGTCAGTAGGGGACTGTTCAAGGTGGTGGGGGCTATATAATGGTGTGGGACGTGTGTAGTTCGAGTGATACGGGACCCCTGATACATCTAGATACGACTCTGAATGCATTCTGTCTGATCATCTGCATCCATTCATGTACACTGTGCATTCCGACGGACTTGATAAATTCCAGCAGGACAATGCGACACTCCACATGTCCGGAACTGCTGCAGAGTAGCTCCAGGAACACTCTCCTAAGTTTAAACACTTGCGCTGGCCACCAAATTCCAGAGATATGAACATTATTGAGCAAATCGGGGATGCCTTGCAACGTGCTGTTCAGAAGAGATCTCAACCCCCTCGATCTCTTACGAATTTGTGGACAGTCCTGGAGGATTCATGGTGTCAGTTCCCTCCAGCACTACTTCAGACATTAGTCAAGTCCATGCCACGTGCCCGTGGGGGGGAGGGGGGGGACTACACGATATTAGGCAGGTGTATCAGTTTCTTTGGATCTTCAGTGTATAACTACCATACTCACACAGCACACACGCTGGTTGATCGCTATTGTTTCTAGTAATTATATAGACATGATGGCTGCGCGGGTCTGAATAGATTTGGCAAGAACACTGAATTAGTAAACGTGAGATATTTCAGAGCGCAAATTATGTTCATGCAGACAAAAATAAACTACACAGAGCACATAATTATCAACAGCACGTCCCAACAAATCTGCACACGGGCACATACTTAGCCTGTCGAGAAATTCTTCAACAACTATCCGACCTCATTGACTGTGCGGTCAACATCGTCGGAACGATTGGTAGTCAATGGAAAATTGTGTACTCATCATGTGCGAACTCTCTCAGAATTCGTCAAAACGTCACGTGAAACACGCGCAAAACGTAATGTGAAATTCTACGAGAACGATCACGCTCACTGACTGTGAATGCAGCCAAATTGGGTTACTGGAAGTCAGTGGACAAAACATGTACTCAGCATGTTGTACCATTGTTGGATCATTAGCAAAATTGCGTACACAATACACTCAAGTCCTATCTTTAACTAAATTAGGAAGCAAAATGTCCGTTTTCCACGCTATTATGCCCCCTTTGGAACATGGGGCAACGACCAAGCAAGATAAAACAAAATTGAAAAGTTTGGCTCACAACAATACTTAAACATTGCACACTGTTCACAGATTGTAAAAATAATCTGCGACAAATACATGAAAGTCTCTGTCATTTGGAGACAATTGACCTTTTATATAATAATCAGTCGTTTTTCATTGAGGCTGACTGGGGTGAAACGGTAAAAATCAAATACCAGGTAAGGAATTATTTTATTGGTCATATGACGCGTTTTGGGATTCATCCATCACCAGATAACCAGGAGCGATTACTGCACGTGGATATGGAGTTTCAAACTGTTTGTGAGACAACAGATTACTTTGCCAATAATTATTTCACGGCCGGCCGTTGTGACCGAGCGGTTCTAGGCACTTCAGTCTGGAACCTCGCAACCGCTACGGTTGCAGGTTCGAATCCTGCCACGGGCATGGATGTGTGTGATGTCCTTAGGTTAGTTACGTTTAAGTAGTTGTAAGTTCTAGGGGTCTGATGACCTCAGATATTAAGTCCTATAGTGCTCAGAGCCATTTCAACCATTTATTTGACATACTACTTAAATCGCCGTATCTAAGTAACGGCTCCGGGAAATTCTGAGACAAGTCATATGACCAATAAAGTCATTCCTTATCTGACGTTTGACTCTTGCCATTGCGACCCAGTCAGCCTGAATTCAAAACTACAACTATTTTCAATTTCTAGTTTGACGTCGGATAATAAATGATAAAATGAGTATTACATATTTACAATTTTCGGATTTTTTTTTCCTTTTTCTTATCAAATTCCATCGTTTACTAGCAATGCGAAGTACACTATAGGTTTTTATGAGCTAGTTTCAGAGTGTCACAATATAGAACGCAAATGGCATTATCTTTGCACTGCACTGACTTAGAAGCTTCAATATTTTACGCCACCAAGAGACCTTAGATCATAGTATGTGACGTATATTTGAACTTCTTATGTCTAACCCTTCCTCAAAAAAAGATTTTTAACAGTCGGACAGAGAGACGAATAACGAATAAACCTGTAAGGGTTCCGTTTTTACCATCTGAGGCAAGGTATCCTAAAATCGTTAAGAAATCTGAGAAAAAAACTAACGAACATCAATATCTAAAGTACAGAACACTATAATTTGAGGATGCTGTACATTAAATGAGCTGAAGGCACCAGTTAACTTTTTCCTAATGGAGCTCGTTTGGAACCTAAGACCTAACAACTAACTTTAATTGAAAAATTATAATAAAAGGTGGTGACGACATAATCCGAACTGTGGCGGTTCTGAAAAAGGAAGATTAATTGTTTCACTCACAGTGTACCTCATACCCTGAATTTACCATTCAAACTTCTGGAGATCCACTTAAGCCATCCGGAAAGCGAGTGTCAAAAATGGCGGATAGGTGGCTAACGGTCACTTTGAACATCCTGTATTTAGTTGACAGAAAAGCTCGAGTAAAACATGCATCTGCCCCACAGCTGCTGTACTAACGAAACCGTATCCAAAACACTCACTCTTTACATAACTGATAACAACATATTAGGTACAGGAACAATTGATGTGCGTCATAAAAGAAGTAAACACAGTTGTGGCCATTCCTTCTTCGAGAGCTCTAGGTAACTGAACGAGATATGAACATAACCAATTTGTCATCGGAACTGAGGAGCACAGGGGGAAAGTGACGGGACGGCGCTAACAATTCCGGCTCAAGGTTTTCTTTGAGAAGCTTGGTTTCGGACATCCAAAGCACTGTGAACACTACACTAGTTCCAGGGCAGATGAAAACAAACACTGTTCTGCTGGTACCATCGCAGTCAGTAACACCACTACGCCTCCCATTTCCATTTAGTGTAGTGCCGTCGGAACTCTTACTATCCACTGGCAGTAATCAATTTACGACTCCTCCAGCCAACCTTCGCATCCAGAGACTCTCACCTGACTCGCCTAACGGCTGCTCTGTCCTACTTCCTCGCCTTCACCACACAGTCGCGCTACGACTCAGAACAAAAGATTTCAAACAGTCTGCAACAACGGAAATGTATAGCGAAATCGCATCCTCCCTCCGTCCTCCCCTCCGTCAAATCGTTGACCTATTCCAGTAGTACATGGTAACACACCAGATAACGTACTATCACTTAATGATACTCTCACATATCATTTTTCCCTTCGGAATGAAAATTTTCTCTCCGGACCAAATAGTAGCAATGTTGTTGGTTTGAAGGGTCCTACTACTTCCCATCGTCCACTAAAATATGGTAAAGGCTTTTTAGTAATCTTATCAACGTCTTCACTCGGAGCCCCGAAACCTTCATCATACCTTAAATTAAACAAAAGCTATGGAGTTGTCGCTTGGTGACTCTCATGTCTGGCCTTGTCAAACACCAACATTAACCATGGGATCGAACGGGAAAAGAACATTGATCTATACTGTGGTAAGCAATTAATGCAGACCTTAGATCACTGTTCACCATTTCTTTATAGCATGGGTTTGGGTAATGTGTTTTAACCGTACCTAGACGAAAAATACTGAACTTCTGAGAGGTAAAGGGTGTTGCGTTGTCTGTGACTAACGCCCTCAAAAGGCCAGACATTGCAAATATGATATGCAACACTTGAATAACAGCCTTTCAGGTAGCTACTCTTATAGAATAAAACCAAGTGAGTCACGAAAACGCGTCATCACAATCTATTTTATAACAGTTATCATTCTTTATCTGAGAAGTGATCGTATAAAGTCAATGTATATATCACCACATGTATTTTCAGCGCGTTTACATGTACGAAATTTCATCATCGAATTCCGTGCGTGGTGGCCATCAACACAAGCTTTATAATCCGTAGTTAGGTTCATAATATCTACGTCCAGATTTTACGATATGATGCATTCTCTTGTTCTGTAGCTACTTTTAAATACTCCTAAATTTCTCTCCACTGGTGACTCGTGGAAGTAGCTGAAAAAGTATACCTCCAATTCTTGAAGAACTACACTTATACATTTTCATCATATTGTGCACTAGGGTATAAAACGTCACTCCTAACAGAATAAGGCTCCACTACCTGCTATTTCTTCAACCTTCCATTAAGGCATAATTATCTCGGTCATTATTTTTGTATTCTATGATCTCTTTAAACAACTGATGGGAATCAATGAGTATCAAGATCATGGATTGTGGCTGCTTCCCCTCCTTACCCCTTGCTCAAAACCCTATCAAGAGTACCCACAACTATGTTATATTACAGACCTTGAAACACATATCAATTAGAAGGTCGTGGTAACATGTCATGTCACGGCAGAGGATTTATACAGCAAAACTATCAAAACAGAAATGACACGGAAAACTAGGGCCCGCGTGTTTTACGAGCCAGATTCGTGAGGACAAATATTCTGGGTCCAAACTAAAGAAATCATAGTGGCTAAAGCAAAATTAATTTACTACACAAGCAAACGGCAGAGCTGCGTCACAAGTTGGTGCGTGCAGAAAAACAGGTGTGGGCGTGAATGAGTCATGTACGAGAGACTATGCTGCACGAGATAGCATGCGAACTAAGCCACTGTGTGCATTGAACTTAGCGGAACGATCAGCTGTCCGTCATGCGGCTGCATTAGTGGCAGTAGGAAGAGATGATGTCGAGAGGGAATTCAGAGGACCTGTTTCGTTGGGAAATATCACCGCCATGACAAACGGAAACCGACACGTTATTAAGAAAGAGCGAAAAGTCAGACTATTTGTGCGAAAAGGAGTCTTCGGGAGTTGCAGAATAGCGTGATCACTTGTTTTACGATTTAAAGCAATATGAGCAGGAAAACTTTGAAAAAGTTATAGGGCCAGGGAATTAATAAAAGGGAAAAATGAAAGTGGAAACGTCAAAAAGAGGGCGTTGGCCGAAAGTGAAAAGGAAATCAAAGTAGTAAGCACCACGCAAGATGCGCAAACCGCGATTTCAGATAAAGTGGTTAGTAAGGGAGAGGAAGGCGCTGCACAGAGCACACGAGCTACCAATGTCAAAAAACTGGTGCTAAAAACAGAAAAATGGTCGGTATAAATAGGAATTATTTTAACGATTAGTTAAAATAATAAAATTTTATAATATGTGTGTATTTATAAGAACGACAATGTTGACTGGAAGGTGGTTCATGCTTAGGGCACTTGTGTTGTAAAATGTAAAAGATGTAATGAAGTCCCTCCGCAACGGAAGTGGCAGGGCGTGATGTAAAAGGTGGTTTTGGCGGTCGACGTGGGCGGCTCCTTGGTGGGAACGGTACGCAGTAAGCGGCCAGCCATAGCACTGTACACTTCAATGGTACCAACAGAGGCAATTGGAAGTCGTTCTGCAAGGGATTTTTGCCTCGAATGTGGCTATTATTGGTATTCTCGGGAGAAAGGAATGGCTGTCATATCCTGAAAATCCGACGCCAAGAAGAGATTTTATAGAACATTCGAACATGAACAGCCATGAGTACAGTTAGCCGCCATGCCACTGGACACCAAAATTTCGCGTTTCTAAATGTCAGTTGGGATAGAATCTTCTAATGTCCAAATTTAGTTCTGCACTTCACGCAGTAACATTTCAGTACTGATTTAAGGAACGATCTTGAGTGTAGCCGTTATTAGTATGAGCTTGGTACAAATCTACTCCCTATAATTATGAGTGAGTGCGTTATTGATAACTGCTGCTACACACAGCTCAGAGTGCCTTGTGTCACTTTGTATTCTACCAATGTCCAGTTTTCTTAAACATATATTTCCAAATTAATGTGCCTAACTATGCTGGCGACCGGTCTTTTTTTAAATTCATTTATTATTTTTACCATTCACTAAACCCCAAGGTTAAAGTCTGTTTAGTTTTATGTTAATTTAACTATATTCAAAATTGTAGTCCGATACCTTTGTCCATTAGATACACAGGCGGTCAATATTCCAAATCCTCTCAGAGAGTAACGTTAGTTTGTTCCACGGCAAGCTAGTGTTATAACCTGAAAACTGAACACCAGTATTCTAGCAGCCTATTTCGCAACGCATTACATTTTGTGTGGTTTCCTAGTGCCTGATTATCCATTCCTGTTAGAAATAATTGTGCTCAAGACAATATTTATATTCTTCAAGGCTGCACAGCACTGGCAGTGGTTCAGCTTCATAGACAAAATAATTCTTTTCCAAATCATTCAGGGCTCTTGAAGCATAAGCTACAGGATGTCTCCCCGATTTACTATGTTGTAGTAATAGTGTTCCTGTTCCAAGCATTGACACATCAGATTGAAATATAAATTCAGCATTAAAATCTGGCATTGTTAGTACTGGAGCTGTTTCTAACACTTGCTTCGAAGCTGCAAAGTCAGCGTTATGTGATTCGCTCCATTCAAACTTGTGGCGCTTCTCATGCAAATCATTTAATCGTGCCGTTTGTGTGGGGAACGCAGCAACAATTCCTCTAAAGAAGTATGCCATGACAATAAACTGGGATATATCCTCAGTAGTTTAGGGAATAGTAAATTTCAGGACGGATTTTACACACTTCACAGGTATTGCAATACCTTCTGGCGAGGCCACATACATCAAGAACTGTGTGGTAGGACAAACAACTTCTTATATCCGGGTTGACTGTATCATCTGCTTTTCAAAGACGGGTAAAAACTAATATGTGCTGAATATGTTCTTCTATAGTCTTATTATACACACAACAAAGATGTTTTGCATCAACCCCGTTCCCAGAACTGAAGATAGACATTGCCTGTGGACATTATATCACAGACACAGTCCCTTTGATTGTTCATAGATGTCACTAAATCCGCGGAAAAATGTAAACAACCATGCATGAGGAGCGCCTGTTAGACGGAGTGGGTCCGACAGCCAATCAGTTCCAGTGAGTCCACCTGGGAAGAGATACACGGCTCGTGTTGTCTGTAGCTCAACCATGCCTAGGCGGTCTATACCGCCGTTCAGTCGCGTCCGTATTGTTACATTGTGCCAGGAAGGGCGCTCAACAAGGGAAGTGTCCAGGAGTCTCGGAGTGAACCAAAGCGATGTTGTTCGGACATGGAGGAAATACAGAGAGACAGGAACTGTCGATGACATGCCTCGCCCAGGAGGCCAAAGGGCTACTACTGCAGTGGATGCCCGCTACCTACGGATTATGGCTCGGAGGAAACCTGACAGCAACGCTACAATGTGTCGTGCAGCCACAGGACGTCGTGTTACGACTCAAACTGTGCGCAATAGGCTGCATGATGCGCAACTTCACTCCCGACATCCATGACGAGGTCCATTTTTGCAACCATGACACCATTCAGCGCCGTACAGATGGGCCCAACAACATGCCGAATGGACCGGTCAGTTGTCACCTCGTTCTCTTCACCGATGAGTGTGGCAGATGCCTTCCGCCAGAAAATCGTCGGTTATTGTGAGGCAACCCGGTCAAGCTGAACGCCCTAGAGACACTGTGCAGTGAGTGTAGCAAGGTGGAGGGTCCCTGCTGTTTTGGGGTGGCATTATGTGGGGCTGACGTACGCCGCTGGTGGTCATAGAAGGCGCCGTAACGACTGTACAATACGTGAATTGTGGTGTACCTTATGCATTTCTTGCTTTAATGTTTTCGTTTTGTATAAAGGAAAAGTTGAAAGGTGAAGCGGTAGCCCGGCGTAGAGCCTGTGCCTACCGTCTAGTGCTAAAAATGATAAGATTTTTTTCCTGTTCCTCAGTAATGAACGAAGGTTGCTGTTGTTGTTGTGGTCTTCAGTCCTGAGACTGGTTTGATGCAGCTCTTCATGCTACTCTATCCTGTGCAAGCTTCTTCATCTCCCAGTACCTACTGCAACCTACATCTTTCTCAATCTGCTTAGTGTATTCATCTCTTGGTCTCCCTCTACGATTTTTACCCTCCACGCTGCCCTCCAATGCTAAATTTGTGATCCCTTGATGCCTCAAAACATGTCCTACCAACCGATCCCTTCTTCTAGTCAAGTTGTGCCACAAACTTCTCTTCTCCCCAATCCTATTCAACACCTCCTCATTAGTTATGTGATCTACCCATCTAATCTTCAGCATTCTTCTGTAGCACCACATTTCGAAAGCTTCTGTTCTCTTCTTGTCCAAACTAGTTATCGTCCATGTTTCACTTCCATACATGGCTACACTCCATACTAATACTTTCAGAAACGACTGCCTGACACTTAAGTCTATTCTCGACGTTAACAAATTTCTCTTCTTTAGAAACGATTTCCTTGCCATTGCCAGTCTACATTTTATATCCTCTCTACTTCGACCATCATTAGTTATTTTACTCCCTAAATAGCAAAACTCCTTTACTACTTTAAGTGTCTCATTTCCTAATCTAATTCCCTAAGCATCACCCGATTTAATTTGACTACATTCCACTATCCTCGTTTTTCTTTTGTCGATGTTCATCTTATATCTTCCTTTCAAGACACTGTCCATTCCGTTCAACTGCTCTTCCAAGTCCTTTGCTGTCTCTGACAGAATTACAATGTCATCGGCGAACCTCAAAGTTTTTACTTCTTCTCCATCAATTTTAATACCTACTCCGAATTTTTCTTTTCCTTCCTTTACTGCTTGCTCAATATACAGATTGAATAACATCGGGGAGAGGCTACAACCCTGTCTCACTCCTTTCCCAACCACTGCTTCCCTTTCATGCCCCTCGACTCTTATAACTGCCATCTGGTTTCCGTACAAATTTTAAATAGCCTTTCGCTCCCTGTATTTTACCCCTACCACCTTCAGAATTTGAAAGAGAGTATTCCAGTTAACATTTTCAAAAGCTTTCTCTAAGTCTACAAATGCTAGAAACGTAGGTTTGCTTTTCCACAGTCTAGCTTCTAAGATAAGTCGTAGGGTCAGTATTGCTTCACGTGTTCCAATATTTCTACGGAATCCAAACTGATCTTCCCCGAGGTCGGCTTCTACTAGTTTTTCCATTCGTCTGTAAATAATTGGCGTTAGTATTTTGCAGCTATGGCTTATTAAACTGATTGATCGGTAATTTTCACATCTGTCAACACCTTCTTTCTTTGGGATTGGAATTATTATATTCTTCTTGTTGCTCACCAGATGGCAGAGTTTTGTCAGGACTGGCTCTCCCAAGGCTGTCAGTAGTTCTAATGGAATGTTGTCTACTCCCGGTGCCTTATTTCGACTCACGTCTTTCAGTGCTCGGTCAAACTCTTCACGCAGTATCACATCTCCCATTTCATCTTCATCAGTATTCTCTTCCATTTCCATAATATTGTCGTCAAGTACATCGCCCTTGTATAGACCATCTGTGTACTCCTTCCACCTTTCTACTTTCCCTTCTTTGCTTAGAACTGGGTTTCCATCTCAGCTCTTGATATTCATGGAAGTGGTTCTCTTTTTCTCCAAAGGTCTCTTTAATTTTCCTGTAGGCAGTATCTATCTTACCCCTAGTGAGACAAGCCTCTACATACTTACATTTGTCCTCTAGCCATCCCTGCTTAGCCATTTTGAACGAAGGTATAAGAAGGTATACGCACGTTATATTAGAGCGTAATCGGCGGTAGCCATTTTTGTTATGAGAATAAGTGAAAAGTCTGCTTTTTTTATGTGTGTGTAGAAGAAGTAATAAACTCGTATTTCGGTAGTGAAAAACTGAGTTAATATTCCAAGTAATACTGTAATAGAGACGAATTGAAGAAGACCATCTGTGTGCTTCGGAGTTATCACGAAGATCCAATTACCATAACATGGACACGGTCAAAATTTTGTGGGTGGTTACGGCGATCGGACGTAGTATTATTAATTGGTAAGCATAAATCTACAACAAGAGAAACACTATTTCGTCCATGCAGAACAAATATGAACTAATATGAACAAATTTACAGACATAGCCCAGCTTATTGTGCTTGTCCGAGCGCCGAAAAATTAATCTCATTATTTCCACATATATAAACATTTTTATTATATATTTTTATTATATTATAGAGTTCCATCCGATAGTGCAACAGTACAGGCAGCATATTGGCGAGGTATTCGTCTTCATGGACGACAATTCGCGCCCCCATCATGCACATTTTCTGAATGACTTCCGTCAGGATAACGACATCGCTCGACTAGAGTGGCCAACATGTTCTGTAGACATGAACCCTATTGAACATGCCTGCTATAGACTGAAAAGAGCTGTTTATGGACTTCGTGACCAACCACCCACTCTGAGGGATCTACGGCGAATCGCTGTTGAGGAGTGAGACACTGCCTTGATGAACTTGTGGATAGTATGCCACGACGAATACAGGCATGCATCAGTGCAAGAGGACGTGCTACTGGATATTAGAGGTACCGATGTGTACAGCAGTCTGGACCACCACCTCTGAAGGTCTAGCTTTATGGTGGTACAACATGCAGTGTGCGGCTTTCATGAGAAATAAAAAGGGCGGAAATGGTGTTTATATTGATCTCTGTTCCCATTTTCTGTACAGGTTCCAGAACTCTCGGAACCGAGGCGACGCTAAACTCTTTTTGATGTCTGTGGATTACTAAATAATCAAAGAAACTGTACAGGTACGAAAATTTAATGTCAGAAAATATTTAGTCCGTAACTGTGAGCTTACAGCTGCTCCAATTGATAATCCAAATAGGACCCTATTACGCTTATAAATTTCCTAATCAGTCGTAAGGGCTATTAATCGCATAGATTGGTCTGTTCAAGATATTTGATTACATGCGTTGTTAAGATCTGGGGTAGTGAAGAACACTTCAGCTCCCTTGAACATACGAATAGTGGAATGTAATTCCAGTATGGGGACTGATCATGTTGTGTTGTTGTGGTCTTCAGTCTAGATACTTGTTTTGTACAGCTCTCCATGCTACTTTATCCTGTGCAAGTTCCTTCATATGCGAGTAACTACTGCATCCTACATCCTTCTGAATCTTCTTAGTGTATTCATCTCTTAATCTACCTCGACGACTTCTACCCTCCACGATTCCCTCCACTGCTAAATTGGTGATCCCTTGGTACCTCAGAACGTGTCCTACCAACCGGTTTCTTCTTTTAATGAGGTTGTGCCACAATTTTGCTCTTCTTCCCAATTCTGTTCAGTACCTCCTCATTAGTTACGTGGTCTACCCATCTGATTTTCAGAATTCTTCAGTAGAGCCACATTTCGAAAGCTTCTATTCTCTTCTTGTCCAAACTATTTATCATTCATGTTTCACTTCTGTACATGACTACACTTCATACAAATACTTTCATAAAAGACTTCCTGAGACTTAAGTCTACGCTGATGTTAACAAATTTCTCTTCTTCAGAAACGCTTTCCTTGCCTAAGCCAGTCTATATTTTATATCCTGTCTACTTCGACGATCATCATTATTTTGCTCCCCAAGTAAAAAAAATCCTGTATTACTTTAAGTGTCATGATCACGTAACAAGTTTATTTTACTCTTCAATCGACCACAGGTCTAATCTCAACACCTGACTTCGGCGGAAAATACTGGTGCTTCTTCTTGGTAGCAAAAGATTTTGGTACGTGAATTTAAGTTTAATTGGAAGCTATTAACTTTCCAGTCCAAAGTAAGTCCCGATTCATCGATAAATGGGGAACCCAATATATGGGATGTGAATAGACCAGACAATGTTCTCTCATTTTGCAAGTGTGGAGGCCGACCCTGATCTACACGAGAACCTCTTCTGTAGCTCCCACACTCGTGTTACTGACAGTCATGTATGTTTTCCCTTGTAAGGGTAACCATTCATAATGAGTTTTATCTGTAATCGCCTCTTTCCGCAGCAACGATGTGAGGAACTACCCTGTCCCTCCTTGCACCTAAAACGCCGTACTAACGTCTTGCGTTCACACTAGGGAACCACGTGGCCGACCAGCCCTCATGCAAAACTTCTAATTTAGTTCTGACGGAAATCCTCTTTATCAGCTTTTCCTCGTTTTCTATCCACATATGTTATCCCCTGTACATGATGCACTAAACTATTTAAGTTTCTAAACGTTCAAACAGGTAAATTCAATCTCTCAACTGGCGGCGTATTCTTGCCAATCATGAATTTTAACTCGTCGAATCCTCTGTCTTGCTCAGCAGTCTCTAAGATTCATCTTCAAAAAGTCCAACGGATTTTGACGTTCAATGCTCATTAATACCTTCCGACGTCTTTGGTCTTCAGGTCATTTAGTGCAAACAGTAACTTTACCAAAATATGGTTCAAATGGCTCTGAGCACTATGCGACTTAACTTCTGAGGTCATCAGTCGCCTAGAACTTAGAACTATTTAAACCTAACTAACCTAAGGACATCACTCACATCCATGCCCGAGGCAGGATTCGAACCTGCGACCGTAGCAGTCGCGCGGTTCCGGACTGAGCGCCTAGAACCGCTAGACCACCGCGGCCGGCAACTTTACCACTTCCGCCCACAAATTACTTGGCGAGATCTACATCCTGACTAATACGCTTATAAGGGGTGTGATATTAAGGCAAACACATTTCCACCGGCAAAATACCCAGTGAATAATGATTCCTGTCCTTATTATTACCCGATTTTATGTTAGAGGCGGAAACTCTACTTAACCATTTACTATGTTCTGACATTTGCAGTTGTGTTTCATTAATTTCACCAATAGCGAACCCTGCCAATTCTTCCAACCTCCCCACTAGAATATCTAAACGAGACAGCAACCTGTTAATGTGGTTAGAGTTAATAAACAACACTCTACTCTCTTGAGTTTTGCTAAGTGCAACACGAACCAAACTTACCTCTTCATCTCTGCGCACCGAGCGAGGTGGCGCAGTGGTTAGCACACTGGACTCGCATTCGGGAGGACGACGGTTCAATCCCGTCTCCAGCCATCCTGATTTAGGTTTTCCGTGATTTCCCTAAATCGTTTCAGACAAATGCCGGGATGGTTCCTTTGAAAGGGTACGGCCGATTTCCTTCCCAATCCTTCCCTAACCCGAGCTTGCGCTCCGTCTCTAATGACCTCGTTGTCGACGGGACGTTAAACACTAACCACCATCTCTGCGCAACTGTGTTAGGTCCACCTACGTTCTGAATTAATTTTTGTATTAATTCATCAGTAACTCAGTGTGTAACAATACCCCTCCATGTTCGTTTTGTACAAACGCTATATTGTACAAACAATCCCTATGAATAAAGAAAAAAACCGGGGCTTGATCAAAATCAGAGAACTTTGAAGAGGAGAAAGCGCCCAAAACACATTTTCAATAAAAGAGGCATGAGAACAGTGAGAACATACCACCTATATTCCATATCTGACTGAGTGCAGTGCATCTACCCCCTACATACTCCCTCACGGAAATTTGACTGCTCTCAAATACACGCGCGAGGATTGTCGTTGAGAAGCTTGCTGCCGAAAATTTACAGCGCAGTATGCTACACCAAACTTCACAGAGATGAAAACTAACGGTGTGCTGCAGGTAGATCGCGATCAGAAAGACCACTGTGGCGCCCCTCTTTCCACATGGTACAACTGCCCCTGGAGCTATCACTCAACAGCCGCTCGCCAGAATCACTCCAGTGTCCCCTGCCGGCCGCTCCTGCCTTCCTCCTAAGCTTCGCCACACAGAGGTCGTCGGCGGAGCAACAGAAATGTGTCGCGAAGCTGCACGATGAAGTATTTTCGAAATGTACCGGGATAAGAATTCTAGCAAGTACTTTAAAGTTGATGAACTCCATATAACATTAGAATGAGACTTAAATTAACAGTATTACTTCTTCGAGTGTATTCATGCGTTGTAGGAGTGTAAGTTCTTTATTGATGTACATACTTAATGTGTTATATAAAATGGCGCATTTATTCGTACATTCATGTAAAATACTTTGGGGGAAGATCACATCCATTGTAAAAACATTTCATTTAAACATCGACATTTGTTAACCGCTACTGAACGCAACTTGACCATTATGGACAGATCACAAATTATACTCGCAGTGCTCGTCGTTAAATAACTGCACCTGTTCTACTCTCTATATTAATACCATTGTCATGTTGGAAACGCCAGTATTATTTGCTTCTTTGAGGATTTTGCCAACTTTTTTGTACTCTTCCTTCTCTAGTTGGTTTTTGTATCTAGGTAACAATTTTGAGTCAGAGCAGGGACTGTTACCGACTGAGTGATGATTTTAGATGTATACTCAAACCCGTATTCGATGTATATTCGAAACAGTGGAGCAAGGAGAGTTTGTCAGTCACAATTTTGGAACTGGCGTAGAGTGGAAATGAGAAACTCAGTGGTAGCAGCACACAACAGACTACACACACCAGAAGGCGTATCAGTGGAAGTAATATGAAAGAACTACCACCGTAGGACGATACCCATAGAAACCCGGGGTATCCGCTAGCGCATTTGGCCCCACTGGCAGCCAGTCTTACTTAGGTCAAGTAAAACACTAGGAGGTCGAGCTCTTCTCTTACCAATAAGGGTAAACATTAGTGGTCTAAGAACCGCTAACAACTTTTATAGACTTAAACCACGCAAAAACATTGCTATGCTTAACAACATTACAACTGTAAACTTTTTATTGCAATTATTATTTCGAATGGCCACTTTTGATAATATACCACCAAACTGGAATACTCTCTCTCAAATTCTGAAGGTGGCAGGGGTAAAATACAGGGAGCGAAAGGCTATTTACAATTTGTACAGAAACCAGATGGCAGTTATAAGAGTCGAGGGGCATGAAAGGGAAGCAGTGGTTGGGAAGGGAGTGAGACAGTGTTGTAGCCTCTCCCCGATGTTATTCAATCTGTATATTGAGCAAGCAGTAAAGGAAACAAAAGAAAAATTCGGAGTAGGTATTAAAATTCATGGAGAAGAAGTAAAAACTTTGAGGTTCGCCTATGACATTGTAATTCTGTCAGAGACAGCAAAGTATTTGGAAGAGCAGTTGAACGGAATGGACAGTGTCTTGAAAGGAAGATATAAGATGAACATCGACAAAAGCAAAACGCGGTTAATGGAATGTAGACGAATTAAATCGGGTGATGCTGAGGGAATTAGATTAGGAAATGAGACACTTAAAGTAGTAAAGGAGTTTTGCTATTTAGGGAGTAAAATAACTGATGATGGTCGAAGTAGAGAGGATATAAAATGCAGACTGGCAATGGCAAGGAAAGCGTTTCTCAAGAAGAGAAATTTGTTAACATCGAGTATAGATTTAAGTGTCAGGAAGTCGTTTCTGAAAGTTCAAAATGGCTCTGAGCACTATGGGACTCAACTGCTGAGGTCATAAGTCCCCTAGAACTTAGAACTACTTAAACCTAACTAACCTAAGGACAACACACACATCCATGCCCGAGACAGGATTCGAACCTGCGACCGTAGCGGTCGCGCGGTTCCAGACTGTAGCGCCAGAACCGCTCGGCCACCAGCGGCCGGCGTTTCTGAAAGTATTTGTATGGAGTGTAGCCATGTATGGAAGTGAAACATGGACGATAACTAGTTTGGACAAGAAGAGAATAGAAGCTTTCGAAATGTGGTGCTACAGATGAATGCTGAAGATAAGGTGGGTAGATCACGTAACTAATGAGTAGGTATTGAATAGGATTGGGGAGAAGAGAATTTTGTGGCACAACTTGACTAGAAGAAGGGATTGGTTGGTAGGACATGTTTTGAGGCATCAAGGGATCACAAATTTAGCATTGGACGGCAGCGTGGAGGGTAAAAATCGTAGAGGGAGACCAAGAGATGAATACACTAAGCAGATTCAGAAGGATGTAGGTTGCAGTAGGTACTGGGAGATGAAGAAGCTTGCACAGGATAGAGTAGCATGGAGAGCTGCATCAAACCAGTCTCAGGACTGAAGACCACAACAACAACAACCACCAAACTGATTAATAAATATTCTGGTGCCAGATGACAGAACGACAGTAGTCTGTCTGCAGAAGGAAGAGACTGGAGATACGGAAAACGAATCACATCGTCAGACAGTGACGTCACACAAGCATTCTTCAGCCCACCATTGCAGATCCTGGAGGACCTCAGTATGTGCGGTAACGATAATTTACCATAGACAGAACTGCTATGGAACTAAAGAATACTTACAACATAACTGATTAAGGATGTTTCCGATTATGGAAGTGTGTTGCTTTTAGTGTGCGACAAAAGAACGATATGTACGTAAAACATATTTTGCTAACAAATAGTTTGATCGATGATACAAATAACGGAAGCTGATGAATTAAATGTAAGGTTTTGAAAGTCAAAATTTTATAATCGGACGCCTCTACACATTATGAAACTCGCTGTATATAATCCTTTTTGTATTTATTTGTCAGCCACACTGGTGATCGAATTAGCCACAGTAAGCCAATCGCTCCAGATTAGTGTTTTCATACATAAATCAGTGGGATGTCTGGATGAAATAGTGTTGGTGTACAGACTTAATGAAAAGATGTGCATTGCTGATTCAGTAGCTGTTATAACACATGACGACAGACGTCAACAGTAACCTTCCAGATACTTATAGGAGCATGCCGGAAACAGTGTGGGTTTCAAGCAGAAGAATAATATTTTAAACTATACAATCACATCTTGAAACTGCTTATAATACATGCAGTACATTCTTCTAGTTAGAAATGGTCTCAGTAGTTACGCAATGAAAAGAAATCTGTGCTACTGTCGTAATACTGCCAGTCTCTGTCCTGAAACAAGGGCACATTTATGTCGATGTATAATTAACAGAGAAGTTTGCAGTCTATGCCCAGAGTGAACAGTTGTTAGCGCAGATCCAGTGTTGATAATATACACTGTAAGACAAAGCACTGTAAGACGAAGCAATTACCCGAATGGGTCGGAAATCGGTAGATGTGACGTACATGTACAGACAAACAAATTATTAGATGACTCATTCAAGAAAAAGAGCTTCACAAATGGATGAAGTCAGTAACACTTTGGTCTGCCTGTAACCTTTGTGGAAGTAGCGGATGTAGTTGTACGGGTTTGCATTCTTTGACAGAGTTACTGGACATTCTCCCGATTCTGTCCTATTGGTGTTTGGTTAAAATGCCGAGGTCATTCGACGCCCTGCTTATAATGCTCCAAACTTTCTCAATTATGGAGAGATGTGCCGATCTTGCAGGCTGAAACAGGGTTTGGCAAACACCAAGAGAAGCGGTAGAGACTCTCGCTGTGTGTGCGTGAGTGATATTATGAAATACAACCCTTGGATGGATTCCCATGATGGGCAACGGAACAGGCCGTATATCGACTACGTACCGCTTTGCCGTAATGTTTCTGGGGATGTCAACGAGACAATTCTACTCCAGCCAATGAGATTCCATACCGAGGACGTGTCAAAAGACCCATACAGTGGTCGGATACCAACCTGATTGTCGTCCGCATATAGCCCGACATCCAGGAGTGATGGTCTCTGTTGCTATTTCTTTTTATGACAGAACCCTTCTGATTGCCATCCGCAGCACCTCCACAGCACAACGGCACGTCGACGGTATTCTACGCCACGTTTCGTTGCCCTTCACTGCAAGCCATCATTGGTTTATGTTTCAGCAAATTCCCGCCCGCACACGACGTGAGTTTCTAATGCTTGTCCTCACGCTTGTCAAGCACTTCCTTGGCCAGCCAGTTGGCGAGATCTCTTCCCAAATGAGAACGTTCAGAGCACTGTGGACAGGGACCTCCAGCCAAATTGGGATTTTGACGATCTAACTCTTCAGTTGGACAGAACTTGGTACGACATCTGTAAGAAGTACATTCAACAACTCCGTCAAGCAATGCGAAGCCAACTAGCTGCTTACAAAAGGGCCAGAGGTGGGCCAACGCATTATTGACTTGCTCAATTTGTGAAACTCTTTCTCTTGATATTATCATCATTTCTTTGTTTGTAAATCTACATTACATCTTCCCACTTCAGTTCCATTTCGATAATTTGTGGGGCGGCAGGTGGAAAATTTAGAATTATTTCTATTATTCGGTGCCGTTCTCAACACAGGCTCTCTAGCTTCAATGTTGGCAACCAGAAAGTGATTAGCAAAAACGTGATGCCTGTAATTAGAGTTCACCGTGTCCACTCTGATAGAGAATTAGAGTTATTGATTATTGAAATTCATTACTCTGTGGATTTAGGATGGTGTCTGGGATTCATAGAAAATCCAATTTACTATAACAATTTTCACTATATTCTGAAAACCATAAAGCGTAAAATTCCAGACAAATGATTACCCATATCAGCTATTGTATTATAGGAGCTGCTCAGAGCCTATTGCGCGGATCCTATTAATCCTAGATAACGAAAGCGTTCAATAATCGTTGTTGTTGTTGTTGTTGTTGTGGTCTTCAGTCCTGAGACTGGTTTGATGCAGCTCTCCAAGCTACTGTATCCCGTGCAAGCTTCTTCATCTCCCAGTACCTACTGCAACCTACATCCTTCTGAATCTGCTTAGTGTATTCATCTCTTGGTCTCCCTCTACGATTTTTACCCTCCACGCTGCCCTCCAATGCTAAATTTGTGATCCCTTGATGCCTCAAAACATGTCCTACCAACCGATCCCTTCTTCTAGTCAAGTTGTGCCACAAACTTCTCTTCTCCCCAATCCTATTCAATACCTCCTCATTAGTTACGTGATCTACCCACCTTATCTTCAGCATTCTTCTGTAGCACCACATTTCGAAAGCTTCTATTCTCTTCTTGTCCAAACTGGGTATCGTCCATGTTTCACTTCCATACATGGCTACACTCCATACAAATACTTTCAGAAACGACTTCCTGACACTTAAATCTATACTCGATGTTAACAAATTTCTCTTCTTCAGAAACGCTTTCCTTGCCATTGCCAGTCTACATTTTATATCCTCTCTACTTCGACCATCATCAGTTATTTTACTCCATAAATAGCACAACTCCTTTACTACTTTAATGTCTCATTTCCTAATCTAATCCCCTCAGCATCACCCGATTTAATTTGACTACATTCCATTATCCTCGTTTTGTTTTTGGTGATGTTCATCTTATATCCTCCTTTCAAGACACTGTCCATTCCGTTCAACTGCTCTTCCAAGTCCTTTGCTGTCTCTGACAGAATTACAATGTCATCGGCGAACCTCAAACTTTTTATTTCTGCTCCATGAATTTTAATACCTACTCCGAATTTTTCTTTTGTTTCCTTTACTGCTTGCTCAATATACAGATTGAATAACATCGGGGAGAGGCTACAACCCTGTCTCACTCCTTTCCCAACCACTGCTTCCCTTTCATGCCCCTCCACTCTTATAACTGCCATCTGGTTTCTGTACAAATTATAAATAGCCTTTCGCTCCCTGTATTTTACCCCTGCCACCTTCAGAATTTGAAAGAGAGTATTCCAGTTAACGTTGTCAAAAGCTTTCTCTAAGTCTACAAATGCTAGAAACGTAGGTTTGCCTTTTCTTAATCTTTCTTCTAAGATAAGTCGTAAGGTTAGTATTGCCTCACGTGTTCCAACATTTCTACGGAATCCAAACTGATAATAATCGTTATCGATTTAATTTTCAAAGTGTATGCTCGCCAAAATTGACGTTAACACTCAACAAACGCCACGCTAGTAATGGTAGAAAGTCTGTCCTGCGGTGACATGTGCAAATACGACATATGCAAACTGAGAATAAATCACTGGATTCGTTCCGTTATTAACTCGTTACCCCAATTCTAACTCATTTTAAGTGCATACCGGGTTAATAATACGGGATCTGTAACCTCCCCCTCACTTATCGACCTTAATGACAGTGAAAAATTAAACCGCGTGTACCTAATGGGAATTTTGGAAAAGCAATCGTCACCGAAGTTAATCTGTCGGTAAAGAGGGAGGAAAGGGTTACATCTAAATGAAAGGAAAAATGCAAATGAAACTGGTGGAAATTAATTTTGAAAAGGGGTAAAGTTAATAAAGAAAGTAAATGTGCGGCCGTTACGTCAACAATTAACTAGCGGTAATTAGATATTTGAGATTTGGGGGAAATCACGGTCGCGTGTCCTAAGGACAATTACTATAGTAACTGAAAAAGAAAGGTTATTACACATATAATTAGCACTAGAAGCGTGGCAACTGAAGGTTGACACGTGTAGTGTGAAAACTGAAAGTTTGTCAGAAGTAATAAATTTCGCTACACTCTGACTTAATTTAGCAAAAGAATTAATAAAACCGGAAAATCGAAAGTTAATTTAGTGACTGAAGTTAATAGTGAGCTTTCTTTCTGAAGCACATCGAAATCCAGCAGAATACGGTTAGTCTTGGACTACCTCAACAATCATTTCAAAAGCAACTTGACTCTACGCAATTTAGAAACAAGAGATTTAACTTTGAACTTGAATTAAATGATTCTGAATAATTAACAATAATAAAATTTAGTACGTACCAAGCTGAGCTGCAGTCACAGGTAAGCTAAAATATGCTAACAAAACTCGCACTCTTAATTTGTGCTTGTGTAATCTAACTATTGTAGCCAGCTATGCTTTAACTGCACTTGGAAACTAAAGTAATGAAATGCAATGATAGTACTTTAATGCTGGCGTCTGAATTTCAACGACACTCGGTTTCATTTCGGAAAAGGAAGGGACCCTGCTTGGTAATGCAATTGGGACAATGAGCAACAAAGGTTCATGCTGAGTTGCTGTAATTTTGCGAGGCAAATGGAACAATTTGAAAAGCTGAGGTCTGCCATACAGTTCTGAAACTTTACGTGCTTTTAGTCTTCCTTGTTAGTTGATTGAAGGTTTGAAGCCGTCGATCGAGGAGGTGGCGACGGTCACTCATTGTCGGCCGTCGCTGTTGCAGAAGCTGGATGTTGGCGCGCCTTCTTCTCGACACGGTCACCAAACGAAACGGGCTCTTGATGTGCGCCAGCTAATGCTTCCCGTCCGCGACACCGTGCCAGAAACTAACATAGCAAGTCGAGCGCAATTACATGCTGCTAAACCCCGAAAGCGCGGCAACTCGCCGGAGCGTCACACCACACACCTGCTCCACTCGCTACTCCAGCCAGACTCCAACTGCCCTGCCCGCGCTCCACGCGGCAGAGTTAACACTACCAAAGATCCTACACACTTTGATTCTTCACACGACCTATCGATGTAATCGTTCGATAGCAGTTTTCCCTAGGCAAGACCCAGCGTAAAAATACAAATAATATTTACGAAACAAACCAATTATACATCGACATAAATGCATGTATATATATATATATATATATATATATATATATATATATATATATATATATATATATATAGTAAAACAGTTACAATATACGAAGACACAGAAATGTTATATATTGAGGTAACAAATTAAGGAAAAAACTTACAGTACAATAGATGGAAATAGGGGGATATGCATTTCCGGCGTTACACATCCAAGGGGGTTTCTGGCAACTGCACTAACTGACGTGACTTCCAACACGGAGTGCACGCTGATACGAATCTAGAAGAGAACTGGGGCCTGACTCTAGCTTGCACACTCTTATTTATATAGCCGCGGTGCGGACCGCAGAAGGCACAGACGACAACATTTGCCCTCCAGACTAGCCGCTGGGCTAGCAGAACACCACTGCAAGCTCCTAAATAATTTATTGCTTCATTCGCTGAAGGCCAGTGAAGCTCTCGATTGAATTGTGCAATCAGCACACAGGTACATATCTATAATAAAATTCTAATGAGGCTAGGTTAAATAATTTTCGCGAGATAAATATTTTAGTTGTTCTGCACGCAATAGATGAGCTCTGGACTTGCCCTTTGGAGAGATGCTACAGCTATAGTTTTATAGCTACCTCTTGGAAACTTCTCACATCTCTGTTATTATAGCATATCTCCATTATACCTAAATCTAAGCCTCGCGATGACTGGGTGTTATGTGATGTCCTCAGGTTAGTTAGGTTTAAGTAGTTCTTAGTTCTAGGGGACTGATGACCATAGCTGTTAAGTCCCATAGTGCTCAGAGCCATTTGAACCATTTGAACCTAAATCTAAACATCCTAGTTTTATCTAATCACTTACTTAATCTATCTTGCTTCCGAACTTTTAGGACATAAGAACAGAAATTCATGAATTTCAACCGAAATATTACTTTGTGAGATCCAGCATGCTGCTTTCATTAAATTACAATGAAAAAGGAATCCGTAAAACGTCCACATTTCGAAAAATGTTTAAGTTACTAAACTGAAACTTGACACATTATTATTTTAGCATCTCTCGTGACATGCTATAAACTTTTCAGATTATTTACTTTACTTTTAAGGTATTGCGCAACATTCGTGACGTCATAGCTAGTTACAGTGGACTAGGCTGGCACACAATGGAAAGCTTATGAATTTTACATGACATGAGTAGGCTGCTTCCCTACAAATTCCTCTGTGGTGCTTCGTTTTCTTGCCCTAGAGTGTATTTGCATTCTGAACCGGAGGGTCAACGCAAAACTGGGGATGCACCGCAAACATTTTGATAAAATTTAATGAATAGTAAGGCTGATTCATCATGTACCAAAAAAGATCCAGTATCAATCCAAAGTTGTTTTTTTTAAAAGAAAAAGAACCATGCTTTCTTTAGAAGTACAAATTTCTAGTTCTGTTGACCATCGTAGATAGTTTCGTAAGTAGGATTGTCTGAAATGAAAATCGCTCACTCTTTTCAATCATATCAAATTATGTCTGTCTGAAAAGCTGCAATATAGCGACGTCTATGTACAATGAAACGAGACACAGGGAATTATTGTTCGTTTACACTCCTGCGTTTGTTTCAGGATTACACCTCATTGAATTTTTTGAATAACGTCATGATCACTATTGACTTTACTATTTATTATAATTTCCTAATTGGAATTTCGATTTTTACGTGATTAAAGGGCAGTCAATAATTAACACTGCAACTATTTCTCTGATGAATAACGTCATGGTCACTATTGACTTTACTATTTATTATAATTTCCTAATTGGAATTTCGATTTTTACGTGATTAAAGGGCAGTCAATAATTAACACTGGAACTATTTCTCTGAAACTCCAGCGCCACATCATCAACCCGTAGCGCACGATTTAAGGATGTATGTTAACGCTACTGCCGAGAACAGAACGTGGAGAACATTGGAAAGTGTATGCGCTGACGCCTAATGTAGAACTTTCTATGATTAAAAACATCACGGGACACTGTATTACAGTTAAGTATAGTAAATGTTAGTGGTTAGTTGATGCCTTCAGCTTCAAATTACGTAAATATTAATGCAAGAATACACATGGAATCCGAGACAGGCAGCTTCTCGGCTTAAGAATATTGTCTAAATCTGTATGCACTGCTAACTTCCCGCAAACTTTATATATTTGACTCATGATTAAATATTGTAAATCAGTTTACATGAATTATTTACTCCCTCTAATGTAAACCGAAGACAGAACTGACGCACTGTCAAGTAATTAATATCCATTTCACAGCAAGGCATTTGTTTCGAAAGAGAAAATGTTTATTGTTTTCCTGCAGCTGTGCCGCTATTATCCCGAGAGGGTATTCTGGAACACTGACGGAGTGCCACGCAATATTTTGTTTCATATTCCATTCGGCTCTTTTCATTCGCGCTGGCGGCAGGCAAATCTCTGTGCAAACAGTTTCGCCCCGCACTGTGCCGCGCCGGGCCGCGCCGCTTCCCGCCGTACAGCGAGCGCTAACGGGCGGACGCGACGCAGGCTGTCAATAACAGGCGCGGTCTGCATAATTTATAGGCCCGGCGTGGCGACAGCCCGCCTGCCCCTGACGCGCGATGCCTCGCCTGCACATTTCTTCCTCCAGCTCTGCAACTTTCTTTGCCCGTCACCCTATCGCTTCAATTCTTTGTTCCTTAGCGAGCAGTACTCTCAGTTTCAAGTGTTAGACACATCAAAGAAATATAAGTACAGCTGCAGTATCGTCTACACAGTCTCTCTAAAGAACATAAGTAGGATCTACCAATACGATTCAAAGTTAGTGTAAATGGGTTGCCGATGTATGCTCTGGCAAATCATCTGGCTACTGTGCGAGGTGCTCATGTGAATTACCACAGCCACCAAATCAGATATTCAGCACAGTTTTTTAGATACTCAAAATCGATCAAATTGGATTCATCAGAGATAGTGGTACTAAACACTAGACCATGAGTCGACAGGCTGCTGTGTGACAGGCTGCAATGTCTTGCTGGTGCAAACAATCTTTGTCTCCTCACTGCTCCCCTAATGTGGTGGGTAGATATCTGCAGATGCTGAATGTAGAAAAGCTGTATTAGAAACGAAATATTGTAAAGCCCCTGTAGTACATGTCATCATAGTGGAAATGATCAAACCTACAGTTTCAGTGTTTTATAGAATAATGAGGATGATATGTACAGAAAGGTTCTTGACGATTGGACACAGCAATTGCTTATCTATCTTTAAGAAGGGTAACATGGCGCACTGTCAGATTTGCAGAGTATTAGCGCTACTGTGTCACTGCATGACTATTTATTAAAGGATAATTTTACATAAAATCAGCAATAAGATAGAACCACTGTTAAGAGGACGAACTACAGCGATTCTGACCTGGAAGATCGACTGTATATGCCATATTTACGTCCAGACAGGTTGTAGAAATAAATGGAAATTTAGAAAGACGTCTTATGGCATTTATATATACAAAAAAAGGCTTGTGGCGCTGTTAGAAGAGAAGATATATGGAAAGTCTGAATAGACTGGAATTTTCCAAAGGGGTGCAACTGAGACTCAGAAGCATGTGCAAACAATTCCTGAATTGCGTATAACAAAAGGCAAAAAGGTAAAAATCAGTATGGTATAGAATGTAGAGAGGTGGTTCAGCAAGCAAGTGTACTCCCCTCAGTGCTTTCTATTGTTGAAAAGTTCTCCAAGGGTCAACAGAAGATATGAAATTGATAGCATATGCAGATAGTGTGACGATTAGGGAAGAACACGACATGAAATTGGAAAAACAACTAAGCATATGGCAGAAACTAGTTCGAGGACCAGGGATGGAAATAAACCTAACAAAGAGTGAAGTAATGAAAATCAGCAGGAAAAGTTAAACAAATGAAGGGCGTCAAGTATAAGGGAAAAGTAATTAAAGAGGTAGATTCTTTCTTATATCTATGAAATACGCTAATTAAGAAAGGAAATAACAGGAATGAAATTTCGGAGAAAATAGAATTTTTTGCAAAATTTTGTTATTCAGTATAGCACATAATTAAATAAGGAAAGTCACATAATCTACCAATTTTGACCTATAGATCAGAATGTTGGACTTCGTGGAAGAAAGATCTGAACAGAATGTTAACAACAGAGATGCTATTTCTATTTCTACGAGGGGTCCAGGGTAAGACGAGAAGGGAAGGAAAAGAGCAAGGAAAGAAACAATACGTAGAACGCTGTAGATCATGTCCCTAAAACAAACTATGGAGATAAATTGGCTTCACTGGTTTGATCACATTTAAAGAATGGAACGAGGAAGGCTTCCAGAAAGAGCCCTAGAATCGACAGAATTTAGACGATTACCAATTGGAAGGTGACAAGTAAGGTGCAGAGCCAGGTGAAAGATGATGTGAGTCGAAGGGGACTGCAAAGGCAGAAGATGGTGTATGATAAACGGTTGGGAAAAAAGAGACACTTAGATGAGGCTGTGTGAAAGACCCGCATAAGCAGAAACGTCTCAGGAAGAAGAAGTAAAGGAAGCATTCAGCGTTTTCTTAGGCGCAATAAGAGGACCACACCCTAAACACCCCAACTTTGTAAATCACTTCCTTCGTCTTTCGCTGTTGGCTCTACACAGAGTGGCAGGTAAAGGTCTCTTGGCATTCATCAAACGCAACCGACTCCTTCGGACTGCCACTTGCTATAGCGTGATTCACCATCACATATCACACTGTACATTGATAGTGACATCACCTCAGGTGTTGCTTGGCACAAATTACATACATGTGTGTCTTGTAATTAACTGCTCTGTCGTTGTATCCTTCTCAACTCATTGTGCACGTCATTTTGCTAGCTGGACTGCTCGTAGCAACTTGACACCCACCGGTGGATTCCTCCAATTGGTTTCGTGCGGTTTTTTACAACCACCCTTAGCATTCGTCGACTGTTCCTTGCCGTCAGTAGAAGTTTATCTGGTCTTCGTTTCTATGCCGCTATGCCTTCCGACTTCACGCAATGGCCGCGCCGAGGTTGGTACACCGATTAACTTCAGACCACAGAAGTTAAGCCCTGTCGGGCGTAGCCAGTACTTGGATGCGCAACCGTCTGGTACACCGCACGTTGTTGACAGTTTCCCCTTTGCATTATGGCAGAGGGAACAGGGAGTGTGATCGCGTGCAGTTCCAGATCACCAGTGCTCGCGCTGCCGTCCTCTGTTCAGTTCCAAACCTCTCCACAGTGTATCATGAAGTTAGGGCATGGAACGCAGTTGATGGTGATTTGTCCGTCGTCTGGGGACACTAACCTCCGCTGCCTACTTGGTGCTATGTGCCAGCTCCGGGTTTCATTCTCTCCCTTCTCTCATTATCTCGATCACGAACATTACGCTACACTATGCACACAGCCATTACCATCATCCACACTTAACAGACATGCTTCCTCCCACTGCTCTTACTTAGCGAAGAAAACGTGCCTGCAAGCGCGAAGGATAGAAGCGAGTCTAAGGCTTCAATCCAGTCACTCGTTGACAGTCTGGTGTGGCAGTAGCAGACAGAAAAAGGAAAGCCGAAGTTTAAGAAATCGTTCACGCAGGTGAGTCATACAGACATACCGTCGTTTGACCAACGCACAGACTTCCATATGGACAACATTGTAATATGCATCTCTGGTGTGGAGAAACAACTGCAGTAGTTGAAAACAAATATGTCGCAGGTCCAGAAGGAATCTCAATTCGATTTTACAAAATGTGCACTACGGCATTGGCCCCTCATGCAACTTGCATTCATCAAGAAACACTTACCCAGCATGAAGCGCCAAGCGACTGGACAAAAAAGCAAATGTCTCCTGTGTGTAATTACAGACAATATCCATAACATCATTTTGCGGCAGAATTCTTGAACGTATTCTCTGTTCCAACATAATAAATATTCTTGAGATTGAAAAGCAAACGAAATCCTTCAGTGGAATCAGCAACACGACATCGTGTATAACTCTTAGACATACGTATGGCGCTGTCTCTGTTGTTAATGCATATGCACCAACAAACGTAAGTGATGAAGAGGAGAACAGTGAATTCAATGAATAACTGAAAAGAACAGTGGAGAGCATTAGCAACAGGAGTCGTAAGATTATTCTGGGAGACTTCAAGAAGAGATGTACGGACCAACAATTGGAAAAGAGAGTTTACATGCAAAAACAAATAAAAATGGCATGCTGTTAATCCGTTTTGCTCAAGTCAGAATCTTGTGGTGAGCTCAAAATGTTTCTCCCACAAACAAGCTCATAAAGGCCCCTGGATTTCCCCAGACGGTAGCATCGTCAATCAGATAGATCATCTGCTGATAGGTGAGAGGTACAGGAAGTGTGTGGTGGCTGTGAGATCGTACAGAGGAGCTGATGCGGACACAGACTGCTTTTTAGTCACAGCCAAATTACGGTTACAGCTGTGCTACAAAATGAAACAGGACAACATGGCTAAGCGACAGTTTGATATTGAGAATCTTAAAGATACAAAGATAACTATAACGTTAAAGTGCGTAACAAGTGTGAAGTAGTGGCATCAGACCAAACTGATGAAATAATTGTTAACAAGCAATGGGAAAAAATAAGGACCTCTGTAACTGAAGCAGCTGAAGAAATTCTAGGAGAGAAAAAGCTAACAAGGAAGAAGAAATTGTTCAGTGAGACATGTGAACAAGCTGTGAAGGCCAGGAAGAGAGCAAGGGCGGTGCACATGCTGGACAGACAATGTACGGTACAACAGAAAGCACTCAAGACCATAAGAGGAGAAACAAATAGGATTCTGAGAACAGAAAAAAGAAAGTTCATGAATAATATGATTGATGAAATAGAAATGGGAAATACAATATCAGACAGTAGGAAAATGTTTCAGATGTTGAAACATGTGAGGAATGGTAACAGAAACGAAGCTTTAGTTATTATTGATAAGGATGGAAAAATGCTAACAGAGAAGAAAAAAAATTCTGAATAGGTGGAGAGAAAATTTTGAATAGCTATTAAATGCTGAAGGTTCAGGGAGTGTCTTTCCACATGAGAATAATACAGATGGTGAAGGAGAGGCCGCAAACATTCAAGTGACTCAAAAAGGTGTAGAAAGAGCGATGAGGAAACGAAAGAATAACAAGGCACCAGGAGAGAATAGGATAACGGCAGCGATGTTGAATACAGGAGGAGAAACACTTCAGGAAGAGCTATACAACCTTATAAAAGAAATATGGGAAAAAGAGGACATTCCTGAGGAGTGGAAATCAGCCGTCATTATTCCACTGCATAAAAAATACAGTAACAGGAATTGTAACAACTACAGAGGCATTTCTCTCCTAAGTGTACCTTATAAAGTTCTATCTTTAATAATAATTGAAAAGCTTAAGCCATTTGCAAAAGATATTGTAGGAGAGTACCAGGCAGGTTTCCAGGAAGGACGATGGACCATCGATCAAATTTTCACCATGAGGTAAATCTGGGAAAAGTGCTGGGATTTCAACCATCGGTTTATGTTGACGTTCGTGGAATTCTCATAGGCTTATGAGAGAATCCACAGATTAAGTATGTACAACATCCTGAGAGAGCTTGGTACACCAATGAAGTTAATAAATATGGTCAAGGTTAGCACAGCGGAGACAACAGCCAAAGTCAAATACCAAGGGGAGCTGTCTGAAGAATTCCATACCACAACGGGTGTGAAACATGTAGATGGTATTTCACAATTGTTATTTAATCTGATCCTAGATAAAGCAATCCTAGAAATGAAACAAGAAAACAAAAGGGTGACGCTAGATGTTAGGACAGATTTATTGTGTTATGCAGAAGATATCGCAGTTGTAGCAGAATCAGAGGAAGAGATGGCAGAAACTGTAGAGGACCTAGGGCAAAATGCAAGTAAGGTCAGGTTACGGATTAATGCGGAAAAGACCGAGGTAATGGAGGTGTCAAGAGAAGACCCTAATGACGTCCCATTACAGGTAGAGGTTTGGAAATTTGCTAAAGTGGAAAATCTTAAATACCATGGTACATGGTTCAACAGACAAAATAATTTAAAACAGGAAGTAAAGCAACGTATTCTGAACAGATCTAAAACTCATTTCAGTGTAAAGCAGATAATGTCATCCAGGAATATGTCAATTAAGACCATACTTAAAGAATACAATGCCGTGATAGTGCTAGTATTGTTATCTGGGACAGAAACCCTAAGCACAACAAAGAAGAATGAGAAAAACTTGTAGGATTTCGAAAGAATAATTATGAGAAGGATTTTAGGACCTGTCCAGGAAGGAACCTCGTGGAGACGTAGAAAAAAACCAAGAATTGTATGAGCTGATGAGGCAATTGGACATCGTTCAAAACCTGAAAGCGCGGAGAATAAGCTTGGCAGGCCACATTGCTAGGAGACCAGACACCTCTCGGCCAAAAGCCGTACTTATTGGAAGACCTGATGGTACCCGTCCAACGGGAAGACCCAGGAGGAAGCGGTGGGAGGATGAGCTACGGAAAGACCTCTGCCAACTAGCAGTCCGTGACAGCTGGATCCAAAGAGCACAAGATGGCCGTCTGTGGAGGAGCATTGTGAGGTCGGCACGTGATCTACGTGGTGCTCTATCGCCGGTTTGCTGATGATGAAGAAATGCTTATGTCCAAGTATCAGAATGATTTTAGAAAGCATCACCACTGGAAAACTCAGCTTGTCCTTTACTCACAAGATATGCTGAAAACTATAGGTCAGGGCTTCACAACATACGTGCTCGCGGAGCAAGCTGTGAGCAGCAAGGCGCGAGCACGGAGCAGCGCGAGCACGGAGCAGCGCGAGCACGCTACCCCCACTACAGGACCAGAGTGGAGAGTGGGGAAAGTCACGTGGGGCACACAACAGCTGCCGCCAGTCAATGTAAATCTGCGGCCACCTGCAGGGATATCACTCACTAATTATTACTGCGACAAATGAAACAAATAAAGGAGAATGTACACATGCCACATAATTTTATTAGCTTCGCATTAATTTGTGAACTGTTACACAATAAAAGGTGTCACTGAAGTGTGGGATTCTCGGTTATCTTGTACTTTTTGCCCTTTACAATTGCGTCTATGTTCGGAGTAATTGTTCTTGTGCGTTTTAGGCGCAGCGTGCAGTTTAAATTTCGATCAGACAATGCGTTTCTCAGGCGCATCTTGTTACATTTCATTGCAGAGAACAGTTGTTCACAAACATACGTGGAACCGAACATTGATATTATTGTCGCCGCTAGTTTGTGCAAACAAGGAAATCTATCCTGAGGGAAGAGTCTGTAGAATTCCAAAATGTTTTTCTTGTTCTAAAAGTTGTCTCTGTATTCTCTGTCACACTGCAGATCAATAATTTCTTGCTGCAGCTCAGGACGAATCTCTTAAATATTCGCTGAATATGGAGAGAACAGATCAAAATCACTGTCTAGTGCTGTCAGATCTTGAAAGCGCTGATCAACTAAACTATGTGAATAACGTTCACAGTCTTTGTGACATCTTGCATGGATGATAATTTAGGAAAATGAGCTAGGTTTCCTGTTTCCAGCTGACTCACCCAAAGTGTCAATTTCATTTTAAAAGCTCATATTCGATCTATGAAATGAGTAATTAGCAGATCTTTACCTTGTAGTAAAATGTTCAAAGCATTCAGATGGCTAGTTAAATCTGCTACGAACGCGAGATCACATTCAAACGTGCGCGCGCATTTCCCCTCCCTCCCTACTCCGCGACCTTGCACCTGCTCGCGAGCACGTGCCTGAGCAGACGCGAGTACTCGCGCTCAAAACCAGCCAGTTGTTAGGCCCTGCTATAGGTGAAGGGCAGCAGACAGACTGTACATTTCTAGATTTCTGAGAAGCATTTAACATGGTGTCCCACAGCAGACTGTTAACGAAGGCACGGACGTTTGGAATTGGTTCCCAGATATGTGAGTGGCTCAGAGACCTCTTAAGTAATAGAACTCAGTACGTTGTTGTCGTCGGCAAGTGTGGAAAGGGGTATCACCAGAAGTGTCCCATGGAAGTGTCACACGACCGCTATTATTTTCTGTATACATAAATGATCTGGCGGATAGGTGGGAAGCAATCTGCGAGTGTTTGTCGATCATGCTGTGGTGTATCGGAAATAAGGGCTCGTACTGAGACATATGAACAATCGTTTCTTCCTCACTCTACGCTTGAAACAGGAGAGGAAGTGACTTAGTGGTACTGGTGGCTGTGAAGTATGTACACTACCGGCCATTAAAACTGCTACACCACGAATATGAGGTGCTACAGACGCGAAATTTCACAGACAAGAAGAAGATGCTATGATATGCAAATGATTAGCTTTTCAGAGCATTCACACAAGGTTGGCGCCGGTGGTTACACCTACAACCTGCTGAAATGAGGAATGATTCCCACCGATTTTTCATACACAAACAGCAGTTGACCGGCTTTGCCTGGTGAAACGTTGTTGTGATGCCTCGTGTAAGGAGGAGAAATACGTACCATCACGTTTCCGAGTTTCATCAAGGTCTGATTTTAGCCTATCGTGATTGGGGTTTACCGTATCGCGACATTGCTGCTCGCGTTGGGCGAGATCCAATGACTGTAAGCAGAATATGGAATCGGTGGGTTCAGGAGGGTAATACGGAACGCCGTGCTGGATCCCAACGGCCTCGTATCACTAGCAGTCGAGATGACAGGCATCTTATCCGCATGGCTGTAACGGATCGTGCAGCCACGTATCGATCCCTGAGTCAACAGATGGGGACGTTTGCAAGACAAGAACCATCTGCACGAACAGTTCCACGACGTTTGCAGCAGCATGGACTATCAGCTTGGAGACCATGGCTGCGGTTACACTTGACACTGCACCACAGACAGGAGCGCCTGCGATGGTGTACTCAGCGACCAACCTAGGTGCACGAATGGCAAAATGTCATTTTTTTTTTCGGATGAATCCAGGTTCTGTTTACAGCATCGTGATGGTGGCATCCATGTTAGGCGACTCGCGATGAACGCACATTGGAAGCGTAATGGTATGGGGTGCCATTGGTTACACGTCTCGGTCACCTCTTGTTCGCATTGACGGCACTTTGAACAGTGGACGTTACATTTCAGATGTGTTACGACCCGTGGCTCCACCCTTCATCCGATCCCTACGAAACCCCACATTTCAGCAGGATAATGCACGACCGCATGTGGCAGGTCAGGTCATGTACGGGCCTTTCTGGGTACAGAAAATGTTCGACTGCTGCCCTGGCCAGCACCATTCTCCAGATCTCTTACCAATTGAAAACGTCTGGTCAATGGTGACCGAGCAACTGACTCGTCACAATACGCCAGTCACTACTCTTGATGAACTGTGGTATCGTTTTGAAGCTACATGGGCAGCTGTACCTGTACACGCTATCCAAGCTCTTTCTGACTCAATGCCCAGGCGTATCAAGGCCCTTATTACGGCCAGAGGTGGTAGTTTCTGGTGCGTACTGATTTCTCAGGATCTATGCACCCAAACTGCGTGAAAATGTAAATGCATGTCAGTTATAGTATATTATATTTGTCCAATGAATACCCGCTTATCATCTGCATTTCTTCTTGGTGTAGCAATTTTAATGGCCAGTAGTGTATATAGATGTAGATGATTAACACAGTGCTCAACTTCATGACTATGCTCTTTATAGAACACTCACTCTGTTAAATGATGGAGAACGACATTGCCTGCTTATGAGCAACGAAATTCGAATTGTAGAAGCCAATGACTCAGCCTGTGGGGCAGAGAGTGAAATTCTGTAAAGTCTCTGGAGTTCACACTAAGTCTAATGGGGTAGTCCACGCAGCCAGCGAGGGAAATGTTACGTCACAGTGATCTGCTACCTTCCTTCCAATGACTGCGTCAAAACAATAGCAGTTGCCAGGGAGGAGTTCTCGTCTTATACAAGATTTCCCTCTCAAGAGGCATTTCTTCACATCACAGAAAGAGATAAAGGCACCTCTGAGTGCGAAAATATTTTCTTGATACACAGCTACAAAGTGAGAAATGGTGACTGTAACAAAATAAGAGAAATCTGACATCGCACGGATGGGTTTAGGTGCTCGTTCTTTTCCGCGCGCTGTTAGAGAGCGAAGCGATAGATAAATAGCGTGAAAGTGGTTCGATGAATCCTCTGCCAGGCACTGAAGTGTGAACTGCGGTGTAGTCATGTAGGAGTAGGACAGGTCTTTCCAATTAGGTGGATGAACCTTCCCCTGGGGCCTCTAAGGCATTCGTTCCATACGACATTACTGTTGTCACATCACCAACAGTCGACCAGGGCAGCTTTAGAAGACTACGAATGTCCCTGATGGATTTGTTACTGAGGTGGCATCCACAGGCTGCTTCATGCTTGAAATCACAGAGCTTTCCTCTCCGACTGCTGTTACAAGCTTATCTATTGGCATCGCAATTCAACCCGACTCCTTTTATACTGGCGGGTCTGCCTATCGTGAGATCTAATGATCAATTCCACATTACAAAGGGATGTCTGTATACTTTTGATCGGACAGCGTAATTCGAAAAGAGTTAAGACAATATGTGATGATAACAAGTTACCGATGAAGTTGGACGGCCTAAGAGCTATTTTCGCTTCCAACGGCTACAGAAATGATGAAACTAAGAAGGTTCTAGGGTCTCACTACCAAGACGAATGTAAAACACAATGAAAGAGAATAGAATACTCTGTTTCTGCCATGAATACGTGCGACAGTAATAACCCAGAAGGAAAAAACCTTTTGGGCAGCGTGAAATATAGCCTCTGACTTTGTTCACCTGGGGTCTATCACATTCCATGAGAATGTGCAAAATCTCACATCGGGAAGCCCATCATTGTGGTTTCTTACGTTGTAGTGAACATGATCGCAACGTGAGACTGGGGCAAGAAAATAAATCTGCAATAGGCGAGAACAATTTAACGGAATAGCGCGTGTTCTGTTTCGAAAATATGTCTACCTGCTCAGCTAGTGGTTTCTGGGACAGCATTATTAAGAAGAAATCGAGATTCGAGTATCGACGAATGTTTTTAATCCAAGGTCGGCTACCTAACACAGCACAGCCCCTGCTGACTACGCCCCATTCCCTCGAGACTGCTGAACTGGACACGTCATTGCATCCCAATTCCGTACACCCACTTCTGTTGCCCTCGCCATAGCCACAGAGAACCAAAGTCAAACAATGCGTAATCTGCTGCCACATCAGCGTCCACAAGTGCCTGGCATGTGCTCACCACTCATTCCTTGCTTCGCCATACTGCGCCTGTAGGAGTCCCCTAGAATATTTATAAAGATCCTCTCTAATCTGGTGTTGTTTAATCTACACTCCTGGAAATGGAAAAAAGAACACATTGACACCGGTGTGTCAGATCCACCATACTTGCTCCGGACACTGCGAGAGGGCTGTACAAGCAATGATCACACGCACGGCACAGCGGACACACCAGGAACCGCGGTGTTGGCCGTCGAATGGCGCTAGCTGCGCAGCATTTGTGCACCGCCGCCGTCAGTGTCAGCCAGTTTGCCGTGGCATACGGAGCTCCATCGCAGTCTTTAACACTGGTAGCATGCCGCGACAGCGTGGACGTGAACCGTATGTGCAGTTGACGGACTTTGAGCGAGGGCGTATAGTGGGCATGCGGGAGGCCGGGTGGACGTACCGCCGAATTGCTCAACACGTGGGGCGTGAGGTCTCCACAGTACATCGATGTTGTCGCCAGTGGTCGGCGGAAGGTGCACGTGCCCGTCGACCTGGGACCGGACCGCAGCGACGCACGGATGCACGCCAAGACCGTAGGATCCTACGCAGTGCCGTAGGGGACCGCACCGCCACTTCCCAGCAAATTAGGGACACTGTTGCTCCTGGGGTATCGGCGAGGACCATTCGCAACCGTCTCCATGAAGCTGGGCTACGGTCCCGCACGCCGTTAGGCCGTCTTCCGCTCACGCCCCAACATCGTGCAGCCCGCCTCCAGTGGTGTCGCGACAGGCGTGAATGGAGGGACGAATGGAGACGTGTCGTCTTCAGCGATGAGAGTCGCTTCTGCCTTGGTGCCAATGATGGTCGTATGCGTGTTTGGCGCCGTGCAGGTGAGTGCCACAATCAGGACTGCATACGACCGAGACACACAGGGCCAACACCCGGCATCATGGTGTGGGGAGCGATCTCCTACACTGGCCGTACACCACTGGTGATCGTCGAGGGGACACTGAATAGTGCACGGTACATCCAAACCGTCATCGAACCCATCGTTCTACTATTCCTAGGCCGGCAAGGGAACTTGCTGTTCCAACAGGACAATGCACGTCCGCATGTATCCCGTGCCACCCAACGTGCTCTAGAAGGTGTAAGTCAACTAACCTTGCCAGCAAGATCTCCGGATCTGTCCCCCATTGAGCATGTTTGGGACTGGATGAAGCGTCGTCTCACGCGGTCTGCACGTCCAGCACGAACGCTGGTCCAACTGAGGCGCCAGGTGGAAATGGCATGGCAAGCCGTTCCACAGGACTACATCCAGCATCTCTACGATCGTCTCCATGGGAGTATAGCAGCCTGCATTGCTGCGAAAGGTGGATATACACTGTACTAGTGCCGACATTGTGCATGCTCTGTTGCCTGTGTCTATGTGCCTGTGGTTCTGTCAGTGTGATCATGTGATGTATGTGACCCCAGGAGTGTGTCAATAAAGTTTCCCCTTCCTGGGACAATGAATTCACGGTGTTCTTATTTCAATTGCCAGGAGTGTATTTCGCAGAGCAAGGAAAGGCGACTGACATAATACTATAAAATAAGTTGTAACTGAGCATTACGCAAATAGCGTCTTAATACCCCACATTCATGCTATTAGTACCTCACATTGCGAATTGTTAGATGAGAGAAAATGGGTAGTGTGTTATGAGATGAATCCAAAATCAGAAAAAGGCTTACACTGGTTGTACACTGGCTCCGATGTCGTTTAAAATTTGTTCGTAAGAGGTGTGAAAATCATCGAGAAGTAACAGAGTGCGTACATCAGTGAGAGATGATATACCATACTCACTACACGTAACTGACTGTGGTAATTGCCACAGATAGTGACGGCTCTATATGCTGAGGAATACATGACAAAACAAATGCAAAGGATCTGACTACATAAAAGCATAGCGTAGATGCTGGGAATTATAGTATTTAATATTATTCTTCTACTAAGGTCCTAGCTGTAACTGTGCCACAAAATGGAAAACAATTGAGAAGGCATTAAAAATAAGACTGAACAAGGGTTAATACAATCACAAACTTCAGAAATGTAGAGTAAAATAGTGTGTTCAAAATAATAAGGGAAATGTTGATAACTGCATTTTCATCCAAGAAAATAAAGGAAGTTAGAAGTGATGAAAGAAAGGTATATGTAAGTAGTATCTGAGGATTGGTAATGGCTTATCCCTACATGTTATAACACCATTTTCTGGCAAGGAATGAAGTGAAGGAACAGTTATCAAAATAAAGTTTCATTGAAAACCATCAGGGATGTACATTCCATTTTGCATGCTTTTATTCATTTATAACCACCTTTTTGAGTGCCTAACACAGCATTACATCGAGAGGTTATGCAAATTGCTGTTTCTCTAGTATGAATAGTCAATGCGTGTCCATACATTTACTCCTTCTTACTCTCTTTATAATTCAATTCAATACCTTTCTTTCTGCTTCTTGGTTGCCATGAGTTGACTTGTAGCATAGTAGACTGTGCCAGGACTGAGCGAGAAGGCGAGTTACACACTTGTAGATCTAGTATGGATAAAAGAGGAGTTGCCGTCTTCATAAAACAAGGGTATAAATACAGAACTGTTGAAGTAAGCAAATTTTGTATTGATCAGCACTTCGAGGTTTGTGCATGTGAACTTCTGCTACATAATGTTGTGTTGATACTAGTAACAGTGTACAGGTCTCCACTAGGAAATTGGGAGTTATTTATAAAAAAGTTTGACTCCATATTATGGTGTCTGTCAGGCAAAAAGAAGAAGTTATTAATCTGTGGTGACTTCAGTCTTAACTTTCTAAGCGATTCTGATAGGAAAAGTGAGCTAGAAGTGTTGTTAACAACATATAACTTAGAATCAGTGATTAACCCTAGTACGCACAACCCTTTTATTCTAACTTGGATGCCTAAGGCGGGGGGGGGGGGGGGGTTCGGTTTGCCCACAGGTATTAAATAAATTTACTGACGAAAAATTACAACTTTAAAAATGGTTTATGTATTTTAACTAAGGCGTCGGTTTATAAATCTTGTTAATTGTTATAAATATTGGATTGAGCGAATAAAAAATTGACATATTACAATTCAAAATACAGATGTGTTCAAATACAATACACTACTCTGAGTCTTCAATCTCAAGGCAAGAGGCACACTTCACAATTTTTTCTCAAAGTGTGTCACACACATGTTTATAATACTGTCCACAATACCGTTTTGGTTTACTTAGATTGTTGTACTTCTGCTTCTATTTTTTAGCTTCTCTTACACAAATATGGCACCAACCTTTCCCTGCAGGAGGCTGACGTGCTTCTGTTGACATTTCTTTGATTTTTCTTTTGTATAATAGTCTCCATTGGTTGAACAATTTGGTTAGATAAACCTCTTGAATTGGCACTTCTTTCTTCTACCTGCAATTTCACTAGTTCCATCCCAGCTTGCAGAAGATAAAGTTTCCGTTTGTTGTGTTTCTTTTCATTCTATGTTGGATGTTGCTGGATGAATATGGTGGTTGCATTGATAGCACAAATGTCGATGAGAGAGTAAAATACAGATAGAGGCGATCTCTTTGTTCCCCTCTTGGAGGTGTACATACGCGCCATTTGATCAATGGTATCAATTCCACTTTTAGTGGAATTATTATATGCATTTATCCAAGTGTTATTCTTCTCTCCTCCAACTGTGCCTTCATCTTGGTGCACTGTTGACAACATCAGTAAGTTTTTACTTGATTTCGTTTTTGCTATGTAGGACACCAAAGTTACTAGAGGCCTACTGTTGATGGTTCTGTGAACAAGAACATTGATGAATATAGCTCTCGATTTGACGTGTTCTTCATTATGTCTGGAATATGCATCCTGTTTGACTGGAGAGTTCCTACTGTAGTAACTTTGTAGACTTTGTATAACTCTTCCGCCAAATCCACCGATGTGTAGTATCAGCCTGTAGTAATATTTCGACCAGTATTTTTCACAGGTGCTACCAGACGCTTGACGACAGCTGCTGAACCCCGTTCTGCTTTCGACGAATTCTGAACATTACCTGTATAGGGTTCCATATTCAAGACGTATCTGTCAATTTTATCGGACATCATGCGTATAAGGATGCCATACTTGCCCAGTTTATCCTTCATAAATACTTTGAAGGGCAGCGCCCTCTAAACAAGCTGAGCATCTCATCAATGGTGAAGTGGACCCCTGGATTGCTGTGAACTTGTCTGCTTCCCTTCTTAGCTGGCGGGTACTTTTGTCATCAAACCTTATGATTGCAATAAGTTCCTTGACACGTTCTCTTGCCATAATACCCTTGTAAACTGGCCGACCCATTAGGTCTGACCAAAGATCGTGTACACTGACAGAATTGTCCTTATTTGCCCCCATAAGTATCAGGATTCCTATAAAGGCATACAATTGTTTCTCATTAGTCAAAGTAACATTTCGCCAAACTGCCTCTTCATTTGAATGTTTTACTTTAACATCCATGATATCAGGTAAGAAGTAACTTCAAGGCTTCTCCAGGTGAATGGCAAACACCAGCTGGAGTTACTCCTGCCTGCTCTCTTACTATATTAGCAACAGACCTCCAAGGAATTCTAGGCTGTGTGGTTTCGTACCTTGTTCCAGAGTAGACCACAATAACATCCTGATGGTCAGTGCCTGAAGCTGCACTACCTTCATCTCCTCTAACATCCACATCACTTTCCCGATCTCAATCATACTCCATAACACCATCCTCATATTCACTTTCACTCCACGAGTCAGAATCTTCATGTAAAATTTCATTCAGAACTCTTTCTAAAGACGAGTCACGTATTCTTTTAGTCATTTTTAAGTCTGGGTGTGAACAGTAGGGAACTGCACTAACTCACTGCAAGTTTGCAAAATAAATAACAGCTGACTGACTTCAGCAATCACTTCCTCTGAAAGTAAACCGATTGTTGTGATTATCAAGAATACCAACCAACAAGAAACTAACTTGCATTGTTGTAGAGATGAGAAATACGAAATCCTACTAAGGGAAATTTTCTATAGCATGATAGCCTGAGGGGGGGTGGGGGTTGTTTGTTGGACCCATCATAAGTTTACTTATTTTTTCTTTCAAATCAGGAATTTTCTATAAAATATATTGACACTAACGTTTCATAAAATAGCCAACAAACAATAACTCAAAGGGAATATGTAGTATGTGTAGTATGAAAGTTACTTGGGCAAAAGCAGGGGACATAAAAAATTGTGGGTTCAACGACCCCCACCCCCTTAGGCGTCCTACGGTTAATTCCCCTACACATACAGCTCAGTACAGCAAAAGGATGTAGAACAAACACATGCTTTCCCTGTGGTAGGTGGATTATCTGACCATGATGCACAACTGTTTAACTTACAAAACCTAACAGGGTGTACACTTCAGAAACCATTAAGTAAAAGTGTGAGGGTGCTCAACCCGTTATCTATAGATCACTTCGGAGAAAGTTATGGAAATGTAAACTGGGAAGATGTATATAATGAGCCAAATGCTAATGATAAATGCAGCATATTTCTTGATAAATGTATACCCCTTTTTGAACATTGTTTTCCAAAGAAAATTACTAAATGTAACACCACAAACTTTTCAAAGAATCCTTGGATTACTACAGGTATTAAAGTGTCTTCAGAAAGAAAAAGAAAGCTATGAGACAGGAAGAACTAGTAAAGATGGAGAAGTAGTTTTACACTGTAAAAATTATTGTAACATACAGAGAAAAGTTGTAAGGAAATCAAGAAATATGTATGTTAGGAAATAAATTGCCTTTGATTGTGGCACCATACACAATCATTAACCTGGCTCCATGGAGGTAGGGTGTCCTTCCCTATTCCTCCACTGGGGTAATTCCTGTCTGGCGAGTCCACGTCGCGGGGGTGGGTATCCTACACTTCAGTAGGCCAGAGTTCAAATGGTTCAAATGGCTCTGAGCACTATGGGCCTCAACTGCTGAGGTCGTTAGTCCCCTAGAACTTAGAACTAGTTAAACCTAACTAACCTAAGGACATCACAAACATCCATGCCCGAGGCAGGATTCGAACCTGCGACCGTAGCGGTCTTGCGGTTCCAGACTGCAGCGCCTTTAACCGCACGGCCACTGCTGCCGGCCAGTAGGCCAGAGTGCTAGGATGGCTGAGTTCAGGCAAGGACCCAATCCTGTGGGGTATAACACGGAACCCATGCCCAGGGTTATGGGTGAAGACCTTAATGGCAGCGACGTCGGAGAAGGAAGATTTCGGAACGGCGTAGCTGGCAGATGAGGCAACCCTCCTTTCTGGGGATTAAATGAGAAGGGAACCACTGCCTTGTGGTGGAGGAGAAACTCCAAATGCTAAGGGAGACAACCCCAACAGAAAATCCTTCCTTGCGTTAGGCCTAGCAAGCCAGTAGGAAAGTCTTCATATATTGCTTTCAAAACACAGACGAGCCTCGGAACGAACCACTCAGGATTTGACCCCCCTGCTTCTTCAAGTACTGGTGCAAATGATGGGAGACCTGATGACATTCATCAATACAAGATGATGAAACCAACTGGACTAAAAATAACCTAAATATTGGCACCCTTAATATATTAAACCTCACTGGAAAAATGGAAGAAATGACAGATGTACTAACAGAGAGGAAGTTAGATATATTGGGATTAAGCGAAACAAAGTATAAGGGAAAAGGTGAGAAGAATTTGAGAGTAGCAGGAAAACTGTACAGGAGTGGGAATTACAGGTCTGGTAGAAATGGTGTGGCAATGATGGTGAATAAGAACGTACAAAGCTGTATTGAAAATGTGAGATATATATATCAGACAGGATCATAATCTTAAACCTGAGATTCCAAAAAGAAACACTAAAAGTAATACAGATGTATGCACCTCAAGTGGGATGTAGCGAAAAAGAGAAGAGGGACTTTGAAAATGTGTTAGAAAACCATATAGAAAGTGCTAATATAGTGATGGGAGATTTTAATGCACAGGTAGGCAAAGACAGAAAGGGATTTGAGCAAGTATTGGGATGTTTTGGATATGGAGGCAGAAATGAAGAAGGGGAAAGACTCCTGGATTTGTGCCGAGGAATGGAATGAAAATAGCAAACAGCTGGTTTATGAAGAGAGAAAGTCATGTTATCACCAGATACAGTTGGGATGGAAGAACGAAGAGTGTAATTGATTATATTCTAGTAGATAGGGAATGGGAGAGAAAGGTAATTGCTAGTGTGAGTGCAGATGGAGACCATAGATTACTGGTGGGACAGTGGAAAATGAATCAATGTGTGAAAAATAGAAAACAGAAGAGAGTGATGAGGATACGGGATTGGAAATTGAAGGAGAGTGAATGTGCTGAGAGGCACAGTGAATTAATAACACAAAAATTTTCAAATAAGTTTTCTGCGATGTAGAAAAAGAATGGAGTTTATTCAAAGACACTTTAATCGAAGCAGCACAAAAAGTATTTGGCAGAACATCTGGAAAGGAAAAAATAAGACAGACAAGTTGGGGGGATGATACCACAATCCAAGCAGTTAGAAGAAAAAATGGAGCATGGAGAAAATGGTGGAAAACTAAAAATGACAAAGACCATAAAATATAGAGGAAAAGAAGAAGTGCAAAGAAACAGTGGACACAGCAAAGAAAAAGACATGGGAAGAGTTTACAAAAAAATCTTGAAGAAGATGTGAAGAGCAATAAGAAAATGTTCTATAAAATGATGAAAAATAAAAGGAACGCTTCTGAAGTACCAGTAAAGATGGAAACAGAGGACGGTACCATTATTGAAGATCCAGAGAATATAAAACATCTCTGGAAAGAACATTTTAAGAAGCTGCTAAACGATGAGGAGCAGGTACATGAGGAAACAACAAATAATGGAGAAATTGAGAGAAGTTGGGAAGCAGAATTAGGACAAATTATAAGGGAAGAAATGGAAAAAGCTGTGAAGAAGATGAATGGGGGAAAGCCCCAGGACCTGATGAAGTATCAGTGGACATGATAAGAGCAGCAGGTCCAGTGGGAATGCAGTGGCTATATAGAGTACTATCAAGCGTGTGGAAAAATAGTAAAATACCTGACGACTGGAGAACAGGATACATTGTTCCCATCTTCAAGAAAGGCAATAAAAGACTTTGTAAAAACTACAGAGGAATAACCCTCATGAGTCATACAGCCAAGATTTTTTAAAGAATTTTACTAAATCGAATAAGTGAAAAGATAGAAAAGGAGCTGAGTGAAGAACAGCATGGGTTTAGGAATGGAAGGAGCACGATCGACCAGATATTTTCTATCCGTGAACTGATGGAAAAAAGTTGGGAGTATAACAAAAGGGTGATAATGGTTTTTATATACATAGAAAAGGCATATGACTCAGTTGACAGGGAAAGACCTTGGGAAGAACTGGAGAAGATAGATATAGGAGATGGATACATTAATGTTATAAAGACAATGTACAGAGGCCACAATTGTAGAATTAGAACACCATTGGGGAACTCTGAATACTTCAAAATAAGACAAGGACTTAAGGAAGGAAGTATTCTATCTCCTGCGCTTTTTAATGTTGTGACGGAAGGAATGAATAGGGCGGTTAAAAGATATTGTAAAAGAAAAAGACAAAAAGATGATTTTTGCAGATGATATGGTAATATGCGGTGATAAAGAGGTAGATGTACAGTTACAGCTTGATGCGTGGAAGGAAATAATGAAAAGGTATGGATTAAAAATAAATAAAGATAAGGGTGAAGTAATGGTATTTGGAAGAGAGAAAGGAATCAACGGAAATATTACCTTGAATGGAGAACCCCTCAAAGTAGTAGAAAGTTTCACTTATTAGTTGTTGTTGTTGTGGTCTTCAGTCCTGAGACTGGTTTGATTCAGCTCTCTATGCTACTCTATCTTGTGCAAGCTTCTTCATCTCCCAGTACCTACTGCAACCTACATCCTTCTGAATCTGCCTGGTGTATTCATCTCTTGGTCTCCCTCTACGATTTTCACCCTCCACGCTGCCCTCAAATGCTAATTTGGTGATCCCTTGATCCCTTGATGCCAATAGATCCCTTCTTCTAGTCAAGTTGTGCCACAAACTTCCCTCTCCCCAATCCTATTCAATACCTCCTCATTAGTTACGTGATCTACCCATCTGATCTTCAGCATTCTTCTGTAGCACCATATTTCGAAAGATTCTGTTCTCTTCCTTTCCAAACTATTCATCGTCCATGTTTTTTTACTTCCGTACATGGCTACACTCCATACAAATACTTTCAGAAATGACTTATTTAGGCAGTGAAATATCTAGGGATGGAAGAATGACTAACGAAATTAATAGGAGGTTACAGAAGGGAGGCAATTCCTACCAAACAATAAAACATCTGATTTGGAATAATGAAGTTTCAGAAAGAGCAAAACTCCTTATGTATAAGAATTATTACATCACTATTGTCACCTATGGTGGAGAAACATGGACAATGAAAGAAAGGGACTGGAGCAGACTGCAAGCAGGGGAAATGAAATTTCTCAGAGCAGTTAAGGGAAAAACAAGAATGGACAGAGTAAGGAATGTGGAGATTAGAAAGGACCTCAAGCAAGAAAGTATGAGAGAAGAAATTGAAAGAAAGGGATTTAGATGGTATGGGCATGTTAAGTGGATGCATGGGCAGAGACTCCCTAAAATTATGGAATAACTAAAGATGGATGGAAAAAGACCTAGAGGGCGCCCAAGAACACGGTGGAGAATGGGAGTGAGAATATTTGTTGAAAGGAGAGGTGTGACCTGGCAGCAAGTGGAGGAAGAAAAGTTGTGGGGGGACCAAGCCAAATGGAGAGGACTCGTCAGCACCCAGACCCGGCAGTAGCTGGAACGGGATTCGGATATAGATAGATAGAGAAAAGAAATTAAGAACTCCAGCAATAAAATCAAATCAATATGGAATGTGGTTAGAATTAATTAGATACAGTGCTGGTTTCTGAGCTTTGCTAATACTATAGCCGCTGTTCCGGCTGATAAGACGTTCCCTGGGCCGTATTTAGATGGCTTCTCTAACGACACTATCCATTATTTCATAGTTTATGGTAAAATCCTGTTGCGTTCGTATTCCATGACGTTAGTTTGGTATAAACAGAGCTCAACTACCGCCGACTTATTAAGACACATTACTCGTGTGTCGCGCTGGTATTCCCGGCAGCAGCCTTCGATGGTTTACGCTCTTTGGCCAATATTTATCTTGCCCCATTGATACTGAATATAGTATGCTTTGGCCGTCATTATACCGATGTCATCCTTGGCGCCTTTCGGCCGACAGCAACCGCCCTCAGGTGCGGACAGTGTGGGAAGTGGCCCTTCGGCTCATGGCATGAAGTCCGTGCCCTCGGGCGGTCAGTTCGTCAAGGATGGTCTGTCCCAGAAATACTGTGTCCGCAGGACACTATTAGCGGGTGGCACGTGAATACACTATTCGATCAACAGCACTGCTCAATTACGTTAATGTGATCATCGGTCACAAGCACCACATTTTTTAGCGTAGACTACTGGAAGACGTTCAGGAAGAGAATCAGTGACGTACTGGAAGATACTGACAAGGATATGGAACCATGCCGACTCCAGGGCCGTGGCCTGTTACGCCAGGTTTGACGCTTGAAGATCCATGGTGCATACAGCCCAATGTAGTTGCTCCCACAGACTCTCGACTGGGTTTAAATCAGGGAAATCTGGTGCCCAGATGAGTACGGTAAACTCATCAAGGCACTCTTTAAACCACGCACGTACACTGTGGGCTGTGTGACACACTGCATTGTCCTGCTGGTCCTTGCCATCGTGCAGACTGAAATCAGAACTGCATGTGGGGGTGGACATGACTCAACGATAGATACATGTTTGTGTTGATCCATTCTGCGTTCCAGAACGACGAGATTACCCAGGGATTACTACGAAAACATTCGACAGACCATAGCACTCCCTCCTCCAGCCAGGATCGGACGTTTTACACCGTACACGCCAACCGCCGTGAATCAGAGTCGTCTGAAAAGGCGACCTGTCGTCACTGAGTGGACATGCTGTTACGGTACTGGCGTGCAAATTTCAGCCTTCGTTGCCGATGAACCGCAGCCTGCGTGGATGCAAGGTGATTCCATGTTTTTAGACTTCCAGAAGGCTTTCGATACCGTTCCTAACAAGCGTCTTCTAACCAAACTGCGTGACTACGGAGTATGGCCTCAGCTTGTAGGGAAGCAGCCTACTCACGCCTTATAAAATTCTCATCAGTCTTTCCATTGTGTGCCAGCCAGTCCGATGTAACTAGCTCTGACGTCATAAATGTTGTGCAATACTTTAAAAATCAAGTAAATAACTTGAAACGTTTCTAGCATGTCAGGAGTAATACTAAATCAATATGTGTTGAATGTCAATTCTGTAACTGTAACCATTTTCGAAATTTGGACGTTTTTCTGTAAAAATCATTGGCGCAACATAAAAGAGCTGGAAACTTAAAAATTTATATTTAGATTCCTTTTTCATAATAATTTAGTTGAAACAGTATTCTGGATCTTACAATTTAAAATTTTAGTTGAAAATCATAATTTTCTGGTTTTTGTCTTAGAAATTAACGAAGCAAGATAGATTAAGTGGGCGAATAAACAAGGCTAGGATGTTTAAATTTAAGTAGAAGGGAGACTCGCTATAAAAATAAAGATGTGAGAAGTTTCAATTGAATAACTATAAACTATAGGGATAGCGTATCTCCAAAGGGCAAGTTCGGAGCTCGTCTACTGCGTGTAGTGTAATTAAATTAGTTCTCTCGCCCAAAATAATTGACTTAGCCACGTCAGACTTTTATTATGATTACTTACCTGTGTGTTGATTGCACATTTAAATTGAGAGCTTCATCGGCCATCAGCAAAGGAAGCAATGATTCAATCAATAACTTGAAGTGGTGCATTACTAGCCCAGCGGCTAGTCGGGAGAGCCGATTTAATCAGGCGATCCCTTAGCCGTCCGCACCGCGGCTTTATATATATGAACGCTGCGTGAGGAAGTAAGGCCCCAGTTCTCTCCAGACGCTGATGTGCGCACCATCTGTGCCGGGAGTCGCGTCGCGTCGGTATCATTGCTATAAACAGCCTCGGATGCCGTATCAAGTTACTCGGGACACGCGTAACCATGAAATCATTTTCGAGTGAAGTGTTAATTCTGGGATGACTTTAATGATCTATCTTCAGTTTGCGTATGTCGCATTTTCACGTGCCGCCGCGGGACAAACGTTCTATCATTATTTAGCGTGGCGTTTGATGAACATTATCATCAAATTATGGCGAGCATTCACTTAAACATGTAATTTGAACAGTTATAGTTGCATCAGCGCATTAGACTCTGAACTGCTCTGGTAGTTGGATTGTGTGGATCCTTTTTGGTCTGTGACTTTCAGAATAGAGTGAACATTTTTAAAGAATCGTTTTTGATTATGAATCCCAGACAATCTCCTAATTCCTCAGAGCTATATGCTGTAGCTATAAGTGTATTTCTCAGATGAAGTGGGCACTAGGAATTCTAATTACAGGCTTCACGTTTTGCTAATCACTTTCTGGTTGCCAATATTGTAGTTAGATAGCTAGTGTTGAGAACGGCATAAGACAGCATAAATTATAGGAACATTTATATAACAATAATTCCACCCACCGCCCCACATATGGTTAATCGGCTGGGAAATGCATCATTTCTACATGACAAAGCATGCTAATTTTATAAACAACTATTCCACCCGCCGCCCCACAATTGGTGCTAATCGGCCAGGAGATAACTGAGTAAAGGTGAAAGTAATTTTTAATATTCGGATTCGGGAGTGAAATGCGACACGCAACTGAGTAATAGATCAGTGATAGTGTTACGTGTGTATATGGACGACGCAATTGGATTAACAACGCATCTGGATTGATGGAAGCCAGCCGGTGCGGCCGTGTGGTTCTAGGCGCATCAGTCTGGAACCACGTGACCGCTACGGTCGCAGGTTCGAATCCTGCCTCAGGCATGGATGTGTGTGATGTCCTTAGGTTAGTTAGGTTTAAGTAGTTCTAAGTTCTAGTGGACTGATGACCACAGATGTTGAGTCCCATAGTGCTCAGAGCCATTTGAACCATTTGGATTGGCGGAGCTGGCACTTAGTCTAGCGGCGCTGCCGGCATCGCGAGAAGCCAGTTTCGCCTCACTGCAGTCGTCCGTCGGAGCAACTGGAGCCGCGCCTGCAGTTGCAGGCACGCAAACACAGAGCAGCCGTCGAAGTGCCGTCTGCAGTTAAACGAGCCGCGTCGCATCAGTAATCCTGGTACGCCGCGCCAGCAACGCCGTACGTCGTGCAGAAGGAACTAAGTTAAGTGAAAAGCTGTTTTTACTAACCTGCACTAAAAAGATTGTCGGCGATGAAACCGCCAGAAGAAACTGGGGTTAAACTTAAATCAGAACCCATGTCTGTTGAGGGAACTATAAATCCAGAAAACGATTCAAGTGTAAATATGCATGAAAATAGTAATGTTAAAGTGAAATATGAAGTATTTTCTCCTGACAGTAGTGTGAGAAGGGGCAATGATTCAATAATATAGACCCCTGTAGTAAAGCAGAAATCAGAAATTGTTAATTTATTGGATGATAGTTTATCTGATGAGTTAAAAACGAAACAGTCATCAGAGGTGGTAGAGTTTAAAAAGGATAAGTTAGACATGACTGATCTATCAGATGTTTCATTTAGTTTTGATGATTCTGATATTGAAGCTAGTTTTTCGTCACCTGAGTGTGGTAAAAAGCCAGCTAGTGAGCAACCCAAAGATACTGGGGCTATTGATTTAAATGTTATATTACAAGCAATAGCTACCAGTAATGCTGAATTAAAGTCTGAAATAACTGAGGTCAAAAGCAGTAATGCAAAAATGTCAGCCAGTAATGCTAGAATGAATGCTGAATTAAAATCTGATATATTTGAGGTAAATAACAGAATTGTGGCCAGCCAAACTAATTTTAATAAACGGTTTGAGGCAATGGACAATAAATTAGAATCCAGTAAAGCTGAATTAGAAACTTCCTTCAAGACTGGTTGCAATAAGTCGAAAGAGGATCTGGACAGTTCGAATTATAAAATTGATTACAACCATGAGGATATTAAGAAAAAGGTTGCTCAACAATTTTCTGAAATGTATAAAACAGTAAAATCCGAAGTTCCTGAGGTTCGCAGAGACTTCCAAATGTAAGATACGAAGCTGGAGCACAAGTTAACAGAAAAGATCGAGGCGGAATCTGAACTGTCCTCAGATAGGTTTAAAGATGTTAATATAAAAGTAAACACATGTTAAGCAGAAGTAAATGCAATCAAAACTGATACTACTCATATTGTGCAAAGAGTAGATAATGTTGAAATGAGAGTAGAAAATATTAGTACTAACATTGCTAACATTGAGAGTAAAGTACATTCAGTAACTTCTGGTAATGGTAGTATGCAACATGTTGTAGCTGCAAACGCCACTCTTATCGGGTGTCGGCAGTTCTTGCGGTTCGATCCAGATAAAAATATCCACCCACTAGATTTCTGGAACGATTTTGAAGATGTGATTCCACCAGATTGGTCTGAACGAGAGAGAATCTCATTTATCAGAAGCCATTTAGCAGGTGACGCCATGCGTTGGTCATCTGAAGTTATGTTGAAGTGTAAAACATTAGAGGAATTTAAAACAGCTTTCATTGATGAGTATTGGTCTAGTAATAAGCAAAATGAGGTGTTGAGAGAATTTTGGAGTGGAAAACGCTTCAATGCAGGCAAGGAATCTATTAAAGACTTTGCTAGGTCATGGATCTCACGTTTGTCACATTTGGCCGAAAAGCTAAAACCTGAAATGATAATACTAGGTCTTGCAGCCAAATTGCCATGGTATTGGCAAACTAGAAATATATCTGCCCCTATAGGCAATCTGGATCGTTTCATTGAATATTTGGAACGTGTAGAGCGTGTGGCTGCCAATGAGGAGCAAGCATGTAATAACAGAAATGCTAATAACACTAGTAGTAATTTTAAGAACGAGCAGAATGGCAATGTAAACATCAGAACAGTAGGTGTTCGTCATCCTAAGAGAGGTAGGAATTGGAGAAATAATTATCAGAACCAACAATGGCACTCAAATAATAGTAATTTTGTTCCAAACAATATTATACAGGTAAACAACAGTGCAGAAAGCAATGCTGTGCCTGTTAACTGTAATGGAAATAAAGGAAACAGTAGTAGGCCGAGGCAGGAAACCTAGTTCCCGTCTATGAGGACACTGGCGCTCACCAGGCGGTTACTTTTCCTAAGCCAGTAATTACAGTAATTGGTAAGATAGATCAGAATACTTAGACTGAACATGTGGATGAGGGGTCGGTAGCATGTAAGGATACAGCATAAATATTAGATCACTCACAGTATTTGATAGATACCGTGTTAGAGACGCTTTCTAAGTGGGAAGAGAAAGAGAAGGCGCAGCAGTGTAACGGTAGGGAAGAGCTACAAAATACTGAATTATCAGGTGAAGAAGCAGAAGAAATTCATGCTTATATTTACGATGAGTATGATGTGCTCTTATCTAAAGTGCCTGTGCAGGATGTTGATACTGTACTAATAGATTTAAGACAGGAGGTGAGAATGTAGAGGATAGCCTTTTGGGGGTCGATGAACCCAGTAGCTCTGAACAGTTGTCACTTGAGAAGGAACCCGACGATAATGGTGAAAGTGGTTTAGCTGTAACTAGTATTATGCCCGGTCTGGAGGCGCAGAATCGCTCAGACTACAATAATTTGGGTTATGTTCAGCAAACTAAATGTAATGAAGTCGTGCGGTGTTTCGATTTGAAATTAATAGATCGACTGGGAAAGGCAGCTGTAATGTAATTCAGGAAACCCCTACACGCTATGACCTAAATGTAATGAAGACAGATGTCGATCACTTTAGTTGGAGACAAATCCAAAAGGAACTATTAGATGAGTTTGAGGAACCAGCTGTACAAACTAGAATAAGCCACCTTATAATAATAGTGAATATGTTGGGTATCAATGTACGTTGTCTCTTAGACAGTGGAAGTGAGGTGAGTGCGATATCTCAGTCCTTTGATGCATTACCTGGTAAAGACAAGCTTACAGTAATGAGCGTATCAGTACTAAGAATAATTGGTGCTACTGGCAAGGTGTCAAAAACGGTAAAGCAAGAAGCTTTACTGTCCTTTAACATTAATGGTAATTTAATTGATCATCCATGCTTAATTGTAAACAATCTCAGTATTGAGGTTTCAATTGGCATAGATTTCTTGTCAAAATATCAGAGTGTTGTTGACTTTGGAAGAAGCCAGTTAAAATTGGTCTTGCCGATAACCGGAATAATTACGGTACCTTTTAGTGATAAACATGTAGTAACTAATGATGAAACTTGGGAGCTGCCTATACGAGTTCTGAAAAATATGAGATATTATGACGAAGGTGTTAACCTTAGTAAAAGTAAGCTAAACACAGAAGAAGAAGAAGCAATTATTTTGGACAGGATAGAAGCTAAATTGCAGGAAATCGATAAAATTTCAGCTAATCAGAAGGAACCACATGCCAATGCATAAAGGCTAGAGTACCCTAAGAGTAAAAAGCTATTAGGTCTCAAGAACGTGATAGACCTAAAGAAGTTCATAGGTAGTGAATGAATTCTGTAAGGAGGAGGTTGTTCTGTAACCTCTACACAGTGTGGCAGCTGTGCAGTCCCAGCTGTGTGAGATCTTCTTTCCCATTTCAGGTCTCACTCATTCTTCATCTTTCCTATTTACAAAAAAAAAAAAAAAAAAAAAAAAAAATTCGACCCCTTCTTTCCAATATGAAAATTTTCTGAAACCAATGAATTCTGTAGGGAGGAGGTTGTTCTGTAACCTCTACACAGTGTGGCAGCTGTGCAGTCCTAGCTGTGTGAGATCTTCTTTCCATTTCAGGTCTCACTCATTCTTCATCTTTCCTATCCACCGAAGTTTCGACTCCTTCTTTGCAATACAAAAATTTTCCGTCATGACTATCAAGCCACGAGTTCTGTAACCATTCTATCCACCGATTAGTGAAGAAAAATACCTAATGTGACAAACCTAACAGGGACATAAAGAACAGAGAAGTATGATGTAATTAAGATAATAAGGTATTTGAGTAACAAGAACCTTGGTAATATTATAAGTACAAAGTTGTTGTTTTATTGGAAATGGTCCCACAATAATATTTTAAAAAGATGTACAAATTCGTGTACAAGCAGGATCTGAAGTGGCAATGAAACCTATTGTATGCTGTAGAGCTAGCTACTTAATAATAAAAGAGATTGCTTAGTGTAATGAAAAATATGCAGATAAGTTGTAAGAATGAACTCACCTTGTGTAGCAAGGAATGGCAGTGTAATAGAATTGAACAGTGTTTGTGGTTGAGACGTGAAGGACACGTCCCTGAAGTATTTATAAGGTTGCAGCTGGCCATTATTTTGGTGTAGTGTGTGACAGGACAACCTACAGGTGTTTAGGTTATGAGTTGGAGGCGTAAATGCGACCATAGGTACCCTTACGTTAGATGAGACAGAGCAGCTCTTGGTGTCCTATAGGTTTAAGGAATTTAGCATTACGCTCGTCCATAATTACTTGATGCATTTTAGTGGTAGGTAGAGAGAGACTACCTGTGGTTTCAGCATCCGATCGAGTGGAAATGGATTACCACGTGAGCAAACTGATCAGCTGCAATACACTATAGATATGAATTAAATGTGCTATCCTATGCTTTAAATATTAATGGAGTGAGTATTAAATAAGTACATACGCTAGCAACATAATTGAGTAAGATAATGGCAGACGTTAAACATTATTTATAGCTCAGCATAAATACACTTCGATGAAGTAAGTACATAATTGCAGATGTGGCACTGACACAGCAGCCGAGGACCAATAAGTGGATTTAGTAGTCAACTAAACGTAGTGTGTTTTGAACACTCAGAACTGTACTATTACCACAAAATACTCACATGTACAAAGAAGCTGAGAAGACAACTACTAATCAAATATAATCATACCATCTCTAAGAATAAGGTAATCGAAGATGAGTCAGCTAAGTAAATAAAATACAAATGTATTAGGAATGTACCGAGCATTGGTTCAGTGTTCCGGCCCAGAAATAATAAATTCAAATTAAATAGGATTTATGATTGTATGCCTTGAGCATAAATTTTCTCTAGTACGTGACTAACGGCGTTTTGACCCATTTGTTTACCGATTTTATGACAGTTAAGTAACGGCGAGAGTAAAATTGAAAAATGTTCTGTTAACTTTGTTCCAGTAACATATTAAAAGAAAAAAAAATGTATATATCCCAATTTCATTGTGACCCACCCTTAGATATTAAGTGAACAGAGTCTGAGGTACTCTTTTCGTTTGTTCCACAGGACAAACCAGATGACAGCAGCCTGGTAGCTGCGTGAAAGCGTGGTGTGACTTGGACACAACTAACAGTGACCCCTCTCCTTTCCCCATGTAATTTAGAGTGAACGTAAAAGACGCACACCATAGCAACTTCCCCTCCTCTACCCTTGTGAATGGAAGTGTAGAACTCCAGCCAAAGCGGCTACAACCACGTGTGTAAAAATGAAATTGTCATGATTTGTGAAATTTTCTTTCAGGTTTAGAAAAGGCTGCTAAGATATAATTATCTGTTTATGTATCATGAATAACTGTGTTATTTTCTTTGAATTTGTGTATGTAAAAATGTATTTAATGGATTTAAGATTTTCATAGTTAAATATTTTTATGTGTTTGTCTGTCTAAGGCAATATGTATGCAAAAGTGTTTCATTGATTTTGCTTAAATTTTGAGTGATAATGTTGCTTAAGAGGCAGTGAACATGCCAGCAATTTAAATAACTGAAGTAGGTAGTCAGTTTTGTTTTAATATTACTATATCTTTACATTTCAATTTTAAATTTTCATAGGGAGTTAAGCTGTACTCTTTCTTCCCTTTTTATAATTAATTTTATTTCTTGTTCATTAACATTAAAAAAATTAAGTAGAGGGTGATGTAGGGAAGCAGCCTACTCACGCTGTAGTAAATTCACATCAGTCTTTCCATTGTGTGCCAGCCAGTCCGATGTAACTAGCTCTGACGTCATAAATGTTGCGCAATACTTTAAAAATCAAGTAAATAACTTGAAACGTTTCTAGCATGTCAGGAGTAATACTAAATCAATATGTGTTGAATGTCAGTTCAATAACTTTAACATTTTCAAAATTTGGACTTTTTTCTGTAAAAATCATTGGCGCAACAGAAATGAGCTAGAAACTTAAATATGTAAATTTAGATTCCTTTTTCATAATAATTTAGTAGAAACAGTGTTCTGGATCTCACAAATTAAAATTTTAGTTGAAATTCATATTTTTCTGGTTTTTGTCTTAGAAATTAACGAAGCAAGATAGATTAAGTAGGCGAATAAACAAGGCTAGGATGTTTAAGTAGAAGGGAGACTCGCTATAAAAATAAAGATATGAGAAGTTTCAATTGAATAACTATAAAACTATAGCGATAGCGTATCTCCAAAGGGCAAGTTCAGAGCTCGTCTACTGCGTGTAGAGTAATTAAATTAGTTCTCTCGCCCAAAATAATTGACTTAGCCACGTCAGACTTTTATTATGATTACTTACCTGTGTGCTGATTGCACATTTAAATTAAGAGCTTCATCGGCCATCAGCAAAGGAAGCAATGATTCATTCAATAACTTAAAGTGGTGCATTACTAGCCCAGCGGCTAGTCGGGAGAGCCGATTTAATCAGGCGTTCCCTTAGCCGTCCGCACCGCGGCTTTATATATAAGAACGCTGCGCGAGGAAGTAAGGCCCCAGTTCTCTCCAGACGCTGAATAGCACACCATCTGTGCCGGGAGTGCGTCGCGTCGGTATCATTGTTATAAACAGCCTCGGATGCCGTATCAAGTTACTCAGGATATGCGTAACCATGAAATCGTTTTCGAGTGAAGTGTTAATTCTGGGATGACTTTAATGATCTATCATCAGTTTGCGTATGTCGTATTTTCACGTGCCGCCGCGGTACAAACATTCTACCATTATTTAGCGTGGCGTTTGATGAACATTATCATCAAATTATGGCGAGCATTCACTTAAACATTTAGTTTGAACAGTTATAGTTGCATCAGCGCATTAGACTCTGAACTGCTCTGGTAGTTGGATTGTGCGGATCCTTTTTGGTCTGTGACTTTCAGAATAGAGTGAACATTTTTAAAGAATCGTTTTTGATTATGAATCCCAGACAATCTCCTAATTCCTCAGAGCTATAAGCTGTAGCTATAAGTGTATTTCTCGGATGAAGTGGGCACTAGGAATTCTAATTACAGGCTTCACGTTTTGCTAATCACTTTCTGGTTGCCAATATTGTAGTTAGAGAGCCAGTGTTGAGAACGGAAAAAGACAGCATAAATAATAGGAACATTTATATAAGAATAATTCCACCTGCCGCCCCACATATGGTTAATCGGCCGGGAAATGCATCTTTTCTACATTACATTAAATAAACAACATTAATTCCACCCGCCGCCCCACAAGCTGTGCGACTGGATTCGTGATTTCCTTTCAGAAAGGTCACAGTTTGTAGTAATAGACGGAAAGTCATCGAGTAAAACAGAAGTAATATCCGGCGTTTCCCAAGGAATCTATATTAACGACATAGGCCACAAACTAGTAGCCCTATTAGATTGTTTGCAGTTGATGCTGTCATTTTCCGTCTTGTAAAGTCATCAGATGATCAAAACGACTTGCAAAATGATTTAGATAATATATCTGTATCGTGCGAAAAGTGGCAATTGACCCAGAATAAAGAAAAGTGTGAGGTTATTCGCATGGGTACCAAAAGGAAATCAGCTAAATTTCGATTACGCGATAAGTTACACAAATCTGAAGGCTGTAAATTCAGCTAAATACTTAGCGATCACAATTACAAATCAACCTAAATTTTAACGATCACACAGATAATATTGTGGGTAGAACACTTAGAAGGTGGAATAAGTCTGCCAAATAGACTGCTCACACTACGCTTGTCCAGCCTATTCTGGAGCATTGCGGTGCGGTGTGGGATCCGCATCAGGTGGGACTGACGGATGACATCGAAAAAGTACAAAGAAGGGCAGCTCGTTTTGTATTATCGCGAAATACGGGAGATAGTGTCACAAACATGATACATGAATTGGAGTGGCCATCATTAAAACAAAGGCGTTTTTCGTTGCGACGGGATCTTCTCATGAAATTTCAATCACCAGTTTCCTCCTCCGATTGCGAAAACATTCTCTTGGCACCCACCTACATAAGGTGAAATGATCATCACGATAAAATAAGAGAAATTAGGGCCCCCACAGAAAAATTTAAGTGCTCGTTTTTTCCGTGGGCCGTTCGAGAGTGAAACGGTAGAGAGACAGCTTGAAGATGGTTCATTGAACACTCTGCCAGGCACTTCATTGTAAATAGCACAGTTATCAAGTAGATGTAGATGTAGAAGAAACAAGCGTCTGCTGCGCAGGCTAATATGCAATAACGTCCGCTGAATTACCATTGAAGAGACAGTGCTAGTAGCCTCTTGGTTCGTCACGAAAGTCGGTTACTTAACAGTTGCACGTCTGTTCTTCCGTACACGCCTCTGCAATTGTTGTTCACCCCCCGTCATGTATGGGACATGGTGCGCCACAGTTGTCTCGAAGCCGATTTCGTCATCCCTGGTTTACTGTAAGGCAACGGCCTTGCTGCAGTGGATACACCGGTTCCCGTCAAATCACCGATGTTAAGCGCTGCCGGGCATGGCCGGCACTTGGATGGATGACCATCCGGGCTGCCATGCACTGTTGCCATTTGTTTGGGTGCACTCAGCCTCGTGATGCCAATTGAGGAGCTACTCGACCGAAAAGTAGCGGCTCCGGTCAAAAAAAAAAATCATATCGTAACGACCGGGTGAGCGGTGTGCTGACGACACGCCCCTCCTATCCACATCCTCAGCTGAGGATGACACGGCGATCGGATGGTCCCGATGGGCCACTTGTGGCCTGACGCAGGAGTGCTGCTGCTGCTGTGCTGCTGGTATATTTTAACCACGGTGGCAAGCGAACAGTTCACAAACTTAACCGTTTCGGAAATGTTTCCACCTTTGGACCGCAAAGTCAAGTGTCATGCCCTTTTCTACGTCAGATAAGTCGGTTCGTTTCCACATAATGTCACCATTGTTTTCCGCGTCCTTCCCAACAGGCTTTACGTACCTTCACAGCTAATGCTGGCACCTGCCATCTGTGAATGGTTATTGCGCGTACTCATTAAACATAGCCGGTGCTTACATTAATGTGACTGTACCGTGTAATTTGCCTGTAAAAACAGAGGAATCACGAGTTCAGAGTTTATCTTTCATCGACGATTTATAACTAGATGTAAGGCAGGAGAGTGTACCACATTAATATGTACAAAGCGGAGTCACAGAACCGGTACAAGTTATTTTACAAATGGTGGAGCATAAATCACAATCAATACACGTAAATCACTCAATAACACATTAGTTGTATTATGAATTGTAGCGATGTTCATAGCACCATACTCCGAAATTACTGAAATGATAATTAACAGTAAAGTGTAAATATATCTTCACACTGAGCTCGGGTGTAGACCATTAACTATTACTGAGAACATTAAATTGTAGGTCATAGTACCAGCGCAAACTGACGTTGTGTCGAAGTAGTACATCAGAGGTTAAACGGGAGGGAATTACTAATGTATATGCATGTTTTGTACCCACAAATTACCCTTAACCACAGCCATCGTAAGCAGTCACACTATACTTTCGAGGAAGAGCTACGTTCAGTGCAGTTGTAAAGACTACTTTTTTAAACTTGCGCTTGATTCTACTGTTTTATTATGTTTGTAGGTGCACTTGGGAATGTGCACTTGGTAGAATGCTGCTATTAGTAATGAATAACGAACTCTCTGAAGACAACAGCCTGGTGGAGACGATGTTGCTCATTGAATTTTTCAAAGCTGTGATACCCACCAAGAAGTTAGTTACTATTGTAATGCTCTGTGTAAACATGTCATTTGTTACGTAAAAATCTTGTAACGGGTCACTATTTAAAATATATGTTCTGGAACCGATATATTTTCTGCAAAATAAACTAATTTCGTATACTGAAATTTGCACATTTAGCATTTACTTATTTTTGCCATAAGAAACATGATTTATAAACGATGACACGTAACGGGTAACTATTTAAAATATATGTTCTGGAACTGATATATTTTCTGCAAAGTAAAGCTAATTTCGTATACTGAAATTTGCACATTTAGCATTAATTTATTTTTGCCATAAGAAACATCATTTATAAACGTTGACATGTATTTGTCTTAAGGTGGAAATTCATCGTTACGTAACAAGTTTGGAAATCAGTACACAGGTCTAATGAAATGCTACAGATTATGATGTTGCCTAATTAGCAACAAACTGTATAGTGCCAGATATACATAGCAATAGCGAAACATGATTTTCAGCACGTTTCTTAGATAAGGAAAGACAGATATCAATTGAAGACGTCTTCAACATATAAGTAAGAACGAGACCAGAACATAAAGAAATATATTGCAGCACGAATAAGGTGGTTTAAAGTTATAAAGAGAAACAAAAGATATCCTTAGCATTATCCAACAATTGCTATATTGTCAAGTCTGGCTTTCACCTTCTTAAACTGCGTTAAATGACACGACATCAGATTAAAATGGGTACGAAAAATTATTACGATTGAACATCTTTTGGTACTGAGATCGTTGCATTAGGGACAGGAAAGTAAGATTGATCTTGTCCTTTGCAAAGAAAGAATCAAGGCATTCGTTAAAAGGATTTCTTGAAAAAGGTCATGTTCTTCGCATGTGAAGTAAAACTGTTTTTCGGTATTAGCGATGATCTAATTTCACCTCTTTTTGCCCTAAAATACTTTACACAAAAACTGTATTATATGCTTACACCATGTCATCATCCACGCAGACACGTGGGAACAACACCATGTAATGGTTTTTCCTTCCTGCGGATCTGCAGAAAGCAGAACTTATAGAACTCCACATCATTCTTATTAGGGTGAGAGTTAATTTTTCAAAGAAGTTTCCGCCATTTGACCGTAAATAAGGTCTACTACTCATTTACTTCAAACGATAATGATTTTGGCTTTATAGTGGTCCTCAAGTGCAAGATTAAATGTTAAAATATATCTGAACTGTCTAAGTGACATGTCGTCGTCGAAAAAAAGTATTTCCGGTTTTACAAATTGATTGTTGTATTACATTTTCTGAATACATATCGAAGATACACAATATAGCTAACATTGTACACAGCGAACAATCATTAAGATTTTTTGTGTGTTAAAAGTATGAATTGTGCCAAATATCGGCCATATTATGTATCTTCAAGATGTACACATATCCTGCAACATGTCAACTAGTTTATAAGACCAGATATATGTTTTTTCGATGATGTAATGTCCCTTAGACGGTCAGATATATTGTAACATTTCAAAATTTACTTTAGAAGGGCTATAAGGTCGAAATTATGATTGTTTGAAATCAATGAATAGTAATTTACACTCAAATGGCGGAAATTTCTTTGAGAAATTAACTCGCCCCCTAATAAGAATGATGTGGAATTCCGTATGTAGAATGCCAAAAAGATATAAAAAGACTACTGATGTAACGATTATTGAAAATCAGTTAAAACCGAATTCTGAATGGCTGGACCACGATATGAATATCAGTCCTCTTTGTTAACAATTGCATCATCTCGATTGTCAAAACAGGAACAACAGCAGCCAGAGTTACAGAATTCTCAAACAAAAGTTTTATCTTCTCCCCTGATCGATTTGAGGGGAATTCACTTTCAGTACAAATTTAAGAGTCAGGACTGTGAAGGAGTCTGTTTGGAGTGTAGTCTTGTACAGATGTGAAACATGGATGATAAGCATTTCAGACAAGATGAGAATAGAAGCTTTTGAAATGTGATGCTACAGAAGATTGCTGAATAGTAAAGTGGCAGATCGAATTGTCGAGATAAGAAGATTAGTGCATAACTTGACTGAAAGAAGGGACACATTCTGTGGCATCAAAAATTCATCAGAGTCGTAACGTAGGGAAATGTTCGGGTAAAAATTCTAGACGGAAACTAGGGATGAATACAGTAGGCAGATTCAAATGGATGAGCGTTGCCCTAGTTAGGCACAGGTAAAGAGGCTTGAAGAGGACAGACCAACATGGAGTTGTATCAAACCAGTCTTCGGACTGAAGACCACAACAACACAGATTATATACATAATTGAGAAATTTTTCTGATATCTGCTATCTCTTCCACCAGTACTTTTGACTTAGTCTGTGCATTTCTGTTAAAGATAAACACTACACCGTAGAGTAATTCAAAGATTATGTGCCTAGAACTCCTTCAGAGTTTCATGAACTAGTCTGAACTTTGTGAAGTTGTACGGTGCAGAATTTTCATAAATATTCTTCATCTACTTTTTGTCCTGAAATAAACTGAAACTGATTTAGATACATGATACTGTTGGCAGTTTAATGAAGCATTTCTAAAAAAAAGAAACGATTAAGAGTTTGGTAATAAACTATTGCAGAAACGTTAACACATCCTAAGCGAGTTCATTCAAAATAGAAATCTGAATGTTTTCAGAAGTGCAAATATTCACTGTGTGAGACTTTAATATGAAACAGTTTTTAATAAAAAATTTAGATACGGCATTAATTTTGTTTTGAAAATGGTTACTTTACAGCTTCTTTTATTCCTCTTAATGTGAATTGTGTATAAAGCATTATTCTCAATTAAGAAACAATTTTCAACCTTTAAGGAAATTAAGAAGTTAATGTGTACTTCTTCCCGGTGTGAAAGTCATCAAAAGTGTGACACGGAAAAAGACTGCTTATAGTTGTTTTTAGCCAGCGATATTCTGACTAAGAAAAAATATTTGTTCCGTACCAAATTTAATTTTTCAATATTAACATTTTGTGACGTTTTGGCGAATGAAGCATTGTAACTGTGAAAATCCACTTCGCGATCCCCGCCTCTCTCTCTTCCCTTCCGCCGCGGCCCCCCTTAAACTTGTTTTTCGCTCTGTTTCAATATATAATTGTGCACCTATTTTTCGTGTTTTGGGCTAACTTAGACCCAATTTACACGGTCTATCCTTGTTACAGGCATAGTTCGTGAGCCGTGTTGGGCTCATGTATTCGTTGGCTTAAACCTTGGTTCCTATTCCGTGTTTGGTTTCCAGCGGTTATTGCGATTATCCTGTTGTTCGCTCTCTCCGTGAGATGCAGCAGCGAAAAAAAAAAAAAAAAAAAGGTTCTGAGCACTATGGGACTCAACATCTTAGATCATAAGTCCCCTAGAACTTAGAACTACTTAAACCTAACTAACGTAAGGACATCACACACATCCATGCCCGAGGCAGGATTCGAACCTGCGACCGTAGCAGTCCCGAGGTTCCAGACTGAAGCGCCAGAACCGCACGGCCACCGCGGCCGGCTGCAGCAGCGGTGTGTATCGATATTCACACCTTGTACTATCTTTGGTCTGGTGCTTATAGTTTCCGGCTGTGCTGTGTGCAACTAGTCTGTCGGTTGGCGTGGAGCAGCGAGGAAATCTCCATAGGGTGTAGTTTGTCTGGGCCCGCTAGCGGTCTCTACGCAGTGTCGAAGTGTTTGGGGCTGTTCCCATTGCTACGAGGTCAGTGGCTCACCGACCCTGGACACGAAAGTTGACTTTGGATTTAATTTACCAGCAAGTCAAGACTGTTCCCATTGTGCCATTTGGTTCTCGTTGTTGGCAGTTAGGACATTCCCACGAGCAACAACGTGTGTGTTCGACTTGGCGAAGGTTTAGCCACCGTCCGGTGGAGTCTAACTGTATTTGGTTACATACAATTGTAGTGCACCGGCGGAATTTTCTGCCTTGTGGCCGTTAACGTTCCGGTTACCTGCCCTGGCCGTTGACGTAAATTTAGGCAGTGTCCTTTCTTCACCGTGCGGTCGCTGTCCAGCACGGTGTGTAGTTCGACAGCTTAATGTACGCTTGGTTGTGGGCGACCATGCCTTTTGCGTTTTGCATTGAACTCCCAGTTGTGTGCTGGTCGAATGGAGCGCAAGTTACCTTGTCGGTGGGTCCGTAGGTTGGGTTGTCGTCGGATCGAGAATGGTTGGGCCGACTGCCTGTCTCACCTAAGTGAACGTTAGTATTTCAAGTGCTGGACGACCCCCGAAACTTCTGAGCGCCGTTAGTTGCACTGATTTTTCTTACTTTTCTGTTGTGTGTATTTGTATGACTCATAGCCGATGGTTTTTAATTAAAGTTGAATTATTTTTAGTGGTGTTTTAAGTCATGGGCCTTCAGCCTCTTTGAAATCAAAGTTCCTTGGTTTTCAAGTGTTAGATTGTTTGGGCCTTCAAGCTGATTAAAATATTTTTTAAAGATAAAGCCTTGGACCTTCTGTCTACTAAAAATTATTTTAGTTGTTTTAAGTCATAGGCCTTCAGCCGTTTTAAAGTTAAAATTCCTTGCTTGTCAAGTGATAGATTGTTTTTGTGCCTTCAGCCTAATTTACGATGAGGCTTTGTTGTTTAAATTTATTTTACTTTGAGTTTTAAGTCTTTTTTGGGGCTTTCAGCCTAATTGAAGAAAAAGCGTTCTACCTTATGTTTTTTATTTAATTTTAACTTGAGTCTTAAATCATCGGCCTTCAGCTGTCTTTAAATTAAGGTTGTTGCTTTTGAAGTGGTAGATTTTTGGGCCTTTAGCCAAATTATGGAACTTACTTATTAACGTGATGCCTTCTGCCTTCTAAATAATCTTTTTGGCGTCTGAATTTTGAGTTATTGGCATTTAGCTGTTTTGTTTTAAATTAAAGTGGTTGTGCCATTAAGGCATAAGATAGTGTGGCGTATTCAGTCGATAATTAAGTTCAAGAATTTGTACTGTAATGTTTGGTCAAATAAATACGGTTATATGAGCTCAAGTGTAACTGACAGCCGCTCATTTTGGCCCCCTTCCACAATTACAATCCGGCCTTTGTGGCCGAGCGGTTCTAGGCACTTCAGTCCGGAACCGCGGTGCTGCTACGGTCGGAGGTTCGAATCCTGCCTCAGGCATGGATGTGTGTGATGTCCTTAGGTTAGTTATGTTTAAGTAGTTCTAAGTGTAGGGGACTGATGACATCAGATGTTAAGTCCCATAGTGCTTGGAGCCATTTGAACCACAATTCCAACTTCCTGTCCGGTCCTGTTTGTTTTAAATTAAAGTGGTTGTGCCCTTAAGGCATAAGATAGTGTGGCGTATTCAGTCGATAATTAAGTTCAAGAATTTGTACTGTAATGTTTGGTCAAATAAATATGGTTATATGTGCTCGACTATAACTGACAGCCGCTCATTTTGGCCCCCTTCCTCAATTCAAACTTCCTGTCCGGTCCTGCGCGTTTAGCAGGGCGTATCAGTTCGCCTCGCACTTGATCTTATCCGTTCTTTCATTTCATGATTTTATGAGTTTGTTTCTTCTTGTTTTCTTCTGCACGCTTTGTATAGATGTATTTCAGCATGAACAATAATTCCAAAAGAAGTTAATTTGGCCATATCTGCCACTCATTTCTAGTCGCAAACGACAACTGAAAATTCAGAAGGACTTTCGCACTCTGTTTGTTGCAGCTGTACGTATACTAGGGGCGACGTCGGGACTAGCAGGACCCGGGGGCCGCTGTTCCAGACCAGAGTGTACAGGCGGCGGCGCGCACAGCGCAGCCCGGGCTGACTGACGTGCTTACCCATGCATAGATATTCAATAAACCCCAGGCGCGATCCATCTTGCGCGGCGCTGTGAAATGTCTGTTCAGCCGAGGCGTGGATTAAGCCGTAGCGAACGGTGAGGGGAGGGGCTGCAGACGGGGGAGGAGGGGGTGGTGCTCCTGTAAACAGTAGTGAGCGGGAGAGAGGAGGGGAACTGGAGACACCGTGTTGTTCGTGCATTATTCCGCTCTTTTCAATGAAATGGCGTGCGATCTGCAAGAGCAAACAATTTGAAATGATTTGTAAAGCAACACTTATAAGGGTGTAATAAAGATTATTCTTTCACGGAAGTAGTCAGTACCCACGATCATTTAGTGTTAACGAAAAAGAGTAGTATTTGCAGCTGCAAAAAGTGTTTCTTCGCTGTAAGTAATATTACCGGTATGTGTGTATTTTATCATAATGAAAACACTGTATGATATTTGGGTGTGATACATTTCTGTGGTGCAAAATGGCTCGAGATAACAGATGAGTTTCACTTTGACGTCTTTGCAATATTAAGTCTAGTCGGTCTTTATGCCGCTTTATGTACACAGTACAGGGTGATTCAAAAAGAATACCACAACTTTAGGAATTTAAAACTCTGCAACGACAAAAGGCACAGCTAAGCACTATCTGTCGGCGAATTAAGGGAGCTATAAAGTTTCATTTAGTTGTACATTTGTTCGCTTGAGGCGCTGTTGACTAGGCGTCAGCGTCAGTTGATGCTAAGATGGCGACCGCTCAACAGAAAGCTTTTTGTGTTATTGAGTACGGCAGAAGTGAATCGACGACAGTTGTTCAGCGGGCATTTCGAACGAAGTATGGTGTTAAACCTCCTGATAGGTGGTGTATTAAATGTTGGTATAAACAGTTTACAGAGAATGTGTGTTTGTGCAAAGGGAAAAGTTCTGGACGGCCGAGAACGAGTGATGAAAATGTAGCACGCATCCAGCAAGCATTTGTTCGCAGCCCAGGAAAATCGACTCGCAGAGCTAGCAGAGAGCTGCAAATTCCACAATCAACTGTATGGAGAGTCCTACGAAAAAGGTTAGTTATGAAACCTGAACGTCAACTACCCGAGGCGATGGATCGGCCGCCAGGCAGCCCGTGACAGAGCACTTCATCACTGGCCTCCAGGAAGCCCTGATCTTACCCCCTGCGATTTTTTGTTATGGGGGTATGTTAAGGATATGGTGTTTCGGCCACCTCTCCCAGCCACCATTGATGATTTGAAACGAGAAATAACAGCAGCTATCCAAACTGTTACGCCTGATATGCTACAGAGAGTGTGGAACGAGTTGGAGTATCGGGTTGATATTGGTCGTGTGTCTGGAGGGGGCCATATTGAACATCTCTGAACTTGTTTTTGAGTGAAAAAAAACCTTTTTAAATACTCTTTGTAATGATGTATAACAGAAGGTTATATTATGTTTCTTTCATTAAATACACATTTTTAAAGTTGTGGTATTCTTTTTGAATCACCCTGTATATTGTGGGAAGTAAAAGTAACTTTAATTCTTCAAAATTTCCTGGTGCTCTTTTGACATCTTGAGGTATCCAGTATTGTGCCTGATATTAGCGACGTTCTTGCACAATAATACGGCAAAGTGACTCGTTATCTTCATCAGGTTCTACCTACGATTACTCGTTGAGTGGAACGGATCAGTCATTTATACCCAAGGATCTCCTCGTCCATGGTCGGTTCCAGGCGTTCCCTCTGCAGTCATCTCCGGCCCTGCGACGTTAAATCTTCGGTAGTGCTCCTGGTGCTCGGCTAAGAGTCTTTCCCCGTATCCACACCCTCCTTTCATTCTTTTGTGGTGTTTCACTGTTGCCACCGTTGCGTTTTCAGCAACTAGAGTGCAGGATGACAGGCACTACTACACTGGTACTCAGTGCCACAATTCATGAGGCTTTCCGTCACGTCTGTCTCGATAGATTTCTTATAACATTATTCCACCATCAAAGACCATGGTGAGAACCGTCGTTTCATCATAGTTCATGGAATGATTGAGTGCTAGACAGTGCTCGGCAATGGTTGATTTAGCTGCTTGTATTGACTCTGATGTCCACTGTCTTAGTTGTTTGGCTGCACGATGTGCGACACTAACAACATGCGGGATGTCCATAATTAAAATTCCAGTTTCAAAGCGCTGTAGATAGAGAAACACTGCTCAGAATGACGTCATATTTGAACAACATGTTATTGCAGAAGAGGGATACTTCATTTGAAAAAACGAAGGTTTAATCAATAGACGATACTGTAAGCGTTACAAGATGCACACCATCCTATGCGCAGCACACGGCTGTTCCTCAGTTTATGACCGAAACGCCATGGATAACTGTATCTCTGAAAGATGGCGCGCTGGTGGTGAAGCTCTTTTACAAGAACAGTGACTGTGCACCAGAAACCTTGCAGAAGTTCTAGACATTCAAGGGGTATGAAAAAAAAACCAAAAAAAACATTGGTCCGATGTCTGCTAAGTTTCTGGGGAAAATGATTACAGAATTCGAAAACACAGGTTCATGAGAAGTACAGTGTGGCAGAGGAAGGAAAGCATGAAAACTAGACATGCACTCTTCCCCCTCCTTACCTACCACCTAGCTTATTATGTGCACAACTGTAACGAATGGAATCGATGGTGGACCCTGCTAGTCGGTAAAATAAGGAGTACACACACACACAGTAATTTAATAAAAATCGTAATTTAACTAAAAAAAGAGAATTTTATCACAATAAAAGACAGGAAATGGGATTCTCCATCTATCTACGAAACGATATGTGGATTAAACATTACAATGGGATTTATTATAAATCAAAACACAAAGGTACTTGATTGTCAATACAAACAGTTGGCTAAATGATATGGTATACTGAACTATTATGAGAATAAGAGTTGGCTCGAGAACAAGGGGCTCCTACTCTCTGTGATAATGACTGGAGTTCTTAATGAATCAAGTATCACTCCCCCGACTATAACGCAGTATCGTGACTAGTAGTGGGATCTCATCGAGAAACAAACAAGGCGGACTTGTAGCAAAGCGAGAGCGCGTGCTGCTGTGAACTTCAGTATAAAAATGATAGGTCCTACAATGCCGAAGCCGTAAAATACATTACCAGTCGTGAAACCTGCAGCATGTCGTCGGTAGGCAGCATTCTGATGATGTAGGCGCCGACTCATGCTGTGCACCAGTTGTTTCAACACGCGGCCTCGATTACTGTCCGAGAATTTTAAGTTCTGCTAGCGTGGTCAAGGCAGAGAAACTGCTGGATGTACAGTATGTCCAGTAGGTGACACAGCAGAAACGCCTACACTCGCCTGTCGGTACACGTGCGAAAACACAGAGTAACAATCTGGGTCATAGCAGAATAAAACTGGAGTACGACCGAAGTCATGCTCCACAACGATTCCGTAAAAGCGCGACTTAGTCGCAAAACCGTCCGATTCGGACCAAAGTCCCATGCGCCCGCCCAACACAAGAACAAAGCCAACGTTCTTCAACTCCTCACGACCCTCTAAATAACTTGAACCAACATTCAGTGCTGATTCCAAAATTCCCCCACACTATCTTAGAACATTATTCACGCCAATAAGGACCGTTCCCTCCAACTTTGTGCAGGGCTGTATGACATCAACTGGGCCCAGTTTAAGTTGACCCATCATGCCTCAACTATTCAGTTGTGGGCGCTGAACTTGCCGTTTCACAGGCTACGAAAATGGCATGGCAAGGCCACCGGCCACTCGGTGCCAGACATTCACACCCAACAGTTTTATCAGAATATTGAAGACAATACAGTCAGTCAGCGCCAGCAGTCCTCGTTCCAGACACATCGGAACGGTAAACGCATAAACTATGGCGACACTCAGACTGCTCGCAGGTCGTTTCACCCTTCATACAAAAGGCGAAACTCCACCAATATCAGTCGCCCCTCCAGGCGCTCAAGCCCACTGATGTACGACCCTCTCCATATTCACAGAAGTGCAGATCCCCCCACGAAAACTCACTGTGTCGTGTCCTACAGTGCTCGCCTCACAACAAGCCACATAGGGAAGTTACAGAGAAAACTAAAAGCAAGACACATACAGTTCCCAAAATGCATATCAATCAAGTGAAAAGTAGTTGGTGCTCTCAGTACAAATATACTTATCAGAATAACCTTATTCGGTCTGTTCCCTCTGTGAAATGATATAAAACATTAATAAAGTTGATGAAAATGAGAGGTGACATGCAGAAAAAGGCATGGAAACTTTCAGTGTGGGTAGGATCATTTTTATGCAAGGCGTAACTCTTCCGCACACTGCATAGCCAGCGATGTGGCTGCTGCAGAGGCATTTCGAAAATGCTAGAATTGCCAGCCATCATTTCGCTACAACCTGGCCGCCCAGATCACTTCATATTAATCCGTGTGACTTGTGGCTTCAGGGTTATCTGGAAGATGTTGTGTTCGGTGCTTCAGTTACTAGTGTAACTGAAATGAGCGCACGCATTGCGCGACGTATTTTTAACTTGACCCAGGGATTCTCTGATCTGTTGTTGACATTCTGTTTCTCGATGTATACTTGTCGCAGGAAACCGTAGACAGCGTGTTGGACATGCCTTGGGGCAGCCTCAAGACAGAATCGATGTCATTTTGCTTGCTATGCGTATTTCAGCTCCAAAACAATTATAAAAGGAAGACATTTAGGTTTTTATACGGTTTTTGACCTCATGATAATTAAAAACCGATGTCATTCTGCTTTTTACGCTGTTTTTCTTCTCAGGAAAATAAAAAACCCTTCTTTCCCACCCGATGTGGTACGACCTTGTCGTGGTTGGTGAGTCTCCCTAATTAACACTGCCACAACTGTTGACTGCCGAACTTGTACGGTAATGCACATTGAACAGTACGGATGGCCTAATGTACAACTCAAACCATAGTCGTCATATTGTGATTCATCTGTCATGTGTAGCCGTCCGCATTTGTGTTAAGACGCTTACAGCGCCATCTGCTGTTACAATTTTTATTAAATTTTTAACGTTCTGTGAAGTTTTCCTCTGTGTCAATAATATGATGTTCAAATTTGACGTCATTTTCAGCAGTGGTTCCCTTTCTACAGCATTTCGAAAGCAGAACTTTAGTTATGGTCACCCTGTATGTTATTTCTTCCAGGTTTCCGTAGTCCCATAACATCTTTGCATTTTCCAATAGTCCTCTTATTTTGGTGGTTCAACAGAACACACATTTGATGTTATCTTCCTGACACTCCTGCTGATTTTGGTAGAAACAGATACTCCATATGGCAACCACGCTGCAGTAATTGCTTTTTCTTGCTCATCTTCTACATCGTGCGCCTAAGTGGCTTTTTGTGAGGGCCTGAATACATTTGGTGCGTATGCATTCTTGCAAAACACTGATCTGAGATGCTCTATTTCCAATGCCTACCCAGGTGTGTGCTCTGTACACTTATGACTTCAGAACTCCATTCTTCTGCCCTGGGTGTTGACAGTTGTTGCAGGTATAGATCAGTGTGCGAGGGTTTGCTATTCACGTTGCTCTCCTTTTGACAAGTACATCGACAAACGGTAACTCACCTTTTTCCAGTTCCATGACGAACTAAATATTTGTGTGACGTGAGTTAAAATTTTTCAGGACCTCGTTGAGCCCATTCCTACCATGAGGCCACATCACGAAGAGATCTCCCACATTCCTGAAGAAGCATATAAGTCAGTATCTAGCTGTCTCTAAGGTCTTCTCTTCAAACCTCTCCATGAACGTATGGACAACCACTGGAGACAGAGTGCTGCCCGTGGCTACACCTTATGTATACTCATAATATTGACCCCATAAACAAGGTAAGTTGTCTACATGGTTTAAGAGACCATAAGCTGATAGTCAGTAATGTCAATATCTTTGCCATATAATTTATATCTAATCTGAACTTAATTCTAAGATATCAATCATAGTAGACCATATTGTTGTTCCATGTATGTATAGTTTTCACAGCTACTTTGTCACACTTCCTAATATTTCAGGTTCGACTTCGTCAATGAGTTTCACACGCTCTTTACGTGTATTAACCAAACAGTGAACGGGCAAATGACGGATCCTACACCTAGAAACAGGTCTTGGACAAGGAAGAGTACTGCTCCACGCTGCGTCTGCTGTGACATGGCTTCCTTGTTACTGAATGCCGTCGACCCCTCCTCTCCTCAGGACTATTTCTCAACTGTGGGCTAGATTCAAACATTTCAGAATTTTGATCTTGCGGTGGTGTCTAAAGGCAAGCAGTTGCCTTACTGTGTAGCTAAGTTCCTTGCTTACGTTACGTATTCCAAATATATTTAGAATAATTCTACCTGTAACTTGAAAAACAGCAGAAGATTACGATTATTAATCATTACAGTTTCCTCCCACCACCAACTACCACCCATGATTCCATTGGCACTACCGTGTCACTTTCTTGCATGCTTTTCCCATTTCTAGTTAATCACTAGCCCTTCGTTTTCGTGCACCATTAAGTCCACTTTTTCGGATACTAATGTCTTCTCAGTCTCTGTTTCACTGATCAAAAACGGCTCTAAGTACTATGGGGCTTAACATCTGGGGTCGTCAGTCCCCTATACTTAGAACTACTTAAACCTAACGAACCTAAGGACATCACACACATCCATGCCAGAGGCAGGATTCGAACCTGCGATCGTAGCAGCAGCGTGGTTCCGGCTCTGTTTCACTGTGAGAGACTTAGAGCTAGGCACATTAAAAAATGTAGCCTTTCTCTGGCACTTGATGCATCTCAGTCCCCAATTTACCAAAAACATAACATATACTCCTTTTTTTTAGTTCATCATATTCCGGTGCTCCAAGCTGTTCAGTCTCTATTTCCTCAGTCTTTCTTTTTTTGAGTCATCGGTCTTCTGACTGCTTTAATGCTGTCCACAATCCGTTCTTCTCCTGTACCAACCATTACATCTCAGAGTTGCACTTGCGACCTACGTCCTTAATTATTTGCTGGATGTCTCCCAATTTATGTCTTCCTCCACAGTTTTTATCCTCAACAGCTGCCGCTATACTATGGAACTTATTCCCTAGTCTCTTAACAGATGTCCTGTCATTCTGTCACCTGTTTTTCCCAATGTTTTCCATAAAGCCCTTTCTTCACTGATTCTACAAAGAACCTCCTCATGCATTACATTATCAGTCCACCTAATTTTCCACACTCTTCTAAAGCACCACATCTCAAATGCTTCTCTTTTCTTCTGTTTCTGTTTCTGTTTTCCCACAGACCACGTCTTATTGCCATCCAATGATTTGCCCCAAATGTATTTCCGCCTCAAACTAAGATCTGCGTTTGATACTAGAAGCTTTCTGCAAGCCAGGGATGTAATTTTTCCAGGGCTAGTCTGCTTCTTATGTTCCCTTTCATCCATCCGTCATGTGATATTTTGCTGCCTGGGCGGCCAAATTCCTTAAATGCATCTACTTGGTGATCAACAGCCCTTATGTTAAGTTTCTCGCTATCCTCATTTCTGTTACTTCTCATTACGTCTTCCTTCGAATTACTCTCAGTCCACATTCTATGCTCATTAGACTTTTCATTCGATCAGTAGATCTTGTAATTCTTGTTCACTTTCACTGAGAACAGCAATGTTATCTGGAAATCTTACCATTGATACCCTATAACCCTCAATTTTAAGTGCACTCTTGAATCTTTCTTGTATTCCCATCTTTGTTTCTTCGACTCACAAACTAAACGGCGAGCGAAATACTGCATCCCTGTCTTACACACGTTCTAATTCGTGCACTTCGTTCTTCGTCTTATACTCTTATTGTTCCTTCTTGATACTTGTAGTTATTGTATATTACCAATCTTTCCCCATAGCTTATCCCATTTTTCTCAGGATTTCGAACATCTTGCGCCATTTTACATTGTCGAACGCTTTCTCCATGTCGACAAATGCTATGAATGTGTCTAGGTTGTTCTTAAGTCTTGATTCCATAATCAACCGCAACTTCAGAACTGCTCTCTCCTGCCTTTCTTTACCTTTCCTAAAGCCAAACTGATCGTCATCTAACAGATCCTCAATTTCTTCCCGTTCTTCTATACACTGTTCTTGTCAGCAACTTAGATACATAAGGCGTTAATCTGGTTGTGTGATAATTGTCGCATATGCTGACTCTTGCAATCTTGGGAATTTTCTGGATGACGTTTCTGTGGAAGTCTCTAAAGATTACCGTGAATAACCGTTTTGTTGCCACTTCCGCCAATGATTTTAGAAATTCCGAAGCAATTTTATCCATCCCTTTCTTCTTTATTGAATTTTAAGTGTTCCAAAGATATTCTAAATTCTGATTCTAGTGTTGGATTCCCAACCTCTTTCATGTTGACACCTCTTTCTTCTTGTATCACATTGTTAGGTAAGTTGTCCCCCTCATAGAGGCCCTCGATGTACTCTTTCCACACATCCACTCTTTCCTCTACATGTAACAGTGGAAGTCCCACTGGGTTCTTAATATTACCACCCTTGTTTTCAATTTCACCGAAGTTTGACTTTTCTATATACTGAGTCAGTTCTCCTGACAGCGATTCCTTTTTTGATTTCTTCACATTTCTCATATAGCCATGTTGCCTTAGCTTCCCTGAACTTCCTATTTATTTCGTTCCTAGGTGACTTGTATTTCTGTGTTACTGCATTTCACTGAACATTTTTGTACGTCCTTCTTTTGTGGATCAACTGAAGTATTTCTTCTGTTAAATATGGTTTTTCACAGTAACCTTTCTTGTACCTATATTTTTCTGTCCATATTCTGTGATTGTCTTTTTAGACATTTCAAATCCTCTTGAACCTAACTGCTTGCTGAGCTATACATTACTGCACTATGTATCCTAGAGAACATAAAGCGTAGCTCTTCATTCCTTAATACTTCCGTATACAACATCTGTGCGCACTGAGACTTCAACCTACTCTTCATCATTACTTTATTGTAATCTGAGTCTATATCTGCCCGTGGGTATACCCTACAACCCAGTATCCGATTCCAGAATCTCTGCCTGATCTTGATGTAATCTAATCCTCCTGTGCCTCCCTACATTTTCAAAGTATACCTTCTCTTCGTGGTTCTTGAACGGAATATTCGCTTTTACGATCAGAAATTTATCCCAAAACTTAATTAGACATTTTACTTTCTCTTTTCTGCTACTGAGCCTTTTTCTCTAGTAACTCTTTCTTCTCCTCGCTCCCCTACAACCGCGCCCCAGCCCCCAGTGATTATTAGATTTTTGTTTCCCTTTGCCTACTGAACCCCGTTCAATATCCCCACATACTTTCTCTGTCCCTTCATCTTCTGCTTGCGACGTAGGGACAGATATATGACCCATTGTTGTCGGTGTTGGTTTCCTGTCGGTTCTGATGAGGAGAGTCCTTCCACTGGATCGTTCACAGTAACTTACTCTCTGCCCTACCCACCTATTTGTATGGAATACTACTCGCGTTATAACGTTTTTGCTGATGTTGATATTACCCTGCAGTCGTCTGACCAAAAATCCTTGTCTTCTTTCCATTTCACTTCACTGACTCCCACTATATGGTCATTGAGCCTTAGAATTTCCATTTTCAATTTTTATAGCTTCCTTCCCTTGTTCAAACTACTCACATTCCATTTCCAGTCTCGCATAATGTTATCCTTTCGTTGGTTATTCCATATTTTTCTCAGTCATCCCTCTCCCCCCCCCCCACCCTGCCTTGGCAATCACCTCTCCGATATCCGAATGGCCACTAGACAGGAATCTTTTGCCAGTGATGAGTTCATCACGACTGTTTTACAATTACAGACGATGTGTCCTGTGGATATAGTCTTTAACGCAGTGGCCTCTATTGCCTTCTGCATTCTCATGCCGTTGATAATTGGTGATTCTTCTGTCGTTTAGGGGAAGTTTCCCATCCCAAGGCCAAGAAAGTGCCCTCTGCCTCTGTCCGCTCCTCCTCCTACGTTTAGAAGGCCGTTGGCAGACTGAAGGTGACTTCATATGCTGGCTCCCATTGCTGATAACTTTTATTCATAATTAAAGCAGTGGTGGGGTTGGAACCCAGGACGTAGGATGTTTTGACTACGAATCAAAAACGCTACGTCCACAGCAAAGGTAGCGTACTACCTAATGTTTTGAGATTACTATCTTCTGAGTGACACAAATCACTCATCTCCGCGACAGACTATCTTCCTACTTGTACTAATTCTACAATTCATTATGTTACCTTATTTACAATCTACAGTTTCATTATATTTAGTCTCCTCTTACCTCTTTAAGTTAAACCACAAAAACATGTTCATTCATAATTACCTTGGAACATTTCCTCCATTATCATAGCTCTCCCAGACTCATGCAGAATTGTCACCTGACTACAACTTCTTTCTTTTGTCAGTATTCCAAACCTCTATTTAAATTGATCTGATGTTGGGATTTTACGTTTGTCATGACACCTTCCCCCCCATGAACCATGGACCTTGCCGTTGGTGGGGAGGCTTGCGTGCCTCAGCGATACAGATGGCCGTACCGTAGGTGCAACCACAACGGAGGGGTATCTGTTGAGAGGCCAGACAAACATGTGGTTCCTGAAGAGGGGCAGCAGCCTTTTCAGTAGTTGGAGGGGCAACAGTCTGGATGATTGACTGATCTGGCCTTGTAACATTAAACAAAGCGGCCTTGCTGTGCTGGTACTGCGAACGGCTGAAAGCAAGGGGAAACTACAGCCGTATTTTTTCCCGAGGACATGCAGCTTTACTGTATGATTAAATGATGATGGCGTCCTCTTGGGTAAAATATTCCGGAGGTAAAATAGTGCCCCATTCGGATCTCCGGGCGGGGACTACTCAAGAGGACGTCGTTATCAGGAGAAAGAAAACTGGCGTTCTACGGATCGGAGCGTAGAATGTCAGATCCCTTAATCGGGCAGGTAGGTTAGAAAATTTGAAAAGGGAAATGGATAGGTTAAAGTTAGATATAGTGGGAATTAGTGAAGTTCGGTGGCAGGAGGAACAAGACTTTTGGTCAGGTGAATACTGGATTATAAATACAAAATCAAATAGAAGTAATGCAGGAGTAGGTTTAATAATGAATAAAAAAATAGGAGTGCGGGTTAGCTACTACAAACAGCATAGTGAACGCATTATTGTGGCCAAGATAGACACAAAGCCCATGCCTACTACAGTAGTACAAGTTTATATGCCAACAAGCTCTGCAGATGATGAAGAAATAGATGAAATGTATGACGAGATAAAAGAAATTATTCAGGTAGTGAAGGGAGACGAAAATTTAATAGTCATGGGTGACTGGAATTCGTCAGTAGGAAAAGGGAGAGAAGGAAACATAGTAGGTGAATATAAATTGGGGGGAAGAAATGAAAGAGGAAGCCACCTTGTAGAATTTTGCACAGAGCATAACTTAATCATAGCTAACACTTGGTTCAAGAATCATAAAAGAAGATTGTATACCTGGAAGAATCCTGGAGATACTAAAGGGTATCAGATTATACAATGGTAAGACAGAGATTTAGGAACCAGGTTTTAAATTGTAAGACATTTCCAGGGGCAGATGTGGATTCTGACCACAATCTATTGGTTATGAACTGCAGATTGAAACTGAAGAAACTGCAAAAAGGTGGGAATTTAGGGACATGGGACCTGGATAAACTGAAAGAACCAGAAGTTGTACAGAGTTTCAGGGAGAGCATAAGGGAACAATTGGCAGGAATGGGGGAAATAAATACAGTAGAAGAAGAATGGGTAGCTCTAAGGGATGAAGTAGTGAAGGCAGCAGACGATCAAGTAGGTAAAAAGACGAGGGCTAATAGAAATCCTTGGGTAACAGAAGAAATATTGAATTTAATTGATGAAAGGGGAAAATATAAAAATGCAGTAAGTGGAGCAGGCAAAAGGGAATACAAACGTCTCAAAAATGAGATCGACAGGAAGTGCAAAATTGCTAAGCAGGGATGGCTAGAGGACAAATGTAAGGATGTAGAGGCTTGTCTCACTAGGGGTAAGATAGATACTGCCTACAGGAAAATTAAAGAGACCTTTGGAGAGAAGAGAACCACTTGTATGAATATCAAGAGCTCAGATGACAACCCAGTTCTAAGCAAAGAAGGGAAGGCAGAAAGGTGGAAGGAGTATATAGAGGGTTTATACAAGGGCGATGTACTTGAGGACAATATTATGGAAATGGAAGAGGATGTAGATGAAAACGAAATGGGAGATAAGATACTGCGTGAAGAGTTTGACAGAGCATTGAAAGAACTGAGTCGAAACAAGGCCCCGGGAGTAGACAATATTCCATTAGAAATACTGATGGCCTTGGGAGAGCCAGTCATGACAAAACTCTACCATCTGGTGAGCAAGATGCATCAGACAGGCGAAATACCCTCAGACATCAAGAAGAATATAATAATTCCAATCCCAAAGAAAGCAGGTGTTGACAGATGTGAAAATTACCGAACTATCAGTTTAATAAGTCACAGCTGCAAAATACTAACGCGAATTCTTTACATACGAATGGAAAAACTAGTAGAAGCCAACCTTGGGGAAGATCAGTTTGGATTCCGTAGAAATATTGGAACACGTGAGGCAATACTGACCTTAAGACTTATCTTAGAAGAAAGAATAAGGAAAGGCAAACCTACGTTTCTAGCATTTCTAAACTTAGAGAAAGCTTTTGACAACGTTAACTGGAATACTCTCTTTCAAATTCTGAAGGTGGCAGGGGTAAAATACAGGGAGCGAAAGGCTATTTACAATTTGTACAGAAACCAGGTCGCAGTTATAAGAGTCGAGGGGCATGAAAGGGAAGCAGTGGTTGGGAAAGGAGTGAGACAGGTTTGTAGCCTCTCCCCAGTGTTATTCAATCTGTATATTGAGCAAGCAGTAAAGGAAACAAAAGAAAAATTCGGAGTAGATATTAAAATTCATGGAGAAGAAGTAAAAACTTTGAGGTTCGCCGATGACATTGTAATTCTGTCAGAGACAGCAAAGGACTTGGAATAACAGTTGAATGGAATGGACAGTGTCTTGAAAGGAGGGTATAAGATGAACATCAACAAAAGCAAAACGAGGATAATAGAATGTAGTCAAATTAAATCGGGTGATGCTGAGGGAATTAGATTAGGAAATGAGACACTTAAACTAGTAAAGGAGTTTTGCTATTTAGGGAGTAAAATAACTGATGATGGTCGAAGTAGAGAGGATATAAAATGTAGACTGGCAATGGCAAGGAAATCGTTTCTGAAGAAGTGAAATTTGTTAACATCGAGTATAGATTAAGTGTCAGGAAGTCGTTTCTGAAAGTATTTGTATGGAGTGTAGCCATGTATGGAAGTGAAACATGGACGATGACTAGTTTGGACAAGAAGAGAATAGAAGCTTTCGAAATGTGGTGCTACAGAAGAATGCTGAAGATAAGGTGGGTAGGTCACGTAACTAATGAGGAGGTATTGAATAGGATTGGGGAGAAGAGAAGTTTGTGGCACAACTTGACTAGAAGAAGGGATCGGTTGGTAGGACATGTTTTGAGGCATCAAGGAATCACAAATTTAGCATTGGAGGGCAGCGTGGAGGGTAAAAGTCGTAGAGGGAGACCAAGAGATGAATACACTATGCAGATTCAGAAGGATGTAGGTTGCAGTAAGTACTGGGAGATGAAGAAGCTTGCACAGGATAGAGTGGCATGGAGAGCTGCATCAAACCAGTCTCAGGACTGAAGACCACAACAACAACAATGACACCTTCACAACATTCCTCACCTACTCTTCGACTTAAGTGGCATACCCTTAAATTGCGCAGGCTGTGTTACATCGTACTACACTGCTTTGGTCAACTTCCGTAAAGAACGAGTAATGAAGTGGAGACGGAAGACCTCACATCTGGCCTTGGTGACGAGGAGAAGCACTTGATGGGAATGGCTTAATAGACTGGCCAAGCAGTTGGCTGCATTTCAGCTGTGTGTGATAAGTTTGTAAAATGTTCTTGCAGAATCACTGACATCTCTGAGGCACTGTCGATTGGAAACTCAGTCTGCAAACCGCCTACCACTGCTTCTACAATCGGATTTAGGCCAGCTGGAATGGGGTTTAATTAGTTAGGTTTAATTAGTTCTAGGTTCTAGGGGACTGATGACCTCATATGTTTAGTCCCATAGTGCTGAGAGCCATTTTTTTTGGCCGAGCGGTTCTAGGCGCTACAGTCTGGAACCGCGCGACTGCTACGGTCGCTGATTCGAGTCCTGCCTTGGTCGTGGATGTGTGATGTCCTTAGGGTAGTTAGGTTTAAGTAGTTCTAAGTCTAGGGGACTGATGACCTCAGAAGTAACGTGCCATAGTGCTCAGAGCCATTTGAACCTATCAAACTTGATAGTAGCTATCGGATTTTCCGTCTTAACTGTTCCTACAGGCAAGCACTTAAACTCTCTAAGCATCCCGTCATTAAGAAACACTTCACAGAGGCACTGGGCTTCGCCTCGCTTGTCCTGGGAATCCTTTGCCCTGCATGATCGTTATCCAACTTCAGCAGTTCATAGTAAAAATCTCCATCAAATACAAATTTATACGTGAAGTCGCTTCCTTCCAGAGGCACACTCACACTTTCTAATGTACGTGCATGTTCGAGTTCTCGTGCCTGCGTTTCAAATGTACCTATTCATTTCCGTTCTTTAATACGCTGTTCTGGAGCCCTAACTTACCAGACTAGCCACCTCAATGAAATGCTGTTCCTTATTGTTCCTTTTTCAGTTGGTTCCTGATCGTCAAACAGTTGTGTAAAAATCACGAAATTCGGCATGAATGTCATGATGTTTGGCACTACTGTTGTGAAGGTCATGCGACCCTATGTACACACTCGGAGCTGCAGGCATGTCTTCTCCAGGGTACCGGTTTGCCCAATCCTACCACGGTCGCTAGGACACCCCGCCAACACCTTGGCAAATCTAGTCAGCCGCCCCCACCAACTGACCCTCCTCGTGACCAAGGCAAATTGTGAGGTCTTTCGATTGCATTTGAGTTTGATATCTACATTTGAGTTTGATATCTAAATTTGGGACTTCTGACTTCGTTGTCTTTGGTCGATGGAACACTGAGCAATTTCTACTTACACCAATCATGTGGAATAAGGTGAGTTCCATAGCCCACATTGTCGTCACAATGGCTCAAATTCTATCACCTGTTGTGTACATTTGGTATGTGGTCCCGATTACAAATATGATACACCGCACCGGCCTTACACCGTCCTGCGGCCGGTGTGGTATGTATTTCAACCCCCCCCCCCCCTATTGGCCACGCAACCACTCGACTCATTCTAGGAAACGTACATAATTCTCGTAGTTATCGTGCGGCGCTGCAACCAGACTGAAATATGCATTTTACACTCGTGACAAACAATTATACAGCCGGTGCCTGTGTCAAGTCTTAATTCTTTCCCACCAGTACTCACAGTCCTTTCATTGTAACACAATCTGGTTGATACTTATAGCGCTCCAGAAATCTATAAGCAATTCTCGCTGAATTTCTATAGACACTATAGATCTTTTAAAAATGTGCCCTTGGACTTCTGTATATCATTACACTCTTCAGCTACATCATTTGTTCACCTAACAGCACCACACCTGAAATATCATGCTACAAGAGAAATTTGTTCTTTTGCCGATCATGATAACAGTCGATAAATTCCTGCATGAATACTTGTGGATGAACATTTCTGTGCAGATAGAAATAATCAAATTTTCCACAAATAATGGTGCAGCGTCCTCTGAAGTAAGACGTGGACACTGTAATCCTGTTCTTCAAAACTCTGAAATCGTCTTGTCGGTTTTAACCGGCTATTGATCACCTTCTCTACTATGCGTCAGATATTATGTTTGAAATGACTACCGTGCTGTTCGTTCAGTGCCAAGAACACGATACGTCTTGATTACATGTTCGTGAAATTTATGCTTTGATCAAACATTATCTTATCGCCGATACTAGTTAATTCTCGGACCGCTGTCTACTCCCGATCTGAAAATTTTCGCTCGAGTTGCTCAATGAAAGTACAACAACAGTTCTGTTATTTTCTAAAATTTTGACGACCTTTCTTTCAGGTTCCTTAGCTCATGCACCACAATTTTTGCATACCTCTTTAAGATTCGAATCTACTTATGAAACAATTTATTTCAATTTAGCATCCACCTACTTCTCTCATTGTACTCATTATTGGAATTGCCGTTGTTCAGTGTCGTGCTTTATCATAGCCGCGCTTTATGTTTGATTTTCACTATGTCGTTTCCGTTGAAACGTGAAAAATAACCTTACTTGCTTCAATTTGCAGACTGTAATTCATTTTACTTGTTTTGGTTGTTAGTTCCGCCTTGAAATTGCTGAAGGTTTTATTTGGTGAGAATAGTAGAATATTTTGCCCATTTGACTTTATCTCTGGAGCTAATTGATATCCTACACACATCAAAAAAGTTTTGCATCAGCCCGGTTCCCAGAACTCTTGAAGAGAAACGTTGACTGTGGATATTGTATCACAGACACAGTCCCTTTTATTGTTCAGAGATGTTACTAAACCCTCCCAAAGACGTAAACAACCGTGCATGAGCAGCGCCTATTAGACGGAGGGGGTCCGACAGCCGATCATGGAACTCCGTCTAATAGGCGCTGTTCGTGCACGGTTGTTTACGTCTTTGGGAGGGTTTAGTAACATCTCTGAACAGTAAAAGGGACTGTGTCTGTGATGCAATACAACAGGAAGAAAGTACACGGCTCGCGTTGTCTGTACGATCGCGTCGGTATTGTTACTTTGTGCCATTAAGGGCTCTCAACAAGGGAAGTGTCCACACGTCTCGGAGTGAACCATAGCTGTGTTGTTAAGACATGGAGGAGATACAGAGAGACAGGAACCGCTAATTATATTCCTCGGTGAGGCCGCCAAAGGACTACTTTTGCCGTAGATGACCGCTACCTACGGATTATGGCTCGAAGGAACCCTGACAGCAACGCCACCATGATGAATAATGCTTTTCGTGTAGCCACAGGACGTTGTAACACGACGCAATAGGCTGCATGATGCGTAACTTCATTCCCAATGTCCATGGCGAGGTCCATTTTTGCAGCTATGACACCATGCAGCGCGATACAGATGGGTCCAGCAACATGCCGAATGGATCGCTCAGCTAGGCATCATATCTCTTCACCGATGAGTGTCGCACATACCTTCAACCAGACTATCGCCGGAAGCGTGTTTGGAGGCAACCCGGTCAAGATGAACGCCTTAGACACACTGTCCAGCGAGTGCAGCAGAGTGGAGGTTCCCTGCTGTTTTGTGGTGGCGTTATGTGGGGCCGACGTACAATCGTGGACAAAACGGGCGAGACCCCTCGCCTTATCGTTATGCCGATCCGCACAGCTTTAAAGTCTGCTACACAGCATAACAGGCAAGGCGACGAAGTGCTACCAACATACTATGCACAGGCTTGAAATTGACAAACTATCCGAACTTTGTCAGACTGTTTTCAATCATGTGTAAGACTATATTAATGCTGATTAGTGTGTTAAACACAACACGTAAATATAAGATATAAATGAAAGAAGAAACGCTAATTAGTATGAACTGTACTACTATAAGTGAATTTCAGCTTATCGAGATAACACAACTGTTCTAGTAAGACAAAGTACCCCAGATCGTTACGAATTAGCAAAATATGATGTGCATTCGGCCGCGAAACAGTTTGTGTCTACTTTCACACCAGCCATAGTGGATTAACGTCGCTGACCTACCATGACAGCGTGCAAATTTAGCAATGCGTGAAGATTCATAACGAAATTCAATTAAAAATCATTCAGAGCCACACGTAAGTCAATTCAATTATTGACAGAAGTGGAAAAAGGAAGGCAGTAACAAGTATGAAATTCTACAAGAGTTTCATATTGACAGCCACAGGGCGCCAGTGCAGAATAAATGTAGCAATAAAACGTATTGGGGGCGCGAGAATTTCTTAAAATTGCTTTACTGATAGTCTACCTGCCTCCATCGAGATTAGAACCGAAAACAAACCAGACCTCCCTTGCAGTAGCAAACACCTTTCACTACGCTAGCAGACAACCCAGGCAAACAGCCCTCTATTATTACCCCAGACATGAATAAGCCAGCAATTTCGCAATGAAAATGGCAAAATGGTTCAAATGGCTCTGAGCACTATGGGACTCAACTGCTGTGGTCATCAGTCCCCTAGAACTTAGAACTACTTAAACCTAACTAACCTAAGGACATCACACACATCCATGCCCGAGGCAGGATTCGAACCTGCTACCGTAGCAGTCGCACGGTTCCGGATTGCGCGCCTAGAACCGCGAGACCACCGCGGCCGGCAATGGCAAAATGATCTGCAGTTTCTGTTGCATAGAGCTTTCTGGACTCCAAAACACGAATTTTCTACCTTTATGTCACAGATTATGTGACAATCATTCGGGATGTTAATCGAAATTACAAAATACTGTTATTAGCGAGTAACAGCAACGGATTCTACACAACGCTGGTGACTACTTTGAAGGACAGTAACAGGTGCAAACATGTAACTCTTTTGTATCGGTTGTGAATAAATAGTTGCCACTATTTAAGTTCCAACCCTCGTATAGTCTTACGTATGATTGAAAACAGTTTGACAAAGTGTGTATAGTTCGTCAATTTCACGCCTGTGCGTAGTATGTTGGTAGCACTTCGTCGCCTTGCCTGTTATACCGTGTAGCAGACTTTAAAGCTGTGCGGATAAGCATAACGAATAGTCGAGGGGTCTCGCTCGTTTTGTCCACGACTGTACGCCGCTGGTGGTCATGTAAGGCGCCGTAACAGCTGTACGATAAGTGAATGCCATCCTCCGACGGATAGTGCAACCATATCGGCAGCATATTGGTGAGACATTCCTCTTCATCGACGACAATTCGCGCCCCCATCGTGCACGTCTTGTGAATGATTTCCTTCAAGATAACATCGCTCGACTAGAGGGCCAGCATTTTCTCCAGATATGAACCCTATCGAACATGCCTGGGATAGATTGAAAAGGGCTGTTCATGGACGACGGTACCTACCAACCACTCTGAAGCATCTAAGCGGAATCGCCGATGAGAAGTGGGACAATCTGGACCAACAGTGCCTTGATGAACTTGTGGACAGAATCCCACGACGAATACAGGCATGCATCAGTGCAAAACGACGCGCTACTGGGTATCAGAGGTACTAGTGTTTACAGCAATCAGGTCTCAATGTCTCGCTGTATGGTGGTACAACATGCCATGTGTGGTTTTCATCAGCAATAAAAAAGACGGAAATTATATTTGCGTTGATCTCTATTCCAATTTTTTGTACAAGTTCCGGAACTCTCTGAACCGAGGTGATGCAATTTTTTTTTTAAGTGTCTATTTCATCTGTCATTTCATGAGTGTCATCAATGTCTTTCGGCACTAAATTGCTGAGACTGATTTCAAGTCGGCCCACTGTCACTGGTTCTAACGACATAATACTTGGAGGTGCTAACACTCTTTGCTCCCCGTAAAAAAACACTTGTAAAGTAACCACCAACACAGACGACCTTTGTACTGCTTAGTTCCGTCTTTTTCCATCTGCGATAGTTTTATCTTCAGTTGCATCTGCTGAGGTTCAATCTCTGGGTTTCTATAGTTATCGGAAATTCTGTTCTGTAACATTACTAGCGTGCCAAACAGCTGACAAAGGATATGAAAGCTCAGCTATTGACGCGTTCGATGTAGCGTTGCCGTCGGGCATGCTGTTCGCACTGTAGAGTTGACAGCTCCGCAGCAGAGTCCCCTGGCGCCGTCGTGTCTTCCTTCTGCTGCCTGGGGCCACCTGTGGCCACGAGTGCACTACCTGTTTGGCCATGTTATCGGCATCAGCTAAAGTGCACGACCCACTACTTTACTCTCCCTTGCTGCCGTAAGAAGGATGCCTTCCATCCATTAACTGATACTACTCAGTGTTGTGTTTATTTATTCCGTACTTAACCCTGGACAATAGTCAACACCTAAACACTCGTTTAGTAATAATACTACATCATTCCATGCTATTTCTTAGCACTACGATGCACCATTTTAAAACCCTTTATTACAGTGTATTCCATAATATTGCAAACCCACTCCTGGCACCGATGACCACGTTGTAACATTATTGACTTTCTCTTTGCTATTTAATGAAACATGTTTTGTCAATTGAAGGTTAACAAAAATAAAACTCGCATTGCATCACCTTCACTGATAATTTGTTGCAACAGTTTTACATCAGTCCACGTGAAGAGGAAGGACTAAACCAATATTCAGATCTGCAATGTAATATCCAACAAACTGATTATGACTGTAACTGGTGATCTAACCGGGGTGCCGGACTTAATTTCGATACATACCTACCTTCAGGTAATGCATCTCTGTCGTCCGGTTGCACAATCTCGACATGTTAAACCTACATGATTTTACCGGTGATGCTGTTGCGGTTGCGCTCGCTTCTGTACTTCTAATAGGACCTTCGATGGCTATAATAGCACGAAGGGGCTGGTACACTATTAACGAAAGAAAAAATTAATCCCGTAAAATCAGCTATATTATCTAGGCCCTTTGTCCTCCAGTTTATTTGATGTACAGAATTTAGAATATTTATGTAAAGTTGACAATAGCACTCACCAGAATTCAGGGAGGTTGTGAGACTGAAACAAATTGTGACTGACAAAACACTTTTCCACAATCGAATTTTACCAGCGCACACAACGTTATTATCACCCTACGGGTGTGCCACATGGGACCTAAACGCAAACCACAAGGGCAGTTTTGAAATCTGCTGGTAATAAGACACATCAGGTATACGGTACACTTACTAAGGTAACATCCTCCAGTCTCGACCACACAGCCATCATCTACAGTCTATAGCAACACAGACCAAGTATACAACTAATAATTAGCGACCATAAGCATTTTCAGTGAAATTACCTCTGACTAAGTTTTAGATCTCGTCACCAGAAAAATAGAAACACCAATTGGATGCAGTGCTTCCACGACTGTGCGTATTCAGAGTTATTTAACACGAAACAAACAAATACAAAGCTCATGATTTAACGAACGTGGACCTGCATCTGATACAGGTCCCACCTCAGTCAAGCCCCAAAGCGTTCTCCCCCACACAATGGTCTGTCGATCCTACTTTTAATTTTCGAGTCTTCTGTGACGTCAGAAAAGCCACATTATCAATTTTTCTATGAAAATTTTAGTTTATTACAACGCTTCCTCCCGTGGATACCCTTCATGAACACTTTTTGAAGAAATTCTCACGTCGTTCTGAGTCTTGTAAAACGCGTTTTCTGGTGAAATGTTTTTCTTTCTTTGTGTGTTCATTCCCTCGACTCGTCCGCGTACTGGTTGTGATGAGTTGTCTGTCTTGTGGCAGGTAGTCTATCATCGGAAATTTCATCTTACTTTTAGTTCAGACCTTTTCATAGCCTTATGCTGGCCCTCCGAAACACTCTGTAACCGCAACCTGAAGCCTGCCATGTTGACGTGGTGTCCTAGCGTGCGCTGCTGCTCCACCGACGCGACGACGGTAGCTTCCTGTAAGGCAGTCCAAAAACTGACTGCAGTGCTAGATTAAAATTGAAAGATCTCGTAATTCCACGGTCGGATCAAAATGATTTTTTCATTAAACTTACTCTAATAAAACTCTACATTCATATACATTCGTTTCCTTCTTCGCTGCTTTAATGTAATAACCTATTAGGAGGAACAGCGATAAATGTAAACATTGGAATAACCCACGGCTTCAAGTCACACATTATCTGATTATACGTTACGCGGAACTGACCACTAGATATCACCAGAGACAGATCTTCCACTATGGTCAGTACAGCTACAGTACTACTAGAATGGTTGGGTCAGGAGAGCTCAGTCACATCGAACGTGGACTGTTAGTTGGATGCCTCCTCAACAGTAGTATCAGCAGGTTCATTTCAACCATTCTGACGTTGACCAAGTCAACCTCTTGTGATGCGATTCTCAAGTCGAGATGCGAAAGTACAGCCGCATTTTAACCAATACCATGCAGGCGTCTTATACTGACAGATAGGGAATGTCGAACATTGCGGATGGTGACTGTAAAAATCGCGTTAAATCAGCGGAATGGATCACTTCTTAGTTCCAAAGTGTTTCCAGCAGGACAGCTAGAACATTGACTGTGTGTTGGGACTTACAAAGAATGGGGTGCAATGATCGAGCAGCTCTTAATAAGTCATAATTCTTTTAGTCATTGTTAAGCCAGATCGAGATGAAATAAAGAGCGGAGTCACTGGACAGCGGATGTTTGGAAACTAGTGATGTAAAGCGATAGCTCACCCTTCGGCAATCTGATGGAAGGGTATCGGTTTGGCTAATGCCTGGTGTAGCGCAGGATTTGGGTGGAGTGAGGATTGTGCTTGGGGATTGTGCGAACGTGGATATATTTTCAAACAAATTTTTTTACATCATACTGCAAAATGGAAGCCCAAACAATGTCAATAGAAATATTTTCAAATGTTGTAATCAGAAATTACGATATTCTGCCCAGGAATAATTGTTACTTAAAATGGACACAACAAAATATTAATAAAAAGTCTTATTCTAAACAAATCCATATATTCCGAAGCAATAATATTGCTCGGCGCAGGTGAAATAAGTGGACACCAGTCAAGAAACAGATATCACAATATCAGCCTGTAACAGCTTTATAAGCAGGCATCCAGAATCATGCAGTATAACACGAGCAATTGCCATAGAAATTAAATACACTCTATCAGAATCAACCACCATCCATCGGACAACCAACACTAACGAACAACACAGTTACACAGAACAGTATGTTATACAGATACGGTAATGTAGCACAACTCAGAAGTCTTATGGCTGCATACAATGACTGAATGATGATATGAAGGTGAGTCATAAAGTCTTTGTCCCTATTTTTACTAGCCAATATAAGGTACATACATCTAATTCAAAATATATGAACTATTGTAAATACCTTACAATATTTTTCCACATAGTCTCCACACCTGTTCAGACATATGTCACATTCAACATTAATCTCATTCTCCACTGGTAGAATCGACCCGGCTGACTGTGGAAACACCTCTGGACTTTGCTGTCCTGTCCTCGTCGTTGTAAATGAATCGCTATCCCGCCAGGAACTTCTTCATCGAACCAAAAATGTTGAAATAGCTTGGAATCTTCCAGTGAAATGACCGGAAATTGCCGGCAAATCTGATTGCCCCATGTGGAGTTGCATGGCTGTGGGGTATAGCCACATTGTCTACATTCCGGCATGCCGAACAGTACACATGTTTCCCCCCCCCCCCCCCTCCAGGGGGTCCACAACTCTTTTGTGGATACGTGCGTTGCGAGCACGGGACCCCGAGCTAATGTGGCCCTCCTTCCTTTCCGGGCTGCATACCTTCCTTTTCCGCAACCTTCCCTATCCCCCATCTTCGCCGCCCCCCCCCACCCCTCACGGCTGGCTCTTCCCTTTCTCCCCCTCTGGGAGTATGGTTTGTGCCTACGTCCGGAGACGGACGCTCGTAAATGTAACGCAATCTTCGCCTTCTCTGCTTGTCTGTCTTCATCCTTCCTTTGTCCTTACCTCTTCTCTTTACCCTTTTCTTCGCTGCGGCGTTTGAGACCTCTCTTCTTTCCTTTCCCTTTCTTTGTTTTTCCCTTTCTCTTTCTTCCTCCCTGTGCGTGTCTGAAGGCCAACCCACGAATTTTTGTGCATAGCTGGTGACGGGGTAACGCGTAATTTCCCGCCCCGGGTAGACAGGTAGGACACGTACGTACCCCCTGGTAACGGCCAGGTCCAGGGTGGGGTGATTACCCGAGCTGATACCTTCCGAAAGTGCCGATTGGTCCCTCTGTCCGTTTGTCGGGAGGTGTGACCTGAGGTGTGAACAATCACCTAAGGTGGGAGTGCCCTCAGAGAGGGCCCCCACAAGGGAGGAGCGCGCCGTCGGAGACGCCGGTAATCATGGGGGATTCTTCCGCAATGGTTTCCTCACCTTCCACTATGTCTGCTCACAAGCGTAAGTTCACTGAGTCTCAGCCACAGACAGTTCTTCCATCGTTGCCACAGTTCCTTATTGTTTCTCGGTCTGACGAAGGTCACGACTTCTCCACGGTCAACCCTTTCATTATTCAGAAAGGTGTCGACGCAATTGCAGGTCCTGTAAAGTCTTGTTCCAGATTATGGAATGGCACCTTGTTGTTAGAAACAGTCAGTGCCCTCCAGGCACAAAAATTGCTGCGTACTTCACTGCTCCACACCTTCCCTGTCCGGGTTGAAGCTCACGGCACTTTAAATTCCTCGATGGATTGTCTGACGAAGAAATTCAGCACTACTTGTCTGAACAGGGCGTAACGGCTGTTCATAGAGTTATGAAAAGGGTTGACACGAACAACATTCCAACCCGCAGTGTCTGCTTGACATTTGACAAAGTTCAACTCCCATCGAAAATCAAAGCAGGCTATGAGATAATTTCCGTTCTCCCTTACGTCCCAAACCGTATGCGTTGCTATCAGTGTCAGCGGTTCAATCACACCAGCCAGTCGTGTTCCAATCCGGCCAAATGTGTTACGTGTGGCAAGGATGCCCATGATGATGCTTGTCCACCTCCATCCCCTCGCTGCATCAACTGTATGGGTGACCACGCTGCTTCCTCTCGAGATTGCACCATTTTTAAAGACGAAAAGCTCATCCAGGAAATCAGAGTGAAGGAAAAGGTGTCGACCTTTGCTGCTCGAAAATTATTCGCCAGTCGACAGCCCACCGTGCCTCAGACAGGAAAATACAGCACTGTCCTTGCTTCTCCTCGGCCAACAAAGGAGGTGGCCACGCAGACTTGCGACCTCACCTTTAGTGCCACGGTCGTCAGATCGGCCTGCGAAAAGATCGCCCATTCAACCTCACCGCTTTCGCCTGCCCACTCTATGGCTCACCCTTCATCGGGTTCTGCTAAATCTCGAGCCCAAAAGTCAGACACCAAGACTTCGAAAAAAGAGCACACTCGTGAAGATTTTTTACGTACCCCAACTTCACAACCATCGGTTCCACCTTCATCTAAACATCATATTTCCAAGAAGGCTAACAAGAAACCCAGTTCATCTCCTTCTCCGCCAAGGCGTGTCCCATCTACAGCACCACCTGGCGGAAATCGCCCTCGGCCGTCTTCTGTGTCGCCGAGGCGCACTGCTGGCGGCCGATCAACCGGCCGATCGCTAGTGGCAGGAGCTGCTCCTGAACAACCTATGGATCAGGATCTTCTGCCTTCGGCTGAATGCCATTCCATGCTGTCGGTCGTAAGCTCTGAGCAGTCGTTGAGTTGACGGCAACCTTGGTCACATTCCTCCATTTTCTGTTCACCCTATGTCCATTATCCAGTGGAATATCCGCGGCATTCGAGCCAATTGGGATGAATTGTCGATCCTCTTACGATCCCACTCGCCGGTCATCTTCTGTCTTCAGGAAACAAAACTGCGTCTCCATGACGGCTTTTTCTCCCCCATTTTCAGTCTGTCCGATTTGATCTCCCCTCTGTTGAAGGCACTCCAGCCCATGGAGAACTCATGATTCTTCTCCATGATACTCTCCATTATTACCCAATCCACTTAAACACTTCCTTCCAAGCTGTCGCTGTCCGTCTTTCCCTTTCTGGATATACCCTTTCTCTCTGTACTGTATACATTCCATCGTCCACACCAATGGGACGAGCTGATCTCCTTCATCTTCTTGGTCAGCTTCCACCCCCCTATTTGCTGGTTGGGGACTTAAATGCCCACCACCCGCTTTGGGGATCTCCACATCCTTGTCCACGTGGCTCACTATTGCTAGACGTCTTCCACCAAACGGATTTAGTTTGCCTCAACACTGGGGTCCCTACATTTTTCTCTGCCTCCACGACAAATTTCTCTCATTGGGACCTTTCGGTCTGTACTGTTCCGCTAGCTCGGCGCTTCGAATGGTTCACCCTTGATGATACACACTCGAGTGACCACTTTCCATGTGTCCTTAGACTGCAACCTCAACTGCCATATATGCGCCCGCGACGCTGGAAGTTTGCCCAAGCCGATTGGACACTTTTTTCGCCTCTTGCGACATTCGATTACCGTCACTTTCCTAGCGTCGACGATGAGGTCACACATATTACCGACGTTATTCTTACAGCTGCGGAACGTTCAATACCACGTACCTCCGAATTGCCTCGGTCCCCCCCAGTTCCTTGGTGGAACGAAGCTTGCCGTGACGCAATACGTGAGCGGCGACGTGCTCTTCGCGTTTTCCGCCACCATCCTACTTTGGCCAACTGTATCCGCTATAAGCATCCGCGATAGCAAGAAGGCAGGCTGAAATTTCTTTATTAGCTCATTTAACACCTTCACTCCCTCCTCGGAAGTTTGGAGTCGGCTTCGACGGTTATCAGGCGCTCCTAGTTTCTCCCCGGTCTCTGGGCTCACTGTCGCGCGTGATACGTTAGTGGACCCCGTCGTAATTTCTAACTCCTTGGGTAAACACTTTGCTGATATTTCGAGCTCTTCAAATTACCCGCCAGCGTTTCTCCCGAAGAAACGTGCAGCGGAAGTGCAACCTCTTGCTTTCTTCTCTCAAAATCGCGAAAACTATAATACTGTTTTCTCCATGCGGGAACTCCAACATGCACTCTATTCTTCTCGCTCCTCCGCCCCAGGACCGGATGGTATCCACATCCAAATGTTGCTGCATTTATCAACCCATAGTCTGCGTTACCTCCTTCGCATTTATAATAGAATTTGGACCGACAGTACTTTCCCCAGACGATGGCGGGAAGCTATCGTCGCTCCTGTTCCGAAACCTGGAAAGGACAAACATCTCCCCTCTACCTATCGCCCCATTTCTCTCACGAGTAGTGCATGTAAGGTTTTGGAGCGTATGGTGAATTGCCGTTTAGCTTGGTGGCTGGAGTAACGCAGTCTTTTAATACCTGCCCAATGCGGTTTCCGAAAGCATTGTTCTGCAGTTGACCATCTTGTTTCACTCTCCACTTATATCATGGACAATTTTCTCCGGAAACGCAAAACAGTAGCAATATTTTTTGATCTGGAGAGAGCATACGATACCTATTGGAGGACAGGCATCCTCCGCACACTGTTCTCTTGGGGCTTCCGAGGTCGGCTGCCTCTTTTTCTTCGCGAATTTATGGCAGAACGCACATTTAGAGTGCGGGTGAACACTACTCTCTTCCGTACTTTCTCCCTAGAAAACGGGGTACCCCAGGGCTCCGTGCTAAGTGTTGTACTGTTTGCCATTGCCATAACTCCAATTATGGGTTGTCTCCTTCCTGATGTCTCGGGCTCCCTCATTGTTGACGATTTTGCGATCTACTACAGCTCTCAACGGACCAGCCTTCTTGAACGACGTCTTCAAGGATGTCTCGATCGCCTCTACTCTTGAAGCATCGAAACCGGCTTCCGTTTTTCTTCCAGTAAGACCGTTTGTGTTAATTTTTGGCGACGTAAGGAGTTTCTTCCACCCTCCTTACATCTAGGACCTGTCAACCTTCCGTTTTCGGACGTCGCTAAATTCTTGGGTCTTATGTTTGACAAAAAAACTGTGCTTGTCCTCCCACGTTTCCTATCTTTCGGCTCGCTATCTGCGATCCCTCAACACCCTCCGTGTCCTGAATGGTACCTCCTGGGGAGCGGACCGAGTGGTCCTTCTCCGCCTCTATCGCACCTTAGTGCGCTCGAAATTGGACTATGGAAGCATAGTTTAATCCTCTGCTCGGCCGTCTATTCTTCGTCGTCTCGACTCTATCCACCACCGTGGATTACGTTTAGTGTCTGGAGCTTTTTACACCAGCCCTGTGGAAAGCCTTTATGTTGAGACTGCTGAACCTCCGCTGTCCAATCGGCGAGCAGTCCTGAGTCGTTATGCTAGCCATCTGTCTTCCATGCCTGCTAATCCAGCCCATGACATTTTTTTCGACGCCTCCTTTGATGTAGGGTATGCAGGCCGCCCCTCCTCCCTACTACCACCGGGAGTCCGCTTCCGTCAACTGCTCCATTCTCTTTCCTTCCGCTTTCCTAAAACCTTCTTGACAACTTGGGGTGCAGCACCGCCTTGGCTCCGTCCCCGGATCTGCCTGCTCCGTGACCTTTGCCAATTTCCCAAGGATGGTACCCGTTCATGTGTTTATCGTCGGGCATTTGCTTCTCTATGTGCACAAATGAAGGAAGCCACATTTATTTACACTGATGGCTCGAAAACATCGTTAGGTGTAGGGAGTGCCTATATTGTTGGCGACACCCCAAATCAATTTCGGCTTCCCGACCAGTGTTCGGTTTATACTGCGGAGCTTTACGCTGTTCTCCAGGCTGTCCACTACATCCGCCGCCATCAGGGGATACAGTATGTTATCTGCTCAGATTCTCTCAGCTCTCTCCTCAGTCTCCAAGCTCTTTACCCTGTCCACCCTCTGGTCCACCGGATTCAGGACTGTCTGCGCTTGCTCCACCTGGGGGGCGTCTCGGTGGCGTTCCTCTGGCTCCCGGGACACGTTGGTATCTGTGGAAATGAGGCGGCCGATATAGCGGCCAAGGCTGCAGTCTCTCTTCTTCGGCCAGCTGTTCAATCGATTCCCTTCGCCGATCTACGGAGCGTTTTATGTCGTCGTGTTGTTCTTTTATGGCACGCACATTGGTCGACACTTCCCCATAATAAATTGCGGGACGTGAAAGCTCTTCCTTGTGCTTGGACCTCTTCCTCCCGAACGCGTCGTCGGGAGGAGGTAATTATAAGTAGACTCCGGATAGGGCACTGTCTTTTTAGCCATCGACATCTTTTAAGCGGCGATCCTCCCCCACTCTGTCCCAACTGCTCTCATCTGTGGACGGTAAGACACCTTTTAATTGAGTTCCCCTATTTTCCTCCGTTACGCGCCCGTCTACAGCTGTCGCCTGATATATCATCAATTTTAGCAGATGACACGCGCTCGGCCGATCGCGTTCTCGAGTTTATTAGTGCCAGTGAAATGACGTCAGTCATTTGAAGCTTTTTTTGGGGACAACCAACCCCTTACTGTAGTGGATTTTTAAGCCTTCCTTACGCTTTTAGTTTCTCCAATTTTTTGAGTTTCGTTCCCATTGCTGCTGGTTTCCATTTTCGATTTTTACTGTTTCCTCAGTCACGGACCGGGCGCTAATGACCATAGCAGCTTTGCGCCCTAAAACAAAAAAAAAGCAAAAAAGTACACATGCTTAATCGCCACGAACAATGCGGTCCAGGAAACTGTCACCGTATGTGTAATACCGTTGCAGGTGAGTCCGTGAAGCAATCATTCGTCTGTCTTCCATCATGTCATCCGATTATCCGATTGCTTAGCACCAACTGACATGAAACTTTGTGGTACCCTAAGCACCCGTCAGCGACGTCGCAAACACACCCATGCGAAATGCCAAGATCCTGGGCTAATGGCCATGAGGGGCACGCGTCAATCCATTTTCACCATTGCATCCACACGGAAAACGTTGTCGTCAGTCAGCAACGAATGCTCATTGCCATGCAAGATTTCACGACCTTTTGCGAACTCACATCACCAATAACATGACCTTCACCACCACCACCACCACCACCACCAAATCCTCCTCCTTCTTGTAAGGGGTCTGTAGGCCCTTACTATAAATTTGAACTCGGCACAGGTCGATAGGGCGAACAATCGATTGTGTCGTGTTGCGAGAGCGAGTGTGGAGTTGAGCGAGTGCCATTTGTGGGTAGAGGTGTGTGGAGGCAGTTGTTGTAATGCAAGGCTTTAACGGAGAAGGGAGTCGCCATCGCCGTGGTTAGACCCCTTTGTACTAGAAATAATACCGGGAAAGTGAAGAAGTATAATTACGGAAGTGGTCAGTGACATTTCTAGTGCCGATATTTTGGTTTCGCGTCTACCGCGCCGGCATCACCTTGCATTGCAGTGTTGGATTGCAGTGTTGGATGCAGTGATGGATTAGCGTGTGATCATAATGGAAAATGAAGAAGCCTGTGCTGAGATTAGCCGTATTTAGATATGTATGACGAAGGCAGTGGCTGTCTCCTCCTTTTTGTGTTTTTGAGACGAATATAGATTCGTAATTAGTGAAACTGTGTTGGTGTTTTTCTTGTTACCAGACATTTCATTATTACAGTATTGAGAAGGACGAACTGGAAAGTAACAACTTCCGTAGCAGGCAATTCCGATTGCCAGCCCCATTAGGTACACGGTCACATTAATAATAATTATTGGGCTGCTATTCGATCAGATCAGGTCGGGATAAATAAACGGAGGTGTTACATCCTCCTCTTCGTCCTCACCCTTCTCAAAGTGAGACACTTACCCATTAAGTGGGCTTCACTTAACTACATATTTCGATGGGTATTCGTCCCTTGCTCCATATAAAACGCGTCACACTTCGTTCCTCGTATGTAATGGACATGTGAAGCACCACCGCCATCTTCAACAACTGACATCACCATGCCGCGTAGCTACCGGAATATAATGGCGGACCGGTCCAAGGAAAATTGATCGCTGGGAATGGATATGTGGACTCCGCACTTACAGTCGTAATTTGCCTAACAATAATAGGGGCAGAGACTTTCCGATTTTCCCTCATATTTAATACAGTACGAAAACCACAATTTAATAAAATACCACTCTCTCATGCATCAAGGCTCCACCTGGCAATATAGAAATTCAGTTTCTAGAACTTGTAACGGCTTCACCGTATTTGAAAATACCCCAACATGTACCAACCGAGCTTCATCACGCACGCACCTGCAGCACGATAATTAACTCTGGCAGAACCTGTCAGTTGCCCACTAATAAATGTGGGTCATTAAAGCGAAGCGTTTGGTACTCTGCACAGTACTGTGCAATGTAAACTTTCCCCCGTCCCTCGTCACTGGTTCTAGGCTACTGTGTTCTTCTGGACAGTGGGAGAAGTTACGTCTGCTCCACACGTAGATGATTTCCCCACACAGCTTGATCACTCCCCATGCCGGCCACTGCGACTCTTCCTGCCTCCCATCCTCTCTTGCTTGCCCTCAAAGATCTGTCACTCGCATAGCTATGGTGACCAAAGTCAACTCGAGGGGCCCTATCCTGGATGCCCGCACTACCCAAGTGCCCTCTCACGGAGTTCGCAGCGACAACCGCAAAAATCACGCCAATGACGGCGGGAACTACAAATGTGACGCATCGCTTGGTACACTGTAGAATGTCACCTGGCATCATGTTTCGTGTTAGAACGTCGGATTCGCTCCAGCCGTAGCGGGCAACACCGCTATCTATTCTGTTTTCGGCTGTTGAGAGAGGATGGGCTGACAATCCTCGACATTCACACACGTCATAAAGTGCTCCACCAGAGTTCAAGCCATTATAATGGCGCAGAGTGGACACACGCCATATTAATGTCTACTAATAGGTGTCCTAATACTTTTGATCAGATAGCGTAGCTGATCTCATGTGCGGATCGCAAGTAGAGTATGTTTTACTTTCATTCAACGCTGCCTAAGAGCAAATGCTTAAACGGTAGCCATTTTAGTAAGATTAGTTTTACAAACAATGAACCATTTTTTATCTGTATAACTTACGTCTTGTAGACAACGAGATCATTAGAGACGGAGGGCATGCTGCGATTGGGGAAAGATGAAGATGAACATTGGCTGTGCCTTTCAAAGGGGACATTCGAGCATTCAGTTTGAGGGAATTACGAAAACGCAGAATATCTGAATCTGAATAACCAGATGGAGATGCCATGATATCCGCCACCAGCATCCAAATTCGAGTCCAGTGTCTTAACGCTACGCAATATCTTTACGTAAATGTTGGATGTGCTCACCAGGCAAGAAATTAGTCATCCTTAGAGAAAGAAAAAAATAAAATTAAAATAAAAAAGCTTCAGAGCTCAGTTTGTCAGCGCACCTGACGATGGCGATTTGTGTGATCTCCGAAATATTGTGTTCGTTTGACACTAAGAGCAGGCAGTACACCCGTGGTTTGTTCGATTAACAAACACGCCTGCAGAAACTGAAGAATAACAGTCACATATTCTTCCAGCCCGATGAACTTTGTTGTTGTCACCTTGCCGGTTGGTTGGTTGGTTTTGGGGAAGGAGACCAGACAGCGTGGTCATCGGTCTCAACGGATTAGGGAAGGATGGGGAAGGAAGTCGGCCGTGCCCTTTCAGAGGAACCATCCCGGCATTTGCCTGGAGTGATTTAGGGAAATAACCGTCACCTTGCCGTCTACACTCCTGGAAATTGAAATAAGAACACCGTGAATTCATTGTCCCAGGAAGGGGAAACTTTATTGACACATTCCTGGGGTCAGATACATCACATGATCACACTGACAGAACCACAGGCACATAGACACAGGCAACAGAGCATGCACAATGTCGGCACTAGTACAGTGTATATCCACCTTTCGCAGCAATGCAGGCTGCTACTCTCCCATGGAGACGATCGTAGAGATGCTGGATGTAGTCCTGTGGAACGGCTTGCCATGCCATTTCCACCTGGCGCCTCAGTTGGACCAGCGTTCGTGCTGGACGTGCATACCGCGTGAGACGACGCTTCACCCAGTCCCAAACATGCTCAATGGGGGACAGATCCGGAGATCTTGCTGGCCATGGTAGTTGACTTACACCTTCTAGAGCACGTTGGGTGGCACGGGATACATGCGGACGTGCATTGTCCTGTTGGAACAGCAAGTTGCCTTGCCGGTCTAGGAATGGTAGAACGATGGGTTCGATGACGGTTTGGATGTACCGTGCACTATTCAGTGTCCCCTTGACGATCACCAGTGGTGTACTGCCAGTGTAGGAGATCGCTCCCCACACCATGATGCCGGGTGTTGGCCCTGTGTGCCTCGGTCGTATGCAGTCCTGATTGTGGCGCTCACCTGCACGGCGCCAAACACGCATACGACCATCATTGGCACCAAGGCAGAAGCGACTCTCATTGCTGAAGACGACACGTCTCCATTCGTCCCTCCATTCACGCCTGTCGCGACACCACTGGAGGCGGGCTGCACGATGTTGGAGCGTGAGCGGAAGACGCCCTAACGGCGTGCGGGACCGTAGCCCAGCTTCATGGAGACGGTTGCGAATGGTCCTCGCCGATACCCCAGGAGCAACAGTGTCCCTAATTTGCTGCGTTCAAAAATGGTTCAAATGGCTCTGAGCACTATGGGACTCAACTGCTGAGGTCATTAGTCCCCTAGAACTTAGAACTAGTTAAACCTAACTAACCTAAGGACATCACAAACATCCATGCCCGAGGCAGGATTCGAACCTGCGACCGTAGCGGTCTTGCGGTTCCAGACTGCAGCGCCTTTAACCGCACGGCCACTTCGGCCGGCTAATTTGCTGGGAAGTGGCGGTGCTGTCCCCTACGGCACTGCGTAGTATCCTACGGTCTTGGCGTGCATCCGTGCGTCGCTGCGGTCCGGTCCCAGGTCGACGGGCACGTGCACCTTCCGCCGACCACTGGCGACAACATCGATGTACTGTGGAGACCTCACGCCCCACGTGTTGAGCAATTCGGTGGTACGTCCACCCGGCCTCCCGCATGCCCACTATACGCCCTCGCTCAAAGTCCGTCAACTGCACATACGGTTCACGTCCACGCTGTCGCGGCATGCTACCAGTGTTAAAGACTACGATGGAGCTCCGTATGCCACGGCAAACTGGCTGACACTGACGGCGGCGGTGCACAAATGCTGCGCAGCTAGCGCCATTCGACGGCCAACACCGCGGTTCCTGGTGTGTCCGCTGTGCCGTGCGTGTGATCATTGCTTGTACAGCCCTCTCGCAGTGTCCGGAGCAAGTATGGTGGGTCTGACACACCGGTGTCAATGTGTTCTTTTTTCCATTTCCAGGAGTGTATAAAGGTTATTCAAGTGAAATGATTTCCGACGTGATTATGGCCGCACAACGGGAGCTAACAGATTTTGAGGTGTACACTGGACTGAGACAAGGGGCTGCCATTTCACCTATTTTATTTAACCTTGTCCTAGAGAATATCGATAGAGAATTTTCTAAAACCAGTCCACAAGGGATCCAGCTACAGGATGTGAACAGTACAAGACTTGCCTATGCAGATGATATAGCACTAATAAGTAGTTCCAAAAGAGAATTAATCAGAATAATGCAGAATTACAACAAAATTGCTGAAAACAGGATTACATGTTAATGAAGAAAAGACAGAATACCTGCCCATAAGTACGAAAACCAGAAAAGATGCACTTCTGACTGTAGATGGATTCAGTTTCAAGACTGTTAACCACTTCAAGTACCTAGGAAGTCTTTTTAGTAATAGCAACAGATCAGATATAGAAATAGATGCCTGTTTGTCAAAAGTAATTAAGACACTTTATAGTTTCATTAAAATTCTAAGAAAAAGATCACTTAGCAGTAACTTCAAAATCCGCTTATATCAATCGACCACTATACCAGTGATGTTATATGGATGTGAAACATTAATATTTAGAAAGAAAGATGAAGAAAAACTTAATATTCGAAAGAAAAGTACTAAAGAAACTTTTTGGACCTATATACGGCGAAAATAACATGGAATGGATAATAAGAAGAAATTAAGAAATAAGAGGGCTGTACAAACACCCTAACATCGTCGAAGTGCTCGAGAGGAGAACGTTGAATTGGGCAGGCCATCTAGCAAGAATGACAGAGAATAGACTACCTAGAATGGCATTCAGCAGAACAATAGATGTAACGAGAGGAAGGGGGACACCTAGAATCAGTTGGCGGGATAACATTCGGAGGACACAACTAGGATGAAAAGCAACAGCAACTGGAGAAACAGCGCATTGGACAGGCAGAAGTGGAAGAGGCTCATAGAGCAGGCGTATGGTCGATAAGGCCCTTGCCACATGTAAAGTAAAAGTAAATAGTATATTTTAGTTGGAAAGTGTCTGTTAGACTTGTGAACTGACGGCTTTAGCGGGCAAAGAATCTTTAGAAATGAATTAAGGTTTATTCATTGATTTATTATGTTGACTGACTGCAGGAGCCACCAGCTTCTCTTGTGATCATTGTAGTGGGCCTTTACGCTGTAAGCTAACCTCCTTTAGGCCATCAGTTAAAGAGACGAGTCGAAAGGCGACGGGTTCAGTCGTGGTCGAGCGTGCAGAACAGGTAAAGAGCTACAAAAGACGGACGAGAGTTGTTCGGCTATGGGGCAGCAGGGTCAGGTAGACAGATGGAGGCTTACTCACGGCGAACAACTCCACACTCCTTGGTTTCCTGATGACTACTTCCTTTAAGTGAGGAATAATAGCAGCCTACTGATTTAGCCCGTGCTTTGAATGAATACCGCCACTATGTGCTCTAAACTGTTTCCTTTTTAATATTTATTCATCCATTGATTAGAGTTCTTCATCTTCTCATTTTTGCTATTCTCACGCAGTTCATTTTTGAACCAGGTCCAACCATTCAGTGGGATCGTTGCGATGTTAAAAATTGTAGGAATTATAAATATTCGCCCACTTATGTACATAAATGAAAGATCGCAGTGTTATTTTATTATTTACATGTTGTCTACTTTCCAAAGATACGCTTTCACTGTAAAGCGATCCATTGTATACCAAGATGAAAAAAACAGCACTTAGATGCACTTCGTTTAAAAGTTATATTCGAGCCGCTCGGATCATCACCTAAATTGCTTTCATAGTAATTTCACACATTCTCATGTGGAACACCTTGCATCTCTATCTCGAAAATGTCATGATTTCTCCGCTATTTGCTGCATATGTGATGTTTTTCTACGCCCTGTGTGTCAGAACAGCGCTGTGCCTTGCATAAATTGTCTTGTCCAGTCTACCCAGTGAAGCTATTTTTAAATCTGTCTTCCTTCCTCCCACATTTGTCAAGGTACGCCCGTATCATACCACAGAGGTCGAATGTCACCACTGGGAGTCCAAACCTTGATAAAGCCATTACACTGGAAACAAGCCATTCCTTTTCCGACTCTAAGTACACAATGCCTGTCAACTGTTCCCCATGCCTGCCTTAAGCTTTTAGTAGATATGTCTTCTTTGGAATTCCATACTTCTGAGACGATTCTGGTACACCAAGGTTTTCATTTTAATTGCATTAATAGCCTGCTTGAGATTTGTCTTGGTATTATTTCTGTAGTCCCTCGACCCAGGGCCCATTTATATTTCCATAAAACACGATGACTGTTCCTAAAACAAAAGAGACAATCAAAATTAGTTACAAAGTATCTGTGGGATAACTTTTGGACATTCCCAAACTTTCAACATGAAAATCTCATTACTGACAAAAGTAGTCAAACTAGTTGCTAATTCTAGGATTTTTACTCCATATTCACAGATATGTGAGCTAAGGCATTAATGATTTGTTATAATTAGCTCTCTTTCGTGGCCCAAATGTAATTCTGGTTTCGTAAGTGAAAGTTTGCAGCACACTTATCATTTGTCAACACTGCCACGAATTTGAAAAATGGCTGCACAGGTGGTGTGCAGAAATTTTGCAGATGACCAGTAGATGGCAGTAACATCAGAGCTTGTAAACACCTCAGAAGCAATATGGTATCTGACAAATTGCAGCCGTGGGAGATTTAAAATAGCACTGAAGTGTCGCTGTCGTAATGCTACCCCACCAGTCCCAAAGTAGCCCCACTTTACGACACTAATTTGTTAATTTCGCCAAGGATGACCATTTGTGTGTGAGTGTGTGTGTGTGTGTGTGTGTGTGTGTGTGTGTGTGTAGCAGGTATAATCAGGCAGGGCGGACGTTACGCAGCGCTCATGAATCAGGAATTAGTCCCAGGCGCTCTCTGGCCTAATGCGCCCCCTTCGGCGCGATATGTGGGCCACCGCTCCACACCGCACAGTGGCCCGCTCGCCGGGTTGCCGGCCATTAGGGGCTATGTGCCGGCACCTGCGGCCTCACCGCGCCGCTTACGAGTGGCGGCCAGGCATCCTATAGGCTGGTCCGGGTCTTCTCCCCTCCCCACCCCTACCTTCCCCGCCCCACCCCACCCTACCGCCACTCCGCCACCTGGGGGGAACCTCAGGCAGACGCGCTAATGGACAGCAGGGGCGGCGGCGTCTCCAGGGGAGACCAGCGGACGGATTTGTCTGCTGCTAAACAGTGTTCGAAAGCGGCTATTACAAGCCATTTATACTTAATCCAATCCACTGCTCCTAATGTGGAAACTGAGATGGGGTTTTAGTGTTCACTTCAACACGACTGAAGTAGGTCATTCAGTTGTGGTCGAGAAATTAAGTGGTGCTTCACGTTACCAACAATCAAAATCGAACTGCAGATGTAACACAGACTTACTCACTGCTTCATGCGGATAAGTGATGACAGCAACCACGAAAGTTAATTTTCTAAACATGTTACTGGCAGTACTGACAAAAAACCCATTTCATCAGCACCCACTGCACAAGACGGCATCACAGCTGAAATTATTAAGCTAATTACTGAAGCATTTCTGTCCATAAAAACAGATATCGTAAACCACTCGTCGAACATAAGTTTTTTCCCTGAGGACTGGAAACTGGGACATACAAGATACTATTTGTAAAAGATGTCGCAGCAGCATCCTGCACTGTCCATGGCCTTACAATATGTAATCCATCATCAGCTATCCAACTGCTTGTTTATAAACCAGAAGGTTTGAGGAATAAGAGTCAGCCTCTTGCGCATCAGATTGTCGCATTTAAGCCACATTGCGCCCCGCTTTTATGCCTACATTACATTATAGGCTGTACTGTGTAGAGCGAGGGTGCGTAAGTACCCGGTTGTTGGGAAGTGACTCCGCACCACACCAGACCAGATGATGACCTAGTGTGGGAACACGGAACGTTCGAGAGGCTTCCTACGCTGGAGGAGTGGGGAATAACAATTCGGATAGGGAGCCAAGTTGCATATCGCTCGCAATTTTCCTTTTCACATTACTATTAAATTTCCAACCATACTGGTGGTCTTACTTGTAATGAGAACAGTCATTTAATAATTTCAAAAACTTATATTATTTTTATGAGAAAAGTTAGATGTTTTAATTAATGTGAACTTTTATTTCATGTTAAGATGGACCAGTCAGAAGCGAGCAGGAGGAGAGGAGCGAACGGTGGTTAAGTGTCTGTAAAATTAGCGATCGGAACTGAAAATTGTAAAGACATGCGTTGTAAGTGACAGGACGCTGAGTGACAATAAAATGTTTCGTGTGGTATTACCAGAAGATATATAAACTAAATGTTAAAGCATATTGCGTGCAGTAAGACAGTTATTCACGGTGTTCAGGAAATATTTCAAATTCCAAAGTTTAGTTTTGCAGGCTCTTTGCGGCTGCAGGCTGTTCACGGCAAAGTTTTTAATAAATCTGGAGAGGCGGTTGTGACATCCTAGGTCAGTGTCCATAGTCCGGAATTTTATTTGCCACCACTGTTCGTTCTTGAACCTTCCAGTATAGGAGCAACGAACTCGCGACCTGCTGAGAAGAACAATCCATAGGGGACATCAGTATCTAGAAATGGCATCCACGAGATATCTATAGAAGACGCCTGGTGAGCTAAAACAACTCCAGATAATCAGTGGAGATACAGGACACAAGTGCAGAACAGTATTAGGGACTTTAATTTCATAGCGTCCTTGTTATTACCATATAACCCAAATGGTGAAGTCTGATGCCGGCTGATGTAATGTGTGGAAGCGGAAGTCTGCAGAGCAGTTTTCGGCATTATCTAGTAGGCAATGGGCATATGCCTCAAAGACCATAGTTTAGGCGATAAAAAGGCTTAGTAATATGCAGTGGACATCACTGTAATCTGCTTATTTTCATTTCGCTATTTTTTAACCGTATTTGTGTTATAAGATCATCTAATTATAGAAGTAATTGGCAGACAAAACGTGCCTGTGACTTCTTAGATTTTTGCAAGACACTTGATACTGTTGACTTCGATATTGTACTTGCCAACATAGCGTTCCTCTACAAGTGCAGTGGAATGGTTTCTCTCTTACCTGACACCTGCTAATGCGTGATGTCGGCCAGGGAAAGTCGCAATGGATACAGGTGGTATGAGGAGTCCCCCAGGGTTCAGTATTAAGTCCTGTCAATGACGTCTGCTCGTTTCTGTCGTGCGAATATCAGATGCGTGGTAATGAGCTCCAGCGAACCAACGTGAAAAAAGATACCGAAAAATTCAGTGCTGACCTGTGACGTTATCAAAATGGGCACGGAATATGGAATTAAAGCTGAAACGATACAAAACTTTCGCCGTACGCTCATTAGCCCGAAATGTCTGAAATCTCTACAGTCTTTGATCATACATGGGACAAACATTTCCTTCCCACAGCAAAGAGGCTAGGGGTAATAACAAATGAAAACTTAAACTAGGCTGAGATCATGGCTGCGGTATGCAAGAAAGTAACAGCATCTCTTCATGACTCACAGAAATATAAAAACTCCTTCCCTTTTGACCTGCAATGTAAACTTGTACAAACGTCTGCACTTCCAATATCGTTGATTATCGATACGTTACCATGGAATGTCATTTTCAGGAAAGCTGTTAGAGTTTTGAACCGGCAATGAATATCTGTTTGCGACGTATCTGTGACGTTCATTTTTTTTTTTAGCGTATTTTGTCACCTTATACACCTGTCTCCTTTACCGTCTTACTAACGTATACAGTCTCTCCCGTTGTTGTCGACCTTAAATTTCTCAACAGTACAGCAGGAACACTCCATCACTCAACCCCTCTCTCAATGTCTTTTTCAATACAAGGAACCCAACTCTATAATGAATTCTGTTATTTTCTCAGAGAAAAGAATAAAATTTCCAGCTTCAAAAGACTAAAATTGCTTGAAATACAAGTGCCCTTCTTTCAATCTCGACATTTATCCTTTTTCGAAGCCTGTAGCTATCGATGTGTACCTAAATTTCTCTCCTTCGGAAATTGTTATTTCAGGAAACATTACCTTTGCACAAATATAAATAAGTTTTCTATCTGCTACTATCATTGCCATTATTGCCATTGTTAAGTGCAGCAGAAGTAGTCGTTGTCTGCTAATACTAACGTTATTAATTCCTAGTCAGTACTAGCTAGTTTATTTTTAGTTCTATTAATAAAGTTCAATAACATCTTATGATATTAAAATCATATTCTTAAGTAATTGTAACGTAAAAAGTACTGAACATCCAAGACCCTCGTTTCATGAAATTGAGGACCTGAAGACGATAATGTGATCAGGTTATATAAATACATAAAATAAATAAATGCATTTCTGTTTGCAGCTACGTTTTGTATTGTGTAAGGAATAAGAAGCATTTAGATTTAAATTCACGTTTATTACTCACTGTTCTATATCCGCTGCTTAAAAAAATTCTCTTTATTGATAGTAAAATTCAGCACTCCTCCTACGAAAACACATCGTCCATCCACAGAAACGATAGAGGCAATTCGTTTCAGCTTCACTCTATTGGTTGTAACAGCAGATGATGTACGAAAGTAACTATCAATAGCTTTCTAAAGAGTAGCGTGGGAGCGCCGGCTCCTCCAGTAACGAAACAGTATTGCACACGTAAGAGCATACACGTGTACGTATCCATGCTGATCCTGCCCTTTTTTATGTCGTAAGGACATATTTCGTCTTATTCTCGGTCTTCCCCTATGTTTCGAGGATAGGCAAAGAATTTCTCCCTAACCACACTTCATTTCTGTTTAATTACAGTTATTAAGTCCTCTCCCATTTCGGTCTCTTCACTATTCCATTTGCTGGTTTCTCTACTCTTAGAACAATCTAAATGTGAAAAACACGCCGCAGTTGAGTAGAAAAGCAAACTTGTAACATAGAATACAGTTTTAGTTGTGTGCCGCTTGATACGCACATTAGGTAAATATCTAGGCGTAAAGTTGAGAAGCTATATCAGTAGGAACGAGCATATGAGGTCGAGCATAAGAGAAGGCGAATTGTCCACTTCGGTTTATTTTGAGACCGACTAAGAGAGTGTAGTCAAAATTTGGCTCTGAGCACTATGGGACTCAACATCTTAGGTCATAAGTCCCCTAGAACTTAGAACTACTTAAACCTAACTAACCTAAGGACATCACACACACCCATGCCCGAGGCAGGATTCGAACCTGCGACCGTAGCAGCCCCGCGGTTCCGGACTGCAGCGCCAGAACCTCACGGCCACCGCGCCCGGCAGAGTGTAGTCCATCATTAAAAGGAGACCCCATACCGAACTCTAGTGCGACCCGTACTGGAGTACTGTTCGTTTCTTTTGGATCCCCGTTAGGTAGGTTTACAGGAAGAATAGAATTAATTCAGAGGCGTACCTAGATTTGTTACTGGTGTGTTCGATCATCAAGTGAATATTACGAGGATGTTTCATGATCTGAAAATGAAATCCCTGGAGGGATGTTTTCGCAAAACATATTCGATAAAATTAAGAGTTCATGCAGTTACCGCTGACTGCAAAATATGTCTACTAGCTCCAAAGTAAATTTGGCATAAGGATCGCGGAAACAAGGTAAGAGAAATGAGTGATCGCACTACGACGTATAGATTGTTGATTTTCGCTCGCTCCATTTGCGAATGGACAGGGAAGGGAGTGAATAGTAATAGTGTGATATCTTGCGGAGTACTTATATAGCTGCAGAGGTAATGGTAATTTACTCTTGTTTGCTTACCAAGCAACCTTCGTTTTCTGACTGGCTTTCACACCGAAAGACCATCTCTCACTGCTGTAAGTTTGAAGTAACACAAGTAGCTTGTATGGCTTCCTTTTCAAATATAACAGAAGCCTACCACTAAAAACAGTTTTTAGTTTACCAAGCCACTCGAGATCAGATGTTCTCTATTGATTACCTTCAGGTAGTCGTCTTCGGCTGCCCTAAATAAAATCCTGTGAATAGATCATAAACTGGTACAGTAAATATTTTTCGGTCGTTGTTTTGTACCTTTCTTAGAGGTAGAGAGTTGATTTTGCAGCTGCTTATATCTTGCTACCTTCATTTCTTCTCTAGTACTCAAATTTATTTGCACCGAAGGTAAAAACCGCCGCATCATCACAACTAACATGGTAGAGATAAGATGCATTGACGTTGTAGCCCCTGTTCATTCTCTCTGTTTCAGAGTTCAGATGACCCCCCATAGGGTTGCTCAAAGTAGTTAAGGCTTTTATTAATATGGAATCACTTCGTTCGACTTCTGTTTACTATTTGATATCTGACACCATCTTCATGAAGTCGAATGAGAGTTGCAGCATTGATGCATTTATCCTTCACTGTACTAACACGAGAAAAATCAGTGCCTTGTTTTTCAAGGACTGGCAGTATGGATTTAGCTGAAAGCGAGTCAGACACTTTCTGAAAAGTTTTCATCCCAGATGATATGGCAGTTCAAACTCATTGCTACGTTATGCAATATAAGGAGCGATCGCGAAGTTTCGGTTGAAGGTCGTTGCTGCAGTGTGTATGCAACTCAGCCCGATTCCGATGTGGGTGGATAAGATCCGACATTTAGGCAAGGGATTAGTGTTGTCTTCAAATGGAAATTTCGTTCATAACTTCAAATTGTTTATTGTGCAGTTTCTACTTTGACAATTAGTTTCATCCTTTGTGTGACAACTATATAGGGTGTCCCATTTATCTTGACCACCATAAATAACTGTTTGTATAGATGCAAATTACAAAATGTTTCAAATAAATGTTCTTCAACCGACAGGGGGACATCAATCAGCAAGATTGCCTTCGTTGTAGCTTTGTTTTTTACAAAGATATGAACAGCGGTATAACTTTTTTAAATGCCACCCTGTATATTTTATTCGGTAATCCAATTCCTCTCCTAAACACCTATTCAAAAATGTGTCATAGTGTACCATTCACTGAAACACAACGTTATTAATTAGATAACACAACATTGACGTTGACGTTCCCAGCTCTTAGTGCAGGTACTCGGGGTAATGGAACACATCCACGTGCTGAGGTTGACAGAGGACAAATGTAAACGTAAGTAGAATGCACACAATTCATTCCGTCAGCCTTCGTCAGTTGAAAAGTTGTGTGAATAGAATGTAAACTAACGAAGAGAAGGTAGAAATGTTATCTGTGGGTAATACAAGTTAGCAGAACAGTAATTGCAATACCGTTTTCTTATGTACGGGTACCCTTAGTAAAGTGGTATAGTCCTTTTAAATAGTGTTATGTAGAGTAGGCATACAGTAAAGGCTGTCCTTCCTACAAACTGCATCGACATAACGTTTCTTTTATTGTTGTTGTTGTTGAAAGTGGGCGAAATCGTACTCATGCAGCGGAACTGTACAGAGAGAGATACCCTGACAAGAACCCACATTCCCGACGGATGTTTTCTCGTCTTGCTGCGACGCTTCAGGAAACGGGAAGTTTCAACTCACGACAAGCAATCGTCGTAGCACTCGCATAGACGAGGCTGCCGAAGTTTCTGTTCTCACTTCCGTTGCTATGAATCCACATCTGAGAACACGGCAGCTTGAACACGAGATTAGTATTCCTAAAACCAGTGTACATCGTATTCTTACACGTCACCGGTTCCATCTTTATCATGTACACTTACATCAAGAACTGCTTGGGAATGATTTCGAGAATCGTGTACAGTTCTGTCAGTGGGCACAGCAGCAAATGCTTGCCAATCCGAACTTCTCCAATGTTCTATTTACCAATGAATGTTCCTTCTCAAACAAAGGACAGGTAAATACGAGGAACATGCAGTATTGGTCCAGTGACAACCCACGATGACTTAGGCAGGTAGAACATCAGCGTCAATGGAGATTTAACGTCTGGTGTGGGATGCTTGGTACTACAGTTATTGGCCCTTATTTCATCAATGGTAATCTAAACGGCACAGAGTATGCCAACTTCCTCAGACGAATTCTTCCTCTTCTTCTGGACAAAGTGCTGCTAAGAACCGGAATCCTTATGTGGTATTAACAAGATGGATGTCTAGCACATAATGCCTTGCGTGTACGTCGTGTTCTGAACCGAAGGTATCCTGCCAGATGGAGTGGTCGAGGAGGAACAGTTACTTGGCCTGCTAGGTCTCCTGACTTAAATCCTCTGGACTTTTATCTTTGGGGGTACATTAAAGACGTTGTCTATCGCGATATTCCAACAACTCCAGAGGACATGCAGGAACTTACCGTGCTTGCTTGTAATTCTCTTCAGCAGGCAACACTGGAAGCAGCAAATAATTCTTTCATTGAACGAGTGCACCAGTGTATCGTTATCCAGGGTCACCACGTTGAGCACCTTTGAATGTTCTACTCCTGGGTAATGGTACAGAAGAGTCAAAGTCAATTTTGTGTTATGTTTTTACTTGGTTTTCATTTGTTTTCTGACAGCTCCAGCAAGTGGACGAGTTTGTGATACCGGGCTCGAAGTCAGTGTTGCGTTACGTAATTAATGACGTTGTATTTCAGTGAATGGTACATTGCGATACATTTTTAATAGGTCTTTAGGAGAGGAAATGAATTACCGAATAAATAATACAAGGTGCCACTGTTCATATCTTTGTGAGAACAAAGCTACAACAAAGGCAATGATGCTGATTGATGTCCCTCTGACGACTAAAGAACATCTGCTTGAAACACTTTGTAAATTACATCTGGACAAACAGTTATTTAGGGTGCTCAAGATAAATGGAACACCCTGTATAATGTTTTCTGTTTGCTTTGTGCTAATTTTAGTGAATGTATTTTACATCTCAGAATAGAGGCTCAGTGTTCCATAGTTACTTGTGTCTCGTCTGCCTTTTTACTTGTGACGTGTAATAATTTATGCGTTTTTCCTATTTTGGAAATTTGTTTCCAGCTGCGGTTTCTACTGTAAAACGTTTTCTCTATCTTTATCCATCACTAAATTACTATGCAACAGCATAATATCGCAGATCCTATTGTTTCTTGCTGTCTCGAATTATTTTACACTTTTCGTTTGGCATTGCTTCAGGAATTTTTTTTCATTTATTAACTACCCATTCTTCCGATTCCTGTGTTGTCGGCCCACTATACAAAACTTTAAAGAAATCTCGAGACATTTGTACAATTTCGTCTCCCTTCCTAGATACTTTGCAATCTGTAATCTTAGCTGGTGAAATGTCGCGTCTATGAAAAGTGAGTTTCTATTTTGCTTTTTATACATTTATGAAAGTTTGGCACAGTGTCAAAATGCGAAAACTGAAGTTTTAGCGAGACACATATTACAGTCCACCGACTGTTTTGTTTCATGATGATACGGATTTCCGATCAGTTCCAGAACACGTTCGGAACATTTGCAGAGCAATTGCAGGTGACGATAAATGTCTTTGTTTCAGTTGTCACTTTTTTGGTGTGTTCTTTATACTTTTTCACATTATCTCGAAGACATTTATGAATATCTTAGTCCTAAATTAAATCCTTATTATTTAAAGATCAATAAATGAGTATAACTGAGCTTGGACGTTGTTGCAGAGCACAGAAAAAGCTATGAGACGAAGTTATTTTCATTCTATTAGTAGAACGGTTATCTACTTCCCAATATATTATTGTTTGTACTATAACATTTTAATAGACTGGGTGTTAAATATTTGTAAAATTCGATTTTCTTCTCGAGAAATACTGAAAGCATCGTAGCTATCGATTTTAAATGAGTCAAAGAAACGAGTTTCTGAGACAGTGCGTGGTGGTGCTCATTGTTTTGAGTACTTGTTTTTACATTGGGCTGGTACACGTTGACTAACGAATACACCTCTGGCGTAGCGACCAAGGCATTTTTATGGTGACCAGCATTTTTTTGGTGACAGCAGAACCCGGGTTCGATTGCCAATAGTATTCTGCATCCGTTTTTAGTATTTTTTTCCATATCGATATTGGTAAGATTACGAAGGTTTAAGCTAAGTAAATCAATAAGGAATAAAAGCGGGGTAGGCAAATAGATTCCCGGAGTGGCTTCGAACTAAAATTTTAAGCCTTATTGTGTGAAGATAATTTCGAGCAGCAATACTCTGAATTCGTCACAATGAACTGCCGACAACTGACCTCTCGGTGCTCATTTACAGCCATGTGTGGAATGGAATGTTATTTAGAGGCTCAAAATGGCAACATGCTTCTGGAAATACGGCGGGAAATGTCCAGTCTAGAGGATATTATAGCGATTCATAGCACGTTATCAACTGTCAGCATTGATTATCGTATACGTGGTACGCAATAAAATTAATTTTCGAAAAAGAAATGTTTTATGTCCAAACAAAAGTCTGTTAATTGCCGATATGTCACAAGACAGAATGCAGTTGCGCGAAGATTTTATTCGTTAAATGTTATTTATGGCGTGAGTATATTTGGTTTGAGTGTATATGAGAATTACCATCCATGTAGTGTTCGAAGGAGAGTGACTGAAACAGCCATAGTAAGGCGACCATGAATAAAATTTTTAATTGTTTTGTAGCTTGTTGATGGCTATTGTCAAATGGTGACGGAAACTTTAACTGAATATTTAAATTTTTGAATTCGATACTGTAAACTTCACGTAAAAAGCAATTCCCCACCAAAACAAGGGTAAAGGAATTCATATGACCACGAAATAAGATAAAAATCTGTTGACTGAGAATATTTCACATAAAATCAAAAGAAACCGAACAACAATTATTGAAACTAACAGGATGTTGCCTTGGCAAACAGCAGCAAAGAATCTGGAATGTGATTCAAATAGAGCTGTGAATATGGATGAAACATTTACATTCGCAGAAGTCGTGCCGTTATTCCCGAAAGTTAATGCGTTGTGATAGTATTCCTCAAGACTGTGCATGTGCATCTACTGCTGGATTTGGAAGCATATTGAAACTCTATCCGCAACAAGTTTTCAGAATGAAGACTGATATTACTGATCACCATTAAAAATTATTCGAGTACCCCTAGAATGCCCCTCGCTGTTGCGGTTGGATCTTACCAGACCCGAACTGCAGATGGCGGCGAAGGGCTTCAGAATCGGAAATTTGTTCTCTAACAATAACTTGCGTCTAGGCTCAACTCAGCTGGATAAGGGCCTTTTGTCCAAGACAAGCCTGAATAATTCATCTAGAAGTGAAGCAGGTCCATCCAGGCATTTAAGCAAGAAATAACTTTCCTCAGTCACATTCGACAATGAACACTCTTTTCTTTGCATTTTTCTGGTGTTGTGTAATTTTGTTTGTCCGGTAATAAATATTTCGAGTGCAGACGAGTCTCCCTCCATTGCTCGCATTTCAGCTACCTAACCAGTTACAAAAATCGTTGTACTTGGTGCCCTAAAAGTGTGCTACTCATCCCTCTCTCTGTCTACACGTGTGCGCTGGACAGTAAGGCTGGATCTTTGTAAGCACAGCCGTACTACTTACTCCCACTTATTTACGTGAACCAATGGTGATCTTCAGAGGGCTCCTAAAGTTTCCGTTTCCTTTCCACTTCCTAAAATGTTACGTTAACAGCCCGTATCTTACGACGAATTGGCACTGCCTGCGGTTGTCTCCACAACAGCAGTTCCGAGACTGCGAAAAATAGCATACATCCACCAACCACAGAAAGCTCACTGTAAAACAGTCTCTGGTGTTCCCTCACATTGTGAATTTGGTCAGCCTGCGCCAAGGCGACTTTCCTTCGAAGCAATGTCCAGCTCGACTGTCTGTCATTTCCTTTCGCACATGTGCAACCGACACTTCCACAAATACCAGCGTGGACTGCTCCCTTGCCCGTTTTATTGCAATAGAGCGCACCCCGTCGTTCACAGCAGAGTGCAACCTGCTTTCATACTGGCTTCTTATTTAGCTGTACATGTAACTCAACATAGGAAATTGTAATCTAAGTGGTTAACTATAGGGAATCACTTGAACTGATACATATATCATTTTCTAGCGGAGATTAATTTATTCCGATTTGATCTGGCAACCTCTTTAGGAGTTTAGAGTTGTCGTGGGACAATTTGCAGAAAACATCCGTGTAAAACCAATACTAATGAAACTCATTTGAGAAATTTATTTTCCTACCTTGTTATCATTAATTATTGTTTTACTTGTCTTATTAACTCTCATGTTCCTACCAAATTCGATACGGAAAGAAATAGAAATGAAGGTTGCTTCCCCGATTTCTAGGTTCAAATGGTTCAAATGGCTCTGAGCATTATGGGACTTAACATCTGAGGTCATCAGTCCCCTACAACTTAGAACTACATAAACCTAACTAACCTAAGGACATCACACACATCCATGCCCGAGGCAGGATTCAAACCCGCGACGGTAGCGGTCGCGCGGTTGCAGACAGAAGCGCCTAGAACCGCTCGGCCACTGCTGCCTTCCAATTTCTAGGAAAATATGCATTTACGGATTCCATACATAATAACGAAAAAGTGCTCAATTTTTAATTAAGTACGGATCTCGTCAATTTTGAGTGGTGTGTGAGTGATTGTGATCTCTAATTTTAGGGGTGGTTTTCTCAGAACGGGTAGGATGTCCCGACGAAATATCTTAAAGTCTCTCAATCTGCTAAATATGTTCCGAATTAGTTGACCGTGTGTGAGGCCTTCCCTTTTGAGTACTGAATGCTCTTGAGACAAGTAAAATGGCTGATGTATCCCTAAGCATTTGTGTACGCACGTAAGCTTAGAGGAAATTCCTTTGTAGTTCACACCAGCACTGCCTGCTCTAATAGTAAGGAGCACTTAAACACTACGGCTATTGCCAGTAAACTCTGTGCATTTATCGCTGCCCGGATGTGGTGTCCTGCAGTAGTGAATTCCGTAACATTTCACACTTCAATAGGTTCAGGTAAGCAGAAACTTCTGAATGGATCACATCGTGACACTTTGCTTGGGCGAAGCGAAATGGAATATAACAACTTCCCGCGATCTATGTTCTTAAAGGAACCCGGATTTTCCTAACTGACAATACTGTTCGAGGTTAGCTGTGCCATTGCTATCTGCTGTCCGACGTTCCATGTCTTGGGGGGCAGGAAGATGGAGAGAAGTTATTGAATACACGAGCGTTAGACCGAGCGCCCAGTGGTCAGCGGCAATGGTAAACGACGCCCCTCGCGGACAGTGATGGATGCCAGGCGTCGCCGGCACTCAATCAGCTGCCGCCGCGACGCTGATGATGCTCCGCGGACAAGGGAAGGCGTCCACGCTGCGCTGGCGACGCTGCTCTGGCTGGTTATGAATGCGACGCCCGACGTCACAGGCAGGGCCGGCGCATTACGCGGTATGCTCTGTCAGCCTCTCCGCTTTCTTGTTTCCATGCAAATGTCGGTGACGCAAAGAGAGAAGCGGTGACAGCGGGCAGAAGGAAGAGCTGGAGGGCTAAGAAGTCATACATCAATCTACGAGACAGTATGTGCTGAGAATCGTCACGTGTCAGGTGAGGTAGCTTACACAGGTCTTATGAAAAGTATTCTTCTCATAAGGACCTAATCTTAATGGCATCCCTCAGGGTTCAATTTTGTGGCCCATTCTATTCTTACTATATGTGTAAACGAGCATCGTTATTACCCTGATACAGAAGAAATAGAAATTAAACTTCCTGGCAGATTAAAACTGTGTGCCGGACCGAGACTCGAACTCGGGACCTTTGCCTTTCGCGGGCAAGTGCTCTACCATCTAAGCTACCCAGGCACGACTGACACTCCGTTCTCACAGCTTTACTTCTGCCAGTACCTCGCTTCCTACCTTACAAACTTTACAGAAGCTCCCAGGAGAGCTACTGTGCAAGTGAGACCGCTCACCACATATTTCGGTACCTCTACAAGTTCGCACAAACGCTTTTCGAGCACACGACGCACGTAAGTGCCACTAAGTTCAGAATCTCTAACTTAAACAAGATGTGAGAGAGACAACAGAAGAAGAACCTCATGATTCAACGGAAATATGGGTAAATCAATGTACGCTTTCACAATACTTCACAGAAATGTGAGAATAAACAAGACGTCATGAGTTAAGGTGAATAATCGAAAATAACAACCAAGTGGCAAATACAAATACAATATACAGTACCGTAAACAATAAATTCAGTAAGACAAACATGTTAATTTATTGTAGCGAAGTGAGATGCGGCTTTGTTATCGGTTACTCAGAGTCTCTTCACTGAGGTGACAAATGTCATGCGACACCTACCAGTATTGTGTCGGATCTCCTTCTGCCCGGCCTGGTGCAACAAGTCGACATGCCGCGGACCTCAAAAGTCTTTTAAAGTCCCATGCAGAAATATTGCGCCGTGTTACCTCTATATCCGTCCATAAATCCAAAATTGTAGCCGGTGCAGGATTTTGTGCACGAACTAATCTCACGGTTTCTCCAGCGGCGGCATAGTCGTATATGAACAGTGATCCAATATTGTCGAATGTTTTTTATTCCAGTCTTTGATCACAATATCAATTCTTTTGTCGATGGCCGGTTTCAGTCAGTAATCACCATCCTCAGATCTTTTCTACACCGTGTCCTTAAGGGATAAGGCCTAATGGCATCGTCAATATATATATATATATATATATATATATATATATATATATATATATATATATATATATATATATATATACTCAGCACAGCATTGTCACATAGATCGAAAATAAGGTGTAGAATAGGCCACATCGTCCACACAGTCATTTTTGCAACTGTCTGCTCACCAGTAGCTGGTGAGCTAAATGTAGTCAGAGCACTTAAAAAACGTGGGCGGCGATAACGCATTCATGTACAGCAGAGCGCGATCTGGGGGTAAACCGGTTCGAATCCTGGTGGTTGGAAAATTTTCACTGCCAGTATTTGGGCACCAGCAAGGCGGATAGAGGTTGTGCCGTAATGTTTCAGATCATCAGACTTCACGCCATTTTCTGGTTTGAATACCAAAGTTCTTCGCCGTGTCGCATGAAGTGTGGGCATGTGACGCCGTTGATGGTGATCCATCGGACTGGGGCTTTTAAGCTTGGCGACCCCCTTGGTGGTATTCGAGGAGTAATAGTCTATGTGCCGGCATGGGTGCTTACCCAATCTCTTCTCTCATCATCATCAGGAAACACACACACACACACACACACACACACTCAAACACACGCACACACTCAATACAACCATGTAGTGTTAGGAATATTGTAATCCAGGTTGTAGTCAATAGTCGGCCGGAGTGGCCGTGCGGTTCTAGGCGCTACAGTCTGGAGCCGAGCGACCGCTATGGTCGCGGGTTCCAATCCTGCCTCGGGCATGGATGTGTGTGATGTCCTTAGGTTAGTTAGGTTTAATTACTTCTAAGTTCTAGGCGACTGATGACCTCAGAAGTTAAGTCGCATAGTGCTCAGAGCCACTTGAACCATTTTTTTTTAGTCAATAAACAAAACAAAAAAAGACACCGTATGCCCATGGCCAAGGCCCCTTTCTGCCATTATGTCACGTCCTTACATTTACCCATGTTTACGTACAATGTTAGGTTGAAATTGTAAACTTCTTGCTGACCGCTACCCCGCTTATCCTCACACAGACGCAGTGCTCACGCAGTTGATCGCGTGACTCGTTCACTGTGCCATCTGTTGACACTTACCGATTCATCAGTGCGTGCACAGTGGTGTGACTATTCTTTTGTCTGTTGAGCTGACAGTTGGTTGAAAGCAGAAGTAAACGAACTGTCATAGTGGTGTAACGATCTGCGTAATGCCTGTCGAGATAAATACAGTCAAAGTAGGAGGTAACTTGAGTGCAAGTATGTGTCAAAGGTGGGCTTAAAATAATAACTGAATCTTCCTCTCACATCAACCGTAGCACTGATTGTACTGCAGATAGAATCCTACAGTACGTCTTAGTGAGGGAGGGAATTTGATTTATGATATCTACACCCCCACCATGAACCATGGATCTTGCCGTTGGTGGGGAGGCTTGCGTGCCTCAGCGATACAGATGGCCGTACCGTAGGTGCAACCACAACGGAGGGGTACCTGTTGAGAGGCCAGACAAACATGTGGTTCCTGAGGAGGGGCAGCAGCCTTTTCAGTAGTTGCAGGGGCAACAGTCTGGATGATTGACTGATCTGGCCTTGTAACATTAACCAAAACGGCCTTGCTGTGCTGGTACTGCGAACGGCTGAAAGCAAGGGGAAACTACAGCCGTAATTTTTCCCGAGGACATGCAGCTTTACTGTATGATTAAATGATGATGGCGTCCTCTTGGGTAAAATATTCCGGAGGTAAAATAGTCCCTCATTCGGATCTCCGGGCGGGGACTACTCAAGAGGACGTCTTTATCAGGAGAAAGAAAACTGGCATTCTACGGATCGGAGCGTGGAATGTCAGATCACTTAATCGGGCAGGTAGATTAGAAAATCTAAAAAGGGAAATGGACAGGTTAAAGTTAGATATAGTGGGAATTAGTGAAGTTCGGTGGCAGGAGGAACAAGACTTTTGGTCAGGTGATTACAGGGTTATAAATACAAAATCAAATAGGGGTAATGCTGGAGTAGGTTTAATAATGAATAAAAAATAGGAGTGCGGATTAGCTACTACAAACAGCATAGTGAACGCATTATTGTGGCCAAGATAGACACAAAGCACATGCCTACTACAGTAGTACAAGTTTATATGCCAACTAGCTCTGCAGATGATAAAGAAATTGATGAAATGTATCACGAGATAAAAGAAATTATTCAGGTAGTGAAGGGAGACGAAAATTTAATAGTCATGGGTGACTGGAATTCGTCAGTAGGAAAAGGGAGAGAAGGAAAAATAGTAGGTGAATATGGATTGGGGGGAAGAAATGAAAGAGGAAGCCGCCTTGTAAAATTTTGCACAGAGCATAACTTAATCACAGCTAACACTTGGTTCAAGAATCATAAAAGAAGGTTGTATACCTGGAAGAATCCTGGAGATACTAAAAGGTATCACATGGATTATATAATGGTAAGACAGAGATTTAGGAACCAGGTTTTAAATTGTAAGACATTCCCAGGGGCAGATGAGGACTCTAACACCAATCTATTGGTTACGACCTGTAGATTAAAACAGAAGAAAATGCAAAAAAGGTTTGAATTTAAGGAGATGGGACCTGGATAAACTGAAAGAACCAGAGATTGTACAGAGTTTCAGGGAGAGCATAAGGGAACAATTGACAGGAATAGGGGAAAAGAAATGCAGTAGAAGAAGAATGGGTAGCTTTGAGGGATGAAATAGTGAAGGCAGCAGAGGATCAATTAGGTAAAAAGACGAGGGCAAGTAGAAACCCTTGGGTAACAGAAGAAATATTGAATTTAATTGATGCAAGGAAAAAATATAAAAATGCAGTAAATGAAGCAGGCAAAAAGGAATACAAACGTCTCAAAAATGAGATCGACAGGAAGTGCAAAATGGCTAAGCAGGGATGGCTAGAGGACAAATGTAAGGATGTGGAGGGCTGTCTCACTAGGGGCAAGATAGATACTGCCTACAGGAAAATTAAAGAGACCTTTGGAGAGAAGAGAACCACTTGTATGAATATCAAGAGCTCAGATGGCAACCCAGTTCTAAGCAAAGAAGGGAAGGCAGAAAGGTGGAAGGAGTATACAGAGGGTTTATACAAGGGCTATGTACTTGAGGACAATATTATGGAAATGGAAGAGGATGTAGATGAAGACGAAATGGGAGATAAGATACTGCGTGAAGAGTTTGTCAGAGCACTGAAAGACCTGAGTCGAAACAAGGCCCCGGGAGTAGACAAAATTCCATTAGAACTACTGATGGCCTTGGGAGAGCCAGTCATGACAAAACTCTACCATCTGGTGAGCAAGATGTATGAGACAGGTGAAATACCCTCAGACTTCAAGAAGAATATAATAATTCCAATCCCAAAGAAAGCAGGTGTTGACAGATGTGAAAATTACCGAACTATCAGTTTCATAAGTCACAGTTGCAAAATACTAACGCGAATTCTTTACAGACGAATGGATAAACTGGTAGAAGCGGATCTCGGGGAAGATCAGTTTGGATTCCGTAGAAATGTTGGAACACGTGAGGCAATACTAACCTTACAACTTATCTTAGAAGCTACATTAAGAAAAGGCAAACCCACGTTTCTAGCATTTGTAGACTTAGAGAAAGCTTTTGACAATGTTTACTGGAATACTCTCTGTCAAATTCTGAAGGTGGCAGGGGTAAAATACAGGGAGCGGAAGGCTATTTACGATTTGTACAGAAACCAGATGGCAGTTATAAGAGTCGAGGGGCATGAAAGGGAAGCTGTGGTTGGGAAAGGAGTGAGACAGGGTTGTAGCCTCTCCCCGATGTTATTCAATCTGTATATTGAGCAAGCAGTAAAGGAAACAAAAGAAAAATTCGGAGTAGGTATTAAAATTCATGGAGAAGAAGTAAAAACTTTGAGGTTTGCCGATGACATTGTAATTCTATCAGAGACAGCAATGACCTTGGAAGAGCAGTTGAACGGAATGGACAGTGTCTTGAAGGGAGGATATAAGATGAACATCAACAAAAGCAAAACGAGGATAATGGAATGTAGTCAAATTAAATCTGGTGATGCTGAGGGAATTAGATTAGGAAATGAGACACTTAAAGTAGTAATGGAGTTTTGCTATTTAGGAAGTAAAATAACTGATGATGGTCGAAGTAGAGAGGATATAAAATGTAGACTGGCAATGGCAAGGAAATCGTTTCTGAAGAAGAGAAATTTGTTAACATCGAGTATAGATTTAAGTGTCGGGAAGTCGTTTCTGAAAGTATTTGTATGGAGTGTAGCCATGTATGGAAGTGAAACATGAACGATAACTAGTTTGGACAAGAAGAGAATAGAAGCTATCGAAATGTGGTGCTACAGAAGAATGCTGAAGATAAGGTGGGTAGATCACGTAACTAATGAGGAGGTGCTGAATAGGATAGGGGAGAAGAGAAGTTTGTGGCACAACTTGACTAGAAGAAGGGATCGGTTGGTAGGTCATGTCCTGAGGCATCAAGGGATCACAAATTTTGCATTGGAGGGCAGCGTGGAGGGTAAAAATCGTAGAGAGAGACCAAGAGATGAATACACTAAGCAGATTCAGAAGGATGTAGGTTGCAGTAGGTACTGGGAGATGAAGAAGCTTGCACATGATAGAGTAGCATGGAGAGCTGCATCAAGCCAGTCTCAGGACTGAAGACCACAACAACAACAACATCTACACCCATGGAGGATGGGCGACCGGGACTAATATGTTTATGACACTGTAGTAGATGAACTAATATTTTAAGAGAATTACTTACAGTAACTGGTGGGACGGAAACCTTCAGCGGGAACATACTGGGTATGCTGGCGCTGAACAGGCCAGAAATATAGACAGAACAACTAGTCTTGCATAGGTAATCCTTGTTCTATACCGAAAAGTTAAGGAGAGTAGAATTTTTTTTCTCAGTAACAACCGAGATGTGAACTATTACTGACGAAAGCTGAACTTACTGAAAATTATTGTGAGATATGTGGGAAGCATTCAATGAATAATGACATCACCTAGTAAACTGTTAAAAAATCTCTTTATATTTATGACGAGAGTAAAACCAGTGAATGGATCATGGTGTTTCCCCAAATAATTGTTGATTGTCAGGAAAAAGATAAAATGGTCTAAATTCTGCATTCTAAGTTATATCAAATAGGTGGAAGAAGAAGACCACATACTCCTTACCTACCATGTGACAAAGTACAGGCTTACCTTTCCCTACTCCCACCCTCTCCACCCAACATAAGTTATGTAGTGTAGCGTGCTGTAGTTTGGTGTGTAGCTTAGTAATTTACTGTGCATTCAAATGACATCGCGATGCAGCCTCAAGGCAGTCATCTGAATTGTGCTCAAAGGTACCTGAATGATCTAAATATTCTAACTATTTATCTAAGAAATTACAAACATGATCTACCTTGTAGTATTTTCACTTCTGAATTATGACATCAACACACACACACACACACACACACACACACACACACACATACTCACACAATGTTTACACAGTTTACTTGTAGGTTAAGCAGATCTAATGAATGTAAGAGGTTCGATCTCTATGTCACAAGTCTTGTTAAATACGGCAGAGATCCTAATTAAATATTTCCACATCTGGATTGTTCTATGACTCTTGTCAAACTGTATCAGCTTACGCAACAACTGTATCAACTTACACCCAAAAACTGTGTGATTTTGCCCTAAAAAGATAACAACTTGTCCCCCCACTGTTTTAGAATTATTAAATAGACAGAGGAACGAGAACTGAGCAATGTTGAATTAAATATTGGAATTTGATTCAGTAGCAAAGCAATGATGTCTTCGTTATGTTTAGTGTTTAGTAAGGTTGTTGCTGTTTCCGTTGCTTTATTAGCCTTGAGTTTGACCAAATGTGCTGAATGTTTCTGCTGTTATCTTATGTGTTCTCTGTGAATGCGATTGACGGAAGGTGGATTCCGGCCCAACCTGTAACAAAATCTCATAGTCAAGGTCACTTCTTTAGCTAACTACAAGTTACTCTTGGAAGCTCTTTACGAATTTATGTACGGAAAGAAGTTCACATGTTGTGCAACAGTGGCACTCTCAGTGGCTAATGGATCGCAGCTGTCGTACTATATGTTAATCTGAAAATATGCCCAAACAGGGCTATTCCAAAGTGCAGGTTCATTCCTCGAGTCCACTTTCCACTGATTCCTTTGATACGCAAACTGATGATAATACAAGTGAATACAGAATCATGACTATTGAAGAGTAATATGTTGAAATTGCTTTTAACGTATATGAGTTTTATTCTCATTATCCCTACTATTGATTTAACATTAATACTCAATCCTGTCGACACTTCGGACAACAGGTTCACAGTTACAAAATTTCTATGACGGTGTCCCTTAACAATACCAAAATATCTGACCGGGCCCCTCTCTAAGTAGAATCTCTAAGAAGATTTCTCCTCATTAACATTTCAGGAGCGAAACCTCCTCGCAGTCAGCACAGCATCTGTCACATTGTTTCTCGCTGCCAGCAGCCATTAAATAATACCGCACGAATGCATATTTCGTGCACTCATAAATTATTCAAACCGAAAAATTATGTTAACAAGTTGTACTACACTGTTTTTCCTATAAACTCTAACCAGCTTACGGTCGCAGGTTCGAATCCTGTCTCGGGCAAGGATTTGTGTGATGACCTTAGGTTAGTTAGGTTTAAGTAGTTCTAAGTTCTGGGGGACTGGTGACCTCAGTAGAAAAGTCCCATAGTGCTCAGAGCCATGTGAACCATTTTTTGTAACCAGCTACTGCAGTACTGGCCATTTGTTCCACACAGGTACATTTGTTAAGTTTGTGAGCTAAGATGTTACACTTTCAGAGGGCAGCTCGTTACAGTTGTGGGACCATTTGTTACCGTTTCAGGGCAAGTTGTTATAATAGTGGTGTAAGCTGTTACAGTTTCTGGGGACATGTCATTACAGTTGTGGAGCAAGTCATTACACATCCAGGGGTCAATGTGATACAGTTTCAGGGTCAGTTAATACAATTTTAGAGACCAAGTTGGTACAGTCATGGGAAAGGTGTCACACTTTCAGGGGTAAGCTGTTACAGATGTAAACAAGTTGTTTTTGTTGTGGGGAAATTTTTTTATAGTTGTAGGGCGTATCATTACCGTCATAAGGTAAGTTGTTATAGTTATTCTTTTGGGATACAAGTTGATATATTTGTGGGGCTAGTTGTTAGAGATGCAATTTGTTATAGCTGCAGGGTAAATTTGTACAATTTTGGGACGTGGGCTAATATCATTGTAAGGCTATAATGTGGCTACAGCATCATAGTATATTACAGAGGGATTGAAAGGCATGCAGTTTTCCCAGTAGCCGAGCACTGACTTGGTAAGCATTCGGTTTTGCTTGTCAGATAAAGTCACACCTTCCTACAACGATTCCGAACTTGTTTAGGTGATATCATAATTACACTTCCTGATGTTAGTAGATGTGTGTTCGTACAATCTCCAAGAATGTCATGTATTTCCAAGTATGGAGCAATACTTACCAGTAAAACGATGACGTACAGACAACTTTGTTGTGAATTTTTGAGGCATAAGAATATGATTTGCCTTGTGAAGGCAACAGGAGAAATTTAAAAACCAAGTCACAGGCCCAAATCCAGAGGAAACATGTAGCGTACTGGTAAAATAGGTAATACTGGTTATTAACTGAGGAATACCGCTAGTAAATATGGAATAAATTTCACAAGACTACATCCTTTCTGTCGAGAAACGAAAACTGATGCCACTGGTAATAATAGTTAAAATTACCCACAATTCTACAGTTTTATTAGTTAAAACTAATTTAAATAAACTTATTGGAAGAATATTTTAAGGCAGATTAGTTATAAAACTTATTCCTTTGTAACACAAGGCACAGAGTGAATTAAGTACGTGAAACAAACATAAATACAATGTTTACACAGTCTCTTAAACTCCTCCCGTACAGGCCATGAAGGCCCATCGGCACCGATCTGCCGCCGCGTCATCCTCAGCCCACAAGCGTCACTGGATGCGGATATGGAAGGGAATGTGGTCAGCACACCGCTCTTTCGGCCGTATGTCAGTTTCCGAGACCGGAGCCGCTACTTCTCAATCAAGTGGCTCCTCAGTTTGCCGGACAAGGGCTGAGTGCACCCCGTCTGCCAACAGCGCTCGGCAGACCGGATGGTCACCCATCCAAGTGCTAGCCCAGCCCGACAGCGCTTAACTTCGGTTATCTGAGGGGGAGCGGTGTTACCACTGTGGCAAAGCCGATAGCCTGTATAGTCTCTTCCCATCACTTAATGTAGACGTAATTTTATTCCCAATTTCAGGGCCTAACCGAACCGAGCCTTTTCTTGGGTAAAAGAATCTGGCCACATTTTGTCGAAATGTGGACAAAATATCGGCAATAGACCGTCGTTGCTCCAAAAAAGTAACATTGTTTGAAAAAGTATTTAAAATTCCATCCAGCTGTATATATTTTAGAGGTGTCTTCCGACGGAAAACACGCCTTTCGTGATGACGTGGCCGAATCATACTTTTACATGAAATAGGGAATGGCGAAAGAAAGGGAAGTTATGGATTGGAATTCATGACATCCAGCAGTACAGGGCATTGTGGCAAAGGAATGGTGAAAGCCGAAAATTTGCGCCAGGCCAGGATTTACCGTTTTTGACGAACAGTTGTCTTAATCACTTTAGCCATCCAGACATGCTCCCGGACCAAACAAAAAATTTTCAACTGATCACACATTGTAGCGCAGTGCCCCACATCTACTAATACCCTATTGGAAAATAGTTGGTTTCCGCAGGAGTCATTGCGGTCTACATAAACATATATCTGAGTGGTGTCTGTTCTTCTGAACATGTCCGAGAGAACAGCTCCCAGTGTTGATGATACGGCTGCTGTATACATTTGTATAGAATAGAGAATGGGGAAAGAAACGGAAGCGGTGGGTGGGATTTCATGACTTCCAGTAGCACAGGGCACAGTGGTAATGCAATGACGAAAACTGAAAATTTGTGCCGCAACGGGAATCAAACTCTAATTTACCGCTTCTCCTGAGTGCTTGCCTTAATCGCTTCGGCAATCTGGATGTGGTCCCTCACCAACTCGAGTTTCCAACTTATCACACACTGCAGTGCAGCATCCTTCAACCATTAACCTCCAGGCGCAAATTATTGAACGAACGTCGAGATGTTGCGCTCTTACGGAACTGTATGTGCATTTCTGTAAGAGCGCTGTGGCTCATTGACGTTTGTTTCAGTGCGGATGTACTAACATTGTCCGAACTCCTACGGGAGTAAATAGTCTGCTAGTACGGGCAAGGACGCTGCATTGTAGCATGCGATAAGTTGAAGGGGAGAGTCGGTCAGGTACCGTGTCCGGATGGCCAAAGCAGTTCAGCCACCGCAATACTGACAGTACGACTTATCTTAGAAGACGGGGCTATGAAAGGAAAAACTACGTTCAAGACATCTGCAGACTTAGGAGAAAGCTTCTGTCAACGCTGACTGTAATACTATCTTCGGGGGTAGCAGGGTTAAAATGCACGGAGCTAAAGGTACACACTCAGAAGACAAAAGTCATGGGATAGCAGTAGTATCGCGTACAGAAGGTATGAAAGCGGCTGTGCATTGGCGGAGATTCATGTGTACTCAGATAGTCCACGTGAAAAATATCCGACGTGATTATGGTCGCTCGACAGGAATTAACAGATATTAAACGCGGAATGGTAGTAGGAGCTAGACGCATGGGGCATTCCATTTCGGAAATCATTGGGAACTCAATATACCGAGATCCAAGGAGTCAAGAGAGTGCCGAGCAGACCAGATTTCGGTCACTAACTCTCACTACAAACAATGGAGCAGCCGAGGACCTTTACTTAAACCACCGAGAGCACCGGCGTTTGCGTAGAGTTATCACTGATAAAGGTGAAGTAACCCCACCAAACAATGTGGAAAGTACGCCGAATATATCCGTTTCGACACTGTGGCAAAACGTGGCGTCTCTGGAGAAGAAAATTTAGTTAATATTGAATATAGACGTAAGTGGCAGGAAATTTTTTCTGGTGGTATTTGTCTGGAATGTAGCCTGGTATGGGAGTGAAACGTGGAAGATAAGCAGTTCGAACAGGAAGAGAGCAGAAGCTTTCGAAATGAAATGTTACAGATAAGTGCCGAGGGTCAGATGGTGAGATGGCGTAACTAATTAGGAAGTTGTATTTCGTTTGTAGGTGAGCGATTTGGCCGCCTGGAGTTGGTGTGAGGGGAGGTGAATTTGCTTGGGCGGCTGAGGACTTGCTGTGCAGCCCCAGGTCTATCGGCGCGTGACGGCTCTTCTGGCTGAGCTAGTCAAGTACAAAGATGAGCCCATGGCCAGATGTGGGTAAATCCCAATACGGGGAATTCTGATGACGTTCGGTCGCTTAAGGGAATGGACAATACACCAAGGAATCTGAATACATTGGGAACTCAGAAAAACGAGTGACGTCCACAGACACACCACTACATTCAGTATCTTTAAAACTACAGAAGTTAGTATTTTACAGGGAACTACAGAAGTTAATATTTTATACGGACTAAATGGTTACACAATGAACCATTAATTAACAACTGTTAAATGCTTCAAATGGTTTCAAGAAACGATATCACAGATGGTAGCATAGCACGATAACTTTCATGCCTGAAAGCCGCTTGTGTGTATAAGCTTAATCCCTTGATTTATTGTGTTTTTTTATATAGTTTTCATTAATCAAATGTTTATCAGAACATCGTATTCATCACAATAACAGAGCAGATGAATGAAATACTAACATATCACATTTTGTCATATTTGTGTATTTCTTTAATGAACAGTTCATCATTTCGCCAGCATCTTTATTAAAATTTTGAATGAATGTGCCATTAAAAATCATGGGAATTTAAGAAGTGGTCAGCTGTATGTGTTATCTGGCACCACTTTTAAAAACAGTGCCAGAAGACGTTTCGGTCAAGCACATTTAAATATTTTATTAACAATATTTAACGATTGTGGTTTGTTATTTATCGTGAGAGCACTTGCACAGAATGCTGGCTTATTTATTAATGAACAAACATTTACTTATACACCGAAGTGCCAAAGAAACTGGTGAAGGCATGAGTATTCAAAAACAGAGATACGTAAACAGACAGAATATCGCTTTGCGGTCGGCAATACCCATATAAGACAACTAGTTCCTGGCTCAGTAGTTAGGTAGGTTACTGCTGCTACAGTGACAGGTTATCAAGATTTAAGTGTGTTTGACTGTCGCGTTACAGTTTGAGCTCGAGCGATGGACACAGCATCTCCCAGGTAGCTATGAAATGGGTATTTTTCCATACGACAGTTTCACGAGCGTACCGTGAAGATCAGAAATCCCGTAAAGCATCAAATCACCGACATCGGTATGGCTGGAAAACGTTCCTGCAAGAACGGAACCAACGACGACTGAAGAGAATCATTCATTGTAACAGAAGTGCAACCCTTCCGCAAATTGCTGCAGATTCCAATGCTGGGCCATCGGCAAGTGGCAACATGCTAACCATTCAATGAAACATCATAGATACGGGCCTTAGATGCTGGAGGCCCACTCATGGCTGCACAACACAAACCTTTACGTCTCGCCTGGGGCCTTCAACACCGACATTGGACTGTTGATATCTGGAAACATGTTGCCTGGTAGGACAAGTCTAGTTTAAAATTGTATCGAGCCGATGGACATGTACGGGTATGGAAAAAACCTCAAGAATCCATGGACCCTTGCATGTCAGCTGGGGAGTGTTCACGGTGGTGGAGGCTATGTAATGGTGTGGGGCGTGTGCAGTTGGAGTGATTGGGACCCCTGATCCTTCTACATACGACTCTGACAGGTGACACGTACATAAGCGTCCTGTGCATACTGAAGGACTTGAGCAATTCCAGCAGGACAATGCGACACCCCACACGTCCAGAATTGCTACCGAGTGTCTCCAGGAACACTTTCTGAGTTAAAACCCTTCATCAACTCCTTTACCTCCCCAGTCATGAACTTTATTGAGCATAGAATGAGATTTTCGCTCTGCAGCGGAGTGTGCGCTGATATGAAACTTCCTGGCAGATTAAAACTGTGTGCCCGACCGAGACTCAAACTCGGGACCTTTGCCTTTCGCGGGCGAGTGCTCTACCAACTGAGCTACCGAATCACGACTCATGCCCGGTACTCACAGCTTTACTTCTGCCAGTATCTCGTCTCCTACCTTCCAAACTTTACAGAAGCTCTCCTGCGAACCTTGCAGAACTAGCACTCCTGAAAGAAAGGATATTGCGGAGACATGGCTTAGCCACAGCCTGGGGGATGTTTCCAGAATGAGATTTTCACTCTGCAGCGGAGTGTGCGCTGATATGAAACTTCCTGGCAGATTAAAACTGTGTGCCCGACCGAGACTAGAACTCGGGACCTTTGCTTTTCGCGGGCAAGTGCTCTACCAACTGAGCTGCCGAAGCACGACTCACGCCCGGAACTCACAGCTTTACTTCTGACAGGAGAGCTTCTGTAAAGTTTGGAAGGTAGGAGACGAGGTACTGGCAGAAGTAAAGCTGTGAGTACCGGGCGTGAGTCGTGCTTCGGTAGCTCAGTTGGTAGAGCACTTGCCCGCGAAAGGCGAAGGTCCCGAGTTCGAGTCTCGGTCGGGCACACAGTTTTAATCTGCCAGGAAGTTTCATTATTGAGCATATCTGGGATGCATTGCAACGTGCTGTTCAGAAGAGAGCTCCACCTCCTCGTAATCTTATGGATCTATGATCAGCCCTGCAGGATTCATGGCGTCATTTCGCTCCAGCACCACTTCAGACATTAATCGGGTACATGCCACTTCGGCGTGCTCGCGGGTGCCCTGCACGACATTAGGCAGATGTACGAGTTCCTTTGGCTCTTCAGTGTAATTAATGAGAATGATGTGCAGGTGGCCGATTCTTTATAAATTTGCTCTGTTTAAAATTTTGTTGTAATATGTTATTTTAATGCTGGATGTGGCTACACTAAGTCGGCTAATGTTGCAGATCGTAAGAACGATGTCTTATTGTTCTGAACAGTCTTCAGCTAACGAGAAAGCAGCAACTAGCGGAACACTGCGAGCGTCAATTGGAAAATGGAACTTTTCGAATGAAGACCTCACGAACGTAATTCTGGAAATTTTTTCGTTCGTTCTCGAACGAGGCACACGAGTAATATTCAATCATGTGACTGATTCTGGCTAGTGAAGGTCTTCTACCGTACTAACTTCTGAATTGACGACATATTTCGAGAGGTGTGAATGTGCTTCACTGTAAAACTCATAACTTTTTCCACTTGTATTACCGATCGGGGTATAGAGAGAGTATCAGTTACTTTCCTTTTTATCGTGTATGTTAATTTGTGAATCATCATGTTGAACTCTGAGCAGTTTTATGCTGGTGAATTTTTCGTGTATTGCGATCACGAAACATACTTCGTGTACTTTTGATGATTATTTCGTTTCGCAACTTTTCTAACATTCTCGTAACGCTCTCAATGCTTACTGTATATGATAAGGGTATTTTCTGTCTGTATTTAAACTGGATCTCGTACGAGAACTTTCGGTTTATGTAAGATGTCCTTTATCGAATAAACGTTATTCAACCTAATTCTCTGTCATTTACATCAATTAGAGACATTGGAATAGAACCCTTTTTATTAAATTATGTATCTATTGTTTTGTAAGATAGCTTCGGGTTATTTTTTACAGCGAGGTAGCTTCTGGGCATGAAAGCAGTCATGCGCGACTCAACCCTGCATTCCCCGAGAACCTATTGTGCGAGAAACATCAGGTAAAGTCTCAACTGGTTTGCCAGTGTGGGATGCTCTTTAGTAAAGCAAATACTCAACGGAACATCGTTAAGTATCGTCACAAGATACTGAACAAAATGGGGGTGTAAAGAGATATGCCTTATTGCTGACAAGCCATCTGTTGTGACTCTCCTTTTCTTCCTTCATCTTTGCTGCTGTATCATAATTACACCACGCACATTAAAAGCTGTCAAACGTGTTCTTGACTATTCCGAGACTTTCGTAGGTCGCTTCACGAATAGCTTTCACAATTGCCTTATATACTACTTCCACTGTCGTAAACATCAGTCTGATGTAGCGTTCCCCTTAATCTACGTTCGTTTAGGAAGACAGTCAATGGATCCTGGAGTAAACTTATCTTGTACTGTGATCGATGCAGTTTCTTTCCACTCTCATTACAACTACTTTGGCACCTAATCATTTTCTGAAAGCAGGAAATGGTCAGATACACATTCTGCTCTCCAGGAGGCTTTCATTCCTCCACCTTAGTGCGATTGTGTGACAATTGAAGGTGGAGGGAGGGAGAAAGGAAAATATAGGAATGGGAAAGTATTACTGCTGTCAGCTGCATCGGGACATTACACGGAATCAGCGGCGATGAGAAAATGTTCACCGGACCAGGATTAGAACCCAGGATCTTCTGCTGACGAGGCAGGCGTATTAACCACCGCATTCAACCAGGACACAGTATTATCGCACCTGCGCGGATTATCTCAGGACGCCTCACGGCCGACCAACACTCCCACCGAGCGCCATCTGTCTGCAGTCCCTGTCCATTTCCTCCATGCTCGCTATTCTGAGATTTCCGCAGCACGTCGGGTGTACTTGTGCATTGGCAGTGAAGTATGTGGATCCATTGCCCGTAGAGGCCAAACAGTTCTATGAATGTGTGGTGTATGTCCTGTCGGACCTGATCCTCGTTTCCGTTCACGCATTCCTTGTCTCTGCACTTTCCTTGAGCGGTCACACGACGTCCTCCTCCCACCGACTCGTACCCAGCCAAGCAAGCAAATTCGCTCTCCACAGCACCAGCCCTAGGTAACTCGTCTACACACCTGTAACGTTGCAGTCATCAGATAGTGGGGCGTAGAGTGCCCTCTGTCACGAAACGCGGGTGGACTCTGGACGTCAGACGCATATGAAATAGCGTGTTAGTGATATGTGACGAAGTGGGCACAATGGACTACACGTTTCACAGTGGTTGTAGCCACTTGCTAACAGTAAAGGTGGAGCGGCCCTGATGTGTCATACTCCTACTGCTAATGGACTGGGCGATAATGGCATCAAATCTCTAAGGCCTTCCTTTTCTAACCGATGTATCTATAAGATGTCGCGATGTCGGTAACCGAACCTCATACAAGGTGTCCAATCTGAGGAGCTATCTTCCCTGTCTGTGCCAGAAAACTTCTCCCTTTGATCTGCCGTAGTAGAAATCTCTATAAAGGCACGTAAATTTGAGGAAAACTTACATTGTCGGTTGGAATGATTGTGCACGGTGTATATGCAACTGCGTGAGATCCAACGTACTGACAAATACAGTCAAATCGTATCGCATTTCATGTCAGTAGAACAACATATAACAAGACATCAACGATTCGTGTGGAAGAGCGAAGAACCCAGTATAAAGGAGGTTTGCTCTGTGCAGTGTTAGTGTATGTGTTCGTGCCTTTATTGAAAATAGGAAAGAGACAACATTAGTGACAGTGCGTATTGTGTAAATGAACAATGATTGTGAGCATTTGCCACGCGGAAAACAGTTATCATGTGATGAAAAATCAAAAATCGCCGCGTAGAAGGAAATGTGACTTTCTGCTCGTCAAATCGCCAAAAAACAGAACCGGTCAAGTACAGTCGTGTAGAGTTTCTTTAGTTTTGGCGCACGATATGGTTGGCACGGTAAATATGGGTAAAGTGAGATGTTACGTAAGGCGTCGAAACGGATACTTTTCCACAAAGCAAGGGCCACAAGCTGTTAGTTCTCACCACTTGTTGCTGATTTACAGTTGCCAGTAATTGCTAGATGTGTACGAGAAATTTTCAACATCAATAAAATTCACGAAGAGTTGTATACATTAAGATATTTTATTTTACTCTGAAAGCAACCAGTTTCGACATTTCATTTTGCTATCTTCAGGCCCCATATGATTGTATCCAAATAAACGAACGTGTCGTATAGCACCATAAATCACTGGATATCGTGAATTCCAGTAGTTATACAACTGCTTCATACGAAGACGCAACTGAGCACACCTGTGCTGTTACTGGTAATGAACTCTTCACGGTAAAGTCCCTTGAAACAAGTCTTCTTAAACGTATGTCATCTATCGTTGCTATTGCTCTCACTGAAATCAAAATCTACTGTTTTCTTCCTCCACTGTAAAAAACATTTGTCTCCACTGATTTAATGGTCTACTTTCGATTAATTAGTGTAGTGTAATTAGACATATAATATAGCTACGACGTGACGTCACGAAGGAGGTATGCGACCATGTTGAAAAATATGTACAGTATGTGTTTTGGAGACCGCACATAGGTAGATATTACACTGAAATTTCTGACAGATTATGTCCTGCTCCAAATCATAATTACAGAGAATCTCTTCCTAGGCCGGTAGAACCGCGTGACTGGGAAACATCGTAGATCATTCCCGTTTACAAATAGCGTAAAAGAACGAGTACGCAAAACTGAAGACTAATATCGTTGACTGTCGTTGTTGTAATATCATATTCCAAGAACAAACATTGTGGCGTTCCTGGAGGAAAACAAGCTTCTCTGAAACATCCTGCACGAGTTCAGAAAAAGTGATTCGTGTGAAATGGAGATTGCTTTATTATTACACCATGCCTTTCAAACAGTAAAAGCAGGTTAACAGGAAGATTAAGCCTTTTCAAAATAGCGAAAGCCGTCCGACACGGTACCTTTGGTCTACTGCTGACCATGATGTGATCATACAAACATATTTAGTCAGAAAGAAGCGTAAAAAGATATCCAACATACACAGTATACACAAAAGATATACAAAACAGAATCAGCAACACTTTCAGAGTTTTCACTAACGGAACTGTGGTCTACAGACGAGCATCGTTGTTCGACGATCAGACACAAGTGAGGAAACACTTGGACGAAACTGGTGTAATGAAACGGAGGTCTCTCAAAATATGAATAACTTCATGCAGCTCCATTAGGAAAGGGATATAACCATGGGGTATGCGATTACATGATTAGCTGTGGACACTGTAATTAGGACACACCGTAAAAGTATTTATGAGCAATGCTCGGACGCCATATGAAATGGATCTAACACGTAAAATCAGAACGTAGAAGACAAATGGCAGGCTTGGATTTGTTGGATGGGAGTGGGGAACTGCAGCATATCTGTAAGAGAAGTCACGTAGAAGACGATGGCGCAGGCTATCCCAGGGTATTGCTCTAATGTTCGGCGTCCGTGTTCAGTAGGCACGACTGCAGTTATCGAATTCTTAGCCACGCTCCAGGATCTCACCACGTCAGTATAATCAGTATGCAGTGTAATTAAGATGCTCAGGGACCTTACACGGGAATTTTCGAAAGATAATCAATTGGTAGATTTAGAGGACTGGTATCCACCTATGCTTGTAATGCAGCTCTTCTCGTACCATTTTATATTCCCTGCAGGGACCTTGAAAACATGTTAAAGATGTTTAGTACAGAAATGGAATATGGCAGAGAATCGGTTGTATGCGCCATACACCGTGTGGTGGATGTAGAACAGATAGCTCAGGACAAAACACTGTGGAAATATTCAACGTATGGTCCAAAGGTAATTCAGAGAGACTAGACACCCAAAAGTAGCTAACTTCAGTTGTGTTATTCAATGAAAAACTGCAAATTATTTACGAGAGGGAAACGAAAATCGGCATAAAGGGAATCGATCTGAAGTCACTTTAGCACACAACACGGTGTAATGAGTTAAAAAGAGGTTTATATCTTGAATTTGGGCACAACTTTCTGCGGCCTACACTGGAATCACAAGAAAGAAAACGAAAGGAAGCTTTCGATAATCCTTGCTGTTAACACAGATTTCATATTTTTAATGGGAAAAGCGATCAGAAGATTGCTCAGGAGTTAGACGGACCACGCTACTGTCGTAAGGATCTTGTGAACTGAACCAAACAGTTTGGCGCAGACGTAACTGCATTGGGTTTCATATTCAGGTACTTCAAGTGTTATTCAATTATTGTACGGTCGGATGAAACAGAAAACAGAATTTATGATATTAGTATTGTATTAACTTAATTCTGAATATAATAGCGTGACGTGGCTATAGTACGTGTCCAAATGGTGAGCCACTCACAATTGATGCTCATTCAGTGTGTGACAAGCTTTGTGACGAACTGTCTACTGTGTAATCTCTTTGGAATGGATATTACATGAAACAATCTTGCACGACAGCAGTATCGTCTAATCGCTTTCTACCTACAAAGTGTGTTATAATGGTAAGGGAGAGGAACAGAGCTTGCTACAACAGCAAATTTCCCTATTGTTTTCTGCATGCTTTCCACAATATTCTAGGTTAAATTCCTTCAATTCGAAGGCTACATAGCTCTGAGTTGTAGTCTGTGTGTGAATTCCCATGCATTGCAGCACACTGCCTAATGCACGTGACGTCGTATTGATTGATAAGAGTCTAATAAAGTTTTGGTTGTATCCAAATTCTGAGTGCATGATCTCAAGGCGTTGTACATTTATAGTTAAATACATATTTCGAGTCCGTACATTTCTGGTTATCTAATTCCCTGAGGAGACACATTAAACCCTTTATCGTTTAAAGCTGTTACCATTAACTTGTTTACGGAATTATGTTCATGGTTAACAAACATACAATGATGAACAATATTGTAAAGTTAAGTATAGCAAAATTTAGAGAAAATGTTGTTAATTATCTGAATAAATAGCAAATCTACGAACAGATTCATTTAACACTCCAGTGCTGAGAACAGTGGAATACACTACTGGCCATTAAAATGGTTACACCACGAAGATGACGTGTTACAGACGCGAAATTTAACCGCCAGGAAGAAGATGCTATGATATGCAAATGATTAGCTTTTCAGAGCATTCACACAATGTTAGCGCCGGTGGTGACACCTACAACGTGCTGACGTGAGGAAAGTTTCCAACCGATCTCTCATACACAAACAGCAGCTGACCGCCGTTGCCTGGTGAAACGTTGCTGTGATGACTCATGTAAGGAGGAGAAATGCGTATCATCACGTTTCCGACTTTGATAAAGGTCGAATTGTAGCCTGTCGCGATTGCGGTTTATCGTATCGCGACATTGTTGCTTGTGTTGGTCGAGATTCAATGACTGTTAGCAGAATATGGAATCGGTGGGTTCAGGAGGGTAATACGGAACGCCGTGCTTGATCCCAACGGCCTCGTATCACTAGCAGTCGAGATGACAGGCATCTTATCCGCATGGCTGTAACGGGTCGTGCAGCCACGTCTCGACCCCTAAGTCAACAGATGGGGACGTTTGCAAGACAACAACCATCTGCACGAACAGTCCGACGACGTTTGCAGCAGCATGGACTATCAGCTCGGAGACCGTGGCTGCGGTTACCCTTGACGCTGTATCACAGAAAGGAGCGCCTGCGATGGTGTACGCAACGAAGAACCTGGGTGCACGAATGGCAAAACGTCATTTTTTCGGATGAATACAGATTCTGTTTACAGCATCATGATGGTCGCATCCGTGTTTGGCGACATCGCGGTGAACGCACATTGGGAGCGTGTATTCGTCATCGCCATACTGGTGTATCACCCGGCGTGATGGTATGGGGTGCCATTGGTTAACGTCCCGTCGACAACGAGGTCATTAGAGACGGAGCTCATGCTCGGGTTAGGGAAGGATTGGGAAGGAAATCGGCCGTGCCCTTTCAAAGGAACCATCCCGGCATTGGCCTGAAGCGATTTAGGGAAATCACGGAAAACCTAAATCAGGATGGCTGGAGACTGGATTGAACCGTCGTCCTCCCGAATGCGAGTCCAGTGTGCTAACCACTGCGCCACCTCGCTCGGTACACATCTCGGTCACCTCTTGTTCGTATTGACGGCACTTTGAACAGTGTACGTTACATTTCAGATGTGTTACGACCCGTGGCTCTACCCTTCATTCGATTCCTGCGAAACCCTACATTTCAGCAGGATAATGCACGACCGGATGTTGCAGGTCCTGTACGGGACTTTCTGGATACAGAAAATGTTCGACTGCCTCCCTGGTCAGCACATTCTCCAGATCTCTCACCAATTGAGAACGTCTGGTCAATGGTGGCCGAGCAGCTGGCTCGTCACAATACGCCAGTCACTACTCTTGATGAACTGTGGTATCGTGTTGAAGCTGCATGGGCAGCTTTACCTGCACACGCCATGCAAGCTCTGTTTGACTCAATGCCCAGGCGTATCAAGACCGTTATTACGGCCAGAGGTGGTTGTTCTGGGTACTGATTTCTCAGGATCAAGCACCCAAATTGCGTGAAAATGTAATGACATGTCAGTTCTAGTATAATATATTTGTCCAATGACTACCCGTTTATCATCTACATTTCTTGTTGGTGTAGCAATTTTAATCGCCAGTAGTGTATGTATAAGATATTTTCCATTTTCTAGCTCAGTGATATTGTATTGCTGTAGTCTCTGGCACTAAAATGAGAGATTTCATTATTTACTAAAACTTACAGTATTTATGTGGTCTTTACTCCGATGACACGATTGATGCAGATAGCCTGTCCCCTGCAGTCCTTTTCAACTTTGCATAAAAGCAACTACCTACATCCACTATAACCCCCTAACTGTAACCAAGCATTTTACTCCCTCTGCAATATTTAAGCGCCACACTTCCCTACTTTAAGCATCTCGTGATTCCACAGGATGTGTTTGTCAAGTGATCGCTTCTTTTAGTCAAGCTGTTTCAGAAATTTCACTTCTCCACAGTTCGGTTCAGTACCAAGCAATTTCAAATTAAATGAATTTAATTATTTGCGCAGAAATGTAACTGACAATAGGCGACGTAGACTGGAAACAGCAAGAAAAACATTCCTGAAAAAGAGAAATTTGTTGACATCGAACTAATCTTAAATCTACATCTGAATCCACATGATACTCTGCAGGCCATCGTATGGTGCATGGCGAAGGATACCCGTACCACCACTAGTCATTCCCTTTTCTGTTCCACCCGCAGATACAGTGAGGGAATGACGACTGTCCATACGCCTAATCTCTCTAATGTTATCTTCGTGGTCCTTACGCGAAATTTGCGTTGGCGCCAGTAGAATCGTTCTTCTGCCAGCTGCAGATGCCAGTCCTCTAAACGTTTTCAGTAGTCCTCCCAGAAAACAACGTCTCCTTCCCTCCAATGATTCCCGTATGTGTTCACGAAAATTTCCTTGACGCTTCGAACAACTATAGTCGGTGGTGACTTCAATCTACCCTCGATATGCTGCAAAAATTATACGTTTAAAGCCGGTTCAAAATGGTTCAAATTGCTCTGAGCACTATGGGATTTCACATCTATAGTCATCAGTCCCCTAGAACTTAGAACTACTTAAACCTAACTAACCTAAGGACATCACACAACACCCAGTCACCACGAGGCAGAGAAAATCCCTGACCCCGCCGGGAATCGAACCCGGGCGTGGGAGGCGAGAACGCTACCGCACGACCACGAGCTTCGGACTTTAAAGCCGGTGTCAGGCATAAAACGTCATCTGAAATTGTACTGAATGCTTTCTCTGAAAATTGTTTTGAACAATTAGTTCATGAGCCCACACGAAGCGTAAATGGTTCCAAAAGCATACTTAACCTCTTAGCAACAAATTATCCTGAATAAATAGGTAGGATCATGACGGATACAGGGATTAGCGACCACAAGGCAGTAGTTGCTAGGCTGAATAGGCACCTACAACCACCAAAAATAAACGCAAAGTAAATCTATTTTAAAAAGCTGATAAAAATGCTCTTAACGTCTTTTTAAGAGACAGTTTCCACTCGCCCGATCTGATCATGTAAGCGTAGAGAAGATGTGGAATGATTTCAAAGAGATAGTATCGATAGCAAAAAATGGTTCAAATGGCTCTGAGCACTATGGGAGTTAACATCTGTGGTCATCAGTCCCCTAGAACTTAGAACTACTTAAACCTAACTAACCTAAGGACATCACACACATCCATGCCCGAGGCAGGATTCGAACCTGCGACCGTAGCAGTCGCGCGGTTCCGGACTGAGCGCCTAGAACCGCTAGTCCACCGCGGCCGGCAATATCGATAGCAATTGAAAGATACGTACCACATTAATTAATAAGTGATGGTACTGATCCTTCATGGTACACAAAACTGAGAAAATCGCTGTTGCTGAATCAACGAAAAAATCATGCCAAATATTAAAAAACGCAAAATCCCCAAGATGGGCAAAGTTTTGCAGAAGTTCGAAATATAGCGCATACTTCAATGCCAGATGCCTTCAATAATTTCCACAATGAAACTCTGTCTCGGAATCTGGCAGAAAACCAAAAGAGATTCTAGTCATACGTAAAGCACATCACTGGCAAGACGCATTCAATACCTTCACTGCACAGTAAGAACGGTGAAGTGACTGATGACAGTGCCACTAAAGCATAGTTCAAAACATGGTTTACCGAAACTCCTTCACCAAAGAAGACGAGGCAAATATTCCTGAATTCAAGTCAAGAACAACTGCCAAGACGAGGAAAAGTTTCAAATGGCTCTGAGCGCTATGGGACTTAACATCTGAGGTCACCAGTCCCCTAGACTTAGAAGTACTTGAACATGACTAGCCTAAGGAAAACACACACATCCATGCCCAAGGCAGCATTCGAACCTGCTACCGTAGCAGCAGCGCGGTTCAGGACTGAAGCGCCCAGAACCGCTCGGTCACAGCGGCCGGTCCGAAGATGAGAAACAGAAGTAGATATCCTCGGTATAGCAAAGCAGCTTAAATTACTTAATAACAGCAAAGCATCCGGTCCTGATTGTATACCAGTCAGGTTCCTTTCAGAGTATACTCATAAAATAGCTCCATATTTAGCAGTTATATACAACCGGTCGCACATAGAAAAATCCGGAATTAAAGACGGGAAAATTGGCCAAGTCACACCAATACCTAAGAAGGGAAAGAGGAATAATCCGTTGAATTACAGGCCCATAACAATAACATCGATTTGTAATAGGGTATTGGAGTATATACTGTGTTCTAACATTATGAATTACCTCGGAGGAAACGATTTATTACACATAGTCAGCTCGGATTCACAAAATATCGTTGTTGTGAAACACAACTAGCTCTTTATACTCATGAAGTAATAAGTGCTATCGAAAGGGCATGTCAAATTGATTCAATATTTATAGATTTCCAGAAGGCTTTCGACACCCTTCCTCACAAGCGTCTTCTAACAAAACTGCGTGCCTATGGAATATCGCCTCAGTTGTGCGGCTGGATTCGTGATTTCCTGTCAGAAAGGTCTCAGTTCGTAGTCATAGACGGAAAGTCATCGAGTAAAACAGAGGCAATATCCGGCGTTCCCCAAGGAAGTGGTATAGCCTCTCTATTGTTCCTGATCTATATTAACGACGTAGGAGACAATCTGAGGAGCCGTCTTAGACTGTGTGCAGATGATGATGTCATTTACCTCTCAGCCTGCCAGATCCGGAAAATCACAGAGGATGGGATTATTGATAGTTGGGATATCCAACGTTAGGCGCGTTATGGGACCTCTTAGGGACATGGCTGCCGAGAAGGGAAAGAAAACTAGTGTGCAGTCCGTGTGCATACTGGGTGGAGTCATTCCAAATGAGGAACGGGTCCTCCCGGATGCCATGGAAAGCACAAGGTGCAGCCAACTGCAGGGGGTGGCTCACGTCGGTACCAATGATGTGTGTCACTATGCATGAGAAGAGATTGTCTCTAGTTTCGAGCGGCTAACAGAAGTAGTAAAGTCTTGTCTTGCTTGCAAGATGAAAGCAGAGCTGACCATTTGCAGCATAAATATATTCAATATTTCGTAGCCCTGTGAGCAACTGTATGAATATTAATTTTAATTTTAAAACTAAACACCCTCAGTTGCAAAGATTACTTTCTTCAGAATAAAAGTAACTATCCTTTGTCCATAGTGGACATCGTCCACAAGGTTCATTACCTAGGTTTACCTAGGTAAATTTAGGTAATCTGTGCAACAGAGGCTGTTGATTTTTAAAATTAAAATTAGTTTGCAGAGTAGTCGACAGCACCGATTGCAGACCTCTGGAACACAACCGAGTGGAGGGTCTGAATCAGAGGCTCAGACTGTTCTGCGACAGCGTAGGCTGCAGATTTATCTACTTGCGCCAAAGGGTGGTTGGGTTTCCCGTTCCGCTGAATAGATCAGGAGTCCACTATAAGCAGGAGGCGGCAACACGGGTAGAAGGGGCTGTGTGGCCTGGACTGGGCGGTTTTTTAGGTTAGAGGGTCTCGGGAAAACACAAGAAGGGCTTCAGTCATAAAGGGTGCGGGCTGAACACATTGGTAGAACGTAGATACAGGAACCATCGGTATAACAGTTGTAAATTGTCGTAGCTGTGTTGGGAAAGTACCAGAGCGCCAAGCGTTAATAGATAGCACTGATGCTCAAATCGTTACAGGCACTGAAGGCTGGCTAAAGCCGGTGATAAGCACGGCCGAAATTTTTGCGAAGAACCTAATAGTGTTCCGAAAGGATACGCTAAACATGGTTGCGGTGGCGTAATTTTTGCTGCTAGAAGTTGTTATTTCCTGTGAGTTAGAGTGGGCAGAGGCCATTGTTGGCTACCGGAATAAAATAATAATTGGATCCTTTTACCGACCTACCAGCTCAGATGATACAGTTGATGAATGGTTCATAGAAAACTTGAGTTTGATTTCAAACACGAATCCGACTAGTACAATTATAATTGGTGGTGACATTAATTTAACCGCCATATGTTGGCGAAAATACATCTTTAATTCCGAAGATACGCATAAAACATCATTCTAAATTGTGCTAAGCGAATTCTCTGAAAATTATTTTGAGCAGTTAGTTCATGAGCCCACGTGAATAGTAAACGGTTGTGAAAACACGACCTCTTAGCAACAAATAATCCTGAGTTTATAACGAGCGTCAAAGCGGATACAGGGATTAGTGAACACAGGGTTGTCGTAGCGAGACTGAGTACTGTATCCCACAAATAAAAAAAAATTAAAGAATAACATGCCTATTCCAAAAAGCAGATAAAAATTCACTTGACGCCTTCCTGAGAGACAGTCTCCACTCCTTCCAAATTAATGATATAAGTGTAGACCAGATGTTACTTCAATTCAAAGAAATAGTATCGGCAGCAATTGAAAGATTTATACCAAATGAATTAACAAACAATGGAGCTCATTCTCCTTGGTACACAAAACGGGTGAGAATACTGTTGTAGAAACAACGAAACAAACATGCCAAATTTAAACAGACGCAAAATCCCCAAGATTGACGATCTCTTACAGAAGCTCGAAATTTAGCGCGGACTTCAATGCGAGGATCTTAAACAGTATCCACAACGAAACTATGTCTCGAAACCTGGCAGGAAATCGGCCAGCCCCTGTGACAGAGCGGTTCTAGGTTCTTCAGTCTGGTCGCAGGTTCGAATCCTACCTCGGGGTATGGATATGTGTGATGTCTTTAGGTTGGTTACGTTTAAGTAGTTCTACGTTCCAGAGGACTGATGACCTCAGATTTTAAGTCCAATAGCGCTCAGAGCCATTTGAATCATTTGGCAGAAAATCCAAAGAGGTTCTGGTCGTATGCGAAGTATGCTAACGGCAAGAATCAATCAATGCGTCCTCGACGCGATAGCAATGGAGATACTACCGAAGACAGTGCTGCCAAAACAAAGTTACTAAACACAGCCTTCCGCAATGCCTATACAAAAGAAGACGAAGTAATTATATCAGAATTCGATTCAAGAACAGCTGCCAACATGAGTAACGTAGATGTAAATATCCTCGGAGTAGTGAAGCAACTTAAATCACTTAATAAAAGCAAGTCTTCTGGCCCAGACTGTATACCAATTAGGTTCCTTTCAGTGTATGCTGATGGATTAGCTCCGTACTTCACAATCATATACAACCTTTCTGTCGGCGGAAGATCCGTACCCAAAGACTGGGAAGTTGCACGGATCACACCAGTATTCGAGAAAGGTAGCAGGAGTAATCAACTTAATTACATACCCATTTCATTAACGTCGATATGCAGCAAGATTCTGAAACATATATTATTTTCGAACATTATGAATTACCTTGAAGGAAACGGTCTATTGACACACAGTCAACATGGGCTTAGAAAACATCGTTCTCGAGAAACACAACTAGCACGAAGTGTTGAGTGGCATTGACAAGGGATTTTAGATCGATTTCGTATTTCTGGATTTCCAGAAGGCTTTTGACATTGCGCCACACAAGCGGCTTATAGTGAAATTGGGTGCTTGTGAAATATCGTCTTAGTTATGTGACTGTATTTGTGACTTCCTGTCAGAGAGGTCACAGTTCGTAGTAATTGACAGAAAGTCATCGAGTAAAACAGAAGTGATTTCTGGCGTCCCCCAAGATAGTTTTACAGGCCCTTTGCTGTTTCCTATCTATATAAACGATTTGGGGGACAATCTGAGCCGCTGTCTTAGATTGTTTGCAGATGACGCTGTCGTTTATCGACTAATAAAGTCATCAGAAGATCAACGGAAATTGGAAAACGATTTAGAAAGATATCTGAATGTTGCGAAAATTGGCAATTTACCCTAAATTACGAAAAGTGTGAGGTCATCCACATGAGTGCTAAAAGGAATTCGTTAAACTTCCGTTACACGATATGTCAGTCAAATATAAAGGACGCGAATTCAACTAAGTACCTAGGAATTACAATTACGAACAACTTGAATTGGAAGGAACACATAGAAAATATTGTGGGGAAGGCTAACGAAAAACTACGTTTAATTGGCAGGACACTTATAAAATGTAAGAAATCTACTAAGGAGACTGCCTCCACTACGCTTGTCCGTCCTCTTTTTAGAATACTGCTACGCGGTGTGGGATCCTTACCAGATAGGACTGACGGAGTCCATCGAAAAAGTTCAGAGAAGGGGAGCACGTTTTGTATTATCGCGAAATATGGGAGAGAGTTTCACCCAAATGATACAGGATCTGCTCTGGACATCATTAAAAGAAAGGCGTTTTTCGTTGTGACGCAATCTTCTCAAGAAATTCCCATCACCAACTTTCTCATTCGATTGCGAAAATATTTTGTTGACACGACCTATATAGAGAGAAACGATCACCACGGTAAAATAAGGGAAATCAGAGATCGTACGGAAAGATATCGGTGTTCGTTCTTTCCACGCTATACGAGGTTGGAATAACAGAGAATTGTGAAGGTGGTTCGATGAACCCTCAGCCATGCACTTAAATGCGATTTGCAGAGGATCCATGTAGATGTAAAGAAAAGTGTGAAGTTATTCATATGAGTAATGAAAGAAATCCGTTGAATTTAGACTAAGCGATAAGTCACACAATTCTGAAGGCTGTTAATTCAATTAAATACTTAGGGTCTACTATTATAAATAACCTAAATTGGAAAGACTACATAGAAATGTTCTGAGTAGAGCAAATCAATGACTGCGATTCATTGGCAGAACACTTAGAAGGTGCAACAAGTCTACTAAGGAGACTGCTCACACCACGCTTGTTCGCCCTATCCTGGAGTATTGCTGTGCGGTGTGAGAAGGGCGGCTTGTTTTGTATTATGGAAAAATAGTTGAGATAGCACCACAGACATGATGCGTGAATTGTTTCTCGATGCGACGAGTTCTTCTCATGAAATTTCAATCACAGTTTTCTCCTCCCACTGCAAAAATATTCAGTTGTCACCCACTTACATAGAGAGAAATGATCATCACGATAAAATAAGAGAAATTAAGGCTCGCATAGAAAAATTTAAGCTCTCGATTTTCCCTCTCACATTTCGAAAGTGCAACGGTAGAGAGACAGCCAGAACGTGGTTCAGGTGGTTCATTGAACCATCTGCCGGACACTTTATCGTGAATCATGTAGATGTAGATGAACATACCGGTATCGAATCTAGTAATCCGCCTTTGAACTGCCTCGATGTCTTCCTTTAATCCGACCTGGGGCGGATCCCAAACACTCGAACAGTACTTAACAATGCGTCACACTAGGGTGCTATATGTGATCTCCATTACAGACGAACCAGAGTTTCATAAAATTTTCCCAATAGCCCGTAGTCAGCAGTCGCCTTCCCTACTACAGTCCTTACATATTCACTGCACCTCATATCGCTTAGATATTTAATCGATGTGACCTTGTCAAGCAGCACACAATTAATGCTGTATTTGAACATTTGCTTCTCCTACTCATCTGCAATGATAAGAAGTTCTTTCTGAAGCAAATGAAACATAAGATAACTATCAGCTTACTAGACAGTACAGAAGTTTTAGAAATATATTGCTGCAGAAGAACGATGAAAACAAGGTGAACTAATGGGAGACCTAATGAGGCACTATTGAAGCGAAGAGGATGAGAAAATTTACATTTGATACAACTTGACTAGAAGAACGGTTCGGTTGATGAGACACATCCTCACGAATCAAGAAATCGTCAGTTCCGTAATGGAGGTAAGTGTACGGTGCAAAAATTGTAGAGTGACACCGAGGCTTCACTTTGGTATTTATTTATTTGATCTGATCTGAGGAGTACCGTCAGGCACTCACTTGCATCGGACGAGGGTTTCACAAGTACAGTAGCTTCTTAACATTATACTTACCTAAGAAATAGTATTAATGTGATTTTAGTATCTAAAGTGACAATGAGAGTAAATAATACTCACAAGTTAATGCCTGAAGTACTTCTCCTACTGCTGCTGCTGCCACGACTATTGATAATAATAATAATAAAGACAGTGAAAGCAACAAAAACAGTGTCCGATATAGAAATAATTTGTAGGTGTACTTGTTTTTCTGGGAAAAGGAAATTCAAGGGGACTGCATTGGCTAAGAATACTGGGAAACGAGGAAGATTAGATTGGAAAGAAGCACCTGCAAGGATAAGGAATGCCTGCCGGTACAACGGTAATCCTTATTGTTGCTTTAGTAGATAGGTCATTACCTGTTTTTTGAAGCTGGCCGGACGATGTAGTGCGACAGGGAAGATTTAGCTCTGATCGGAACGGGTGTTTCAGCCATGTTGTTCGGAAAAGTGTGTTACGGTCGAGAAGAGAGGTGAGGGACATCAAAGAAGACAGAGGGTATGGAAATCTCTACCCTTGTCTGCACGCAGACAGGATAGCTTTGCGCATGACGGTGGAAATTGTCACAGTCGAAAATCAAGGATAAAACGAACGCCGACATCTATAACCACTTACAGACGCCGTCAGTTTTCCTGAGAAAGACATTGCGCGATAACATCGCTCCAATCAATAACTGGAAGTTTAGATAGTGCAACGAATGTCTTTTTCTGATCATGCGCGAAGAGATTTTTATATTTTTTTGGCATGGAGAGATGCTCAACTCAATTTAGATTTTCATTCATTGTTAGTCCTAGACTCTTTGCCAGGGCGAGAGAAGTCGATATTCGGCCCCTTTTAGGGTTAAAGATTGTGGGGTTCCCGACATTTTCGTGTAATGAGTGTAGAATGCTCAGCCAGTACCTCTTGGTTTTTGGACGAGCTGAGCTTTAACCACATAAGAGGGCTATTCGGAAAGCAAGGATCGATAGTTCGCGAAATGGAAACCAAGGTGAAAATCAAAACTGTTTTATTTGCAACAGTTAGCTACAACTTCCAGCTACTTATCTCCATAGTCGCCGATCCGACTAACATGTTTGTAGTTGCGTTGTACCAACTTTCCAGTACTCTAGTTATAGAAGGCAGCCGTTAGTGCTCTCCGCAAATTCTCTACGCTGGGCTACAGCTTGGCTGTGCCAAAATGTTGTCTTCATAGCCAGCGGTTCATGTGAGCAGAGATGAAACTCAGAGGGAGAAATTTACGGGCTGTATTGTGGGTAGTCAAACATTTCCAACTGAAAACGATGCAGGAGCATCTTCACTGCCCCCGCAGAATGCGGCTGAGAATTGCCTTGAAGAAGAAAACGGACAACAGTTATGTAATATTGGCTGCATAGCTTCAGGCGAAATTTCTCACCAGGCTCTCGTACTTGGCGTGAGGCACTATTGTTCTAGGTATCTTTATGTGCCCCCTGTGTGCTCAGAACTCAAAATAACGACGTAATGTGATCGACGGGCATACTAGAGACACTGCCCAACACATATGTGCAAAAGTTCATCGGATTTTCACTGTGGTTTCCTTTTCGCGACCGATCGTTCCTTGCTTTCCGAATAACCCTCGTATCCTGCGCCCATTTAGATAGTGCACAGAGGTCGGTACTGAGATGCTTGATAGCTATTTTCCGGTTTATTTATTTTGCACTTAGAACTGGAGATCATCAGCGTACATGTAGTATTTGCGGTAGGACGAAACTGATTACAAATAACTGACATAGAGTGAGAAGAATATAGGACCTAATACTGAACTCTGAGGAATTGACTACGCATTGAAATGGCTGCAGGTTGCAATAGCTATGCAGAGAACGCAGAGAGGTGCAATAAACAAGTCCAATGACTAAAGGACATAAGCTCCTAGTCGTTTTTTATTAGATCCACCCCTCTTGTCTTCAGTTTGCTTCTGTATCAGCAGCCTTTCAGAAGCTTCGGAGTGATGTTAGGGCCGTTCCAGCGGCTGGTTTCAGTTAATTACGTTTCATTAAAATTCAATATGTCACCAAATGGAAATCAAGACTACCAGCTAAATCTCACCGACTGTGTAGGCACGATAGTAACACTCGACACCCCACGCCGCTAATTGACGCTGCCTTTTCATTACATCTCCCCGTCAAGCGTGCCACCCCTCCTGCCCCCTTTTTGCGTCCAGAAAGATTCGTCCACTGGCACTCGCTGCTTCGCGTGACGGCCGGCACTGGAGCTGTGTGTGTGTGTGTGTGTGTGTGCGCTGGAACACTCGCCGCGGCCGGCTGGAGAGCCTGGAGCTAATTGCACGCCCCTATCGATTGCCCGACGTATTGATATAATTTCCTCGAGTCCTCTTGACGCGCTGCGAATTAAAAAAGCCCCGCCAGCGGGCGCCTCCGTCAATATGTGCTGGACGAAATTGAAATTGATGACTGGCTTAATTCTGTAACCACCTTCCTCATTTTGGGTCGATTTATCTCCATCAGTTGGCTCGCAACGCACCCCTGAGAGGGGAATTTCCTTCGTATACAGCAGCCGAACCTAATCAAAAGTTCAGTGACGCTTTTAATTTTGCAGGATAGAGTAGTAATTCGATGCGTAAATGAAGCGTATCAGAGGGAACATCAGTTATTGAGGAGAGTTGGGAGCCCTTCAAATTACTATCAGCCAAGAGAGAGTCTCGCGTAAAGAGTCAAAAAAGAGTAATGTTCGCAATGCTGTGTTGCTTTGTTGAAAATATGGCGACGTGCATCACTTCTGTGGGTGTACTGAATAAAAAAAACGCATTTTACTGCACAGCAGCATTTCTGGCTTGAACACCTTGCATAAAGTATTTCTTGTACTGTTAGTGAGAAAATCAGAAATGTCAGACATGAAGACTAGGAAAACAACTACAAATTATTTCAGTTACCACCATACTTCCTTCGATTTTCATTTTAATCGATTTTTTACGCTAACCGTACGTTAGAATAACGATTTGCCTCGTATGCATCCCCGATTTCCTTCGTGTGATCATACGTGACATTAGCGAGTGCTGCATTTGGCTTAAAAGTGCTAGTTACCAGGTGTTCCCTAAACATAACTAACTGGTTAAAATGGGTCAGCACTATGGGACTGAACATCTGAGGTCATCAGTCCCCTAGACTTAGAACTACTTAAACCTAACTAACCTAAGGACATCACACACATCCATGACCGAGACAGGATTCGAACCTGCGACCATAGCAGCAGGGTGGTTCCGGACTGAAATGCCTAGAGCCACCCGGCCACAGCGGCCGGCCGCGGCATACTACAACTTGCATCACCTTGTAGTTTTTCCATGTGGTGTCAGAGTGTTCTTGACGTCCTGGAGTTGCCAAGATACTAACACCTCCGGAGAAGTGATACAGATGTTGACAAAGTCCAGAGTAGTAGAGAGTGGTAGTAATGTTCAGTCCCAATGGGGCACGGTTAAGTGGGACGTTCCCCAAGGGTCGGTGCTGGGGCCACTGCTGTTTCTTATTTATATAAATGATAAGCCTTCTAGTATTACAGGTGATTCAAAAATATTTGTGTTTGCTGATGACACCAGCTTGGTAGTAAAGGATCTTGTGTGTAATATTGAAACAGTGTCAAATAATGTAGTTCATGAAATAATTTCGTGGCTTGAGGAAAATAATCTGATGCTAAATCACAGTAAGACTCAATTTTTACAGTTTCTAACAAACAATTCAACAAGAACCGATATCTTGATCAGACAGAATGGACATAATATAAGCGAGACGGAACAGTTCAAGTTCCTAGGCGTTCGGATAGATAGTAAGCTGTTGTGGATAGCCCAAGTTCAGGATCTTGTTCAGAAACTAAATGCTGCTTTATTTACCATTAGAACAGTATCTGAAATAAGTGACAGTTCAACACGAAAAGTAGTCCAATTTGCATATTTTCATACGCTTATGTCTTATGGTATTATTTTTTGGGGTAATTCTTCTGATTCAAAAAGGGTATTTTTGGCTCAAAAACGGGCTGTTCCAGCTTTATGCGGTGTAAGTTCGAGAACCTCTTTCGACCCCTATTCAATAGTCTGGGGACTCTGACATTGCCCACGCAGTTTATACTTTTCTTTAATGTCGTTTGTTGATAGCAATAGTAGCTTATTCCCAAGAGTTAGCAGATTTCACTCAGTTAATACTAGGCAGAAATCAAATCTGCATGTGGAATGCACATCCTTGACTCTTGTGCAGAAATGAGTGCAGTATTCTGCTGCATCCATTTTCGATAAGCTACCACAAGAACTCAAAAATCTTAGCAGTAGCCCAAACAGTTTTAAGTCTAAATTGAAGAGTTTCCTCATGGCTCACTCCTTCAATTCTGTCGAGGAGCTCCTGCAAGGGCTGAAAAATTAAGCAAATTCCAGTGTTACATTGTTGATTTTCTTCATTTATATTTACGACTTGTCGCCTGAATATGTTTCTTATATTTCATTGTATCAGTTTCTACTATCGTGTTATAATTTCATGTATTGACTCGTTCCATAACCATGGAGATTTCTCCTTAATTTGGTCCTACGGAACAATAAATAAATAAAAATAGAGTAAAGTCAGCAGATTTCCAGTTTCTCTTACTCCTCTTGCCAAGTTTGGGAACTTATACCACAGCCCAGCCATTCAGTCTATTCATAATCTCACTGCCGCCAACTTCATTTCATAACTACTGTAAAGACGCGATTCCGAAAACCTTCGCAGACGGCAGACTTCAACAACCGGTAGTAGAATGCACCACTGGTTCGCAAACTTTGCAACGCGAGGCGTGCGGATGGCAGTGACAGCGTCGCCTGCCGTCGTATACCTGCTTACGGTTGCGTTTACAGCCGTAAGCCTTGTGCCTAGTTGCCAGGCCACTGTGATCGCGCCAGATGCAAGTAGAGTCATGAGTGTAGGCGCACGTCATGTGTTCAACATGTGCTTGCAAGTGATTCCATTCGCGCCTGTGTTCACACTGGGCGCCTCTACTTCCGCGTTGGGCAACCTACAGCCGCACTGCGACTAGCCGCAAGCAGCACCGAGGGACCAACTTCGGCGACTCGACTGCACCTTCGCTCAGGAACCGGTAGTGCCGCTGCAGCCGAAATGCACAGCAACCGGAGACGGTTTTTACTGGACGGACATACAGATTTAATCAGTGGATGTTAGTTTTTCAGACTCCTACGAAGTAAATTGAATAAACAGCAGGAAGTGTAGAATACGGAAATGTTTGAATGAAAGACAACGTATAGCAAGCTGTATCATATAAGTTAAATAAAATAAGAAAGTATTTGAAAACTGTTATTTACTACCGAACTCTTCCGTATGTGCATCGTTTATGACAATTATTACACGAGTATGTTAATAAAGCAAGAGTACACGTTCCGAAAATCCCATTACATACTTCTAGGACTTATAGACGGTACAGAGTAGATTATACAGGGTGATTCAAAAAGAATACCACAATTTTAAAAATGTGTATTAGTGAAAGAAACATAATATAACCTTCTGTTATAGATCATTACAAAGAGTATTTAAAAAGGTTTTTTTTTCACTCAAAAACAAGTTCAGAGATGTTCAATATGGCCCCCTCCAGACACTCGAGCAATATCAACCCGATACTCCAACTCGTTCCACACTCTCTGTAGCATATCAGGCGTAACAGTTTGGATAGCTGCTGTTATTTCTCGTTTCAAATCATCAATGGTGGCTGGGAGAGGTGGCCGAAACACCATATCCTTAACATACCCCCATAAGAAAAAATCGCAGGGGGTAAGATCAGGGCTTCTTGGAGGCCAGTGATGAAGTGCTCTGTCACGGGCTGCCTGGCGGCCGACCATCGCCTCGGGTAGTTGACGTTCAGGTAGTTACGGACAGATAAGTGCCAATGTGGTGGCGCTCCATCCTGCTGAAATATGAATTGTTGTGCTTCGTGTTCGAGCTGAGGGAACAGCCAATTCTCTAACACCTCCAGATACTGTAGTCCAGTTACAGTAGCACCTTCGAAGAAAAAGGGACCAAAAACTTTATTGGCTGAAATGGCACAGAAAACGTTCACCTTAGGCGAGTCACGTTCATACTGAGTTTTTTCCCGCGGATTCTCAGTGCCCCATATACAGACAATGTGACGGTTGACTTTCCCGTTAGTGTGGAAAGTTGCTTCATCACTAAACACAATCTTTGAAACGAAAGATTCATCTGTTTCCATTTGAGCAAGGATAAAATCACAGAAATCGATTCTTTTAATCTTATCAGCTGCAGACAGTGCTTGAACCAATTTCAGACGATAAGGTTTCATAACTAACCTTTTTCGTAGGACTCTCCATACAGTTGATTGTGGAATTTGCAGCTCTCTGCTAGCTCTGCGAGTCTATTTGCCTGGGCTGCGAACAAATGCTTGCTGGATGCGTGCTACATTTTCATCACTCGTTCTCGGCCGTCCAGAAGTTTTCCCTTTGCACAAACACCCATTCTCTGTAAACTGTTTATACCAACGTTTAATACACCACCTATCAGGAGGTTTAACACCATACTTCGTTCGAAATGCACGCTGAACAACTGTCGTCGATTCACTTCTGCCGTTCTCAATAACACAAAAAGCTTTCTGTTGAGCGGTCGCCACCTTAGCATCAACTGACGCTGACGCCTAGTCAACAGCGCCTCAAGCGAACAAATGTAAACCAAATGAAACTTTATAGCTCCCTTAATTCGCCGACAGATAGTGCTTAGCTTTGCCTTTTGTCTTTGCAGAGTTTTAAATTCCTAAAGTTGTGGTATTCTTTTTTAATCACCCTGTATTTTGAATAGGGACCCATATTTGGAAAAGTCATCCAAAGACGGTACAGAGCGTCAGTCATTGGCACGGTTCCTTGTAAATGTACGTATATGCAGGGTGAGTCCGTGATGATGTTACAAATTTTCAACGATGATGGAGAAGAATAAACGTATCAATGTGAAGTAAGGGTTCCTGGTTCGGAAACGAACGAATCGGAAGTTAGAAGCGAAAATGATTCTGATACTTATAAGAGTGGAATACATCTACCGGTACTGTTATTACTAAGATTGTAGGGTGCGCCACTTTCAGAAGTGACAGTACGGACAAAAGCAAGAAAACTGTCTAGTAATCATGGGCTCTAATAAATGTACCTGCGGAACTATGAGCACTTGTTCGTCTTCGCTGGGGTGAAACACGTCTCCTTGTAACGTCGCAGCTATTTACGCGGCTGCACAGTTTTGCCGTAATTTTTATTCCGTTAGGTCAAGCTGTATTGGAGGCCGGCAATGAAGCCTCCAACCTCAGCCGTTGTGTAGTCAGCAGCTGGCGTCATAATGCCATCTGTCGCGGTGTGCAGACCGTGCGAACTGCGCTGTGTGCAGCATATTAAGATCACTTATTCATATCACCTAAGTAACTAAATAACTATAATAAACATGATCTGTTTGTTTCCAAATTTGGTACAGGAACTTTTATAATTTAGAAGAACAGTGGTTATAATTTCCATGCCGATAACTTTAATAGTTTTGTAAATATAAAAAACCTATTAAAAAGTACTTAACCGACACTTAGTAAAGGAAATTCAGATAGGAATCATGAATGATCCAGTTTTTTTGTTATTTGAAAACAATAACAGCACTCTCAGTGCGCACTAGTTGTTTTTAAAGAATTTTAATTCCAAAATTTTAATAATTTTGCTTTCGTAAGGAAAATAACAATTTAAAAGTTGATATTTATTTTTGTGTTAGGGTGGGACTAGATGAGAGTATATGTGGGGACATACGTCAGATTTCAATTTGATAATCTATGACACCATCTGTAACTAGCAAGTGTTACGTAACCTGAATGTCGTGAAAACGGTGAATCCCCCTAATTGGTGGATGACGTATGTCTAGGAGCGTTTGCTTTTGGAATATGGCAGCCAGAAAGATAGTAAGAGGATACTTAGTTCTAAAGTATATTTCAAGCATAGTTTTCTTTTAATTTTCGTTTCGTTTGCTTTTGTGGAACATTTTGCGAATTTTTGCAATATGAAGTGACGTAGATGCATCTGCGAATGTTGATTGGAGTAAAGCGGTTTGCGCGCGAAATTGATTATGAAAGGTTAATCTGATTGGATGATCGTTTTGATCAACCAGTGAGAGAAAAGTCTTTCCCTCGCAATTGAATGAGTTATATGCCCTGTGAGCGACGGCATTCAGGCAGTCGTGGACTCGCTGTCGGACGAGAAGGTCATGTTAAATGTGTCCGAAAATATTATCTGTAAGATGAGGAAATGACGGTTAAATCGCGCTCGGTTTAAATCGCCGTGCTAGCAGAAGCAATTATGAACATTTCGGTGAAGTTTTGAGAGGTTTTGGAATGTTGGTTGCTGAATAAACCGCGTGTGAAACTATCGTCCTTTGTTAATTTTCTTCGTGGCGTGTTCCGTATCCATGTACAGAACATTTTGGCCGAGCACCTTCTTTCGAAGAATCTACTGAAAAGGTTCGAATGTGAACTCGTTTTGTAACAGAGTATTGGCTGAGTGAATCTCGTAATATTTTGGGTTGGACTTGGCACATTTCAGGCTGGCTTACGTGTGATATAAGCCTCACTAACTAGTAGTAGATGTTCTGCCAACGTAAACGTGGGCTTGGTGACATCATAAATGAAAGGGACCATAGTAAAACATCAGTATCTACAAACAAACATTTTAAATAAAGGGAGGACGCACCCATTTTGCCCGTTATTAATAGAGATTTACAGGTTTATTTTGTTACGAGTTACGCCGACTTTGTAACCGTACGTATGGACGGTGGTTATCTTCAACGCTCTTTTTCTCATCGTCTACATAGTACCTACGAATGCAGAGTAACGGGTGGTGAATGGACGCTATACTGAGGTAGGTGGACAATAAATAAATCGCAAAACGAGAACCCGCCAATCCAGCCCCGCCGCAACCTCCGTTGGACAAGTGCTCATAGCTCGTAAGCTATGCACTTTAGACACCATGTCCACTAGACATTTCTTCTTGTTTTGTGCCATACTACCATCTCTGAAAGTTATCTACAGTGTTAGCAACAACAGTACCGGTGAATGTGTTCCACTGTCAGACCTATCAGAACAGACACGCTTATACCTTTCGACTCATACTCCGATACAGGGAACCTTACCTCAGACTGACACGTCATCACGGAGTCACTCTGTATATACATATATTTACATGGACCGGCACCTATAGTTTTGACGCTCTGTAGCGTCGTTGGATAACGTTTCCGTATATGGGATCCTGTTCAAAATATTATGTACATTCTTCCCTCTACAAATCCTAGAAGTGTGTAACGGTAATTTACGAACACCCTGTATATGTTTCGTCCTACATAAACCACTGTTTAAATGTATTGGTAGCGGATGCCTCTTGTCACGTCACAGAACCATATACACTGTAAAAAATATCTTTAAAATGTTCCGTACTTTCAAATCCATTTCTGCTTGGAAATCCTCCAAAACGAGAAGAGCTAAGCATGTTGTTGCTTCCTTAATAGTTATAAAATGGAGTACCTTCCCCTTCAAGGTAACCATCATGTTCCAATTTCTAAAACAGGCAGATAATATCAGGTCATCAGCCACGTCAGGCGCCACAGATATACGACTACAAAAGGCTTAACATTTCCCTTTGTATCCTAAAGGAGTTTTCTGTCACTCGAAGACTACGGCATAAGTTTAGTAATAAATTTGTCCATCTAGTTCACCTCGAATAAGCTTTGGTCGTACAGTCACTGAAAGCAAATAGTTCGTCTCTAATCAGGAAATGGGGTAACATCATACACTGAAGAGTCAAAGGAACTGGTACACGTACCTAATATAGTGTACGACCCCGCGAGAGGGCAGAAGTGCTGCAACACGACGTGGCATGGCCTCCACAAATTTCTGAAATAGCACTGGAGCAAACTGACACCATGAATCCTGCAGGGCTGTACATAAATCGGTAAGAGTGCGAGGGTGTAGAGGTCTCTTCTGAACAGCACGTTGCATGGCATCCGAGACATGCTCAATAGTATTCATGTCTGGGAGTTTGGTGGGCATCGTAAGTGTCTAAACTCAGAAGAGTGTTCCTAGAGCCACCCTGTAGTAATTATGGACGTGTGGGGTGTCGCATTGTCCTGCTGGAATTGTTCAATTCCGCCGGAAAGCACAATGGACATGACTGGATGCCGGTTATCAGACAGGACCCTTACGTACTTGCCTCCTGTTGTCGTATCTCAAGGTATCAGGGTCCCATATCACTCCAACTGCACATGCCCCACACCATTACAGACCCTACACCACAGTGAAAAGTCCCCTGCTGACATGCAGGGTTCATGAATTCATGAGGTTGTCTCAATACCCGTACACGTCCATCCGCTCGATACAATTTGAAATGATACTCTTCCGCCGGCCGCTGTGGCCGAGCGTTTCTAGGCGCTTCAGTCTGGAACCGAGCAACGGCTACGGTCGCAGGCTCGAATCCTGCCTCGGGCATGGATGTGTGTGACGCCCTTAGGTTAGTTAGGTTTAAGTAGTTCTAACTTCTAGGCGACTGATGACCTCAGATGTTAAGTCCCATAGTGCTCAGAGCCATTTTCAGACTCTTCCGACCAGGCAATATGTTTCCAGTCATCAACAGTCCAATGTCGGCGTCGACGGCCCCAGGCGATACGTAAAGGTTTGTGTCGTCAGACATAAAGGGTACACGAATGGTCCTTCGGATCCGAAAGCCCATATCGATGATATTTCCTTGAATGGTTCGCACGTTGAAATTTGTTGATGGTCAAGCATTGAAATCTGCAGCACTTTGCGGAAGGGCTGCACTTCTGTCACTTTGAACGATTCTCTTTAGTCTTCGTTGGTCCCGTTCTTGCAGGAACTTTTTCCAGCCGCAGCGATGCCGTATATCTGATGTTTTACCGGATTCCTGATACTCACGGTACGCTCGTGAAATGGTTGTACGGGAAAATCCCCACTTCATCGCTACTTCGGAGATGCTGTGTCGCGTCACTCCTGCGCCTACTATACTACTACGTTCAAACCCACTTAAATCTTGGTAACCTGCCGTTGTGACAGCAGTAACCGATCAAACAACTGTGCCACACTCTTGTTATCTTATATAGGCGTTGCCGACCGCAGCCCCGTATTCTGCCTGTTTACATATCTTTGTATTTGAGTACGCATACCTATACAAATTTCATTGGCGCTTTAGTGTATTTGTGCCCGGAAAACTCTTTTCTGGAGGGATATTTAACCTGTGTACTGCTATTTTCTCCACAATAACGTATTTTTTTAAAAATATCTCGTTATAAGATTATTTTCAGTAAGCGCCGACATCAATGCCAATGAATTTACAATATGCATCCACAATATCCAACAAAATAACTGAAAAGAAGGCTTTTTAATTAAAAATGGCCACCCACTCTTCTGTGGTGTTCTTATGTGAACATGATTCTCATATTTGCAGGTAACAAATTAGATATACCCGAGTAATGTCGAAATTCTTCTTCAGAACGTCTGAAATCTGATTAAGTGAAAGGTAGCATTAATATAGGGAGCAGTCTTGTTCTTAAAATCTTCAGTACATGTTTCACAATTCAGTACATGTTTCACAATATCTAGAATAATGGTATACGATATGTAAATGTCGAAGATCATCCTAGGGCTGCAAACTGGGAAATCCCGTGAGATAAGCGACTTTGACTAAGGCACAGAGCCTGTGAACGGGATCTCGAAACCAGCGAAACTGATCGAATGTCCGCGTGCTACTGTCGTGAGCATCTACGGAAAGAGGTAGGACAGTGAAACTACCGCTATGTGCTGAGTGGTTGAACATCCAGGACTCTTCACAGAACATGGTGTTTGGAGGATTATCTGCTCTGTACAGTAAGGTAGATGGTGATCTGTGACATTTCTGCTGAAAGAGCGCAGTACTAGTTCAGACACAAGTGTTTCGGAACACGCTGTTCATCGTACATTGTTCAACATGGAGCTCTGCAACAGACCACCCCTACGTATTCACGTGTTGACCCCGCAGCACCGTCAATTACGATTCCAGTGGGCACGGGATCATTGGGACTTGACCGTCGATCAATGGAAAGGTGTGCGGTCTTCGAGTGAATTACATTTTTACTACACTACATCGATGGTCGTCTCCAAAATCTCCGTCATCGAAGTGATCTGCGGCTCGAAACGTGCACCGCAGCACGGACGCAGAGTGGTGGATACAATGTTACGTTGTGTGAGACATTCTCCTGAGGTTGCGTCGGACCTCTGGTAGTAATTGAAGACACGCTTGCAGCTGCGAAGCACCTGCATCCCTTCAGTCTTTATGTTTCCCGCCACTGAAATGTCATCTTTCATCAGTATAATTGTCCGTGTATCGGTGCCAGAACTATGCTACCGTGACTTGAGGAACATTACAGTGAACTCATGTTGATGTCTCGGTGACCAAATTCGCCTGATGTAAATCCTATGAAACCCACCTGCGTCACTATCGGGCACCATTACCACGTACGCTAATTAGCGGCCCGTTATTTACGCGAATTACGTGACCAGTGCGTACACATCCAATACCACATACCTCCACAAACGTACCAACAAACTTTCGGATCCATGGTACGTAGAGTCATTGATGCATTTCGTTCCATAGACGGACAAACAAGCCATTAAGTACGTGGTCATAATGTTTTGGCTCGTCTCTGTATATTAATACGGATAACTGAGCTAAAATCGTTCTTATCTGAAATTAGCGCAAAATTAACATTTTTGGAGCTCGTTTCTTAATCAAAAGAATGATGCTCAAGACTACTGATAACTTAAATGCCGCATATCGAAAAATTATGTTTCTTCTAAAAAAAATGTGGACGTGCCATAAACTGTGTGAAATTAAATGTTACATACGGAATATTTAATTTTATTTTTGTTTCTACAGAATTCCTCGTTTGCCCAGTCGTAAAAATGAGGGTTCCACATTTATTTTGCTTATTTCGTGAATTACACTTACAAGTGAAACATACAAGTATTGCAGCAGCACAGGAAAAAAAAATGTAGACGTTAGTTTCACACACATTCTATTTCCTTTTCCAGTGTTGGTGTGGCAAGCTTTGATAATTTAAAGGGCAGTCGAATGAAAACAGATGTCAGAAAGGAAGTAAAGTGTTCATTATTTCAAACGTAATCGCCGTAAGTGCCTCAGAATTAAATCTCACTTACCGACGCCACTTCTGCAAAGAAAGTTTTGGAATCTGTGAAAATGGTAATAGATTCCTTTGTAATGGATTAGAGGTTATAGCACTAGCCGTACTTCATTATACGTCACTAACTTTCCTGTCGTGACACAAAACTAGTGCTACCCTCTGGGAGGATTTTTAGTTTTGACCGTGTGTTTGTCTAATGGATAAGAAGGTATCGGACAGTAATTTTCTATATATTGCAATTAATAGAAAACTAAACAGGCTCTATTTTGGTGTAAATTAAAGTAGAAAAGTTCATACAAAACGGTCACCAGGCAAATTAGGCAATTTAATTTGGAACATTATGTTTAAGAAAATTGAATATGAGTTGTTGAAGTGACTTTCATTAAGATTTCCTTTGAATAGCACATTGGATACACACGAATATAGGACGATCTAAGTTGTGGGTAGTAGTAGTTACCATTGATGCACCAGCCAGTAATCGTAGAAAGCACGATAGTGCCCCACTCTTATAATAAAAGTTACAATCACTATCTTTAATTGATTCACTACTGAGATGTTACTGAAGGAAACAACTGAATTTGGGCATGAAAAGATTTCTGACTTACGTGACATATAAATACCACAAATAAAATTAAATAATACTACGAAATACTTTTAATACTCCCATTTATAGAAAAGTATCAGATTTCTGTAGTAGTGATTATATTCCAAATATCTTTCTAATATAAAAATAATATGGCGAGGACCCATAAACTGATCTTGTCTCAATAGGTAACTTCATGATTATTTCAGAAGCAAAGTTCAATTCAACCCCACTTGGAATATTTTATGTTTTCATCCTTTAAAGCAATTTACTCAACACTGAGCTCAAAAAACTAATCGTTCATGATAGTAATCAAGGCTAAATTATGTTTCAAATAAGTTTAAGTTATGTGCCCTTTTCATCAACTGTGAAGCAGGTATTTTAGACAGTAACATTTACATACTTTGGCATTGAATTTTTGCACATCTAATACACAGAAACAAATCACTATTTTGTTGGAAACAGGATACTCGGTTTCTGCACCCTTAGGAGGGGATCCTGTATCGGTTCATGACTGGGAAAGTGTTAGGTTTCCAAACACAGGTTTATAGCACTTGGATTATTATTGGTAACACTCACACAAATTATCTGGTCCATGCTATAATACATATCTGTGTGCCTGGAGTTGGTGGAGCAGTGACGAAATAGTTGTGGCAAGCGACGTGGCGGATAACTGTAGTCAAGGCTCTTGGTGTTGAATGCTCTTTACACTTTTATCGCATTAGAGCTGTTCCTTATTGCCAAGAGCACATTGAAAACAGCGGAATCCACATCGGAGGCAAATTTCCACACAAAACGGCTTCCAAATGCCTTCCTTGGCACCCTAGAGGTATACCTTGCAACGGCTAGCCACTGATTGCGTGCCTTTCCCTCCAAGGAGCCGCCCTGATCGACCACCAAAAGCACCTTTTACCTTGCGCCAAGCCACTTCCGTTGCCGAGGGGCTTCCCTACAGCTTTTACATCTCACAATAGAAGTTCCCTTAGCATGAACCAGCTTCCAACATAAAATATTTTAAGAACATACATATATTATTTTAAAAATCATTTAGTTTTTACTATAGATACATTGCAAACATTAAATTTCTTGTCACATTAACAAACACTTCATAATGACAGACACATAGTTTCATAGCATAAACCTACCCCTAATCGATATTGGTGTTACAAGGTGACTGGTCAGCAGAACAACAGACAGCGGATCGACAATACGAGGGAGAGCAGAGTGGTGTTACTGGCTTGATGAGAATCTGGAATCTTTTGGTATCTCATGAATAGCTGCACTTCATTGACTGATAGATCAAAATACTCTATGTGCTAAGTCAGTTAAAGTCTATGATGTAGGCTGCTGTTCATACAGTGAACTATCTTGCTTCATATGAACTGACGCTTCGTATGTATAAGAAATTTTTGGCTCATATCGAAGTTGAATAGGTCAATGTTCCATATCTTTAAGACGTTCCTCAGATTGCAAGAAGAGTTCGCAACATTGCTAGAGATAAGTGGAAAAAAGTAGAAGCCCTTCAGTGATCCACGTTGGATGGCTGACCTCGCTTTTATGCATTAAATCACCAATTTTAATGCATTCCTTCAACGTAAATGAGTCGTCATTTAGTAATGGATAAGGAGGACAGGACTGATGCTTTCAATCAGAAATTAAGCCCATGAAAAATCAGACTCAGGTTTGTGACATGGAGCATTTCCCAGAGCTCAAGGCAGTCAGTTGTGGACCAGACAGTAACAGAAATTCTCCATCATCAGTTGTAAGACAGATGCCAAACGAATCACAACTAGAGACTCATTCGACTCATTTGTCATATCGTTCTCGCTTTTTTTGTGTTGAAAAAAGTTCCTACTTGCAAAGTCATTTTGTCTATAAAAGTTTGTTTTTAAACAACTACCTTGCAAATGTTTGTGGAGCATGTAGACGTGCATACAAAATGACGTAATAGAAAGGCAGTCCACTAAATAGTCTTGTAAATTTTTGTGACTTTGTGATATATATGGAAGAACAAAAGAGAAGTGCGTCGTCTGGGGTATTTGTGAAGGCGCTCTTACAAGTGCCAGTGCAGACTCGTTCTCTACGGGTCGTCCATAGCCTTAACATTTTCTCAGCCCGTAGCGGCCTTACCGACTGCTGCGGCGTCGGTAGCATCCTCGGCCACACACCGGGGTGATGGGCAGCACGGCGCACGGCCGGGCCCGAACGGCGCGCAACAGATGCCCGTAATATCGGCCGGTGCGTCGCGTCGCACCGTTAGAATAAATCGCAATAAGCGCCCCCGCTGGCGGTGCCGATTTAATCAATATTCAGCGCTGGCGGGCGCCCTCACTATGCTATGCTACGCTATGCTATGCTCCGCTATGCTGCAGGGCAGGCCACGTCACGTCCCCACCCACCCCACGTGGTCGCCACGCTCTCCGGTCCACCGCCGCACTGCCGTACCCGAGTGGCCGACCGCTTTAATCGTCGTTTGCGGTAATCTGCGGTTTTATCGCCGCCGCTGGGAGGGGCGCCACCCGCTGGAAAGGTCGGTTCGCCTCCAGTGTTAACCAAATTTGGTATTGTTCAAAAGCATCACCATCGCCACAGGACATCGACAGTACATAGGGTTCAGGTGTATCGTAGGGAATTGGTAAAAATGCACCCTCTGACCTGGCAGTGTAGCCTCTGAGTTATCTTCTGTCCTTGTAGAGCTACCGTAGGCTACCGTAGACAGTGCTACGTAAGCACAGACTACGGTAGTTTTTCTAGTAGCTGTGGTCGGTACCCGTATAACAGATTGTTATGCGTGCTGCGAACTTATTGGGCGTTACCTCATAACAATCGCTTTCCTTGCATATGCGATCAGTGTCTTACTAGATTCCTCTAGAAACCGAAAGAGGTCAACTGTCTAGAAACTGAGGAAGGGCATACAAATGGCTGGATAACCAAGGAAACATTTTTGTTCTACATAGTTATTCTCCTGCCTGTTACTTAAAAGTGAACAACATTTATAGAAAAATTGAAACAGTCAATATTTAGTTCTGCTTTTATTCGAAAACAGATGGATGTTTCAGGATAAATAAAGAAAACCATACAGCTTCACCATATATCGCTACAAATCGCAAATTCCTCAACTAAAAGCTAAAATAAAAAAGTCGTAAACTAAAAATATATCAAATATCGCTTCAATATATGTCTCTGTTATTCATAAATAAATTTCGTATTTATCTATAACAACAGGAAACTATTGTGATTTGATCATGATGAAGAACGTTCAATTGAGTACAAAATAATAAAAATAATGATACGTATCTTTTGTTTGTGCATGTAAACTGTACTTGATCAAAAGTAATTGCTTTGGTTACAAAACAGCGCAGAAGGTACGCGACCAATAAATTTTTATTACTTATAAATTGCAATTTATGTTTTGTGAGGTCATAAAATACACAGCGGGCAGACACCGAACCATGTGCAGCTCTAGTTATGTGCCAGACAAACAACCAAGAAAACAAGGGAGCAAGCGAGAGAAAGAGAGAGAGAGAGAGAGAGAGAGAGAGAATGTGTGTGTGAGTGTGTGTGTGTGTGTGAGAGAGAGAGAGAGAGAGAGAGAGAGAGAGAGAGACAGAGAGAAAGAGAGAGAGGGAGAGGGAGAGAGAATTCTTCGGCTCCCAGTTTCTCACTTAAACATTCAGTTCACTTCCTTCCTTTACTAATAGCACAAGTAATACTACCATTTACTACCGAACCGTAGTTTTGTAGATCTCAACTGATAGTAACCTACATGTGTAGCAAAGTACCGAACAGTGATTTCAGTGGAGCGCAACTGTACGCGTGCCCCATACTAAAAAGGGAAGTGGAATGAAAAGTCCTTGTCACGACTGTAGTACACTAAGGCACTAGAATTTTTTCCTGCTGGCAGGGTGAAATTATGCCCAATCTTTCTGCTAAGTCATATTTAACACGATTAGAAATACATACTAAAAAAATACATACTAAAATACAGAACAGAATGAGTGCTTTATAAACACAACTCACAGAATACTTGTACTTAGCTTACACTGATACAAAGCAAACCTGATATATTATGATATTGAAATGTGCTGAAGCCTCCATAGCTGAGGTCGCTAAAGTACATCTGCGCGGTGGCACTCACCTTAGAAATATGCAGATTACAATCCTGATGGTCCTAAACTATCACTGCAAGTATTTAGTAGGGGAGGGGAGAAGGGGTTGTGACGTAAAGATTCTGTTCACCAGTCTTTGTGCCATTGTCCTGGATTAAATTCCAGATATCTCTGTAGTGACGCATAAAGTCAAATCATAGTGATCTCTCCCCTGATTGGGGGCGTTAAGTTCGCTGGCTGCCTTGATGGTAGTCGAGAGGTGGAAAGTATGTGTCAGAACCTTGTTTCACCCTCCTCATTCACTTCATCCAAGCGCAAACCCAACATTACACCGTACAAGCGCACATTACATTCATCCACATAACACAAGTAAACAATTACTACTTCATAATGTATCGGCGGTAGGCAATAGCGATCCACCACCATGAGGACCTTGTCTAGAACGACGATGGAGGATTCTTGCACCCTACGATCATTACGCGTATGGGATCAGACTATAAGAGAACACAAAATCAATAGTAATACCACTGAGAAGGTGGCCAAAATCCACAAATCGTCACACATACACGAAAGAACAGTTCTGATAGACATTGCACCCATAACAATTCGCTGGTATCAAGAAAGATTTTATAACCTTGTAAGAGAGGAATATAGGACATTGAGTAATAATTTAGCAGGAGTAGATTACTTACGACTTTTTGGTAGTTGTTTGATAGCCCGCCTCTTCCTGTGACGCTTCAGTACACAATGGATACTGGAACCAAAGTCGCAGTGCGGGTTGGCTGCTCTCTGTGTTTCGAACGTAAAGACTCCCATCGAGGGAAATACAGGCAACTAACGACAGTGGACTTACATTCTTGTGGTTAGCCAAAATGCCTGTTTATGCAGGAAATTCGGACGTTAAGCTGCTTAGCTAGGCTAACTTCAATGCCGCCAATTTCACTTGGGCACCGTGTCAGAAACTGTTTCTTTCGACGGAAATGCTAATAATTGCAAACTTTATACTTCCATTGCTTACTAATGTGCAGAATCTCGGAAAAAATACCACTATTCATGGGAACCATCTCTCGATCGCCTGGAGAACATACATAAAACCAAAGTGCTGCACAGCTAATGATAACAATTTTTAGCATCACTTCATCGCTGGCTCTTACTTGACCTTTTTTGGGAGAATCATTATATACAAGAGACAAAATCCAGCTCACCACCACTTTGACTGTAGCATTATAGATTAATTATATACAAGAGACAAAATCCAGCTCACAAGTCGTATTAATATGAGCCATCTTCCTTTTATGTCCTAGAAACTTTCCTGACTGATGCAGTGAGTTACCAGATATAGCAACAATGTATTCAACGCTAGGGTTCCAGCCGAACCTGTCCCACAGCGCGTGTTGTTGCGACATATTAAGATCATTGTTGCAGCTAATGCCACAATGTTTTGTTTTCAACAATGACCGACGCGATTTACGACTTATTAGAACGAAACTGGCAAATGTATTCCCCTGATGAGCTCTAGGGTGCTTCCTTATTAACAGAGTCCTTGGGACCAACCATTAGGGAAACGTATATAAAATGCAGTACCTAAAATGAATTTTGAGGGAATGGAGACTTGAAATATGAAGTTAAATGTTAAACTAAAACTAATTATGACGAAGCAAGGATATTTGGTATACAGACAAACACTTACAAGACCAGTTACAACAGAACACGACGTTAGAAAGGGTGCATTACATGCAGCAAACTGGGTTGGCATCTTGAAACTGTCAAGACGTTTGTAAATTTGGGTTTGAAATATGTTTACCTGATGAGATAGGAAAGAGTATGCAACAACCAATACAAGGTCCGTCCCTATGGAAAGCGCCAGTCCTGAATATTGATGCATGAATCTACGCGTTACGTGAAACGTGTATTGGTGGGCTCGTGCAAATTAACCAAACCTAATTTGCTGTCGTGGATGTCATGTTAATTGATATCCTGGCAGTCTGTATCATTGTGTGCTGCAATCCAGTCTCAGAAAATACTAAGCAATATCATAATGTAAACCACTGTTGAATCCTTGAAAAGTTGTAATCTACTTTACGCCACGTTTTGCGGTAATATGACATAAAATTTATTTGTATGCTGATTTTTGCTGCATTATTAAGGATGGTTTCCAGCTGCACGCGAATACCTGCTTTGACGTCAGTGTCTATCGTGATGCTTAATTCCATCGGACAATCCTTCAAATATTGTGCGGCTTATGTGTTCTTGTATTTAATATCGAAAAATGTTAAAAGTGCGTTTTACTAACGAAAAGTAAGAAATGCACAGTATCTTCACTGTTGTGGTTGTGCTCTTTAGTTTTAAGGCTAATGAGAAGCAGCTCTCCACACTACTATATCCAGAGTAGTGTGGAGAGCTAGCACATAGCTAGTGCAACCTACATCCATTTGAACTTGCTTACTGCGTTCTAACCTTGGTCTCTCTCTAACCATTCTTCCCGCTCCACACTTCGTTACGAAATTAGCGATTCCTTGATGTCTTCGTGTGTATTCAGTCAAACTGAGCCGTAATTTTTTTCTGTGTTGTGATTCTGTAACTTCTCATGATTTAGCCGGTATATGCACGCAATCTTCAGCTTTCTTCTGTCGCACTACTTTTCGAAAACTTCTATCCTCTTCATGTCTGACAGCTCACTTTCCTATACGGCTTCACTCCCTACAAGTATCTCCGGAAGATATATTCTAACATTTAAATTTATCTCTCTAGAAAAATCTAAATCTAACAGTGAGAGTAAAAAGCAAGAACTGTTGGATATGTGTGGCAGAGCAGCAAGGATAAAGCAGTGTTTTTGAAGCAATTTCGCACTGTCCGCTCCATATTTTCGTAAAATTTCGTGAGTTATGAAATAAATTACAGTAATCTCAGCTTGAGAAAGTACGAAGATGAGCAGCATTCATCAAATACCGTGATAAAACGTCCGCTCCGCCTGATACGGTGACCGCATCTGATTTCTTTGATAGATAACTGCATCGTTTATGAACTAAAGAATAGGAAAGAGAACGTTGCCCTCCATTGTCAACAAAAAAGGAACAAATTACTTATACACGAGCGCTCTAGAACGCGGGAGCAGTACCACAAGTATCTGTTCTGAGTACTTCGCTTTTTGTGCTGCTGTTGCTGCCGACCAAACGGAATGCAATACGGAAGTTTACTCTGCACCCACACCGTCGACGTTGGAATAAAAATCACTTAGTGCTTTCTTCTGGAGGACTAGTGAATGATGGATTAAACTTACGGAGTAATGGAATGGACACACAGGCTGACTGATAGTAGAAGTAACGGAAGCGAACAGAAACGATTTGTAATACGAAGATCGGTGGGTTGTACCGGCTATGAAGAATGTTTAGCTGTAAAAGTTAGCTTCTCCGCAATATCGATGTTTGAAGTTTAAAGCGTCTACAGACTACAGAAGCACATGTCGCTGTAGAAACATTACCCTGCTCTTAAAATAATGATTTTATATCGCTGTGGCATAATTACGTTGGTCGAAAAAATGCAGCAGCTCCAAGGATTTTGTTCCTTAACAACAGCACATAATACATTACTGGCCATTAAAATTGCTACACCACGAAGATGAAGTGCTACAGACACGAAATTTAACCGACAGGAAGAAGATGCCGTGATATGCAAATGATTAGCTTTTCAGAGCATTCACACAAGGTTGGCGCCGGTGGCTACATCTACAACGTGCTCACATGAGGAAAGTTCCCAACCGATTTCTCATACACAAATAGCAGTTGACCGGTGTTGCCTGGTGCAACGTTGTTGTGATGCCTCGTGTGAGGAGGGGAAATGCGTACCATCAGGTTTACGACTTTAATAAAGGTCGGATTGTAGCCTGTCACGATTGCGGTTTATCGTATCGCGACATTGCTGCTCGCGTTGGTCGAGATCCAATGACTGTTAGCAGAATATGGAATCGGCCGGTTCAGGAGGGTAATACGGAACGCCGTGCTGGATCCCAACGGCCTCGTATCACTAGCAGTCGAGATGACAGGCATCTTATCCGCATGGCTGTAACGGATCGTGCAGTCACTACTCTTGACGAACTGTGGTATCGTGTTGAAGCTGCAGGGACAGATGTAGCTGTACATGCCATCCAAGCTCCGTTTGACTCAATGCCCAGGCGTATCAAGGCCGTTATTAAAGCCAGAGGTCGTTGTTCTGGGTACTGTTTTCTCAGGATCTATGCACCCACATTGCCTGAAAATGTAATCACATGTCAGTTCTAGTATAATATATTTGTCTGATGAATACCCGTTTATCATTTGTATTTCTTCTTGGTGTAGCAATTTTAATGGTCATTAGTGTATGTGCAAATGATTCATTTGTCAGGATCGTTGGCGAACAGACGGCAGCCCCAAGTTTTGACTCTGGTGATAGTGGGCATGCTGAGATTAGAGGTGAACACAGTGTATGCAACATTTGTTCTAGGGTCAATCACGCCTCGCCAACAAGTATATAATCCAGCTGAAAACTTCATCCATTTGAAAGTTGTCTTATTATGGACTTGCAAGTATCCGGATGGACGTATTGATGAAATATCAACAGATGGGGAGGTTTGGAAGACAACAACCATCTGCACGAACAGTTCGACGACGTTTGCAGCAGCATGGACTATCAGCTCGGAGACCATGGCTGCGGTTACCCTTAACGCTGCATCACAGACAGGAGCGCCTGCGATGGTGTACTCAACGACGAACCTGGGTGCACGAATTGGAAAACGTCATTTTTAGGATGAATCCAGGTTCTGTTTACAGGATCATGATGGTCGCCTCCGTGTTTGGCGACATTGCTGTGAACGCACATTGAAAGTGTGTATTCGTCATCGCCAGACTGGCGTATCACCCCGCGTGATGGTACGGGGTTACACGTCTCGGTCACCTCTTGTTCGCATTGTCGCCACTTTGAACAGTGGACGTTACATTGCAGATGTGTTAAGACCCGTGGCTCTACCCTTCATTCGATCCCTGCGAAACCCTACATTTCAGCAGGATAATGCACGAGTGCGTGTTGCATTTCCTGTACTGGCCTTTCTGGATACAGAAAATGTTCGACTGCTGCCCTGGCCAGCACATTCTCCATATCATTCACCAAATGAAAACGTCTGGTCAATGGTGGCCGAGCAACTGTCTCGTCACAACACGCCAGTCACTACTCTTGACGAACTGTGGTATCGTGTTGAAGCTGCAGGGACAGATGTAGCTGTACATGCCATCCAAGCTCCGTTTGACTCAATGCCCAGGCGTATCAAGGCCGTTATTAAAGCCAGAGGTCGTTGTTCTGGGTACTGTTTTCTCAGGATCTATGCACCCACATTGCCTGAAAATGTAATCACATGTCAGTTCTAGTATAATATATTTGTCTGATGAATACCCGTTTATCATTTGTATTTCTTCTTGGTGTAGCAATTTTAATGGTCATTAGTGTATGTGCAAATGATTCATTTGTCAGGATCGTTGGCGAACAGACGGCAGCCCCAAGTTTTGACTCTGGTGATAGTGGGCATGCTGAGATTAGAGGTGAACACAGTGTATGCAACATTTGTTCTAGGGTCAATCACGCCTCGCCAACAAGTATATAATCCAGCTGAAAACTTCATCCATTTGAAAGTTGTCTTATTATGGACTTGCAAGTATCCGGATGGACGTATTGATGAAATATCAACAGATGGGGAGGTTTGGAAGACAACAACCATCTGCACGAACAGTTCGACGACGTTTGCAGCAGCATGGACTATCAGCTCGGAGACCATGGCTGCGGTTACCCTTAACGCTGCATCACAGACAGGAGCGCCTGCGATGGTGTACTCAACGACGAACCTGGGTGCACGAATTGGAAAACGTCATTTTTAGGATGAATCCAGGTTCTGTTTACAGGATCATGATGGTCGCCTCCGTGTTTGGCGACATTGCTGTGAACGCACATTGAAAGTGTGTATTCGTCATCGCCAGACTGGCGTATCACCCCGCGTGATGGTACGGGGTTACACGTCTCGGTCACCTCTTGTTCGCATTGTCGCCACTTTGAACAGTGGACGTTACATTGCAGATGTGTTAAGACCCGTGGCTCTACCCTTCATTCGATCCCTGCGAAACCCTACATTTCAGCAGGATAATGCACGAGTGCGTGTTGCATTTCCTGAACTGGCCTTTCTGGATACAGAAAATGTTCGACTGCTGCCCTGGCCAGCACATTCTCCATATCATTCACCAAATGAAAACGTCTGGTCAATGGTGGCCGAGCAACTGTCTCGTCACAACACGCCAGTCACTACTCTTGACGAACTGTGGTATCGTGTTGAAGCTGCAGGGACAGATGTAGCTGTACATGCCATCCAAGCTCCGTTTGACTCAATGCCCAGGCGTATCAAGGCCGTTATTAAAGCCAGAGGTCGTTGTTCTGGGTACTGTTTTCTCAGGATCTATGCACCCACATTGCCTGAAAATGTAATCACATGTCAGTTCTAGTATAATATATTTGTCTGATGAATACCCGTTTATCATTTGTATTTCTTCTTGGTGTAGCAATTTTAATGGTCATTAGTGTATGTGCAAATGATTCATTTGTCAGGATCGTTGGCGAACAGACGGCAGCCCCAAGTTTTGACTCTGGTGATAGTGGGCATGCTGAGATTAGAGGTGAACACAGTGTATGCAACATTTGTTCTAGGGTCAATCACGCCTCGCCAACAAGTATATAATCCAGCTGAAAACTTCATCCATTTGAAAGTTGTCTTATTATGGACTTGCAAGTATCCGGATGGACGTATTGATGAAATATTGCACTTGTTGCGCACAATGTATCGGTAGTGCGTCGCTGTTTTTACCAGGGATCTGTGGAACATGCCACATCCATGAACCAAGATCAGGATGTCCAAGTAATACACACACACTTCGAGATTGAAGCATTGTGAGAGCAGCAGTGTCCGACAGAACGTCATCCATGGAGGATATCTGGGCACACGTTGCAACCAGTGTGTCATCGAGGGCTACTGGAAACCTATTGCTCATAGCAGGACGGAGTTCCTCCGGCCAGGTGACCACTGACACCATTACACCACCAAGGACGGCTGTTCTGGTGTGGAAGGGTCGACTGGAGTGTTGAGCAGCACTCTTTCGACTTCAGTGACGAGACTTTATTCTGTCTGCTTGTGAGTCACGGACTTACACGTACACGGCGTAGATCTAGTGAGCGGCCTATTTCGAGCTGTATTGCCCATGACACACAGGTCCCAACCGAGGCCTCATGGTGTGGGAAGCCATGACCTACAACTTCATGGTAATGTAACCAGTACCTGCTACGTACTTAGCACAGGTTGGTAGCCTCGTGCTACTACCATTTCTTCGCCAGGAAGAAGACGTGCTTATTCAGCAGGACAATGCACGCCTACATATGGCTCCTACACGAAATATGCTCTTCACACTGTACAAAAACTGCTCTGACCAGCAAGATCACCAGGTCTCTAACTGAAAACGTATAGGACATGGAGTAGCAGGAACTTGCTCCAGAGCCTGATTGAACCGTTACCGAACTACAACAAAAGGTGTCAGGAGCTTGGGAATTTCTATACCAGAATGACATTCGGAACCTTTATGATGCACGTCTATGGTACACTGTGCACTGATGATACTGTTTGAACAGCCTTTACTGTGGCACGTGTGTTTCATTTGGTCTGAATTTGTTATCACATACTGCTACAATACCTGTCACATCACTTGTATAGAAAATGGCCTTGTGCTTGAGGGTGTTGAGTTCCCTCAGATCTCTGTTCAAATCAAATGGCTCTGAGCACTATGGCACTTATCTTCTGAGGTCATCAGTCCCCTAGAACTTAGAACTACTTAAACCTAACTAACCTAAGGGCATCACACACATCCGTGCCCGAGGCAGGATTGGAACCTGCGACCGTAGCGGTCGCGCGGTTCCAGACTATAGCTCCTAGAACCGCTCGGCCACTCCGGCCAGCTCGGATCTCTGTCTACAATATACATCAGCATCAATGAAAACGTATTGGTGATTTAGCTTAGAAGACGAGAGCTCTCTCCTGCTGCAGCAGCATTCATTCTCACGCGTCAGTGGCTCCTGATCCCAATGTCGGCTCACAAATAGCAACTTGTCGTTGAACTGAGCAGTATGCGCCGCTTTCGTGCTGCAACGCACGGAGAGCTATTTCTGAAGAGCCGTCATACTCATGTTCTCGAAGAAATCTTCAGTTAATTGCACTGAAGGTGTCATGCTACGGGCTCTGATCAAATAAACTGATGCAATGACATAGAAACAAATCGATCTCTGTGGTGGTATCTACGACAATTCATCAAATTCCGGACCCTCAAATATCGGTCTGCCCTTCTGAGTTCTCACTGTCAGATTGGTATAGCAGTCTATGATTACCCGCTATGTAATTTGCATGATTTTTACACGGATATTATTAGTATTATTATTATAATTGTCTTTTAGCGTGTGGAAACTACCGATAAATTTTACACGCATAGAAAAAAAATCAATAATTAATGTATAAAAACATTAAACTTGTCTGAAATTGTAGCAAAGGAAGTTTATGACACGTTATTAACGTTACATTTCCATCAGAACTGTGTGTCCATGGTACGTAAACAACCAATATCCTTCTTAGATGGGCTTATGAAGTTGTTCCTGTACTTGAAAAATGTTGTTGTTGGATATTCACGAATAATGTGAGCTTTGTTGGCTAAAGTTCGCTAGGGTGATATTGTGGAGTGTGAACTATTCTTTATTTATAAACAGAAAAGCTGACCGTGGTCTTGGGATAGCGTCTTTGATTCATAGTCAAAACGTCTTCCGTCCTGGGTTCGATTCCCGCTGCTGCTTGAATCTGAATTAGTAATCAGCATTGGTGGCCGAAGAATTCCGGCACAAGGAGTCAACCCTCATTCTGCCAACGGCCTTGTCAAAGACGGGGGAAGACCGGACAGAAGGTTCAGAGCACTCTTTTGTCCTAGGTGTGGGAAACTGTCCCTGAAGGCGGAAGAATCAGCAATGATCAGCGGCATGAGGATGCAGAAGGCAATGGAAACCACTGCATTTGGACACGTAACGTTTATCCACAGGACATTTGGCTTTTAACTGAAGAAGTGTCATGCTCATTTTGCAAAAGATTCCGTAATAGTCCCGCATTCGGATCTTCGGGAGGGGACTGCCAAGGGGGAGATGCCATGAGAAAAAGATTGAGTAATCAATGATCAATGAAGGGATAACGTTCTACGAATCGGGGCGTGAAATGGGAGAAGCTCGAAAGTGGTAGTGAAACTATAAAATCTTAAAAGGGAAATGCAAAGACTCCATCTAGATGTAGTAGGGGTCAGTGAAGTGAAGTGTAAGGAAGACAAGTATTTCGGGTCAGAAGAGTAGGCTATAGCGTAATATCAACAGTAGCAGAAAATGGTATAACGGGAGTAGGATTCGTTATGAATAACAAGGTAGGGCAGAGAGTGTGTTACTGTGAATAGTTCAGTGATACGGTTATTATTATCAGAATCGACGGCAAACCAACACCGACAACGATAGTTCAGGCATACATGCCGACGTCGCAAGCTGAAGATGAAGAGATATAGAAAGTGTATGAGGATATTGAAATGATAATTCAGTATGTGACGGGGGAGAAAAATCTAGAAGTCACGGGAGACTGGAATGCAGTTGTAGGGGAATGAGTAGAAGAAAAGGTTACGGGAGAATATGGGCTTGGGACATGGAATGAGAGAGGAGAAATATTAATTGAGCTCTGTAATAAGCTTCAGATACTAATAGCGAATATTCTGGTCACGGATCACAAGAGGAGGAGGTATATTTGGAAAATACCGGGTGATGCGGGAAGATTTCAGTTAGATTACATCATGGTCAGGCAGAGATTCCGCAATCAGATACTGGATTGTGAGGCGTACCCAGGAGAAGATATAGACTCAGATCACAACATAGTATTGATTAAGAGTAGGCTGCAGTTTAAGACATTAGTCAGGAAGAATCAATACGGAAAGAAGTGGGATATGGAAGTACTAAGGAATGACGAGATACGCTTGAAGTTCTCTAAGGTTATAGATACGGCAATAAGGAATAGCTTAGTAGGCAATACAGTTGAAGTATAATGGAGGGCGATAACAGAAGTTGGGAATGAGAATTATGGCACAATCAGCTTCACAGGTCATACATCCAAGTTGCTGACAGGAATAATATACAGAAGAATCAAAAAGAATGTTGATGATGTGTTAGATGACGATCACTTTGGCTTTAGGAAAGGTAAGGTACGAGAGAGCCAATTCAGAACCAAGACTAAAGAAAAATCAAGACACGTTCATTGAATTTGTCGACCTAGAAATACCGTTCGACAATGTAAAATGCTGCAAGATGTTCGAAATTCTGAGAAAAATAGGGGTAAGCTATAGGGAGAGACGGATCGTATACAATATGTGCAAGAGCCAAGAGGGAATAATATGAGTGGACGACCAGGAACGAGGTGCTCGTATTAAAATGGATATAAGACAAGGATGTATTGTTTCGCCCTTACTGTTTAATTTGTACATCGAGAAAGCAATGATGGAAATCAAAGAACGGTTCAGGAGTGAAATTAAAATTCAAGGTGAAAGGGTATCAATGATGCTATCGACTGATGACATTGCTATCCGGAATAAAAGTGAAGAAAAATTATATGATCTACTGAATGGTATGATCAGTCTAATGAGCACAGAGTATGTATTTGGAGTAAATCGAAGAAAGATGAAAGTAATGAGAAGTAGTAGAAATGAGAACAGCGAGAAACTTAATACCAGGATCGATGGTCACGAAGTAGACGAAGTAAAGGAATTCTGATGCCTAGGCAGTAAAATAACGAGTGACTGACGGTGCAAAGAGGACATCAAAAGCAGACTAGCAATGGCAAAAATGGCATTTCTGGCTGAGAGAAGTCTACTAATATCAAATATCGACCTTAATTCAACACAAGAGAATCGAAGCATTTGAGATATGGTGCTACAGACGAATGTTAAAAGTTAGGAAAACTGATAAAGTATGGAATGAGTAGGTTCTGTGCAGAATCGAAGAGGAAAGTAATATGTGGAAAAAACTGATACGGAGAAGGGACAGGATATAGGACATCTACTAAGACATGAGGGAATGACTTCCATGGTACCAGAGGGAGCTGTAGGAGGCAAAAACTGTAGAGGGAGAGAGAGATTTGATTACATCCAGCAAGTAACAGAGGACGTAGGTCGCAGGTGCTACTCTGAGATGAAGAGGTTAGCACAGGAGAGGAATTCGTGGTGGGCGGCATCAAACCAGTCGGAAGACTGAGGAAAGAAAAAAATCGGATGCTTTGCGCCTCGCATGCATAGGCTCTAATGTGGGTGCTACAGTTCCATTTTCCCCTCATGTACACGCGTCCATGTGGAATGGTTGCGTCAGTTTGATTCCCACAAGCTTTGTCTGTCAGAAAGTGTCACAGTAGATCTTCAACTCCCTGGGAAATTAAAAGCAGTAGGTTGATTTAGATTGTTGAGACCCAAAAGGGGCACTTTAGATGGAAATCTGGTTCGCAAAAGGCGCGAAAGTTTCACGTTGACTGAAAGTTCATAGAATCTGATCCACTGCTTTTACTACTCCACTGCCAGTGAGCTGCGTATTGACGTCTGAGACATGTTGGAGCTATATTAGGCAAGATATGACACCAGGAAACTGGTGCTGACTGTATCATGCCAGTGACAATTCTCATAGTGTCGGTAAGCCGAACATCAGTCTCGCTGACATAAATACTTATCTAGGTCACACACGACAGCAGTATTCGGTAAAAGGATAAAAACTGTATTGTGCTGCTATAGGTAAAATTTCTACCTATACTCCCCTTCACGATACATTCATATTTTTATTTTAAGTTTTGATTTTGTTGTCTGGTTAGTTTAAAATGTTCCTTAAATGACGGAGAGAGACAGAGTATAACATCCTGACTCTTATACTGTAATTTGTGGTTTGTCTGTGCTTCATATATGAGGATCTTAAGATACGTGTGGAATTCGCACACCTCTTGTTTACGAGGTTAGTGACTCTCTCCTCCATTCACACTACTTACCGCAGCTAGATCTCCTTGACAGTTTTCTGTTATTTCCTTGAAAGAAACTATATTTGTTCTTCGAAGAATATCATCTCCATGACAGAAAAAGTGTGGTCAGTTTACAGTCGTATGCATTAACATCTCAGTTAGATGACGATAAGCTCATACGGTTATTTATTCATGTGTGATTACGTATGTGTGTGTCGGCGTGTAACAATGTGTGTGCGTGTGATGCAGATGTATCGTCCTATCCTATGTGGAAACGGGAGAGAATTACCTGCTGGGAATTTTCCTGGAGTACCTACGAGCCAACGACGTTTCCCGCCTGCCGCTGTCGTGCCCTGGATATCGTCCCCTGCCTTGCTGGGAGCGCCGCCAGCTAGCACGCCAGATGGGTTGCATCACTTCAGGCGTTGGCCTCTAAATGTTACTGTCGTTTCGTTCCGCAGTGCCGCCGCCGCCGCTACATCCTTTCGCAGACAGCCCAGAGTGCTTCTTGTGCGAGAAAAACTGAAATTGTTGTAGCGAAACTACCTCGCTCAATCTATGACGGTCCCTAGCCATACTCTTGACAGAGCACAGCAATTTTCCGTCACTGTTTTCCCTTAATGCAGGGGCTCATAACAAGTACATATTCATCTAGGAAATTCGTACGAGTACTGGAAAGCTATGCGCCACTCAACCTAATTCTTACGAGTGTAGGTGTATTACGAGGTATGTAAACTAAGAGATCATGGGAAAACAGTTGGCATAAGAAGAACTTAAGTTATCGTACACTGTGCAATAATAGTTTTATTTAGTGTTCGATATCCGAGGGTGGTCCAGAAAGTAAGTTCCGATCGGTCGCGAAATGGAAACCACAGTGCAAACCAGAAACGTTTTATTTACAGTAGTTAGGTACACCTTCTCCCTACTCCTCTACATATTCGCCGCTCCAACTTCGAGTTCTGTCGTAGTGTTGCATCAACCTTCCAATATCCTCGTCATAAAAATCAGCCGCCTGTGATTTCGGCCAGTTATCTGCACTGGTCTGCAGCTCGTTGTCTGTGGAGAAATTTTGTGATCAAACACTGCTCATGGGGAACGCTGCAGGAGCGTCTTCATTGCACCTGCAGTGTGCGGCCAAGAATTGGTATGAAGAGGGAAGCGCTCCACAGTCGTGTTATGTGGGCTGCATGACACAGGCGAAATCTCTAACTGGGCTCTGATACTTGGCGGGATACGCTATTCCCTACACATCCTTACGCGCTCACTGTTCACTCAAAACTGAAAAGAGCGACGCGACACAATCGACGGCCATGCTAGTGACACTGCCCAACACATCTGTGCAAATCTTTAGCGGATTTTCCCAGTGGTTTCCATTTCGCGACCGATCGGAACTTACGTCCTGGACAACCTTCGTATAAAATGATAACGTTCAGTAAAATTATCTGTTTATTTATTTTTAGTATCCGTTGCAGTTTACATCCTGTGCAAGAGCGGTATTAAGAAACAATTTTTAATTTTTAAATTATCTACAGTCACTGCTTGAGGCCGGCCAGGTTAGCCGAGAACGTTAATACGCTGCTTCCTGGACTCGGGTAGGTGCACTGGCCCCGGATGGAATCCACCCGGCGGATTACCGACATGCGCTGGTGTACCGGCCAGCCTGGATGTGCCTTTCAGGCGGTTTTACACATAGCAATAAGTGTCTACCGGGATGGTTGCCACATCCCGCTTCAGTTACACAAGTCGCAGACATTTGCAACAAGTTCGCATTATTTCATGATTACACTAGATGCGGACAACTGGAGTACACTGATTGTGTCCCGAGGGGTATGAGGTCACGGCAGGGAGGGCATCCAGCCACCCCTTTCCATTAACCATCATCATCATCTTGGACAGTTTCCAGCCATTGGATTCAGTTCAGCATTTAATTTATCAAATTTACTATACCTGATAACATATCAATAATACAACAATAGAGGAACAGAACTTATTCCGTATCCACATAGAGCTTTCGAAAGCACGACCCAAACAGGACAATACAAATAAAATGCCTTCAATACAATGAACAGCATTAAAATCTATCCTTTACTCCAACACACAGAATTCGGGAACAGCACTAAAATTAGCAGTGTATGGTCCCAGTCCCGATTCAGGAAATACAATAGATAAATCTCCTACAATTAATCATGGGATACTAAAACAACTCTCAGACATAATTCATCTGCATAGCTCGTAACCAAGTAAGGGAATACGACTACTTTCATCTTAAACCATCTGCTACAAGAAGCTACCAGTAACACTCTAGAAAGCTACCTGTGAATATATCTAAAACCCTGGTTCAATATAAGATACAAATTGATCATTTACTTAGCGAAAATAACAATGTGAATTTCTTTGTACAAACGGCATCAACAAATCATCCCGACACACAACGCTGTACAAACAAGGTCACTTAACGTATAACGCAAATCAATTAAGCTTACGGCGTGTAGTTTAGTAAAATGAAAACCGTACGCTTAGTGTGCCAGCAAACAACAACCAAAATCTGCCTCACGATGATGGCTGACTTCCGTGCACAATATTTCTTGCTAACCGATACAAAAAATGCCTTTAATACAATAAACAGCATTGAAATCTAGCCTTTACCCCAAAACACAGAATACGGAAACAACAGCAACATTTAGAGTGTGCAGCTCCCGTCCTGGGTCAGGAAATACAATCGATGTATCTCCTTCTTGTACTCAGCATTGCACACTGTATTTAATCACTTAAGCTGTAGCATGGAAGTGTTAGTTAATTAAGCAGGCAGGCAGTGCTCCCCTTCACCTGAAGAAACCATTTTCCCCACCGTTCTCCCACTCGCGGAAAAGGCACCAATTGCTCAACCAGATTCTTGTGTGCACAGAGTTTCCACGCCACGTGTTGACGAGTCGTCGACAGTTCTGCAGTGTCGCAGGCTGACCGTACTTGGCCCTACAGCTACTGCTATTTTCCTAGTCGCCCAGTAAGCGATCAAACTGTCTCCGTAACTTATTTATTTATTTCATTAACAGTACAGAGTAACCTACCGCCTTCAAATGTAAGATGGGTCGGATGCTTCTGAATTTAATAGCAAAGACTTCTCATTGTTACAGTCTAATTGGTATACCGTTGTCAATGCTTTTTCTTAAATAATATAAAGATCATAATATATAAAGTTTTCTCTGAGGTTACAGCGAAGTGAATGTTTAACAATTGTTAAAATGCTTCCATATAATTTGTTACTACCTAGTTGATGAGAATATAATTTATACAATACAAATGTCAAAAGAAAAAAAAAAGAAAATGTAACACAATGAGCGTGGTTAAGAATAATTTGTAACATACAGACAGCATGTTTTTTAGTAATAGCCTGTTTCTATCTGTTTCAGATGAGAAGATCTCGGTACAAACTCGAGCTATTCTCATTTAAAATGGTTTGCGCTAATATATGTTTACACAGATTTTACAGATTAAATGCTGTTTGAGCACTTCATACATGGAATACACGAATTTTAGCTTCACATGACAAATAAACTTATGTTTGTAGCTTGTTAGTTGAAATAGAATATACACTCCTGGAAATGGAAAAAAGAACACATTGACACCGGTGTGTCAGACCCACCATACTTGCTCCGGACACTGCGAGAGGGCTGTACAAGCAATGATCACACGCACGGCACAGCGGACACACCAGGAACCGCGGTGTTGGCCGTCGAATGGCGCTAGCTGCGCATCATTTGTGCACCGCCGCCGTCAGTGTCAGCAAGTTTGCCGTGGCATACGGAGCTCCATCGCAGTCTTTAACACTGGTAGCATGCCGCGACAGAGTGGACGTGAACCGTATGTGCAGTTGACGGACTTTGAGCGAGGGCGTATAGTGGGCACGCGGGAGGCCGGGTGGACGTACCGCCGAATTGCTCAACACATGGGGCGTGAGGTCTCCACAGTACATCGATGTTGTCGCCAGTGGTCGGCGGAAGGTGCACGTGCCCGTCGACCTGGGACCGGACCGCAGCGACGCACGGATGCACGCCAAGACCGTAGGATCCTACGCAGTGCCGTAGGGGACCGCACCGCCACTTCCCAGCAAATTAGGGACATTGTTGCTCCTGGGGTATCGGCGAGGACCATTCGCAACCGTCTCCATGAAGCTGGGCTACGGTCCCGCACACCGTTAGGCCGTCTTCCGCTCACACCCCAACATCGTGCAGCCCGCCTCCAGTGGTGTCGCGACAGGCGTGAATGGAGGGACGAATGGAGACGTGTCGTCTTCAGCGATGAGAGTCGCTTCTGCCTTGGTGCCAATGATGGTCGTATGCGTGTTTGGCGCCGTGCAGGTGAGCGCCACAATCAGGACTGCATACGACCGAGGCACACAGGGCCAACACCCGGCATCATGGTGTGGGGAGCGATCTCCTACACTGGCCGTACACCACTGGTGATCGTCGAGGAGACACTGAATAGTGCACGGTACATCCAAACCGTCATCGAACCCATCGTTCTACCATTCCTAGACCGGCAAGGGAACTTGCTGTTCCAACAGGACAATGCACGTCCGCATGTATCCCGTGCCACCCAACGTGCTCTAGAAGGTGTAAGTCAACTACCCTGGCCAGCAAGATCTCCGGATCTGTCCCCCATTGAGCATGTTTGGGACTGGATGAAGCGTCGTCTCACGCGGTCTGCACGTCCAGCACGAACGCTGGTCCAACTGAGGCGCCAGGTGGAAATGGCATGGCAAGCCGTTCCACAGGACTACATCCAGCATCTCTACGATCGTCTCCATGGGAGAATAGCAGCCTGCATTGCTGCGAAAGGTGGATATACACTGTACTAGTGCCGACAGTGTGCATGCTCTGTTGCCTGTGTCTATGTGCCGGTGGTTCTGTCAGTGTGATCATGTGATGTATCTGACCCCAGGAATGTGTCAATAAATTTTCCCCTTCCTGGGACAATGAATTCACGGTGTTCTTATTTCAATTTCCAGGAGTGTAGTTCATTACTACTTGAATGCATTATACCTTAAATACCTTAATACATTTCTGATATATGAAATTCATTGGTTATAGCTTTGAACAGAGAAGAGAATATACTTCTGTCTGCACACAATAAGATGAGCTATACAATATTGCTTGTGTGCAGTATACTTTAAACACTATGCAGAATGCCATTGGGGCGGAGGAGCCTCGGAATAAAAGTTCTTCAAGCCTTCTCCTCCCAAGCGACATTATTACTGCAGTCTTAGTATGCGGTGCCGGCGTTAATTTGTTTTATGATTGTTGTGTTGTTTGTGACTGTGTTGTGGCATTCAGTGTCATACATTGTTAGTTTTGGTCCCTTACATGTTGATCCCTTCTGAGTCATGTTCACTTAGTGTTCCTTCCTCAGTTTCGGAATCTTTGGCCGTGTTCGTGTCCTCCCATCTACATCTACATCTACATCTACATCTACATCTACATGACTACTCTGCAATTCACATTTAAGTGTTTGGCAGAGGGTTCATCGAATCACATTCATACTATCTCTCTACCATTCCACTCCCGAACAGCGCGCGGGAAAAACGAACACCTAAACCCTTCTGTTTGAGCTCTGATTTCTCTTATTTTATTTTGATGATCATTCCTACCTATGTAGGTTGGGCTCAACAAAAGATTTTCGCATTCGGAAGAGAAAGTTGGAGACTGAAATTTCGTAAATAGATCTCGCCGCGACGAAAAACGTCTCCCCTATTACGTGGTAATACAAAACGAGCTGCCCTTTTTTGCACCCTTCCGATGTCCTCCGTCAATCCCACCTGGTAAGGTGGTTTGTTGTGTTGTTTGTGCTTGTCTACGCCTCCTTCCATAAGGGTGTCCGTAACTACTCCTTCCGGCTAGTGTTCTGGGCAGCCCCAGACACGCCCGCACCGCTGCACACGTGCAAACACAGCCCGAGCCGCAAACTCCGGCCGCCACCCACAAACTATCCGTATCCCGCGCTGCCGGTTGACGACGGGTCGCAGGCTATCCGACAACGTTCACAGCACTGGTTTCCTGGAAATGTTCCGCCATCGACGTGGAGGTGGTGACTGCCACTCTTCCACCAAGACTCGGAGTGGCACCAGCAGTGCTGCAAGCGCCACTGACCGCGCACCCTATCCAGCCGCTATCCCCCTAGCCGCGCTAACGTGGCCGGCCAGGTGGAGTAGGAACTGTTCGACTGGTGCATAACTTCGTAAGATTTTCCCATAAGTTTAATAAACACAGCAGATGCACATAACAGAGACTTTAGCCATCAAAACTATGTTCTCCTTCACTGTTTGTACAACGGTCTGCCGACGCCATTATACAGGGTGGTCCATTGATCGTGACCGGGCCAAAAATCTCACGAAATAAACGTCAAACGAAGAAACTACAGAGAACGAAACCTGTCTAGCATGAAGGGGGAAACCAGATGGCGCTATGGCTGGTCCGCTAGATGGCACTGCCATAGCTCAAACGGATATCAACTGACTTTTTTTAAAAATATGAATCCCCATTTTTTTCTTACATATTCGTATAGAACGTAAAGAAATATTAATGTTTTAGTTGGATCACTTTTTTCGCTTTGTGATAGATGGCGCTGTAATAGTCACAAACGTGTGGCTCACGATTTTAGACGAACGGGTACGTTTGAACATTTTATTTTGGTTGTTCCAGTGTGATACATGTACCTTTGTGAACTTATCATTGCTCAGAACGCATGCTGTTACGGCGTGATTACCTGTAAATACCACATTAATGCAATAAATGCTCAAAATGATGTCCGTCAACCTCAATGCATTTGGCAATACGTGTAAAGACATTCCTCTCAACAGCGAGTAGTTCGCCTTCCGTAATGTTCGCACATGCGTCGACAATGCGCTGACGCTTTTGTCAGGAGTTATCGGTGGATCACGATGGCAAATATCCTTCTACTTTCCCCACAGAAAGAAATCCGGGGACGTCAGAGCCGGTGAACGCGCGGGCGATGGTATGGTGCTTCGACGACCAAGCCACCTGTCATGAAATATGCTATTCAATACAGCTTCAACCTGTCGCGAGCTATGTGCCGTACGTCCATCATGTTGGAAGTACATCCTCATTCTATTGTGCACTGAAACATCTTGTAGTAATATCGGTAGATCATTACGTAGGAAATCAGCATAGATTGCACCATTTAGATTGCCATTGATAAAATGAGGGCCCATTATCCTTCCTCCCATAATGCCGCATCATACATTAACCCGCCAAGGTCGCTGATGTTCCACCTGTCTCAGCCATCGTGTATTTTCCGTTGCCCAATAGTGCATATTATGCCGGTTTACGTTACCGCTGTTGGCGAATGACGCTTTGTCGCTAAATAGAACGCTTGCCAAAAATCTGTCATCGTCCCGTAATTTCTCTTGTGCCCAGTGGCAGAACTGTACACGACGTTCAAAGTCGACGCCATGCAATTCCTGGTGCACAGAAATATTGTACGGGTGCAATCGGTGTTGATGTAGCATTCTCAACACCGACGTTTTTGAGATTGCCGATTCTCACGCAATTTGTCTGCTACTGATGTGCGGATTAGCCGCGACAGCAGCTAAAACACCTACTTGGGCATCATCAGTTGTTGCAGGTCGTGGTTGACGTTTCACACGTGGCTGAACACTTCCTGTTTCCTTAAATAACGTAACTATCCGGCGAACGGCCTGGACACTTGGATGATGTCATCCAGAAAATCGAGCAGCGTACATAGCACACGCCCGTTGCGCATTTTGATCACAATAACCATACATCAGCACGATATCGATCTTTTCTGCAATTGGTAAACGGTCCATTTGAACAAGGGTAATGTGTCCCGAAGCAAATACCGTCCGCACTGGCGGAATGGTACGTGATACCACGTACTTATTCGTTTGTGACTAATACAGCGCCATCTATCACAAAGCGAAAAAAGTGGTCCAACTAAAACATTCATATTTCTTTACGTACGAGACGAATATGTATTAAAAACCATAGCGCCATCTGGTTTCCCCCTTCAAGCTAGACGAGTTTCGCTCTTTGTAGTTTTTTCGTTTGACCCTTATTTCGTGAGATATTTGGTGCGGTCACTATCAATGGACCACCCTGTAGAAGTTACGTGTTTTTAGTCAAGCCATGTTCGGAATGCATTCCTATACTGAAAGGAAAAGCGTAAAAGGTGAATATCTGAGGATCAAAGATCCAGTGAATAAAGTGTATGTGGAATGACTTCCCAATTGAACTCCTGTATAGCATATTTGTCAGTCGAACAGAATGTGAGCGGGCGTTATCGTGCAGGGGGTAGCTTCACTTTACGCAGTCTCCCTGGTCGCTGTTCTTAGATTGCATCTGCGTCTCAGATCCTGGCAGTCAACGTCACGAGCGGTGGTTACACCTCGGGAGTGCAATTCCCAGTACACCACGCCGTCGCTGTTTCTCCAGATGCATAACACTATCTTTAGTGGATGAGCGAGGTCTTTGTACGGGGAGTTGCTGCTTTGTTTGGGCTCAACAATTCCTGTATTTTCGTTATATAAGCACAAAAACACAATTTCTTGTCTCCAGCAACTGTACACGGTATGAATGGTCAGTGTTGTTCACTGGCCATCAGATGACGAGCAAGCGGAAATACAGATATTGGCACGCAGTGATTTTTGTGATTGTGGCTTAGAGCATGCGGTACCCGTACACACAAAGTAAGAGCATATGGACTATCAGACCAACTGTGTGATTAAATTGAAGAGTTCCTAGATAACAGACTGCAGCATGTCATTCTCAGTGGAGAGAAGTCTTCCGAAGTAAGAGTGATTTCAGGTGTGCCGCAGGGGAGTGTCGTAGGACCGTTGCTATCCACAATATATATAAATCACCTTAGGGAGAACATCGGAAGTTCACTGAGGCTTTTTGCGGATGATGCTGCAGTATATCGAGACGTTGTAACAGTGGAAAATTGTACTGAAATGCAGGAGGATCTGCAACGAATTGGTGGATGGTGCAGGGAATGGCAATTGAATCTCAATATAGACAAGTGTAATGTGCTGCGAATACAAAGAAAGAAAGATCCTTCATCATATAGCTACAATACAGGGTGGTCCCGAATTCATGGTACAAACTTTAATGGTAGGTACAGGACATTGTAACAAGGATTTATTGTATGGGAATGTATAGTCGCAGGTGACGCGGTGAGGCGTAAACAGGGGAAAGAGAAATGGAGTGATCGGTTGGTGTCACTGCCGGTAGAGGGCAGTAGATGAACATGACGTATCGCAGTAGGGACAAGCGCCATTCACAATTGTGCTGCCGTAGACGATGGGTGACTTTACGTATGCAGAAAAAGCAGACATGCATTACATGTACGGCCGTGCAAATGGTAACGCCAGAGCTGCGTTACGAATGTATCGCGCGGAGTATCCTAATCGACGAATGCCGGATCATAGAATTTTTCAACGGTTACATCGTCAACTTTGTGAAACAGGTACGTTCGACGTCAACAGACATGACGCTGGTCGATTAAGAGCTGTACGCACTCCACGACTGGAAGAACGCATCTTGAACATAGTGGCTGATAGACCCGAGTCAAGCACAAGAACTGTTGCGCGTGACGTACATGTGAGTCATCAGACTGTATGCAGAGTGTTAAATGAAAATCGCTTACACCCCTTCCATTTTCAAAAAGTACAAGCATTGAATCCGGCAGATTATCCTCTTCGCGTGAACTTCTGCCAGTGGTTGTTGCAGCAATGTGCGTTGCAGCCGGATTTCGTAGGTCATGTGCTATTTACAGATGAAGCGACATTTTCACGCGAGGGTGTCTTTAATGCGCACAATTCCCATGTGTGGGCAACAGATAATCCACATGCAACGCGTCCACATGCGTATCAACAACGTTTCGGTATTAATGTGTGGGCTGGTATTGTGAACGACTTTTTGATTGGGCCATACTTACTACCCACGCGACTCTGTGGCGAAAGCTATCTTATTTTTCTGCAAGAAGTGTTACCAGAACTGCTGCAAGATGTTCCGCTCGCCATTCGTAACCGCATGTGGTTTCAGCACGATGGAGCGCCAGCACACTTCAGCACTGCTGTACGGAATTACCTGAATGCCACGTTTGGTGCTAGATGGATTGGGCGTGGTGGACCAGCCCTTGGCCACCCCGATCTCCTGATTTCTCTTGCCTCGATTACTTTTTATGGGGACATCTTAAGAGCCTTGTTTATGAGACTCCAGTTGACTCAGATGAGGATCTCGTTGCTCGCATATCTGTAGCTGCTGCAGGTGTGCGTGAAATACCAGGCATCTTTGAACGTGTACGCCAATCGCTGCACCGACGCTGTCAAGCATGTATCGCTCATGGTGGACGCAATTTTGAACACTTACTGTAAACATGACACTTGTCAACAACGATTTCAATAAAATCTTTCGTTTTCCTTTCGGCCGTTATTTCCCCTGTTTACGCCTCACCGCGTCACCTGGGACTATACATTCCTATACAATATATCCTTGTTACAATGTCCTGCACCTACCATTAAAGTTTGTACCATGAATTCGGGACCACCCTGTATAGCAGGTCAGCAACTGGAAACAGTTAACTCCACAAATTATCTGGGAGTAGGCATTAGGAGCGATTCAAAATGAAATGACCATATAAAAATTAATCGTAGGTAAAGCAGATGCCAGACTCAGATTCATTGGAAGAATCCTATGGAAATGCAATCCGAAAACAAAGGAAGTAGGTTACAGTACACTTGTTGGACCACTGCTTGAATACTGCTCACCGGTGTGGGATCCGTAAAAGGGTAGGGTTGATAGAAGAGATAGAGAAGATCCAACGGAGAGCAGCGCGCTTCGTTACAGGATCATTTAGTAATCGCGAAAGCGTTACGGAGATGATAGATAAACTCCAGTGGAAGACTGCAAGAGAGACGCTCAGTAGCTCGGTACGAGCTTTTGTTGAAGTTTCGAGAACATACCTTCACCGAGGAGTCAAGCAGGGTATTGCTCCCTCCTACGTATATCTCGCGAAGAGGCCATGAGGATAAAATCAGAGAGATTAGAGCCCACACAGAGGCATACCGACAATCTTTCTTTCCACGAACAATACGAGACTGGAATAGAAGGGAGAACCGATACAGGTACTCAAAGTACCCTCCGCCACACACCGTCAGGTGGCTTGCGGAGTATGGATGTAGTTGTATATGAATATTTTTGAACCTCTCCACTGCATGAAAATGTCTACGGTGGTGGAAATGCCACAGTTGTTCAGATTTGCCACTTCCTGACTATACTGACGTGGATCATTGGATTACTGCGTTCAGACGATCTTCATCAGACTCCGAAGGTCTTCCTGAACGTGGAGAGTCACTAATGTCAAAACGATCCTTCCTAAAACGAGGGAACCATTTTTTTGCCGTGCTGTGTGCAATGGCATCATCACCAAATACTGTGCAGATGTTTCTCGCTGCCTACGCTACTCTCACCCCTGTATTGAACTCAAATAGGAGAGTATGTCGGAAATGTTAAGAGTTCGCCACTTGACACTCAATTTCATAGCGTACACAGCTCCACTCACTACTGACCAAATGAAGGTACGTAAACTTATATAGCATCAGTAAATAGAAATAAAAGATGACAGTCGGCAAACCATATTAACCTTATTACTAACACACGACAAAAACGCTGCGAACGTAAGCAACAATCCAACTGAAATGCCGTGCATTACAAATTCACAGCACAATAGTATGCTGAAATGAAATGATCTCATGGCATTGATGGTCGGTAGTCCCCACTTCGGAAATTTCTGCCCCCGAATACCAAGTCATTTAATAAAATATGGCGTTTCAGTCTTCGATCGCTATTCTTTATCTTCAATTACCGGTTTCGGGCTAGCTGCCCATCTTCAGATCTGTTAGACAATGTTAAAAATGTAATTAATAAGAGGGATACAGTTAGTGATAAAAATATCTTAGTTTACAAAAAGAAATTTTGGAAAGTATTAAATGCCAACATACCATATGTTGTAGTTACACATAACTTGTCCGTACAGAACACAAAGTTCACTGTCATAAGTAAAGTAATTTCAAGCTGTTAAAACATTATATCGCAGTATTTAAGAGTAACCTGATTGGTAACAGTAAAAAGTGCCCTCTACCTATAACAATTGTGCATCTGTTATTTCGCCGTATATATTAATGGCAAATATTCTTTTTAATAAAACAATTTTTAAGGTAATAACATATGAATAATCTTTTTGAGCGGACCATGAAACGAAAAATTTTTCCATTAATTTAAAATTTCTTTGTAAAGAAACATATAATATAATTAAAATGTAGATATTCTTCCGAAAATGTGCGTTTGTTCTTCTTTGTTTTTGATTGGTGGTGGAGTGGATTTCCCTACGTCGGAACGTATACAACGCCACGCCGAGTTGTCTTGCGCCGCGCCCAATTCACCTCGCCGCCAGTACGCTGAGGGCCTCTCCGCTGTAGCTGTCTCTCACTGGGGCGTGCTGTTGCATTCAAGAGCAAGAATCCAGGTACATAGGGACGAAATCATAAAAAGACACAACAAGAAAATTACTAATCTGTGAAGAGCAATAGCAAAGGCAGAGAGGGAAACAGATAAAATACATTATGTACATAAGTTTTATGACAGAACCTTTAACCTAACAGATATTGTCTTTTCTAAAGAAGAGCAGAAGCTTTGGATAAGGGGCTTAAGCATAATCCGCGAACGAACTTGCAAGATCGAGACATCAAGAGAATGATCTCAGAAGTTAAGGTAGCATGTAGGGATGCTAAGTTAAGTAAATTCCAGGAGACATGTATCGCCATCAAAGCCAAAGAGGCAATTGAATGCCAGAAAACTTTACATAACGGTAAATATAGTGAGATGAGGTTAGTGAAAGAAATTAACTTAAAACTGGATTCTAACAACGCAATCGTGATTAAGTCAGATAAGGGCAGTACCTCAGTTGTCATTTACGAAAAGGAATATATAGATAAGACAATGCGGTTTTTTCAGGAAAATGGAATTAAAGAAGTCAAAAAAGATTTAAGAAAGAAGTTTCAGACAGATTTAAAGGCAAGGATAGAAGCAATACAATTTTTATTCACTCCAAATGAAAAAGCTAGGTTAGTAAAGATGAATCCAAGAACACCAGAAGCAAGAGCGCAAATAAAATTGCACAAGGAGAACAAACCAATGCGTGTTATTTGCAATGGGAAGGAAGCCGTTAATGAGCCCTTGAATAGAGCTTTGTACCGTAAGTTAAAATCTGCGTATAAATACGAGCAAGTTTACAACGTAAAAAATAGTGTGTGTTTCGCGAACGAAGTGAAGGACATTGCAATCCCAGAGAATGCAGTCCTAGCCTCATTGGACGTCGTGAACCTCTACACTAATATACCAATACCGAAAACTTTGCAAATTATAAGGAAAAACCTGATAAAAAATAAGTCAATGAGCATGGGTGAAATCGTCGAACACGTAGATATGCTAGAGTTCACACTGAGTTTTAATAGTGTTATCTTTAACGATAAAGTTTTTATTCAAGATGAAGGTTTAGCTATGGGTAACAGTCTATCAGGTATTTTAGCTGAAATTTTTATGAATGATTTTGAGAACAAAGTTTATAGCTCTTTTCCAGAAAGTAAGGAGAAGTTAATTTATTACAGACGGTATGTTGACGACACTATTTTATTATTCAAAGGGGAAAAAGAAGATGTAGAGGAAATGACTAAAGTTTTAAACGAGCAGCATCCAAAAATTCAATTCACACTAGAAATGGAAAACAATGGAGCAATTAACTATTTAGATTTGACCGTCAGAAAGGAGGGAGGCAGGCACGTTTTCGGCGTCTATAGAAAAGACACTTGCTCCGACAACATCATAGTAGCGACGTCGCACCACCCGGCACAGCATAAAAGAGCGTACTTTCATGCAATGTGCAACAGAGCCCTCAGATTGCCACTACAGGAAGATGAGTTGCAGAAAGAACTAGGTATTATTAAGCAAGTAGCAGCAGCTAACGGATACAGGACACAAGATGTTACACGTATGTTTAACAAGATCAAAAACAAATCCGCGGGCATCAGTAGCGATTCTAGGAAAATTAAAGTAAAGAAGAAGTTTGTCACCCTGACATACAAAGGGCGTGTGTCGGAAAGAATTGCTAAATGCTTTACAAAAAACAGAACGAAGGGCAAATGGCACATAGATTAAGACATAAACCAGCAACGACGAAACAAATGAAATACAATAATTCCGTAGTATATAAGATTAAATGTGCTGAATGTGGCAGTTATTATATAGGACAAACAGGGCGGAATTTTGAAATTCGATACAGGGAACATTGCAGTCATAGCAATCGAACAGCATGTGGAACACATGTAAAAGAGAGTAGACATGAAGTGAGTAATATAAATGAACAAATGGAGGTGCTACATAAAGCTCCAAAAAGTCTCTATCTCAACGTGCTCGAAGAGATTGAAATATACGCACATCAAAGAAAAGCCCCAGGCCTACTACTTAATGAGCAAAGTGATTTTATAAGAATAAAAAACAGCCAACCAGTTGCGAAAGATAAAGTAATCTTTACCTAGGTTTCAATAGTTATAAAACTATCTTCTTCAGAAGATGGCAGTGTTAAATTGACATGGAGTATTATATCTTAGTCGTTTTTACAACCATCTACTAAGATCTAATACTCCATGTCAATTTAACACTGCCATCTTCTGAAGAAGATAGTTTTATAACTATTGAAACCTAGGTAAAGATTACTTTATCTTTCGCAACTGGTTGGCTGTTTTTTATTCTTATGACGTGGAACTGTTGCTGTAGCGCAGCTATGTTTAAAATACTAAAAAAAAGTGATTTTATGCACAGGAATTATTATGAGATTTTTAAAGACCTGTTTTAGGCTTACTCTTGAATGCAACAGCACGCCCCAGTGAGAGACAGCTACAGCGGAGAGGCCCTCAGCGTACTGGCGGCGAGGTGAATTGGGCGCGGCGCAAGACAACTCGGCGTGGCGTTGTATACGTTCTGACGTAGGGAAATCCACTCCACCACCTATCAAAAACAAAGAAGAGCAAACGCACATTTTCGGAAGAATATCTACATTTTAATTATATTTTATGTTTCTTTATAAAGAAATTTTAAATTAATGGAAAAATTTTTCGTTTCATGGTCCACTCAAAAAGATTATTCATATGTTATTACCTTAAAAATTGTTTTATTAAAAAGAATATTCGCCATTAATATATACGGCGAAATAACAGATGCACAATTGTTATAGGTAGAGGGCACTTTTTACTGTTACCAATCAGGTTACTCTTAAATACTGCGATATAATGTTTTAACAGCTTGAAATTACTTTACTTATGACAGTGAACTTTGTGTTCTGTACGGACAAATTACTCTGTAACTACAACATATGGTATGTTTGATGTGTCGGCAGCTGGGCCAACACCTTGTAGATCGAAGTGGCTGAAAGTGCACGCTAAACTAACGCAGACGGGCGTGAAGTACTGGAACATGAGACTTATTAATGAATAAGAAGAACAGTACGTAGCTGGAATAATATACTTAACTTTATTCTCTTGTTGGAATACATCTCTTGAATAGTAGTAAGCTATAAGCACTGATACACATGGCGCCTTGCTAGGTAGTAGCTATGGAATAAGCTGAAGGCTATTCTATCAGTCTCTCGGCAAATGAGAGGAAGACTTGGTAGGTCTGGTCGCAAGCTATGTCGTCCGTACAACTGGGGCGAGGTCTAGTCCGTGTATTGTGACCTGCCATGTGGTGGCGCTAGGATTGCGATTACACAGTGGTGACACGCGGGTCCGACATGTACTACAGGACCGCGGCCGATTGAAGTTACCACCTAGCAAGTGTGGTGTCTAGCGGTGACACCACATTCCTCCCCCGCAAATCGGCGAACGGTCGTGAGATAAGGCTTCCGCCCGCCGTGGGGAGGACCCCATGTTGACGTATGCGATGAGGTGGGGAGCCTAACAACAGGCGAGGCTGTGCCACCCGCACCCGGCCATTCGGTCCGAGGGGAGCTAGGAAACGCCTGCAAACCTAGTCCAGGGTGCACGTCAACATGAGGTGTATGCGCACGTAATGAGACAGAAGGGTCGACCTCCACGTGGTCGGAGCACCCGACGGGCGAAGACGACATCTGGTCCGGAGCGGGCAAGAGGTCCATGGCGGAGGACGGCTGGTCACGGGAAGCGAGCGGCGGCGCGTGACCCAGTGAGACGCCAGGCGGCTGCAGCGAAGCGTCCGCTGCGGGCGGCGCCGGCGGCGGCTGCGGCGGCGGCGCGACGCCATGAGGCAAAATGGAAGGCAGCGTCGGTAACACCTGGGGATGAGGCGAGCCAGTAGGTGGGTCCCCAAGGCGCTGACCTGACGGCTCCGTCGCTGAAAGCAGACGGGGAGCGGCAGAACCCAGGCGACGACAGAGGCGCAGCTGATTGAGATGCCGACGCACCTCACCAGAGGCCCCCAAAACCAAATACATCGCGCGGCCGAGGCAGCGAAGAATGCGCCCTGCGAGCCAACGCCGTGAACCGCGATAATTGCGATAATAGACAACGTCGCCAGGAGCAAAAGCAGGAGTCTGCCGCTGCACAGGAACCTGATGCGGCGGATGCAGCAAAGACATCAGGGTACGATGAGGACGACCATGGAGCAAGTCAGCCGGCGAGCGACCATCGCGGGGCTGAGAGCGATACGAAGACAAAAAGAGCAACAAAGCGTCCTCCCGAGAATGCGATTCTTTCAATTTCAACATCTGTGACTTGAAAGTCCGGACCAATCGTTCAGCGGCACCGTTTGACTGAGGCGAAAACGGCGCGGACGTCAGATGTTGAATACCATTGGCCTTGCAGAATGACTGAAATTCCGCGGACAGGAATTGTGGGCCATTGTCGGAAACAATAGTCTGCGGAAGACCTTCAATGCAAAAGATAGCAGACAAGGCTTGGATCGTGGCAGAAGACGTTGTGGAAGACATCCGGACAACAAAAGGAAAATTACTGAAAGCATCGACCACAACCAACCATCGAGCATTCCAGAATGGACCAGCAAAATCGATGTGCAAACGTTGCCAAGGGGAAGTGGCTTTCGGCCATGCAAAGAATTTCCGCGGCGGTGCGGATTGTTGTTCTGCACACGCCACGCAAGAGGAGCACATATTCGTAATCGCAGCATCGATTCCGAACCAAGTACAGTGCTGACGAGCAAGCTGTTTCGTTCGCACTATACCCCAATGTCCTTGGTGAAGAAGCTTTAAGACAGAGGACTGCAACGAACGTGGGACCACGACTCGGGATTGATCATTATCAGAACGCAACAACAAAACACCACGTCATACAAAAAGTCTCTCCTTGTGAGCAAAAAAACGGCGAACCAAAGGATCCTCGATCCGTGACTTTGACAAGGGCCATTGCGTAGCAACAAAACGCAAAACAGTAGCAAGGACAGGGTCAGCAGCTGTGGCTGTAGCTACACGACGAAAATCAATCGGAAACGATGCGATCACGTCATCGGCTTCCGAATCAATGAACATGCAAGCAAGTTCGGAAGAATCGAATGCTTTATCCTCAGCAACAGGCAAACGGGACAACGCATCAGCGTTTCCGTGCTTAGCAGTGGACCGATACAAAATATCGTAGCGGTACTGCGAGAGAAAAAGTGACCAGCGAATGAATTTCTGCGCTGTACGTGGAGGTACAGGCTTGTGCGGATGAAAAAGCGATGTCAAAGGTTTGTGGTCCGTGATGATGGTAAAGTGACGACCATACAAGAAGTCATGGAACTTGGTAACACCAAACACGAGAGCTAAAGCTTCTTTCTCTATTTGTGAATAATTTCTTTGCGCAGATGAGAGCAATTTTGACGCAAAGGCAATAGGGCAATCATGCGAGCCATCTTTGTGTGCAAGCACAGCACCGATCCCGAAATCCGATGCATCTACCATCAACAAAAGGGGTTTTCGGGGATCGAATGGCGTAAGGCAAGTATTTGAAAGTAACGCCGATTTCAACTGGCGAAAGGCGCGTTCGCATTCCGTCGTCCAGACGAACGGAACACCTTTACGGCGTAAGCGATGAAGCGGAGCTGAAATGGAAGAAGCATTGCGCAAAAATTTATGATAATAATTTATTTTACCCAACACTCTCTGTAGCTGTTTCAAATCTTGCGGAGCAGGTAAGTCCTGTATGGCACGGAGGTGCTCTGGACTCGGATGTATACCTTGGGCATTTATGACATGCCCCAGGTAGGGTAAGTCCCGAGCAAAGAACACACATTTGTCCTTTCTCAAGCGAAGACCATTCTGACGCAAGACCTGAAATAATGTTCGGAGATTTTGCAAATGTTCTGCTTCTGTCTGTCCTGAGATCACAATATCGTCCAGATAGTTCGCAGCAGTAGGGACCGACGCACAAATAGTTTGTAAATATTGCTGAAACAATGCAGGGGCGGAGGCACACCCGAATGGCAGTCTTTTGAAGCGATACAAGCCAAGATGCGTGTTTACCACCAAGACGCGCTGGGAGTCTTCGTCCACAGGTATCTGCAAGTACGCATCTGCTAGGTCCAATTTTGAAAAATATTTTCCCGGGCACAGTTTGTCAAAAAGATCTTCCGGGCGGGGCAAAGGAAAAGTAGCAGTCACAAGTTGTGGATTCACAGTTGCCTTGAAGTCCACACAAAGTCTCAGTTTTCCGGAAGGTTTTGGCAAAATTACTAAGGGTGAGGCCCAGAGAGAAGCCTGCACACGTTCAATTACACCTTGAGATTCTAAATCGTGCAATGTTCTTGCGACCTCATCACGCAATGCGTGGGGAACATTGCGCGCTCTGAAAAATTTCGGTTGCGCGTTGTCTTTCAATTCCAAATGTGCTTCATAGTTCTTAGCGCAACCAAGGCCCGGTGCAAAAATGTCTGCAAATTCTTCACAAAGACTAGAAACACTGGCGGAAGGCACAGTCTGATTCACTGATAGGACCTGATTTACTATAGACAAATTAAACAATTGAAACAAATCTAAGCCAAACAAGTTCACTGCAGTAGAAGAACGAAGAACGTAAAATGACACAAGTTTTGTTTGTCCCTTGTATGTTGCAAGAAGGCTGCACTGTCCTAACACAGGGATCGGCTGTCCTGAGTAACTAGTTAACTTAACATTTGCGGCACGCAATGGCGGTTTGCCCAGTTGTTTGTACGTGTCGTGATTGAGCAATGAAACTGCAGCTCCGGTATCGAGCTGGAATGGGATCACTTTGCCTTCAAAGTCTAAGTCCACAAAAAGTTTATTGTCCTGCTGACGACAAGAGCGACTGTCACGTGCAAAATGAACTGATACAGGTACAGAAGCACTTGCGACTTTACGGGATTTCCTGCGACGTCGACACACACTTTGGGTGGGACGAACACAGTCACTGTTAGCTAAAGTGTCACTGGACGGGTGGGAATGAACTACATTAATGTCCATGGGCGAAGGTCCACGAGCCTGATTGTCCTGGGTTCGATTCCGGCGCGAAGCAAAAGGCCTGGAATTATTGCGATTGTCTGATCTAAGCTTTTTCTGGCAAACACTTTGTACATGTCCTTTCTTTTGACAGTAAAAGCAAATAGCGTGGCGTGACGGGCAATTTTCACGCGAATGTCTAGTTGCACACCGCGGGCATGATTTCACTATCACACGGTAGGTAGACACACCGACACAAGAAAGCAAAAACGGCTGCCGCTCTTTACCTTGAATTCTGTATGCTGCGAGATGAAACTGGAACTGGCTGGCCCACTCAGTCCAGGTTTCGCACGTGGCCTCAAAGGGCCTAAATGGCGGTGCGACAGCGTTGTGTGGCTGCGGTAGCGATGAAGCGGCGGCTGCCGCATCGGTTTGCAGCGCACGTTGACCCTGGACGAGCTGTCCTAGGGCTTCCAATAACGCCTGCGTCTGCTGATTCTGCAAGCGAAAAAATTCGGACAGTACATCTGGAGATTGTGGCGAAGCCATGACACAAGCAAATCAGAGCACAAAAAGGGAAAAAGAACAAATCAGTCCAAAGCAGAAAAAACACTTTCCCTCGTCGCCATGTGATGTGTCGGCAGCTGGGCCAACACCTTGTAGATCGAAGTGGCTGAAAGTGCACGCTAAACTAACGCAGACGGGCGTGAAGTACTGGAACATGAGACTTATTAATGAATAAGAAGAACAGTACGTAGCTGGAATAATATACTTAACTTTATTCTCTTGTTGGAATACATCTCTTGAATAGTAGTAAGCTATAAGCACTGATACACATGGCGCCTTGCTAGGTAGTAGCTATGGAATAAGCTGAAGGCTATTCTATCAGTCTCTCGGCAAATGAGAGGAAGACTTGGTAGGTCTGGTCGCAAGCTATGTCGTCCGTACAACTGGGGCGAGGTCTAGTCCGTGTATTGTGACCTGCCATGTGGTGGCGCTAGGATTGCGATTACACAGTGGTGACACGCGGGTCCGACATGTACTACAGGACCGCGGCCGATTGAAGTTACCACCTAGCAAGTGTGGTGTCTAGCGGTGACACCACAATGTTGGCATTTAATACGTTCCAAAATTTCTTTTTGTAAACTAAGATATTTTTATCACTAACTGTATCCCTCTTATTAATTACATTTTTAACATTGTCTAACAGATCTGAAGATGGGCAGCTAGCCCGAAACCGGTAAATGAAGATAAAGAATAGCGATCGAAGACTGAAACGCCACATTTTATTTAATGAACGATCGCGGAGTACCCAGTGAGACAACCATGTCTAGTTTTGACAAGTCATTTAAGTTGATGCCACACTGGACAACTCGCGCTTCGGTGATGATGAATCGATGTTGAGAACAACACGGCACCCAGTCCCTGAGCGGAGATAATCAGCAGCTCGGCCGAAATCGAACCCGCGCCCGCTGCATGGCAGTCAGACGCACTGACCATGCGGCTAAGGGAGGCTGACAAAATAGTATGCTATTTATTTGTAATTCTGTTTCAGATTTTGGCTGTTATCAGGGCTTGAATGTTTTCCATCAGCAACAGTAACAGACCTCGGCAAATGTTCTCCTGTAAATACCCGGCTGTGCATTTAACACTTGGGAAATTGCTGTTTTGAGACAGAAACGAGTAGTAAATTTCACGCTCACAAATAATTTATGGCTGTGTGAATAAGTTAAGATGTTCTGAGTCCAAAGCTAACTGTGAGAATGATCCACTTTCACTGAGGATACCAATGTCATCAGTTAATTTTATCATTTATATGCATTCAGCCTGAATTTTAATCACACTCATGTACCAATTCACATCCCTGTCATGCGTTATTCATACATATTTTGCTTCCAGTATAACATAATTCCTTCACTACGCCTACAGCATGGTCCCTGATTTTGATATCAAGTTTATCGCTAATCTCATTTCTGATACTAAACACCATTCTCCTTTTTCCTTCATTCCTGCACTCATGAGACAGTACTTGCCATTGTACAGGTTTGTCTGGTCACGGGTGCAGATTTGAAGAGAAACAGGGCATCTGTTATTAGAGTCCGACTTCGACAGATCTTTGGGAGACAAACGAGGCGGAAGGATCCCTATAGCATTTTGCTACAGCGGTGAGCTAAAGAGTAATAGCAAACACACTGTTCTAGAATCACAACAAGAGAAGATACACTTGGAATAGGTCTAGAGTTATGGGAAGACACAGTCTGGATTCCATCATGGTGAGACAGAGATTACGAGGTCAAATTCTCAATTGTAAGCTGTATCCTCGACCAGATAGAGACTTAGATCACAACTTAGTACTGATGTAAAGTGGGCTGAAGACATTCCTAAAAAGGACCATTACTGAAGCTGAAAGACATATAAAGGACAAGAAAGGTGGCTGCAAAGTATGTTCTTATTTAAAAGGAGATGCAAATCTGATAATCCCGTAGGACTGTAACGGGATAGTAGAGCATATAACAGAATACAATTTTATGGGAAACTATGCACTCGGAAATGGGTATGCAAGAGAAGAAACGTGATTTGTGTTCTGTAGAAAATATCTATTAATAATAAAACATTAAAAATAACTATCCGGAGTGACCTTAAATGGAATGACCACATAAAACAAATAGTGGGAAAAGTGGATTCCAGACTCAAAAATGGTTCAAATGGCTCTGAGCACTATGGGACTTAACATCTATGGTCATCAGTCCCGTAGAACTTAGAACTACTTAAACCTAACTAACCTAAGGACATCACACAACACCCAGTCAGATCCCAGACTCAGAATCATAGGAAATGTAAATCATCCACGAAGGAAGTGGCTTATCAGACGCTTGTTCGCTCGATTCTTGAGTATTGTTCATCAACCTTGGATCCCTGATAAAAGACATAGGGGAATATCCAACGAAGAGCGACACTTTCGGTAACGGGGTCGTTTAGTCGGCACGAGAGCGGAACGAAGATGCTCAACAAATTTCATAGATATTACGAGACAAGAGAGGCGTTGTGCATCACGGAAAGATTTACTACTGCTATTTCGAAAGAGCACTTTCCGGGAAGATTTAGATAACATATTACTCTCCCCCCCCCTCCCCCCGTCCCCATATATGTATGACATAGTAGGAAATTCGAGAAATTACAGTAAATACAGACTCTTACCGACAATTATTCTGCCCACGCGCTATTGTCGAATGCAATAGGGTTCCAGGGCTAAGTTCGTGGTGCAAACAGTACCCTCCGCGACACATCATTAGGTGGCTTGTGGACTATGATGTAGATGTAGATTCAAGTCAGTGTGTATAATCTATAGGACCTAGGTATACTACCGGCCCTCCGAAATAACACTATCCTAACAATTCCGAAGGCTGCAATGGCAATTCACAGTTTGTAGCGGTCAGATCGTAATAAACATCATTTATGAGTAAGAAAGAAAAATTGACAGAAATTTGTTTGTTCTTTCTCGTTTAGCACGGTTATCGCTAAAAAGGCGCTTCCTTCGTTACACAGTAATTTTCGAAGTTTCTCCTCTATCTTTAATGACAGCGTGGAGAGGTTATCTTCCAATTTGGATAACACTATTGTATTTCACTATTTCAATGGGATGATATAGCTGTATTACATAACTCATGGAAATTTCGAATCTGTGTCTTCAACAGTCTCGAGGATATGTGTCAAGATTATCTGGCAAAATAGGCCCTTACATCTTAACCTAAGTAACGTGTGGGACACTGAAACTCCCAGTCTAGTTGGAAATCACTTTGGCACGGGGAAAGCCTAGGAAGACTATTTCCATTGAAAAGCTATTGTCAGCACAGAAACAGCCATCGTCTAAAAAGAAAAGGGCTACTTTTCACAATCACAGTTTCTTTCGACTAAGACAATAAGCAATTGAAATCTGGCATCTAGGCGTCTGAAGAATAAAGTGTATTAAAACTGCTGCATACGTGGGAGTCTTCAAATGTTCTGAGACTTTCTGACATTTGTTTGCCTTCTCGGGAAAACGCTGGTCTGCAGGTTTAATTGACTACTATTTGACGCAGCGAATAAATCATTTATGCCGTGGAATGTTTATAGTAACAATGAAACGTACGAAGATATTTCCGGCAGCAGACAGACAGACTTTTTTCTAATACCTTTTACTCGCTATTAAACAGGCGTTTACAGTATGTAAATTTAGAAGAAAGGGGAGTTACATACCTATCAGCTGTTATGGTATCAACAGTACCTATCTACGTTTCCTTATTATTTTTCGTTTTCTTTTTCGACTCCATAGTCGTCAACTTTTGTGCGAGAGGGAGATAAAACACCTGCTATCCAGTATTTTTCATAGTTTTTCTATCAGGTGCGAGGTGCTTTGCTTCTCTAAAGTGCGTTTTGTGGTGTCTACCAAAATTTTTCTTGGCCGTTTTTCTCTTTGATTTGATCATTGCTTCCATCACATCGGCGAAATTTAGTATTATTTAATATTATTAGTAGTAACTACTGCATTACATGCCCGAAGTATAATTCACGATCACTCAACGGTCTGAAATGGTGTAAATGGTTTCTTATGGCGCAATCGGCCAGTGGGATGAAAACAACCCAACCGACGTCGCTAAGTGGCCAGCAGCGCTAAGTCAAAACCCGAGACTCTCTCTCTGCATGATGGCCACTCCCCATCGTCTGTCACCTCTAGTCACGTGTTGTAACACCCTACACACGCCTACAATATTCGTAATCATTGCGTACATTTAGCGTCTTTTATTACGAACGACTGGTCGTGCCTGCTAACTCCGTCACCTTGCTGTAACCTTGAGTGGCTTCCGTACTGTCTAGCTACGGGTACGCAAAGAAAAAGAAAATGTACACTCTGAGAACTTTTTTGACTTGAACTGAACTCGCTTCCAAATAGGTTTAATCATATTCGAAAATTATTTAGGCTACTTTACTTGTTCCAGAGCTTTTAGTGGAAAATAAGGGGGTCGTTCTATACAGTAAGTAAGTTAAATACTTCACTTCACTTATTACCGGTAATTATCGGTTTGATAATTAATATTTCCCAGTAAAACACAGGGTCAGTAATTACCACCGAGTCACGAATCAATACTAACTCATCTTGAGAAATTTTCACCTGATAATAAATAATTTTGCGTTCCAGTACCGGACTCCTGTCCTGATGGGACGAGTTTTGAATATAATTGTGTTCATCAGACTTAAAAAAGAATCAATTTTTTGTCGAATATATGTAATTTTAGTTTTTAGTACCCGAATTAAACTTACAAGACGTTTATCTACTTCCATTTCAAAAATCACTACACGAAACATTTCAAATAAATATGAATGTATTATTTGAAGATTTAATTTATTTTAGTCTCGAGAAAGTAAGTAAACTAGTTTAATCAATCACACTAAATATAAAGTACTTACTTTTGCGTTTATTTTTTTACCGAATTAATCCAAGAAAACGCAGTCAGCCTAGCTTCCCTGTTACATATATAATTACGAAATAAATTGTTAGTAGCTTGACTTGTCGGAGGCAGTAGAGGTGAAGCCGAATCGCCTCCACAGTATCTTCAAGTCTAATACTATTTAGAATTCTAGACAGAAAAACCACACGATTTTGTCTACCTTTTCGAACCATTCTTGAAGTAAGATGAAGCAGTTCTTGCAGTACCATAATTCTGCCTAGAAATATCATGCATCCACGGCAACAGTTTATATGGCACGACTTACTACTGTAAAAGCAGTAATTATGGGCCTCCTTCGTTAACTGCCTCAATGTTAGCACAAAATATTAAAATTTTAATGACGCGCGACTGCGTAATCTTCTTCAAAAACTGCTTGCTAGCTGCTTCTCCCAGTTCAGTTTGTCTCCTCGTTCCAACTACAAAGTGTTCCGAAAAACGAAAACGGACAGGCCAAGTGCTGACCCTGTATCAGCGCTGTCCACTGGCTCAGACTACGGCACAAATATCCCAAGGGTAAGGCATCTCAGAAGCAGATACGACCTGGGAAGAAGATCCCCAGTTCAAAGGCCTAATGGTTTCACCATTTCGTTAACCGAATACCGTTATTTTCATTACAGTAAATTATTTCTTACTGACAAGGGAACCTCCCCATCGCACCCCCCTCAGAATTAGTTATAAGTTGGTACAGTGGATAGGCCTTGAAAAACTGAACACAGATCAATCGAGAAAACAGGAAGAAGTTGTGTAGAACTATGAAAAAATAAGCAAAATATACAGTGATTAGTCGATGTGTAAGATAGGCAACATCCAGGTGAGTGTAAACACATGAGCGCTGTGGTCCCGTAGTTAGCGTGTGCGGCTGCGGAACGATAGGTCATTCGTTCAAGTCTTCCCTCAGAAGAATATTTTAATTTTTTATTTTCATACAATTATAAAAGTTCAGGCACTCGCATATAATCAACTTCGTTCTCCAAAATTCCAGGACATGTTCAGATTTGCTTGGACATATGCAGGATTTGACGGTCTACACACGGAAAGGAGGATATAAGATGAACATCAACAAAAGCAAAACGAGGATAATGGAATGTAGTCAAATTAAATCGGGTGATGCTGAGGGGATTAGATTAGGAAATCAGACACTTAAAGTCGTAAAGGAGTTTTGCTATTTAGGGAGTAAAATAACTGATGATGGTCGAAGTAGAGAGGATATAAAATGTAGACTGGCAATGGCAAGGAAATCGTTTCTGAAGAAGAGAAATTTGTTAACATCGAGTATAGATTTAAGTGTCAGGAAGTCGTTTCTGAAAGTATTTGTATGGAGTGTAGCCATGTATGGAAGTGAAACATGGACGATAAATAGTTTGGACAAGAAAAGAATAGAAGCTTTCGAAATGTGGTGCTACAGAAGAATGCTGAAGATAAGGTGGGTAGATCACGTAACTAATGAGGAGGTATTGAATAGGATTGGGGAGAAAAGAAGTTTGTGGCACAACTTGACTAGAAGAAGGGATCGGTTGGTAGGACATGTTTTGAGGCATCAAGGGATCACAAATTTAGCATTCGAGGGCAGCGTGGAGGATAAAAATCGTAGAGGGAGACCAAGAGATCAATACACTAAGCAGATTCAGAAGGATGTAGGTTGCAGTTGGTACTGGGAGATGAAGAAGCTTGCACAGGATAGAGTAGCATGGAGAGCTGCATCAAACCAGTCTCAGGACTGAAGACCACAACAACAGCAACAACACACACGGAAAAATTTGAAAACGTTAAAAACATATGTTTTGACAGAGCACAGACAAAACTGTGCGACTGTGAAACTGTTGCATTCATTTGTTGCAGTTTATGTGACAAACTCTTATGTTTTCACACTTTTTGGGAGTGATTATCACATCCACAAGAAAACCTAAATTGGGCAAGGTAGAAGAATCTTTTTACCCATTCACCAAGTGTACAAGTTAGGTGGGTCGACAACATATTCCTGTCATGTGACGCACATGCCCTCACCAGTGTCGTATAGACGTGTTTTCCTGTGGGGGAATCGGTTGACCTACGACCTTGTGATCAAATGTTTTCGGTTTCCATTGGACAGGCACGTCCTTTCGGTTACTAATCGCACGGTTTTGCGGTGCGGTCGCAAAACACAGACACTAAACTTATTACAGTGAACAGAGACGTCAATGAACGAACGGACAGATCATAACTTTGCAAAAATAAAGAGGGTAAACTTTTCACTCTAGGGAAGATTTGAACCAAGAATCTCTCGTTCCGCAGTTGCTCACGCTAACCACGGGACCACGGCGCTCCTGAATTCTGGCTGTTCAAGATGTTGCCTATCTTGCACATGGACTACTCAGTTTGTATATTTTGCTTAGTTTTTTCATAGTTCCAAACAACTTCTTCCTGTTTTCTCGATTGATCTGTGTTCAGTTTTTCAAGGCCTACCCACATTGCCAACTTGTAACTAAACCTGAGGGGGGTGCGATTGGGAGGTTCCCTTGTGAGAAAGAGATCAAACTTGACCGATATGACTGTTTTAAACATATAACTATATAACAATGAAGTAAAGTATTCAGTTGCTAATTATAATATACTTAGACAATCTTCTTACAAGGTGTCCCTCCCGATATCCACATTGAAATAATCATTCATAAGTTTTGTGACTTGTAGGCAATACACAATGGAAATGGGAATGTAATGCTCTTCTGTTACACACTGGCCTGCACTTTAATAACAAACTTCGCTTCTGGTTTATACTTCTGGCTTTATTCCTTTTCGTGAACTCTTTCACAGGGACAATTCTACCCTGTTAGGGAGGTTTCCGTTGTTGCCTTCCACTGTCTTCAACTTCGGCCAATAAACCACCTATACGGCGATTATAGCGTAGAGGTTTACAAAACTTCGGCCAGGCGTCACATACCGGACTCGAGCACGAGAAGGATGTTGCAGGGATGGAGGAAAGACGAACATAACTGGAAATGCTGAGCTTCCAGCTATGGATGGTGGACATGCGCGTTGAGCTGTTTCTCCAGTCGAAACTACGACTGTGCAACACCATACATAGCGGGCGCGGTGGACATTAAGTGTTTGCCGTCCACTACAACTGTGTGCCATTAGGAATAACCGATGTGGTGGCATTAACTGCTTGTCGTTGCCGTCGTAATTTCATGCTGGGGACGTAACGTAGTACAGTTCTACTGCGCAGCAGGTCTCGCAGTTTCGTTGTCTGGGGCAGGTGGACATTTGGGACTAGAGCTTATGGAGAGGAGGCAAGAGTGGAGTGGACATTACTGTTGTCAACAGTAATGACGCAGGTGAAGAGATAGTTTCGATCCAATACAGAACAAAGGCGAATGATGGTAAGGAAACAAACTAATTTCAGTTCCTCTATAGGGAACCACTGGAGACCATGCTCAAAACATTATATACAGGGTGAGTCACGTAACGTTACCGCTGGATATATTTCGTAAACCACATCAAATACTGACGAATCGATTCCACAGACCGAACGTGAGGAGAGGGCCTAGTGTAATTGTTTAATACAAACCATAAAAAAATGCACGGAAGTATGTTTTTTTTAACACAAACCTACGTTTTTTTTTAAATAAAACCACGTTAGTTTAGTTAGTACATCTAAACATATAAACAAATACGTAATCATTGCCGTTTGTTGCATTGCAAAATGTTAATTACATCCGGAGATATTGTAACCTAATGTTGACGCTTGAAACATTGTCCTCACTTCATTGCAGGGGCCCAAACAGCTGCAACATACATCGCGTTTCTACAGAATGATCTGCCAACGTTGCTCGAAAATGGCCCACTGGAAACGCGTCGACGTATGTGGTATCAGCATGATGGTGCATCTGCACATTCCGCAATTAACACTAGGCTGACCCTTGAAAGGATGTTCGACGGGCGTTTCATAGGACGTGGAGGACGCATAAATTGGCCAGCCCGTTCTCCTGATCTTACACCTCTGGACTTCTTTCTGTGGGGTACGTTAAAGGAGAATGTGTACCGTGATGTGCCTACAACCCCAGAGGATATGAAACAACGTATTGTGGCAGCCTGCGGCGACATTACACCAGACGTACTGCGGCGTGTACGACATTCATTACGCCAGAGATTGCAATTGTGTGCAGCAAATGATGGCCACCACATTGAACATCTATTGGCCTGACATGTCGTGACACACTCTATTCCACTCCGTAATTGAAAACGGAAACCACGTGTGTACGTGTACCTCCCCCCTCATCGTAATGTACATGTGCGTCAGTGAAAAAGACCAATAAAAAGGAGTTAGCATGTGGACGTAATGTGCTGTTCCAGTCTCTTCTCTACCTAAGCACCATCACCGCTCCCTTTGGATCCCTACGTAATTCGGTGCTCTCCGATACACACGATCGAACAGCGGAGGAGTGGTACTCAAGCGTCAACTTTAGGTTACAATATCTCCGGATGTAATTAACATTTTACAATGCAACAAACGGCACTGATTACGTATTTGTTTATGTGTTCAGATGTGCTAACAAAAGTAACGGGGTTCCATTTAAAAAAACGTAGGTTTGTATTAAAAAACATACTTCCGTGCGTTTTTTTTATGGTTTGTATTAACCAATTACACTAGCCCCTCTCCTCACGTTCGGTCTGTGGAATCGATTCGTCAGTATTTGATGTGGTTTACGAAATATATCCAGCGGTAATGTTAGGTGACTCACCCTGTAATATCCGAAATATTGACGGTATAGGTCAGGTTCACGATGAATGCTATGCCTACGTTGTTAGCTACAATACAGACAGCAGTAATAATAGTCGAAGGACATTATTAAATTTGTTTCTAGAGCGAACAATGAAGGAATATCAAGGGAGAGAAATAAAAAATGTAGGCCTTGCTGATGATACAGTATACTTTCACTGATGGCCAAATATCTGGGAGGTTAGTTGAATGGAATGTACGGTATCATAACATAAAGCTATAAGATACAAATCGAGAAAATTAGAACACAGTCAGTGAATGGAGTGTAGACAAAGAGAACTCGTACTAGACGGTGAGTGACGTGCTGAAAGAGGTAGGAAAGTGTTGCTACTTGGCAGCAGAATAACTGACCTTGGCGTAGCTAAAATGGATATGAAATGTAGACTGGAAATAGCAAGCAAAACGTATTTAAAAAGTAAAACAGTGAAAAAATCTAATGTTACTTTAAGCGTTACGAATTTATTTACTGAAAGTACGAGCTCCAGCCTTGTTCTGAGCTGACAGAAGTCATGGGGGTAGCGATATCCACGTATGCAGATGGCGGTAATACGGTGTACGCAAGATATAAAAAGGTAGTAAATTGGCGGAGCTGTCATCTGTATCCAAGTGATTCTTGTGGAAACGGTAGTTGGAGCTAGACACATGGGACAGTTCATTTCGGAAATCGTTAGGGAATTCCATATTCCTAAATCCTCAGTTTCAAGAGTGTGTCGAGAATACCTAATTTCAAGCATTGCCTCTTGTGGCGTGTGTGTGTGTGTGTGTCGGCTCTATGGGGATGGTTCTTCATGTCTGGTTGACACAACTCACTTTATCTGAAACAATGAACCAAATATCCTTCGCGTGTTCGCAACGGGCTTATACACTTACGAGAAACTTGATAACAGTAGTTTTTATGCCCGGTTTGCAAATGAATGTTCAAACCTAAATAATATGATATATCGAATTATAAGTTCCACCATTCAAGCCGATGCCTCAGTATAGTCTTGCGATGATGTAGATTTGTGAAGATTATAGCGTCGTTAATGCGTCGCTACGGTGCCAATTCAACAATTCCTCCGTCGTAAATCCGGAAATATTGTATTCTGTAAATAACGTACAGAAGGCGTTGCAATAAAATGTTCCATTTCTGTTCACTGATAATGTCATTCAATCACCTTTAGCTTCGGCCTTCTATCAAGAAAATGATTATTTCACAGTTACACAATAAAGTTCAATTAAATGATGTAGACGACACGAAGTACTAAAGTTATAACTGAATTTATTGAACTTCTGAATTACCTAACCACTGCACTAGAAAGCACATGAATCTGTCACTCAGGGAATTGAAGCTACGATTTACATCAGCAATTCTGACATTGACTACAGCTTCCGACAACACGGAGTAACTGTGAATACTTCATGATCGCGTGTATATGTTTGCTACTCAAGTCTATTTGTAGAGTTTCTGTCGGCGTTTGGTATATTGCTGTGTCCTTCAATGTTCGTGACGATCACAGATCACGACGACTAAGTCCCAGAATTAATTAAGTATTAGACGAGCTACTTTTCCCGTGCGTATAGTATCTATTCCATTGTCTGGCTAAACGGTTAATGTTCTATCACTTTTTTCAGAACTTTGACTGATACGTAAAGATGATACTTGAAAAACTTTAAATTCCAGATCGGTCTAAAACAATCTAGTATCGGTCAAAAAGTGTGCTTCTATCGCGACGTCTACAAGAGAGCGAGTTAACATCTCCATTGAAGTTTTTCATTGTAATCGCAGCGTACTTACAGCTCGATGTGGCTACAACTCTTTTCTTGGATAAGTATTATCTCTGATCACTTTATTTCGTCTGGTATTTAATCTCCGTAAAGCATATATTTTGAATTCTTTATTTAGAGTTTCATGTTTCGTAGATTAGGTGATCATCTGATAGTCTTTCATTTAGGTCTTTCCGTGGAATAGATGTTGTTAGCTCCCTAGTATTTCTGTCGGTCAAACTTTCAATAGTGTTAATATTTTGTTGCCAGTAGCTACCGTCAAGGTCAAAAAATTGCTCTGAGCACTATGCGACTTAACTTCTGAGGTCGTCGGCCGCCTAGAAATTAGAAATAATTAAACCTAACTAACCTAAGGACATCACACACATCCATGCCCGAGGCAGGATTCGAACCTGCGACCGTAGCGTTCGCTCGGCTCCAGACTGTAGAGCCTAGAACCGTACGGCCACTTCGGCCGTCAAGGTCAGGATAACTAATTTTTATATCTTTTGCTGTCAAAAGGGATGTCATTAGGGGCTCTATATTTGGGGTGTCGTACTCTCACCACGGACAACACAATGGTCGACGGCCTTCACTTAACGAGCGAGAGAATCGGCATTCTCTTAGAGTTGTCAGTGCTGACAGAAAAGCAGCACTGCGTGACATAACCATAGAAATAGAAGTGGGACGTACGACGAACTTATCCGTTGAGACAGTACGGCGAGGTATAGTGTTAATGGGTTATGGCATTAGACGACCCGCGCGAATGTCTTTGCTAATAGCACGACATCGGCTGCAGCGCCTCCCTTTGCTCGTGGCCATATTGGTTGGAACCGAGACGATTGGAAAACCGTGTCCTACTTAGATGAGTCCCAGTTTCAGGTGGTAAGAGCTGATGGCAAGGTTCGAGTGTGGTGCAGACATATGGAGCCATGGAACCAAGTTGTCAACAAGGCACTGTGCAAGTTGGTGGTGATTCCATCGAGGTGTGGGCCGTGCTTACATGGAATGGACTGGTTCTCTGGTCCAACTGAAGCGATCATTAACTGGAAATGGTTATGATCGGCTACTTGGAGACCATTTGCAACCTTTCATGGACTTCACGTGCTAGTAAATGATATCACGTCACTGGGTGACAGTTGTTCGTGATTGGTTTGAAGAACATTCTGGGAAATTCAATCGAATGATTTGGCCAGACAGATCGCCCGAGATGAATCCAATCAAATATTTATGGGACAAAATACAGAGGTCAGTTCATTTACAAAATCCTGCACCGACAACACTTTCACAATTGTGGACAGCTATAGAGGCAGCAGGACTCAATATTTCTACAGGTGACTTCCAACGACGTGTTGAGTTCGTGCCACGTCGAGTTTTTGCACTTCGCCGGGCGAAAGGAGGTCAGACACAATTTTAGGAGGTGTCCCACGACTTTTTTCACCTCTGCGTACATGTGAATCGTGTCTATAAACTGTACAGACAAGAAAAGCATAGAAACCAATGAAACGTAGTATTATTGACACCTAAATATTAGGTGATTAAATCGCGTGTATAATGAAGAAAGTATTGTATCGAATGAGAGACAAATGAGCTTTAAGGCCGGCCAGGGTGGCCGAGCGGTTCTAGGCGCTACAGTCTGGAACCGGGCGACCGCTACGGTCGCAGGTTCGAATCCTGCCTCGGGCATGGATGTGTGTGATGTCTTTAGGCTAGTTAGATTTAAGCAATTCTAAGTTCTAGGGGACTGATGACCTCACAAGTTAAGTCCTATAGTGCTCAGACGCATTTGAATCATTTTGAGCTTTAAGGCACAGCGTAACTGAGAGGAGGCATAGGTTCATAGTAATCACTTGAGGAAATTGTGTGTGTGTGTGTGTGTGTGTTTTTTTGGGGGGGGGAGGGGGAATGAACAGTATTTATTCAGAGTTAGAGACTTCGGTCAGAACTACAAAATAGGGGGAGTTTCATGCCACAGCTGGAATACTTTCCACCATATTGGGTCATTACGAGCTACGACGTTATTCCTTCATTTACAAACATCGCTATGGTAATCTCTCACGTTCCAGGAAAAATATTCTCATTCTGAACTTCAAGTTGTTGATAGTTTAAAGCTATAAAGCATTACGGAACTTTAAAATTTCCCTCCCTACTGTGTCCATAGAAAACCTATTAAATGGTAACTGTTAAGTGACTCGCCGTATCGATAGCTCATTCACTGCCAGCTCCCCTGCCCCTGGTCGCAAGCAGCTGTCGGTACACATCACAGACTGCGGTGCTCCCCAGGGTCGATCCCGCACCACCTGGGACCACAGCGGGGACGTCATTAGCCCCGTATCAATTCCCAGCACAATCACTTAGCGCGGTCGAGCGAGCTGGCGGCACACACGCTTCTCTGTTGCTGACTGGTACGAGCGGAGCTGATAGGCCAGCGTATGCGTCCGGCAATCTGAAATGGGCTGTGGAGACAGGTTCCTGGAAATGGGCTGAACAGCCTGCGTGCAAATTGCGCGCCCACCGGTACTTTTCAAGTTCGCATTAACGACCTGCAACTGGCCATAGCGTTGTCACTTATTGATGAGTGACACTGAAAAACAGGAAGTGGCTAATGTGACGTCACAACACATAGCCTTATTTGTAAGCACATCGGCAGCTACTCCGTGCAGAAAGGAATTTTTTTTAAGAACGTAGTTTTGTACGTTATGAGGATGTACCAAACCTCTCGACTAAAGATTTAAAAAAATTATAGATATAGCAGAGTATCCTGTAGAAAGTATTTTGAGACATGGAACTAAAGCTCGTAAATTTCTAATTAGTTTCTGATTCTGATAAAAAATTTACCTCTTACAGAAGCAGATCACTATTGACTCTCAACATTTCACCCCATTAAAGCTAACATCCCTGTTGTTTGTTGTACAAAGGGAGACATAAACAACATGTTTAGTTTTTATCCTTTTCTCTCTTAAACCACTCAGTTATCACCAACGTCGATGCACTAAGCAGTTATTTAGTCTGATGGATAATCAGATTACAAGCAAAACATGGTAAGACCCCTTATTTCCAAATATCTAGTTCATGATCTACTATGGGTTGAATAATCTTTGCCGTAATGTGTTGGGAGATACCACACGTCACTATTTACGATTTACCTTTCTCGTCTTCATATTTTTATATCAGTCAGCAATCACCACCGTCGATGCTATACGCAATTGTTTGGTATCATGGATAATCAGTTTATAAACAAAACCTCATACCTCCTGATATGTTAAATTTTGGTTACTGTTCCCTTATCTCGAAATATCCGGTTCAGGATCTTCCACAATGTGTGTATTTTTGGCCCTGATGTGTTCGGACATTGTCTACATCTCTGTGTATACATTCTTGCTTGCTGTAGGTCTCTATGTTGAAGATCCCCTGTCCTGCTACTTCACAAAAAGCTACAAGCAACATGTTTCTAATTCGTCTACTAGGACCTGTGAACAACCCAGACGGCATAAACGTCTCGTTGTAATGTTGCTCAGTATTTTTCCAGATACCTTCGTTGTATTTCAGAGGAAAATTTAGAATGTGCTTATGCTAGCTTTCATGAGCCATGCTTCGGTAGAGCAAGATTTTGTTTACAGAAGCTATAAGGTGTAGGGATGGTTACGGTGTTTGGCTCATTTAGAGCAGAGTGTCACAAAATAGAAATTGACATAACTGAGTTTCTAGCGTAAGTGGAACCGCTTGAAGCCACTCTCTAAAAGTTAACCACCAGTTGAGGATCTTGTGTCGATTTCATAAAAAAATAATTTAGTGTTATGGTTATTGGTAGGAATGTCAAGTCATAGTTGTGTTAGATCTAGAACATATAGCGGTAAGAGTATTCTTATTTAAAATAATGATGCATTATATGAACATTTGACTTAAATTGATGATATTACTGTTTTTGGGCGAAAGACGGCAATATTTTAAATTATGACATACTAGTAGCAAATATATAACGATTCCAGCTAGCTATGCTTAAGGGGCTCCGAAAAGGTTCAAAATCATGAATTGAATTTTAAAAATTTGTAGACTTTCCCCTTTCAATTGATACATAATTTATTCTCGTTCAGAAGACTACAACTATTTTTGAAATATTTTTGAAATATATTCTGCATGGATGTGACCCACTGTGGCGCTGTTAAACTGCTGTCAAATGTTGTGAATCTATATGCTCATCATGTACATTTTAGTGATGTGAGAGAAAATAAGTTTTACTAAATAAGTGTTGTTGCTAACTGTGTTCCATGTTTATGTACTATTTTGTAATCCCGAAAATATTCGTAGTGAGTTCTGTTCAGGTGTTGTTCGACAAGATCGCCGTTTAACAATCAGAGCAGTGTCTGAGTTAACAGGAGTTGACAAGGAAAGTGTTAGGCAGATTCTTCATGAAAGTCTCAACATGAACAAAGTGTGTTCAAAAATGGTTCCAAAGTGTCTCACAATTGAACAGAAGGAACGCCGAAGAATGATTTGTTCTGACATCCTGGAAAACATTGAAAGTGATCCCACCCCGGCGATCTTGTCGAACAAGTTTAACGATTTTTTCAATGTTTGCATCAGTTTTTGCTGACAATGGTCTGCCAGTGCGAGTGTCATCACTGGTGTCTTCGCGGCCATCTTTAAATCGTTTAAACCACTCAAACACTTGTGTTCGCGATAAACAATCATCACCGTACACTTGTTGTAACATTACAAACGTTTCGCTTGCAGATTTTCATAGTTTGAAACAAAATTTGATGTTAACACGCTGTTCTTTCTGTACACTCAACATTTTCCGACGCACAGACAAAACGTCAACTACTTAAAACAGACGCCACGGGCAGACTGAGTGCAGGAGGCAGATGAAACTCGAGCAGTAGGCGGAGCGAGAGTCACGTGACAGGCCACGCGACTTTCAGCCTTATTGCATTCGTTTTATTGTTTCACCAGTACTAGTCCGGTTTTTTTCTAGCCACACCTCGTAATCTAAGGATATCAGACACATCCATGCCCCAGGCAGGATTTTAACCTGCGACCGTAGCAGCAGCGCGGTTCTGGACCGAAGCTCCTAGAACCGCTCTGCCACAGCGGCCGGCCCAACTTTTGCACCAGAGCCGAGGAGGACGCATGTATGTCCTGCAATGTTCTTCGGACGAGGTGTGAACTTCCCAGAAGGTGGTCTGGGTGGTGCGACCTGATGCGGATCCCATAACGCACAGCAGTACTCCAGAATAGGGCAGACAAGCTAGGTGTAAGCATTCTCTTTAGTAGACCCGTTGCACCTTCTAAGTGTTCTGAAAATGAATCGCAATCTTTGGTTTGCTCCACCCACAATATTATCCATGTGATCGTTCCAATTTAGGTTATTTGTAATTGTAATCCCTAAGTATTTAGCTGAATTTACAGCCTTCAGATTTGTGTGACTTATCGCGTAAACGAAATTTAGATGATTTCATTTAGTACTCATGTGAATAACTTCACACTTTTCTTTATTCAGGGTCAAAAAAAAAATAAATGGTTCAAATGGCTCTGAGCACTATGGGACTCAACTGCTGTGGTCGTAAGTCCCCTAGAACTTAGAACTACTTAAACCTAACTAACCTAAGGACAGCACACAACACCCAGCCATCACGAGGCAGAGAAAATCCCTGACCCCGCCGGGAATCGAACCCGGGAACCCGGGCGTGGGAAGCGAGAACGCTACCGCACGATTCAGGGTCAATTGTTACTTTTCGCACCATACAGATTGTTGTTGTTGTTGTTGTGGTCTTCAGTCCTGAGACTGGTTTGATGCAGCTCTCCATGCTAATCTATTCTGTGCAAGCTTCTTTATCTCCCAGTACCTACTGCAACCTACATCCTTCTGAATCTGTTTAGTGTATCCATCTCTTGGTCTCCCTCTACGATTTTTACCCTCCACACTGCCCTCCAATGCTAAATTTGTGATCCTTTGATGCCTCAAAACATGTCCTACCAACCGATCCCTTCTTCTAGTCAAGTTGTGCCACAAACTTCTCTTCTCCCCAATCCTATTCAATACGTCCTCATTAGTTACGTGATCTACCCACCTAATCTTCAACATTCTTCTGTAGCACCACATTTCGAAGGCTTCTATTCTCTTCTTGTCCAAACTATTTAATGTCCATGTTTCACTTCCATACATGGCTACACTCCATACTAATACTTACAGAAACGATTTCCTGACAGTTAAATCTACACTCGATTTTAACAAATTCCTCTTCTTCAGAAACGCTTTCCTTGCCATTGCCAGTCTACATATTATATCCTCTTTACTTCGACCATCATCAGTTATTTTGCTCCCCAAATAGCAAAACTCCTTTACTACTTTAAGTGTCTCATTTCCTAATCTTATTCCCTCGGCATCACCCGACTTAATTCGACTACATTCCATTATCCTTGTTTTGCTTTTGTTGATGTTCATCTTATATCCTCCTTTCAAGACACTGTCCATTCCATTCAACTGCTCTTCCAAGTCCTTTGCTGTCTCTGACAGAATTACAATGTCATCGGCGAACCTCAAAGTTTTTATTTCCTCTCCACGGATTTTAATACCTACTCCAAATTTTGCTTTTGTTTCCTTTACTGCTTGCCCAATATACAGATTGAATAACATCGGCGAGAGGCTACAACCCTGTCTCACTCCCTTCCCAACCACTGCTTCCCTTTCATGCCCCTCGACCCTTATAACTGCTATCTGGGTTCTGTACAAATTTTAAGTAGCCTTTCACTCCCGGTATTTTACCCCTGCCACAGTCAACATTGTCAAAAGCTTTCTCTAAGTCTACAAATGCTAGAAACGTAGGTTTACCTTTCCTTAATCTTTCATCTAAGATAAGTCGTAAGGTCAGTATTGCCTCACGTGTTCCAACATTTCTACGGAATCCAAACTGATTTTCCCCGAGGTCGGCTTCTACCAGTTTTTCCATTTGTCTGTAAATAATTCGTGTTAATATTTTGCAGCTGTGACTTATTAAACTGATAGTTCGGTAATTTTCGCATCTGTCGACACCTGCTTTCTTTGGGATTGGAATTATTATATTCTTCTTGAAGTCTGAGGGTATTTCGCCTGTCTCGTACATCTTGCTCACCTGATGGTAGAGTTTTGTCACGACTGGCTCTCCCAAGGCCGTCAGTAATTCTAATGGAATGTTGTCTACTCCCGGGGCCTTGTTTCGACTTAGGTCTTTCAGTGCCCTGTCAATCTCTTCACGCGGTATCGTATCTCCCATTTCATCTTCATCTACATCCTCTTCCATTTCCATAATATTGTCCTCAAGTACATCGCCCTTGTATAGACCCTCTATATACTCCTTCCACCTTTATGCTTCCCCTTCTTTGCTTAGAACATACAGATATCTCATCTAAATCATTTTGTAATTCGTTTTGATCATCTGATGACTTTGCAAGACGGTATATGACAGCATCATCTGCAAACAATCTAAGACGGCTTCTCAGATTGTCTCCTATGTCGTTAATGTAGATCAGGAATAACAGAGGGCCTATAACACTTCCTTGGGGAACGCCGGATATTACTTCTGTTTTAATCGATGACTTTCGTCTATTAATACGAACTGTGACCATCCTGACAGGAAATCACGAATCCAGTCGCATAACTGAGGCGATACTCCGTAGGCACACAGTTTGGTTAGAAGACGCTTGTGAGGAACGGTGTCGAAAGCCTTCTGGAAATCTAAAGATATGGAATCAATTTGACATCCCCTGTCGATAGCAGTTATTACTTCATGAGTATAAAGCGCTAGTTGTTTTTTACAAGAACGATATTTTCTGAATCCGTGCTGACTATGTGTCAATAAATAGTTAATACAGTAACTGAGGTAAGTGGATGGGTAAACTCTCTGAGCGTGTTCAAGACATGAATGCACTAAGCAACTTCAGACGTGTTTATGGTTCAACAGTCATGCTGAGACGAAAAGATTTGCACAAGGTAGACGAGTAAAAAGAGATGCATGAAACCAGTGTTAGAGCTGAATACCACACGTGTTAGATATAATTTTACTTTTCCTTTCGCCACTCACAACAGGGCTTGTGTAAGGATCATATTTTCTGTTTCGTTATTTGAAGGCGGGTAAAAATTCAATTATTAGTTAATTAACTGTGATCATAGTAGACTTCTTTCGGCTCCTATCACCCTGTATCGTTTTACATTGGTCTGTGGGTTGACGGCACATTACGATTACCACTCGGTCTTAGGTATGTACTGAACATGATTAAAACGGTGCTGGATGGTCAATCAAAAGGTCGTTTCTCTGAATAAAAAGTTGCTTCTTGAAGTGTTTAATTATACTTATTTCCATATTGAAGTAGGACGCTTCTTGTATGACTGTGAGGTTTTAGTGGCCGTTGTCACTGATGATAAAATCTTCTGTCATTCTGCCGCGTCATGCTTCTCTTCAGATATCTTCAACGATCGACTCTTCGAAACGTGCCTGAATCTTGTTCACCATTTCACTGGTGTCCCTGGATGACTCAACACAGTCGAAAGACACAATCGCATTCACTTTCTTCGAGGTACTTCATAATGTTCAAATACAGTATATGTTCTAAAACCCTACTGCAAATCGACGTTAGTGATATAGGCCTGTAATTTAGGGGATCACTCCTACCGCCCTTTTTGGATACTGGTGTGACTCGAGGAATTTTCCTGTCTTTAGGTACGAATCTTTGTGTGAGCGAGTGGTTGTATATAATTGCTAAATATGGAGCTATTTTATCAGTATACTCTGAGAGGAAGCTGACTGGTATACAATCTGGACCGGAGGTCTTGCCTTTATTACGTGATTTAAGCTGCTTTGTTACACCAAGGATATCTACTTCTATGTTTCTCATCTTGGCAGTTGTTCTTGATTGGAATTCAGGAATATTTACTTCGTTTTCTTTGGTGAAGGAGTTTCGCGAGATGTACGTAGGAGGGAGCAATATACAGCTTGACTCCTCGGTGAAGGTACGTTCCCGAAAATTCAACAAAAGCCCGTACCGAGCTACTGAGCGTCTCTCTTGCAGAGTCTTCCACTATTCCGTAAATATACGGGAAAATTCTACGAATACTGTGACGTCATTGCTACGGTTTCACCATCTTCGCCTTTAGGAGTCTAGTAGCTGAACATTTTATGCAACATTTTCAACAAAAGACATGAAAGTAATGGGGAAATAAAACCATCTTGCTGGCTACGCTATGTCAGTGACACGTTTGATGTATGACTTTGTCGAACCCCAGACACTGAGGAGCTTGGCCGCAGCTACCAGGCACAGGCTCCGTCGGTGAAGTCCTCGTTATTGATTGGCTGCCGTACCTGTCTATCTGTTACGTCCTCATGCCGAGTTCTTTTGCCGTTCATCGGTAGTGGCTCACACATCCGATAGGTGCACTGTTGCATGGTCGTGCCTTTACTAGATTCTTACCGTGCGTAAAGGTAAGGCTCGAACCGATTAGCAGATCGACACCAACGTCATTACGATTGCTCCGTGTCTCGAAATTCCTCTGCGTTGCTGCATTTCGCAGCAACATGGCACCCGTTATCTTCGATATGGTTCAGTAGTGGACCTCTTCTTCTGACCGTGAGACAGTGGTATTAGGCGCTGTTATGGTGTTTGTGTCTGATTGCATGTTACACATATTACGTACTGAAGTCCTCTTCGAAGTCTTGCACATTGCGACAAAAATAATAAATATCTAGTAAATCAGTTATAGACGGTAACAGAAAATTGTACATCGGAAAATTAAAACCATGCCCACTGCGAGGCAGGACATTGTGATTACCCCCTAGCACGTTACTGAATGCCACCTATTAGCATTGAAGGCACGAGACGAGGGAAGAGAAGTACATCTGCGAAGGAGACACGTATATCAATCGTTTTGATAGTAAGTGCTACCGAAACAGCTTCTCTCTTCTATGAGTCATAATTTTATAATATCTCATTTAGTCACTGAACTTCAACTAGGCTCACTTTAACACTTTCTCAGTGACATGACTTGTAGGCTTTTTGCGGATGATACTGTAGTATATCGAGAGGTTGTAACAATGGAAAATTGTATTGAAATGCAGGCGGATCTGTAACGAATTGACGCATAGTGCAGGGAATGGCAATTGAATCTCAATGTAGACAAGTGTGTTGTGCTGCGAATACATAGAAAGAAAGATCCTTTATCATTTAGCTACAATATAGCTGGTCAGCAACTGGAAGCAGTTAATTCCATAGATTATCTGGGAGTAGGTATTAGGAGTGATTTAAAATGGAATGATCATATAAAGTTGATCGTCGGCAATGCAGAGGCCAGACTGAGATTCATTGGAAGAATCCTAAGGAACTGCAATCCGAAAACAAAGGAAGTAGGTTACAGTACACTTGTTCGCCCACTGCTTGAATACTGCTCACCTGTATGCGCACTGTTTAGTTCTGCACGCACAGTGAACACGTAAAGATATTTACGATTACAGTCTTCTGCTAAGTGTGATGTGTCTGCTGACAGCTTTTATCTGTCTTCGTGCAGGACACATGATGTAACTGCCATGCGTTCCCTTCTTCATGAGAATGCTCAGCTGCGCACTGCAGTTGCAACAACGACGTCTGTAGCGCTTTGGATGGGAAGTGTTGGACCGCTCACCGTGGAGCCCGGATTTGGCTTACTCTGCATTTTATCTTTTCGCTCACATGAACCGCTTCCTATGAGGACAGCATTTTAGTACAGACAGCGAGCTGCAAACCAACCTAGCTAATTGGGGGAAAGCATAAGCAGCTGCCTTCTATGACGAGGGTATTTGAAAGCTGGTACCACGTTACAACAAACGTCAAAATCGGATGGCGATTATCTAGAGAAGTAGCTGAAAGGTGTAGGTAGCTAAATGTTGCATATAAAAAGGTTTAGCAGACAACCTTGAACGTTGGGCAACCACAGCTATGAGTAATTATTTTGTGTAATAATAAACAGCTCCGGCTGTATTTAGTCCTTTATTTTTAGATCACTACCGGTTTCATGGCACTAAGAAGAGCTACATCTTCAAATCTGTAATTTACAGCTGAGAAACTACAAAATGCCCAGCTTTTGAGATCTAATATTTTTGTTATATGTTCACCTGAAGAAGCGGCTATTAGCGCCATGAAACCGGTAGAGGTTAATAATAAAGGACTTAATACACCTAAAGCGGTTTATTAATACCCGAGATGAAAATAGTGTTGATTCTCACTGTGGCTTGAGAAAGAAATAGCTCTCGTACATTACGAAATAAGACACTGATATTGTAAATCATGTTTTAAAATAGGAGCAACGAAGTAAGAGAAGATGTGAAAACATAAGGGGATACAATATACACCTTCGTAATAGCAAGAACATCTCTTCTGGAAAAAGAGAGGTTCGCTAACATCGAATATAAATTTAAGTCTGTTATGATAGCATTTGTCTGGAGTGGATCACTGAAAGGAAGCAAATCCTGAACGATGACCAGAACAAACTAGAAGAGAATAAATCGTTCAAAATTTGTTGTTACGGTAGAATGGTGAATACTAATAGACGGGGTAAGCAATGAAAAAGTATTGCATCCAGACGAGGGAAGAAGTGACTAATTACACAAAGAGATAGGCTGATTGAGTATATCCTAAGGCATCAGTAAATAGTTAATACAGTGACTGAGGTAAGTGGGTGGTTAAACTCTTAGAGCGTGATCAAGACATGAATGCAATAAGCAACTTCAGGCAGGTTTATGGTTCAACACTCATGCTGAAATGAAAAGATTTGCACAAGGTAGACGAGTAGAAAGAGATGCATGAAATCAGTGTTAGAGCTGAATACTACACGTGTTAGATATAATTTTACTTTTCCTTTCGCCAGTCACAACAGGACTTGTGCAAGGATCATATTTTCTTTTTCGTTATTTGAAGGTTCGTAAAAATTCAATTATTGGTTAATTAACTGTGATCATAGTAGACTTCTTTCGGCTCCTGTCACCCTGTATTACGTTGTTCTGTGGGTTGACGGCACGTTACGATTACCACTCAGTCTTAGGTATATACTCAACATGATTAAAACGGTGCTGGATGGTGAATAAAAAAGGCGTTTCTCTGAATAAAGAACAGCTTCTTGAAGTGACTAATTATACTTATTGCCTCATTGAAGTAGGAAGCTTCTTGTATGACTGTGCAGGTTTTAGTGGTCATTGTCACTGACGATAAAATCTTCTGTCATTCTGCCGCGTCATGCTTCTCTTCAGATATCTTCAACGATCGAGTTTTGGACTCATATGCCTGAATCGTCTTGAGCATTTAGCTGGTGTCCCTGGATGGCTGAACGCAGTCGAAAGACACAATCGCGTTCACTTCTCCCAGGCTATTTTCCCACACTTTTTCAAAGAAGCTCCACCTACTGGCCCCACCGGGCCATTCAAAACTGATCGACCGCCGTGTCACCCTTTGCCAATGGCGACATTCGGATGCTGTATAGAAGGACGTGGGGTAAACACACACGCCCGGCCGTTTTCAGCTTCCCAGAGCTTGGAGCAGCTATCTCCCACACACGCAGCTTTTCAGTTAGTATCGGGAGGCTGAGGAAAAATCCTTGGCAGTACCGAGAATTCCGTCTGGGTCCACCGCGTAGGAGTCAGGCACTCTCATCACTGAGACAGGAATGCCGACGTGAGGTGGAATTACTGTGTAAAGGTCTTCAAACTGCTGTTTGCCGGCCGTCGTCATTTGGTAAATACTAAGAGCAGATGCTGAAAGACAGGGGAATTCTAAATATTATCGGTATTGTGCAGCCTCGGGTATCGCCTGCTAGGTGTTTTAGTTCCTCGGTAGCCGTAGATGGGTCTTTATCTCCGTGACAGCAGGTAGCCACGAAGGCGAAAGCCATTAGCCGACATCTGTATTGCAGCCATTTGTATTCACCGACGTCTCCTTCTACTCTATTAGTTTCTTAGTTAGCACGTGTATGTGCTCAAAATACATAAGCTGATCACATTATTTCCGGTGCTCTGATACCGCTGATTTTACGTTTCGTCTTTAACATATGTGGCGTTGGTGCTTTTTCATGCGTTCTTCTGTCGTCCTTCCACTTTCTCTAATACCTATTTTGCCACAGTGACATATTGCTTCACACACTCCCGCAGCGCTGTCGTGCTTATGGGCGTACTTTATTTGTCGGAAAAAGTCTTATTTTCGGTTGAAACGAAAATGCAGTCCTTATGCCATATTTCCAAAAGTTTCTGCTTATGCGGTGCGCTACTCCAGTCGAAAATGGTAGTCTTACAGAATTTACAGAAGGCTCTTTCTTCTTTACGTTTGTATTAATATTATTATTATTACCGCTGCGGTTGAAGGCCATATTCATGGTTAGATCATTACAGCTGTTGGCCATCAATATTGCCCTATGGAAATCAATCTCTGATCGTATCTCTTCCTGTCACAGATGTGGAATGCACGCGAAGACATTGTGTTCATCGCGGCTTGCTTCTGCGCCGGGTGATGGTGCAAAGCGACGTCTACATGCGTGTTTGTATGTGTGGGTTTCCAATAAACTCTGTGCCCTACAACACAGTCAGGTCTTCTACAGATCAACACATCTCAAAACGGCACTTTTGACCTATCTCTCTGCCTACATGGTGATTTTCGGAAGAATGCTGTTCAGAAAACTGTGGAATATGTATATAGCTGCACTGGGACTTCATTCGGAATCAGCGACGACTAGTGAAAATATGTGTGGGACCGGGACTCGAAACCGGTATTTCCTGCTGATGACGCAGTTGGATTAATCACTGCGCCAACAGGATACAGTGTTTATCGCAAATGCTCGGACTACCTCGGCACCATCCTCGGCCGACTCACATTCCCATGTACTGTAGCACCACGTATCGGCAGTCCCTGCCCATGTCCCCAACTCTCGCCAATTTTAGATTCCCGCACACGTCCGGAAGAAAAAACACATCGCATTCGTATAGTCGATTCGCTTCGACGGGCAGTGAGTCGACAACCTTCAGTGCGGATGCGACACTGTGCCCGGGTGGAGCAGTTGGGTACCACGCATTTATATAAATAAAGTCCATGAGGGCCAAGCTGTGTATATTATTATACTCAGTTTCTAGCCCAAGGAGAAAACTGGGCAACGTAAAGTTAATTAATGAACTCTAGACCGACCGATCAAGGTTTGCTCATGACTACTTACGGCAGGAGGGAACGGGTGATGGTACGGATGCTGTGGCGAAGTTTAACGAACTAAGCAGTGTCAAAACGAATATCTATTATACTGACAGTGTGTACTCCTGAAATTGCACATACATGGAGCGTACATACTATTGTTCCACACAATTAAACAATAATAAGATGCTGATGATCATTTGTTAGCCAGGCTTGAATGGATTAAGGGACGCAACATGGACATGCAATTGATCACACACAAAGATCCAAGTTCTCAGGGTAATCAAAAGCAAAATTCACCATTTTTCATCAACAACTGAATCGTAAAAGCCGTCTCGTGCCTTGCAGCAGAAATAGTCACGAAAGTTAAGTGAGCACATGTTGCATAAAGTGAATCATTCTCGATTAAGGATCGAGTTACATTCCTTCTGAATCTACATAAAATTGGACAAATTCATTGCTTACGATAAAGCTGTACTACTCTTAATGACTAAATTTAATAGTTATAAAGATTCCTAAAGCTACTGAGAACTAATTCGCCTCCAAAAATTACTGTTCACGTGTGCACGGAAGCAACACTCCATACTTACTTGACCACGAAGCAATGACCGACCGCTACGACACGATTCATGCTTGCCCACGTAGCTCAAGTTTAATAACTAGACTGCCTCTTCTCTGTGTTCAGAAAGCGAACACACAACCTCGCTGACGCAGATTGCTACCCTCTTCCGATAGAAGGCTTCGAAATGGAACATGAAACGTGGCTACGTCGGTCCGTGAGATACAGCGTGTTGTAATCAAACTTCTAAATGCTGAAAATTTCCTTCACATGTGGAGTAGACCACACGCAAGCGCTATGACGTCCGCAACAATCCCACGCCTTCGGTTCACTGTCGTTGATCATCCCTGACTTGATTCCATCCGATTTTTATCCCGAAGTTAAAGACCACTTCGATGGCCGGCCGCTGTAACCCAGCGGTTCTAGGCACTTCAGTCCGGAACCGCGCTGCTGCTACGGTCGCAGGTTCGAATCCTGCCTCGGGCATGGATGTGTGTGATGTCCTTAGCTTAGGTAGGTTTAAGTAGTTCTATGTTCCAGGGGACTGGCGACCTCAGATGATATGTCCCATAGTGCCTAGAGCCATTTTAACCACCTCGATGACTTCACTTCGATAGTGACGAAGCGATGCAAGCAGAGGTGAGGGTATTTCTTCATCAACAAATTGAAACTTTCTACAGCAAAACTATCAACAAACTGGTCTCTTATATGGAAATATGTATTAGTTGCCAAGGTGGCTACATTGTGAACTAAATATGTGGACATGAAATACAAAGAAGCATTACGTTAATACTGTCTGTTTTATTTAAAAACTCTAAAAATAAATTTTGGAGACATTGCTTTTTAGCACGCACTCGCACAAGACATTTCCTTGGATGTTATTGCCATGAAGCTGTGGCGGCAGCGAAATGCGGCAAGGACGAATGGCCCTGAAATGTAGTATTGGAGTTCACCACTGTGCTGATCCTAATCGCAGATTTTTAAGCTGCCTCATAGTGATACGTGGATCGTCTGCTACCGCAGCTTAAGTGTCTGTACTCTAAAGAAATGCAGTTCTTTTATTCCTTAAACGTCAAGTTCACGTATTATTTTTATAATATTTCCATATACAGAGCGTCAGAGCTTCGCAATATCTTGATACCTTCCAGCATACGACAGCACCGCTGCCACGAGAGTGTTTCGAGAATCACCATGAACGAAACCCATAACCTCGTTTTCGACTGACGTACACATTACCGAAGTCTGAAGCGATTCATGTGCAAGTTGTGCCATCGCTAACATAGCAGAGCGCAGAGTGATGGGCTTCAAGAGACAAAGGTATAAACTCGAAAGACAACTCTCTAACGACTTTCCTTACATTTCGTACAGCAGGGAAGATGATTGGGGGGTCTCATTTTCTGATGGACGAGCAGTGGTTTGCGATGGTTTTATCTTGTTTCTGTGTGATCGAGATCGACAAATGCTACGTCGTTCAAGTTTTTCTGCAGACTCAGAAAAAAATATAGTGCCATTTAATAAAAAGTTAGTGCCATAATTCAGCAGCTATAAATACGAGGTGTAAGCGAATGGAGGAGGGTGGCTATGGCTTATCCCTACTCAATCACCTCGTAAATCCAATCGTCATTCGCTTCTTCCCTTGCAGTCTAGGAGCAGCAACATGAGCTTTGTTGTAACAAATGATAACTAACAAGGGGAATAAAGGAGTGCCAATTACCGAAATTTAAGTTTCAGCCTAGTACAATCCATTGATGTATTTTTTTAACACTTGCACTACACAGGGTTGCAGTGTTACACGCTACGCTTCACAAAGTAACAATTATGCTGATACACTTATACCCACAGTAACACTACACATCAATACATCATTCCACACTGCAATCCAGATGCGGCGTTCGTGGCAATATAGATAATCCAAGTTCCATTTATCGGCGCAGATGAGATGCTCGCGGGCATCTAATCATGTTCTCATGATTGTTCTCGCGGTTTTTGACCTCGCGAACCACGCGTTACGTCTCGTGAGTTACACGAATGGTTACACAGCATCAAACACCTTTATAGTCACAAAATTTACTTGGTCTCTTAGTCCCATTCCTTAACATCTTCACACCAAGCACACGGTTAAACACTTCCACCTGACTCCCTCGCACGTTCTGGCGCGGAAAAAAGAAGCGACTATAGCGCTGTCTTCATAATCGTTATCAGCGCTACTCGATACGTAGGGTAAGTCAATTATTATCCACAATTTAGTTATATTTCTGTTTACTTTGATAGTACTGTCGTTTTACTTTGATGACGATGGCTTTGTTTGTTTGTTATTATATCTTTGCAATTTTCAATCTGGTGCTGTTAATCATGGGTGCTTCGCTGTCTATTTGCACCAAAGAAGAGCAACGTTCAGTGAGCCGTTTTTTGTGGTCGGAAGCCGTATCAGGGGCCGAAAATCATCAAAGGCTTTCGGTACAGTACGGGAACAGTATTTTGCCACAACCGAGTGTCTACGAGAGGATTAAAAAATTTCGAAATGGTCGCACAAGTGTTCGCACGATGCAGGAGCATGACGACCCTTTACCACCACAAATGAAGAAACCATTGAGCGTTCACTTAAAATGGTTCTCTTAGACAGACGATTATCTATTGAAGAAGTGACACATCGTCTGCAAATTAGTCATCGTTCTGTCTACGAAATCATCCACAACAGACTTGGGTTTCATAAAGTTTGTGCAAGATAGGTCCCAAAACAACCCACACAGTTGCATCAACAAACGCGCTTGGACATCTGCAAAAAACATTTGTATCGCTATGGTAACGAAGGGAACAACTTCTTATACCGGATTATTAATGGTGACGAAACATGGAACCATCATTACGAGCCGGGGAGTAAACGGCAGAGTATGGAATGGAAACATCCAAATTCACCGTTCAAGAAATAGTTGGAGACTCAACCGTCTGCAGGGAAACTGATGCTTACGGTTTTTTTGGGACGCACAAGGTTCAGTATTGGAAGATTAAGAGGAAAGGGGCACAACAATAAACAGTGTACGTTACAGTGAGATGCTTACTGCAAGGTTAAAGCCTGCAATTCGAAGCAAACGCCGAGGATTGTTGTTAAAATGTGTGTTGTTACGCAACAATTCCCGTCCGCATACTGCTGCCCACACTGCTAAAACGCTCCAGAAATTCAAATTTGAAGTACTGGCTTATTCTGCATATAGTCCCGATCTCGCCCCTTGTGACTATCACTTATTTAGTCCACCCAAATGGGCATTAATGAGCCGTCGAAAGAAGCGGTGCACTCCTGGCTTGTAGCTTAACCGAGAAGATTCTTTTAGGAGGGAATCAGGAAGCTTGTACAACGATGGACCAAGTGCCTTGAAACGTAAGGACACTATGTCGAAAAATGACATTCTTGTAAGTTTCCTATTTGCTTACAACAAAACTTTATAACTACTTTGCAGATAATAATTGAGTTACCCTCGTATTAAAAGCTTCTTTTGCACCCCATGAATATCACCACATTACCTGGGATCTCTTTATCATGACCATACATCGATATGCGTTCCAGATTTATCCGGAGTAGCCTTACATAGCCAGTCAAAACGTTGCGAGAATGAATAAATAAACAATGGGTAAATTGAAGATGGTGGTTTCAATTTCTCATATTTTCTACATAGTCTCTCTGCGCCTGTGTACAACGCACAGGGCTTTCATACAGCCATTTGAAACTGTCAGATAAATCTTCCTTTGCTGTATTATTCAACTCACGCGTCAGTTTAGCTTGATTGTCGGTTATGTGCTCTAATGTAGTCCTTTCATGTGATTTTCTGCACTGTGTCGTTTTGTAGTAGGTTCGTGATGATTTTATTCCAGAAGAGTTTTGTCCGCGTTTCACATTCATTCAAGTCGAAGTAGCCTTTTACGCACCGCTATTTTTGATTGGGAGTGAAGGAATGTGGGACACACTTCCCACTCACATTTTTCTTTTTCTTCTAAACGTCTTCAAACTGGAGTATGTCTTCAAAATTGATATAGAGACACGCTATGGCCTCGGGCCCACTTTGTTCGCAACCGACTGGTTGAAAGCTCGCCTGTTAATTGCCCGTGTTAGTTCAAGGTGCGACAATAGACGACTCGGTAACTGTCATCTCCTGAAATTTATGAGGTCAATGTGTGTTAATATGAATCAAAGGGTGAATCTGTGGTATACACAGAGTACTAGTAGCTTTTACCAGATTAGTAATCTTTCTGCTAACTGTACAGTGTGAATGTCAGTAAAACCGACAAACTGCAGCGACGGGTTCCTAAATGGAAATGGAGGAAGAGAAGGTCCTATGAACATGTGTTCACTAATGCATTGTCGCCACGGTAAATGGCGCTGCCGAATTTCCATGTCTTAAGCCCACAGTGACGGCTATGACGATCGATGAAGCCAGTTCCGGTAAAGGTTACGTCGTCGGTAAAGAGGACAGACGACAGAAATCCCATAATTCTGAAGATCTGGTGCCAAAATCAGCGACAAAATCCTACCGGTAGAGAGAAATTAGCTGCTGATAATCCTTGCACTCGTTGCAGGTGAAAGGGATAGTAGCGGTCATCATGCAGTCTACACACACTCGTAGTTCATATGAAGGGTTCTATCCCATCATTCCAAGTCGGCAGATTACACTGCCTGGGCTACCCTCAGGGTACAATCTGGGTTTTGGAAGCGCCTCTTGCTGTTGCCGTCTGTCTGTCTGCCTGCCTGCCTACAGGCCAGCCACTGTCGTCCGTCCACCATCGCCGCTGCCTGCTGTCCGTCCGTCCGTCGCCGTCCGCCTGTCATGAGTCTTCCCACCTCCAGTGCCATCTACACCTCCCCCTCCTCCTCCTCCCTCACAACGCCTGTTACTTCCTCGAGTGCCGCCCCTAATCTCCCCCTTATACCTCGCCGCCCCTCCCCACCCACTCACCCATTCCCCCATCTCCTATCTCCTCCCTGCTGTCTACATCTACACCCTTCCCCCAGCCTCAACACTCACAAAAGCTCTCACCTCTGCACCTGCCTTCACATACGCCTCCGCTGCCACCTCTAAGGTGGTCAGCTTCCCCTCTCCCAACCCCCCATACCCATCACTTCATTATCTGCCTCCCCCACCCGCATCAAGACGCACTGGGTCACCATTGCCACCACTGAACCACCCTCATCTTCCAGCACATCCACCATGCCTACAGGATCTGCCACCCACTATCTCTCCTCCCTGTCCCTCTCCCCTCCTCCCAGCCTACAGTCTCCAAAAGTCCACAGAAGCGCGTCATTGCCGACTCTACTCCCACCACTTCCCACAAAAATCACCACCTCCTCCCCCTCACACCATTGTCTCCATGGACATCACTCCACCTGTCATACATACCCTATCTCCCACACTCCACATCTTTTCCCTGTCAACCCCAGACCCCAAGTTCCTTGATACCTGTACCCTCACCAAGGAGATACGAAAGTACCTCCATGGTTCTCCCATCTCCCAACTGAATCCCCACAGGTACTCAGTCCTCATAAAGTTCCCCTCCCCGTCCTCTCATATGGATCTCCTCTGTAAACTTCCTCACGTCATGTTTGGATGCTACGCATCCCTGACACGATTCCTCTCCTCTTTCTGTCCACATCAGCCCCAGCCACCCCATTGTCCCCCAACCTACACTGACATGATCACCAAGCTCAGCCTGGTGATAACGGAGGATCAGGTGTTGGCTGAACTGAACTCCCAGCCTAACCTGGAAATCTGCTCCGCACACCATATCTACAATTCCTCTGGTCCCACCTATCTCATGTGGGTCTTTTTCGGAGTCTGCCCCCTCCATTGACCACCTCCTCACCCAGGGTGCCCTGATTTACCACTGCCACCAACCTGTTGAATCCTCCAAATTCCCTCCCCAGTCCTACCACTGCCAGCGCTGCCTCATGTATAAGGATCACCTGACCCCCAATTGCAAACCCCACCCCACCTGTCCACATTGCAAGGCCTCCCATTCTGTCAAAAACTGACCCAACCTCCCCACCCCTCCTTCCTGTAACACCTACAGTGGCCACCATCCCACATACTCCCACAAGTGTAAAGCTGAGCCTCCTCCTGTACCCCAAGCTTGCTGTCACTGTCCATCCCATCGATCCACCCACCCACCCACAAAATTCCCTCTGTCCACCCCCCATGGGTGAAGACATCATCTATTTCCTTACCATGGTCCTCCAAAACATACATCCTTTCCAACGCCCCCACAACTTCCAACAGATCTCCCTCGCTGCCTGCTCCATCTTTCACATCAACACCTTTATCACTTACACCTACAACCAATCCCATTTCACCTTCACCCACCTTGATACCCTACTTTAAGCCTCCTCCCTCCCCTCTCTTCACTGCCCCATCTCTACCCATCATGGCATGGCACAAGTCTCACAGCCCTTTCCAGAATATTTGCTCCTTCAGTACCAACAAACACATACTGCTGGACACCCACTCCCACCACAGGGTCGACATCTTCGACCTGAACGAAAAATTTCTCCAGCCCACCATACTGTCCGCACCTCTCCCTATATCCTCCTCCAAACTGATGCACCTGGGGCCTGAGCACTGCATGAAGTCACCATTGGCCACCTTAAGCACATCCCCATCTGCCCACAACGCCTCTTCAATGACCCCAATGAACACTTTATCCATAATGTCTTCTTCCCTCCATCACCATCTCTCCTCTACCATCTGTGTCCACTCCAGTGCTCCTATTGCCTATGACTTCATCTCCCACATTGACTGCAACTTATCCACGTGTGTGATTGCCACTGACATCAACATCCATAGTTGCTCCCCTGCTCTCCTTTGGTGGTGGCATCAGCTCCTCCTCATTATCCAAGGTGATCTAGTTCCCCTTTCTCAGTACACCCATTCTGAAAGCAACACCACCTGCAATGTTGTCCCTGCCTCTGATAACCTTGGGTGTATTCCCATCGACATCATTGACCCTACAGGTAGTACCACCTCCCTGTCCTTCTCACCATAACATCTGCTCACTGCCCGAATCTGGCCCCCCACCTCCAGCTTCCCACCCTGCATCCCCTCTCAAGGTAGTCCATGACTACTGTCATGCCAACTGGGATGCCTAGTGGGAATCCATCACTGCCCATGTGCAAAGCCACCCTCTTATCTGTCACCATCCTGACCACATTGTCCAAGCAACCTTCCTTCAGAAGGCCTTTCCTGACACTGTGGAGGCCCATGTTCCCACTAAAACTATCTCCCTCACCATCCTACTCTCCCTCCATACGCTGTCTTCCTCCTCCGTGAACTGCGCCACCTATATTGCTCCTTCCTGTGTGCTCGTGATAGGGTTCCACTCCAACACCACCAGCAAATACAGCAACATGTAAGGAACCTTATTACAGCAAAGAAACAAAGGGGCTGGCACTAGACCTGCACAGGACTGAACGCCACCCTCCCTATAAACTCCTCCAAGTGCTGTTTGGCCTTCCATCGCCTTACTGGTTCCCATTCTGCACCCCATTACCCCATTCTCCATAACGACCACCCCCTTCCTGACGACTTCAGTAAGGCCAACCACTTCGCTTTCCACCTTTCTGAGGACTCCTCTGTGCCTGATGATCCCCACTTTGATTATTCTCTTCTCCCAACCATCATGGAATGCACTGATATCTCAGTCGGTCCACTTGCTCCCAGTCTGCAATAATTTGGGCAGTTGGCCCCCTCCGACATCAACACTCCACTCACAGCACAAGACATTAAAGTTATCTGCCAGTCAAAATGCAACATGGCATCTGGTCATGACTGTGTCACCTACTGCCACCTCCAGGAATGCCATTTCTCCTTCCTGACTGTCCTTTCCAATCTATATAACATCATCCTACCGGCTTCTACACCAACCTGTGGAAGACTTCCTACATCCTCTTGTTCCTCAAACCCAACAAACCCCCTTCCATTGCCTCTTCCTATCGTCCAATCTGCCTCACCTCCATCTTCATTATGGTTTTCGAGTCCACCCTCTCCTATCGTATCCATCACCCCCATGTCAACACCACCTCCTCCACCTTACCCAATGTGGCTTGTGACCTCCTTCTCCACTGAAGACCAACTCCTTTACCTGATCCACCTTCTCTCTCTCCAATTTAAATCCCATAGCTCCGCTATTTTTGCTTCCCTCAACTTCCAAAATGCGCCGAGCATCTATGGCATCCCGGTCTCGTCTTTAAATTCCAAATCTATTCCCTGCCTATCAGTTTTGTCTCTCTGATCACTTCCTTCCTCTCATGCAATCCTTTTTATGTTACCCTCCATGACACCAACTCTCGTCTCTTTTATCCCACTGCTGGTGTTCACCAGGGCTTCCATCCTCTCCCCTTTCTTCTATCTAGTGTACACTGCTGACATGCCCAAGCCACTGCTACCTGTCCACCTCCTCCAATATTCTGATGTCACCGCCTTCCTGGCTCTCTATCCTACCCAGTGCACCCACCAAACCCACCTTGACCAGTGCACCACTTGGTGTAACCAGTTGTTCCTTCATATCAACCCCTCCAAAACCGAGGCAATCATCATAGGCCACATCACCTGCTTCTTCTGTCTCCATGATTTCTACCTCACCATTTATGGTCATCCCATCCAGCACACCCCCATCCTGAGATACCTTGGCCTCACCCTTGACCATCATCTCACCTGGACCTCTCATCTCCTGACCATCCAGCAGAAAGCCCATTCCCACCTCTGCCTCCTGGAACTTCCGTCTGGCTGGACATAGGGATTGCATCCTTCCACCATTGTCCACACCTACAAATCCCTTATCTGTTATGTGAGTGATGTCTGGACCTCTTCCTCCTCCCCCCAGCTTTTATAAGACCCTCCAAATCTTAGAATGCCACGTGCTCTGACTTGTCTTCTGTATCTGCCTTCCTTCCCCCACATGACTCCTGTATGACCTCATCCCCTTCCTCCACCTCCTCCTTTTCCTCCAACACCTTCACATCCTTTACACTGGCTGCAGGCTTGATCCCCCATCCCCTGGTTTCCTCCTTCCTCGACACCCCCCGCCCATTATCGCGCGTCTATCGATATATCCCTCCCTATCTCCACCCCCTCCTTCTCCTTCATCAGAGCCATTTCCAGCACCTTCCCCTCCTGGATGTTGAACTTCGCCATGACATCTACCATGGCCTTGTTGCCCCCTCCCCAGGGCCCCCTTTTTTCGTCACCACTCCTTCTTCCAGAGCCGCTGTTTCCCTCTCCCATCCTTTCCCTCCCCGGCCCCCCTTTGGTGCCCTTCCACCTTATCTGCCTCTCTCTCCCTTCATTCTCTCCTCCTTTTCACTTCTCCCTTTTCCCTCACCCCTGGCAGAGCCTCTCAGGCTTCTATTCATTGTCTAGTATGCTGCATTAGTGTTATGTTCGGTGCCATAATACAGTGTCATCAAGTGATGTGGTTTTAATTGTGTGCTCGACCTGTATATAGTCCACGATTGCTCGTGTGTTTTTTTATACTGTGGCTGACTTTTGTGTTTGTCTACAGTGATTTTAAGAGCGCAGTGCTTAGCCAGTTGTGTTCTTTTAACTTTATGTCGACTTTTTAACTACCCTCTCTGCATGTTCCCGTATTAGTGTATATTTTAACTCCCATTAACTCGATTTACTGCATTATTTATGATCCCGTTTTATCCCCCTCTTTTTATAACCCGTTCCCCTTTCATTTATTTTGCAAACGAGTTTGGATTAAGAAGGGTGGTCTGTGCCACTGCCAGCCCTCCCCTACCCATATGGGGAAGGGGAATGAAGTTACAATACACAAAAAAAAAAAAATAGTCGTAGTCTGACTTACTCCACCTTGAAGCTAATACTAGGATTCATTTTAATATCCTGTAGAAGCTGGCCGTCCAGAACTGGTGTACGCTCAGTCCGCCGCCTTCCTGCACGTTCGTCTTTCGAAAAGGACCATGATCACACAAACGCCGAAAAAGGACTTAAAGGGCTTCGGAAAGGCTCAAAATCATGAAAAGTTCAATTTTTACTTTTTTGCGTTTTCTGAATCTGCAGACTATTACCTTTTAATAGATATATAATTTATTCAATTCCGAAGACTACAACTATTTTTAAATTTTTTTTTAAATGTGTTCTACATGGGCGTGACCCACTGTGGCGCTGTTAAACTGCTGTCAAATGGTGTTATTATTAACGTCCGTGTTCATCAGGTACATTTTAGTGATGTGAGATAAAGTATGTGTTGTGGCTAACCTGTGATGGTTCAATATATATCGCTGGTGTGATTGTCGATTGTTTCATGTTTATTTACTCTGTCGTTATCTCAAAAATATTCGTAATTAATTCTGTTTCTTGAGTCTCTGTTTTGTTGAAGTATAATAATGAGTAAAAGTAAAGTTATTAGAAATCCTCTGAAGGCTTTTAAGAAAAGGAGAAATGTTGGAAAGCCAAAGGTATGTGTTATTACTGTAAACAATAAAGACGATGAAAATCCCCAACATAGCTTGTGTCCCAAAGAAGAAGACAGTTGGTGTAAATATAACAAAGGATTGCTAACTGGTGAAGTGTACACTCATAAGCATAGTCTGCCTCATGCAATAATGGAGGTGATAAAACCTATTTTCAGAGACTTAACAGCACCTGAACTGTTGAAAAAGTGTATTCACGGAAAAACTCAAAACCCCAATGAAAGTGTAAATAGTGTTATATGGTCGAGAATCCCCAAGACTGTATTTGTTGGAATAGAAACACTTCACTTTGGTGTGTATGATGCTGTTGCGACTTGCAATGATGGCAACATTGTAGGGTGCAAGGTATTTAGAAATATGGGAATGAAGATAGGTTCTAACATGGTACGAGCGATGCTTGCTTTAGACAAGGAACGCCTTCGGGCTGCAGACAGGGCTGTAAAGAGTCTAGAAATACAAGCAAGAGTAAACAGGAGGAGGAACAAGAGGAAGCTGGAGGAGGAGTTTGCAGAGGATGAAGATAATCCATCCTATGGACCTGGAATGCACGAAAAAGTTAATCCAATCTTTTTCGCTCGATTCCCAAAACTTTTATTTTCTCATACTAATTACATGTTTTCTAAGGATCTTCCAAACATATTTGTTTCAAACTTTCAGTAAATGTTACACAGTACCTTCTGCATAATTTAACACAGCCTTTTTCCAAAAAACTGTATATTTTTGAATATATAAATAAAAAACTGCAAAAAAATGTTGTGAATTTTCATTACAATTGAAAAAAATCATCTTTAATAACTGAACTAAAAGTTTGTAAAATCCCTGTGTTACGTTGTAGCCCATATTACAATAAATAATCTGTAAAAAGTTAAACTTCCTACCTCAAATACTTTGTGAGGAAAGATGTAATTTATAAGCGTTATTTTAACATTGCAAGTATAGGGCGTTCCGGAGCCCCTTAAAGCATCGTGTGTTCTGGTTGGTCTCTGTGAGGATACTTGTTTCGCTATAGCCCTGTTACGTCTCGACCGTTTCCATCTGCTTGGGCGTACTCAAACACCATCTCATCTTATTCCCGACATGAATCCGGGAACATTCTGATGATTACAGTACGCTGCGTAAATCACACAGCCTGCAACACACAAAGAACTTTCACTCGTCAGCGCCATCTTCCGTGGCGATGCATTTCCTGACATGTCCTCCATGTCCAGTTGTGAATCCGCCCCTGCAGTTTGCCGGTTTATTCATGCTCACCTTGTATAATGTGTATTTGCAGCCTTTTTGTAGACAGATATGGCATGGAAAGATTGCTAGGTAATGCTAAGGCAACATACCCATATGACAGATTTCAATGTGTGCATAGATGCTTCTCACATCCATGAAGATTCTTTTTTTAGATAAGACGTAAAAAGCATGCAGTATGTCTGTATAACTGAATGTATGGTTCGCCTGAGCTGTGAAACACGGTGCCTACTATTCGTAAGGCCACACATGGAGAACCATCCGAAAAACTGAAACCTTATATACTGAGTGTCAACAGCAGCAACATCCTTTCTTTCCAGTACCCTTTATCCAGCCAAAGCCCTATAGAGACTGGCATGGTATTCTTCCAATTTTTTGGAGAACACACCATACCCGTATGCTATATGCTGTTATTGATGGAGCCGCCCCCTCCAAAGGCATTTCACAGCTACTACCAGCTCGTTCCATCACCATGCGACTGGGGGAGCAATCCGTGTATATCTTCTGTCTGCATCTACTGTAATTGCATGGTCAAACGTAGCATCGATTTTCAGAGCGTTTGTGCATTGTGTCTCTGAGGTGGGAACTAGCCCGTTATTTACTTAGTTACATGTCTAAAACCGCCTAAAAACCACATCCAGGTTCCCACCTTTAATGTGAGACACGGATTTGAGAGGGGACTGTTGCGCCTCCCCGTGTTCGGGAAGCCGGTGCTTTAGGGCGATGCAGATGCAGCTGCAGCGCATCAGCAAATCAAAAGTCAGTAAACAGTTGACAAAGAAGAAGCGGTCTCCAGTTGTAAACACTTCAGGACGCCGAAGCCTTTCAATGGAAAGCACTGCGGTACATTTACTTATATATAGTTGAGCAGCCACCTACTGACAATATTTCGACGCATTGTATTTTCTGTTTTGGTCATACCTGAGAGCATACAATACACGTTTCCGCTTCTTTTCTACCTTTTTTGTATATAAAAAACTATAGCTGTTCTATCCGTGTCAAACCAGAATTTAAGTTGATCATTTTGGCAACAGCCCCCTTTTTCGTTGTCGGAAGTAAATCCAGTGGCGGGTGGCATTACGTTTGCCTCGTGTTTTCCAGTCCTGTTTCCGCATGTCGGATTTACATGTCGGCGTTGTAAGAAGATTAACAGTGCTTATTAATCAGCATAAATGCCGCGTTCGCTGTTGGCCGAAGAGAGCGTTTGAAAATTTTCGAAACTTCACAAAAACAGACTTTGTATTTTGGAACTGTTTCTGGATCGTGCTGTTTCACCGGATAGCATTCAGACCGCGTCTTTTATTTGGGATGCGTCCATTCAGCGACGTGCCGTGTTGAAATATGTGCGAGGAAGAGAGGCGAATGGCTGCACTGCTTTCTGAGTAATAAACACTGTAATTCCTGCCAACACTGGCCGAGTTTTAATCCCGTTATCGGATTACGTTCAGGCTGACGTGAAATACACGTAGCTGTGTGTGTGTGGGTCCGTGTGTGGTAGTGGGTGTGCATTACAGCCGTGTTCGAGAGAACTGCTGGTGAGTTCAGCGGTGTTGTGTGTGTGTGTGTGTGTGTGTGTGTGTGTGTGTGTGGGAATACGCCGGGCTGATTGAGCCTTTCCGGGCGCCCTCTGTGTGTGTGTGTGTGTGTGTGTGTGTGTGTGTGATGCTCAGTGCAGTGTGTGGACACCGAACTATTAGAGCGATGCTTCATGCCGTGTGTTATCGCGAGCTTACACGCCATTTCGTATTGGCGCTGTTTAAAGCGAGATCCGTTCACTACGGTGGAACAGTTTTGTGGTGTTGCATCAGAGCCTCTTGTTGTTCCAGGATAATATTTTGAAAATATAGACCAAAGACTCCCACAACAATTGTGCGCTCCTTTTCTACAAAATCGTAGAAACGGATTAAGTTCTCTAAACGATGTTTCTGATAGGTGACGATACATGAAAGGAAAAATATTTTCTGTTGTGTGATTAATACTCACGCGATGTTCGAATGAAGCGAATGTTGTAATATAAGATACATGCGACTCAGTTTTATTTTTTATACTTATTCCTGCGTTCAAGATTGTCCAGTGCTCAAAGCGATACAACGCTCATTGAAAAGTGGAATACATAACAATTTTAATCTTTCCAAAGTAAAAAACTTTACTGGCGTTACGAAATGAGCAAAATATATAGAGTTCCTGCTGTGCATATTACAGATTAATGTGAATTGACACAAACAGAAACGACTATCAAAGATAGCGGATTTGTGTGTCTAGGCAATGTCAGAAATGCCCCAAGGAAGTGTGACAGGACCGCTCGTGCTTTTCATATACACGGCGTTCCATTTGTCTTGAGCACCCTGAACAACTGTTTGTCCAGATGCAAATTACAAAATGTTTCAAGCAAATGTTCTTTACCCGTGAGTGGGACATCAGTCATCAAGATTGCCTTCGTTGTAGCTTTGTTTTTTACAAAGATGTGAATAGCGGTATGACTTTTTTAAATGGCACCCTGTATTTTTTATCCCATAAGTCACTTCCTCTCCTAAAGACCTATTCAGAAATGTATCACAGCGTCCATTCACTGCAACACAACGTTATTAATTACATAACACAACATTGAGGTTGACACTCCCAGCGTTTAGTGCAGTTACTCGGGGTAATGGACCACATCCACGTGCTGACGTTGACAGAAGACAAATGTAAACATAAGGAGAATGCACACCCGTCTATCCGTCAACCATCGTCAGATGAAGAGTTGTGTGAGCAGAATGTACACCAACGAAGAGGAGGTAGTAGTGCTACTCATCCATGGGGAATGTAAGTTAGCAGAACAGTAATTGCAATACTGTTTTCTTATGTACATTTAGTGCAGCAGTTTAGTCCTCTTAAATACTGTTGTGTAGAGTAGGCGTACAGTAAAGGCCGTCCTTCCTACAAACTGCATCGACTCAACGTTTCTTTTACTATTGAAAGAAAAGCCCTCGGTCACTATTTTTAACACTGCTAGGAGTGTCTTCCTCAGAATTTAAATCAAAGAATGGTCTATAACATGATCATAGAACTATGACTAAAAACGTATGATACAGGGTATATGTACAGAATCATCCTGAAAGACTGGCAGTACTTATACGTCATTTATAAAATAACAAATATGCCAAAAGGGGATTAGTCACAAAGATATTGAAGATAAAACATTGTGATGGAGAGCCGCTAACGGCTGCACGTTACTTACGCGGTTGCAGGTTGCAAAAGAACTGTGTAACAGCGTAAGTAACGAGCAGACCTTAGTGGCTCGCCATCACAATTTTTTATCTTAAATATCTTTGTGACTAATGCCCTTTTGGCATATTTATTATTTTACAAATGACGTATAAGTACTGCCAGTCTTTCATGATGATTCTGTACTTATACCCTGTATCATACGTTTGTAGTCATAGTTCTGTGATCATGTTATAGACCATTCTTTGATTTAAATTCTGAGGAAGACAGCCCTAGCAGTGTTGAAACCCGGTAATTCGTTAAAAACAGTGACCGAGGGTTGTTTTCTTTGAGTTGTAACTATTCACAGTCTCTGAACGTGCAGCCATGTACAAAACTTTGCGTTTCTTTCACTGTTGTTGTTGTTGGAAGTAGGTGAAATGCTACACATGCAGCGGAACTGTACAGACAGTGATATCCTGACAAGATCCCACCTTCTCGACGGATGCTTTCTCGTCTTGCTGCGTCGCTTCAGGAAACGGGGAGTTTCAACCCACGACAACGGACTCGAACGGAAAGATTTAGATGTTCCTTTTTCCCACGCGCCATTCGAGAGTGGAATGGTAGAGAAGTAGTATGAAAATGGTACGATGAACCCTCTGCCAGGCACTTAATTGTGAATTGCAGAGTAACCATGTGGATGTAGATGTAGATGTAGAATCGTCGTAGCACTCGCACAGACGAAGCTACCGAAGTTACTGGCCTCGCTTCCGTTGCTATGAATCCACATGTGAGCACACGGCAGCTTGAACACGAGTTTGGCATTCCTAAAACCAGTGTACATCGTATTCTTACACGTCACCGGTTCCATCCTTACCATGTACACCTACATCAAGAATTGCATGGGAAAGATTTCCAGAATCGTGTACAATTCTGTCAGTGGGCACAGCAGCAAATCCTCGCCAACCAGAACTTCTTCTCCAGTGTTATACGTACCGATGAATATTCCTTCTCAAACAAAGGACAGGTAAATACAAGGAACATGCATTACTGGTCCAGCGACAACCCACGCTGGCTTGGACAGGTGAAATATTAGCGTCAAAGGAGATTTAACGTCTGATGTGGGATGCTTGGTACTACAATTATTGGCCCTTATTTCAGCAATGGCAGTCTAAACGGCACAGCGTATGCCAACTTCCTCAGACGAATTCTTCCTCCTCATCTGTATGATGTGCCACTAAGAACCAGAATGCTTATGTGGTATCAACACGATGGATGTCTGCATCTACATCTAAATCTATACTCCGCAAGCCACCTGACAGTGTGTGACGGAGGGTACCTTGAGTATATCGGTTCTCACTTCTATTCCAGTCCCGTATTGTTCGTGGAAAGAAAGATTGTCGATATGCCTCTGTGTGGGCTCTGAACTCTCTGATTTTATCCTCATGGTCTCTTTGAGAGATATACGTAGGAGGGAAGAACATACTGCTTGACTCCTCGGTGAAGGTATGTTCTCGAAACTTCAACAAAAGCCCGTACCGAGCTACTGAGCGTCTCTCTTGCAGAGTCTTCCACTGGAGTCTATCTTTCATCTCCGTAACGCTTCTGCGATTACTAAATGATTCTGTAACGAAGCGCGCTGCTCTCCGTTGGATCTTCTCTATCTCTTCTATCAACCCTATCTGGTACTGATCCCACACCGGTGAGCAATACTCAAGCAGTGGGCGAACAAGTGCACTGTAACCTGCTTCCTTTGATTTGGGACTGCATTTCCTTAGGATACTTCAAATGAATCTTAGTCGAGCACATAATGCCTTGCGTGCACGTCGTGTTCTGAACCGAAGGTATCCTGCCAGATGGATTGGTCGAGAAGGAACAGTTATTAGGCCTGCTCGGTCTCCTTATTTAAATCCTAATCGCGATGTTCCAACAACTCCAGAGGACATGCAGGAACGTATCGTGCTTCCTTGTAATTCTCTTCAGCAGGCAACACTGGAAGCACGAAATAATTCTCTCATTGAACGAGTGCATCATTGTATCGGTGTCCAGGGTCACCACTCTGAGCGCCTTTGAATGTTCTACTCCTGGGCAACGGTACAGGAGAGTCAAAGTCAATTTTTTGTTATGTTTTTACTTGATTTTCATTTGTTTTCTGAAAACTCCAGTAGGTGGACGAGTTTGTGATCCTGGACTGAAAGTCAATATTGTGGTAACTAATTAACAACTTTGTGTTTCAGTGAATGTTACACTGTGATACGATTTTAAATAGGTCTTTAGGAGAGGAAATGAATTACCGAATAAATAATACAAGGTGCCATTTAAAAAAAGTCATACCACTGTTCATATCTTTGTAAAAAACAAAGCTACAACGAAGGCTATCATGCTGAGAGATGTCCCCCTGACGCCTAAAGAACATTTGCTTGAAACATTTTGTAATTTTCATCTGCACAAACAGTTATTTAGAGTGGTCAAGATTAACGGGACACCCCGTATATGAAGATGATACCTCAAACACATTGAATAACAATTTAAAATCTTTGCTGATAACGCTATTGTGTAGGGAAAAGTACTCTATCTGACTGACTGCAGCTCGAGTTCAGATGGCTTGGACATAATTTTTCTTTGGTGTGACGAATGGCAACATGATTTAAATGTTGATACATAAAAGTTAGCGTGGGGTACGTGGGAAATAATTTATCGGGATGTTCGCATAAAGATATTTCTCTTATGCTACTTTAGTCACTTACGTGGATTAAATAATGGTTCAAAATGGCTCTGAGCACTATGGGACTTAACATCTATTGTCATCAGTCCCCTAGAACTTAGAACTACTTAAACCTAAGTAACCTAAGGACATCACACACATCCATGCCCGAGGCAGGATTCGAACATGCAATTGTTGCGGTCACGCGGTTCCAGACTGAAGCGCCTAGAACCGCACGGCCACACCGGCCGGCGTGTATTAAATACCTAAGCACTACTTTGGAAAATCGCCCAAAGTTGATCACTTAAGGTCAGTGGTAGTGAAGCGAATATCTGACCTCAATTCATTCTCGAGCATTACTAGAGGGCATGGGATCAAGCCGCGTAGGCTTAAAGAAAGAAAATGAAAGAATTTAGAGCGTGCTGCTAGATTTCTGATAATTTTCGCAGTTTGAGTGATGCCAGTTAAGCAACAACTCCAGTATCACAGAAAACTGGATGTATTCCTCGGAGAACGAGATACATTACGAACGCAGCAGTCTGAGAATGGTGGCGAATCACAAAAATGTGTGTGTGGTGTGCGTACTGTAAGACCATCGGTACACACACCATCATATTATTTGACTTTTCCCTCTAACGAAGTAGGCGAGTCTCAGCAGTATGTCTCGTGGTCTTATCGCGGCGTCTGTATGTTCTGTCGTTAGGTCAGACGATAGAAATGCCACCTGCACGCTTAGAGTAGCAGATTGACGGTGACCAACTTTAAACAGAACTTGATTAATTGTCACAGACATTTATTAAAATAATAAAAAGCGTAAACATTACGTAACTTGATTCTGGATGCTATTTACAATTGACAACATGAAGTTCCTTTAGTCTTGGTACGTTAATCTCATTCTCACATATCTCTGATACTTGAAAAAGTGTCTATTCATTTATCTTCATGGCTACGTACAGGAATATGGTAATCTTATTAGGCGCAGACTGAAACTTGACTATCGACTGGTACAGACAAATGCAGACTGGTACCGACTAATCGGAGGTCTGTACACTCTTCATAATACCTCGCGAGTTCAGTTATCAATGCACGAGTGTGATCTGCGACGAGAAAAGGTTCTACGTTAGCAGAAATCTCATTGGCTGCATTACATATTAATGCGCGGATCGGCGGAACCACAATTTGGTCCATCTCTAAGGCAGCGCCATCTTGTAGTGCGGAGACGGACGAGCGCTGCGCCTGCGCTGTTGTGCTTAGCGGGGCGCGCTCTAGTGGGAAAGTTGTGTACGCGCTGACTATGTGGAATTATGTACACAACAGTGTGCAAAGGAAATTACCAGATATAGCAAGTCGCTTTTCTTTGCTTCGTAGTTGTTGTCGTGGTCTTCAGTCCATAGAGTGGTTTGATGCTACTCTATCCTGTGCAAGCTTCTGCATCTTCCAGTACTTACTGCAACCTACATCCTTTTGAATCTGCTTAGTGTATTCATCTCTTGGTCTCCCTCTACGATTTTTACCCTCCACGCTGCTCTCCAATACTAAACTGGTGAACCCTTGATGCCTCAGAACATGTCCTACCAACTGATCCCTTCTTCTAGTCAAGTTGTGCCACAAACTTCTCTTCTCCCCAATCCTACTCAATACCTCCTCATTAGCTATGTGATCTACCCACCTTATCTTCAACATTCTTCAGTAGCACCACATTTCGAAAGCTTCTATTCTCTTCTTGTCTAAACTATTAATCGTCCATGTTTCACTTCCAGACATGGCCACACTCCATACAAATACTTTCAGAAATGACTTCCTGACACTTAAATCTATATTCGATGTTAACAAATTTCAGTTCTTCAGAAACGCTTTCCTCGCCATTGCCAGTCTACATTTTAAATCCTCTCTACTTCGAGTATCATCAGTTATTTTGCTCCCCAAATAGCAAAACTCCTTTACTACTTTAAGTGTCTCATTTCATAATCTAATTCCCTCAGCATCACCCGACTTAATTCGACTACTTTCCACTATCCTTGTTTCGCTTTTGTTGATGTTCATCTATATCCTCCTTTCAAGACGCTGTCCATTCCATTCAACTGCTCTTCCAAGTCCTGTGCTGTCTCTGACAGAATTACAATGTCATCGGCAAACCTCAAAGTTTTTATTACTTCTCCATGGATTTTAATACCTACTCCGAATTTTTCTTTTGTTTCCTTCACTGCTTGTATAATATAAAGGTTGAATAACATCGGGGAGAGGCTACAACCCTCTCTCACTCCTTTCCCAACCACTGCTTCCCTTTCATGCCCCTCGATTCTTATAGCTGCCATCTGGTTTCTGTACAAATTGTAAATAGCCTTTCGCTCCCTCTATTTTACCCCTGCCACCTTCAGAATTTGAAAGAGAGTATTCCAGTCAACATTGTCAAACGGTTTCTCTAAGTCTACAAATGCTAGAAACGTAGGTTTGCCTTTCCTTAATCTAGCTTCTAAGATAAGCCCTTGGATCAGTATTGCCTCACGTGTTCCAATATTTCTACGGAATCCAAACTGATCTTCCTAGAGGTCGGCTTCTACTAGTTTTTCCATTCGTCTGTAAAGAATTCGCTTTAGTATTTCGCATCTGTGGCTTCTTAAACTGATTTTTCGGTAATTGCTTTGTAGTAAATGGACTTTAAACCAAGTTCAGATTGCCAGCAGCTTATTTCTTCAGTAATTAGCTCTGTGCCCCACAGCTCTATGTGCTTACAATAGCTGTGATTCACGAAATGGAATAATGTGAGTTTTATGTGCTACGGGTGGTGACAATTAAGGACAAACACGCTCCAAATCTGAAAGCTTTAAACTAAGTATGTTCATAAACAGTTTGGTAATTTCTTCCAGATACACAGTTTAATGTGATTGAACTTTTTTCATTTTCCTATGTTGTTAAGTATTTCGTAGTGAAATTAGTAAAGGAAATAACCATTTCAACTTGCAAACATATTATTTCTACATACTGACATAAATCTGCGTTAACAGATTTTACACATCTTATTTACCTATTTAACCTGATATGATTAGGACTATCAGGCCCTTTTTACGTCGGACCGGGGTTTGAGACATACAATAATTTTTACATCAAAGTTTCCAGAGGAATATCAAATATAATATGACAAATAGCATAAATTGATTTGAAAGTCTGAACTGGCACTGTGAGAAAACAATTGTAACTATGAACTAATACAGTTAATACTTGCAGTACTTCTATTACTGCATCTGCTGCCACTAATAATGATAACAGTAATAATAATAGTAATACTGACAATAATATAGACAATAAATAACAATAATGGCAGTGGCATGTATAAAAATAATTTATATGTGTACAGGATAGATGTTTTCCGATACAACGGGTTGTCGGGAGAGGAAACTTAAGGAGACAACACCAATAGGAATGGGTAGAGAGGAAGATTTGGTTAGATAGAATGTACAAAAGTAACGAGTGCGTGCAGGGAGAACGTATATCCTAACAGTTGCTTTAGTAAATGTGCCATTATCTGTCATATTAAGCCGGACATGTTATTTAGGTCTCTAATGTAATGCGATAAGTTATTCCAGAGTCGGGTACCTGCTGCTGAAAAGGACTTCGAGAAAGTGGCTGACCGGTAGAGTGGAACAGGAAGCATTTTGCTCTGATGTGAGCGAGTTTTTCAGCCATGTTTTTCTGACAAGGGTGTTAAGGTCGAGCTCAGATACGAGGGAGGGTGTTCATTGAAGAGACAGTGTAGATGGCAGAGGGTATGGAACCCTCTCCACTTGTCTGCACACAGCCAGGGAAGATGTGCATGTGATGGTGAAATATGATCAAAGAGTGTAACATGACAGACATAACGAGCACAAGCTTTCATAACGAGTTACAGGTCCCCGCGAACTTCCCTGATAAAGGTCTAGCAGGATAACATCGCTGTAATCAATAACTGGAAGTGTAAGTGTTTGTGCAAATTCCTATTTAAAGTCAAGAGGGAATACGTTTAAGGGCATTTCCGTGACATCACAGCAGACATCAGTGCCCTCGGAACTTGATAAATGCTTTGTCGCATTTTGTGGCAAGCCCTTGCACGTTTTAGCAAACTTATGATATAAGAAAGCTGTTGGCAATGTGTATAGGGCCGGAACCAGGAAAAGCAGCATATTTTTGTTAAAACTGTGGAGGAAACTAAGCAATACTTCAAAGTGGCCCTGTGTGTGAATGTTTCTTACCAGCTTTGCTGAATCAGATAGTTTCATTTGCTACAGAAGCTTACGAAAAATCGAAGTTTTAGAACTCTAAAACGCTGAGTCGAAGGTGCTGAGTCTTTAACACTATAGATTCACCACTCAGCAGCAACAAGAAGCGCTTTGAACTTCACATCACAAGAAGTTCAGGCAAGGGAACGTCCATTAATTTCATCTCGAAATAGGGGGAAAGGGATCCGACAAAATGTCACCACATCTCATTTAAAAGGGATGGGCGGGTGGGCGGAATGGATGTCACACGTCAACTTTTTAATTTACGGAATGCAAATTATTATAACGAACAATATCGAAATGCCCACCATTTTTATGGCCTCTGTGAACTGAAGTGAATGCTTTACATACATGCATGCCCGGGATTCCCTGACTTGAAGCAAAGGCAGTACAAGTGTAAGATTTCAGTTGGAAAGTCTTCTGCACGCTAGCCGAAATCAGTGCATGTTAGTGAGTCAGCCGTGACATTCTGTAACGCATAAAAGCTCGATGTTATTGAATTCACCATGATTTGCTACCAAAATTTTTAAAATGCATGTTTTAAGCGGCATGTCCACAAGTGGAAAGACATGCGCGAGCAAGTAGTTAAAACTGAAGCTCACCGACAAGACTTTTCTTAGTGGTTACATAAATCAAAAGATTAAAATGCTATGTAATCATATGGTTCAAAGGAACTCACGAACAATGTTGTCTTCCGTCTGTAAGGTAAATAAATGTTTGATGTACGTAATATACCAATAAAAGGTCATTATTTTAGGGCTCCGTTAAAAAATATAATACAGTTTTCGTGGAGCCTTTTTGTGTGTTTTTCTCTGTCTGTCTTTCTAACTGTCATTCCGAATACCACTCAGGGTTTGATCACGCATTAAAACAACTTTTTAATACGTTTTCTCAATAAAACATGGTTTAATAAAGTGCTTCAATCAATATTCAGAAAAAATAAATAAACATTCATTTTGGCGTATTTTTACCGGACTGAGGCATATACCTCACGTGAGGCGGAGGAGGAGGGTGGGGGGTGGGGGTGGGGGGAGATACACATCTCACCAGATCTCACCGAGGAGGAGGAAAGTCCAAATTTTAAAGACAACCCCTCAAATAATAAATCAACGTTCCGTAAGGAGTACCGAGGGTGGTAGGCCATAGTCATCGCTAGTGCCTGGAGAATATAGACACACCTAAAGAAATGGATAAGGGAGCCACCTAGTGAAATTTTGCACCGATCATAATTTAATCTTTACTATCGCTTGGGCGTAGAAACATGAAATAAGGCTGTATACTTAGAACAGACCTGGGGACACTTGAAAATTTAAAACAGAAATTTCAAAATCATATCTTAAAAGAAGGCTGTATACTTAGAACAGACCTGGAGACATTTGAAAATTGAAAACAGAAATTTTGAAATAATGTCTTAACTGTAAGACGTTATCAGGGGCAAATTGTGCCTCTGATCATAAGATTGTTTTTTATGAACTGCAGATAAAAACTGAATAAACTGCAAAATGAAAGGAATTTGATGAGATGTAACTTACATAAACTGAAGCAAAGAGAGCTTCTTGAGAGTTTCGCTTGGAGAATTATGCAGTGGTGTTCTGAAAGAGGGGAAAATAATGCAACGGAAGACGAATGGGAACGTTTGAGAGGTGAAATAGTGAAGGTAGCAGAGGATCAAGATGGTAAAAAGACAAGGTCTAGTACCAATATTTGTATAACACAGGAGACATTGAATTTAATTGATGAAAGAAGAAAACGTGAAATGGTAGAAAATGAAGTAGGGGAAAGGGAACACGGAAGTCGAAAAAATTAAACTGACGGAAAATGCAAAACAGATAAGCAGGAATGGCTAGAGGGCAAATTCAAGTAATTATAAGCGTATATCACTAGGAGAAATAGAGCTGCCACATATAGCAAACTTAAAGAGGCCTTTGGGGACAAGAAAGGAAACTGTATGAGTATTAGTAGCGCAGACGCCGAACCAGTGCCAAGCAAAGAAGGGATAGCTGAAAGGTGGAATTAGGATAATAACTATACAGGATTTATACGCAGAAACAAAATTTATTACAATATTATGGAAAGAGAATAGGAACAAGTGAAGACAAGATAGGATATATACTACGAACATAATATTACAGAGCGTTAAATGATCGGAATGGAAATAAGGCCCCTTGTAACGCCGGAAATGCATACCCTCCTATTTCCATCTATTGTACTATAAATTTTTTCCTTATTTTGTCACCTGAAGATATGACATTTCTGTCTCTTTATATATTGTAATTGTTTTACTATTTGTATATATATATATATATATATATATATATATATATATATATATATATATATATATATATATGCATTTATGTCCATGTATAATTGGTTTGTTTTGTAAATATTATTTGTAATTTTACGCTGAGTCTGGCCTAGGGAAAACTATGCTATCGAACGAATACATCGATTGGTCGTGTGGAGAACCAAAGTGTTTAGGATCTTTGGTGGTGTTAACTCTGCCGCGTGGAGCGTGGGCTGAGCAGAGTAGAGTCTGGCTGGAGTAGTGCGGTTGAGCAGGTGTGTTGTGTGACGCTCCCGCGAGTTGCCGTGCTTTCGGGGTTTGGCAGCATGTAATTGCGCTCGACTGGCTATAATAGTTTCTAGCACGGTGTCGCGGACGGGAAGCGTTAGCTGGCACACATCAAGAGCCCGTTTCGCCTGGTGACCGTGTCGAGAAGAAGGCAACCCAGCATCCAGCTTCTGCAACAGCGACGGCCGACAATGAGTGACTGTCGCCACCTCCTCGATCGACGACTTCAAACCTTCAATCAACCAACAAGGAAGACTAAAAGCACGTAAAGTTTCAGAACTGTATGGCAGACCTCAGCTTTTAAAATTGTTGCATCACAAAATTACAGCAACTGAGCATGAACCTATGTTGCTCATTGTCCCAATTGCATTGCCAAGCAGGGTCCCTTCCTTTTCCGAAATGAACCCGAGTGTCGTTGAAATTCAAACGCCAGCATTAAAGTAATATAATTCGATTACACTGCTTTAATTTCAAAGTTCAGTTAAAGTATTCATAGCTGGCTACAATATTTAGATTACACAAGCACAAATTAAGAGTGCGAGTTTTGTTAGCATATTTTAGCTTACCTGTGACTGCAGCTCAGCTTGGTACCTACTACATTTTACTGTTGTTAATTGTTCAGAATCATTTAATTCAAGTTTAAAGTTAAATCTCTTATTTCTAAATTGCGTAGATTCAAGTAGCTTTTGAAATGATTGTTGAGGTAGCCCAAGACTAACCGTATTTTACTGAATTTCGATGTGATTCAGAAACAAAGCTCACTATTAATTTCAATCACTAAATTAACTTTCAATTTTCCGGTTTTATTAAGTCTTCTGCTAAATTAAGTCAGAGTGTAGCGAAATTTATTACTTCTGACAAACTTTCAGTTTTCACACTACACGTGTCAACCTTCAGTTGCCACGCTTTTAGTGCTAGTTATATGTGCAATAACCTTTCTTTTTCAGTTACTATAGTAATTGTCCATAGGACTGGCGACCGTAATTTTCCCAAAATCTCAAATATCTAATTACCGCTAGTTAATTGTTAACGTAACGGCCACACATTTACTTTCTTTATTAACTTCACCCTTTTTCAAAATTAATTTCCACCAGTTTTATTTGCATTTTTCCTTTCATTTAGATGTAACCCTTTCCTCCCTCTTTACCAACAGATTAACTTCGGTGACGATTGCTTTTCCCAAATTTCCATTAGGTACACGCGGTTTAATTTTTCACTGTCATTAAGGACGATAAGTGAGGGGGAGGTTACACCCTGAAGTACACTACATTCCCTCACAATTAAAGAGTTCCTCGGGAGAGCTAGCGATGACAAAATTGTTCCACCTGGTATGTTATTTGTACGAGACAGGTGAAGTAGCTTCAGAATTTAAGAGGAATATAATGTATCTGTTCAAAAGAGGATAGGTGAGGAGGAGGATGAGATTACTGTTTAACGTCCAGTCGACAACGAGGTCATTAGAGATGGAGCACAAGCTCGGATTAGGGAAGGATGGGGAAGGAAATCGGCCGTGCCCTTTCTAAGCAACCATCCCGGCATTTGCCTGAAGCGATTTAGGGAAATCACAAAGAGGATAGGTGGTGACAGTTGTAAACGCTACCGAACTACGCTCTTTGAAAATCATAACGAAAAATACAGGGAGCCGAAGGTTATTTATGATAAACCCCAGCGCAGCTTTACTGTCAAAGAACATGAAAAGGAAGCAGTAGTTAGCAAAGTTGTGTGTCAGGGTTGTAGACTAGCACTATTGTTATTCAATTTTTACACTCAGCAAGCAGTCACGGAAACAAAGCAGAAATACGGAAAGGGAATTAAGAAACAAAATCTTTGAGGTCGGTCGATGGCATCGTAATTCTTTCGGAGACGGCTGAGAATTGGGGAAAGCAGTTGAATGGAATGGACACTGGTTTGGAAAGAGATTATATGGTTAACATCAACAAACCTAAAGTACATGTGGTGGGAAGTCGTCGAATTAAATCAAGCGACCGAAGGGGATTAGACTATGAAATTAGACACTATAACTAGTAGATGAGTTCTATTTGGACAGCAAAGCAACTGATGATGGCGGAAGTAGAGAGGACACTAAATGAAATGGTAACAGCAAGAAAACAATTTTTGAAACAGAGAAATTTGTATGAATCTTACAAAATTTTGAGTTTTAGGTTCTGAAGGAATTTTTCTGTCGTAGAGCCTCGCACGGAAATAAAACGGGGTTCAAAAGAATGGTCCAAATGGCTCTAAGCACTATGGGACTTAACATCTGGGGTCTAGAGCCCGCTGGACTTAGAACTACGTAAACCTAACTAACCTAAGGACATTACACACATCCATGCCCGAGGCAGCATTCGAACCTGCGACCATAGTAGCAGCGTAGTTCCGTACTGAAGCGCCTAGAACCGGTCGACCTCAGCGGCCGGCATAAAACTGGGGCGATAAGTAATTTAGGCAAGAAGAGAAAAAAAGCTTTTCAAAGGTGGTGCTACAGAAGAATGCTGAAGATTATAGTAACCAATGAAGAACTAGCGAATTGAATTGAATAAAAAAAGCTTGTGGCACAACTTCATTAAATGAAGGGATTGGTTGATGAGATACATTATGAAGCATCAAGGAATCATCAATATGGTAACGGAATGGAGTATGGATAGTTGAAAACTGTAAAAGGATACCATGGTTTGAATGTTGTAAACAAGCTGAAGTACTACACAGACAGAGCAGAATGTGGAGCTACGTCGAGCCATTCTTCGTATAGAAGTCCATAAGAATAACACGTACAATCACTATTAGCTGTGGCCCAGAAATACAATCAGTTCAAAATTGAAGTAGTCACAATATATTTAAGTTTAATTCCTTACTACATCAGGAGCACTTTGTTCTCTTTTGAGGTGTTAATTACAAATGTTACAGTGCGGTGAAAATCTAGTTAACATTAATCGTCTTCTCTAGCTGAATAGTGTAATAAATGCAGCGTCACATCAATTAACTGCCGAATTGGATAACATAATAAAATCCATATCTACATAAAATAATTTCTGAAGGTGAGGTTTCCAACAAAACTGTACACTAAGGTCGTAAGAGGAAGATTAAGAAGCAAGTCCAAAACGCAATGATCGTGCATGCATTGTATTTGTTGTAAAGTGTGCCCAGAGGAATTACTGCTTCAGTTACAGACATTGTTGTATGTCAGGATTGTTCCTTCGAAAGAACACGTCTGGTTCCATTTGGTATCCTTCATCCAATCCGAGCTTATGCTACTTTTCTAACGACCTCTAAATGCGGCTATGATTACTAGCTCTATTTCTACGGACTAGTGCAGCCAGACAGAGACAGAGAAAGCTGCATCGACAAGGCCCTTCGTTTAGTAAAAACGAAGAATTTATGATAAGCAAGTGAGATGACGACATTCACAAAAAAAAAAAAATTTCAATTTTTTAGTGAAATAATTAATTCGAGAGGCGTTCAATAAGTAATGCAATACATTTTTTTCTCGGCCAGTTTCGGTTTATAAAATGCGGAATATGTTGCGGAGCTGCAACCCAACCCACCGGTTACACGTGTGATCGATTCGTAATAGCGATTAAAAGTGTACCAACCGCGCGCCATCGTACTGTTTTTCGTAACATAGTTGGGGAAGAAAATGATTTTTAACTACGTTCGCATCTCCCTACATACTTAATACAACGGAGTTCGTTTAAATAAATGAATTTACAGTGTCCAGAATAACGCTTGTATTCTTGTGAGTTTCGAAAGTTACGGCTGACGCCGTGCCAACGAAAGCGAAATTCACTTTGGGGTGGGAGAGGCCAGTCTATGTCCGTAGCCGCACAGCAATGCCACAAAAAACTGGTTACCTCCATGGCCTCGCTGCTGTTAGCTTCTCAAGCCCAAAATACTGCCGCCTGTCGCTAATTTACTCATTTCAGTATGGGTTTTGCACTGTCCTTTACTACTAATGTTAGTATCGAAATTAAACCACAATAAATAACAAACTTTCTACCGCTGTTACCTAACGGAATTTTGAGTGCAAGGCTATCGTTAACGTTGGGATTCTTTCCAAAGCGCAATGTGGATGAAGGGGCTCGATTTTCAGTTATTGGTGGGAGACACAAATTTCACACTTAGTATGGCCTATTTTGCATCAGGTCTATCCACACCTTCGTAGTACACCACATTATAAACGAAATCGTACCTTAGCTGAGATCTACTGAAAGATAAAACATTTCGCCGGCCGTGGTAGCCGAGCGGTTCAAGGCGCTTCAGTGTGGAACCGCACGACCGCTACGGTCGCAGGTTCGACTCCTGTCTCGGACATGGATGTGTGTGATGTCCTTAGGTTCGTTGGGTTTAAGTAGTTCTACGTTCTAGGGGACTGCTGACCTCAGATGTTAAATCCCATAGTGCTCAGAGCCATTTGAACCATTTGTTGATAAACTATTTCTAATAAAATTGTGTTTAGTCGCCAGCTCTGAAGAAGCAATTTTGAATCTTTCTTTCAGTTAATGAGTTTTTTACACTACCTTAAACGGCTTTCATAACTTCTAATTAAAGTGAATTTATTTTGAAACAATATGGTAGCAAACTGAGCACTTCTTTGATCACCTGGTGGGAGTCATCTTTACTTTTAGCAAAATTTACGAAAATTTGCTTTCAAGTAAAGCAAATTTAGAATTGAAACAACAAAATTCAGCAAACTTGATTTTAAATGACGGTAACAATGCGACCACAGAAAGCTTTTGAAAAACTATTTTCTTATGAACTGTGAAGCAATCGTAACAAGGAAGATTTAAGTTATTGTACGTTTTGCACATCTTTGAAACAAACAAATTAACTTTAACACGTAAGTGACTTTTACACAAAAGTGACAATGAAACATGGAAATGGTGATGACATGGGGCTAAATATTCTGAGAAATAAGTTGAAAAAGAATCCATTCTGTTTCAGACCGAAACTGTGACTGTAATACCCCGCACACATTCTGAGAGGGAAATATTCATTGAACGTTTCTTGCCCTCAGGTGCTTTCGGTGGTTAAAAAGTGCTTCCTCCAGAATATTTTCGATTTCTCGTCTCCAGTGATGGAATCAAATAAGATAGCCACGCAATCTGATGTAGCCATCTTTACTTGATGATGTTGTTGTTGTTGTCGTCTTCAGTCCTGAGACTGGTTTGATGCAGCTCTCCATGCTACTCTATCCTGTGCAAGCTTCTTCATCTCCCAGTACCTACTGCAACCTACATCCTTCTGAATCTGCCTAGTGTATTCATCTCTTGGTCTCCCTCTACGATTTTTACCCTCCACGCTGCCCTCCAATGCTAAATTTGTGATCCCTTGATGCCTCAAAACGTGTCCTACCAACCGATCCCTTCTTCTAGTCAAGTTGTGCCACAAACTTCTCTTCTCCCCAATCCTATTCAATACCTCGTCATTAGTTACGTGATCTACCCACCTTATCTTCAGCATTCTTCTGTAGCACCACATTTCGAAAGCTTCTATTCTCTTCTTGTCCAAACTAGTTATCGTCCATGTTTCACTTCCATACATGGCTACACTCCATAAAAATACTTTCAGAAACGACTTCCTGACACTTAAATCTATACTCGATGTTAACAAATTTCTCTTCTTCAGAAACGATTTCCTTGCCATTCCCAGTCTACATTATATATCCTCTCTACTTCGACCATCATCACTTATTTTACTCCCTAAGTTGCAAAACTCCTTTACTACTTTAAGTGTCTCATTTCATAATCTAATCCCCTCAGCATCACCCGATTTAATTTGACTACATTCCATTATCCTCGTTTTGCTTTTGTTGATGTTCATTTTATATCCTCCTTTCAAGACACTGTCCATTCCGTTCAACTGCTCTTCAAGTCATTTGCTGTCTCTGACAGAATTACAATGTCATCGGCGAACCTCAAAGTTTTTACTTCTTCTCCATGAATTTTAATACCTACTCCGAATTTTTCTTTTGTTTCCTTTACTGCTTGCTCAATATACAGATTGAATAACATCGGGGAGAGGCTACAACACTGTCTCACTCCTTTCCCAACCACTGCTTCCCTTTCATGCCCCTCGACTCTTATAACTGCCATCTGGTTTCTGTACAAATTGTAAATAGCCTTTCGCTCCCTGTATTTTACCCTTGCCACCTTCAGAATTTGAAAGAGAGTGTTCCAGTTAACATTGTCAAAACTTTCTCTAAGTCTACAAATGCTAGAAACGTAGGTTTGCCTTTTCTTACTCTTTCTTCTATGATAAGTGGTAAGGTTAGTATTGCCTCACGTGTTCCAACATTTGTACGGAATCCAAACTGATCTTCCCCGAGGTCCGCTTCTACTAGTTTTTCCATTCGTCTGTAAAGAATTCGCGTTAGTATTTTGCAGCTGTGACTTATTAAACTGATAGTTCGGTAATTTTCACATCTGTCAACACCTGCTTTCTTTGGGATTGGAATTATTATATTCTTCTTGAAGTCTGAGGGTATTTCGCCTGTCTCATACATCTTGCTCACCAGATGGTAGAGTTTCGTCATGACTGGCTCTCCTAAGGCCGTCAGTAGTTCTAATGGAATGTTGTCTACTCCCGGGGCCTGCTTTCGACTCAGGTCTTTCAGTGTTCTGTCAAACTCTTCACGCAGTATCTTATCTCCCATTTCGTCTTCATCTACATCCTCTTCCATTTCCATAATATTGTCCTCAAGTACATCGCCCTTGTATAAACCCTCTATATACTCCTTCCACCTTTCTGCCTTCCCTTCTTTGCTTAGAACTGGGTTGCCATCTGAACTCTTGATATTCATACAAGTGGTTCTCTTCTCTCCAAAGGTCTCTTTAATTTTCCTGTAGGCAGTATCTATCTTACCCCTAGAGAGACAAGCCTCTACATCCTTACATTTGTCCTCTAGCCACCCCTGCTTAGCCATTTTGCACTTCCTGTCAATCTCATTTTTTAGACGTTTGTATTCCTTTTCGCGTGCTTCATTTACTGCATTTTTATATTTTCTCCCTTCATCAACTAAATTCAATATTTCTTCTGTTACCCAAGGATTTCTACTAGCCCTCGTCTTTTACCTATTTGATCGTCTGCTGCCTTCACTACTTCATCCCTCAGAGCTACCCATTCTTCTTCTATTGTATTTCTTTCCCCCATTCCTGTCAATTGTTCCCTTATGCTCTCCCTGAAACTCCCTACAACCTCTGGTTCTTTCAGTTTATCCAGGTCCCATCTCCTTAAATTCCCACCTTTTTGCAGTTTCTTCAGTTTCAATCTGCAGTTCATAACCAATTGATTGTGGTCAGAATCCACATCTGCCCCTGGAAATGTCTTACAATTTTAAAACCTGGTTCCTAAATCTCTGTCTTACCATTATATAATCTATCTGATACCTTTTAGTACCTCCAGGATTCTTCCATGTATACAACCTTCTTTTATGATTCTTGAACCAAGTGTTAGCTATGATTAAGTTATGCTCTGTGCAAAATTCTACCAGACGGCTTCCTCTTTCATTTCTTCCCCCCAATCCATATTCACCTACTATGTTTCCTTCTCTCCCTTTTCCTACTGACGAATTCCAGTCACCCATGACTATTAAATTTTCGTCTCCCTTCACTACCGGAATAATTTCTTTTATCTCGTCATACATTTCATCAATTTCTTCATCATCTGCAGAGCTAGTTGTCATATAAACTTGTACTACTGTAGTAGGCATGGGCTTTGTGTCTATCTTGGCCGCAATAATGCGTTCACTATGCTGTTTGTAGTCGCTAACCCGCACTCCTATTTTTTTTTTATTCATTATTAAACCTACTCCTGCATTACCCCTATTTGATTTTGTATTTATAACCCTGTATTCACCTGACCAAAAGTCTTGTTCCTCCCCACCGAACTTCACTAATTCCCACTATATCTAACTTTAACGTATCTATTTCCCTTTTTAAATTTTCTAGCCTACCTGCCCGATTAAGTGATCTGACATTCCACGCTCCGAACCGTAGAACGCCAGTTTTATTTCTCCTGATAACGACGTCCTCTTGAGTAGTCCCCGCCCGGAGATCCGAATGGGGGACTATTTTACCTCCGGAATATTTTACCCAAGAGGACGCCATCATCATTTAATCATACAGTAAAGCTGCATGTCCTCGGGAAAAATTACGGCTGTAGTTTCCCCTTGCTTTCAGTTGTTCGCAGTACCAGCACAGTAAGGCCGTTTTAGTTAATGTTACAAGGCCAGATCAGTCAATCATCCAGACTGTTGCCCCTGCAACTACTGAAAAGGCTGCTGCCCCTCTTCAGGAACCACATGTTTGTCTGGCCTCTCAACAGATACCCCTCCGTTGTGGTTGCACCTACGGTACGGCCATCTGTATTGCTGAGGCACGCAAGCCTCCCCACCAACGGCAAGGTCCATGGTTCATGGGGGAAGACTTGATGATGCGTCTGCTGAATTCCATCTTATGAAACAGTTGGATACTCTTGCTTTCCGAACTTAAAATTCTGGAAACGACTTTAGGATGTAAATGCCGCTGCCATACGAATATTAGTCACACTTTTTATATACATTATTAGCACTGTTTAAGCCTTACGTAGGCTGAAACGACACTGTGAAGGCTCCACCACAACCAAACTTGTTTCCGTATATTTTCCTCCTTGGCGCAGCCACTGTCAAGCTTACTCACACAACTGTGCATGTGAAACGCAAAGTGAATTCTCTATTCGTCTACTTTAAGTTTGTTTAAATGAATTACAATTTAAATAGCCCAGAGGTTGTTACAGTCAGTACAACTACATCGTATTACCTTAAAATTTTAGTTATATTAATTATTAACTCTTTCGTAATTTGTATTTCCATGTTAAAAGAACGTACTCAAAAAATATACTATTTTCTCATTCACATTCTACTCACATCAATCTTCAGCAGAATATATCTAATACAAATATAGCGAAGTTTAACAAAATTAAAAATTTTTATTTAACTCTGGCATCCTCCTGAAGCCCCTATAGTATAACGTGGTTCACCGAGCGAGGTGGCGCAGTGATCAGCACACTGGACTCGCATTCGGGAGGACGACGGTTCAATCCCGTGTCCGGCCATCCTGATTTAGGTTTTCCGTAATTTCCCTAAATCGCTTCAGGAAAATACCAGGATGGTATATTATCAATGTGGTCTTTACAATTTAAGTTGCTCGTAGTTGTAATTCCTAGGTATTTACTCGAACTGACAGCCCATAGATTTGTGCGATTTATCGTATACCCAAAATTTATCGGATTTCTTTTAGTACCCATATGGATGACCTCGCATTTTTCTTTGTTTAGTTGCGGTACTCAAGGATATATGCCCAATGGGTTGCTCGCTGCCTAACAGAAGACTATAAAGGGCAGCGAAGGACCGTCTGTGCAGAATCGCTTGCACGTTGCGAGGCTCATCGTGACAGTTTTTTGTCGACAGTCGTCATAGGCGTTGAAATGTGGGTCCATCGCTTTTAACCGGAAACAAAACCGCAATCCATGAAGTGGCGTCACACCATCTCTCCCCCGAAAGAAAAGTTCAAGGCCGCACTCTCAGCGGGTAAAGAGATGGCGACGGTCTTCTGGGACGTATTCTGTCTTCCCTCATGGCGCAACGGTCAGCTGTGGACTGTACTGTGCTACCTTCAGGAAACTGAACAGACTATTTCCGCGTGCTAGTCCCCGCAAAAATGGAAACGAACTGCTTCTCCATCACAACGCAGGACCTCACACAAATCTGAGCATCCGTGTGGAGGTCACAAAACTTCACTGAACTCTCCTTCCTCATCCACCCTACAGCCCGATTCTCGCACCAGGTGACATCCATCTGTTTTGCCCAATGGACGATGCACTCTGCTGGAAGCAGTACGTGGATAAGGGGATGTTACTGATGCAGCAAGACGTTGGCTATGACGTCGACCAGGGTCGTGTTACCATGCTGGCGCACTGGCTGTAAAGTGGCGTAAGGCTGAAGCACGGAACGGAGGTAACTTCGAGATATACTGTTTTGCGGCAAAAAGAGTGCGGAATAATTTGGTGTATTGGAGTCCTGAATAAAACCAAACATATTGAACACACCTCGCAGGGGTTGTCAGGATTCGTGTGTACATTATTTTCTACAGGGTGTTTCAAAAATGACCGGTATATTTGAAACGGCAATAAAAACTAAACGAGCAGCGATAGAAATACACCGTTTGTTGCAATATGCTTGGGACAACAGTACATTTTCAGGCGGACAAACTTTCGAAATTACAGTACTTACAATTTTCAACAACAGATGGCGCTGCAGGTCATGTGAAAGATATAGAGGAAAACGCAGTCTGTGGGTGCGCCATTCTGTACGTCGTCTTTCTGCTGCAAACGTGTGCTGTTGACAATGTGCAAGTGTGCTGTAGACAACATGGTTTATTCCTTAGAACAGAGGATGTTTCTGGTGTAGGAATTCCACCGCCTAGAACACAGTGTTGTTGCAACAAGACGAAGTTTTCAACGGAGGTTTAATGTAACCAAAGGACCGAAAAGCGATACAATAAAGGATCTGTTTGAAAAATTTCAACGGACTGGGAACGTGACGGATGAACGTGCTGGAAAGGTAGGGCGACCGCGTACGGCAACCACAGAGGGCAACGCGCAGCTAGTGCAGCAGGTGATCCAACAGCGGCCTCGGGTTTCCGTTCGCCGTGTTGCAGCTGCGGTCCAAATGACGCCAACGTGCACGTATCGTCTCATGCGCCAGAGTTTACACCGCTATCCATACAAAATTCAAACGCGGCAACCCCTCAGCGCCGCTACCATTGCTGCACGAGAGACATTCGCTAACGATATAGTGCACAGGATTGATGACGGCGATATGCATGTGGGCAGCATTTGGTTTACTGACGAAGCTTATTTTTACCTGGACGGCTTCGTCAATAAACAGAACTGGCGCATATGGGGAACCGAAAAGCCCCATGTTGCAGTCCCATCGTCCCTGCATCCTCAAAAAGTACTGGTCTGGGCCGCCATTTCTTCCAAAGGAATCATTGGCCCATTTTTCAGATCCGAAACGATTACTGCATCACGCTATCTGGACATTCTTCGTGAATTTGTGGCGGTACAAACTGCCTTAGACGACACTGCGAACACCTCGTGGTTTATGCAAGATGGTGCCCGGCCACATCGCACGGCCGACGTCTTTAATTTCCTGAATGAATATTTCGATGATCGTGTGATTGCTTTGGGCTATCCGAAACATACAGGAGGCGGCGTGGATTGGCCTCCCTATTCGCCAGACATGAACCCCTGTGACTTCTTTCTGTGGGGACACTTGAAAGACCAGGTGTACCGCCAGAATCCAGAAACAATTGAACAGCTGAAGCAGTACATCTCATCTGCATGTGAAGCCATTCCGTCAGACACGTTGTCAAAGGTTCCGGGTAGGTTCATTCAGAGACTACTCCATATTATTGCTACGCATGGTGGATATGTGGAAAATATCGTACTATAGAGTTTCCCAGACCGCAGCGCCATCTGTTGTTGAAAATTGTAACTACTGTAATTTCGAAAGTTTGTCTGCCTGAAAATGTACTGTTGTCCCAAGCATATTGCAACAAACGGTGTATTTCTATCGCTGCTCGTTTAGTTTTTATTGCCGTTTCAAATATACCGGTCATTTTTGAAACACCCTGTAGATGCATACTCGGAGATTTAACACATGGAGTCGCGGAGGTATTTCCATTTTAATGTCGCGGGAAGCGTTAGTCAGTGACCTATGGGGAGCGACGTTGTTTGCCGAAATGAGAGTTGACGGAGCAGCTGCTCCACCTCACCCCGGCCGACGTTGGCTTTCGCTGGAGAGTGAGGGGCCAGAGGCGTGTGCTGCGGTGTGGTGTGGTGTGTGGTTTCTCGGCATCGACCTCGCTGAGACAGCGGGTGGGCGATAAGGCTGTGCGGCCGGCCATCCATCAGGGCGAGCAGCGCACCGTGGCGTGACATGCGACACGCCGACCCACAGCGAAGCCACGCCGCCGGCCGACCCGGGGGCCAGGGAGGCCGGCGCGCTCTCCCTGCAGTAGGACGGCAGAGAGCCCAGTGGCTGAAACACGCAGAATGTCCGTTCAAGTGCAGAAAGTCAGTTACGATGACCCACAAAGAAAACTGAAATACCACTAACCGAGGAATACACCAGTGGCCATTAAAATTGCTACACCAAGAAGAAAATCAGATGATAAACGGGTATTCATTGGACGAACATATTATACTAAAACTGACATGTGATTACATTTTCACGCAATTTGGGGGCATAGATCCTGAGAAATTAGTACCCAGTACAACCACCGCTGGCCGTAATAACGGCCTTGATACGCCTGGGCATTGAGTCAAACAGAGCTTGGATGGCGTGTACAGGTACAGCTGCCCATGCAGGTTCAACAAGATGCCACAGTTCATCAAGAGTTGTGACTCGCGTATTGTGTCGAGCCAGCTGCTCGACCACCATTCACCAGACGTTTTCAATTGGTGAGAGATATGGAGAATATGCTGGCCAGGGCAGCAGTCGAACATTTTCTGTATCCAGAAAGGACGGTATAGGACCTACAGCATGCGGTCGTGCAATATCATGCTGGAGTGTAGGGTTTCGCAGGAATCGAATGAAGGGTAGAGCCACGGGTCGTAACACATCTGAAATGTAACGTCCACTGTTCAAAATGCCGTCAATGCGAACAAGAACTGACCGAGACGTGTAACCAATGCCACCCCATACCATCACGCCGGGTGATAGGCCAGTATGGCGATTATGAATGCACGCATCCAATGTGCGTTCACCGCGATGTCGCCAAACGGATGCGACCATAATGATGCTGTAAACAGAACCTGGATTCATCCGAAAAAATGACGTTTTGTCATTCGTGCACCCAGGTTCGTCGTTGACTACACTATCGCAGGCGCTCCTGTCTGTGATGCAGCGTCAAGGGTAACCGCAGCCATGGTCTCCGAGCTGATAGTCCGTGCTGCTGCAAACGTCGTCTAACTGTTCGTGCAGATGGTTGTTGTCTTGCAAACGTCCCCATCTGTTGACTCAGCGATCGATACGTGACTGCACGATCCGTTACAGCCATGTGGATAAAATGCCTGTCATCTCGACTGCTAGTGATACGAGGCCGTTGGGATCCAGCACGGCGTTCCGTATTACCCTCCTGAACCGACCGATTACATATTCTGCCAACAGTCATTGGATCTGCACCAACGCGAGCAGCAATGTTGGGATACGGTAAACCGCAATCGCGATAGGCTACAATCCGACCTTTATCAAAGTCGGAAACGTGATGGTACGCATTTCTCCTCCTTACATGAGGCATCAAAACAACGTTTCAGCATTCAACGCCGGTCAACTGCTGTTTGAGTATGAGAAATCGGTTGGAAACTTTCCTCATGTCAGCACGTTGTAGGTGTCGGCAACGGCGCCAACCTTGTGCAAATGCTCTGAAATGCTAATCATTTGCATATCACAGCATATTCTTCCTGTCGGTTAAATTTCGCGTCTGTATCACGTCATTTTTGCGGTGTAGCAATTTTAATGGCCAGTAGTGTATTTAAGTAACAGCATTTCGCATTTTGAATGGCTTATCTCGCGCTTATATTAATCTGTGATGTTTCGATACTAGCCACTTAAATATGTTAGCTAGACAAATCTCTACTTTTTGGAGTTGTGATTCTTTTTGTGTGAATGTATTTTAGCTTCAGACGTGCGTCCTGCGACTAGCCCTCGCTCGGGGTAGCCCGCCAGCACACTCACACTCGCACAGTGTGTGTCCCGCTTGGCTCCCAGGAACCCTCCGCCACTTTGGCTGGCAGTCAGCAGGGGCCGGGCTGTCACAGGATTACCCGCTCCGCCCCGCCTATGCAAAGCAACTTCATTAGGGACCTCCTCGGCCGACTTCACGCTGCCGCACTCTCTCAAACTTCGCTAAATTTGTTTCGCAATTTCCTTACCCCGCACCCCCTCCAGCGGCCCACCCCCGTCCTGCTGCACTGGCCCCGCCTATCCCGCCAAGATATAAACCACTTTGTAGGCACCGGCTGATGGCCAAGTTAATATTGTCCTACAAGCCCCGTCCGGCGCAGCCTCCAGGTCGACTCCGTTCAGTCGCTCCACACGGTGCACGACTGTGAGCGGAAGCGGCTCACACTTAATACAGACACTATACTACAAGGTAATGCAAACCCGTAACTGTATTCTTCAAGGAACCGACGCAAAATTGGGAACCAATCGTACTACTGATACGTCACAGTATTCTGGTCACGTTATCCATTCATAAATGATGATTTACGAGCTACAACAATGTCTAGCGTAACCAGCCTCATCGGTGGAATGTATGACAATGGCGTAAGGTACTGAATATTTTTCTTGATCCATTACCGTCGTTTTGCTAAAGAAGTGCTATGCAAAATCATACAGATTATAGGACGATTAATTTCTTACGTCGCATTACAGGAATACAGGACTAGTACATAGCGTTTTACTCAGATGCTTAGGGAAAAAAAGCTGAGAGAAACTTGAGGAGGATAACCTTGGATTGAACAAAAGTAAAGGAACGTGAGGTGCTATTGGATGTTTAACTATGTAGAAACGACAGAAGACCTCTAAAGAACCTCTAAGCAAGTTAAAGTGGTGTTAAGGGTTAGCGATGAGACATGTGTTAGACTTGGATGTTCTTAGTGATAATTAGTTCACAATATTTCTGATGATAAAGTAACCGAAAAAATATTAGGAAAATTGAGTGCTATAATGGTACCAGAAGAATAGATAAAGGCAACTGAATATCCCTATATTTGTTTGAATATCCCTATATGTGTTTGGAGTGCAGTTTTATATGGCAAAGTATTAAGGGAAAATATTTGAAATGGAGGGTAGTATTATATGGCACCGTATTATGAAATAAATTTTTCGATAGTTTTGAGATGTTATTCTGGAAAAAAGTGCCAATAGTAACATGGAATGGCAGAATGACGAACAAATCATTACTTGTAAGAACAGGAGGGGAAAATAACTATTAAGAAATGTAATCATGAGCAAATTCTCCTGAGTGAGACATTGCAAGAAAATGTCATTGAAGAACGGAGTTATCAGCAGACTGAGGGAGAAGGAGAGGACAGAGGGTAGTGGAGAACGGTAATTTGATACCTATTGTAGGACACACTTCCCGAAGAAGAAGAAGAAGAGGAGTGTTCTTTACGAATTTTAATTCTGTTAATGCGTTGTTTAAGGACTCAGTTCTGTAAACTTATTCCCCAAACTTATGCGGGCGGTAAAAGGAAGGAGCGTCTCGATCCTCAGTTGATTTCGTATTTCTTTGATACTTTCACGGTGCCTAAATAAACCCGTGAGGAATCGTGCAGCTGTTCTGTGATCGAAATTGGTAAACTGTTTCCGATCGACGAGCAGTATTCAATAACTGAAGGAACGACGGCATTCTGAAATGGCCTTATTTCGTGTTACGGCTATAGGAACGAGATAGCGGAAAAACTAACATCAAAATTTTGGATCATTTAGTACACTAACTGAAGTACCGTAGCAAATTAACGCAAGGCTGATTAAGCCAGGAACACACAAGAAGCACTCTAGCACAGACAACGAAAGCGTTTCCCGCTGGTATCAAACATAGGCGTAACTTAAGTAATTCCTGTGGGGCGTACGTTTGCCGTACAGAAAATTTATGGAAGAGAGTAATGGACTGTGGGGCAAGCGGAAACAAAGAAATAGAAGCGTTTGAGATGTGGGGTTAAAGAATGACGCTAAAAAATAAGTGCATTACAAACAGACACCGAAACCCACCGTACGATGTATCGCCGAATGTACGTTGTACTACTGCTAGTCATTCCTCTTCCTGCTGCAGTCGCAGATAGAGAGAGAGGAAAACCAACTGTCTATATGTTTCCGTAGGAGCCTTAATTTCTCTTAGCTTACGTTCTACACGAAACGTGCGTTGGCTCTTAAGTTGTCTTAATAGCATTCCTCGAAAAGAACGTCTCCTTCCCTTCACAGATCCACATTTGAGTTCCATCTCCATAATACTTGCGTTTTGATCAATCCTAGCGGTAGCATATAAAGGGCTTATTTCAATAGCGGTACAAGTCCATTACCTCCACTTTTCTGCCTATAATGCTTCTGAAATTAATGATCCAAACAAACAGAATGTTTGAATATTTCTGGTATCTCAACTGCAAATTTTTCAGCGCTCATTTAACTTTAGGACTCTGTATCTCAAAATGAGCACAAATGGACTTGTACCACTATTGAAATAAGACCTTCATATGTAGCAGCCCTTCTCCGAATTGCTTCGATGTCCTCCTCTAATCATATCTGATGTGGAGCCCAAAGACTCGAGCAGTATCTAGACGTAGATATTTACTCGGAAGTTACTGTGTCGAGCATCACACTACTAACTCTGTATTGAACATTACAGTACCGTTTTTCCTACTCATTCGCATTATCTGACATTTTGCTACATTTACAGCTAACAGCCATTCATCAAACCAGTCACACCAGCTCATGTTGTATCCTCCCTCAGTCACTAAGCGACAACACTTCCCTGTACACTGCAGCATCGTCAGTAAACAGGTTCAGACTGCTGCTCACCGTGTCCGTCACATGATTTATGTGTATAGAGAATGACGGTCCTATCACTACTTCCCTGCGACACGCCTGATGATACCTTTGATGAATACTCGCCGTGGAGGACAACATATCCTTAAGAACTCTTCGAGCCACTCACATATTTGGGAACCTATTCTGTATGCTCCTACCTTTGCTAACAGTCTACAGTGGGGTACCGTGTTAAATGCTTTACAGAAATCTGGGAGTACGGACTCTGCCTGTTGATCTTCATCCATAGTTAGTAGGACATGATGTGAGAATAGGGGTATCTGAGTGTTGTAGTAACTGCACTTCCTACAGGGTGTTTCAAAAATGACCGGTATATTTGAAACGGCAATAAAAACTAAACGAGCAGCGATAGAAATACACCGTTTGTTGCAATATGCTTGGGACAACAGTACATTTTCAGGCAGTCAAACTTTCGAAATTACACTAGTTACAATTTTCAACAACAGATGGCGCTGCAAGTGATGTGAAAGATATAGAAGACAACGCAGTCTGTGGGTGCGCCATTCTGTACGTCGTCTTTCTGCTGTAAGCGTGTGCTGTTCACAACGTGCAAGTGTGCTGTAGACAACATGGTTTATTCCTTAGAACAGAGGATTTGTCTGGTGTTGGAATTCCACCGCCTAGAACACAGTGTTGTTGCAACAAGACGAAGTTTTCAACGGAGGTTTAATGTAACCAAAGGACCGAAAAGCGATACAATAAAGGATCTGTTTGAAAAATTTCAACGGACTGGGAACGTGACGGATGAACGTGCTGGAAAGGTAGGGCGACCGCGTACGGCAACCACAGAGAGCAACGCGCAGCTAGTGCAGAAGGTGATCCAACAGCGGCCTCGGGTTTCCGTTCGCCGTGTTGCAGCTGCGGTCCAAATGACGCCAACGTCCACGTATCGTCTCATGCGCCAGAGTTTACACCTCTATCCGTACAAAATTCAAACGCGGCAACCCCTCAGCGCCGCTACCATAGCTGCACGAGAGACATTCGCTAACGATATAGTGCACAGGATTGATGACGGCGATATGCATGTGGGCAGCATTTGGTTTCCTGACGAAGCTTATTTTTACCTGGACGGCTTCGTCAGTAAACAGAACTGGCGCATATGGGGAACCGAAAAGCCCCATGTTGCAGTCCCATCGTCCCTGCATTCTCAAAAAGTACTGGTCTGGGCCACCGTTTCTTCCAAAGGAATCATTGGCCCATTTTTCAGATCCGAAACGATTACTGCATCACGCTATCTGGACATTCTTCGTGAATTTGTGGCGGTACAAACTGCCTTAGACGACACTGCGAACACCTCGTGGTTTATGCAAGATGGTGCCCGGTCACATCGCACGGCCGACGTCTTTAATTTCCTGAATGAATATTTCGATGATCGTGTGATTGCTTTGGGCTATCCGAAACATACCGGAGACGGCGTGGATTGGCCTCCCTATTCGCCAGACATGAACCCCTGTGACTTCCTTCTGTGGGGACACTTGAAAGCCCAGGTGTACCGCCAGAATCCACAAACAATTGAACAGCTGAAGCAGTACATCTCATCTGCATGTGAAGCCATTCCGCCAGACACGTTGTCAAAGGTTTCGGGTAATTTCATTCAGAGACTACGCCATATTATTGCTACGCATGGTGGATATGAGAAAAATATCGTACTATAGAGAGTCCCAGACCGCAGCGCCATCTGTTGTTGAAAATTGTAACTACTGTAATTTCGAAAGTTTGTCTGCCTGAAAATGTACTGTTGTCCCAAGCATATTGCAACAAACGGTGTATTTCTTTCGCTGCTCGTTTAGTTTTTATTGTCGTTTCAAATATACCGGTCATCTTTGAAACACCCTATAAAAGCGGACTGATTTTTGTTCAAGAGATTTTCCATCTCAAAGAAATTTATCATTTTCGAACTGAGGATATGTTCAAGAATTCCGCTGAAAACTGAAGTTAAGGATATTGGTGTGTAATTTTGAGGCACAGTTTTTCATCCCTTCTGATATAAAGGAATCACCTGCGCTTTGTATTTCGGCATCAAGGAATAAATTTCACCACAATAAAGGAAGTCGTAGAGGGAAATACTGTACATTGTATGGAAAGACAGACACTAGATCACTTTGCTCACGATTATTCGGATACCTATTAGTGTACCTTAATATGGCGTCTGTCCTCTCTTTATGGCGACTTGAACGCTGTACGTGGAGGAATGGCTGCCCATTCTTCTTCAACGGCCGAAATCAGAGAAGATAAGGCTTTTGGACGCTGCTGTCAGACGGAAGTTAACATTCTGACTCTTCCGGAAAGTGTTCCATTTCATTCAGGTCAGCAATCAGGGGACATACTGACAGAAACTGTCGTAGTCTCCGAGATGATCCTGTGGTGTCACTGCCAGACACCACACTTGCTAGGTGGTAGCCTTTAAATCGGCCGCGGTCGGTTAGTATACGTCGGACCCTATCAGTGTCGCCACTATCAGTGATTGCAGACCGAGCGCCGCCACACGGCAGATCTAGAGACACTTCCTAACACTCGCCCCAGTTGTACAGCCGACTTTGCTAGCGACGGTTCACTGACAAATTACGCTCTCATTTGCCGAGACGATAGTTAGCATAGCCTTCAGATGCGTCATTTGCTACGATCTAGTAAGGCGCCATTACCAGTTACTATTGATGCTGTAAAACATGTATCGTCAAGAGCGATGTTCACCAATTATGGATTAAAGTTAAGTATTCCAGCAGCTACGTACGTTTTTTGGCTATTCTCATTTCCGTGTCCTGTTCCAGACCTCACGCCAGCCTGCGTGATGCTTAAACGCGTGCCTTTCGGCTTCCTCCTAGTGGATTTGTAACAACAACAACTGTACATATAATAATTTTTTCTTCTGATGTTCGATAAATTTGTGTAAGCAATGTTTTGATTTCATTTCTTTTTCTTTTCGTGTCATTATGTTAAAGAAACTGTAAGCAACTTCCGATGTGAATATTAATATTTATGTCAAATTTCAAGCAATACTATAACAGAATTGAAGTGTAACCCATGTTGAATTTATTGTAACATGTTTAAAATTGTAATTGTGCGCCTGGTCCATACGTGGGCAATGTATTAGGATATGTGGAATGTAAAACCTTTGGTGAATACCCTGTCTGTAGGGGAGCGGTAAAAGGTGGATGGCAGGCGAGCGCGGGAAAATGCACACGGGCGGGGCACGGCATAACGGGCTCAGCAAGTAGTCGGAGCTGGGCATCGGTCTGAGAAACTCGCTCTGGATCGAGGAGGCTCTCCTGGAAAACGTGATTTTATTGAGCCTCGGATGTGCCGTTTCCGACGACTATACAGCATGGCTATATTCTATAGGAACTAAATTGAAAAGGATTGCGACGCTAAGAAGAAGCAAAGTGCCGATACACCAAGAGCCATAGCTGTGATTGTATGTGTGCTGTGCGCCTCGCCATCTCGCCGCCCGCCAACTGCCGCATCGACACGAACAGGTTGAATCTTTAGAATTGTATTCCTGTGGACCAGTGTTAATTTTGTTCCTGACTGTTCAATAACAACTTAACTTTTACCAGAATTGTCCTATCAATTAATTATCCTCATCACTAACCTAGACAGTGTCCTTTCCACATGTTGTGCAATCCGAGTGTCCCGAAATGAAGATTTAAAGTTTATGGTAATAAGAATTACCTGCAGACCTATCTATGCTAGAAAAATGTTTAAGGAGCTTTATTGTTAATGAGAATATAAGCACAGAACAAAGGTCTGACAAACTTGGAAGATAATTTTGGAATTGGTTTAGTAATGAAGCTTAATTAATTTGAGACAAAAATAATGGTAGTTAAATGAGGAAGTGATAAGACAAAAAGAGTAGTAACTCATACATTGTAAATCTTGAGTGCTTAATGCTTCCAATAGTTAATAGTTTCAACACAGTGATCATAACAGTTTCAGGGTCCCCCCTCCACTCTTTTCTTTTCTATTCATTTATATTCTGAAGTGTACTGAACTGATTTGACCAGCAAAGTTAAAGTCAATATAAAAACCTAAATTTATCAGTGTTTTACCCTTAGTAAAATTGACATTGCATGTGTGTTTCAAAAGTGCTATTTCTAGGATAACCTATGCCCGATTTCAGTCGGATCAATAGACAAAACGCAGTTTGTAGTAATCATTATGGTGTAATGTTGTGTATTTATAGTTTGTCCAAATTAGTACAGAAAGGGAAAGTATTAGTTCAGTAGAATTTTCTGGTTCTAAAATTTTCCATATAATGCAGTATTATTACGTGTTGTTATGCTTGTACGTACATCCACTTGTACAAGGAAAAAACTCACTTAATGCCTAATTAGGCTGGCGACCGTATTATTAACAATTGGTAGCATCTGCTGTGTATGTTTCTTGCCCGTCCTAACGTGTAGCTGCACTTTAGACTTGCTTGACGTATCATTGTTGTTACTGAGTCGGTGTAAGTCTGATTTTGCCTCCATTCAGGTACAAGCGGTCAACATATTTACTAAAATCCTTTCTTATAAGGTGAAGCCCGTCAACTTACCATAGTACAGGCTTTAAAGAGTTAAAGTACGCCCGAGCGTAGAGCGTTACAGATTGGCTGTCTTGCCAATGCACAACAGATCCTCTTTGCCCAATGCTGGAAAATTTATTCATTTCCTTTCGCATTTAGCGTTTTCTTAAGCACAGTAACGGGATCACATCCTACCTACGATAAACACTTCTATACAGCAGCACCACCTCCTCCGTAATTGGCTGAAGGCAGGTAACGTTCTCGAGACATTCGTCAAACCGAAAGTTTTCCATTGGATTGCGGCAGGGAGTAGCGTGGTTCGTCACTCCGAATCACCCGTTTCCTGTCACCCGCTGCTCAGTGGCTTCGCTCTTTGCACCAGCTCGGTCACCTCTCAACATTGACGGCCGAGCTGTGTGGCTTACGTGGAGCTGCCCGCCCACTGTACACCATTCCTCTTAAGTCGCTGCGCGTACTTGATGTCTAGCTGGACTGCTTGTAGCACTCATTAAGTCACGAGTGTCTCCTCTCATTGATTTCCTGTGATTGTTTACAACCAGCCTTCACAGCGCTCGACGGCCTCTGCCCGTCAATACATGAGTTCTGCCTCGTATTGATTCTCTGTACTTGTTCCTTATAAATTTTCACTTCACAGTCACATTACGAACAGTGAACGTGGGCGCTTTAGAAGGGCTGAAATGCCCCCCTACAGATTTGTTGGTCAGTGACGTCCACTGTCTAGTCCACGCTCGAAGTTACTGACCTTTGCTGACAGACCCTTCCTGCTGTTTCTGCTTCTTTGTTCACAACATTATACACCCTGACCCCTTTTACACTGACAGTTACACTTCTCATAGTATCTAGCGTTAAACTCGGTATTACATAAAGGTGTCCGGACACCCTTGCTCGGATAGTGTTTGCACAAAACGATTGAGAACTTTTGGGTGAAAGCGGTATTATGTGACGGAAAGATTGGTTCAAATGGATTAAATGGCTCTGAGCACTATGGGACTTAATATCTTAGGTCATCAGTCCCCTAGAACTTAGAACTACTTAAACCTAACTAACCTAAGGACATCAGACACATCCATGCCCGAGGCAGGATTCGAACCTGCGACCGTAGCAGTCGCGCGGTTCTAGACTGAAGCGCCTAGAACCGCTCGGCCACAGTGGCCGGCGAAAAGATTGGTGCAGGAGAGTATGTCATGACACGCTGCATCAAGAATTTCTACGAGGGTTTGAACTTTAATAATGGTAACTATATATCTGCAGCTCGTACAAAATAGTCACCAGTCACCAGCATTGTGTATAACCCGTTGCCAGCGATGTGGAAGTCGTAGGGTACTCTTAGCAGTGCCAGTTGTGTAGACAGTTCGAGCTGCTCGGTCCATTGCCCGACGAATTTGTAGCAGTTCTGAAGCGAATGGCGTGAAGTGTTTCCTTCAGTTTATGAATCGAGTTAAACTCACGAGGGCTCAAGCCACGGGAGTGCAGTAGGTGGTATAGCACTTAGCAGCCCCATCAGTCAAACGAATCAGTAACAGCTTGCATCCACACACTTTTCTGTAAAATGATGTTCAGATCCTGCAGAAAGTGTCATCACTTCTTTCTCTTTGCTGTTCATTTATGGAACACAACTTTCGACCAGCTTAGACACAAATGTGATGACACTCTGTACAGGATCTGACCGTCATATTGCAGGACAATGCTCAAACACTTCAGTGCAAGCTGTTACTGATTTGTTAGACTGATGGGTTTGCTAAGTGCTGTACCTCCTGTACGACTTAAGCCCTCGTAGGATCAACTCGATTTCTAAACTGAAGGAAACACTTCACGGCATTCGCTTCAGAACTGCTACAAATTCGTCTGGCAATAGACTGCGCCGCTTGAACTGTCAACACAACTGGCACTGCTAAGAGTATCTTACGACTTCCACATCGCTGGCAACGAGCTATAAACAATGCTGGTGACTACTTTGAAGGTCAGTAAAACTTTGAAATACGTATCTACTTTGTACGAGCTGTAAATAAATAGTTGATAGTTGTCACTATTAAAGTTCCAACCCTCGTATTCGGAAGTGGAGGTCTTGTGGAAAAATACAGTCGAACAATCATATATTCGAATATTGGACCAAAATAACTTGGGAATCATACTAAAAGCCAGAAAATTGAGTAGAAAATAGACTGGCATGCCTCTAGAATGCAAAATCAAAACGCTCTACGGGGAACAGCATGAAAATCAGCGTGATCTCACATGAAAATCACCTCAAGAAATCCCAAGAGTGACTCTCAAAACGAACTTCCGAATGCATCCATGAATGACTCTCAATGCCCATCCAGAATCCTCCTGCTCAGAAGTTCTTCTTCTAAAACGCTTCTCCTTCAGGGCACTGAAATTCGTGTCGTACCGTCCTGTCGTTGTTGGGCGAACTTTGCCATGTCTCCGAAAGACTTAGGGAAAGGCAGGATTCGGTGTGGACGGGGTCTTAATCAGTTACCGTTGGTTACTTTGTTGTTTTTTTTTTCAATCAGATACACTTTATTTGGAACCAATTGCAAATAAGGTTGACAATAAGGAACCATCATCAAATTTTACTGTTAAGACACAATGTCTAGTAAAAAAATTATTAACCCAGTTGCACCCACGACTGAAGGCCATATTGACCAGGAATTCAAATTATTTGTCGGCTGAAGGCACCAATGGTAGAAACTCAAAAGAATTTGACGGCTGATGGCCTGGATAGCAGATTCTTAAGAAAAGTTATGATTCTCCAAGAGATACTACAATAACTTCTTTAAGAAAAGACACTCTTCAAAATTTAACTGTTAAGAGACAATATATAAAAATTCTGAAGACCAGTTAAATTTCACGGCTGAAGGCCTTATTGGCCAGAAATTCTAATTATCTGTCGGCTGAAGGCCCCAATAGTAATGACTAAAAATTAAAATATTTTTTTAAAAAAAACAATCTTCACAATCTGATCCAACTAAGAGAGAAGTGGGCCTCAGACAGTGCTTGAAGTATCGGCCTGGGAAAGCAGATCAACTCGTAACCGATGAGACAGGCAGCCGATAGTTATATTCACTTAACCGGATGGCAACTCAAACTAGTGACAGTTTACGCAGACCAACACACAACATACACCTAACGTCTGACAACCAATACAACGAAGGAATAACCCAGGCAAGGTGGAACCGGCGGACAGTATTGCGTCATCAGAATTCGGCATGTAGAACATCCAGAAGCAGAAGGAACCACTACGACCAAAGCAGTCCAACAGAAACAACACATCCCAACCACAATCAATGAGGCTGTCTACCTACACGCCTTACCGGACAGCAGCGGCAAGGCGAGGATAGGTACACTGCCGCGAAAATAGGCTAATCTTCAGGGTAGGTAACTGGGGCGTTAGCGGCCACTAGGCAGAAAAATACCATCGGTTGAACTTCACCATAAACACAAGGAATTCAATGATCAATAATAAGAAGCGGAGGACGGTTAAATAACTTCGCCAACTCCAAACACACCACTCGTTACTCTTCGTCTGAGCGACCATGCGAGCAGTAACGAGCGAAGAAACGGCGTGATCTCTAAATAGTGGAGTTATCACTACTGGGTTAATGTTCACTCGACTCAAACGTCCTGGGTCCGGTGGACAACGAGGTTGTGGTCCTCGCAGCTACAGCCCCTCGATCCGGCAGTGCCGGTGTGCCGCTTGTGGTCCCGACATGTCCTCGTGCTGCCGGACCTCACTGCTGCTACGTAACAACCGAACTCGCCAAAACACTCCGATCCGGAAAACACTTGACGTCTTTCCAAAGATAGTACCTCGGTACAAGGTATCTATAACCATTGCTGCTGCCACTCGCGGACAGACAACGCTACCAAACGTGGAGCTAGTAAACACAACAAGAAAACAAGACGCCACTATCCCTATTACACGATGCCAACCTACCAACGGCACCAGCACGAGCCGCAGCACGGCTCAGACTTACGCTGGGTAACTTCTTACTGTCAGACTTGGTTACAGGGTGCCAACCTTTTCGATATCACTTCATAAAGTTCCTCGGTGACGTCCTGCACGGATAGTGTTCTCCAGATCGTACCACGCCGTCTTCAATCGCGGCACCCGCCCTGCCTGTGATAAATTCTCCATCACCTTACATAGCACTTTCTTTAGAAACGTCTGTGGATGCATCTAGGTGTTTCTCTGTATACATGAGTTGTAACGAAAGGTATACCTTAAGAGCATGTCAACTTTTTTCCAATCGCTAGGACTTTAAGCCTCCCCTCGCTGCATTAAAGTGTTTCATGCCCTAGACAACTTGTAGGCCTCCCTTAGCTGTCAGTTAACTTTAAAAAGGGACACTCTTTCCTAAGTGAAACAAAGCACTTGCAAACCACACCTGTCTGCACTCTGTAGCTCTGGGCCTAAATGGAGCTCTTTGTCCAGAGCAATGGACTGCAAAGTATTACAGTATTACATTTCGTGTCAGACATAGCAACACTTTTGACTTTATTTTAAGTGCATTCAATTCATTTAATATACATCCCTTGTAGCTAGGCAATTAACAGTCCTCCATAGACTCATTACCCTACTGGTTCTATTCCCTGTGAGAGAACCTCTAGTAAAAGTGTCTGCAGCATCAATGATAACTGAAGTTTTAGTCACCCGTGGAAGCGTGCTTAGATCACCTAATCAGTGAGACAACTGCTCTTGATAAGCAGGAATTCCAGGGTCGAGCAGCTGCCTGTCAAAATTTTCATTTATCACTTTGTGTTCAAACGGGTAGCAGATGAAACAGCCACAATGGGGCGTCGCAAAATAACAGCATGTTCTGTTCATAACGGATAAGCAGTTCGTCCTCTTTAACCAGTATTTATGTTAGTCAATCACAGTCTTCCTCAAGACTCAAACGACCCTGTCACACCTTGCCAGGTTTAGTACAAAGTTGATACTCATTTCTTTCGAAAATTCTGGATTCAGTTTGCTAAATAGGTTGTGGGTTTGCCCATGAGCAAGAGGCACTACACTGAAACTTCCTGGCAGATTAAAACTTTGTGCCGGGCCAAGACTCGAACTCGGGACCTTTGCCTTCCGCAAAAGGCAAAGTTCACGTGTTCGAGTCTCGGCCCGGCACACAGTTTTAATCTGGCAGGAAGTTTCATATCAGCGCACACTCCGCTGCAGAGTGAAAATCTCATTCTGGGCAATACATTAGTTGCCTGGGTGGGTAGATTGAAGGTTTGGGTCTAATGGAAGCTATGCTGGGGAATTCCGTGCAGTTGATGTGACCACTGTGCCCGAACGGCTCCATGGTCAGAGCAGCTGCCTGTTAAGCAGGAGATACAGGTTCTAATGCCTGTCCAGCATAAATTTTCAACTTCCTCTGTTGATTTCAATCAATGCTTGCTCATAGTCTGCTATGATTCCTTCATGTACAGAGGTTACACAGCTGAATTCTTAAGACATTATAGATGTTCCGTGTCTTCCAGAATTAATCTTCCTGACAAATCAGAACGGCATTTTGCAGTCAATGTTATAGAGAAAAGATTCTGTATTAACGCTCACAACTTAATTTCTGTTCACCTCTCCTACCTTCTATACGTCGTTTTTAGCATGAAATCTCTTGTTGCTGTGGCCTTCAGTCCAAAGACTGGTTTGATGCAGCTCTCAATACTATTTTCTCCCGTACAAGGCTCTTCATCTCCGAAGAACTACTGCAACCTACGTCCTTCCGAATCTGCTTACTATATTCATTTTTGGACGTCCTCTACATTTTTTATCCCCCTCACTGCCCCTTCCTCCTCCCCGCCCCCCCCCCCTCCCCTGTACTAAACTGGTCATAAGCCAGCACGGTATCTCAGCGTGTTCGGTCAGAGGATTAGCTTCCCTCTGTAATAAACAAAAAACTGAGTGAATGGATCAATAATGAACTTAACCAAGCGTCATGAGACGTCCTCCCTGAACAAAGACAACCACCACTAACGAACAAAATGAGATAAAAAAAGTGGTATCGTGCTTGCCTCCCATGCAGCGGCCCGGGTTTGATTCCCGGTCGGGCTGGAGATTTTCTCCACTCGTGGACTGGGTGTTGTGTTGTCCTCACCATTATTTCATCCTCATCATCGGCACGCAAGTCGCCCAATGTGGCGTCGACTGTAATAAGACTTGCACTCGGTGGCCGAACTTTCCCGATTGGGGCCTCCCGCCCAACAATACCATACGAGCATTTCATTTCTGTTTTTTTTTTTTTTTCCAGAGAAATGCTTTCAGAAGAAACTTCCGAACACTTAAGAATAACAAATTTCTCTTCTCCAGAATTTCATAGAACTGACGACTGAGCCGTGTGTGGACGGCTTTGTGAACACAATGGGAAGGCTGTTGGTTCGATGACCCACAGACCAAATACTTTCCGAGCGTCACACATTTGCTTGTGTTGTACTAAAATAACATAGAAAAAGAAGAAACGGAAATAGACAGATTTTGTGATAAAAATTGTAAGACATCTGATTAACACATGCGTTGTCTAATCGACGGTAGAAGGTTTAGGTAGATAAGGAAGACTGCTGTTTGAACTTTTTTGACCTCTGTAGTTAGCTTTTAATGTAGAGACGCCTTAGGGGAACGTATCAGGAAATACTGACTGACTAGGCAAGACAGAGAGTACCGTGAAGGGAAAATTCGCAATTTGAAAGACGAAAGCAGGGTTACAAATATGCTAGTGTTAAGAGTCGCATTACATTTCTGTCCCAGTGAAATTACTGATATAGTACATAAAACCTTATTCCTTCAGCGCTGCAGTTGCTAAATCTGATTAAATATCTAATCAAATGTGCACTTCCACTCTGTGGTGTGCGTACTGTAAGACCTTCGGTACACACGCCATCAGATTATTTGACTTGTCGCTCTAGCGAAGTAGGCGAATGTCAGCAATATGTCTCGTGGTCTTATCGTGGCGTCTTTATCTTCTGCCGTTAGGTCAGACGATAGAAATGCCACTTGCACGCTTAGAGTAGCAGATTGACGGTGACCAACTTTAAACATAACTTGATTAATTTTCACACACATTTATTAAAATAATAACAAGCATAAAAATAACTTAACTTGCTTCTGGATGCTATTTACAATTGACGATCTGAAGTTTCTTTGGTCTTGGTACATTAATCTTATCCTCACATATCTCTGATACTTGACAAAGTGTCTATTATCTTCATGGCTATGTACATGAATATGGTAATCTTATTAGGCACAGATTGAAACTTTACTATGGACTGGTACAGACTAATGCAGACTGGTACAGACTAATGCAGACTGGTACAGATTAATGCAGACTAATGCAGACTGATGCAGACTGACTAATCGGAGGTCTGTACACTCGTTATAATACCTGGCGCGTTCAGGTATCACTGCGCGAGTGTGATCCGCGAGGAGAAAAGGTTCTACGTTAGCAGCAATCTCATTGGATGCGTTACATATTAATACGCGGATCGGCGGAAGCAGAATTTGGTCCGTCTCTGAGACAGCGCCATCTCGTAGTGCGGAGATGGACGAGCACTGCGCCTGCGCTGTTGTGCTTAGCGGGGCGCGCTCTAGTGGGAAAGTTGTGTACGCGCTGACTACGCGGAACTATGTACACAACACACTCTAATCAACGTATCGTGTTATGCAAGAAACTTATACAGTATACGAATGGGTTAAAGCTTTAATCAAATGGCTCTGAGCACTATGGGACTCAACTGCTGAGGTCATTAGTCCCCTAGAACTTAGAACTAGTTAAACCTAACTAACCTAAGGACATCACAAACATCCATGCCCGAGGCAGGATTCGAACCTGCGACCGTAGCGGTCCTGCGGTTCCAGACTGCAGCGCCTTTAACCGCACGGCCACTTCGGCCGGCCAAAGCTTTAATCGTTCAGGATGTTGGTTCCCATGCTGTACTTCGATTTACGAACTGTTCTGTCCACGCTACACATCAATACTAGCATGACAACATTTGCCTTTATCTCTGCTCCTGATCGTATTAGATCCTGATGGTAAATACTTCTTCACAACTGCTTTCTCTCCGTCTACTTCTATTCTCAACTCGTACCACTAGCGAGGTGGCGCGCGCTAGCGATGTCAGCTGTTATGTTATTGGACAGTGCTGATATCGGAATTCATGACAACAATTTGGGTGGACAGTAAGTGAAATTAAGATGGCAGAGGAGATAGCGGCTCCCGCACTTTACCCTTTAAAGTGCGGAGGGCGCCCTACGCGCCAATTTCCGCCCTGGACGTCCGGCGCCTCGGTGTCTGGACAGTGGGTAGAGGAAGCGGCCTTTCTTCTTATCTGATAAGACGGAACCGCAGAGCGGGGCGCGAGGGAAATCGAAGCCGTGACCCGCCAGACGGGAGTGAGCCATTACGGCCGCCTCTCGCGGAGCACGCAGCGCCGTACACTGCGCATGCGCGTGCGCGGGCCAGATGGAAACAGGTACACGCAGGAAATGAGCGCCGGATGGCGTGCCGGCACCTGGCCCCGGAAATTGGAAACTGCCGGGCACAAGCTGGCTTCACACGCTCCCCACCAGGGCCTCGTCTGCAGTTCTCCACCAGCTCTCCGGTTTCCAGTTGGTAGGGTTTCTTCACAACTGTACACTTTGTTCAATACCACGCCCGCCATCGGGACGGTTATACATTAGATTACTGTCCTTAATTAACAGTAAGCTATCAACTAAGACAAACAAATCCCCGGTGGCCGTTCAAATTGTGACATCATGAAGACGACACGTAAAAAACATCTGACGTTTAGGTTAGTTCAAAGGGCTCTGAGCACTATGGGAATCAATATCTGAGGTCATCAGTCCCCTAGAACTTAGAACTACTTAAACCTAACTAACCTAAGGACATCACACACATCCATGCCCGTTTAGGTTAGTACAGGACTGGATATGCAAATGATTAAAATTTCAGTGTAACCGCACGTAATAGATGAAAATATATATTGTGATTGAGTAGCAGCTTTCTCGACCAGAAAACCCATTTAAATTTTTATACATTGGGAAAAGATCGTCTTATGTTTCGTGTAAGGAGCAACGTCTACACTACTGGCCATTAAAATTGCTACACCAAGAAGAAATGCAGATGATTAACGGGTATTCATTGGACAGATATATTACACTTGAACTGACATGTGATTACATTTTCACGCATTTTGGGTGCATAGATCCTGAGAAATCAGTACCCAGAACAACCACCTCTGGCCGGAATAACGGCCTTGATACGCCTGGGCATTGAGTCAAACAGAGCTTGGATGGCGTGTACAGGTACAGCTGCCCATGCAACTCCAACACGATACCATAGTTAACCAAGAAAAGTGACTGGCGTATTGTGACGAGCCAGTTGCTCGGCCACCATTGACCAGACGTTTTCAGTAGGTGAGAGATCTGGAGAATGTGCTGGCCAGGGCAGAAGTCGAACACTTTCTGTTTACGAAAGGCCCGTACAGAACCTGCAACAAGTGGTCGTGCATTATCCCGGAGAAATGTAGGTTTTCGCACGGATCGAATGAAGGGTAGAGCCACGGGTCGTAACACATCTGAAATGTAACGTCCACTGTTCAAAGTGCCGTCTTTGCGAACAAGAGCCACTATGGCTGCAGTACATTAGGACTTTGCTTTTATAAAACAGATCTGACGATGGTCATTATAGACCGTAAGCGGTAACCTGTTAAGAAAACGTTTGTGATCATAGACGTACATTAAAGGAAACTTATTCTATGTACGGGTCACTGTTTTATTCGCGACAGTGTCGCAGCTTGTGAAAGTCATATTATCGTCAATAAAGTTTTTAATATGTCATGTGGAATCAGTGTACTAAGGAAATATTAAAACATGGTTTAGCTGTCATAATTTTCACGGTGTATAGTATTTGGCAAATTGTGGTTCAAATGGTTCAAATGGCTCTGAGCACTATGGGACTCAACTGCTGTGGTCATCTGTCCCCTAGAACGTAGAACTACTTAAACCTAACTAACCTAAGGACATGACACACACCCATGCCCGAGGCAGGATTCGAACCTGCGACCGTAGCAGCAGCGCGGCTCCGGACTCGAGCGCCTAGAACCGCACGGCCACCACGGCCGGCGGCAAATTGTGGTTGTGGCGATTTAGACTCAAGTGTTGGCAGTCAACTTTGCACTCTATTTGTGCATAACAGCGGTTGAAATTTATGCAATTGAGAGAACATGTCGGACTGTTGCCTTGTTACTGTAGTTTTTGTGAAATAAAGTTGAATTTTACGAAAGTTTCTTTGTAACGTGACCATGAGCACATGGTCGTGTCAATTCCGTGAGTGAAGATTAACAAGTAGAAATCCAAAGTTTTGTGGCTGGTTAATCATGTTAAATGTTAGCTAATGAAAACAGAAACCTGGCCAGAGTATTTTTATTCAGTTATTTTATGAGCTGTGGGCAGTTTCTTCGTGACTTGTACTGATAAGTTGCCAGAATGTGTTACATTTACTTAATGTTTTCTAAAAGTGATTTTGATAAATTTCATAACCATTTTGTGAGAATTCTCGTTCGGGTTTAACTTTTTTCATTGTAAATTAGGTCTGACCACGTGTGTAGCAGTAGCTCATGTGGTACCCAAATAGAGAGTGATTCAGATGTCGTTTAATGTCTTGTAGTACGATATAATCATTTTGAAGGCCCCTGGCCACGTCTTAGGTAAAAGCTCAGTAATTTTCGGTGCTTTACCTTTGCGAATGTCAGCATACTCCACATGCTCCCGCCGTCGTGTGTCCGCTAACCCATGCTCCTCCAAGCAGCTTGTTTCAGTTCCTTGGTATGGAATAACAGCCAGTCAAAGCCGAACTCATTATTGTATTTCAAATTTTAAACTCGGCGTTACATATTATTTCTTTAGCCAATCCAATCCATATTTCTTAACGACAAAAATGGTTCAAATGGCTCTGAGCACTATGGGACTTAATATCTATGGTCATCAGTCCCCTAGAACTAATTAAACCTAACTAACCTAAGGACATCACACAACACCCAGCCATCACGAGGCAGAGAAAATCCCTGACCCCGCCGGGAATCGAACCCGGGAACACGGGCGTGGGAAGCGAGAACGCTACCGCACGACCACGAGATGCGGGCTCTTAACGACAACGCTATCAGTTACGGTGGTTATCTTGATAGTGTAATATATAATTTGTGTATTCGTCAATGTTCGATAGCATAAAATTCCTCAGGAATCTATGTATTTCTGCACTTTCCGACTGTGTAAGCTGGCGCGATCAGGGGAATACGAATCTCGTGCACCCTCCCTTCTTTCTCTCGCTTTTTTTGTGTTTATGTATGAATGCTATGTTGCATGGTGCTGTGCCGAAAGACACTGAAAATAATCTATGCCCTCCCGGTGGTGTGACTGAAGTTCCTTTTGTGCGTAGGATACCAAATGAGGGAAAGGTCGTAACTGTGGTCATTTTCTAAAACGTTGTTACCATACCAAGTAACTTGTTACATAACCCCATACTGAAAGCTGTGTTTGAGAACAGTAAAAGTGTATAATTTAAAGAATCACATTTTTGATATCGATTTTACCAAATCACCACTCCCCTTCCTCCTTAAATGAAAACTGTGATCAGCCCCACTGAAACTTATGATTTGAAGGCTGAAGCAAAAGATTGAAATAGGAGTAATCAAAGGCTTTATGAAACAAAGGTCAATAACAGTTTAACTACTTTCGTGAAAAACAGGAAACGGTTACTGTCATCTTTACTGAATGTGTTGGTTCGAGGTACAATTCGCGTTATCCGTTAAAACAAAGCCCTTTTTAGATGCGACGGAATCTTCTCATGAAATTTCAAACGTCAGTTTTCTCTTCCGATTGCGAAAACATTTTGTTGGCACCCACCTACTAGGGAGAAATGATTATCACGACAAAATAAGAGAAATCAGGGCTCGAAAGAAAAATTTAAGTGTCTCCCCCCCCCCCCCCCCCGTCGCACCGTTCGAGAATGGAACGGTAGCGCGACAGCTTGAAGGTAAGTCATTGCACCCTCTGCCAGGCATTTTGTTGTGGATAGCAATCACGTAGATGTAGAAACTTCTCACGTGCCTTACCTTCGAAGTCTCTAAGCTATCTTCCAACAAGATATTCCAAGACCGTAACTGCCCTTGCTGGCCCGACCTACCTGAATGCAAAGGGTGTTCAACTGTTGCTCTGTCTCACTCGTTGTTTACATCTGGTACGGATTGTCGAGAGTGGCACATCACCACACGCCAGCCATTAGGATCTACCAAATCTGGCATAGACTGTGATTTGCAGCCTGTTCTAAACACCAGTCACATCGTGTGTCAGTTCGTGAGCTGCGATTTCACTTCCATGGTTCAAAGACGACACAGGGTGTTTACAAGTGACGGTCAATAATTCACCCATGGAGAGTACAGTCCAAAAGTAGCTAAAACGCTCCAGGAAACTTGGGTCTGCAAATAAACCATTGCCGAGGTATCGCATTAATTCAAATTGGGAACGAACTGTCAACGCCCATGGATACCGCGGTACGTACTTAGTTTGCATCTCAAGGTTTGGTTAAAATGGCTCTGCGCAGTATGGGACTTAACATCTGAGGTCATCAGTCCCCTATAACTTAGAACTACTTAAACCTAACCAACCTAAGGACATCACACACGTCCATGCCCGAGGCAGGATGTGAACCTGCGGCCGTAGCGGTCGCGCGGTTCCAGACTGAAGCGCCTAGAACCGATCGGCCCTCAAGGTTTGGGATCGACGATCTGTTTGTTTACGCATGCACAGAAACTTCTCTTCCCCCTCCGGTAACTGCGCTGTACCGGGCTCACGATGAGTTACGAACGTGAAGGCGTCATGGACACAAATGAAGATTGCGCTGACATGCACCTCATGTATGGCAACGCGAATGGTACTGCCCTTGAAGCTGCTCCATTGTATGAAGAAGATTTTCCTCTCTTCAGGCAGCCCAACAGGCCCACATTTAGCCGGTTACATCAAAACCTTAGAGAAACCTGGAGTTCCGCACACCGTGTATAGAAAGAATGTAGACCCAGATCCATAACACCTGATGTTGAGGAAAGGGTGTTACCCATTGTACACAAACATCCGAGTACTTCAACAAGGAGGATTGCTACCGAAGAGCGTGTCCTGAGTCATAGCAGTGTCTAGCGAAGTTAACATAGACAACTACTCTATCCACGTCATCTCCAGCGAGTGCAAGTGCTCAAGAATGCAGACTTCCCTCCTAAGAGAATATCTAGTGGGTGCAACAACAATGTATCCTGATCAGCAGTATTCTGTTGACAGATAATTGGTTCAAATGGCTCTGAGCACTATGGGACTCAACTGCTGTGGTCATAAGTCCCCTAGAACTTAGAACTACTTAAACCTAACTAACCTAAGGACATCACACAACACCCAGCCATCACGAGGCAGAGAAAATCCCTGACCCCGCCGGGAATCGAACCCGGGAACCCGGGCGTGGGAAGCGAGAACGCTACCGCACGACCACGAGATGCGGGCTGTTGACAGATGAGGCTGGACTTATCTGTGACGGTAGTTTAAACTACTGTAACTGTCACATTTGGGGTAATGTCAGTCCTAATTCAACAGACATACTCTGGTACCGAGCGCCGCGGGTTTCGAATGCGTGCCAGATTGCATGGACCTCGATTACCACTAGAGGTCTCTGCAGCCATCGCGCCGTAAGCCGTGGCTGCGCCCGCTGCTGGCCCGCGTATAATGTGAGGGCGCCACTGTGGAGCACGAGGTACCAGCGGCCAATAGCGACGTACCCTATCATGTATTTAAGCGCCTGCCTCTCACTCAGCGAGACCCCCCCCCCCAAATTCTATAAGTCCCTCCAGATCCTTGAGCGTCATGCACTCTGCCTCGCCTTCCGTATATGCCTCCCGTCCCCCACGCGGATCCTCTATGATCTCATTCCTTTCCCTCGTCTGCTCCGATTCCTCGAACATATCCGCATCCTCCACACCTCCCACCGCCTTGAACCCCCTCAACCCCTGGTTGCTCTTCTCCTCTCCCATCCCCGCCCCCTGCCACGTCTTCACTGTCATGTCCCCACTACCCTCCATCTCTACACCCTACATCTCCTTTACCAAGGTGGCTTCCATCAACTCCCCCACCCCGATGATGCCCTCTCTCCCTCCATTTATCCCTCCTATCAACTCTGATCCTCACTCCCCCTCCTTTCCTCTGTCCTTTTCCCGGGCTCCCTCTCCCCCCCTTCCATCCTCTTTCTTCCCCACCTCCCCTCTCTTTGCCCCCTTCTCTCCCCCGAGTCCTCTTACATTTCCCTCCTCTGCCTCCTCTCATTCCCTCTCGTGTCTGCCCTTCTCCCCCTTTATTAGTCCTCTCCCTCCTTGGTTCCCCCCCCCTTTTTCGTTTTTTTCCTTCCTCCCTCCTTGTTCTTCCCCCTCCTCCAGGTCCCCCCCCCCCCATCTGCCTTTGGCTCGAGAGTGTCATCTTTGTGCCGCTACTTTCGTGCAGTGTTCTACAGTGAGTGTTCTACAGTGCGTGTTGTGATTTTTGGGAAGTGTTGCGAACGGCCATCATACTGTCGCTGGGTGTGCCTTTTATCTCTTGCGAACAGAAACCAGACTGTCGCCGTGTTTTTTAATTGTGTGTGTGCTATGTTACTTGTCTGATTCCTGTGTCTTTTATTAACGTAGCCAACCCCTTTTGCTTTCTGTTTTAACTTTCCGCATTTTTCCGCCATTTTACACTTGACGTCACCGTTTTATCGCCTGTTTTTCTTGTTTCTTTTCTTCTTCCGTTCTTTAAAATAAAAGTGTGTAGGGTGTAGAGCAGCGTACTAAGCTGCTGCCAGCCCGTCCCCTTCGGAGGGAATTGAAAATCAATAAAGGAAAAAAAAAAACCTCAGCGAGACAGCGAGTCTCTCGGTATCTCGCTTACAGACATCGTGTTTACTTAGCTTGTTTCCGTGTGCGAGTGGACGTTGTTGATTTCGTGAGGTTTACGCTTGTGACCCCGTTGCTTTTTGCGTGTTGCTGTCCTTGGTGTCTTGCTCTGTCGTTGTATGCGTGTCCATACTTTCCCGTTCGTACGTCTTGTTTGTCCGTGGGCCGCTCCCGTTTTGTCCCGCCGTGCTTTCGTTCACGGCCACCCAGCGACCGTTCCGGTCGCGGTTACAAAACGTCACTGCATCGGCAACATAATTCGTTGAACGTCTGGCCACGATTGCTCGGAGAGCGCATAATTAGACCACAATACCTACCAGAGAGACTAACTGGACAGAGGTACATGTGGTTATGCAGACTGTACTTCCAGATGTACATGACGATGTCCCACTGAACCAATTCCTGAGCATGTAGGTAATGCATGACGGAGCTCCAGCACATTTTCATTTTCGAGTGCGCTGGCTTCTAGCTTGGACGTACAGTCAACATTGCATAGGCAGAGGAGGGCCTCTGCCATGGCCTCCGAGGTCTCCGGATTTAAGTCCAATGGATTTCGGTGTGCGGGTCATGTCAAAAACCTGGTCTACGCTGCCAAGGTCAACTCTCTTGGGAATTACGCTTGCGGATTGAAGCAGCCTTGCAGCATTAACAAAATTCCCCAGGACTGCCTGAGAGGATTCGCAACTCATTTCAGAGGCGAGTTCAGTGTGCATTCCGGCGCATAGACAACATTTCTAACATCTACTTTTACGTTTAGAGATGCCATGTGTTCCTAGACACTGATGAACCGTAACGGAAAACGTGTTGTATCTCGACAACGGTTGATTTGTGGACGAATGTTTATTGGAGCTTTTTAGCTACTTTTGGCCTACAGTTTCTATGTGTGAAGTATTGACCACTACATCTGAAACACCGTGTATAGTACATGCCCTCATCTGCTAGCAAGTCGTTTCTTTAGCTGAGTAGTGAAAAAGCTTGTCTTCAAGGTGTTATTCTAAGGTGGAGCCTTCTCAGCCAGTCTGTTTGCTTGGCGCACAGTTCGAAGATCGAATAGGCTCATGTTGACACTCTCTTCCCGTGGTCACTGTCTGGAGGAACTAACATCATCCTCTGCGCTGACGGTTTGTTAAGTTCTGGAATTCTGTGTTTCGTATTAGTGCGATGAGCCTTTCTAAGCAGCAGTGTTAAGAATTTTACGTAGAGAGCTTTGCTTGCGGACGTTGTATCGACGTAATGCTATATGACTTGGTTTACTGCTCCACAAATGTGTATTCATGTTTGCGAGATCAGCTTTATGTCGATTCGCGTCTTTACATGACTCAAGGAAGATTAATATCTATTTGTGCATCAGTGATCTGCATATCTCAGTGGCCGTGCGGTTAAAGGCGCTGCAGTCTGGAACCGCAAGACCGCTACGGTCGCAGGTTCGAATCCTGCCTCGGGCATGGATGTTTGTGATGTCCTTAGGTTAGTTAGGTTTAACTAGTTCTAAGTTCTAGGGGACTAATGACCTCAGCAGTTGAGTCCCATAGTGCTCAGAGCCATTTGCATATCTCAGTCGCATTTCGTTCTGCTTTCCAGTCACTAAAAAGTATTACGTGGATTTGAAAGACTGTGTGGTTAATATTCTGTTTTGTGAATTTATGGTACTTCATCTCCATGTGGTGAATTAAAAAACTCTTGTGTTAACTGTTTTTGCCTATTGTCTGAATAATAAATGATGGTTACTTCAAACCCCTCACTGCTTGAAGTCAGCTGTCGACCTTACGATTCTTTATGCTCCGTTGCACATGTGCTAGTTTAGCTTTTGTTCAGAGTGTTAGACGGTGTGAGCCAGTCTCACTGTGAATGATCTGTCTTCACCAGAATTACAATATTACATACAGAATTTTGCAGATAAATTAATTTTTCTTTACATACGATTTTTCTTTCAGCTAATCAAGGCACATTTGGTAACACAGATCTTCAGGACAGTATTTGCAGACTTGAATACATCCAGATTTTGCCTTTTAATGACTCACGCTTCTTGTCGTTAGGTCTTAGCCCATCCGATGTGCAATAACGTCTGCCTTGCACTTGTATTTTCTAGAAGAAGAAACGCATTGATACTTACAAGTTATATCAGGACGGTTGAAACTCCTAGTTATGATTTGCTGTCCTGTGATTCATTTTTAAGTTCCCTCTTGCTGATATCACTGTTATGTGACTATTTTTACCAAACAGTCTCGCAACTTGTTTAAAACCCGAAATAAAGAGGAACATCAAATCAGAATAAACTGATCTCTGCTTATAAATGAGATATGAACCAGTACCAGCTATTGCCATTGTTTCATAACGTAGATTACAATTTCCCGTATAGAACTGTATGTGCAGCTAAACAAGAAGCTCCTGTGAAAGGATTTCGAACTTGCCTGCAATTAAGGGGCTTCACCGTGGTTCGTGAACCGGGACAGTCACAGTAGAATTCGTGGAAGGGACAGTCTGGTGTGTGCAAGGAACCAGCTAGACTGTTAGATTGGACAGCGCTTTGGCATAAACCGCACTGGCGCCTGGAAAGAGCCCTACTAGAACTCGTGGAAGGCTCAGTCGTATGTGTGCTAGGAATCAGGTAGGCTTTGAGACTGGACAGTGTTTCGATGTAAGCTGCATTGGCACAGATATTATAAAATAAAGGTCACAATTCGGATTGTACCTATAGGCTGGGCAGGGATAACGCAGACGGATCTTAGTGGGTTGTGTGTCGTATGCGGAAGAGCGCTAATTTAGCAGAGTCCTCGAAAACCAGCTATTGTGGACAGGAGTACAGGCAGTCAGAATGAGACTAAATATACAGGTCGCTAAAGTAACATTTGTGATAGTGCAATAGGAACAGCGGATTTTAGGGCACCTTTGAAGGTCGTGAGACACAGCCACCGCGTACAGGTCCTGCAAAAACCGGAATGTTTAACGAGATGAGAAGAAAACAGATACTGTTCATTAACCTAAAGAACGTAAAAGTGGGAGTAAGAAGCACAGCTGTGCTTACAGAGGTCCACCCTTACCTGGCAGCATATAAACGCAGAGAGAGAACGACAGCAGGACACAGTTTTATAGAGTCAAGTTTAAAGATTTTCGGAACTGGTTAACCATTAGAAATGAGGTTTAGGGGCCGGCCGCGGTGGTCTAGCGGTTCTAGAAGCTCAGTCCGGAACCGCGCGACTGCCACGGTCGCAGGTTCGAATCCTGGCTCGGGCATGGATGTGTGTGATGTCCTTAGGTTAGTTAGATTTAAGTAGTTCTACGTTCTAGGGGACTGATGACCACAGATGAACGTAGTCCCATAGTGCTCAGAGCCATTTTTGAGGTTTAGGGAGGGAGACCAGCACATCTTGCGACAACTTCTCTCTGGTTTGTGTTCATAATATTTATCATTCAGCCAATTACTACGTGATGCCAGAAAATCTGGAAGAAATGAGTCTTCCTTGTCGGAAGCACACTGCAGAAAGTTGCTCTTGAGCCAGGTGCCATCTCGGGCAGATTTTCACCTAAGGCAGACTTCACTTCGACAACGAGAGGCTCTAATCCGGCAGAGGTGTACCTAGTCACAAGTTGTTGCCACAGATCCAGTGACTCACTTTGTTGCCATTTTAGCTGTCACTTGCAGATTACGAGTATGGTGAGCCACATCAGTGAGGCGAACTGTAGGGGAAGCCACGTCTTTTTAAGGAAATTCAATAATTTCGATTTTCTGTTTGAATGCTTGCTTGCAGATAGGGGTTAACATGCTTTCAAGTCCGGCTACAGACGAAACGCATACCTTTCTCTAATACTTTCTATCTTTACGCATTAACCTTCGGCAGTCATGGTACGATGTCAACGAATCCATGTTTTAACCAGATACGAATTCATTGTAATTTCAAAAAACGGTTCAATTGGCGCTGAGCACTACGGGACTTAACATCTGAGGTCATCAGTCCCCTAGACTTAGAACTACTTAAACCTAACTAACCTAAGGACATCACACACATCCATGCCCAAGGCAGGATTCGAACCTGCGACCGTTGCAGTCGTGAGGTTCCGGACTGAAGCGCCTACAACCGGTCGGCCACCAAGGTCGGCTTGTAATTACATAGCAGATTCCATGTCCGGGGTTTACGAGGCATTTGCTTATTAATGAACAAGACTATCAAACCATTTCTTTTGCGTTATCATGTATCATACTGAGCTGTGTTGTTGCGATGTGGTAAAGTAATTTTTAATAATAGAAGCCAATAGCGCTAGATATGAAATACTTTATGTCATGACTTGTTTCGAAAGTAACTAGCTGTCATTTTCAGATTCTCGTATCTATAATGTACACTTAAGATAGGCTCTACAGCGCATCGTCTCAGTTTTCCTGAGATGTCGCCGACGTAGCATCTTTAACCGTGTATCTGTTTTTGCTCCTGTATTACTGTTACTGGAGCTTGTTCTCAGTATTTCGAAGAGACTGATGTTAGTTGTACTTACGGGAGATAGGTAGTTTTTATAATTAAGATATTATGGTTTCGAGCGCATAATTGTTGTAGGGACGTGCCAATTTCTACATTAACACCATTCTATCCATACACTGTACGTATGAGAATCTGAAGATGACACCTAGCTACCTTCGAAGTTGGTCATGAAATAAACTATTTCACATCAGGCGATCTTGGCTTTTAATATTTTAAATTATACTGAGATACCTGAAATTCTTGTTTAATTTCATAGATAATCGAACTCCTTCACCGTTGTTTAGGTGGACAACGATTTAATTATGCCAGATAGGCAGTGCCATTGAATAAATCCCCCTAAAAATCCATGCCAGATCTGGAAAGCTGGGGGTCACCGCACCATTTGAAACTAGCGACTAATTTCCTCGAACCACTCCATCACACTCCTGGCCTTGGGACATGGTGCATTATCCTATTGAAAAATGCCACTGCCATCGGGAAACATGATCTTCATGAACGGTTGTACGTGGTCTGTAACCAGTGTACGATACCTCTTACTTGTTGGCCGTCATGGTACCTTGCGTCATCTTCACTGGACCCTCGGCTGCCCACATGAAAGTGCCCCGGAGTATAATGGAGCCGAAGCCAACTTGTCTCCGTGTCGCATTACAGGTGTCAAGGGGCTTGAGGCATAGCGCCGTATAACGATCCTGCTTTGGAGGCGGTTAAGTGGGAGATATGTCTCAGACATGGATAGTGACAGATGGTGACGCGAGAGTGGACGCGCACGTAGTTTATGTATCAGCCGATAGAGGACAATATTGGATTGGGGGACTGTGATTTTAGTTTATTCCGATGCGTGTGTAGAAATTTCGGAATTTTTAAGTGAATTTTGTGACGAGATAAGACGTATATTCCGCGTGGCGTATTGAGCAGGTCGGTGGCTAAAAACTGTGACTGCATTTGGTACCGACAGACTTAATATTTGGCGAGTATTATCGATCTAAAGCATAAAGTATTTTTGTAGCTATTGCGTTTCCGGGAAATGCTACACGATAAACTTACTAACGTGAGTAAAAGGGATTGCGAGTGACTTTGTTAAGACTAGCACGGGCTTGGCAGTGATACTTGTTCACCTAAGTTTCAGAGTATATTAATTGAGGACAAAATTTCCAACCGTTCATTTCACATGAAAAATTTCTCCTGAAACGTAGATTATTGACTTTAATTGCAGCCGGGTTCACATCGAAGTACAGTAGGTTTCACTCGGCTTTCCTACTGATGATCTGCTGAGACAGTGTTCACAGGTAGGTGCAGGCCCGTCGTAAAGGGACGGAAAGAACCGCACCGCCGCAGGCTGTTTCCCTGGATGATGGCTGATTCGCGCCCTCCCATCAGGATTTATCAGACCACGCAACGGTCTGCCACTGTGCCAACGTTCAGTGCCGATGGTCACGTGCTCATTTCAGTCGTAGCTGCCGATGTCGTGGTGTTAACATCGGCACATGCATGGGTGGTCGGCTGCGGAGACCCATCGTTGGGATTGTTCGGTGCACCGTGTGTCCAGACACACTTGTACTCTGCCCAGCATTAAATTCTGGTGTTAGTTCCGCCGCAGATCGCCGCCAATCCTGTCTACAAGGCTGCCATCCTACGACGTTTCACATTTGTAAGAGAGGGGAGCGGCCCAATCCCATGAAGTCTTGACGTGGTTTCACCCACGTTTCACCACTTGTTGAAGACTCACCAAACCGCTCCTCGAAGACCCGACAAGTCTTGCAGTTTCCGGAATACTCGTTCCGAGCCTCAAGGCCAACACAATCTGTCCTCGTCCCAGCTCAAATACACTCCTGGAAATGGAAAAAAGAACACATTGACACCGGTGAGTCAGACCCACCATACTTGCTCCGGACACTGCGAGAGGGCTGTACAAGCAATGATCACACGCACGGCACAGCGGACACACCAGGAACCGCGGTGTTGGCCGTCGAATGGCGCTAGCTGCGCAGCATTTGTGCACCGTCGCCGTCAGTGTCAGCCAGTTTGCCGTGGCATACGGAGCTCCATCGCAGTCTCTAACACTGGTAGCATGCCGCGACAGCGTGGACGTGAACCGTATGTGCAGTTGACGGACTTTGAGCGAGGGCGTATAGTGGGCATGCGGGAGGCCGGGTGGACGTACCGCCGAATTGCTCAACACGTGGGGCGTGAGGTCTCCACAGTACATCGATGTTGTCGTCAGTGGTCGGCGGAAGGTGCACGTGCCCGTCGACCTGGGACCGGACCGCAGCGACGCACGGATGCACGCCAAGACCGTAGGATCCTACGCAGTGCCGTAGGGGACCGCACCGCCTCTTCCCAGCAAATTAGGGACACTGTTGCTCCTGGGGTATCGGCGAGGACCATTCGCAACCGTCTCCATGAAGCTGGGCTACGGTCCCGCACACCGTTAGGCCGTCTTTCGCTCACGCCCCAACATCGTGCAGCCCGCCTCCAGTGGTGTCGCGACAGGCGTGAATGGAGGGACGAATGGAGACGTGTCGTCTTCAGCGATGAGAGTCGCTTCTGCCTTGGAGCCAATAATGGTCGTATGCGTGTTTGGCGCCGTGCAGGTGAGCGCCACAATCAGGACTGCATACGACCGAGGCACACAGGGCCAACACCCGGCATCATGGTGTGGGGAGCGATCTCCTACACTGGCCGTACATCACTGGTGATCGTCGAGGGGACACTGAATAGTGCACGGTACATCCAAACCGTCATCGAACCCATCGTTCTACCATTCCTAGACCAGCAAGGGAACTTGCTGTTCCAACAGGACAATGCACGTCCGCATGTATCCCGTGCCACCCAACGTGCTCTAGAAGGTGTAAGTCAACTACCCTGGCCAGCAAGATCTCCGGATCTGTCCCCCATTGAGCATGTTTGGGACTGGATGAAGCGTCGTCTCACGCGGTCTGCACGTCCAGCACGAACGCTGGTCCAACTGAGGCGCCAGGTGGAAATGGCATGGCAAGCCGTTCCACAGGACTACATCCAGCATCTCTACGATCGTCTCCATGGGAGAATAGCAGCCTGCATTGCTGCGAAAGGTGGATATACACTGTACTAGTGCCGACATTGTGCATGCTCTGTTGCCTGTGTCTATGTGCCTGTGGTTCTGTCAGTGTGATCATGTGATGTATCTGACCCCAGGTATGTGTCAATAAAGTTTCCCCTTCCTGGGACAATGAATTCACGGTGTTCTTATTTCAATTTCCAGGAGTGTATATCGCTCTGCCTTTCTTACTCTACAAACGTACAGCACGCTCATTTATACAACATGCACCTTGCGTTTTGTCTGACTAGCCGTCATTCCTTGCCAGGTGACGCTGCTATTGCCTGGATGGGTTTATACTGACAGCAGGCTGGTGATCGTAATGTTCTGGCTGATCAGTAATTGATTAACAGTAGTATGGTTATGTTGTTGTTCACTCATGGATCAAGTTTCATACAAACAGGAATATTTTCATGGCATTAATACCGGAATCGTAACTGCTGTGCACTCTTAGGTTAAGCTATTACACGTAGGACCAGCTTTCAAAGTGAAGCAGCATGGACTGATATACTGTATATGTTATCCAAGCTCATTTCGATACAATGCCCATCTGTGTTGAATTTATTGTTAATGCCAGAGTTGGCAGCTGCAGTGGTCAAAATAAATGTTGCACGTTGCCGAAACTTGAAACCTGAACGTTATGATCCAATTACACGTTATGATATCAGTACATGGGTTTGTCTGAAATGTAGTTATAGCAGAAACAGTTCTTGTTCCTACCGTGAGGGAGCAAGGTGTGCTGTCTATAGCAACCATGTCCCTTGTAAACATTGCAGTACTTGTGCTCTGTATCATCACGAAAGATGTATTGCTTCAAGATGGCTTGGACAGCAATAACATTCAAGCAAATGCCCTGTACAGACACTCCAATGAGACGACAAAAGTCGCAGTAAATATCGTTATGAGTCAAAGTAATGTTTGTAGAATCTGTAACACGTTTCTAGCAACAGGACAAGTAGAGGGTCGACATAGTAGTGGCCGCGGAAGAATACCAACAGGTGTGCAGAACCGATTTCTGCATATAACGGCAATTATATACCGCACCAGGCTGCGACACGTCTACAGCAGCAATTGCAAACAGCCACAGCAGAGCAGTTATCGACAAAACTGTATGAAGTGGGCTCTGTGAGTAGGGGTTACGTGCTGGAAGGCCTCAGAAGGCTCCTCCTCTGCTTGGGTCTGGAGAGGGACGACGAGCACGAAACCACTCTGTCGACCAGGGAGCACTGGGACAACACTCTATGGAAAAAGGCTCTTACTAGTCTCCACCCTGACAATATTCGTTTGCACACCAACTGTCTTTGACCGCCACTCTTATGAAGATGCTAGTGTGAAGCATCGGGATGATATCCTTGCACGCATTATGGCTCTGTCTGCTGAATGTCTAGGAGAGGGATTCACGCTGGTGGTTGACAATGCACGCTCCCATCGTCACAGTCTTGTGAACCCATTCTTAGTAGAGCATAGAAACTGAGCCGTGGTAAAAATTGCTGTTTTGAAGAGCGCGCCGCAGCGCGTAGTGTGGAGCAGTCGCGCTCCGTTTCTGGCGGTGGCACCGCTGTAGCAGTTGCAGCTTTGGTGTCTCCCTCTGGTGGGAAAGGGGAAAGGTTGCCTGTTCACGTGCATTTACGGGGCGCTATGAGCTCGCCAGTCAGTCAGCCTGGGTCAGTCTCTCGTTCCCAGCTTGCTAGTCTGTCTCTCGTCCGCATTTGTTAGGCAGTTAGTGTCTGTCTGTCGTTCGGAGTGCTAGTATGTCTGTCGTTCGAATCAACCTTTAAAGCAGGCAAAATGAGAGTCTTTCCACTCCGCCAGTAAGACAACTCAGCGAGTGGTCACCCGGTCGGGGGTTAGTTCCTGCATCTGAGTCTGCACGTTAGGCCGCCAGTCTGCTCGAGTTTGCTCAGGCAATGGTCATTGGCGGTTGGATCGATCGGTTGGTCGGTCGCGCACTGAGACACAAGATGACTTGTCCGTCTTGAGCGTCGGCGCATACGAGGTCGCCACGTGAGTCCAGTGGGCCGCGGCGTATAGCGAGGGGTAGTTAGTGGCTTCGCGGTCGACACGAGAGCAGCAGAAGTCAACCCACGACATCGGTCTGGCCGGTGCGAGCTGCGACGCCGTGTGACGGAGGATCGGCGCGCCTTCCTGCATCCGTTGAAGCGGCTGGCAGCGGACGGTTAGGGAGAGCGATTTGGGGTGCTGCGCCAGGTCTTCACCACAAATCGCAGTTTATTAGAAAGTAAGTGATTAGTAATATGTTGTTTGATTTACTCTTGTTAAATTCTACTTGTTTTCTTGGTGTGGTCACCAGCCGTTTTGCTTTGGGTCGCCCCACCATTCTTTTCCGTTTGCCCAACCGCGGGAAGGTGGTTGTTTATAGTTTGGGTGGTCCGTTTTTCCCTTGTGGAGTAGGGGCGGGTTAGAGAAACCTGCGGTTCGGGTTGTTCGGTAATCTCCCTATCAATTGTTGAGTGGTACTTAAGTAAATAAATTAGTGAAATCAAAGTGAACTAGAAATTAGAATATAAATGAAAAACTTTGTTTAGTTTAGAGAGTTACATACTCGCAAACAGCGGGCCGAACAGCAGAACAGAAGAAACAATGACCATGAAGTCAGCAACTTCCACATAAGCGGGCGCTGTCGATTCAGCCGTCAGGGCATCGCCCGACCGGCTCACGTGTTTCTCAGTTGTCGTATGTGAGCAAAGGCCCTCGCCTACATCCCAAGAGCCAATGACCGACGTAAAGAAGATTCTTCGAGAATCTATTCAACGTGACAGCAGAAGCAATGACCGGCTCACGTGTTTCTCAGTCGTCGCGTGTGAGCAAAGGCCCTCGCCTACATTCCAAGAGCCAACGACCGACGTTAAGAAGATTCTTCGAGAAGCTTTTCAACGTGACAGACGAGGCAATGACCGTGAAGTCGTTCACCTCCAGTAAACTGAAGTGAATAAATACGCGAGACGCAGTGGGCCAGACAGATGAAGTCAGAGGAAGTCAGATGAAGACAGATGAAGACGGAGTCGAAGACGGAGACGGAGACGAGAGACGAAGAAGACGAAGAAGCGTAGCAGTAGTTTTCAGTCAGTTTCGGTGCTGAAGACCGTCATGCAAGAAGAGTCTGCATCATGCACAGACGAACCAAGTCCGCCGCTGTAATGGAATAGCAAGTAGCAGCCGCAGCGCCAGAAGACAGAAGTTAAAAGGTATTTGAAGTCTGGTTTTTACATACCCGGGTGACTCGTGAGGACGGGAAGGAGACGGCCTCACATCAGTAGTCACCTGTGAGCTGGGATGAAGACCTGACAGCCGAAGACTGGCAAGCGGGAGTCCGTGGTTCGAGTCCGGGACACTGACCTTCCCCCGCCGCGCCGCTCCGCTGGTCGACGCACAACACACGCGGCCGCATAGAGAAGAGAAACACTGGGACGACACTCCCAAGGTATCATCCGACGCACGATTTCGCTCGCAATAATTAAACGGGCCACCTCGCGCTGCGCTTCTCCAGTCAACTGAGCGAGACAGCGACACGAGATACACACCTCTACGCGTAATCAGACGCCGCCGCCGCCGCTGCCGCAGCAGAAGACTTCACAAACGACACAGCTGCCGCTCTCCGAACCAGAACATCCCGTAAGATACAGTTGTACAAATCTTCAATAAAAGTTATCTTATGTAAAAATGATGTTTCATTCGACCTCATACCCGAGCCAAGGAAGAACCCAACCTGCCCACATGTTGTTAAGAGAGAAAAGTTAATTTATTTAATATTTTCACCCTGACAGAATGCTTTAGAATGCTCATCCTGACAATTGACTTGCATCGAAAGAGAAAACCCAGTTACATTTAGTGACAGAAGTGTCACATTTAGTAACACAACTGTTACATTTGGTATCAGAAGCCGTTTTAGTTGTTACATTTGGTGTCAGAGAAAAAACCCTTGGCTCAATATGAGGTGTGAATGACAGTCACTAAAGGTCCACAGTTAGTATTGTTTAGTGTGTGAGAGGATAGAGGTTTGCATAGCAGTCGTAATATTTTCTTTATTTAGAAGTGTATTTTCTCTTATGATTTTAAGAGTTTTGTCGAAAATATTTAAACATCTTTTTAAATCAGTGTAGTAAGATTGTGTAACTAATAGTTTGTAAAATGATGACACGAAATCGTACAAAGTCAGAGTCAGCACCACAAGCGGTTTCTACTGAGGAAGCTATTCAAATCTTAGTTAATCAGATAGAACAGCTTAAAAGTGATAATAATGCATTATTTAAACAGTTGAGTGAGATTAGGCAAACCAGTTCAATTCCTCCCACCCTATATTCCTCAGCAGCAGCCTTAGTAACTCCTTTTTCTGGTAAACCTGGGGAAGACATAACAGCCTTTTTTGATGATTTAGTAGCAGCTGCAAAGTTAGGATCATGGTCAGATGAACAGCTCTTACAAATGACAAAGTTAAGATTGACAGGAGAGGCTAAAGCACACGTCTTATACCATGAAGAATTACGGAATGCTCCAACATTTGAGGAATTGAAGAAAGGATTGCTTAAACGTTTTCAAAAACAGAACAGCTGTAGATTTTATAGGGAACAGTTAAACACTATCACTCAGAGGCAAAACGAGTCGTTAGAAAGTTTTGTAGATAGGATTAGAAAAGTTAATATTAACACCTATCAGTTGACAACTAGTGATGAAGCAAATAAAGTTATTTTACAAGAGGCAGAAAATAGAGCTCTGGATACATTTTTACGTGGGTTGCCTCCTGAAACGTCCCGTCGTGTCAGGGCAGAGTTTCCTAAAAATTTAGCAGAAGCTGTATCTGTGGCGACGGCTTTTGAAGAAATTGACATTGCCACCAGATACAAGGAGAAGCGAAATGTATTTTCAGCAGGAGTACGATGTTTTAGGTGCGATCGCCAGGGACATATAGCAAAAAACTGCAGACAACCTCAATGCACTAATTGTCAAAGAATAGGTCACACATTCAAGGAATGCAGGTCTAAGAAAGTTTTTGGAAATAGAAATCAGTTAAACTCAAACGGGAATGCCGGAGCCACCGCCAGGCGTTCCCAATAAAATTTCATGCCATTAAGGCGAATGTGAAGGCGGAATGCTGGTTATCTGCTACCATACAGGATAAAGAGGCAAGGATACTAGTGGATACAGGTGCAAACGTATCAATAGTGAGTAATAAATGTATTGGAGAAAATAAATATGACCCTCCAAGGTATAGATTGAGTGGAGTAGGAGGAGGTACAGTGAAGTCATTAGGATGTACATCACTGATTTTCTATATTCACGGTGTACAATTTAAGGAAGATGTAGAAGTGGTAACAAAGGTAACTGACGGGTACGACGCGATCCTAGGGTTGGATTTCCTGAATGAACATCACGCTAAAATTGACCTCAGACAGCAAACTGTAGAACTTAGCGGAATAGTGTTTCAGCTAGGTGACACCGCTGCAAAGGGCCCTCTGCCGCAAGATTTCCCTAACCGGAAGGCGAAATCAACTATACTGCGTGCAACGTCCTTGAAGGTTGATTCGCGGGATCTGATACCATCTGGCTCAGGAAAACTTTTCTGGATGACCGTTGACCCCGAAGTACCTACAGATACAGTGTGTCTAATAGAGCCTTTAGAGGAAAATGAGGAATTAGATGTATCACATTGTTTTGTACGAAGGAGTGTTGTACGGGTTCAAGACGTTGAGGGAGAAAGAAAAGTACCGGTACATATTGACAATTTCGGAGTGGAGGACAAAGAGTTGCATAAGGGAATATTAGTAGCTACAGTCAGTACTTTTGAAGAAGAAGATTTCATTTGGTCAGATATTAACGATGGTCAGAAACCAGACGCCTATAAAACCGCATTACGCCAGAAGATTGAGCATTTGAAAGGAAATGATAGAGACAAGATAGAAGCAGTTTTAGTTGAGTTTCAAGATTTATTTAATGCAGAAGGTCCACTGCCAGCAACAGATATCACACAGCATAGGATCCCAACAGGAAATAGCCCCCCAGTTTATAGGAAGCCTTATAGAGTTGCGCATCACTTACAGCCAGTACTGGATGAATTTATAGAACAGCATCTAAAAGATGGAATCATAGAATATTCTGATTCGCCTTATAATTCAAATATCGTAATTATTCCAAAGAAGTCTCCCGACGGTACGAAACGATATAGATTTTGTTGTGACTACAGACACCTTAACAAACAAACTATCTCAGATGTTTATCCTCTTCCAAACATTACAGACATCATTGACAGTTTGGGTAACAGTAAATACTTTTCAACAATCGATCTACGTAGCGGATATCATCAATTGGAAGTTGCACCTGAAGATAGGCATAAAACAGCATTTTCTACCCCTGGAGGCCATTGGCAATTTAAAAGAATGCCTTTCGGTTTGAAAAATGCACCAGCAACTTTTCAAAGACTACTCGATGGAGTATTGCGAGGACTCAAAACTCAGCAATGTTGTGTATATCTAGACGATATTATTGTATTCTCCAAAGACATTAATGAACATGCTGTGCGTCTGCGTAATGTTTTTCAGAGACTTAGAAAAGCTAAATTAACATTAAATATGGAAAAATGTACTTTTGCATTGACAGAGGTTACATACCTAGGGCATGTCATTAGTGAAAAAGGAATTAAAACAGATCCTCGATTAATTTCGGCAGTTAAGGACTTCGCAACACCACAACGCGTTAAGGAAGTACAAAGTTTCATTGGTCTCGCATCGTATTACCGAAAATATGTTCAAAATTTTGCTGAAATTGCCCGACCCTTAACCCAATTATTGAAAAAGGGTGCAAAATTTCATTGGTCTGAAGATTGTGAATCAGCATTTCAAACCCTTAAAGATAAGTTAACACACAGTCCAGTATTAGCCTACCCAGATTATAATAAAGAATTTATTTTATCCTGTGACGCAAGTGGTCATTCAGTAGGAGTTGTTTTGAGTCAGAATATTAATGGCGCGGAACACCCCATAGCCTACGCTTCGAGACAACTAACAACAGCAGAAAGAAATTATTCCACAACGGAGAAAGAATTGTTAAGTGTTATTTATGGTATCAAATACTTTAAATGCTACTTGTACGGTAGGAAATTCAAGGTCATTACAGACCACGCAGCTTTAAAATGGTTGCTTGGATTAAAGGATCCATCTAGTCGTCTCACGCGTTGGGCCCTATGTCTTTCCGAAATGGATTTCGAAGTTATCCATAAACCAGGCAAAAAACACACAAATGCAGATTGCCTAAGTCGGAAAATAGCACTTTTGGAAGCAACAGGCCGAGATACTGAGGACTGGAGAAAGGCACAAGATGAGGATACAGAATGCAAAAAATACGCAACTCAAAAACAATTTTGCTTTGAAGATGGTGTATTATGCCGTAAAACAAAACTTGGACCGCGAATTGTTGTTCCCCAACACCTTAGACAAGAAATAATGGCAGAGGCCCACGATCATATCCTTGCAGGACACGGTGGACAGCGGACAACCGAAAGACGTGTAGCAGAGCGATTTTGGTGGCAAACCAGAAAGCAGGATGTTGCGCAGTACGTTCGTAATTGCATTGCGTGTGCACAACGAGCTGAACTTTCTCGTTCAAAAATACCCTTACAGAGGCTCCCCGAGGCTTCATGTCCATTTCAAATCTGCGGAATCGATCTCTACGGGCCATTTCATAAAACACCTGCTGGTAATAAGTATGTTCTTACAATTATAGATCACTTTTCACGCTACCTAGCTATGGTGAGTCTCCCAGATCAGCAAGCAAATACAGTTGCCCAAGCTTTAGTTAACAACTGGATACTTAAATTTGGCGTACCTGAAGCTATTATCACAGATCAGGGATCTAATTTTATGTCTGAACTAATGAAACAGCTATGCCACTTATTAAAAATACGCAAATTACGCACAACTCCGTTACACCCTCAGTGCAACGGGCGCACAGAAAGAGTTCATCGGACAATTGGCAAGATGCTTAGTTATTATATTAACGAACAACATTCTAATTGGGATACGTATTTACCAATAATCGTGTCGGTATACAACGCCAAAACGCATGAAGCAACTGGCATGTCACCTTATGAAGTGGTCTATGGCAGAAAAATGCCGTCCCCTTTTGATGTAATCAGGCAGAAAAACGGAAAAGTCGGAGAAACAGTAAGAGATTTCAGTCGAATGATGAAGGATGTATGGAAAAAGGTTCAAAAATCTAATACAAAGGCTTTGGAACGACAGGAAAGATTAGGTAATGCCCAAGGTAAATATCCAAATTACAAAATCGGTCAGTGGGTTATGCTTTCAACACCTTATATTGCGAGAGGAAAAACGAAGAAATTTGTAACAAACTACAGAGGTCCTTACCAAATTATTGAGATCACGTCACCAGTCAACGTTAAATTGCAACTGCCCACCCGAACTACCATTGTGCATGCAAGTCGTTTAAAACCTTTCAAGGGCGCTCCAGATGTAATTCCTTCAACAATAGTGTCTGCTTTTCCGAAGGGTGGAGGAAGTACCCGAAAAGGAAAAAGAGTGGCCACGCCAGCACAACATACAGACATGGCACCATACAATCTTCGACCAAGAGTGCGAATGTCCTAGTGGAATCTCAGTAGACTGTGGATAGTATACATATGTAAATAATTAATAAATGATAATGGTTTATTTTTTAAGAAAGAAAAGTTGAACGTAGAGACATGTAGATCTTGTAGTTAACAATGTATTCCTTCTTTTCTTTGTTTTTGTTTTTACTAGGTTGGTAGGTTCATAACCATGTTGTTTGCTTTTTTCAGAAAACGCCATGCAAGCATTTCCTACATAAAACCTATCCTACGTCAATGACTCCCTTGACAGTTCCCTTCTGAAGCCATTAGATATGTTCATAAACTCACAGCAAGTCAAAATTGATGCCAATGTTATGATGCAACATGTTTTAAAATTAAAAGGTGAACACAAAACTAAAATTATAATGCTAGGAACGGGTATATCTTGAACCTTTGTGTTGGTGTTTCTGCTTTGTACAGTTTTCTTTTATCTAAGACGAAAAAAGAAGCCAAATAATAATATACCACTTCATCAAATCCCTGTTACCTGGATACAACACTCTTAACTGGCGTACTTCAGTAGTTACTTTTGAGCATTAGTGTATTAATTTTGTTTATTGTACTTCACTCTTTACTAAACAGTCTTATGTTAAAGTAAACAATACTGTAGAATAAATATTCTTGCATTCATATAGGGTTGATTAAACAGGTGTTGCTATGTAACTTTCTAAGTGAATAATCTATTTTTGTTATTCATTGTCACCAAGATTTGTTACACTTATTACAACCATTTATGTAAGAACTATGTGATTCATGACCGTACAGTGCTTTTGTAAAGTGATAAAGTGTTTTCTACATACTTAATGTGAAGCATGTGTAATTTTCTAAGTCGAGAGTTTTCATTGTTTGTGCTTTTGTCGTGTGAAGAGTGGAGGAATGTTGAGTGGTAAATTCGAGGGCGAATTTCTCCGAAGGGTGGAGGAATGTTGAGTGGTACTTAAGTAAATAAATTAGTGAAATCAAAGTGAACTAGAAATTAGAATATAAATGAAAAACTTTGTTTAGTTTAGAGAGTTACATACTCGCAAACAGCGGGCCGAACAGCAGAACAGAAGAAACAATGACCATGAAGTCAGCAACTTCCACATAAGCGGGCGCTGTCGATTCAGCCGTCAGGGCATCGCCCGACCGGCTCACGTGTTTCTCAGTTGTCGTATGTGAGCAAAGGCCCTCGCCTACATCCCAAGAGCCAATGACCGACGTAAAGAAGATTCTTCGAGAATCTATTCAACGTGACAGCAGAAGCAATGACCGGCTCACGTGTTTCTCAGTCGTCGCGTGTGAGCAAAGGCCCTCGCCTACATTCCAAGAGCCAACGACCGACGTTAAGAAGATTCTTCGAGAAGCTTTTCAACGTGACAGACGAGGCAATGACCGTGAAGTCGTTCACCTCCAGTAAACTGAAGTGAATAAATACGCGAGACGCAGTGGGCCAGACAGATGAAGTCAGAGGAAGTCAGATGAAGACAGATGAAGACGGAGTCGAAGACGGAGACGGAGACGAGAGACGAAGAAGACGAAGAAGCGTAGCAGTAGTTTTCAGTCAGTTTCGGTGCTGAAGACCGTCATGCAAGAAGAGTCTGCATCATGCACAGACGAACCAAGTCCGCCGCTGTAATGGAATAGCAAGTAGCAGCCGCAGCGCCAGAAGACAGAAGTTAAAAGGTATTTGAAGTCTGGTTTTTACATACCCGGGTGACTCGTGAGGACGGGAAGGAGACGGCCTCACATCAGTAGTCACCTGTGAGCTGGGATGAAGACCTGACAGCCGAAGACTGGCAAGCGGGAGTCCGTGGTTCGAGTCCGGGACACTGGCCTTCCCCCGCCGCGCCGCTCCGCTGGTCGACGCACAACACACGCGGCCGCATAGAGAAGAGAAACACTGGGACGACACTCCCAAGGTATCATCCGAAGCACGATTTCGCTCGCAATAATTAAACGGGCCACCTCGCGCTGCGCTTCTCCAGTCAACTGAGCGAGACAGCGACACGAGATACACACCGCTACGCGTAATCAGACGCCGCCGCCGCCGCTGCCGCAGCAGAAGACTTCACAAACGACACAGCTGCCGCTCTCCGAACCAGAACATCCCGTAAGATACAGTTGTACAAATCTTCAATAAAAGTTATCTTATGTAAAAATGATGTTTCATTCGACCTCATACCCGAGCCAAGGAAGAACCCAACCTGCCCACATGTTGTTAAGAGAGAAAAGTTAATTTATTTAATATTTTCACCCTGACAGAATGCTTTAGAATGCTCATCCTGACAATTGACTTGCATCGAAAGAGAAAACCCAGTTACATTTAGTGACAGAAGTGTCACATTTAGTAACACAACTGTTACATTTGGTATCAGAAGCCGTTCCAGTTGTTACACAATCTACCGCACGTTAGTAGCTGCCTCTGTCATGTTTGTCGGATTTGGTGTGTTAACGAATTTATTGCTTGGAGTGTAACGCACTAATACCTGAAATATGTTTTGATCTTTGGAAACTTTGATATTATTGCCTATGATCTTGAGAGACGGTATCTGTGTAATGTAGCGTGTCTTAACTATTGTTTGGACAACCTTGTCGAATGTTATGTAAGATTGCATTTCATGGGCTTTTATTTAAATTATCATTTTAGTATATAAAGTTACCACCGTTTGACCGTAAGACTTTCCTTAGAAGCTAAAATCAAGTTGCACGTTCGTTGGCAAGGTTAATATTGTAATTGTTAGTGTTTTGTACCATTTCCATCCTTCCTACAGGGGGTGCATAGTTTGTATGCTTGTGTAAATTGTTGAAACCCTTAGTTTTAAGTTATCTGGTGTGTTGCAGATTTGCACCAGTGTAGTCTTTCAGAGGCTGTTGTGAGCGGTCGTAACTACGGCTGTGTTAAAAGGGAGCAGGAAGGTTCTCTGCCCGAAAGCTCATACAGTCAAAATTTGTTTCTTTCTGCCTCTGAATAAATTGTAACTTCGATATTTAAAAGGTACTTTTTGATTATAATTTTAAATCTGTTTCTTTTAAAAAAATGCTTTTAGGCACTATTAAAGTGAATAAAATTCCCATTTGTTAAAAGGAATTTGGTAATGATTTCATCAGTTACTCCCTGACAACTACTTCCATGCTTACATAGTGTGATTGAAAGTATTAATGTTCTTGATGAATCGCTAGTAAATAAAATAAATTCTTAAGAACATTCTCTGAAAATAAATTACGGTTCAGGAATAGTCGAATGAAATAGCGCCCATATTTTACAGATTTCAACTGCATTGAAAATCCATGGTTCACGCTTAAACGAGTTGGTTGTTAATCGTCATATCTCATCACAGACCTCACGGAGACCGCTATGGAAGAATGCAGCAATCTCCCCCAGGTGTTACATGGACAGGTCCAACCGCATTCAAAAGTGTCTTCAGCTTCGAGGAGGGCCATTTGGTTGATAACACATGTTTTATACAGGATGACAGTGAGAAGAAACCGTAGTGTCTGCAGTGGAATCTTTTGTAAGATTTTGTTTACGTTTGTTTTTATTATGTGAAAACGTGTTTACCAACATTAGTTTAGTTTACTGTGCCTGTACATGAGGGAACAAAACAAGTTTGGTTTCCTATTACGACCAGTAGTGACAATATAGCAATATGCAACATTTATTTTGACCACTGTACTTTGCGACGGGGCGGTAAATAATAAAGAAGTGCGGTTGAAGCGTTGTCACAGGAATGTTCATATACAAATGTTGGTTAAAAATGTTATTGCAAATGTTTGGCTCTCACATAAGTCTCAGGGGATGATTTCCACACTTGGTGCATTAGTACACTGCTCCACACCCGCGCATTTGTTATAGTTTTTGAATTAATTATCCACTGAGACATGCGTACAGTTTATGCTAGGGAACAAAAACCATGCGGTTATTATAGCAATATCAGTTTTTCACGACACAGTTTAATCACTATTTACTGACGTTGTCCTTTTTTTTTCACACAATGAAATTAGCAGTGGTGAGACGGTTTACAGTTTTACTTTAAAAATTATTTGACTCCGAGCACCCAATAGCAGTAATGTAGGCTGCTATAAATGAATATTACTCAATCAATTCGAACAGTATCACAAGTCCCACTGTCCTCTTCGTTCGAATTAACAGTTCGCCACATGTTCACCTACGACGATGTATACCTCGTAAATCGTACTCACACAAATAATCGTAGCACTTCCAGTTCACCAAATATATGCTTACACACTTGCACTATTAAACAATACTCTTTGTCGAAATAAATCGGCGCGAAAAAGAAGTCTCAAACGATCACATGGGCCACCCTCAAGTGGGGCTCACTCGCCACCCACCCTCCAAAACGACTGACCAACGACTGACCCTTGGCCAAGATGGCCGCTCGCTTATATAAGCACGGATGTCTACCCCCTGGTTATGCAAGTACCAATCTCACCAGTTAAGGTTACAAATTTTGATACATACATCCCTCGACAGAAATACGTACACCATCGGAACCGCGGTAAAAGGTACATCTCATTTACTATGTTACATTTATTTCTAGGATTATCCTATCGCCCGTAAATCAAGTTTTAGTTTTTCCAAAATTTCGACACTTAGCGCAAATTTGTTTGTTAACATCTGTGATGCAAAATTTTAACATAGAACTGCATATAGCACCGTTTTTAGACGTAATCTATAGCGATCTACACATTGCGCTGCTCAAAATATTTATATCTATAATAATTAATTAATAGTGGGCGATAAATGTTAATAATAATTTGCAAACAATGAAAACTACTGAAAGTTAAGTGTATACTATTACTTAACTTGTTTAAAATACGTGTGATGCCACCCAAAATAATGTATAGTGCCGTTCTTTACGTCACTAATTTTCTATTGAATTTTATAAACAATTTCGCCTCAAACTTTTTTTTCCTCTTTACGGGCTTAATTATTTGTGAATCTTAACAAATGACTACGGTACTCGATCCGCTATGGCGAGAGGTTTTTAATGAGTGCTCGCTCGTCCCTGTAAGTTGTTATTTACTATTTTTATTAATCTTTCAGCATTCGTGCTATTAACCGATTTTGAGGTTACTGTAACTTCAGCGTCTCGTGACTTGAAATAAAGATCTATCTTTCAGAAGGTGCATATTGCTGACGACAATCCACTGCCACATCGCTGTTCACCGTAAGTTACATAGTTGTCGCGTAATGCGCGAAAAACCAAACTATGCCCCAAGCCGTGGGCTACGTAGTCGCCCGGCGACGGTGGCGTCCCTCCGACCGTTGTAAATCTCGCGCGGGCGCACCACGCGCTTCCGCGAATCGTGCACCATGTAGTGCGCTCACTCTACACAAAGCAATCCTTGCATACTACATTCATCTAGATACGGGAGTTTGTTCCGTCTTATAGTGTGTAAACCTCCCCCCCCCCCCCCCCCCAATAACAGGGACCTTGCCGTTGGTGGGGAGGCTTGCGTGCCTCAACAAAACAGATAGCCGTACCGTAGGTGCAACCACAGCGGAGGGGTATCTGTTGAGAGGCCAGACAAACGTGTGGTTCCTGAAGAGGGGCAGCAGCCTTTTCAGTAGTTGCAGGGGCAACAGTCTGGATGATTGACTGATCTGGCCTTGAAACATTAACCAAAATGGCCTTGCTGTTCTGGTACTGCGAACGGCTGAAAGCAAAACTACAGCCGTAATTTTTCCCGAGGGCATGCAGCTTTACTGTATGATTAAATGATGATGGCGTACTCTTGGGCAAAAGGAGGTAAAATAGTCCCCCATTTGGATCTCCGGGCGGGGACTACTCAAGAGGAAGTTGTTTTCAGGAGAAAGCAAACTGGCGTTCGACGGATCGGAGCGTGGAATGTCAGATCCCTTAATCGGGCAAGTAGGTTTGAAAATTTAAAAAGGGAAATGGATAGATTAAAGTTAGATATAGTGGGAATTAGTGAAGTTCGGTGGCAGGATGAACAAGACTTCTGGTCAGATGATTACAGGGTTATAAATACAAAATCAAATAGGGGTAATGCAGGAGTGGGTTTTATTATGAATAAAAAAAATAGGTGTACGGGTAAGCTACTACAAACAGCATAGTGAACGCATTATTGTGGTCAAGATAAACACGAAGCCCACACCTACTACAGTAGCACAAGTTTATATGCCAACTAGCTCGGCAGATGACGAAGAAATTGATGAAATGTATGATGAGAAAAAAGAAATTATTCAGGTAGTGAAGGGAGACGAAAATTTAATAGTCATGGGTGACTGAAATTCATCACTAAGAAAAGGGAGAGAAGGAAACATAGTAGATGAATATGGATTGGGGCTAAGAAATGAAAGAGGAAGCCGCCTGGTAGAATTCTGCACAGAGCATAGCTTAATCATAGCTAATACTTGGTTTAAGAATCATAAAATAAGGTTGTATACATGGAAGAACCCTGGAGATACTAAAAGGTATCAGATAGATTATATAATGGTAAGACAGAGATTTAGGAACCAGGTTTTAAATTGTAAGACATTCCCAGGGGCAGATGAGGACTCTAACACCAATCTATTGGTTATGACCTGTAGATTAAAACAGAAGAAAATGAAAAAAATGTTTGAATTTAAGGAGATGGGACCTGGATAAACTGAAAGAACCAGAGATTGTACAGAGTTTCAGGGAGAGCATAAGGGAACAATTGACGGGAATAGGGGAAAAGAAATACAGTAGAAGAAGAATGGGTAGCTTTGAGGGATGAAATATTGAAGGCAGCAGAGGATGAAATAGGTAAAAAGACGAGGGCAAGTAGAAACCCTTGGGTAACAGAAGAAATATTGAATTTAATTGATGAAAGGAGAAAATATAAAAATGCAGTAAATGAAGCAGGCAAAAAGGAATACAAACGTCTGAAAAATCATATTGACAGGAAGGGCAAAATGGCTAAGGAGGGATCGCTAGAGGACAAATGTAAGGATGTAGAGGCTATCTCACTAGAGGTAAGATAGATACTGCCTACAGGAAAATTCAGGAGACCTTTGGAGAAAGGAGAACCACTTGCATGAATATCAAGAGCTCTGATGGAAACCCAGTTCTAACCAAAGAAGGGAAAGCAGAAAGGTGGAAGGAGTATATAGAGGGCTTATACAAGGGCAATGTACTTGAGGACAATATTATGGAAATGGAAGAGGATGTAGATGAAGATGAAATGGGAGATATGATATTGCTTGAAGAGTTTGACAAAGCACTGAAAGACCTGAGTCGAAACAAGGCCCCGGGAGTAGACAACATTCCATTAGAACTACTGACAACCTTGGGAGAGCCAGTCATGACAAAACTCTACCATCTGGTGAGCAAGATGTATGAGACAGGCGAAATACCCTCAGACTTCAAGAAGAATATAATAATCCCAATCCCAAAGAAAGCAGGTGTTGACAGATGTGAAAATTACCGAACTATCAGTTTAATAAGTCACAGCTGCAAAATACTAACGCGAATTCTTTACAGACGAATGGAAAAACTGATAGAAGCCGACTTCGGGGAAGATCACGTTGGATTCCGCAGAAATGTTGGAACACGTGAGGCAATACTAACCCTACGACTTATCTTAGAAAATAGATTAAGGTCAGCCAAACCTTCTGAAGGTGGCAGGGGTAAAATACAGAGAGCGAAAGGCTATTTACAATTTGTACAGAAACCAGATGGCAGTTATAAGAGTCGAGGGGTATGAAAGGGAAGCAGTGGTTGGGAAAGGAGAGAGACAGGGTTGTAGCCTATCCCCGATGTTATTCAATCTGTATATTGAGCAAGCAATAAAGGAAACAATAGAAAAGTTTGGAGTAGGTATTAAGATCCATGGAGAAGAAATAAAAACTTTGAGGTTCACCAATGACATTGTAATTCTGTCAGAGACAGCAAAGGACTTGGAAGAGCAGTTGAACGGAATGGACAGTGTCTTGAAAGGAGGGTATAAGATGAACATCAACAAAAGCAAAACGAGGATAATGGAATGTAGTCGAATTAAGTCGGGTGTTGGTGAGGGAATTAGATTAGGAAATGAGATACAAAGTAGTAAAGGAGTTTTGCTATTTGGGGAGCAAAATAACTGATGATAGTCGAAGTAGAGAGGATATAAAATGTAGACTGGCAATGGCAAGGAAATCGTTTCTGAAGAAGAGAAATTTGTTAACGTCGAGTATAGACTTAAGTGTCAGGAAGTCGTTTCTGAAAGTATTTGTGTGGAGTGTAGCCATGTATGGAAGTGAAACGTTGACGATAAATAGCTTAGACAAGAAGAGAATAGAAGCTTTCGAAATGTGGTGCTACAGAAGAATGCTGAAGATTAGATGGGTAGATCAGATAACTAATGAGGAGGTACTGAATAGATTTGAGGAAAAGAGGAGCTTGTGGCACAACTTGACTAAAGAAGGGATCGGTTGGTAGGTCATGTTCTGAGACATCAAGGGATCACCAATTTAGCATTGTAGGGCAGCGTAGCGGGTAAAAATCGTAGAGGGAGACCAAGAGAAGAATACACTAAGCAGATTCAGAAGGATGTTGATTGCAGTAGGTACTGGGAGATGAAGAAGCTTGCACAGGATAGAGTAGCATGGAGAGCTGCATCAAAGCAGTCTCAGGACTGAAGACCACAACAAAAACAACAACAACATAGTGTGTAAGCGCCGTAAGGAAATTTTTTTATTTTCTTCCTTTCCTAACATTTCTGTTTTAGTGACAGGCATTGTATAATTTTCCTTATTTGTTTTGTAGCCACTAGAGGTGGCTGTAGAAGACAAACTGTGCCCGTCAGCAACTTGCCATACGTGTATTAAGCTGCTGTTACCATCGTAGTCCCCGTACGTCCTTGAGAAGGCGCACACACAGCTCGGCAGTGCTCTCGCGGGTCGCTTTCGGCCACTGTGCGCCCCTCGCTACGGAGGCCGGCAGTTGCGGACTGCCGCCCCCACAATGCGGTCGGCGGCCATGTAGGGCCGCTTCGGTGGGCGAGGACCTCCCGCGAGCGCGATAAATTAGTTTTTATGTCGCGAGTCGCGTATTTACTGCCGTGAAATATTGCGGCAACTGCCGCCGCGTGGAACTGCGGCGCGCGGCCGTGTATACTTAACGGTTACATTGCGGCCGGCGGCGGCCGACAGCGTGCTCCGCACACACCAGGCGCTACACGTTGCCAGCGTTACTGCCGCCCTCTGAAGTCGCCGCCGAATGACTACCGCGTGTGCAGCTTTGCCGGCAGGGCCACTTCGGCACTCGGTCTTTCTACAACATCCATCTGCGAGGAATGAGGGGCATGCCTTCTACGAATACACCTCCTTGCTTTTTATCTTCTACATAAGAATAACAAACACTCGTTAAATACGAGGGTCACTCCAAAAGAAATGCACACAATCTTTTTTTTTTTTAAATCCATCTTTTATTCTACATGTTTCAAAGTTTAACAGTGTGTAGATACATCCTTTAGGAACAATATTTTCATTTCTCCACATAATTTCCATCCCTCTCAATTGCCTAACGCCATCTTGGAACGAGCGCCTGTATACCCGCACAGTAAAATTCTGGACCAACCTGTTGGAGCCACAGTTTGGCAGAGTGCACAAGGGAGTCATCATCTTCAAATCTTGTTCCACGAAGAGAGTCTTTCAGTTTCCCAAAGCGATTCATCTCCACCATTCTCTTACAGTTCCAAACGTTCGCTGCATGCCGTTTTTCTTGTTTCTTTGTGAGCCACTGTCAACATCTTAGGAACCCACCTGACACGAGGTCTGCCGCTGCGAGGACAATCCTCAATATTGCCTTGCCCGCCTTCATCACGTAACCTGTTTGCCCACCGACTATCTGTAATGCGATCGACAACAGCATTTCCATACAGGTTTTACAACCTCTTGTGGATGATTCCCGCTGTCTCCTTTTCACAGCACAGGAATTCTATGACTGCACGTTGTTTCTGACGAACGTCAATTGTAGCAGCCGTCTTGAATACATGCTGTGACGGCGCCACTCACGGGAACAGTTTGAACAGAGTTTGAAACCAAGCGGGAAGGATGTATCTACACACTGTAAAACTTTCACACATGTAGAATGAAAACTGTATTTTTACAAAAATAGTGTCATTCCTTTTGGAGTGACCCATCTACTAAATTTTTATTTTCTTTCTTTCGAACGAAAGACGTTTCTTTTAATTGTTTTAGGCATTGTAAGTGAGCTAACCAAAGATGTTTCTCTTAATTGTTTTTGCCATCATCAAAGACCTACAAAGGAATTTACTGTTACATTAATTACCAGGAACCTGTCATACCTGAATCTTCAACGAATCAAACTCCCAAGTGCAATTCTATTTGAAATAAGTGAAACGTCACGACTAGGAAATGTGATCACTAGGAAATTTACTCCTCCGATTAGAGATGCAACAAGAGAGAAATGATTGCATTTACAGAGCTGTACATGCTCTGCGACTGTGGAAACTCAGTGCGCAGTAACGCCATCACACACTGCAATCAGAGCCGCTATACATCGTCGCATGGAATGAAAGAGCGCCCGACTATGCTGCCGGGAATACTCTATCACGCAGACTGCAGGTGCGTCCACATAGCATCAACAGTGGCTGTGGGACAACCTGAACGAAGGAGTTGCCGACCGACCATACCCAAGTTACGTTCGATGGCCAGCACGTCAGGCGAGCGGGCAGCGCAGGGAAGCAATTTAACTTCGAGGAAAGATTGCACATTCCTCACCAGACGTTCTCCAGTTGAAACATGGCATGTGGAACGGCCTGCAATGAGGGGTCGTGCCCCGGGCCATAACACTTCCCGGATGTTTTTGTTTTGTAAACAAAACCGCCTTTTCCTGCTGCCACTTAATTTATATTTCCCAAGCGAGTTTCGCTCTTTTTATTGTTCTAAGGCATCATCAGCGGAATCTGCAACAAAACTGAATCCTTACAGAACCCACTGATGATGCCTTAGAACAAGAAAAACGCCTAACGCGTCTGGGAAAATTACACTACTGGCCATTAAAATTGCTTCACCAAGAAGAAATGCAGATGATAATCGGGTATTCAATTGACACATATGTTATACTAGAACTGACATGTGATTACATTTTCACGCAATTTGGGTGCATAGGTCCTGAGAAATCAGTACCCAGAACAACCACCTCTGGCCTAATAACGGCCTTGATACGCCTGGGCATTCAGTCAAACAGAGCTTGGATGGCGTATACAGATACAGCTGCCCATGCAGCTTCAACACGATACCACAGTTCATCAAGAGTAGTGACTGGTGTATTGTGACGAGCCAGTTGCTCGGCCATCATTCACCAGACGTTTTCAGTTGGTGAGAGATCTGGAGAATGTGCTGGCCAGGGCAGCAAGCGAACATTTTCTGTCTCCAGATATACCCCTACAGGATCTGCAACTTGCGGTCATGCATTATCCTGCTGGAACGTAGGGTTTCGCAGGGATCGAATGGAGGGTAGAGCCATGGGTCGTAACACATCTGAAATGTAATGTTCACTGTTCAAAGTGCCGTCAATAGGAACAAGAGGTGACCGAGACGTGTAACCAATGGCACACCCCATAACATCACGCCAGGTGATACGCCAGTATGACAATGACAAATACACGCTTCTAATGAGCGTTCAGCGCGATGTCGCCCAACACGGATGCCACCATCATGACACTGTAAACAGAACCTAGGTTCATCCGAAAAAATGACGTTTTGCCATTTGTGCACTCAGGTTCGTCGTTGAGTACACCATCGCAGGCGCTCCTGTCTGTGATGCAGCGTCAAGGGTAACCGCAGCCGTGCTCCCCGAGCTGATAGTCCATGGTGCTGCAAACGTCGTCGAACTGTTCGTGCAGATGGTTGTTGTCTTGCAAACATCCCCATCTGTTGACTCAGGGATCGAGACGTGTCTGCACGATCCGTTAGAGCCATTCGGATAAGATGCCTGTCATCTTGACTGCTAGTGATACGAGGCCGTTGGGATCCAGCACGGCGTTCCGTATTACCCTCCTGAACCTACGGATTCCATATTCTGCTAACAGTCATTGGATCTCGACCAACGCGAGCAGTAATGTGTGGATACGATAAAGTGGAATCGCGATAGGCTACAATCCGACCTATATCAAAGTCGGAAAGGTGATGGTACGCATTTCTCTCTCCTTACACGAGGCATCACAACAAAGTTTCACCAGGCAACGCCGGTCAACTGCTGTTTGTGTATGAGAAATCGGCTGGAAACGTTCCTCTTGTCAGCACGTTGAACGTGTCGCCACCGGCGCCAACCTTGTGTGAATGCTCTGAACAGCTAATCATTTTCATATGAGAGCATCTTCTTCCTGTCGGTTAAATTTCGCGTCTGTATCACGTCATCTTCGTGGTGTAGCAATTTTAATGGCTAGTAATGTAAATTAATTAACAGCATGTTGTGTACATAGTTTCGCGTAGTCAGCGCTTATACAACTTTCCCACTAGAGCGCGCCCCGCTAAGCACAACAGCGCAGGCGCAGCGCTCGTCCGTCTCCGCACTACGAGATGGCGCTGTCTTAGAGACGGACCAAATTGTGCTTCCGCCGGTCCGCGTATTAGTATGTCATCTCACGGTCAGTCGGAGTTCGCGATGCCGACGAGCGAGGACGATGCGCGCGCGGCCGGGGCAGCCGCCTCGGACGCGCTGGAGTCGGCCGCTGGTCGGTCGGTTGGGCCTGGCCCGCCGGACGCCCCAGCGGCCGCTCCACACAGGACGTATCCCAGGTTGACGACCCAGGCTACGGCACCGGTTCATGACAGGATAGAACGACGATCGACAGGCGCTATTCGACCGCAGAAAACTACACACCACACGACGAAACCGTATTCGGACGTCGGCCATACATCACATCACGACGGACGCAGCAATGAAGACGACCGCCAGGACTACGCCAGAAGACTCGATATATGTCGGGAGGAGGACAAAGAAACGCTGAAGGACATACAACGCCTTATCCGCTATTCACGGGAAACGCAAGAGCAGGATAACGACACCTGTCTGGCATCTCCATCTGTGGACTCAGATGTCGAATCACAGCACTCCCACCAAACGGTCGACGACGCGGAGATGGCAGCGGCCTTTCCAGCAGACAACGACAACGACTCCCTACACGCAGAGGGGGACTTTACGCTCGTACACAACAAACGGCGCAGAAGCAACGCATTAGCCAAGGACTTAGCCAACCCGGCTAAGAGACGAACGGAGACCATCCCCACAACGAACCGATTCGCCCCACTGACACCTCAAGCTGCGCCTCCATCAACCACCAACAAGCCGCAGGCACAAACGTCTAATGCCGCAGAAGCCGTGGACAAAGACAAGAATGTGCTTCGCAAAGTGCCCCCAGTCACAATTTATTACACAAAGGATTACGTTCACCTCAATGAAACGCTCAACGGACTTCTAGAGGGCAACCTTAAAGCTATATACCAAAAGGACCGCATCAAATACCACTTTGAGTCCTCCGAAGACCAAAGGCGTGCAATAAAATTCTTCACGAACCACAACTTCTCCTATTTTACTCATCAAGCACCAGACGACAGGGAACTGAAAGTAGTTGTCAAACGCCTTCCGGTGGAAGTTACCGAAGAACAACTTTACTATGCCCTCAAGGAAAAAGGCTTCAAAGTGCTACAAGTCTACCAATTTAAGGAACGCGACGAGAAGACGAAACAATTGATACCGCAACCTGTGTACCGAGTCACCCTCCCATCCGGAAAAGACAGTGACAAGATATATGATGTCAAATACCTGCTCTACACACGAGTGATAATCGAAACCTATAATAGTAAAGAAGGACCAGTCCAGTGCCGACATTGCCAACGTTTCGAGCATACAGCGAACTACTGCAGCATGCCAGCACGCTGCGTCCGCTGCGGTGGGTTCCATAAATCATCGAATTGTACCCATCCTAGGACGGCGCCCCCAAAGTGCGCCAATTGTGAACAAGAACATCCAGCGACCTTCCGTGGCCGCCCCAAATTTCAAGAACTCCTACGGAAATATACTAGAAGGACACCAAAGAAGTCGAACGCACAACGGCCTATAATTTTTAAGAACTCGGCCATGGCAGCGATTCCGGCCACCCAACAACAAGCGGCACCTCTCCCTGTGGAAACAATCGCCTCTCGACCCCAACCGGCACCCCGAGTGACTCTACGACAGACAAGACAACAGCGCTCGTACTCCGAAGCAATACGTGCCCATCCGCCGATTCCAACACCAGCGGAGACGTCATCTGCCTGGTCGATCACCTTTACAGCAGCGTTAACAGATATTCTTCAACTACTCACCGCCCTCCAGCAGAAGCTGACGTCTATCCTCTCGCTTGTAGAAAGCGTACTGACAGCTTTTCAAACACCCTAAATGGATAGACGGCATCACGCGAGGAATCTTAACTTCTGCATTTGGAATGCGAACGGCCTGAGACTGAAGAAAATAGAATTCACGGACTTCTTACATCGCCACAAGATAGACGTAGCATTTGTCTCCGAAACACATCTCCGCGAGTCAACCGACCTCTGCTTGAGGAACATGCACATCTACCGGACGGACAGACGGGACCAACGGGGTGGAGGGACCGCAGTTCTGATCAAAAAATGTATTCGTCACCACCAAGAACGTTTACCCCAACTCCAGACTTTAGAGGCCACGGCAGTAACAATCCACACGACGCTCGGAAACATTACCTGTATTGCGGCTTACCTTAGCCCAAAGAAGCCTCTCCACCCAGAAGATCTTTACTCCGTTACAGAGGGTTACGACAAGATCCTCCTTGGAGGGGATCTTAATAGTAAACATGTTGCCTGGAATTCCCGTAAGACTAATCCAAAAGGACATATGTTGTTTGCACTGGCTGAGAATTTACATGTTTCCGTCCATGGACCACGGGAACCGACGAGGATACCTTACGTCCAGACACAAGACTCTGATGTTCTAGACATCGCCATAATCAAGAACATCAACCCGAATCTCCATCTGCGGACGTTGGATGATCTTTCGTCGGACCACAGACCGGTGTTAGGACTCATAGAGAGGGCTACTTTGCAACTCCCACTGCCGACGACAAGAACTTACGACTGGCAGCAGTTCCAAGCGTACCTCAACAACAATGTGCGACCAACCCAGGTTTTTACTACCAGAGAAGCGATTGATGTGGCAGTCGCAGTACTCACGAAGAAGATTACCAGTGCGAAACAACGAGCACTCACGGAGCACCTGCAACCAGAAGTCAATTATGACGAGTTTCCACCACCACTGCAGGAGCTTAAGACAAGGCGCAATCGCTGTCGGAAACGATGGGTCCGTTACCGCCATCCGGACGATAGACGGGAAACTCACAGACTAACCCGAGAACTCCGGCGGAAGGTTCAGGACTGGAAGCAACACATGTGGGAACTCAAAATGGACAACTTTCTATTACGCACCAAAGATGAATGGCGAATAGTTAAAAGTCTCAGACAGCAACAGCCCCCAAAAGGGCAATTCGAGGACCCCATGGCCTCTTGTACGACTCACTGGCGCAGGCGGAGCTGTATGCGGATACATACCAACAACAGATGACTACGCCCCCCCCCCCCCCCCCGGAGGATGGAGATGATGCACTCCACCGTGCAGAGGAGGACACAGCGGCGGAATGGGAAGCTATTCGGGACGCCCCGACTAACACCATGCCCCGGCTGACAACGCCGGAGGAAATTCGGAGGATTATCAAGTATAGCAAACACACCTCACCTGGAGCAGATAGAATCAGCAATACGGAATTGAAACACCTCCCGACAAAGCCTGTTGTGCTTCTCACCCGGATAGTGAACAGCTGCCTCAGGACTGGATACTTCCGAGAGGCATGGAAGATTGCCAGAATAGTGCCAATACCAAAACCGGGCAAGGATCTCTCACACCCTGACAGCTACAGACCCATAAGTTTACTGCCGACGCTGGGAAAGGTACTGGAACGTGTCCTACTGAAACGCATGCTGGACATCCTTGTGGCACACAACATCATCCGACCGGAGCAGTTTGGCTTCCAGGCGAAGCTATCGGCTGAGTTACAACTACTGCGCATCACGGAATCTATCCAAGACAATTTCAACAAGAAACGACATACTATTGGAGTCTTTCTCGATATAGAGAAGGCTTACGATAAAGTATGGCGACGCAACTTGATCGTCAAGCTCCGACGTACCACTCCCCTACCAGACTGCTATTTAAAACTTCTTGACAATTTTCTTCAGGATCGCAGATTATATGTTCGCATTGATGACAAGAATTCAACAACACGGCCTGTCCTTGAAGGACGTCCACAAGGATCGGTTATCTCTCCACTGCTGTTTAATTTATATATTAACGACCTCCCGACGGTGCCACATGTTACTGCCAGTTTCTATGCCGACGACACAGCGCTCCTGACTGCAGGCACCAGAATGGACCACCTTGTCACACGGATGCAGCGCCAACTAGATTTAGTGGACCACTGGACCCACATGAACAAAATAACGGTCAATGCAGAAAAAACCAAAGTTATTGTCTTCACACGTCGGAGACCCATCGTCAATGACCGCCTGCGGATATCAGACCAGCCACTCCCCTGGGCAACAACTGTAAAATACCTGGGAGTGCATCTAGACGCCAAACTGTTGTATAGTCATCACATTATGGAGGAGAAGACGTCTGGCCTCAAAATGCTGGGAGCTCTCCTCCCCTTTCTGAAGAGCTCATACCTCAGCCAACGCACGAAACTCCAGTTGTACCATGCCACAGTCGAACCATCTATTTTGTATGGATCGACCTCTTGGGGTACTACGTGTGCCACTAACTACAAGAAGTTACAGGTTGTACAAAGCAGATGCCTACGATGGATCACAGGAGCCCAATGGTGGATCCGAAATCATGACATTCATCGAGCCTTAAGCGAATCTTACCTCTCACACAAGGTCAAGGAGAAGGCACGAACCTTATTTCGGAAGTTGGACATGATACGTGACAGTACACCACAACTCACCACAGTAGGTGCGGTAGAACCCTTACGCAACCACAAATATAAAGTACCGAAGGCGATAGTATTTGAGCCTCCGTAAATGATATCCCTACGTAATTCTCCATAATTTAAGGACATATCGTCCTTTAGCACTTCTACACACGTTTTCAAACACACACCAAAAGCAGCGAGTTAAAGGACCCTTCGGTGTGCCCAAACTAAAGCTGAAAGAAGAATAAATAAATAAAGAGAAAATTTTTACCCCTTCCATTCTCTACAGAAGTAAAAATCAACGAAGTTGATCAGACTTCAGCACCACCACACACACACAAAAAAAAAGTATTAGTATGTAACGCAGCCAATGAGATTGCTGCTAACGTAGAACCTTTTCTCCTCGCGGATCACAATCGCGTATTGATACCTTAACGCGCGAGGTATTATAACAAGTGTACAGACCTCCGATCATCAGTCTGCATTAGTCTGCATTTGTCTGTACCAGTCTATAGTCAAGTTTCAGTCTGCGCCTAATAAGATTACCATATTCCCGTACATAGCCATGAAGAGAAATGTACTGACACTTTTGTCAAGTATCAGAGATATGAGAGAATAAGATTAACGTACCAAGACCAAAGGAACTTGAGATTGCCAATTGTAAATAGCATCCCGAACCAAGTTACGTTATTTTTATGCTTGTTATTATTTTAATAAATGTGTGTGAAAATTAATCAAGTTCTGTTTAAAGTTGGTCACCGTCAATCTGCTACTCTAATCGTGCATCTGTCATTTCTATCGTCTGACCTAACGGCAGAAGATAAACACGCCACGATAAGACCACGAGACATATTGCTGACACTCGTCTACTTCGTTAGAGCGACAAGTCAAATAATCTGATGGTGTGTGTACCAAAGGTCTTACAGTACGCACACCACACAGCAGGAAAAGGCGGTTTTATTTTCAAAACAAGTATTTCTATGCTTGCTGCGGAGGATGGCCACGCAAACAAACTTGTTCTTCCCTGAAGTACTGATAGCTGTTGAAATTGCCCTCAAGACGTACGAAGCGTAATCACGTGTTATAGGCAATACCGTCCCAGACCACTACATTTTGTAATTCTCCGCCATACCGCTCAACAGTAAAGTCTTTCCGACTGTGTTCACCAGGTGGCGCCCAATGCGAATGCGGCTACTACTGTAGGATAATTTTTCCTCCCAAATCACCACGATTTGCTACTCAGCACGGCAGCGTCGGTTTTCACGTGCCTATGGCAGTCTCAAGCGTTGGTCGCCTCTGGTCGATTGAAGACGAAGCAGTGGCATGGATGCCACCAGTCACAGTTTTCATCTGTCAGGAAGTTTCATATCAGCGCACACTCAACTGCAGAGCTAAAATTTAATTCTGGAAACATCCCCCAGGTTGTGGCTAAGCCATGTCTCCTCTGTACACTTTCTTTCAGAAGTGCTAGTTCTGCAAGGTTCACAGGAGAGTTTCTGTGACGTTTGGAAGGTGAGTACTTGCGGAATAAAGATGTGAGGACGAGTCGTGAGTCGTGCTTGGATAGTTCAGATGGTAGACCGCTTGCTCGCGAAAGGCAAAGGTCCCGAGTTCGAGTCTCGGTCCGCCACACAGTTTTAATCTGCTAGGAAGTTTCTACCCTGTGATGTACGCGAGGTTACCCGTTTCCTCTTCGAATGACGGTACCGCACCATCTGTGCGTTGGGTAACACTCACCTGTCTGGTCACATAAAAGAGGACGCCTCTGGGTCCAACGGCACGCCATGTCTCTGCTATATCAGTCTCTTACTATGGTTCCACTGTTCTTCAAGTCCTCTTATCATGCCGTATTGCAAATCATTGCCTCCGGGTGCCTTACTTTTTACGAAAAGTTGTGTATAAAACAGCGTCAAACGTCTGGTTACCTTACAAATGAGTAAACCTTAGGAATGTAACCGACAGAAAGTTTAGTAGAAATTTCGAGGTCGCTAACTAGTCGCAGTACCAAACACAGAATGAGTGTAACATGGGCAGTTGGTACTCTCATTTGCGCTACAGGTACTTTTTCACGATTCTCCTGAACTATGAACAGTAGAATGGTTAAATTTTTGAAGTGCATTCAGTGGTATACAGGGCGAAATTAAATTCTCTTTACATGTTTTGAGGACAGTTTCCTTACAACTGGACAACAACAAAAAAAGTCTTGTAAAAATGGAATCTAAAATGCGCACTTGGACAATAGAAGAGATGTGTTTCGCAGCGTCCAAGACGAGCAGGTGCTCATAGTTCTTGAAGTATTGCTTCTGCAGCCCATGTTTCCTGGATAATTTTTCTGTTGTTTTTCTTTCTTTTTTTTGTTTTGTTGTGAGGATCCTGTCCTCAAAGCCTGCAAGGGAAATTTAATTACGCCCTGCATGTGGATATTGCCTGAAAAACGCGTTGCAAATAGAGTTTGTAGTAAAGGGGAAACAAAGTAAAATGTCATGCATGATGATGAGGTTTTCCTGCATGAAAAACGAAAATATAATACGGGGTAAACTTATTCCTTCTGTTATTTTGTGCGGCGTATCAGCGATAAAAGTTTCGTCAAGGTTTGAAATTATGCGTAAAGTTTGCTGCAATTAGTTAAGGGGAGCCGGAGGTGACTATGCTGCCCATGTTAAAATCACTAAGTTTGAGGAACGTTTATGAATAAACTACCAAATGGAAAAATTTTAATTTTTTTTTACATATAGAGTGGTTTAGTATTGCAGTTATGACAGAGGGATTTTGGAGTATCTTTTCTAGTTTCCTTCCAATTATTTTTTTATTAATGACCCAATTTTTTACAAATAATTGCTTTATAATTAAACTGAAATGAAACTACTGAACATATTGCCAAATGGCTGTGTTACAATGTACGTTTGACCACTAGGAGTGCTATAAAAATTTCATGTCTCTTGCTTGAGTGGATATTGAGGAAATGTTCCTTATATTCGACAAATTCTAATTTATGGGAAATGGCTATCAAAGTTTCTCAATACATTCCTGTACTATAGAATGGATTATCAGGGTCTTCTTCTTCATCCTCCAAAAGCTTCCTCTTCTGTCTTCTTTTCTGGCCTGTTGTTCCACAATGCTTCATATGCCTTTCTCTTCTTTCTGCTCCTCTTATTCTTTCTCTGCCAATATTTCTTAGTGCTCGTACAGTGTTCACCCCAGCTGTAAATCCTAATGCCTTCAGAACTTCACACTTCACACTGTTCCCTTGGTTGTAGGTTGCTATTGCATCATAAATGCCAAAGTGCAGTGTTTTTATACTTACAAACATCCTTTTAGGAATCACTTTCCGAATCAAATTGTTTACGCTCTCATTAGGATTCTGCGTCTTTCCGTGTAGACATTTGTGTAACAATTCTGGCTGTGCTAAGTCATGAAAAATTCATTTTATTGTTCTCTACTGATTCTTGAACATACTGCATATTACCCGCTTTACACAATAAGTATAATACTACCAACAACAGGCGCAACACTGAACTAATTCGAAACGGTAAACAGCAAAGAGACGATGTTCCGCGCTCTTATTCATTGCAGTATCACAACTTGGTATTAGTATTAATTTTGTTTTCCCTACGTTCTTCCTCTTCTTATATACACGGTTACTAAAACGTAGCATCGTAACCAGAACAAAAGTGTACGACAATATTAAATGGAGCAAGATGTTCGAAATGCTGAGGAAAATAGGAGTAAACTGTAAGGAAATACGGGTAATTTTTGTCACAGAAAACAATGTAGCCAACCATTGCACACTCCCTGTATGCGTAAGATAAGGCGCTGTATGCGTAACAGGCCGAGAAAATCCCAAGGAGTTCGCCAGGAAGTCACGAGAGGGTGTTAGATGCATTCAGCGGCCGCCCATTTCCTCTGCAGGCGTGGGGAAAAATGGTAATAGCTCCACTTCTAGGGCGAGTAGAACAATAATTCAAAGTTTACATTAAAGAGGAATGTTCCAATTAATTTTCGGTAGCAAAAAAAAATCGTAATTTTTTGGATTTGACCACCTCCGGCTCCCCTTAAGGTGGTCTGACTCTCAAATGCTAGATGAAAGTAGCTGGGTAATTTGCACTGGCTTCGAACATACGGTTTCTAACTCTAATATTTGTTTGTGTTAAACCTTTAACATAAGATCATACTTCTTAATGAGTAGATTGAGAGAAGTTAAAATTTTATTTTCGATCAATAACTAGATGAAATACTGAAAATAAAGTTTTTGTTGCCCCTGGACGCCCCTAGATAGGCAACCTGCAACTGATATTGTCCACCAAGAACAGGTTGGAGGGAAGGGGACCAAACAGTGAGGTCATCGGTCCCATCGGATTGGGGAACGATGGGAAAGGAAATCGGCAGCGTCCTTTCAAAGGAACCATCCCGTCATTTGCCTGAAGCGGTATAGGGAAATCACGGAAAACCTAAATCTGGATGGCCGGACGTGGGTTTGAACCGTCGTCCTTCCGAATGGCAGTCCAGTGTGCTAACCACTGCGCCACCTCGCTCGGTGTCATGAGCCGGTTTAGCCCTTTTAGTAACATAGATTTGCCTTACTATAAGTACTTTGTTTTCAGTAGTTTCGATTTAGGTGCACATAGCAGTATTAGTGATTGATGTATGCCCGTTTACAGAGCTACACCACGCAACAACCGATGAGAGATGTGCTTGGTCACACCTTCTGTTACGTTGAGGCAGTCGTCTTGTAATTATATACAGGATTTAGACAGTTCTCCTCCACAATACATATATTCTTTAATGAAATTCGTCATAGATATCAATCATAATTGGAAAAGAATAGCCATGTCATTGCTTACAAAACAAGAAGATGACTTTTATTGTAGATGTCAGAGTCTCAGAAAGGATTTCAACGGGCATCAACAAAAAATTTTTATCATTTGTCGAATAACATAGAATACCTGACGGATTTGAAATATAACCTTAAACGATTTGTTTTCGACACCTACTTACATTCCATAGATGAATGTTTACTCAAAAACTAATAGCCTGTAAAATAAATTGTTTTAAATGCAGCTGCATGAGTATGACTGCAAAATAACTTCAATGATGTCAACGTCAGACCAGTGCGACAATTGTAAACTCGTAAACAGTGAGCACAAAGACGTCTACTGAAACAAATCATCCTGTAAGCCTATCGTTACACGTCATTGCAACAAAAAAATGTCCAAACTATCTGTGAAAGCGGTAAGAAACTAATTAACTTAAATTGGTGATTACTAGTCAGCAGCAGACGACGCTTAAATCCCTAATATAACCATTGTTATTCGCTTTTGTTCTGTGCTTTGTGTAAGGAGTAGTCAAATGTAAACGAGGCAGATGGGAAAATGTAAATAAACCGTTTATTATTTTAAAAGTAATTGCCTTAAATGCTGACACATATGTCCCACTGTGAGACTACATGATCAACGCCTTAATTGAAAATGCATGCCGTTGCCTACGGAACCGGGATTCCACCGGGTGTGCATCTCTTTGTCTGAAGCAAATCGATGGCCACCAATCTTGAGGACTAAAAAGAACGCCAAAGTCGTACAGCGAGGGATCAGGATTCTATCGAGGCTGTGTAAGAGCTCTCAGCAAATCTTCTGCAGAGCAACCAAAAAAACATCGTAACATGTACGCCCATCCACATCTGGCCAAGATTATTTCGAATATGTTGTGGTACAAAAATTAAAATTGACGTTATTTCTTTTACTATTTGACTGGCCTACTTGGAAAATGAGCCTGACGAACACGTGCCAGAGCTAGGGGTTTAAATATGCATTTTTTAAGAGTAACTGTACACAGTATGATTGCTGGCATAGAGTATAATACTTTCTAAATTATTCTCGGATTATTGCACTAACTATTTAGTTGCATTTTTAGATCATAGCACGGCCAAAGGATGGTAGTGTGTACACAATGGGTAGCCAGCGGCAAAAATAAACAAACTGCCACTATAGACTTAAGCCTGTACACTTTTACCATAGTATTTGCTTTGTACCCTAGCTTCCATACTTCTTTTAATATTCTATCAAAATTCCATAATCAGAAAGGTTGATGACATCTTCCTTCCCTACACCATTTCATATGGCAAGTGACCTATGCTATCATGTACATTTGAATTACGCACATAATATAGGCCATTGTGTACATTTGAATTACACACTTTATACAGAGTAAGTAAACATCCCAATCATTCTGGTGACTATAGATGTAGTAGTTCAGTATCTTACTGATCGTTTGGAGAACCACAAACAATCCTTGGATTAGCATGCAGATGAAATGGTCAGGATCTTATTTTTTGGATAGAAAACAGATGACACAGGTTCTTCATTAGCTTTGACATGAAATTAGTGCCCAGTTCTGTAACTATTGTTCAGGGACACAAAACTTCAACAACCAGCTTTCACCATCACTTTTGCTACTGATTATTTGAAATGGCAACCATTTTGAAATGATGTGAAAAATGGTCAACAGTAGTTAAAACATAGCAGTTACCAGTTCATGTCTGGTTGAATGGGCCATGATGCCCAAGCCAAACATTTCAAATGGTTTGGATGTCTTTAGTATATCTGAAGATGTACTTCCTGATGACTGAAGTTTGCACATTGTGCATATCGCGAACATTTTCTCATATGTGGTTTGACTTTCTGTTCCTGCATACTCCTCCAATATCGTTCAGCTACTCAGTGATCCAGTTTACTTCATACTCTGTATCATGATAACATGTGGTTGTGTGCTGTTTTAACAATTTATCATTCAGTGCAGCAGGTAATGCCCAATATTCGTTGTCCTACATAAGAAACCATCGTGATCAGCGAGCTACAGTTTTATTTTGAATAGCTCACTGCCTGCAACAGTGGACTGCACATTCTGCCACTCCACAAGGCTACATCCAAGCCCTCACTGTCCACCGTGCCTACCTGTCTGGAAGATCTTTTGAACCTAGTAGTCATTTCAACACTGTGAGGTCTGTGGGTCTGTAATATTTCGAATTTCCTACTTTACAGCAAACAGTAGAAGTATGTGACACTGTATACCAATTTAAACATGTATTTTCCTGTGGTTGAATAATTTTTTTCAGCTTAAATTGTCTTGATGTGTAAGCAACTGGGTTGTCTTTCACTTCCTGGCTTAGAACACTCTATACCCTTTGGTTACTTGCATCACAGTGCAGAATAAATTACTCTCATAGTTTGAAATATTAATACAGAGTTACTTATTAGTGTCTCCTTCAATTTTTCAAGCATATCTTTACATTCTTCCATCCACTGGAATTTTGCACATAGTCTCACAGCATTTACAAACAATTTGACGAACTTCTAATAATTTCTAACTTTCTAATTAACTAATCCAAAAAATACTTAATTTCTTTAGTCATTTGAAGTGGTTGATTTTATGTCATTTTGGCAAATCACATATCCTAAATTTTTTAGCTTCTATTAATGGATAATGGCACTACACGATACTCAATATTAGGTATGCTGGACGAAGTCTTTGAAAAAAATTCTTCTGTTCATCGAGTGTGTTCCTTCATATCCTTGGAATATAGAATCATGTCGTCCAGGTACACAAGTACTGACATCAGTTTAAAAACTTCAGCATGCCACCTAACAATCGTAGAAATTCTGATGGCATGTCCTTTAAACCAAACAGCATTTGCCAATATTGGAATTGCTCCAAGGGACTATAAACACAGTCGTTGGCCAGTCATCCAACATCGTTTTCAATTGATGGTAACCACTTTTCAGGTTCCTAGAAAGAAATTTTCACTCTACAGCGGAGTGTGCGCTGATATGAAACTTCCTGGCAGATTAAAACTGTGTGCCAGACCGAAAGGCGAACTCGGGACCTTCGCCTTTCGTGGGCAAGTGCTCTACCAACTGAGCTACCCAAGAAGGACTCACGCTCCGCCCTCACAGCTCTAATTCCGCCAGTAGCTCGTCTCCTAACTTCCAAACTTCACAGAAGCTCTCCTTCGCTGCTGAAGAGACTGTATGGCAAACAAAGCACTAGCCATTGTCGTGTAGCGAACAATAGTTCTCATTATAGTGACGCCCAAGAACTTGTATTTTAGTCATGGTTTCACATTCGTTCATCCACTTCCCACAGATGCTTAAATCAGTAGCATATGAACTACCGTCGGGCTTCAGTACCTTCGAGATGCTTGTTCCAAGGCACCAGACCATAAAAATGCTTCCATGGTCAAGGTCATTGTTGTCAGCGTATATGCACACTTGCACCCCGTGTCGTCGCTTTAATGGTTCCTTATTTGTTTCTGATGCACTTTGTAAGTAGGCTGTTTAGGTTTTTATGTTGGTAACGCCAAGTAGCACTCTTAAGTAAGTAGGCTGTTTAGGTTTTTATGTTGCTAACGCCATGTAGCGCTCTATATGAAAATCAGTGACTGTGCTGTGTGGAGTCTATGGCTGATTTGCATTGTTGGAATATTTGCTATTGTAGTGTTGGCAGCTTGATGTGAACAGCGCATAGCGTTGTGCAGTTGGAGGTGAGCCGCCAGCAGTGGTGGATGTGGGGAGAGAGATGGCAGAATTTTGAGAGCGGACGATCTGGACATGTGTCCATCAGAAAGAGTAAATTTGTAATACTGGATATCATGAAATGATATATATATGACGACTTTTGAACATAATTAAGGTAGATACATTGTTTGTTCGGTATCAAAATCTTTCATTTGCTAACTATGCCTATTAGTAGTTAGTGCCTTCAGTAGTTAGAATCTTTCATTTAGCTGGCAGTATTGGAGCTCGCTGTATTGCAGTAGTTCGAGTAACGAAGATTTTTGTGAGGTAAGTGATTCATGAAAGATATAGGTTATTGTTAGTCAGGGACATTCTTTAGTACAGATTATTGAAAGTCAGATTGGGTTGCACTAAAAATATTGTGTGTCAGTTTAGTGTTGATCAGAATAAGTAAAGAGAGAAATGTCTGAGTACGTTCAGTTCTGCTCAGCTGTTTGAAAATCAAATAACGTAAGAGGTTTATCAGCACAGTAATTCATAAATTTGTCAAAGGGGACGTTTCAACTTACATGCTTTCTGTAAACCGTCACATGGTCACGTCGACACAATGAAGCATTCAGTCCCTTGTTGAAGTAAGAAAGGTTAGAATTAATGCCCCATCATCAACACATCATTAGACATGGCACACCAGATTGAATTCCTTAAAGAAAGGGAGGGAAATGGCCTCTGACGTTTGAAAGGAAATGCCCTGGCATTTACCTGGAGATTTTTACGGATATTATGGAAAAACTACATGTGGATGTGGATCTGAATAGTAATTCTCCCAGACAGGATTTGAATGTTGTAACCACTGCACCAACTCTATTGGTTGGCAGCGATCACATTCTTGTCAGCTTATCAATATGTATCATAACATATATCAGTATCTTTCATAACGTTATACGAGTGGCAAGAAAAAGGCAAGGAAAACACCTGAAACCGTTATGTTCTACATTGCATCAAAGTATGGGGTGGACGTTGTTGACCAAATGACTCATAAATATATTACGAAGGTTGCATGTAGGAAATGGCGAATCCATGTCTTCTACAACATACTGTACATGACAATAAGAAATGCATGGGCCACCTATAACATAGTAACTAACAAAAAAATGAAAATGAAGAAGTTCATACTTCAACTGAATTCAAGGAACTAAAGAGGAAGAACATCTGGAAGAGGATATGGGCTGAAATCACCTAGAAAGCCAGCCTCTGCATAGCCGACAAGACCAGAGAAAACTGTGTTAAGTGCCACAAAGCCGTGTGCGGGAAACGTGAGTGTAAAACATAAATCACCTCTTCTAAATGCGTCCAGCTTTCAAATGACATGAGTGGAAAGTAATACAGAGCTGTTTGTAACACACATGTGAGAGTAAAATGGACCAAATATACTAAATGTGTCTAGAAGGTTGTATGAAGAGTTAATAAATTAAAATCTATATTTCAGAAACTTGTTAGCAGTAGCAACAATAGATTTGTGTGATACATTATTGTTCAAATAAATTAGTAATTATTATTTGTAGCTGTAAATAATTGTAGTGATTATTAGAAATAAATTATGTATTAAAACTTGTTTAAGTCGAATATGAAAATATTTTATGTGGGGTCAAAGTGATCGCTTTCTGCCGTTTCAGGAATGTGAATGCCAGAAACTCCCCTGTTCCAGTGTTAATATTCAACTATTGTGATGCAGGACATAATGGATATTAAGTTGATATTAACATATTTTTTTATCAGGTGGGAGAATCATTGAGGAAATATAGCCTATGACATCCTGTTTTACAATATTTTCCCTAACAATCAACAAGTAAAGATACTTCAGCGATATGAAGACACGTGAATGCTCCGATTTCTTCTGTCTTCCAAAATAACACGCAAAAAAGGAGGAATATATATTTTGCGTGAGAAATTAGAGATGTATGGAGAGCAACATCCTCATCTGGGATCGGTAAGGTGGATTTCTTAACTGGGAGTCTACGTCGGTGGTGGAGATGCGGTTGGGACTTTGCGTCCAAGCTGCTCCTGCTCGTTTCGCAATGTGCTAAGAGATAGCGAGGCTGTTCCAGGGCGAATGGCAGACATGGTCGGCTGACTGGAAGATGAGGTTCAGCCTGTCACAACTTGGCAGGTACAAAGAAAGGCTCTGGTCAGTCGCCTCTTCAAGTACTTAAAACAATCGGCAGATGGCACTGGACTAGACTGGAGGTGGCTGCCCAGCTTTTTCGTCCTGAGATGCTGTGATTAACTAAGGTAATGAGCACTACACTCATAAAAAATATCACACAATTAATTTCCTACGTTCCTGTGGGCTGGGATGCGACTTGCGTGTTGTAAATAGATACAAGTGTGTTCCATTCCCCAGTGCTGTTGCTACATGTCTCCTGTATATATGGAGCATGGAATTATAGCAGAATGGTGACTGTGCTAATGATATTACACATCGTTATTTCTTTCTCAGGAGATACATGTGTGTCTGTTTGAAGGGAGAAGTAGGTAGTTGGGTGATCTTCAAATGTAGTTGAAATTAGGTACCTAAAAGTGTAGTGAAGCCCATTTCTTATCGACGTGTTCGGAAAGAGAGATTGTTCTTGAATGTTGACATTGTGAACAAAATCTATCCCGGAGGATTTTGCACCAGTTCAGATGTAGCTGACAGAGGGTTTTTTCAGGACTGGTAAGCACTGAGTAAGAGATTTCTGGAGGAAGAAGACCTGGTTGCTGTTTCATCTTCATACTGTAGGACAAAACTACCTAACGTGTTTTAACCTGTCGACCAAGGTTTTCCCTCTGTATAAGCATTCATATTGGTTCCCATCAGTTTTTTGCGCCCATCATGTCACAGTTTCTAGTGCCCTCTGGTGGCAGTAATGTGAATTAAGTCAGCCAGTCTCCAGATGTCAAGGTGGATACATGCTCAAGAAAATATTTTAGGAAACTTTTTCCAACATGCTTACACCCCAATATAAAGAACAACCATCCTATGTCCTCCACACCAACAGCAGACACTCAACGATTTTTTCCAACAGTGTTCAGGTGGGAAATGGGAGTGGAAGGTAGGAGCCCTGTCTTCCATTAACTGATTAAATGAAGAATATACAAAGTGAATTTTATAAATAAAGAATGTAACTGACATTGAATTAAACTTTGCTGTGAGATCGCTCCAGCTCAACAGCTCAGTACAGACTGAGCTTTTCCCCCAATTTACGAGTAGAGCTTGGGAGGGGAAATAGTGGTGGTGTGAAAGTGGTGGACAGGGGGTGGGGGAGAACCCATGACATATTTAGTGTGACTTTGCCACACCCACATCATATGGCATGGAGTATGCGTGGGGGCGAGATTCTGTGACCTTGAATAAATTAAAACCATGCCAGAATGAACATTATCCCACTACTAAGATACTTCAGTGTTTAGTACAGATCGCAAATGATTCCATTTATCTACACATAAGGAATGAGTAGTTTGGGCTAGTGACTATTGTCAGATCATCTGGTCATCGCAATTTTGATGTGAGAGTACAGTCACCATTACACAACATACAACGTGCAAAATTTAACCATGTGGACTGATACTGATAATTGATGATTATGAAAAGTAGGAACCAATTTGAAACATCGTCTACTGCTTCACCCACAGAAACAGAGCGGCAGGTGTTTTGGATATGATGCGAATACATAATCTGTCGCTTGTTTGTAAAGATATTTTCATTAGTCAAAATTTTTACTGACGGAACTAAGGAGTTCTTAAATCGGGTAGGTAGGGAATTTGAACTGCCGCAGTATCTTCCACATTTTGCCACCTCCATCTGTAAAATAAGTGATAATTTATAATAAGGCACTGCTTTACGCATTGGTTATCATTCATCGAATCAGGAAACCATTTTCCCCACCACTGTTTATTTATGGCTCTGCTCTCCGGATCTAACTATATTTAGCCGTGTGGCGCTATTTCTTTGGATTTCCCGGGATGCATTCGCTTGGAGGCGGGGCAGTTTGTACTCTGAGACGGCGTGCTAGTACGGGAACATAAACAGAAAAAAGGCGAGCTATTTTATGGCGGCGCCATAAATGTGTTAAGCGTAATAAATGGGTAATTTCGGTATGCAAATCACGAGGAATCTACGAGCCTCTTTCTTGGGGTAAAATGGTTGTCCGCAAATATTTTACAAGGATTTAGAAATACGGCAACCTTATGTAGGAAACTAGGACGATAGTTACGCAAACAAAAGGAAAAGAAAAAGCGCTGTGTCTCCATTTAGTAGCATTTTTTTTCCTTACCGAAGGAGAAATTACGTCTGCAACAACATTCAAATATTCAACGTGGTTGCTCTAAACTAGCGGGTAGATGATACCACAGTGTTCTTGTAACTCAAACGATAGCAGTTACTACGCATATGCTGAAAGTACAGTGTGTCCATAATTAAAGCTGCAGTTTCAAAACGCTTTAGAAAGAGAACGACTGCTCAGAATGACGCCAAATGCGAACAGCATTGATGCAGAGGGTAACGTCGTGGAACGAGGGGGGGGAAAAAAAAAAAACATGACGAATAGATGGCGCTGTAAGCGTCAGCATATGTACACCAGCAGCCACGCCGTACACGACTGTGGCTCAGTTTGGATCCCAGACGCCCTATACAACTGTCTCCACGAAGGACTGCGCTGCCGGTAAAGCTTTTTTACAAGAATGGTGACTCTGCTCTCAGTATCCTTATAGAAGTACCGGATATCAAAAAAAGGCATTGGTTCGATGTCTGCCAAGGGTCTCAAGAAAATGACTAAAATCTTCCAAAAAACAGATCCTTTTTTAAGTGAAATCGACATTTTGCTTTACATGCTGGTTTTGGACTCAGGACATTTAAAAACATTTTTTCCATCCGATGTGGTACGACCTTATCGTGGCGGATGAGCTTACCTAACATTGCCATAAACGTTGACTGACAAACTGGTGCACTCAAGCACATTGAACGGCGCGGAAGGTGTAATGCGCAACTCAACCGCACCAGTCATATTGCTATTCATCTGTCACTAGTACCTGACCCCATTTACGGTAAGAATTTTAGTGCTATCCGTTGGTAAAATTTTCCTTAATATTTTTCCTTTTGTTCCATGGAGTTCATTATGAGCATAGGTTCTCTTACAGCCGTTTGAAACTAGGATTTTAATTAGAGGCACCCTGTATAATGTATTTGAGATAACGACGTTTCTTTTTAGGCAACAACTTTCATCTACATCTGCTTTTACGTGTACACTTATATTCCGCAAGCCAATTTACAGTATGTGACGGAGTGTACTTTGTGTTCCACTAACATTTCCTCCTTTGCTATACCAATAGTGGTTGGTGCACGGGATGCACGACTTGTTAGGTATCTGTTTGAGCTCAGTTGCCTCTACTTTCACGTTCGTGGTTGTTTTCGCGCTCCTAGTATCGTACGCCCTCGGGACTTCTACAATAAACCACGTCGTGATGCGCAAAGCCTCTGTGGTAAGAGCTGCCATAGTAGTTGTAAGAGCATCTCTGTAAGGCTTTCGAGTTTGCTACGTGCCCCTGTTACAGAACTGTGGACGATATCTGTGATCAGTTTCAGAAGAAAGTATCAACCTATCAGGGTAATTACGTGTCAACTACTCCAGAACATAAGAAACAGGTTCCAGTATCGAACGCCGTCACCATTATATATTCTCATCGACAAATAGGAAATCTTATGATGTCCTTTCCAGAATAAAGCTGAAATTGTTTTTCACAGATATTTTAAATACTTCGATGTTCTCAAATGATTGAAATTTAATTTCGTTCTAGAGGAACAGAATGAAATTCTAAAGATGAGGAGCGATGTGAGCAGTTCGTGGTGGACCATCAAATGGTTTTCAAATTTCAGTCAAGTGCAATAGAGCGAGAGGAAGGATCTTCACCTGCTGCCTCGCCTCCCCCCCCCCCTTCCCTACCATCTTTTGTATGACGGTGCGATCAAGGAGTTTCCGTTCCAAAGCCGTACAGTCCAGAATCGGTTTGCCAATCAGGCGAGACCACTGAAATATCAAGTTGAAATCATTTGCCAAAACGTAGTGTCCTGCTGCCTGAAGAAGTCCTTAACTGCTTGCTGCACATACTCGTCCGACAGGAATCTTTGACCTTTCCAGGTCAATTTTAAGTGACCAAAGGCACCCGGCCGCAGTTTCCCGGTTTTCCACAGACATGCTGCCCCATACACATACCTCAGTCTCCGATCGACGTCTACCGGTGTTGTCCTTCGGCAGCCAACGGAAGATTAACAGCACGTTGGACCTGTTTAGACACCTTTTTTAATAACATCGTCATAGTTTCCGTTTCCGCATTTACCTCTCGCACGACGCAAAGATACGTACGTCATACTAAGCCCATGCCTGCGCTGATACATCCGCACCGAAGTCGAGCTACGATCCAAAGATGCTGTGCAACGCCCTGAAACGTAAAACTTTTTGAACACCTCTTGTTTTCTCGTAAACAGTCATTTCGAATTTTTACGGCCCTTTAAACTGTATAAACTGACGTTAACAACCTGTTCTGCGATAGGCTCAGATATGCTTAGGAATTAAGTATCACTCTGGACGGATGGGAACAGTCTTCTGACAAGTCTTACCATCACGTCTCTCCGTACAATTAGCGTTATTCATACACTTTTTTGTCATCAGTTCTGTGGACACTACCTAAGTTTCTTATCACTCAGTATCGATGGTTCAAGACACTGTATAGTCGGTGACAAGACGACAACGTAAGACAGTAAGTCAAGTTAATTAAACTATCATGGTGCTAGGGCCTCTATCATTTTAAAATCGATCTTTAAGTCAGTCATTTAAAGAGCAGGCTATATTAAACCAAATATCGTACACTGGCATACTATTGTATAGGTTACATCAAGGAGGAGGGGGTGGGGGCAGAAGATGGGAGCCAAAAGCAATGTAACAGGAAAAAATGATAAGCTTTCCAAGTATAGTCAAAGGTTGTCCAGGCGGGAAGGAGTGCCTGGTCCCCGGCACGAATCCGCCCGGAGGATTTGTGTCGAGGTCCGATGAGCCGGCCAGTCTGTGGATGGTTTTAGGCGGTTTTCCATCTGCCTCGGCGAATGCGGGCTGGTTCCCTTTATTCCGCCTCAGCTACACTATGTCGGCGATTGCTGCGCAAACAAGTTCTCCACGTACGCGTACTATTACTCTACCACACAAACATAGGGGATACACTGGTCTGGTTTAAAATGGTTCAAATGGCTCTGAGCACTATGGGACTTAACATCTGAGGTCATCAGTCCCCTAGAACTTAGAACTACTTAAACCTATCCAACCTAATGACATCACACACGTCCATGCCCGAGGCAGGATTCGAACCTGCGACCTTAGCGGTCGCGCGGTTCCAGACTGAAGCGCCTAGAACCGCTTGGCCACACCGGCCGGCACACTCGTCTGGTGTGTGACGTTCCCGGGGGGTGGGGGGGGGGTACAGCGGGGGCCGAATCGCACAACAATAACTCTGGGTTCGGTGTGGGGCGGCGGAGGGGTGCAGTGGATTCTGGTAGTCGTCGTGGGGTTGAGGACCACTGCGGCTGCGGCGGGGACGGAGCCTCTCCGTCGTTTCTAGGTGCCCGGTTAACATAACATAGTCAAAGGTTAAACATTTGTGCTTAGTAACAAAGTCAGTGGATTCTACGCTGAAACGCCAAAGAAACTGGTATAGCCAGGCATTTTCAGATGCAGAGATATGTAAACAGGCATAATACGGCGCAGCGGTCGGTTACGCCTATATAACACAAGTGTGTGGCGCAGTTGTTAGATAGGTTACTGCTGCTACAATGGCAAGTTATCAAGATTTAAGTGAGTTTGAACCTGTTGTAGTCGGCGCATGAGCGATGGGACACAGCATCTCCGAGGTTGCGATGAAGTCGGGATTTTCCCGTACGACCATTTTACGAGTGTACCGTGAATATCAGGAATCCCGTAAAGCCTCACCTGCGACATCCCTGCGGCCGCAAAATATCCTGCAAAAACGGTATCAACGACGACTGAAGAGAATCCTTCAACGTGACAATAGTCACCCTTCGGCAAATTGCTGCACATTTCAATGCTGGGCCATCGACAAGTGTCACAGTGCGAACAATTCAACGAAACAAAATCGATATTGGCTTCCGGAGCTGAAGACCCACTTATGCATCCTTGGTGACTGCACGACACAAGAATTACGCCTCGCCTGGGCCCATCAACACCGATATTGGACTCTTCAAGACTGGAAAAATATTGCCTTGTTGTGCGAGCCTCGTTTCAAATTTTATCGAGCGAATGGACGTGAACGGTTATGGAGACAACCTCATGAATCCATGGCACCTGTATGTCAGCAGAGGACTGTTCAAGCTAGTGGAGGCTCTGTAATGGTGTGGGGCGTGTGCAGTTGGAGTGATATGGAGCCCCTGATATGTCTAGATACGACTCTGACAGGTGACACGTCCGTAGGCATCCTGACTGATCACTTTCATCCATTCATGTCCATTGTACATTTAGACGGACTTGGAAAATTCCAGCAGGACAATGCGACACCCCACACGTGGAGACTTGCCACTCAAAGGCGCCAGAAACACTCCTCCGAGTTTAAACGCTTCCGCTGGCCACTAAACTCCACAGCCATGGATATTACTGAGCATATCTGGGATGCCTTGCAACGTGCTGTTCAGACATTAGGCGAATCCTTCCACGTCGTGTTGCGGCACTTCTGCGTGCTCGTGGGGGCAGACGTACCAGTTTCTTTGGCTCTTCAGTGAAAAAACCTGCACCCTATTTGTGTAACAAAAATATCTACAACAGCAAACTTCCCAAGGCCAACCCATCATTATGATGGGATATATTCGTATTAAATTAGAAACAGCTGAATTTTAATACCAGTTCTACTGTGTTAGTAAGCTCTATAATTTTACCCTTTTCAAACTTATGTTTAACAAATTTGATTTTATAAAGATAATTTCGTCACTGGAACATTGTATACAGCTTTATTTTCATTGAGGCTCTGGTAGTACTTTGGGTACCATAAAATTTCATACTGAAGCCACAGATTCGAAGCTATTTTTCTGGTGTGAGCGTGAGAGCATAAGTATATGACGGTTTGATGACAGCGGCCGGCCGGTGTGGCCGTGCGGTTAAAGGCGCTTCAGTCTGGAACCGCGTGCTCACTACGGTCGCAGGTTCGAATCCTGCCTCGGGCATGGATGTGTGTGATGTCCCTATGTTAGTTAGGTTTAAGTACTTCTAAGTTCTAGGGGACTGATGACCACAGAAGTTAAGTCCCACAGTGCTCAGAGCCATTTGAACCATTTTTTGATGACAGCATTAATTTCTCATACATACGAGGTTTGACTGAAAAGTAATGCCTCCACTTCAGTAACTCCTTATCAGTTGGCAGCATTGGTATGCGGCAGGTACTGGCTTGTTCCGTAGCCTCTTCTCTACAGCTCCAGTTGGCGGGAAGCCTCAGCATTGAAAGGTTGTGTTGTTTCAGTGTAAAATATGGAACCCTGCCCAGACGGTCGGTCAATGCGATTTAAGCAGTTCTTGACAGCAGAAGGTGTCACTCCAAACGATATCCGTCAGAGAATAAGAGCATTTAATGGTGATTGTGTTAATTTGAGTAGTGTGCGTCGTTGGGCGAAATAGTTTAAAGATGTTGAGGCGGGAACATCAGACCTGAGTGACAAACAAATTGTTGGACGTCCTGTGACAGCAACCACCTAGATTCATAAGCAAAATTTTGACAGATTGATTCAGGAAAATCGTTGCATGACTCATAGAGAAATTGGAAACACAATTGGCGTTTCACAAGAACGTGTGGGTCACATTATTCCTTTGTTTGGCTATCGGAACATCAGTGCTCGATGGGTACCTCGGATGCTGACTCCTGAAATGAAAGTGCACAGACTTGAAATTTGCCAGGAAATCCTCTTACGTTACGAGAATGATGGTGATGCCTTGTTCCATTCATTTCTGACAGGAGATGAAACGTGGGCACACCATTACGACCCGGAGACGAAACGTCAGTCTATGGAATATCGGCACATAGACTCGCCCCAGAAAAAGAAATTCAAGACGCAGCCATCAGCTGCAAAAATCATGGCCACAGTGTTCTGGGACGCAGATGGTGTTATCAATGTCGATTTCCTTGATCGTGGAACAACAATAAATTCAGAGCGTTACATCATAGCGCTGCGAACTCTGAAACGACGGCTAGCAAGGGTCCGAAAGTAAAAGGGAAATATTTTCCTGCAGCATGACAATGCCAAACCACACATTTCACGTGTCACCACATAAGAAATTTAGAGACTGAATCTCACCAGCGTTCGGCATCCTCCATACAGTTCAGATTTAGCCCCGTCTGACTTCCATCTGTTTCCGATAGTGAAAAACGGTCTGCGGAGACATCATTATGCTTCTGCTGAAGACGTTGGGAGAAGTGCAAGACTGTGGTTGCGGAAACAGTGTGTTGACTTCTTCCCTGACGGCTTCATAAAACTTGTTCGTCGTTGGCACAAATGTATCCAGCTGGCTGGTGATTATGTGGTAAAGTGAATATTGGTAATTAACAATCACATTCTAAGGATTATTTCTGCGTTAGATTTATTAAAATATTCCCGTACAAACTCAGTTAACGAAGTTGGAGGCATTACTTTTCATTCAACCCTAGTATTATAAGAAATGCACCGTATACTGTTCACAGCAGGGTGTATTGGTACATTCTCTTTATGAAGAGTGGATAAGTTACTGAATCTAACAGACCTGAGGAAGAAGCAATTCCTAGAATTGTTCACAAAATGGATATACAGTAGCCTCATCAGGTTACTAGCTAGCTAGACTTTCAATACAACGCTTTGTTGCTAAAATCGAAAATCCGCCTGCCCATTTCACCCTCACCCTACTTTTAACCATTGACTGTACTTACAAGGTTTTATCATCTTCTGCTGCCTCTATTCCTGTTGCATTCCTCTTTCTTTGGCCTCTCTACTTCCGCCCTTCACGCCGTCACGCCACCCCCACCCCCCCCCCCCACCCCCCCGGATATGACACTGCGGCGCGGCGCGTTACTTTTTACCGCCCTGCCATTGTCCAGCAATGTTCATTTGTCCAGCTAAAAGCTGTAGTAGAAAATACTAGACCACTACTGTCTACTGTAGGTCGCAACATACATAGAATTGTCCGCTAGTACTGAAATAAAAGTTTTAACTTAGCAATGTACAGGGTGTTTCAAAAATGACCGGTATATTTGAAACGGCAATAAAAACTAAACGAGCAGCGATAGAAATACACCGTTTGTTGCAATATGCTTGGGACAACAGTACATTTTCAGGCGGACAAACTTTCGAAATTACAGTAGTTACAATTTTCAACAACAGATGGCGCTGCAAGTGATGTGAAAGATATAGAAGACAACGCAGTCGGTGGGTGCGCCATTCTGTACGTCTTTCTGCTGTAAGCGTGTGCTGTTCACAACGTGCAAATGTGCTGTAGACAACATGGTTTATTCCTTAGAACAGAGGATTTTTCTGGTGTTGGAATTCCACCGCCTACAACGCAGTGTTGTTGCAACAAGACGAAGTTTTCAACGGAGGTTTAATGTAACCAAAGGACCGAAAAGCGATACAATAAATGATCTGTTTGAAAAATTTCAACGGACTGGGAACGTGACGGATGAACGTGCTGGAAAGGCAGGGCGACCGCGTACGGCAACCACAGAGGGCAACGCGCAGCTAGTGCAGCAGGTGATCCAACAGCGGCCTCGGGTTTCCGTTCGCCGTGTTGCAGCTGCGGTCCAAATGACGCCAACGTCCACGTATCGTCTCATGCGCCAGAGTTTACACCTCTATCCATACAAAATTCAAACGCGGCAACCCCTCAGCGCCGCTACCATTGCTGCACGAGAGACATTCGCTAACGATATAGTGCACAGGATTGATGACGGCGATATGCATGTGGGCAGCATTTGGTTTACTGACGAAGCTTATTTTTACCTGGACGGCTTCGTCAATAAACAGAACTGGCGCATATGGGGAACCGAAAAGCCCCATGTTGCAGTCCCATCGTCCCTGCATCCTCAAAAAGTACTGGTCTGGGCCGCCATGTCTTCCAAAGGAATCATTGTCCCATTTTTCAGATCCGAAACGATTACTGCATCACGCTATCTGGACATTCTTCGTGAATTTGTGGCGGTACAAACTACCTTAGACGACACTGCGAACACCTCGTGGTTTATGCAAGATGGTGCCCGGCCACATCGCACGGCCGACGTCTTTAATTTCCTGAATGAATATTTCGATGATCGTGTGATTGCTTTGGGCTATCCGAAACATACAGGAGGCGGCGTGGATTGGCCTCCCTATTCGCCAGACATGAACCCCTGTGACTTGTTTCTGTGGGGACACTTGAAAGACCAGGTGTTTCGCCAGAATCCAGAAACAATTGAACAGCTGAAGCAGTACATGTCATCTGCATGTGAAGCCATTCCGCCAGACACGTTGTCAAAGGTTTCGGGTAATTTCATTCAGAGACTACGCCATATAATTGCTACGCATGGTGGATATGTGGAAAATATCGTACTATAGAGTTTCCCAGACCGCAGCGCCATCTGTTGTTGAAAATTGTAACTACTGTAATTTCGAAAGTTTGTCTGCCTGAAAATGTACTGTTGTCCCAAGCATATTGCAACAAGCGGTGTATTTCTATCGCTGCTCGTTTAGTTTTTATTGCCGTTTCAAATATACCGGTCATTTTTGAAACACCCTGTAAATTTTCAGGTGTATTCTTACGATAAAGATTACAGTTAATACTGCCAAGTCCGTACTAAGTGTCTACACAATGTAAAGCTCCCACGCACACCACAATCACACACGTAGCCACTTTATGGTATTTACACTCGTTACCGAAGTTAACAGAGTTCACTGGATCGTTTAGTTACGAAAATGCTCGCTCAAATGTTGTGCACTCTGCTCTACACGTAATACGCGGTTTTAACTAACAGCCAAAAGCAATAATTTTGATATTCCGTCAGAAACTCCACACGACTTCCACTATACCGTTCACTTAAATACACTTTGTACTACTTCGCGAACTCGTAATTAGCATTTTTCCGCGATTTTACAGTATTTTCGTCGGAGCTGCTTTCAATGAGATCTTACTAGTTCGAACCCTCAGCCCCGACTCTCCTAGATCACACCAAAGGCTTTGTTCCCAGCACAGATTGGCGCGAGCCTGCATTTTTCTGATTGGCTGATATCACAAACAGCAAATCAGGTTGCAGTATTATCCCGCGCTAACCCGCGATTTACTTCAATGACCAATCATAGTAAAACATTTCTTTCTATGGCAATTGCTAAATAAATAAATTTAGAAAAGTATCAAATATAAAATTACTCCTTCCGAAATTACCGATTATTTTATTTATTTATTTTTTTTCCTCTATTGAGTTTCGATTGCCCCTAAAGGGGGCGGTCTGGCAGCAGCTTATTGCCGATTACTTTGTGTTCTACTCACGATTTATTAGTACCATAAACTGACTGCACATTTCATTATAGTAAATCCCCTGTATAGTTTAACTGGTACTTCGTGAATAAACCAAACAATTTTCATTTACTTCTGTTCTTCTTCACTCATACAACATTCACACTGCTAATCACTACACATATAAAACAATTATAATTATGCAAATACATGAAATATTAGACAAACATAACTTTAAAACATTGTTTTGACTACGACTGCTAGCACTGTCCGTCAACTGCTGACCTCTGCCGTCTACTAGTACAACTACATGCAGCTCTGTAACTCAGGTCCATGTCAGATGGTGACATCTGTCGATGACTCATGCCTATAACAATATCGTCCTAACAGGTGACAGGAGCGATGCGAAGGCACTATGCCTCAACACAATAGTATTACTGTGTTCAAATGCATGGTATTTTAGACTCATATAACCCACTGTTTACTACGTTTTAAATGAGAGACGTAAAATTAGTTTTAAGAAGGGAGGGACCCTTGTACGATGACATTTTAATGCAATTGACTTACTGTTTTAAGTTGTAGATGCACAAGGTAACTATGGACCTAAGATCGTCTCACCACTTAGAAACACACGCCTCCGCCACATTAAGAGCGCATCTTCATTACATTGTCACAAAAGGATAGTATTTACAGCATGTCACTTTTCTTTATCGTCCATTGTGTGTCGTCTGGTATCAAAACACGCCGATGCAGCCTTTCATAGTTACAACTTACCTACCAGAAGTGGCCATCGCTGCCACGGCTGGTCGATGAGATGCAACACGGCGTAGAGAAGGTTTGATACTGCACCACTGAGAGCCCCAACGTACTCATGGAATCGGAGATTTGGCCATATTTCGTCACTATCCCTTCTGGATGCTTGATTTCCTTAAAAAATAATTTTGTATTTGCTTAATTTTAATGATTCATTGTGAGGCCTATATTATATAGTGGTATAAACTGTATATAATGGCAAATGTAAACTTTGCTAAGCAGATTTGCTATTTTGGTTTTAATGTTTTCGGACAGTGGTGTCTATTTTGTTGTGTAATAACTTAATTCCAAATTAAACGCTGTTTTTTTATATTTCTTACACTGACTTTCTTGAACGGTAAAAACTGATGAAACACTGTACTTCTGTACACTTATCACTGCTGGCTGCAATTTACGTCTACTTAAAGCCCAACATTGAACTGTTCTTTTTATATTTGGCCCATCTACTTGGGTAGCGAGCGTGACGACTGCGTACCGTGGGTAAGGGGCTGCATATATATTGTAAACTTGCGCTATATAAGATACGTTTGCTGTTAGAGAGGATAAAAATATTTTTTAAATTTCTCTTTGGTTGCTTTTCTAACTACGTAATCGAATATTTTGATCAAAGGATGACCTCACAATGCCAGTAGGCAAAATAAATAAATTGTGACTGTACACTAAAACACATACTATTTCTGCTTTGTATTGGTCGCCGTTCCACTGACATTGCGTTGGGAATATGTAAACTCTAAGGCACTCTAGCGACAGATGAAAATTGGGCCGCGTAGTGATAAATTGCGAGAATACAGGGCTGGCCAATGAGTGTAACCAGATATACCAAGCCGTGGTAATGACATCGTGGGTAAACTTAAATTCGCTCTTGCCTACGCTTATGGCTACTGTCCTTGGAGGCAAATTCCACCTTTCAAGGACTCTCCAGACGCGTTACCTCAAGTACCAGGTACACAACTTATAAAGAAGATAGGGCACAAAAGGGGAGGGGGATAAGGATACAGAAATAGGTCCACAGGCCGCACGCGAGAACTGTAAGCACAGAGCTGGTGCAAATAAGTGGGGAGACCAACATTTATTTTTTGAGAATATTTGTTCTAAATGATCAATTACGTAAGAGCTACAGAATCGATGGTTTTCCTGCATTAGATTATGTTGTCCTTGTATAGTTTTCATACTTTTTCTTTGTAATGTAGCATTTTGTAGCAGTAGGCATGGCAGGGAGTGTGTTGCATAAGGATGACAGGCGTATGTCAGCGTGGTAGTATGAATTATAACGTCACTGGTGTATAGCGAACGGGTCGCGATCATCCGGTTACTGCAAGACGGGCAGGGAATTGACGTGGGTTACTTTTCCCAAGGTGGCGTTACCACCAAGGATGACCGTCAGTGATTAATTGCGAAAATTTACTATGTTTTATTTTGTTTAAAGGTTAGTAAGGGACTTTTGTAACCTAAGGCACTTGGAGAATTTCCATTGGTTTATGTGTTGATAAATGAGAGTCAGTGTTAGCAGATGCATTTTATTTTGTGTATTTTTAGGAAGAATATTTCGCTTTGTTAATGTACTTCAAGTGATTTTAATGTGACTGTGAAGATGGACGTGATATAACTTGTGGACTACTGCCAGCCAGTGATTATTAAACAGTGCGCCTCCACAGGTGAGTGGTGAAGGCAGTAGAATGCCATGCGAGGGGTCCGGGTTCGATTCCCGGAGATTTTCTACGCTCGCTGATTGTGTGTTATGTTATCTTCGTCATCATTACTTCCTCATCAACATGTAAGTCGCCGAAGTGGCGACAGTTAGAAAGACTTGCACGAGGTGGCTGGTTTACCCGATGGAAGGCATCTATCCACATGACATTTCATATCGGCCTCTGCGGGAGGAGTTTTAAACACTTTGCGTAATTCAATTGGCTTACTGAAAGCTTCATTCTCAAAAAAGAGAGATGTAATAAGATAAGCACCCACATTCCATCCCGATGCCTCTTTTACAACTGACGATACATATTCCCATTTTTCTGGGAGCTTCAAATTAGCTGCCCATCTTACAGAAAGAAGACGTGTAATATACTGCTTCACTGCCTATGGAAAATATTCATACACACAATTAACATATCCGTAAGTGGTCGAAATAAGGCTCAGTAGATCATGTATCAACTGCTCCTGTTATGAAAAACTGTTCGCTTTTAACACTCGTTAATACCTATAAACATCCTATTTCTTATCGGTAGGTAGAAAAGCAGAGCACAAGAGTTGCTGGAGTAGAAACGCTGAGTCCGAAAGAGGATAGACGTTTTAATTTATTCCAAAACACAGAAAACAAGCTTCCACTGGTTTTAGCATAAACATTGGCTAACTAAAATCCAACATGATAAAGCGGGAAGGCGACAGCCTTAGAAGAGGTTGCCCGCTTAAAATATTCTTCCCCTCCGTTTTTTTTTAATCTTTAATAGTAGTTAAACAACAATATTATTGTTTCTCCTTTTTATTTGCTCCAGTAGCATATAAATAAATACCATTGATGCTAAATTTTATAAAAATAAGTTCATACAAATATTAGCACAAAGTTACGAGCAATCCGTTCTGAAACATCGGTGCATGGCAACTAATCCCCATACATTTCTTACACTTTTCACTATAAACCATTTTACTGCCTTCTTCTAAATATTTGTTGTGGGAAACAACACAGCACCTGTTAGAAAACACAGAAGACAACAAGGCATCTCATGAAACTTTAAAGATTAATCCCTTGTTAAAGTATTCTCGTACCGATACCACCACAGCAAAAAATAGTCATTAAAAGTTAATGGAAGTCCTTTATTTTCATAACGCGTTGATATATATATATATATATATATATATATATATATATATATATATATATATATATATATATAATGTTATCGGATAACAGCGACAAAGATTTCTATTGGTCACCCAATTTAACGAAATATCTAGATTGCAACTGGACTCATAACTGTACATTCCTCGTTTACTCATTTGGGTTACGAATTTGCCTTTGTTCTTTGAGTATTACTGTCTCTCCATCATGCATGATCTGACAGGCCATTACTAATTATTCTCCAGCTGTGCCCTCAACAAGAGAACACTCTCTGAAGATTCGTAAACACAGCATCGAGACAGCTAACAGAAATTAATATACACAGCCGAGAAAATTAACATTGCACATTGAAACTAATTAAGCTTGGGGGCCAGATACGGATATGTCATTCCCTCATAGGAGATTTGCCTCTTATGTTTCATCTGTGTTCCGGTGTTATGGATATCTATGACATATTTTATTAATTATGTCACGAACTGACTTCTTCCGAACGTCGCAGTACTCTCTGGGAGCAGCGCAATAAACACAAGAAATCCTTCATCTTCAGCTCATTGGACTCACGCACCTGCATGTAGCTTGGCGCATCTGTATCCTTACTCCTACTCTAACGGGTCAGTGAACCCCTCTACTGTATTTCTTTGAATAAACTTATGCATATATGAGCGAGGTTTCTACGGCTGCCGCCGCCTCTCGCATCCTAATCTCCATCGTTCACGGTCACTCCAGTCTCCATCATTAAGACCTCTCGCCGCCATTGCTTCGTTGACGTCGTCTTTCCATTATCTCGCAGGTCTACCGCGCTTTCCTCTTTGATGTGGAGTCCATTGCCATATCCGTTTTGGCCATCTTGTGTCTGGCATACGCTGTAAGTGACCGTACCAGAGCAGGCGCTTCCATTCTATGTAGTCTAGGATTGTGCTTTTGACATTCATAACCTCTCTGATCCTATCATTTCTAATATGGTCAAGTCTGGAGTATCCACAACTTCTCTTCTTCTTCTTCAGTAGCTCTACAGCCCTTGGTGAGCCTTGGCTTCTTCAACAGTCTTCCTCCACACTTCTCGGTTATTTGCTGCTCTTTTCCACCCCCGGACTCCCATATTGCTGATATCCATTATTACCTCATCGATCCATCTTCTTCTAGGTCTCCCTTTTCGCCTAACTGAATGGATCATACCTTTCATCATTTTCTTTGGGATTCTATCCTCTGCCATTCTCTCCAAGTGTCCTAGCCATCGTATTCGCTGAGATTTCACAAATTTTACTATGTCCCTGCCTTGTATTAACTCTTGTAATTCGGCATTGTAGCGTATTCTCCAGCCTTCTTCCTCCCTTATTGGCCCATAGATTTTGCGTAGTATTTTCCGCTCGATGCTTCTTAGAGCATTTTTATCGTGTTCTGTCAACGTCCATACCTCTGAGCCGTATGTGATAACTGGGCGGACTAGGGAATTATATATTAGCAGTTTAGTTTTTCTAGTAACAAGGCTATTTTTGAAAAGCTGCATATTTGCAAAGTAAGCTCTGTTTCCTGCTTGTATTCTTTCCCTTATAGCCTTTCCAATACTGTTATCATTTGTTATTAGGGCTCCCAAGTAGTTAAAAGAGGACACTCCATTGAAGCATTTCCCATTGATGTTTAGGTTTTTAGGGGTTCTTCTGGCCTCAGATTGTGACATTACCATATATTTTGTTTTGTTTTCGTTTACTATGAGGCCAATTTTTAAGGCTTCTGTTTCCATTGCCCGGTATGTTTCTAGGAGTGTATTGGTATTTCTTCCTACTATAGCAATGTCATCAGCGTATGCACATATCTGGCTAGTTTTCATAAATATGGTGCCTCTTTTGTTGATCCACAACTCCGTCCCCAGAAATCCATCTCGACAGCCAGCAGGCGATCTTTCTGCCTCTGAGTTAGTTCCCACAACTCTGCAACATGTGTTGTGGTACTTTCAATAATTGTGTGGTAGATGGTATGTTTTGTTCTGCACGTTATGTTTTTGTTCCACAGAACACCATTTAGTTGTTTTATGGCTCGCTTACCCTGGCCTATTTTATTGTTTACATCATCCATACTTCTACCATTGGACGACAGTATCACTCCAAAGTACTTAACCCTTTGTTGCCTGACGGTACTTAAAAGTACCAGTAAGTTTTGACTCTCATTATTTTCTCGTGGTGCAGTTTCGTGAGCTGAGAGCCTGTCGGTACGTAACAGTAACTCTGCTCTACTGTTTCATAGATGTTATTGTGCAATACATAGACCTCTCTGGCGCTCAGAGCTTGAAATTGTTTTTCGCACGTTGCTGTGAAAACAGAAGATTGTATGTGCTTGTTTGCATAGTGTTGCCTGAATTTGTGCGCAATTTATTGAAACTTCCGTTGAGTTTTCAATTGTACGTACTTACCTTCTTTGTTTTATTTATAATAGTTTCAAGCATTACGTTAAGAGTGAATGAGATAAAGTGGAAAATATAAGGCGGTCTTATTAGTACCGTCAGGTTGTGCGAACACTTTATTGTAGCAACAAAGCGTTACCTCTCACTAGTTGTTCTGTCCACTTTTTCTCACACAGAAATCCGTAAATACATTTGCCTGTGGAACAATTAGAACAAACAGGAAATGTTTGCTAGGGAATTTACCTACAGAAAAATGTCTAAATCAAATCACAGAGAGTCATCTTTAGACCTAACAGTATTTCAATGGAAGGAAAATAAATTAGTGTATTTTGCGTCAAACTTCCATGGCACTGAACAGAGCGTAGTGACAAGAAAACAGAAAGATGGAAATAGTATGACTATACCATGTCCAGTTATTGTATGTGATTACAATAAAAACGTGGGTGGTGTGGATCATGCAGACAGATTACGTTCAACTTATGGTCTTGACAAGCGATCAAAGAAATGGTGGCACCGTCTCTTCTGGGGAGCAATAGAAATTGCTTTTGTCAATGCTTACTTCATTTTCAGTGATCTACATGGGGCATTGCCACTGCTGGAATTCATGCGTGCTGTGGCACTAGGGCTAATGAATGAACAGCAAGTGCCAAATCTCAAAAAGAGAAACTCTGGTAAAGATGAAATAACTCTCCCAAAGAGAAGGAAGGATAACTTTTCTGTTGCGAAGGGTGTACGTCTTGGCAACCGAGGAAATCATTTTGTAGTGTTCAGTTGTAAAAGAGGACGATGCGCAATGTGTGCGAAAAATAAAATTCAGTCGCGACCACATTCACAATGTAGTACATGTAAAGTGTATTTGTGCTGCAATCAGAAAAAGAACTGTTTCCTACAATTTCATGAGGTATCACTAAATATGTGATATGTATATACTGTCAAAAATGTATAGGTAAGTTACTATGTATTGTGAAGTTGCTCCAGAATAAATTTACGCGAAATTAAAAAAAAAATCAGAAATATCGTATTTCTGTTAATTAATTTTCTAATGTAAAAATATTTAATATTTATGTGGAATAAAGTACAAGTTATAAAAATTGGAGCATTTTTCTGCGCATGTTGTGATTCTGTCCATGGAGTACCAGGAGAGAAAAAAGTTGTGAAAAATAAAATAAAGTTTTCCAAAAAATCCTACCGTCATTTGAGGCCACAATAGCATAAATTCTGCAAAGAAAATGTTAAAAAGTAAATTTTTTCTTATGTCAGGAAACAAAGGGTTAAAATTATGACACTCTTTAACAGTATCAGAACCGAGCTGTAAGTCGTAAACAGTCTTTCCTCCCATTTTCAGATATCCTGTTTCAGATACGTTCATGACAAGACCCCATTTTTCATATTCTTCTTTTAATTTGCGGAGCATGTAATTTGCATCTTCCTCATCTCCAGCTACCACTTGGTCGTCAGCAAAAAGTAGAGTGAACAATATCTCGTCGTCTATAGGGACACCCATTCCTCCGTATTTCCTTTTCCATGATTTTAGTGCCTCCTCTAGGTAGATCTTAAAGAGTGTAGGGGCAAGTGTGCATCCCTGGAGCAGTCCCTTTGTCACCTCAAACTTAAATGAGAAAATCCTCACTGGTTCGGTACTTGCCTGGCGTCAGCAAGTAATGGATCACTGCTCACCTGCTACTGGCTCAATTAAAAAAGAATCCCTAACAGTGTGGCACTACTTTATGATCGGCTAATCATGGCTGAACGTTTCTCGCCACAGGTTCTTAATTAAACTCCGACACACAAACCCTTCTCGTTGCACAAATTCATCAGACGGTTCGTCCAGTGCCTTCTCCCTTGTCAGCTTCCACACAGTTAGAATGATTATAGCTTCCTTGGGAAGTCTTGCAAACATTTGCTCGACGTAAGTTTAAATCGTATTTGAACATGGATTACTTTGTTTTTCTCGCTCTCCTACACTATACCTCCTTGCACAGGTGTGAGACCTGTTGTATGATCTCATATTCACTTCACTCCTTGAACTGTGTGAAATGGAAAATGCGTTGCGCCCCTTAGATTGCGGCTACTCATGGTTTCGATACCTAAAACATTGTTGTTGATAGCTCTTCTCACACGGTACGGTAACTTGTGTCGTTACCAGACCTTTATCACCATCAGTTAACGTGATCTGCGTTATCACGATGAATCACAAAAGCACAAATATAATTCACATGTACAGCCATGTGGATGTTCTTGTTGTGTTCCTCAGTCGGAAGACAAGTTTGATGCAGCTCTCCATGTCTCTCAATGTTACTTTATGCTGAGCAAGCCTCTTCATCTCAGCATAACTACTAATACCTACGTCTTCCTGAATATGCTATCAGTATTCTGCATTTAGTCTCCTTCTACGATTTTAAACCACCCACACTTCTCTCCAATACTAAACGGGTGACCCCTTGATGTTTCAGAATGTGTCCTATCAACAAAACCCTTCTTTTAGTCACACTGTCCCACAAACTTTTTATCCACATCGTATTTATGCTAAATAACCTGCTAACTCATACCCCGTACACTCCTATCCATTTGCTACTTACTGCCTTTTCTCGTCTTCCACAGTGAATGAACTGTCCAACGTGTCGTACCCGTCATTACACTTCAGTCCCTCTTCTTCTCTATTTTTCTCTTCTACTATCAAAACTGCTGGACCTCCCGTGTTAGTAACACATTTCTCTTCCCTGGGTCTACTACACATTTGCCATTTACATACTCATAATAATCACCGCTCCTCTTCAGATACGTTTTATATCGCATCTGTCCATTCTCTCGAGCAACGAAAAATGAATGTCCTACCAGCCTCTACTACAGTATTACGTCCCAAGTATCCTAAGAATCAAACACCTTCTATCACTGATTATGGAGTTTTTCCATCGTCACAACAAGAATCCTGCGATATTCTCTACTGTCCCTGGCATCTCATTTAAACTCCTCCTCGGATATTTCCATTAACTACTCTTGCTCGTTATATGACGGCAATTTTTCCATACCACTGAGGACAAACCCTAACATATCACAGCTGTCATCATACAAACCCTCTAAATTGTCCCTGAATTTTGATTTAATTTCTGTTCCATTCAGGGCCACCATCGAAAGTCTTAGTTTCAGCTGTAATACTACTTACTAGAACCTCAAGACGTCGAGATCTAGAATAGCCTCCACCGTCGGGTACCATTTGATGAAAAGTTCCCACTGAATACGTGCGATTGGCATTCGAGTTCAGCCTTGACTTGTCATTTTACATCAGCACACTTTCTATTCATTCAGCACATTTTGCATACTGACCACTCCTTATTCTTGTCACACCACTCCTACTTATCTTTGTTTAGGACCGAGTCCTGGCTGCCTGGGTCTGAAATGCATGGCACTATCACCTTATCAACATTCACTTCGATAACGGAATATGCAATATCGTTCTTCCGGTTGTCAAACAGCATGACACTGTCTGATTACTTCTTTTTTTACTCACTGCAGTTGATGATTAATGCTCTGGGTGAATGTATACCATTTAATGGTGATAGTAGTGCCACGAACCACTAGCCAGTCTCTCGGATTATTTGGACTTCAGGTATTTCCACGTCCTCCCAACGCCGTGTCCTCGTTTAGGTCACCTGTCATTGGGCGAGTAGTGTGGTCCACATGACCCATTCTACTTTCTGTTCTACTTTTCCCATTTTTCCCATTCTTGCAGGGTGGTTATCTCCTTCGAAACGCTATTTGAATATGCACCTCTGTTTAAGAATTTCCAGGGGCCAGGAATCGAAACCACAACACCTACGTCCTAGGTGATCATTTTACTTAAGACCATATTGAGCCAGCTCGAACTGAGTTTGTACGAAGTGTACAGGCTGGCTCATTCAGGGCCTGCATTCGAACCCATGTTCTTACACGAAGCACTGTAATGTAGTAATATTGTTCTTACCAGGGCCTGTGATCATGATGTCTCTTTGAACTGTATATGGTAATTTTGTTTCGCAGATTTCGATCAGTCATTTCCTCATGTAAGGTGCGACCAGAAAATTGGTAGATATTACCAATCAAAAATATTTTACAGCGTTTCTATCTTCCTATACACCAGAAACAAATACTGTATGTGCGTTGACATTGACCAGATGCGGAGATCCCATTAAATATACATGTATTGACCCACTAGAGAAGGAGGCCAGCGATCGAAGTCTCTTCCACGGACCTGAATAAAGTTTAATCTCTGTCGGTCCATCGTGGCAAGGGCCATCGGCTGGCAAGTAATTTTCAGTGTCAATAAAATTCACAGACAGTCGTATACTTTAAGATATTTTATTTTATTCTGAAAACAACCAGTTTCAGCATTTCATTTTGCCATCTTCAGGCCCAATACACTTCTACCCAAATAAATCAAGATAGATGCGTATGTGCCTGAAGATGGAAAATGAAATACCATAACTAGATGCTTTCAGAATAAAATAAAATATCTGAAAGTATGCCAGTGTAGGTGAATTTTATTGACTCTGAAAATGTGTAATGTTTGGTCGCCTGTACTGGAGGGATACCACATTCCTTAGACCATCAATAACAATAGTTAATTCTTTTTCATTTTCAACAGCCATGACTCTGAGGTCTGCGCCCTGCGTCAGATACTAAACCGACATAAACGCATTTCCATCCATTGACTCTCACAGAAAACTGAATATTGCGTAGTGTAAACTAAGCTGCTCCCACTGCACACGGAATGGTTGAAATAAAAGATAGAGGCGGTACTTCTTAGGGAAGAAAATTCAGAAGACATCTTAACATATGGAAACTGGAAGAGTTTGAGGCATTGCGGAGCATTTCCAAACAGTTATCCGAAGGTGATGACCTCTACATTCAATGTCACCTTTCACAGTTGCAGGGAAACAAATGTCTCAGTGTTCTGTTTTTGAAGAGATCCATAGCATTGATTCTTTACATTGGTGGTGCATAATGCATGCAAGTATATGATCGCCGTTTCAATATCCTAGCCCCCAAATGTTTAGGCACTATGTCTTTCATTTTTATGACTACAATGCATAGCCACATGTAAAACACGGGGGAGTACTGCCGGACTTAAACCCATGGGATAGCATGCAACGTCAACTGTCAGTCATTCCAGTGGAGGAATGGAATGATTTTCATACATCCAAGAGAGCATGTAAGTACTCTCATCCCTCCTCATTTTTGGTTGTATTTTCTACAATTTTTACGTATTTTCCACCAGTTTTCGTATTTTACCAGATTTTCCGTAATTTCAACGCATTTTACTGCATTACTCGAGGTTCAAATAATCAGTCTCGACGATTTGTCACGTCAATGAAACGTCTCATCGAGTGAAACTCGTTATGTTATAAGCCAATGACATTGCAGTACAGTTATCAATTTATGTAACATGTCACGATTAGATGAGCAAAAGTGAGAGAAAATAGATCAAATTACGAAAATTGACGGAAAATACGTCAGAATGTGCGGAGAATGGGGGAGTTCTTACACGTCTGCTTGGTGCTGGAAAATTGTTGTACATGCGAACGAGTAGGTGACAGCAAGAGCAATTCGCGGAAGAGTTGACATGGAAGCACCGGAAATCAGGGTAACAGTCGGTTTTCGTGGACAGTGATAAGATAGCTAGAACAGATTGTTTAACGTGGATGATCGTCAAAGGGAGAGTTATAAATCTGTGTACGTCAGATCACGGGACCAGGTGTTACCGCAATGTAATCGGTAACCATCTTATAGATTTCTATAAAGTATCCTTAACCTACGACCACTGTATTACCAGCTTGAGGGCTGCAATATACAAATACAAAATGTATCGCTGTTCGACTCTTTGCAAGACTGTTTACGTGTTTAAACTATAACAAACAGTATTTACAATGCGCTTCTCTGTTCTCTCTACCAATCACAACCATGCGGTGTCAGCTAACAAATACCTCACAGAACAGATGCTTCATGATTTTTAACAGCATTCTGCTGCACGTCTATTGAGGTAATAGTGATACATACAAGTTGAGTTCTGTCTTTGATGCTTTCCTGGAAAAGAGAATGAGCTGCCTCTAAATTGACATTGGTCTGGGCTAAAGGGTGATCGAAATTAGATGGAGTAATCAGTTGTGAGATTTTGTAACGAGGTATGATATAATAATACACTGATAATTCATTCTAGAGAGAGGGCGATGTTGCGCCAGGTCATTTACGACACTTTTAAGCATTTTTCCGTTGTTCTCTCTGGGTGTGTGAGTTGTGTGGTATAATCTGCGTTCGAATCATTTAAAATTTGATGTTTGTGTCTGACTTAAAGCACTATCTATCCGCGATCGTTAACAGCAAACCTCTTCATACCGCAGTCAGCAGATTATTTCTAATGCATGTATGTGATGTATCATGTCCAACAAACCGATGGAAAACTTCTTTTGCACCTTCCTCTAGACAAACGAAGACGTACGTGAAGTACTCCATCCTTTTGCCACATCTTGGACATACATGGAGTCTTCAGTTTCATAACTTCAGTGATTCTACGTTAGTGACAGGGTTTTGTGAGGTACTGCAATCCTTGTGTATAGAATTGCTCGGCAGATAGCGTGTGTGAAGGAGATAGTGTTCTGCTCACAGAATTAGAGCAACATGGAATGTAATTACACATGTCAAACGCCGCTGTTATGTGTGTGCATATTTCCTCATAACATGTTGTTGTTTCATGCATTCTCCGTTGCTCACGATCATTTGATAGGACTGATGCGAGAAAAGCATAGTTTCGATAATCGGATGAGAACAGTGGACACTATATAGCTCCATAAAGCTATGTAGTGCATGGATCACCAAGAATCTTTGTTTTATTTAGTTTTTCCCTTTTGTGTAGAAGGTAGTAATTATACCATCTTAAAATTTCTCACCATAGTAAGTGTAATAAAAAACTTGCAGGGAGAGTGTATGTCATGTGTTGGAAATAGATTTCCTGCGTTGGAGTATTAACACCGTTTCATTCCAAGCGACTAATATAGTGGAAATAATGCTGCTTGAACATTATAGCCTGCTTAAGTGCAGAACCATGTAGCCGTAGGAATGTGTGTTTATGCTCTACCATCATTTCTCTCCTCCCAGTACCTTCTTGGTATGAAATGCAAACAATACGACTGGTCTAAAGAATTGATAGCACAAGAGATTTAAGTGAAATATTTCAAACTCCTTCCATATGGAGTTCCATTATGCGTAAAACATACGTTTCTTCTTCTTCTTCTTCTTAATCGTTTGTTATATCACCACAGTGCTCCCAAATGTAGTAGGCTCATATCTACTACACATCAGTAAGGAGTGATGAACTTCTCAGCATGCAAGGGATTTTAATTGTAATTCCACCCTTTATTTCTCGACGAATATGTGATAACAACGAGCGGGTATTTTTGCTGGGCAGTGCGGAACGATCCTCAGCTGGTGTGAATGAAGATACAGCACAATGTTTCGGACGTTATACGCAGATATAAACGATAATCCGAAATGTTATGCTGTTGGCACATAACGTTGCTTTGGTCAGTGTTCCGAAAGTAAATGATGTGGATGTGACTATTCCCGGTCGTGAAGGAGGTACAGATTTGTCGTAGAAAACTGTGATTCAAATGTGTCGATAGCCGTATGGGGTGTGAAAGATTTTACGTGGATAGCGGGCCTGATGGTGGTACAACGTAGCGGCGAAACTGCTAGCTCAAATAAAATATCAACTGGAAATGTAGACGGCTGAAGGTGGTTGGATTCGTCATTTTACTTTTAAACTGTGGACAAGTGTGCATCAGAATTTCGCAGTGAACGAAAAGTCCTCAAAAGAGATCGCTACATTCTATAAAACGACTACGTTTCAGACAGCCAGTGATCGGAAAGTCCTTAGCAGGAATCGCCGAAATGTTAAGAGTAACCTCCGTAGCAGCTGACGACCGCTACTTTGTGCGGTAGAGAAAAAGGGACCCACATCAAATAGCGGGTGCAATTTAACGTCTGAACCTGAACAGTGGTGACCCAGTGAAATGTGAAATATGGGCACCACACCTCACATAGAAATAATGAGGGAGGGCTTCATCAAACAATTGAATTAAACTATATGTTACAATACACTCCTCTTCATTGCTAAAATACATGGATTTGATATTGTATAAATAACTCATGTAATTATTACGTGCACTGTGGTGTAAATGGATTATTGAACACACACAATAATACTTTGGCATAGTGGTATGGAGTCTGAGAGGAAATGCTAATAATGTCGTACAATTTGTTACATCCACATACGCCTCCAACGATTGCTAAATATGTTAAAACGTTATAGGAAAGACCCAAAAAATTCCATATGAGCACCAATACCCTTGCCTAAGTGTATGTTCAGCTCAACATAGTGCATGAGTGCAGGAATTACTTCAGAAAAGCATGTCCCTAATTCTAAACAAATAACTTCCCGTCTGCCTTGTCACGTCGTAAGCAACTGCTGCACATGTTGACCATAGTTCCAAAACTCAGATGTAGACAATCGCAGCAGTGTTAGCTGAAAGTTTGAAGTACCGCCCCAGCATTTTTGATCGGCTCTGAGACACAGCAGCCAAAATTATGTCTGCATGAAGCATAGATGCGGACCGAGTGTTCCTCTCATACGAAGTATTCCATCTCTGAAGTTCTAAGATCAAGTCTTCAGGTCCTTTCCTTCTAAAAATTTGTCTAATTTTCTGTTGTGTTCCTGCATGTAATCCAGGAGTGGAGCCGCAGAGCTATTTAAGGTTATATTTTCAGAGGCTTTGGCTTGTGTTGTTTGGGGGGAGAGACCAAACTACGAGGTCATCGGTCTCATCGGATTATGAAAGGACGGGGAAGGAAATCGGCGGTGCCCATTTTTAGGAACATTCCAGCATTTGCCAGGAGCGGTTTAGGGAAATCACGGAAAACCTAAATCAGGATGGCCGGACGCGGGATTGAAACGCCGTCCTCCCGAATACGAGTCCAGTGTGCTAACCACGGCGGCACATCGCTCGTTCAGAGGCTTTGCTTGCTTTTTGATATAACGTATTTGCATAAACCGTGGCTACTCCATCCCCTCTACCTCCTGCCTCCACGCCTCAGCCGTTCAGAACCAACAAATTGCTGCCTTACTGACGACGATATAAATACTACTGGCTGCACGAGCTGCATCAGAAGCACAAGTGACCAACCAACCATCCCAACAAGTGCCAATGACCAGCATACCAACGTTCCGGCAAAGTAAGGAATCAGAAGATGAATAGCCCGAGTACCTGACTCAGTTCCAAGCACGCTGCCAAGTTCATCGTGTTCAAGGTACTGTAAAGTTACAATATTTCCTTTCGATTTTGGGAACCCCAGTGCTCAGATTAATACAAAAACCATTCACAACTGCGGCTCTCGACTATCTCATCTATGATGAAGTAATCGCTGAGTTTACTCAATATTACGACCAGCAATTCCAAGTACCTCCAGCTAGATATCAGCTCTTTCGCTATGAGAAGCCGTAACAGACGTACCGCAAGTGGTTCACAGAATTAACGGACAAGAATGTAATGTGAAAATTTAAGTGTAGTTGTGGCAAACTTTTTCGCTATGATACAGGATGCAATATCATCCAATGTACCAGATAGTAGAATACGGGAACAGATCTTAAAGTACTATGATCTATCCCTTCGCCAAGTATTGCAAATTTTAGAGCAATGAGATTAGGGGGCCATAGCGACCGATACGTTTGACCAGTCCCTGATTTGTCGGCTCGAGTCACCCCTTGCTCGCGACCGCCGCAAGCAGCCACAACAACGAGTGCGTACACAGCAGTGCGGGCAGCCACGTAGACATATAAATAGGCCTGTGAATTTAGTGATGTCTTGCCCCTAGATGTTTTGCTAGCCATAAAAGGTAGGATTGTCCATGACGTAACAAACACAACGTGTTACACGTGTGGAAAACAAGGCCATGTCCAAGCAGTCTGTTTGCAAACAGCATAATAATTTTGCCCGCTCCTAGAACCAACAGGATCGGACACATGCAATGAGTGTTGTGTTTTCAAAACCTACATCTGTTTCTGACAAATGTAAGATTAAGGCTGTGCCTCCTTATGGCCTTAGAGCTGTACAAGGACTTTCTAACAAACTATTTGTCTCATTACGAATTGCTTGCCGTCGTGTGAACTTTCAGTTAGTCACAGACGCCTCAGTAACTTTGCTTAACCGTGATACGTAAGAATAGTTAGGCTCACCACGCTTTTCTAAATCTGGCAAGCACCTCACTGCTTAAGAAGGACAGGAAATTGCAGTCCTTGGACAGTGTAGTTTGTCTGACACGTAAATCTCACACTAGGACAGCGAACTTTACTGTGTTGAAATCAAGAGACGGTGAGAACACATTCATTTTTGATGCTTTTGATTTGTTTGGCCCTAGCATCTAAGACAATGTACTTTCAGTATCGGCTTTTGAGCTGCGCTGGGTAGCCGCGCGGTCTCAGGCGCCTTGCCACGGTTCGTGCGGCTCCCCCCCCCCCCCGCCCTCCCATGGGCATGTGTGGGTGGGTGTGTATCCTTAGCGTAGGTTAAAGTCAGATTAAGTTGTGTGTTAGCCTAGGGACCGATGATCTCAGCAGTTTGGTCCCATAAGAATTTACCACAAATTTACAATTTTTTTCGGCTTTTGATCCAAAAGACAATGTAGCTAGTTTGCGTAAAGAATTTCCTGAAGTATTTTTAGAACGAATGGGAAAGATAATAAATTTGTAGTGCATATTACATTGAAAGATATTGCACAGCCTAAGTTTTCCCGGTCCGCCCACTTTCAACAGCTTTAAGAGACAAATTAGACAGTGAATTGGAAGAATTACAAGATAGTGGTGTAATTGCTCCCCTTCAAGCTAGTCAATGGGCAAATCCTCTAGTTTTTTTCCCTAAACCCTCTGGTCGCATACGCATTTGTGTTGACTTCAAGTCTACTGTCAACCCACAGAGAGTAGTTGACAATTATCCGTTACATCGCACTGAGGAACCCATGGACAGCCTTGGTGCAGGACGTTACTTTTCCAAGATAAATTTTCGTGATGCCTACTTGCAAATTCCTTTGGATGAAGAATCACAGAAAGTGTTTGTAGTAAATACACACTTACAACTCTTCAAGGAATTGCGTTTGCCCTTCGGCAGTGTTTCCGCACTCGCCATTTTTCAACGTTACTTGGAACATCTGATTGCAAAAATGCCATTTTGTTCGAATTAACTTGACGATATTGTTGTCTCAAGCCGTGCACCAGAGGAACACATAGCCAATTTGCGTACTCTTTCTCGAGTGTTGTGAGAAGCAGGACTCAAGTGTCGTCTAGAAAACTGTGACTTTTTTGAAACTGAACTACACTACTTAGGTCACGTGATAAACAGTCAGAGTGTACACCCCATCCAATCTCATTTACTAGCAATCCGTGACCTGCCTGTTCCTCGCAATGTGTCGAACTGCAGTCAGGACTAGGCAAGATGACGAACTACATTCGGTTCATACCGAATGCCGCTCAATTCACGGCTACATTGCATCGCTTCCGTCACAAAAATGTACCTTCTGTGTGGACTAAATACTGCCAAGACGCATTTCAAAAACTCAAAATTTCTTTGCTTACCGACAGACGTTTAGTGAATTTTGGCCATACCAAGTCCGTAATTTTGTAAGTCGATGCTGTGCTTTTGAATAGAATTGGTGTAAAAGATAGACCCATTGCGTTTTCCTCAAAGTTGTTAACTGAAACCCAGTGGAGTTGCTCTCAAATTGTAAAAGAATCTCTCGCTATTGTGTAAGGTGTGACAAAATTCCATCACTTTTTGTAAGGTTGCATGTCCTTTTTGGTGACAGAACACAAGCTTTTCCCGTCCTTGCTTCATCCGTGAAACCCGGTTCCTACACGCACTGCTAAAAAATTGCAACCTTGGGCTTTGTTCCTTTTGGTATCAAATGGTTCAAATGGCTCTAAGGACTATGCGACTTAACATCTGAGGCCATCAGTCCCGTAGACGTAAAACTACTTAAACCTAACTAACCTAAGGACATCACACACATCCATGCGCGAGGCAGGATTCGAAAATGCAACCGTAGCAGCAGCGCGGTTCCGTACTGAAGAGCCTAGAACCGCTCGGCCACAGCGGCCGGCCAATACACGACCTCTCTGGGAGTGGTTACCCGACTATAACATCCCTGTAATGGACTTGCCTGCACAGAGTCCTGAGCTGAATCCTGTAGAACATCTTTGGGATGTTTTGGAACGCCGACTTCGAGCCAGGCTTCACCGACCGACATCGGTACCTATCCTCAGTGCAGCACTCCGTGAAGAATGTGCTGTCATTCCCTAAGAAACCTTCCAGCACCTGACTTAACGTATGCCTGGGAGAATGGAAGCTGTCATCAAGGCTAAAAGTGGGCCAACACCATACTTAATTCCAGCATTACCGATGGACGGCGCCACGAACTTGTAAGTCATTTTTAACCAGGTGTACGGATACTTTTGATCACATAGTGTATGTAAATATTGCTTATATTATAATTATCACATGATCTGAATATATTACTCTGAATACAATTTAATGAGATGGCCCAGTTAAGGATATACTATCTCTAAGTAAAATGTTCTCAAGATTGGAGACATCTTGTTGAAACGAGAGACTGTTAGTTGCCGTGTCGGAAAGATGTCGAGGGCACAGGCGTTCGTGCGTGCGCACACACCAGTGTTACAGACACGACATGTGGACGTTTTAATTTGATTGTAGAAACGAATTTTGACTGAGAGTAGTGGTTCCTCAGAGACACTTTTGGTTGCACTTCGCGGAGTGAAGACGTGCAGTCTGAAGGACAGCAATTTTTGTACGCATTCATTATTTTGAAGATGGAGGTTACTGCTGAGTTCAATCCGAAGATAATTAAAAGGTTACACTGTCAACTTTGAACTGTGTGACATGTGCAAGTTTAATCAGTGACGAATTCATACAGAACTGTGAACTGTGTCAGTAAGATGCTGAAATGTACGGAACTTTTATTTGTTCTTCAGTGCGGTACCTAGGAGAGGAGACAGAAATTTTAAGCAATCGACCGAAGTTTAAACAGACAGATAAAGACCAGTTTCATGGGGCACTCGTGCATTTCATATACTGTATGTGTGTATTGAAATAAATGTGCACGTTGTGATCAAATAAACTTGGACCTGGCGTGTGTTGTAATAATCGTGTTTTGATCTAAATGGACATCAAACTCCTATCCCAGCAAACATTCATGATTATTGAGACTCTTAACATGTCGGTAACCGCCGAACGGTTGAGTCCTACAGCAGACATCCACAATACTGAATTGAAATATTTTCTCCTTATACAAAATATTAGAGATACGCCATTACCAAGATAGTCCGTTTTGTCTTGGTTTATTGGTGTTCTCAGATTCTGTTGCATCATCAGCGAGCCCACGTGATCCAACATCATATCTTGTCTGGGATCTCTCTCGTCTTTTCCGTAACTCAGTGGTCTTCAGAAAATACGGTGCAGCTATTGAGAAGTTTGTATGTCAGTATTTATTTATGAATTTTAACCTTATGGTTACTGAAGTATATTTAACAAGGACAGACTAGTTGGTGTCTGTCATAAAAAGGCTAGATGTAGAGGGTGGTCACAATTAAACTTTGGCTATTTTCGAGGGCCCCCATGAACAACGAGGATGATACTTCGTGGAAACGTTTGTAAGGACATGCGGAAGTGGAATAACGAAGAAACCAGTGGAAGAAACACATTTTATTTTCCACATTAGAAGGTAGTTATTTTTGTTGTTGTTGTTGTTGTCTTCATTCCTCAGACTAGTTTGATGCAGCTCTCCATGCTACTCTATCCTGTGCAAGCTGCTTCATCTCCCAGTACGTACTGTAGCCTATATCCTTCTGAATCTGCTTAGCGTATTCATCTCTTGGTCTCCCTCTACGATTTTTACCCTCCACGCTGCCCTCCAATACTAAATTGGTGATCCCTTGATGCCTCAGAACATGTCCTACCAAACGATCCCTTCTTCTACTCAAGTTGTGCCGCAAACTCCTCTTCTCCGCAGTTCTATTCAATACCTCCTCATTAGTTATGTGATTTACCCATCCAATCTTCAGCATTCTTCTGTAGCACCACATTTTAAAAGCTTCTATTCTCTTCTTGTCCAAACTATTTATCGTCCATGTTTCACTTCCATACATGGCTACACTCCAAACAAATACTTTCAGAAACGACTTCCTGACAGTTAAATCTATACTCGATGTTAACAAATTTCTCTTCTTCAGAAACGCTTTCCTTGCCATTGCCAGTCTACATTTTATATTGACTCTACTTCGACCATCATCAGTTATTTTGCTCCTCAAATAGCAAAACTCCTTTACTACTTTAAATGTCTCATTTCCTAATCTAATACCCTCTGCATCACCCGATTTAATTCGACTACATTCCATTATCCTCGTTTTGATGTCGTTGATGCACATCTTATATTTTCCTTTCAAGGCACTGTCCATTCCGTTCAACTGCTCTTCCAAGTTCTTTGCTGTCTCTGACAGAATCACAATGTCATCGGCAAACCTCAAAGTTTTTATTTCTTTTCCATGGATTTTAATACATACTCCAAAGTTTTCTTTGTTTCCTTTAGTGCTTGCTCAATACACACATTGTATAATATCGGGGAGAGGCTACAAACCTGTCTCATTCCATTTCCAACCACTGCTTCCCTTTCATGCCCCGTGGCTCTTACAACTGCCATCTGGTTTCTGTACAGATTGTAAACAGCCTTTCGCTCCCTGTATTTTACCCCTGCCACCTTCAGAATTTGAAAGAGAGTATTCCAGTCAACATGAGAAAGTAACATCTGTTAATTGCGTACCGTGTTTAGTTGCAGGTTACAAACATTGCTCAGTCTGACGACCATCTGCATCCACGACAGGCTGGAGCAACACTCGCAGCACTCTCGGGACGGTGGACCATGATATATTCAACTGACGTGCCACGGCTAGTCGACTGCTTGAAGACCACACATTTGATCTAGCAATCTCAGCCATGGCAATAGCAACTCCTTCAACAATTTGTGGCACAGTCGGCCATCGGTCTCTCGCAGCACCTGTTTCCAAATCGCCAGTTAACTGGAACTGCGGAATCAACATATGATGCTTATGTTTCAACGCTATGACGCCGTACCACTACCGTCGCTTAACAGCAATTCATGCGCCAACACTACTAACGACGCAAATCTTGCACCACAGTGTGAAAAACATTGCTACACATGGTAAACATTAATAAAACGAAATTCTTCCAATCCATATGTGGCATACAGCAAACCAGTGCTTAACAGTATTTGTTAAAAACAGTCTTGGTTGCAATTTTATTTTTTAATTGTTCAACGACGCGTTTCGCCTTATTTAGGCATCTTCAGGTTATCTTTTGTAGATGGACGTGGGAGACACCAAGATCTGCATAACGCGTTCCCGTTGACAGCAGTGACTAACAGAATACTGTTACTCGCTCCGGTGAACGAGATCTTGGTGTCTCTCCCGTCCATCTAGAAAAGATAACCTGAAGATGCCTAAATAAAGCGAAACGCGTCGTTGAAAAATAAAAAAACTAAAATTGCAACCAAGACTGTTTTAACCAATACTATCAATAAAACGGACAAACTGCAGGGACGGATTCCTTACTGAGAATGGAGGAAAAAATTTCGATGAACATGTGTTCGGAACTGCATCGTTACCACGGTAGATGGCGCCGACAAATGACAGTTCGTCTAAACACATGCCGTGCGTTCGTTGTGTGTTGCATGCTTTATTGCTGATGCAGAGTCCCTGAAGCAGAAGAATGGTCCGGTATTCGTGTCGGAAACAAGCCGAGATGGTGGTTGTGTTCTGCTAAGTAGATGGAAATGGTCGGCAGCCAGTACAGCTATACCAAAACAAGTACCCTCACGAACATCAACCACAAAATTCAAGCCGTTTTTCGGAGTTTCTGTGATCATGGGTTCTTTCAGACAGACAGACGTGCAAGAAGCAGGAGACTGTGCGTACACCAAATTTGGAGGACCAGGTTCTGCAGGTTTCTGAGACGAACCCTGGTCCAAGATCCACGCAAGTGTGCCACCAAAATGGTGTAAGGAGAAAGATAATTATGTGTATCCTGCATGATGACCGGAACTATCCCTGTCAGGTGCAAACCTAACAAGGCCACTTTTAACATCTGTTGTGACGTGACGTGAATACGATGCAGTTCTGTACTGTGTTCCGGGGCGGTTTGTTGTCGCTGCACAAGCACCGGCCATATCCAGACACATGTTCGTAAGACTTTTTCCCTAAGTTTCCAGTGAGGAATACGTCCCGGCAGTTTTTCGGTTTTATTAATTCTCACACTGTGAATTAGACAATACAAGCGTACAGAGGAAGCAAGCCACACGTTATCTCGGACGAAAAACCGAATTTCAACCACCATGTAAAATTAACAATTGACAGAGCCTCCAAAATTATGAACAAACTAGCAAGACTAAACACAACTCAGTAAAAATTACCTAATAAGACGATAAGGACCTACCACAGTGCGATATTTGAATCCATCGCATGCTTCGCAGCAAGTGCTTGGGCTCACAGACTGAACATACAGACTAACAAGACAATTGCAAGACGAAGTCAACGTAGTGTACTCCTGAGAATGAGCAGAGCCTTCAACACCATGTCACTAGAGGCACTTTACCTTGTGATGGAGACCTGCCCTATAGACATAACAATACGTTACAGAGCTGCCCTTCACTGGCTGGAGAGGGACAGGCTCGATAAAGTCACCGAAATTACGGGAACCAACATTATGAACAAAACACAAATGAAACAATGGCGGATTCAAACATGGCAGAGAGAGTGGGATGCATCCGATAAGGGTCGCCGAGTACACTCTTTCTTTCCTGATGTACACGAAAGACTGCAACTGAAACATGTCGACCCAAGCCGGGGGATGGTCCATTTCCTGACAGGCCACGAGCCGTATCCGGTACATTTAAACCGTATGGGACTAACTAACGATGAAGTATGCGTTTGCGGAGAAACTGGAACACCAGAACATGTCACACCGCTGTGCAACAGGCTAACACAAGTGAGACCTGTACAGAATGACAATGACATCGCCAGAATAATACGTAATCTCGATGACTGGAACACAATAAATAGTGTACCCGATATTGTATCGAACACTTTGCACGAAGAAGACAAGCGCCAAAATCCATGTGGAAGGAGGCGTAGACAAGCACCAACACAACAAACCACATGGGAGGATACGAACACAACCACACATTCCGAAACCGAGGAAGGAACACTAAGTAAACATGACTCAGAAGGGATCAACATGTAAGGGACCAAAACCAACAATGTATGACACTGCATGCCACAACACAGTCACAAACAACACAACAATCATAAAACAAATAAACGCCGGCACGACAAACTAAGACTGCAGTAATAATGTCGCTTGGGAGGAGAAGGCTTGAAGAACTTTTATTCCGAGGCTCCTCCTCCCCAATGGTATCCCGCATAGTGTTTAAAGTATACTCCACACAAGCAAAAATGTATTCCTCATCTTACGGTGTGTAAGTAGGCTGTTTAGGTTTTTTTATTGGTAACGCCACCTCTGTATGAAAATCACTGGCTGTGCTGTGTGCAGTCTGTGGCTGCTTTTCATTGTTGTAATACTCGCCATTGTAGTGTTAGGCAGCTGGCTGTGAACAGCGCGTAGCGTTGGGCAGTTGGAGGTGAGCCGCCAACAGTGGTGGATGTGGGGAGAGAGATGGCGGAGTTTTGTAATTTGTCATGAACTGCTATATATATGATGATATCAAGGTAAATACATTGTTTGTTCTCTATTAATATCTTTCATTTGCTAACTATCCCTATCAGTAGTTAGTGCCTTCCATAGTTTGTATCTTTTATTTAGCTGGCAGTAGTGGCGCTCGCTGTATTGCAGTAGCTTGAGCAGCGAAGATTTTTGTGAGGTAAGTGATTTGTGAAAGGTATAGTTTAATGTTAGTCAGGGCCATTCTTTTGTAGGGAATCTTGAAAGTCAGATTGCGTTGCGCTAACAAAATATTGTGTGTCAGTTTAAGCACAGTCGTATATAAAATTGTTTAAAAAGGGGACGTTTCATCAATGAATTTCATTTCATCACAAATGTATTAAGTTATTTAAGGAATAATGCATTCAAGTAGCAATGAACTATATTCTATTTCAACTAACAAGTTACAAACGTAAGTGTATTTCACATATGAATCTAAAATTCATGTATTACGTGTATGAAGTGCTCAATCAGCATTTAATCTGTATAATCTGTGTAAACATACATTAGCGCGAACCATTTAAGGATGAGAATAGCTCGAGGTTGTATGAGATCTTCTGATCTGAAACAGATAGAAATAGGCCATTACTAACCAACATGCTGCTTAGACCGTATTACTCATGCAAAGACAGATTATCACTTCCCTCTATATAATACAAATTATTCTTAACCACACTCATTGTCTTATATTTTCTTTTTTTCATTTTGTTTTACTTTTGTTTGACATTTGCATTGTATAAATTATATTCTCATCAAATATGTAGTAACAAATTATATGGAACCATTTTAACAATTGTTAAGCATTCAATTCGCTCTAACCTCAGAGAAATCATTATATATTATGTTCTTTATACACTACTGGCCATTAAAATTGCTACACCACGAAGATGACGTGCTAAAGACGCGAAAATAAACTGACAGAAAGAAGATGCTGTGACATGCAAATGATTAGCTTTTCAGAGCATTCACACAAGGTTGGCGGCGGTGGCGACACCTACAACATTCGGACATGAGCAAAGTTTTCAACCGATTTCTCATACAAAAACAGCAGTTGCCTGGTGAAACGTTGTTGTGATGCCTCGTGTAAGGAGGAGAAATGCGTACCATCACGTTTCCGACATTGATAAAGGTCGGATTGTAGCCTATCGCGCATGCGGATTATCGTATCGCGACAGTGCTGCTCGCGTTGGTCCAGATCCAATGACTGTTATCAGAATATGTACTCGGTGGGTTCAGGAGGGTAATACGGAACGCCGTGCTGGATCCCAACGGCCTCGTATCACTAGCAGTCGAGATGAAAGCATCTTATCCGCATGGGTGTAACGGATCGTGCAGCCACGTCTCGATCCCTGATTCAACAGATGGGGACGTTTGCAAGACAACAACCATCTGCACGAACAGTTCGACGACGTTTACATCAGCATGGACTATCAGCTCGCAGACCATGGCTACAGTTACCCTTGACGCTGCATCACAGACAGGAGCGCCTGCGATGGTGTACTCAACGACGAACCTGGGTGCACGAATGGCAAAACGTCTTTTTTTTTCTTATAAATCCAGGTTTTGTTTACACCATCATGATGGTCGCATCCGTGTTTGGTGGCATCTCGGTGAATGCACATTGTAAGCGTGTATTCGTCATCGCCATACTGGCGTATCACCCGGCGTGATGGTATGGGGTGCCATTGGTTACACGTCTCGGTCACCTCTTGTTCGCATTGACGGCACTTTGAACAGTGGACGTTACATTTCAGATGTGTTACGACCCGTGGCTCTACCCTTCATTAGATCACTGTGAAATCCTACATTTCAGCACGTTAATGCACGACCGCATGTTGCTAGTCCTGTACGGGCCTTTCTGGATACAGAAAATGTTCGACTGCTGCCCTGGCCAGCATATTTTGAAGATCTCTCACCAATTGAAAACGTCTGGTCAATGGTGGCCGAGCAAATGGCTCGTCACAATACGCCAGTCACTACTCGCGATGAACTGTGGTATCGTGTTGAAGCTGCATGGGCAGCTGTACCTGTACACGCCATCCAAACTCTGTTGGACTCAATGCCCAGGCATATCAAGGCCGTTATTACGGCCGAGGTGGTTTTTCTGGGTTCTGATTTCTCAGGATCTATGCACCCAAATTGCGTGAAAATGTAATCATATGTCAGTTCCAATATAGTATATTTGTCCAATGAATACCCGTTTATCATCTGCATTTCTTCTTGGTGTAGCAATTTTAATGGCCAGTAGCGCATTATTTAAAAAAAAAAAAAACATTAACAACTGTATACCAGTAAGACTGTAACAATGAGAAGTCTTTGCTATTAGGTTCAGAAACATACCATCCACCTTTCATTTCAAGGTGGTGGGTTACTCTGTACTGTTAATGAAATAAATGAATCACCCTGTATAGTTGGGTATCTTACAGTACACAGTTTTTCATCTACATTGGCACCGGTAGCGAAGCGAAGGGAACAGAATGACAACTTTATGTAACACGTTTAATTACAACGCTACTGTATGGAGTGTAGCCATGTACGGAAGTGAAACATGGACGATAACTAGTATGGACAAGAAGAGAATAGAAGCTTTCGAAATGTGGTGCTACATAAGAATGCTGAAGATAAGGTGGGTAGATCACGTAACTAATGAGGAGGTGTTGAGTAGGATTGGGGAGAAGAAAAGTTTGTGGCACAACTTGACTAGAAGAAGGGATCGGTTGGTAGGACATGTTTTGAGGCATCAAGGGATCACAAATTTAGCATTGGAGGGCAGCGTGGAGGGTAAAAATCGTAGAGGGAGACCAGGAGATGAATACACTAAGCAGATTCAGAAGGATTGCTACACCACGAAAATGACGTGCTACAGACGCGAAAATAAAGTGACAGAAAGGTCAGTAGGTTGCAGTAGGTACTGGGAGATGAAGAAGCTTGCACAGGATAGAGTAGCATGGAGAGCTGCATCAAACCAGTCTCAGGACTGAAGACCACAACAACAACAACAGCAACACTGCTAACTATGTATATAACCATAATTTTGGGTAGATGTTCGAAAATTTGCGTTTGGGGCAGGATATATTTTATTGGAGTAATTTCTTTTCCTTTCGTTATTTTTCTGCCCTCTCGGGTTGCAGTAGAAGAGACAGTTACAAGACGCCAGTTACTCGTAGTAATGTCGCCTTGTTTGCTGACGCTCTGTGAACCAGGCGGAGAGAGAAGGGTACCGGCGTGCGGTGTCGCTCACAAAGCGTCGCAGGAGAGGGGGCGGGGGGGGGGGGGGTCATTAAAAAAAAAGCGAGGCGTCGCGGCGATCAGGCGGTCAGACGCTACTAATGAGCGACGGGGGCGGGTGGGGGAAGGACACAAGGCTAGATGGTGGGGAGTGAGTGGGAGAGGGGAGGGGAGACGGACGGGCAGCATGTGCAGCGGGGGCAGCGCCGACAGCAGGCGCTTTCATCCCCAGGCTGCAATTACGGCCGCGGGCCGCGGAAATTGTCGACTCGCGAACTCGTCTGCAATTTCCTGGCTGGCGCCCCCACCTCGTCCTACCACGCTCTCCGGAGTGCAGAGCGCGCGCCGCTGAATTTAACTGCCCGTGTCCCGTTAAAAAGAGGCAGCCGGCGAACGGCGTGCCATCAGTTAATCAGGCGCGACTACTGTACTTATATCTTGTGGTGGCTACTTACTACACCTGTATAGCAGAGGTGACACGAGAGATGTCAACAACTATAGAACAGATGTCAAATTTAAATCATTTGCGGCGTATAGACCCATAAAATTTCGGTCCGTCTGCCAGGTATCGGAAACTTGCTACAGTATTTCGGCGCAGTCTTCTGGCCAAAAGCTGCCGACATCCGACATTTCGACAACAACTTTGTGGAACAACTACCGACACGTTTTGCATCTGACATACTCTTCCGACATTTTTGACAATATGCGTTTCATAGCCGTATCCTACTTGGGCAACAATAATATCCTCAGTAAGACACATTTTGAATTTTAGAAGACTTACTCACCTCAAAATGCCAGTTACGTGCCCATTCATCATACTGTACAGCAATTAAATAACAAAACAGCACCTGCTGGTTTTCTGTGTGAACTGTCTAAGGCATCTGACCGTCTGAATCGCAAGATTCTCCTAGATAAACTAGTTTTTATGTAATTTCTTAACTTACTAAAATAGTGCAGAACGTTGTACTCAACAATTCGACCAATTTAACCAGCAAAGGTTCTTCTAAACGGCGATAAATCACATATGGAGTTCCATTAGACTCAGTGTTAGGTCCACAACTGTTTCTTTTATATTAAGTAAACGAGCTTCTGTCATCCGCGGATGACATTAGTATTGTAATCAATCCTTACATTCATAGAGCAATTGAAGACATGGTATATAATATTCTTAAAAGTATCACTTGGTGGTTTTCTGCAAATGATCTCACTCTCAATTTGAAAAAGTCACAACATACTTAGTTCTGCACATCTAGAGATACGACACCGATGATAAACGTGACACGTGGTCAGGAAATAAAAACTGGGATGGAAACTTCACAAATGCTGTGTGTCCATATTGATGAGAATTCAAACTGGAAAAACGAAACGCATTTGGACATCATGAAACAACTTAGTTCAACCACACATGCGAGCGGTCTATGCCGTTGAAGTCATGGACTCTGCGATTGGTCCCGGCGGAGGTTCGAGTCCTCCCCTGGGCATGGGTGTGTGTGTTTGTCCTTAGGATAATTATGTAGTGTGTACGTTTAGGGACTGATGACTTAGCAGTTAAGTCCCATAAGATTTTCCACACATTTAAACATTTGAACAACCACACATGTGCTCAGTGCTTCGAATTATTGCGAAGAAACAAATCAGTAAGTTAACGTACTTGGCGTCTGTTCATTCAGGAATATCAAAATAATGATGTTCTGGGGCAACTCATATTTCAGAAAAAAAGTCTTCCTTGCTCAGGAACGTCCTGTAATAATAATATGTGTTGCTCACCCATGATCAACCTGCTTACATTTGTTTAAGGAATTAAGTGTTTTGACTACTACTTCATAGCTTATTTATTCCTTCATGAACTTCGTTACAAATTCCGCTGTACAGTTCAAAAGGACAATGATGTACATGATTACAATAACAAAAGAGAAAATGACATATGTTATTACACATTAAGTTTGCGTTTAGCACAAAAGAGGGTACTTGTTTTTGCCACCAAAATTTCTGGTTATTTACCTAGTGGTATAAGATATCTCACAGACAGCAAATTTAAATTTGAAAACAAAAGGTTCCTCCTTGCCCACTCCTTGTATTCTGTATAACAATTTCCGTTTTTGTAATTTATAAAATTTGATAGGTAGGAATTATTTATTCACATGTTTATTTTTAAAGAAATGAATAAAGTAAAAAACAAAACCACTTGTAAAAGGTCATTACGGATTCACATTTACTTAAGGAAGTGTAATATTAAAGTAAAGTGATGTGTTCCACATCACTACGATTAATCTTTTCAAGTGATCCATGGAACATGAAACTAAGTAAGTAGCTACATATTTAACTTGGCCAGATTCCATGCTTAGTGCCAGTTAGTGTTAAATCCTTTTTGGTATTAGTCTGCGTTATTGTAAAGTGCTAAAACAATTATAAAAACGACGTATTTAAATAAAACAGCCACATGCCTCGCACACTGCTATTCATTATTACCAGTTTGACTCGCCAGAGGCCAGCATCTTTAGGTAATCAGTGACTTACTGACAACACGCTAGTGGGATAACAACTGTGCTCAGCACTACTGTATAACATCACATCCCGTTCGGTATAGCTCCAAGCACAGAAGCAAAACGCACCGCTTCCTTTCACATCGACAAGAACTATTGTTTCTACCAAAGAGACAATAACACAATGAGTCATACAAAGATATTAGATAAGGCCACTTAACGCTCTGAAATTCTTCCCACACCGGCCAACATCCAACACTATACCATTTCTTGTGTGTCATCTATAAAATTTAGGTTCTTATAGTATGGAAGATCTCGGAACTGTACCATTTATTAGGGCTTCCTTCTGTTCCACTCATGTATGGAGCACGGGAAGAACGATTGCTGAGATATTCCTGTGCGTGCTGCCATCGCTATAATCTAGTTTTTGTGAACCGTACGAAAGCGAACATAGGGTGTCTTAATATATTGCTTTATTCAGTTGGTTCTTTCTGAGTAGGATTTCACGCGATAGGAAACACTGAGAATACGAGTAGTCCTTCTTAGTATCCGTTCCACATCTCCTGTTCGTCCTGTTTGGTATGTGTGCCACGCAAATGAGCAATATTCTAGGATGGGTATGCAGTCCCCTTCGTAGACTGGTTGCATTTCGCTAGTATTCTGCCATGAACCGCCGTCTGCCACCTACGATTTAGCCTACGTGATCGTTCTGTTTCATATTCTTACAAATGGTTACACCCAGGAGTTTGTTTAAATTCACCGATTCCATTTGCGAATCACTGATGTTATTGTCATTGGATACTACTTTTTTTCGTTTTATGATGTGTACAGTTTTACGTTTCCGAACATTTAGAACAAATTACGTACTTTTTCACCACTTTGATATCTTATCAAGATGTAATTGAAAATTTGTGCGGTCTCTTTCAGACTGTACTTCATTGTGCATAGCCGCATCATCTGTGAAAAGTCTAGAGTCATTATTAATATTCTCCGCAAGGTGATTATTATACAACATGAACAGCAAGTGTCACATCGCACGTCCCTGGGGCATGTCCATATTTACTCTTACATTTGTCGATTAGTCTCCATTCCAGATAATATGCCGAAATTTCCCTACCAAAGAATCCTCAGTCCAGACACAAATTTTGTTTGACACCCCCCCTTTCGATGGCTCTTTTGACAATCAGGGTATACGTGAAACTGAGTCAAATGCTTTTCGGAAATCGACAAGTGCTGCATCTTACTGACTGACTTGATCCATGGTTTTCAGTACGTCATGTGATTAATGTGCTACTTGGGCTTCGCATGGTCGATTGCTCCGGGATCCATGTGCGGGGTAACAATCTGATAGACTCCGTATCGGTCGATTCGAATGTCCATTATTACCGCCTTTTTCCACTCATTTACTATCCCCTTCTTCCATGTGTATGGCGGCGTGCAAATCAACCAATCAGAGATCTTAAGTATCGAAACAGTGCCAGTCTTCAGTACATCACGATCAGCACTAAACGGTACACAACGATATTAACAGCAGTAATTGACGCGCATGTAATTTTACTCACAAAAACAAATCATGGCAAATCATATCACACGTGAAATATTTCTTTTCCACGACTATGTTACCATCAATGTATTGTTGCCACGCCGGCCGGTGTGACCGAGCGGTTCTAGGCGCTTCAGTCTGGAACTGCGCGACCTCTACGGTCGCATGTTCGAATCCTGCCTCGGGCACGGATGTGTGTAATGTCCTTCGGTTAGTTAGGTTTAAGTAGTTCTAAGTTCTAGGAGACTGAAGACCTCAGCTGTTAAGTCCCACAGTGTTCAGAGCCATTTGAACCACTGTTGCCCACCATACCTTAATACACTGAAGCGCCAGAGAAACTGCTATATGCATGAATATTCAAATACACAGATATGTAAACAGGCAGAATACGGCAATGCCTATAGAAGATAAGTGTCTTGCATAGTTGTTAGATCGGTTACTCCTGCTAGAATGGCAGCTTCGCAAGATTTAAGTGAGTTTGAGCGTGGTGTCATAGTCGGCGCACGAGCGGTGGGACACAGCATTTTCGAGGTAGCGATGAAGTGGGGATTTTGCCGTACGACCATTTCACGAGTGCACAGTGAATATCACGAATCCGGTAAAACATCAAATCTCCGATACGGCTGCGGCTGGAAAAAGATGCTGCAAAAATGGGACCAACGACGTCTGAAGAGAACCGTTCAGCGCGACAGAAGTGCAAGCTTTCCACAGATTGCTGCAGATTTCAATGCTGAGCCATCAGTAAGTGTCAGCGTGCGAACAATTGAACTAAACATAACCGATATGGGCTTTCGGAGCCGAAGGCCCACCCGTGTACCCTTGATGACTGTATGACACAAAGTTCTACGCCTCGCCTGGGCCGTCAACGCCGACATTGGGCTGTTGATGAATGGAAACATGTTGCCTGGTCGGACCAGTCTCGTTTCAAATTGTATGGAGCAGATGGACGTGTGCGGGTATGGAGACGACCTTAAGATCAATGGACAGTGCATGTAAACAGGGAACTGTTCAAGCTAGTGGAGGCTCTGTAACGGGAGGGGGAGGGGATGTTGTGTGCAGCTGGAATGATATAGGACCCCTGATACGTCTACATACGTCTCTGACAGGTGACACGAACGTAAGCATCCTGTCAGATCATCTGCATCCATTCATGTCCAACGTGCATTCCGACGGACTTGGGTAATTCCAGCAGGGAAACGGGACACGCCACACGTGCAGAATTGCTACAGAGTTGTTCCAGGAACACTCTTCTGAGTTTAGACACTTCCGCTGGCCACCAAATTCCCCAGACATGAACATTATTGAGCATATCTGGGATGCCTTGCAACTTGCTGTTCAGAAGTGTATGGAGAGCCCTGCAAGATTCATGGTGTCAGTTCACTCCAGCACTACATCAGACATTAGTCGAGTCCAGGCCACGTCGTGTTGCGGCATTTATGCGTGCTCGCAGGGGCCCTACACGATATTAGGCAGGTGAACCAGTTTCTTTGCCTTTTCTGTGTATTAATGCGTTGCGGTTGCTCCTTATTAGCAAAGTATTGTTCGCAGAGAGAACATTCCACCTGTGGAGGCGATCCTTCCCACGTTTCCACACCGGAATATTTTTTTGTAGCTCCAGATACGTATCTAAGACGCACAGCTTGATTTCACATCAACAAGAAATTTTATTTATCCCAAAGAGGAAAAGACCACACTACGTCATACAAAGATATTATAATACATAGTTCCACTTAATGTGCATCGTCACAACCATTTATGTAATGTTCTTCCTTACTTCAAATTTTCTGCCAACACTCTTGTATCCAAATAAAGGATGAGGCCCCTAAGACAGGTAAGCCCAAATAGATAATGAATTTGTAATTATATCGAAGCATGGTTTATTTTTGTTTGCGAGTGGTGCTTTTAACCAACCGAGGTGTGTTTGGAGTCTGTATAATGAATGTATTTTACTTATGATCCCAGCTGCAACAGTTTGTGATCGCTAAGTCCCACGTAAGGTTATTCTTCCTTAAAAAATGACTAAGGCCCAAATTAATGTAATCTGATTATTGTTACTTATGTTTCTACAGACAGTCACACCAATACAGCACAACCTAAGATTTTGTTTAATATCTGTAATACTTTAGTATAGTTTACTGGTTACCCTTCCCATTGCTGAAACCAATTTGAATCCTCCGAATAATATTTAATATGTGTCTCATGAGTAGCACTGATACCCACATTCATGCTTTCATATACTAAGTAGTTGTATTTCGTTTACATGACCTCGCACCACCACAACATCGTAAGCTCAACAGATAAAATATCGAGTAGTCGCCGTCTCTCAGCTCAGAAGATACCGTCCGTGATCTGAAACTAGTTTATCAATCCAAAGAGTGGTTCATTGTAAAGATCCAATACGAGCAGAAATGATTTTGATTGGAAAAGCTGATTTAAATTAGGCACGAGAATATTGAATTAAACTATCTCCGTGTAGACATTGTGTTACGTCACATGGATACACGCTTCTGCTGCCTGATACAGTTAGTACTTCAGCTAAATAAATTTGTGAAATGCTAGAATTTGAAATAAGGATATGAGATTTGCATTAACTTTATAAGTATTATTGTGGTTCAAAATTTCGAAGCTCTTATATGGCTCAAACCGATTATGGTTACTGAAAACACCTACTGCATTCACCGCAGTTGTACAAAGACCATTTCAGTAATAAATGTTTGATATGACATAGAAAATGTAAAACCGATTTGGTGAATGAACTTTTTAATTATTACTGTGTTTACAGATTACATCAGTCCTTACGGTTCAAACCGACTACGGTTAATCAAAACACCTCTACTCTAACAGCAGTCGTACAAAGACCATTTCGATAACACACATATGATAAGACATAGAAAATGTGGAATGAGCTTCAGGTTTACGCTCGATTACGAATCGAAAATAATATGTAAACGACAGTAGATCTGCCGCACATTGATAGCAACTGTGACTGACATTCTGTTACTCATTCGATAACATTCCCTAAGCAGTCACAGTGTTCCGTTATAGCTCGCCAGGTCGTAAAGTAAAGAGACACATAACTTGTGTTGTAGAATAGCTGCGTGGGGAGTAGATCTCTACGCTTGTTATAATCACTTCGTCAAAACGAAGCCCACTGCTGCTTTCATTCATGGCTCCCTCTCTTTCTCTCACTATTCAAGGCATTCGGAAATTCCCGTAACAAACTTCTATGACTTATAGAAAAAAGAAAGTACATAATGTTTTGAATAGGAGCCCATGTCCGGAAACAAAACATGTTTACTAGGTAGGTGTGCAAAAGGTTAGTCACGGTGGGCGGATTGCCTGTTGTCACGTGACGTCTATGCTACCTCTCCCACCTGTGTTCAGCCACGCCACAACTGTGATCGGAAAAAGTAATTGTGAGAGGGACCGAAGACGCATTTCACGGCTTATGAAGCAAAATCGCTTCCAAACTCGACAGGGATTGTTGCAGGTCGTGAATGAAGGTGCATCCCAATCTGTTATCGAAAGAATATTGCGACGGGAAATGCATGTAATGAGCATTTGGCTGTCGGTCACCTCAAAAGAGGCCTTCTCTCACTTAGGTAAATAAATCTGCGCGTCTTCATTGGGTTACAAGTCATCGAAAGCAAACAATAGATGAGTGGAGGTACCTAATGCAGCCTGACGAATCACGTTTTTGCCTATTTACAAATGATGCACGTCGTCGAGAGCGACGAAAGTCAAATTCTTTTTTCAGTAGGTAAATTTCCTTCTGAAAGTCGTCTTCCTTGTCTTCTACCATCATTGCTTCGTCAGCATATATTAAGTCATTGAAAATAGTCCTCCTGTCTGGCTACAAAACTTCCTGAAATTCTATTTTCCATATATGCATTTTTTCATAAGTCTGAAACAGAGACTGGGAGATACGGAAGGCTTGTTGCACTGGACATTTTTCCGTTGCAATCTTGAGTGATAATCGTGTTGTGATACAAACTTTCTATCGCATTTATTAGATGTATGATATACCCGCGAGTCGTCATTTCCTTCCAAAGTTTCTGTCTATTAACATTGTGAAAAGCTTTTTTTTAGAAAAAAAAATAAAATCAGTTGCATTAATCCAAAAACAGTCAGTCAAGTTAGTAGATTACAACTTAGGAAACACTTCTGGGAATGTCGTAAGCCCTTCTGTGACTAGAGAATGGTTTCCTGAGTGACCCATGATGTGTTGTCTAGAGCAGTACGTCTGTGCACTCAAAGGTTAGTTAAGCGGCTGGAGCTGCACTCTCAGCATTGTTCGTTCATCTCATCTCGTGTATTCAGGTCGTCGGGTTCGCTGATTGAAGTTCTGCTCATCTTTAGCACGACTGTGGTGTAAGATGCTCTAGAATACTAGGATGCAATTCTCAAACGTTTACGAGATCAGTGAAAGAGATTCGAACTCAATTAGGGTGAACTAGTAGTCTACACTGACGCCTCTGCTCGACATCTGGCTCTGTTGTACAGTTTTCAACAGGATCCAAAATCTCTGAACCTCGATACTCTCGAGAAGGTATAGTCGTGGAGCAGAAACTGTTGCATCAAAGACAGACAAAACATGTCAAGCACCTAGAAGTGGAGGAGGAAACAAAACGGAACTTGAAGGGGTTTAGAGGGTGAGTGACATCATTTCAACGATTAGAAACTGGAGCTAAATTTGCAAAAAATTTGCTTTGAGGAGCCTACTTATCAGCATGGCGTTGCACTACCTCTGAACTGGATGCATGCAATGATTCTGTCGGGAAGGTTGTCATAGAGGCTATGTGTCCTCTCCTGCGGGAAAGCGGTCAGCAGCTGAAGTGAGGGATGCTTGATATCCGAATACTGGAATAGAGACGGAATTGAGGCCCGAGCTGGTCCACACATTTTCTGTTGGGGACGCCTCTGGGGATATCGCGGGGACGGGAGTACCTTAGCATAGCGTGCTCAGTTCATAGACACACGTGTCGTGTATCAACGACCATTGTACTGTTGAAAACCGGCAACACGATACCGTCTCATGTGAGTTAACATACGAGGACGTAGGATTTCCGTTAACTACTATTGTGCCGTCAGTGTTCGCATAATACACTCCTGGAAATTGAAATAAGAACACCGTGAATTCATTGTCCCAGGAAGGGGAAACTTTATTGACACATTCCTGGGGTCAGATACATCACATGATCACACTGACAGAACCACAGGCACATAGACACAGGAAACAGAGCATGCACAATGTCGGCACTAGTACAGTGTATATCCACCTTTCGCAGCAATGCAGGCTGCTATTCTCCCATGGAGACGATCGTAGAGATGCTGGATGTAGTCCTGTGGAACGGCTTGCCATGCCATTTCCACCTGGCGCCTCAGTTGGACCAGCATTCGTTCTGGACGTGCAGACCGCATGAGACGACACTTCATCCAGTCCCAAACATGCTCAATGGGGGACAGATCCGGAGATCGTGCTGGCCAGGGTAGTTGACTTACACCTTCTAGAGCACGTTGGGTGGCACGGGATACATGCGGACGTGCATTGTCCTGTTGGAACAGCAAGTTCCCTTGCCGGTCTAGGAATGGTAGAACGATGGGTTCGATGATGGTTTGGATGTACCGTGCACTATTCAGTGTCCCCTCGACGATCACCAGTGGTGTACGGCCAGTGTAGGAGATCGCTCCCCACACCATGATGCCGGGTGTTGGCCCTGTGTGCCTCGGTCGTATGCAGTCCTGATTGTGGCGCTCACCTGCACGGCGCCAAACACGCATACGACCATCATTGGCACCAAGGCAGAAGCGACTCTCATCGCTGAAGACGACACGTCTCCATTCGTCCCTCCATTCACGCCTGTCGCGACACCACTGGAGGCGGGCTGCACGATGTTGGGGCGTGAGCGGAAGACGGCCTAACGGTGTGCGGGACCGTAGCCCAGCTTCATGGAGACGGTTGCGAATGGTCCTCGCCGATACCCCAGGAGCAACAGTGTCCCTAATTTGCTGGGAAGTGGCGGTGCGGTCCCCTACGGCACTGCGTAGGATCCTACGGTCTTGGCGTGCATCCGTGCGTCGCTGCGGTCCGGTCCCACGTCGACGGGCACGTGCACCTTCCGCCGACCACTGGCGACAACATCGATGTACTGTGAAGACCTCACGCCCCACGTGTTGAGCAATTCGGCGGTACGTCCACCCGGCCTCCCGCATGCCCACTATACGCCCTCGCTCAAAGTCCGTCAATTGCACATACGGTTCACGTCCACGCTGTCGCGGCATGCTACCAGTGTTAAAGACTGCGATGGAGCTCCGTATGCCACGGCAAACTGGCTGACACTGACGGCGGCGGTGTACAAATGCTGCGCAGCTAGCGCCATTCAACGGCGAACACCGCGGTTCCTGGTGTGTCCGCTGTGCCGTGCGTGTGATCATTGCTTGTACAGCCCTCTCGCAGTGTCCGGAGCAAGTATGGTGGGTCTGACACACCGGTGTCAATGTGTTCTTTTTTCCATTTCCAGGAGTGTAACAACCAGCCGTGATATGAAACCACGCTCTGTGGCTCTCCAAAACATTTCGCCACTACGCCTCCCCAAAACACTGGAAGTATGGAACCTCTGGCTCGGTCACCGCCATAACGGTCGACGATGCTCATCCGGCGTAGATCAGAACCCACATTCATAGCTGAACGCAAAGTGATAAGAGTCCAGCTCTCCTGAAGAATTTTTCTTGAATGAAGTGGGCGAGACTTATGTCTCGTTTAGGCTTATGTCTGGTTTCTCACGGCGCAGGTGAGTCTGTTTCGGAAGTCTATCGCCAGAATGGAAACGAAAGAGGTTATATGGATGCTACATAAAGGAATTGGCACTTTAACAGAGTACAGAATGCTAGCTGATCTGACAGAAGCTCGTTATCTGAAGTTACGAGACTGCTTATCATTTTATAAAATAACTAATAACTATCTAATGAAATGAAGTGTTGGTTACTTCTGCCAGTGGCAGTTACATGGGATGCGGTCGAATATTCTTTCACATGGCTGGATGTGAATAGTAATTGTATATTGAATGAGAGCATTTTGTTTGATCAGGTTATGAAATAACAGGGTTTTACTAACGAGACTAAGTTAAATGCTGAATTCTGTGCTTTCCTAGCTAACAAAAAGTGGGTACTGTTCTTGAAAAGCGGTGATTCAGAAGAGCAATGATCCGAACTGCTGAATATGGTCCTGGTTTACTTCCCTCGTCCTGGCCAAAATGTTAATGTATAGGGAGTTTTCTCAATGATGAATTTTCACTGAACTGCAGTGAGAAATAAGACACACTTGGCATGATTTTGGCAGTTTTTGACATTGTAATGTAAATTATTCGAAATATTGTACATTAGTCTCTACTGACAAAGTGTTGAAATATCTTGAATCCGTACAGTCGTCACTAAATACTGTTGGCATAATAAAACATAGATTTTCAGGCATTGTAAAGCAATTCACATTAAAACTGTGCCAAACACATTTGTATTGTTTGTTCCGTCTACTGTGCGCTTATTTGATTGCTAACATGCGTTTGTCCGGTTTTGTGGAACAGAATTAGGGCAACCCTTCTTATGTAGCCTACCATACCCGGTAATAGCACTAAACTCAAACTACAACAATGGTACCTTCTTGTGTTTGCTCTTTGTCACAAAGAATTGCAGTTCTGATCATTCACATGCCCGTTGATGAGGTGTAAGGATACGAAGTTTTATTGATGTCGGATCACGTATTTTGCGTGCTTCATATTTTTCTTTTTTTTCGGAAAATCAGTGAACCGTTGTCTCTACGCTTCTCTTGAAATTCGCGAATTTCTACATAGGTGTTACGACCAGCTCGTGCCACTGTGCCACGCCGAGGAAGCACTACGCTACTGGTCTGGAGCCACGACTCATCCCACGGTACCTTTCCAAATCTTGCACGAACCACTGTCTCGCCAAACACCTGTGGTATTACCGTATTTTATTTATTTATTGCCTGCTTTCCTCTTCTGACAATCATTCCATCTGCCTTCTCGGCTTGACTTCTATGCCTTTTTATTATGTATACTTGTTACGTAACAAGATATGATTCTTTTATCTTGTTTGCTAAAACGTAATAATTCTCCTAAGAGATGGAAAAATTAACCGACCTAACAGTGTCTTTTGATGTGGTAACTTTTATTTTTTGTTACTTATTTATTTGTTCTTTTAACTCAATATTAAATATTTCATTGTGTGACCATATCGTCCGTAGTTGTTTTACAATTTCTGAGGGTGTTTCGTGGTTTCAACTACAAGAAAGTGCATGATTTTCCCACTAGATGTGGTTCGCTTTATTGAGCTAAAGCATCATTAGTGAAATTAAAATCAGACATATGCCAACAATCTGGTATCTGCCAGGTCAGTTGTAGTGCTTGTGAAAAAATACGCATTAGGATGACTGGCAGGATATTTGACACAAGATGTAAAGAACACATCAGAAAATCTAACTACGGTACAGGCCACTCAACATCCGCAGACCATCTAATACAAGAATACCACAAGTGAAGCACTATTGAAAAATATATGAATGAGAATCACTGAAGACAGACACTTACTCCCTTTTCAAGAAAATTTCCACGTACGCAAATCATTAGCACTAAATAAACAGTTGTTAATTAACCAAATAAATACTGGACAACAGACACTATATAAAATAACTGAACAAATGGCATGAAAAAGAAAAGGGCCCTTTCCATCCTTCATTCTCTCCCACTCAATCCCCCCTCCTACTACTTTCATTTCGCTTCTTGCTCCTCACCTATTCCTCCAACTGACCATCACATTACTATCGATTTATGTACTCATCTTTTCTTCTCCTCCCCCAACTGTCCACAAGAAACCTCCATCATCATTGCCTCATTACCCTTACACAGTACAAAATACACCGTAACATAATTGCATAAATTAGTACATATATAATTAACTACAGAGGAAAAGGAGAAAACTGTAAGTTAAAGACAAACTACTGGCGATGTCGGCAACACTGTAAAACACAATATATCCACATATGATCCGTACTAAAACGATCGACATTCCCCTCTCCTCGCCCCCTCAAAGAAAAACAAGAAAACGTGATAGTGCATTTAGAAAAATACTTCATATTGTATTTGCAGACGATGCAGAATGTTGCTTTAATCCTATCATTTCCGTATTAATTTGAAAACGGTTCAAAAAGGGCAGAAATTTACCGACAAAATACTCAAATACTGTCATCTGTCCTGTTCTGGAATGGAACATTCGTTTGTGTTGACGTTACCAAACTAATGAGCACGGAAGTTCCCTTTTTCTAAGCAAAATTTATGTTAACTGGGATGCAAACTGTCGCTACGGAGACGCAAGTCAGTATGTACTGCAGGCTGACTATTAAAGCAAGTGGTCATACTAGTGTTAATTAAACATCGATAAAGTATCGATTGCTCGCCCGGTTGGCCGTGCGGTCTAACGTACGGATTTCCGGGCGGGAAGGAGCGCCTGGTCCCCGGCACGAATCCGCCCGGCGGATTTGTGTCGAGGCCCGGTGAACCAGCCAGTCTGTGGATGGTTTTTAGGCGGTTTTCCATCTGCCTCAGCGAATGCGGGCTGGTTACCCTTATTCCGCCTCAGTTATACTATGTCGGCGATTGCTGCGCAAACAAGTTCTCCACGTATGCGTACACCACCATTATTCTATCACGCAACCATAGGGGTTACAGTCGTCTGGTGTGAGACGTTCCTTGGGGCGTCCACTGGGGACCGAACCGCACAGCCGGCCGCGGTGGTCTCGCGGTTCTAGGCGCGCAGTCCGGAACCGTGCGACTGTTACGGTCGCAGGTTCGAATCCTGCCTCGGGCATGGATGTTTGTGATGTCCTTAGGTTAGTTAGGTTTAAGTAGTTCTAAGTTCTAGGGGACTAATGACCACAGCAGGTGAGTCCCATAGTGGTCAGAGCCATGTGAACCATTTTGAGCTGAACCGCACAATAACCCTGTGGTCGGTGTGGGGCGGTGGAGGGGTGAAGTGGACTGCCGTAGTCGTCGTGGGGTTGTGGACCACTGAGACTGCGACGGGGACGGAGCCTCTCCGCCGTTTCTAGGTCCCAGGTTAACATACAATACAATAAAATACAAGTATCGATTAATCGATGGCATCTGCAGTATCGTCACTATCGGTAGTCTGCTTTAACTATCGATAGTCCTGTCATTTACAATGGAATTCTTTTTCAATTGGCACCTTAAAAATTGTCGGTTCCTGTTATCTCCATGGCGTTTGGCGTGCAGAGGTAAACTAGATTGTATGGTGGTATCTAATCAACATCAAATATGGCAGCGCCTTTGCCAGTGTACGTTGTTTATAAAGTGTGTTGGTAATAGAATGGTCGCTGTGGGAGGCATCGTGAGAGAGGGAATTTTCTTGTTTGCCTTCCAGTGAAGACAACTCACGGTCGTGCGCATCTCGTACCGATCAGATGCTTATGGTAAAAACTATACATGTAAATAACATGGGTTTGTGGATGCGCATTTTACAGACTGTGATCTTCAAATGTGTGAGCTTGCTTGCTTACTTGTAGCAAGGAATACAAATTTAATTAAGGCTGATAAGTCTGCTGAAATACAACGCAGTTAGTAGAGGAAAACATGAGGCCTTAAAGATTTTTTAAGTGTTTGTAATTGCACTGTGTAACGCATTTTAAGATAAATACAATTATTATCGTAGTCCTGTTCTGTTTCTGAGTCCTTATTGCACTTTATGTTGGTTGCCCGTCTTGTGTTCGATTAGCGGCCACACCATCTCCCGCAAAACTGAATATAGTAAAAGCACAGTCCGTCGAGTGTCTAGTTCAAGTTTATTTTTTATTTGAGTGGTGGTTGTTTCACCCTCTTTTGTCCACTGCGTCAACTTAACACTAAAAGATTGTTTCAAAGCAGAAACGTTTTCCAAAATTTTATTGAAAACAAAGGCTATTGTGACTTTCTTTCATAACTCCACACTAACCAATGACAAACTGCCTAATGTTCGAAAAAGAGAAAAGCATAACTCAGTATAATACAAGAGGTGTCGACCCTGTAGAACAGCTCATGGCACACGCTCAAAACAATTTTGGAAGTACGGAGTGAGCTTGAGATTGCGATCAATGAAAGTTGAAAAGCACTACCTACCCTCGCAGCAGAAAGTTACTTACCTACAGAAGAGATAACAGTTCTTCTTGAACCTTTTGAAGTAGCAACAACAACAGTCTCAGGGGAGTCATATATCATTGCTATCCTTAATTATAGCTCTTATACGAGGAACTGATGGAAAGTTTTCAGACTTAGAAAGAACCTTAACATCTAATGAAGGACAAAGTGTTCTGGATTCCTTCACTAAATCAGTTAGTGAAAGAGTGAAACGAATTAACACAGTGACTGTTAATATGCTTGTGACATTATTGGATCCTAGGTTTAAAAATACTTGTTTCAGGACATTTCAAGAGGCAGAGAACGCTGCACAAGTACTTCAGAAAAAGTATGCTGCTTTCATCGCATGTACTACAAGAATAATACCTGAAACAGGAGCATCCATGAACAGTGCTAAAACGTCTACTGATAGACAAACGGTTTGAAACTGGATGTTATTCTTTCTTTGTCCAATCAGCAACAGCATAACGTCGGTGTCGTTAAACCAGTCAGTGATTCCGTAATTGACCCACATCAGTACTTTGAAAAACCTGTAATAGGTAAGCATACTTGTGTATTAGAATATTGTGCAATATCTAATAGTATGTGGCGTGGAATGGCCGCTAAATTTTTGTGGTGTCCAGCGAATCCAGTTTTTGCAGAGAGGGTATCCTCCAATTCAGGATGAATAATTACTGAGAAACGCAACAGACTAAAGGAGAAGAATTTAAATACCTTATTTGTGTCTTTTAATGTTGTATTTTAAACAACAGACTTAACGACAAGAATTTAAATGTGTTACTTTTTATGAAACAGTATTTGTATATCATGTATCGTTGTATTTTAAGCATTAAAATGCTTATAAAGCTATTTTTCATTTGAAATACTTACACAAAGCAAATGATAGTCAATCGATATATCGATAGTTTCTTAAAATTCTATCGAAAATATCGGACGTGTCCACTATCGATGGTTAACTAACATTACATATGTGACGCCGACATAAGCTGACTTTATCACTTCTTGTCTTAAGTAACTTAGGTTTTCTGTTAAAACTTTGATTCCCAAAAGTATGTCGCGTACTTCACGGTAATATTACTTTATTTCATAACTTTAGTCTAAACATGATTGTAATGCCTGAATAGATTACGATTTTTTTTAATTTTAACGATGTTTATCTGATTACCGCTTTTCATGATTACATTCAGTCGATCACCCAAATACTTTGCTTTACATGACAAAAATAAAACGTCATCATCAGACACTGAAGCTTTTATTTTTTTCTCCCTATACTTTAATCCCCACTCCATTTATCTGCTCAGTTTCCTTCACTGCTTACTGGATGTACAGATTAAGTAACATTGGTCCTATGGTGCAAACCAATCGCACTCACTAGTCAATTACTACCTCCCCTCCTTTTGTACCAAGCCTTCTATGTGTACAAGTTGAAGAGAAGAGAACGTTTCACTATCAATATTTTAGGCCTGATAACCTAACTACACTCAACAAAAGTATGTAATCTAAGATTCTTTTCGATCTCCATCCGAAGGTGCAAGGCATATAACATATTTTATCCGGAATTAAAAATGCTCCTTTCGGAGCACAAAAAAGGAGAATAAGTCCTGGAAAGAGTTAGGAATATGAAAGAAAGCAACTAACTTTTCGACCTATTTGGAAGCTTCAAAGACATTTGAATCAAAACATCTTAACATATTCACGCTTTCTTACTTGCTAGTATTACTACCCATTACATGTAATATATAACTTTCAAGTAAAGTGAGATGATACATGATGTTATATCCTCTACAGCATAACCCATGCCATTACGTCATGCCGCATGGTACTTGTCATGTCGTGTTATAAGACAAATCGTGTAATTTAAGTGTAGGATGCTTGCATTCTCTTTCTAGAATAATCACTATTATGGAGGCACCCCCCACTCTCGGATATTTCCCACTGTAGATGCATCTGGTGGCTTCATAAACTTGTGTCTAATTGAAACTTCCTGGCAGATTAAAACTGTGTGCCCGACCGAGACTCGAACTCGGGACCTTTGCCTTTCGCGGGCAAGTGCTCTACCAGCTGAGCTACCGAAGCACGACTCACGCCCGGTACTCACAGCTTTACCTCTGCCAGTACCTCGTCTCCTACCTTCCAAACTTTACAGAAGCTCTCCTGCAAACCATGCAGAACTAGCACTCCTGAAAGAAAGGATATTGCGGAGACATGGCTTAGCCACAGCCTGGGGGATGCTTCCAGAATGAGATTTTCACTCTGCAGCGGAGTGTGCGCTGATATGAAACTTCCTGGCAGATTAAAACTGTGTGCCCGACCGAGACTCGAACTCGGGACCTTTGCCTTTCGCGGGCAAGTGCTCTACCAACTGAGCTACCGAAGCACGACTCACGCCCGGTACTCACAGCTTTACTTCTGCCAGTACCTCGTCTCCTACCTTCCAAACTTTACAGAAGCTCTCCTGCGAAATTTGCAGAACTAGCACTCCTGAAAGAAAGGATATTGTGGAGACATGGCTTACGCAAAGGTCCCGAGTTCGAGTCTCGGTCGGGCACACAGTTTTAATCTGCCAGGAAGTTTCATATCAGCGCACACTCCGCTGCAGAGTGAAAAATCTCATTCTTGTGTCTAATTGTTCTTGCACGGTTCACCATACATGTAAAAGCGGTGCGCGAGAAATAATGTCCTGGTGGAAAGAAAATTAAACTCTCTTCACGGAGAATTCAAAATATTGTTTTAGCGTCGTCCCCAGGAAAAAGTCCCCGTCCAGAAATTTTATCCATCCAGAAAACCTTTTTTAGCTGTTACATGTATCCTCTTCAGCTACATGATACTACGCACTGTTTACTATGGCTGACGGATCTTCAGGCTTTCGGGCACAGGATGCGGGTCTTTAGCCAAACGTTGCATCTGTGAGAGCTCACTGCGCTTTGGAAGCACCGTTAACTCGTAAAAAAGTGCAAATATCTAATTCTCTTCTTTTCACTCCTAACTCTGCCCACGACATACCCGCCTTTTATTGGGCTCTGACAGGAGCATTTTTATTCTGGTTCCCAACTTTTACCTTACCATAATGTTGAAATTAAACCGCCATAGCTTGTCAAACGGTGCAGACTTTTGTTGATTCGGGTGACTGCTGACCCAGAATAGATTTTTTTTTATTGTCTATCGAGCCATGTCATTCGAATTAGGCATCGTCAGTCTGGCTGCTTTACGGTTGCTTTGCTGGGCTGGCTGAACCTGTTCACTATAATGTACTGCGTGCATTGAGCTCGTCAAAGTCACATGCCAGCAGAAGTTTTTTTTCATGTTTTTGTTTCTTGTTATTTTTATTATTTTGTTCTCTATTTCTTAATTTTTACTTTTGCAATATTTCAGTTTTTTATTTTTACTTTTTGCTTGTTTTATAGTTACGCGTATTTTATTCATATACAACTGAGACGGTATATGCAAACATATGAAAAATAACTATAAATATTTAATACAGTGCACAAAATAATAACAAAAATAAATACACTACCGAACGTAATAGTAAATACTATGCGAAGGTGATGACAATAATGCATGTAAACAGATTATATTGTGTAGATAAACATACGAAACGGCTATATCGCATATATAACTTTACTTATGAGCTTACTATATCGCAAGGTGAATAATAAACAGCTGAAAAACATACGTCTTGTTTCCAGAATGAGATTTTCAAAAAAAAAATGGTTCAAATGGCTCTGAGCACTATGGGACTGAACTGCTGAGGTCATTAGTCCCCTAGAACTTAGAACTAGTTGAACCTAACTAACCTAAGGACATCACAAACATCCATGCCCGAGGCAGGATTCGAACCTGCGACCGTAGCGGTCTTGCGGTTCCAGACTGCAGCGCCTTTAACCGCACGGCCACCTCGGCCGGCTGAGATTTTCAACCGGCAGCGGAGTGTGCACTGATATGAAACTTCCTGGCAGATTAAAACTGTGTACCGGACCGAGACTCGAACTCGGGATCTTTGCCTTTCGCTGGAAAGTGCTCTTCCAACTATATTTTTTTAATCTCATTTTTTCGTTTTAGTCCGTTGCATTTGTTCAGGGCGGACGTCGCAAGACACCCGTTTCAGTTCGTAATCGATCCATTAACTCAGTTTTTTTGTTACAGAGGGCAGCTAACCCTCTGACCGAACACGCTGAGCTACCGTGCCGGCGTTCAACTCAGCTACCCAAGCACGAATCACGTCCCAGCCTCGCCGCTTTAGCACTTGATCGCGAAAGGCAAAGGTCTCGAGTTCGAGTTTCGGTCCGGCACACAGTTTTAATCTGCCAGGAAGTTTCATGCATCTTGTTACTATCTCTTCCCTTAACATTATTGCAAAAGTAATTTTTTTCGATCGGTTAATACTTATCTTAGACCAAGGCCAATAAAACGGTGAAACTAATCCGAACCATCTTCCTCGCTCCTCTTCGGAGTTATTTAAGGGTGACTGGTTTCGTACATGAAATGGTGGACATACAAATTGTGTCATGAGCTGAGCATTAATTCCAGCCCGTTAACATTATATGCCAAATGAATAAACCGATTCGCAAAATCTACTGTGGCGCAAGCTTCGGTTTGTCTCACAAACCTTGCTGTACTGTAACATAGGTATATTAAGACGTATGTTCGAATCGCTATACAAATGGCTGCTCGTCTGGTTTAAGCCAAACACACTTTACCCCACGTACCTAGATCAAATGGGTGCTCAAATCCCCCCCCTCCATCCCAAGCATAATTCTATGCTCACACTTTAGGCGCTTCGGCGCTTTAACGATTTATGGTAAAATGAAGAAACCCATTCGTCACGAATTTTACAGTGAGTCGCTGTAGATGCTGATTTGAAATATTGCCGCTGTTCTCTTTTCATGGCATTTGAAAGTCGTACTTTCAAAAAAGATTTTTGTTAGAAGATGATGGCGTTTTCCTTCATCGATTTATCGTAGTCGGCTACACAAATAAGACAGAAACACTAACATCTACCAGAGTCAAGAATGTGAGATGGTACTTGTTACTCAGTTACCGGGGCCACGGCAACTGTGAACGTTCAAACAGCAGCCTCAGTCGAACTCTAATGCCTCCCCGATCAATGCAGACGAAATTGCAGTCGCGGGGTGTTGCCGCAAAACGAACGATGGCCGTTTTCCAAAGACCGCAGCGGTACGTGACGGTCGGCGCATCGGAAATCTGGCCGCCGGGACCTTCTGACTCTCTCTCTCTCTCTCTCTCTCTCTCTCCCTTCGTATACCTCCACCACCCCTATTTCTCATTCTCTCTCTCTTTCTCTCTCTCTCTTCCTCTCTCTCTGTGCCACGTTCCGTCCGTGTCTCACACTGTGGCGCTCCCAAGAGGCGTCGACCAATAGAATTAAACCGCTCCGTTCAGACCAGAGAACCCCGCCGCCACTATCGTGGCGTGCCATGGCGGCGAACGCTACTGGGGGGTGGGGAGGGGGCCGGAGGAACCTGGACACAGACACGAAGGGAGAGAGGCGGCAATGCAGAAAAAGTAGGAGAGGTGGCGCCGACAGTATTAATTTCAATATTCCGCAGTGGCATGAGGGATCAGTTTGCAAAGCGTGGCCCGGTCACCGCAGAGAGAATGTGCGCCTGTCGATGAGACACTTTCTGCCGCTCTATTTCTTTTTTGTAATCACTGCCGTCGAGAAATATCCTCTCGCTGAAAATGGTCGCCGAAGATGAAGTACCGAAAGTATGGTACTCGAACTGCGGAACTTGACCTGGTAGTCAAAAACAATTTTTTCGATATCAGATGCATTATTTGGCTATTAACTGCATACGAAGTCCGTCCAAAAACTTTCTGAACATTCGTAATTTCGCGCCATTGCAGTGTTGGAACGTAATGCGGTTGGCATTCCTGCACACGCCTCTGATTCATGTGTAACTGCTGGAAGTTTCATTGTGTGTCTCTTAGTTATTGTGGAGTGTTATATTCAGTAGAGCGTTTTGAATCATAGTTTGCGAATTTCGAGATGGTAGAGTTAGAGAAGCAACGCGTCTGCTTTAAATTTTGCGTGAAACTCAAGAAAACCTTTACAGAGACATACCAAATGATGCAGGAAGCCCACGGTGATGAATGTTTCAGCAGTACTCGGTGTTAGATTTGGTCCACTCAGTTTAAAACTGGTCAGACGGAAGTTAAAGGTAACCCTCGTTCAGGAAGCCCTTTGACGTCTACCGACTACGCTCCTGTCTGGAAAGTCGGCGAAACTGCGCGTGGCAGTAGAAGACGGTAAGTCGGGTGATGCTGAGGGAATAAGCTTAGGAAATGGGGCACTTCAAGTAGTAAAGGACTTTTGCTATTTGGGGAGCAAAATAACTGATGATGATCGAAGTAGAGAGGGTATAAAATGTAGACTGGCAATGGCAAGGAAAGAGTTTCTGACGAAGAGAAATTTGTTAACATCGAGTACAGAAATACGTGTCAGGAAGTCGTTTCTGAAAGTATTTGTATGGATTGTAGCCGAGTATGGAAGTGAAAGGTGGACGATAAATAGTTTGGACAGGAAGAGAATACAAGCTTTCGAAATGTGGTGCTACAGAAGAATGCTGAAGATTAGATGGGTAAATCACGTAACTAATGAATGGGTATTGAATAGAATTGGGGAGAAGAGGGATTTGTGGCACAACTTGACTAGAATAAGTGATCGGTTGGTAGGACATGTTCTGCGCCATCAAGGGATCACCAATTTAGTATTGGAGAGCAGCGTGGAGGGTAAAAATCGTAGAGGGAGACCAAGAGATGAATACACTAAGCAGATTCAGAAGGATGTAAGTTGCAGTAGGTACTGAGAGATGAAGAAGCTTGCACAGGATAGAGTAGCATGGAGAGCTGCATCAAACCAGTCTCAGGACTGAAGACCACAACAACAACAACAGTAGCAGACTGACTATCCGAGAGATTTCAGAAGAATGTAACATTTCAGTTGGATCATGTCATGAAATCGTGACACAGAATCTTGCAATGAATTGTGTTGCCACCGAGTTCGTCCCACGGCTCATGAGTCAAGACCAGAAAGACCTTCGCCTCGCAATCTATGAATAGCTTTTGGATCCCGCAAATGAGAACGAGATGCTCCTTAAGAGAATGATAACTGGTGATAAGACTTGGGTCTACAGTTATTGCTGGCAGCTGTGGCCGAGCGGTTCTATGCGCTTCACTCCTGAACCACGCTGCTCCTACTGTCGCAGGTTCGAATCCTGCCTCGGGCATGGATGTGTGTGATTTCCTTATCTTACTTACGTTTGAGTAGTTCTAAGTCTAGGGGACCGATGACCTCAGATGTTAAGCCCCATAATGCTTAGAGCCATTTGCACCATTTTTTCTACACTTATTACGTTGAGACCGAGGTTCAATCTTCAGAATGGGTCGGGAAAGGTTATGCAAGACCAAAGAAGCTCGTCAGGTGAAGTCAAATGTCAGTCATGCTGATAGGTTTTTTTATTTTTTTTTATTTTTATTTATTTTTTTACTTTGAAGCATTAGTTCATCATGAATTTGTGCCACAGGGGCAAACTGTTAATCGATGGTACTATCGAGACTTTTTAAGACGCCAGCGAGAAAAAGTGAGAAGGTAACGGCCTGAAATGTGCCGTGACAATTCATGACTCTTGCATAACGATTATGGACCCGCCCATTCATCCTTGATGGTACATGACTATTGCACAAAAACCCAAATCACTGCACTGCCTCATCCTCCGAACCCTCCAGACCTGGCCCCTGCGGGCTTTTTTATTTATTTTTCTTTTAAATTTCCAAAGCTGAAAACACCTTTGAATGGGCGAAGATTTGCAACGATACACGAGGTAAAAGAAAATTCGCATACGGCTCTTCGCGCGACCCAGCAAGAGACGTACCAAGACTTCCGGAAGTGGGAACGGCGTTGGGAGCGGTATATCAATTATGGAGGGGAGCATTTCGAAAGAGACCATGCACAATAAGTAAAAGGTAAGCGTAGAAAGATTTTGTGGAGAAAGTTCTTGACTTTTTTTGAACAAACTTCCTATTCTGTCTACCAAGCTACTACTGTAGCCTGATAAGTGCCTCAAATCACATCTACATCTACATCTACGTTTATACTCAGCAAGCCACCCAACGGTGTGTGGCGGAGGGCAATTTACATGCCACTGTTCCAGTCGCGTATGGTTTGCGGGAAGAACAACTGCCGGAAAGCCTACGTGCGCGCTCGAATCTCTCTAATTTTACATTCGTGATCTCCTCGCGAGGTATAAGTAGGGGGAAGCAATATATTCGATACCTCATACTGAAACGCACCCTCTTGAAACGTGGACAGGAAGCTACACCGCGATGCAGAGCGCCTCTCTTGCAGAGTCTGCCACTTGAGTTTGCTCAACATCTCCGTAACGCTATCACGCGTACCAAATAACCCTGTGACGAAAGGCGCCGCTCTTCTTTGGATCTTCTCTATCTCCTCTGTCAACCCGATCTGGTACGGATCCCACACTGATGAGCAATACTCAAGTATAAGTCGAATGAGTGTTTTGTAAGCCACCTCCTTTGTTGATGGACTACATTTTCTAAGGACTCTCCCAATGAATCTCAACCTGGCACCCACCTTACCAACAATTAATATTATATGATCATTCCACTTCAGACCGTTCCACACGAATACTCCCAGATATTTTACAGAAGTAATTGCTACCAGTGTTTGTTCTGCTGTTATATAATCATACAATAAAGGATCCTTCTTTCTATGTATTCGCAATACACTACATTTGTCCATGTGAAGGGTCAGTTGCCACTCCCTGCACCAAGTGCCTATCCGTTGCAGAGCTTCCTGCATTTCGCTGCAATTTCCTAATGCTGCAACTTCTCTGTATACTACAGCATCATCCGCGAACAGCCGCATACAACTTCCGACACTATCTACTAGGTCATTTATATATATTGTGAAAACCAATGGTCCTATAAAACTCCCCTGTGGCATGCCTGAGGTTACTTTAACGTCTGTAGACGTCTCTCCATTGAGAACAACATGCTGTGTTCTGTCCGCTAAAATCCTTCAATCCAGCCACACAGATGGTCTGATATTCCGTAGGCTCTTACTTTGTTTATCAGGCGACATTGCGGAATTGTATCGAACGCCTTCCGGAAGTCAAGGAAAATGGTTTTTACCTGGGAGCCTGTATCTAACATTTTCTGGGCCTCATGAACAAATAAAGCGAGTTGGGTCTCACACGATCGCTGTTTCCGGAATCCATGTTGATTCCTACAGAGTATGTTCTGGGTTTCCAGAAATGACATGATACGCCAACAAAAGACATGTTCTAAAATTCTACAACACATCGATGTCAGAGATATAGGCAAACAACTGTTCGTCCATCCTCATTTATGTTTTCCTTGATTTCCCTAAATCGCAAGGCAAATGCCGGGATGGTTTCTTTGAAAGGGCACTGCCCGCTTCTTTCCCGCGTCCTTCCCTAATGGGGGGACCGATGACCTCGCTGTTTGGTGTTAGGTCCCCTCCCCCCATATAAACCAACCAGCCAACGCCCCTAATCGATATGGAGCCATCCAATTACCTTGTCAGTGGTACAAATAGATGCAGTATCGACGTATTCCTAAGTAATTATAAAAAATTTTAAGCATTATATTTGTTGTGTTCCACGCGATTACTTTTTACAATGTAACTGCTTTTCGGCTTTGAGGGCCGTTAACAGGTCTTTACTGACTATCGGTGTCAAAGAAGTTACTTCTTTGTCGATGATACTTGATAATTGATGATGGCCCTGTAAGCCCAAATCCGCTTAACCTGAGTAAGTTAGTCCTGTAGTACATATGTGTTATTGTCTTTTGAGTTGGTATTAGCTTGTATTACCAAGACGCGACGGAAAAATTGGTAAATAATTACAGAAATAAAAATAAATTGTTAATCTAGCACGTTTTCACATAAGACTAAAATGCGCAAAATAAGCTCACCTTGCTCCATAAAATGATTCTGAAAATTTCCGCTCGTTAAGTTTGAATAGCTATGACGTTATTTCCAAGATTTATAACGAAAAACGGGGCCACGTGCAATGCATAATTGATGTATGAATTGTTCATCTTCTAACTGGATTCCCATTCGGGAGGACGACGGTTCGAACCTGCGTCCGGCCATCATGATTTAGGTTTGCCGTGATCTCCCTAAAGAGCTTTAAGCAAATGTCGGGATGGTTGCTTTGAAAGGTCACGGCCGACTTCCTTCATCATCCTTTCCTAATCCGATGTGACCGACGACCTCGCTGTTTGTTCCCCTGTCCCAAAATCAGCCAACTAACCAATCTCCTATTATCCATTGTTTACACCCCATGTTTTTCAATAAAGGTCTTACAAATCCACTGCGACCCAGTTTAGCTAAATAGTGTAGAAGATAAATTCATTCTGTAATTAAATTTCTCAGGGTCCAGCTTTACATTTAAATTAACCAGTTTTTAATCGAAGTTCATAGTCAGAATTTGTGATAACAATAGGTTTCGGAAAGGACATGATTTTCTCAGAACTGTCAGACATATTTCTGTTTGCATTCTCACAGCTGAATTTTGTAACCAACATGGTTACGCAAGCGATCAGCTTAAGGTCTAGTATGCGCACCATCCCAAAACAGGAATTAAAAAGATTAGCTTCTAACAGACAATTTAACATTAAAAACACGATCAACTTTGCAGATACACTTGAAGTGCAGAGATTACACTCTAACAGACAATTTAACATTAAAAAACACAATCAACATCACACATTCACTTTCACTAAAATAAATTTAAACAGTTTACTTTCACTTCCGACATTCTTTCTAGGTTCGGGCGTGAGGGAACTTCCTCAGATTTTTTTTTCCTTTTTTGAAGTATTCACATGACGTGCACTGCTATAGATCGCAGTACGCTTATAGATTTGTTTTGCTGCTGCGCTGTTTACTGATCATTCCTGTCTTGCAGGTCAGTGGGATAATTTATGAAAATTTATTTATTTATTCTGAATATTTACCAGTCTGTTATAATTACCACGCCGCGCAACACAGTAAATAGCAAGTCACATAGCAATCATGCTTAGATAGCCAATACGAAAAATTAAAGTAACAACAGTAACTTAATTGTGAAATTAAAAATTTTCCCGGCTTTGATGGCTCACCTGATGATGGCTGGCAGGTGTCCAGTCGAAATATCCTGGAGTGAAGTTTACGACAACTGGCTGCAATTCCGAAATCTCTTCGAATACCTTAATTTATGTCCACTCACTTATTAATGCTACAGGGACTAATTCAGACACAACAATACTTCAGGTAGATGCTTCCCTCCCAGACAGTCAGATTATGAGGAATATGGACAGTATACAGAACTGAATTCGGAACATTTATACGAACATAAATATTTCTGTTGATGATGAGAAGCAAGACTCGAGATTAAAAGTTTTAGATTCCACGCATTTGGACAGTATCACGTCAGAAATGACCCAAATTTTTTGGAAAAATGCAGTGGTGAATGAAAATACAGAACAACAATCAGTTCATCATCCAACATTTAGCGCGAAAAGACGTACTTGCACTTACACTTCAGCACTAATTACAAGACAGTAACAAGAAACTAGCTAATCAGTTATCGAGTCACCTTGAAAAGAAAATAATTATATTAAAATTATAAGAAAATAACAAAACACTTGAAACAAAACGAAAAGAAAACAAAGATACAATCGTAAAGAAAGTAGCGCAAGGCTGAAAAAAGAACTATGCAAAATGTCTATAAGAATATAAGAAATTGCAGAAACACAGACACAAGTACAACATTAGTTTTCTCAGTGGGTGGCTGGGGTTGACAAACAATTTAAAGAAATTACAGATACATACCGAAAAGAGATGACTTCAATTTTTGAAAAAAATTAATGAAACAGTTCCTAGTGCCACGGCCGTAAAATTACAGCGCAAATCACAAAAGCGTTCGGAACAGATTCAGAATCTGGAAACAGAAACAAATAAAGTTGACACCAGAGCAAAAGAACAATTTGAAACACAGGAAGGACGGATCGATGAACTTTCAAAGGAAACTGGGCAAATCGGGGTATTTACTACGGACGATCACTCAGCAGACATGCAACCACCTATAAGATTTAAATTCACCGAAGAATTTCAGTCTTTAGAACGTTTTAAAGAAGGACATATGACGGTAAAAAAACGGCACAAACAAGAAATCAATATGTTAAACTCATATCTAGTTGTCATTGAAAAGAATCTGACAAAAGAACAAGTTACACGTGATAGTAGTGAGAGCATCACGGACGAGAAAAATATTTCGTGGAAGGACAGCATTCTGGACGACTTAGACGTGAAAGAGATTTTGAAAACGAACGCAAAAATTCACAAACGTATTGGAACCGAGAGAACTTTAATGACTTACCAAGACACGATTGATTTGATTACAATTATTTTTTATCGGTTAGAAAGTTTAATGTTTCTCGCAATGGCATCAATGATGTACATCCTTTAGGTAGGATCAAACAGTCTAAGATTTCCTTACTACCAGCTTGGCCAGTGACACATAAGTTGGAATTTATTTGCAGTTGCTAGGAAGGTGAACCAGCTATGCGGGCGTGAGCCATAGCAATACAATGCTTTTCTTTAGAGCAATTTCAAACTGTATTTTTCGGAGCGTACTGGTCAGAGATTCCGCATCGGAGAGTTAAGTACAAACTCATGAGTTTGCCAAATTTTGGAAATTGAAATTTTCCAACCTTAACGCAGTTCTTCGAGCATATGGTACAGCAGAACCAACATCTGATAGAACAGTACAACCAATCTATTTTAATCCAGCTTTGTATTTCTGAACTTACAGGATCTTTACTTGTTTCTTCGCTGTCAGGACATAAGAAAGAAAACAGGAATGCATTCCGTAACGTTTCACAATAGGATGAGATTCAAAAATCCAATCAGACACACAAAAACAAACTTTTACCATAACAGCAGCAGTTACAATGACAATCGGAACAGAGGACATTTCAGATCATTCAGTGACAACAGAGACAGAAGATTCGGGTATAACCAACATTAGCAAATAGACATTTTCAATAGACCAACATGGTACGACCAGCAACAAAAACAGAATTTTTATCAAAACAACCATTACTTTCAAAGTTCAAAGGACAGCATGAACAGTCCTCCAAGGCAACATTATAATTCTGGGAACTGTTACGTACAGAGGAATAACAATTTGCACGTGCACACTCTGCATCTATAGTATCTCAACTACCGCGACAAAAGACACCAAAACAGGGATTTTCGGGAAAAGACAAATGTGGAAGCAGGAGAAATGAAAATTACGGCCAACAGCAACATTTTATTTTGAATGAATTGGACAATTCGTTTTCACCCACTACAAATTAATTCTAATAATGCAGAAACGAGAGGATCTGTACAAACAGCTAAGTTTCGCAACCTATTTCACAGCTATGTAACAGCGGCGGTCAACAGTTACTAGATGAGATAAGTACAGAGGATTTACACGGAGAGAAAATCGCACCGACATTACTGAAAATATTGTTTGTTTGGAAGACATAGGGACACGTTATTGTAAGAAAAAGAGGAACCTCGAAAACAATTTATCATCCAGCCATCAGCATACGAGTAGGCAAACATACCTTAACCTCAGTTTTAGATGCAGGCTCTCCAGTTTCAGTAATTAATGATGCAGCATTCAATAAATTCATTTCACATGAAACCTGTGCTACCTTACCATTACATAGAACAAACGTTAGAGAAGGTGCTTCAGAGAAAAGTGTCGATCTAGAATAGCAAACACTTTTACAATTTACTGCGCAATGTCACACTTTCTTTACAAATTTCTGGATCGTTCCACTACTGTCAACAGGGATTATGCTTGCCATGGATAACTTAAACAAACGAAAATCAGTATTCTATTTTGAGGATTCATGTATTTCGCTACAAACAATGATACTCAGGTTACATTGCATTTTGAGAAAAGTTTTTCAGTGTCGAAACAGGAGATTACCAGGCCACTGTCTGCCAGGCCAACCAAATACACGAATTGGTACACGTCGTTCTTCACTGACGCCGAGTTTTCTCTTATTGGTGAAAATGAAGAAGCAAATTTAGATATTTCTCAAACAACACAAGCCAAAATACACGGCTGTGAAGCTGCAACAGACAGGTAGAGGAAACAGAAGTAGTTCTATTTCTACAGACACATACTCATGCTTTTTACAGTGTTCCCGGGACTATGAGCAGATTTGTTTACGAATTTCAAGTCAAAACCCACAACACCTTTGTTTCTAGATATTACTCTATTCCATTCATTTATAGAGACAAGACTTAAATGAAACAGTAGCTAGCTCTTTTACCGGTACATTACATAATATTAAAAAAAAAAGATGGTTCTATGACTTGTTTTACATCCTAAATTAAGTAACGACATCATACTAACAGAAACAGACAAAACGCAAACATTAGATGAGTTATTGTAAAAATTTCATGAAGCATTAGTATTTTCCTCATTCGATTTGAAATTAGGATTCTGGCAGATCGAGTTACACTTCAATTGTCGCAAATATACTGCCTTTTTTTGCTCTGGTATTTGTTATCAGTTACGCAACCTACCTCTCGGTCTTAATAGTTTATCTGCATGTTTCATCACAGGTTTGAACTCCATTCTTCCACCACATTTAAGGGTCAGAATCACTACTTACGTCGACGAAACACTAGTTGCTGAGGAAACCTGGTACGAACATAACAGGGTCTTCTACTCATTACTGAAAACATTTTCAAATCTTGAAACTGATGTAAGTTGAAGCAAATCTGAATTGGGAAAATCATCTATTTCTTCTGCTTTGAGGTACATTACGAAAGAAAAAGATAGTGATCTCATATGGACGAATATCAAGCAGCTGCGGTGAGACACAAACAACTGGACAGTTAGACATTATTATTTGGTTAGGAACAACATTCTCTTCAAACGTTTGAAACCCGGGAGCGATACGTGGCGTCTCTGCATTTCATATGATTTTGTCAACAAGTTAGCTTGGCACACTCATCTTAGTTGTGCACACTATGGAGTGAGCAAATGCTCTTACGTACTTCGTTAGACTTCTTACTTTCTCAACATGAAAAAAACGCGTCCGAAGTGTTCTGACCAAATGTAAACCCTGCCAGTAAGTTAAAACTTCCACCACTTCACATTTTGCTTGGCTGTTTCCAAACATTTCAGTTAAATTAAGTCATTTAACAGTCATGGACCTGTATGGACCTGTTACAGTGAACAGACTAGGTTTTTCGTATATTTTTATAACAGCAGAACTCACATCAAAATTTATCCCTTTTACATCACTTTGTAAAGCGAATGCTGCAGGTGCTAAGCATTTTTAAGAGAAGTTCGACTTTTCCACTAATTTATCTCTGACAGTGGACATCAATACTGTTCTGCTCTTTGGATATGTACACTGAAAAACAGAAAAATTACTCCAGCTTTTATTTCTCGCGATCACGCTGCCACCAAAGTGTCTGAAAGAATCAAAAAAGAAATTGGAAAATTATGCAGACTGTACAGTCACAAATAGCAAACAGAATTGGACAAGTATATTCAAATCTTTCAGGACACCATAAATTCATTACCTTAATTAGGATTCCACTTTACCCTCTCCACATTTGGTACTGAAAAATAAACAACCAACTGACAATATCAGAGAAACTGTACTGTTTCCCAAGTCACGATCCTTACGACATCATGAAATAACTGAAACAGCTCTTAAAAACATAAAACAGGCAGCTAAGAGGAGAAAACGGCTACAGAAGATGCATCAATAAAGGATTCAAAGTAGGTCAAAAGGTTTTAGTCAGCTCTCACCAGTTATCATGCAAATCAAAGAACAAATTTCAAAAACTCTTCGTAATCTACAATGGACCATTCCGTATTCGTCAAATAGCTCACCCACATGCGACTGAAGTAGAAACATTGCGCACAAAAAGAATCTCGTAGTCGACACCACATTTCAAATGAAAAACATTTTGTAGAATAATTCTTTGGGCATTATTTTTTTTGTTAGACAACACACATTTCTTAGAATAGCCATGTTATTAAGCAGTCACATTATGATTGACGAGTGGATTTTTATAAACATGTAGAAGTCATGAGCCATTCCATCATATGTATTTGTAAATCGTAATTTTCTTCCCCCTTACAGAAGGTGGAAGGTGTTGACCATTTCTTGATATTTCTTTCACTTCGTTTTCTTTAATGTAATGATCTTTCCTGTTAGATATAAATTACAATAACATTAATAATGGAACTTTATAGCAGTATGTGGCACACAAATATTCTACCAAAACTATATCACCACATTTGTTTCCTCACTTTGTCGAGTGGGATTAACCGAGCGGTATAAGGCGCTGCAGTCATGGACTGTGCGGCTGGTCCCGGCGGAGGTTCGAGTCCTCCCTCGGGCATGGGTGCGTGTGTTGGTCCTTAGGATAATTTAGGTTAAGTAGTGTGTAAGCTTAGGGACTGATGACCTTAGCAGTTAAGTCCCATAAGATTTCACACACATTTGAAGACATTTCCTCACTGATGCTCTGAGCAGAGCGATGTTTATGGGACTGTTGGTGCGTCTGTGCACAATGATTTAAAACAATTTGTCTAGTACTATTAGTCTGCCTTTGCATGAAATTGAAAATAATTTGTAAATGCTGTGGGTCATGTGGTCTTTTTGTGGTGTTAGAGTTAACGTTTCTTTATTTCTACACTTTAACTTCAATTAGCGAATTTTGTAGTCTTATCTTTGTTAATCACAAATCTCACCCTGCAAAATTCTGGCCAGAGATGCCAAAGAACAGTGAAAGGTGTGTATTTAAAATTTATTAGCACTTTTTCTTGTTTAGGATGTCTGTATTCGCTCTCGTAAGGTATGAACTGCTTAGACATGCACGAGCAGCCTGGACAGAGAAGCAGTGCTCCACAGAGACGAGTTAAAGGTCATCTTTGCTCTCCTATGGCTGCACCAGGTTTACCAGTTGATCGCGAGGAGGGGAGAGAAGACAGACAGTTGAGCTTTGCGTTAGATAAGAACAGTAGAGTTTTGGTTTAGCAGTAGCAATCAGCAAACAATAGAGATTTTTGGGAGCTGTATTAGGGATTAATGGAAAATTTGTTTTGGAGAGAAAAGGAATTGATTTTGACAGTGACACAATCATTCTATTTGTGAGGGATGAATTACAAGGAATGATTAAGTTTGTTTCATTTGCGGCAGCGGTTTGATAATGGAGTATTCTTGGTTTGTCAGACATTCAGATTAAGAATATTTTTGCTTTTGCTTTTTTGTGAGGATTTCTTGATCATTGTTGGAGAAATGGATTTTTGAATTAGAGTTTGGGATTTTGTTTAAGGAAAGATTATACACGTCAAGTTCAAATTTTTACGCCCTGATTATACTTACCTGATTTCTGAGGAAGTTTCACTATTACTGAAGTTTCATAAAACATTATTAAAGCAAATGATATGAATACTGCTGAGTTCATTTAACTCAGAGTCGTTGACCACATCCTAAGAGTCTATTACTTTTGAATTTATTTAGAACTACCATCTAAAATTATGAACCAACAATGGTAGCAATGTTTTCAGAGAACGCATTGCACCTTTGCATATCTCAGTGGCTAGATTCTTCAGCTCTCTTATCGAGATGTGCCGTGGCTACGAGAGCAGCTAGCACAGCGTTATCCAGTGCTACCTAGATAAACAAAATATAGAAAACAGATTCTTTCTTTAATTAAATTTCACAGGAACTCTTGTATCAGAGTTCATCGTCAGATTTTGTGATAACAATAAGTATAAGACAAGGCACAATTTTCCTAGAATTTTCGCAGTTAGATTTCCGTATGCATTCTCGCTGTTGAATTTTGTCTCTAACAGATAGCAATACGCCATCTGTCAGCTACAAGGTCAGGTAAGTGCACCATTCAAAACAAGACGCCCAAAGTTTAGCATGTAACACACAATTTAACATTAAAAACACAATCATCATTACAGGTCTAACTTTCACTAAAATAAATGTAAGAAGGTATCTTTAAGTGTCACCTATATCACACGTATCTCCTGCTCCCTCTCGATCTGTCCATCTCCTCTTCCCCTTCTCTTTACTCAGCCATGTCCGTCCACTTGCACACCGCCTGGAACACATTCTGATACTACCCGCACAACACGCTAGTCCTGCAGGGCAACTGAGATGTCAGGATCTAACAAACCTCTCCAGCACCACCCACATACCCACCAAACTGACGGAAAAGAACGCGAGGTAAAATTGCCTTGTCAGCCAGTTGTTACCTATATTTAAAATTCCAAGTTTCTTGGTGACTGGGAAGTTTAAAATTAATTTCAAAAATTTTTAATGAGCTGTCATACTAACGAAAAAGTTACCTAATAAAAATTTGATAAAAACGCTGTATGACCGACATGCTCTGAACACTCCTTCAGATGTATTCTGTATGATGTAAGACAACCAATCCTATTTCATGTAAGTATAAGCAATGTTTGTGAACCCCATGTAGATAGCGAATATTGCCTTTTCTGTCCCGCTTCTTATTCCTTCTGGATTTCCATATGCCATATGCCGAACTAAAAGTGCAAACTCCTGGAGACCGTTTGGTTGTCTCGATACTTCGTAGATCTTATGTTATGAACGCCAGCCTCACTTCAGACTGTAAAACGCTTTATAAGTCTTCAGGACACTTGTCCTCTCTCCAACTGCTTGAAGCTGGATTAATGGCTTATTCATTGGATCAGTTAAGTACTGAGGAGACTATAGCTTTACCACCTCGGTAACAATAAAGCATATGTAAACACTCACTGCAACTGCATACCTGTTCGGGCATTCCATAAACAAGCATTTTCTTTACTAGCTGACAATGTGTAGTAGAACCTAAAGCTTTCTGGAAGTCAGGAAACACGGCTCACTTCCAAATCTTGTGAAGAAATATAGTAAGCTGATTCCACACCGTCAGTGCTTTCAGAAGCCATATTGGATGTACGACTGTGTTTGTGTTCGCAAGTGACCTGACGGTGAGGTTACAGGTATTTTGGTTGCCGGTCTTCTCTGTTCCTCTACCCCCCTTCCACGATCGATTCGTGCGCAAGAAGCACGATTGTTCTCTCGCGCTGCAGTTTCACAGGCTTCTCGAGATGTGAACGTAGGAGGAAATATTATATTGTGTTGCTCTTCTGGGTACACAGACTCTCGGAATTTTGACAGTGAACTACATCGTGACGCACAATGCCCCTCTTGTAGTACCTGTCACAGGAACTGAATGAACACCTCCGTTACGCTTTCACGGTTACTTTAATCTCATTTGCTGTATCGATTATGTCTGGAAATCGTCCCAATCTCACTAGAAATAATCTCATATCGATCAAAGGATGGTTTAGTAAACTACCTCCTTTGTGGTGGACTGCAGTTATGAGGATTCTTCTAAAGAATCTCAGTCTGGAATCTGCTTTCCCTACGATTAGTTTTATGTCGTCATTTCGCTTTAAACCGTTCCTTATGACTATTTACAGATGTTTGATGGGTATAACTGCTTCCAATGACTGATTGGAAATCGTATAATCATAGAATATATAGGAGCTCTAACTACTAAATACTGTACATTATATGTCTTTCCTTTGAAGGTTAAATGCTAGCGTCTGCGGGAAGCGTTTATCTCTTGACGAACTACAGAATTTCGTTACAGATTTCTAGTCATTCCTTTGGGTCCGCCCCAAGGTAATTCACATCCGAAGATTTCTCTCCGCTAAGTGTATCATACTGTCTTCGGTTTGCTAAGAAGTCTCTAATAAAAACACAAACCTGGTTTGATGTTCGAAAAGCTTGTGTGTTATTCATTAGGTGACAGTGTGTAACTGTGTCGATCGCCTTACAGATGTGAAGTAAGACGCTCTCAACCTAAGGGTCCGTATGTACTGCCTTATGGGTCTCATGGATGAACACAATGAACTACATTTCAGGTGATCGTTGTCTGAGAAATCCATCTTGAACCCTACAATTTTCGGTCTGTCGAAATGTCATAACACTAGAACATAAAACATGTCCCAAAATTCTACAACTGTCTGACGTCAGCGGTATAGGACTAACTAAGGGAGTGTCCGCAAAAATATTTAGTTTATTTATAGACGCAATCAGATTCTTATGACACAGTCAGAACCGGTTTCGGCCATATAGTGACCATCTACAGATTCTAAAGGTGGAATACACTGAACACAGGTTCATGCTTTGTCAGAACTTTATTTTTACAAAATAATCAATCAGGCACTCCGTGGACAAAATGTGTTTTTTTTTCCAAAATAAGGGAGTGTCTGTTCGAAAATCCTTGCGGAAAACGGGAATAGTCTGCGCATCATTTCATTCCCTTGGAACGGTCTGCAATAAATAACAGAGATCTGCGAGTTCTTTTCGAATCATCCTGCACACTGGTGCTAACTACAGAAGTATCTCATACTTAAGCCTATTATCGCATGCTTTCACAAGTGTCGGCTTTCTCTTCTGGTTAGGGCAGTGTCAGTGGAGATGGAAAACTTACAAAGGAAGCAGACTACGTAGTGAACAACAACCAAAGGTTCTGGTGGTGGTGGTGGTGGTGGTGGTGGTGGTGGTGTGTGTGTGTGTGTGTGTGTGTGTGTGTGTAACGGAAATTTTGTCAAAAAATAGTTCAAGCAGGTGATAGTAAAGCAGAAATATAATAAAGAACACAGAACGTAAACAACTGCAACATCTATAACGATAGCAATAATATTCTACATTTTGCAATTTAATGTATTTGCACACACATTCTGACAACTAGTTAATTACTCAGCATGGAGTGTGACCCCCTCTGGGAGCAACACAGGTCTGGTAACGAATGGGGATGCTTTGAATGATGTCGATATGATTTTGAGAAAATAACGCCCATTCTTCCTGCAGAGCTGCTCTCAAGTGTTGGAGACTGATCGGTGGGTGCTGACGGGATGAAACTCATTGCCCTAGCGCATCATAGACAAGCTCTGTCAGATTCTAATCGGGAGAGCGAGTAGGCCACGCCATGCGCACAATATCTTCCATTTCCAAGGAAACATCAGGCACCTGTGCTCTATGAGGTCGAGCATGATCTTCCACCTCTACGAAGTCTAGATCCACAGCACTTCTCAACAATCGCATATGAGGTCCCAAGATCTCGTCACGATACCTGATAGCAGTTAAACCTTGTGTGGTCACACGTACAATTCCATAAAGATGTGTTGGAGTGGTCAGCATAATCCCTGCGCACACCATTAGGGGTCCTCCACGATTACGGTTTCTTTCTACAATGTTCGTGTCTTCCCAACCATGTTCCACGTTCCCGCCAGATGCGAATCCGTCGACAATCACTCTACAGACAAAATCGGTACTCATCCGTGAAAAGAACATTGCCCCACTGTTCTACCGTCCGCATATCATGTTGACGACTGCACTTTAGACGTTTCCTTCTGTGAAGATACGTCAGAGGTACACACACAACAGGTGTCCGACAACAAAGACCAAAGACCACTTAGCCGAAGCCTTCTCTACACTCTTTGCCTCAAACAAAACGTCAGTCTACGCTGCGAGGTCAGACGGTAGCTGCCATGCAGTACCAAGGCGACACCGTCGTGTCGTTCCAGACGAATAGTGGTCCTCCCTTTCTGATGCCAGACATGATCTCGGGGATACAGTTTAGTCCTCTATAAACTGTCGCCGCATTCGAGAAACAACAGAACGATTTACTTCAAGCGATCGGGTCACAACAGTTGGCGATTTTCCTGCTTCCGTTCTTTCCATGTCTCGCCACCGTAGAATGGTAGGCGTCTTTTCTGTGCCATACTGTACCGTCCGCGACTGTGTACACAGAGATTGTGATTGTGGGAGTATCCGGAAAACACTACCCCATTTGATAGGTGCCCTGACGTTATCGTTGGTTGATTGAACATTGACCTGAATGCTGCCTTCCGTGCGGTACACAATGTGTTGACAGTTTGTATGATTATATAGTGAATTAGACACAGAAGGGAAAACATTGGTTCGTGCTTTAATTTTGGACGCCACTGTAAATAGTAAATCACTCTAAAACAGAAACAGATTATGACGATCCCCCACTAGAACCGAGTTCTGGGTCAGTGCCTGATGTGATCCCTTCAGAGAAAGATCACGTTAGACAGCACTTACTGTGCTCACTCTTTGGAACTGTCTCGCTTATGGAATGGACAAACAATGAACCCCGGATTCCCGATTCTACCACAGGTCTTGCCAAGCAGGGCGTCAGCTTGGGACCCCAGACTTGCCGCCTACGTAGGGCAGTAGGAAGCGACCAATTACCGCAGACTGCCTGCGGCGGCTGCAGCAGTAATCCGACCGCGGTTATCTGGCGTGATCACGCAGTATTCCTCCCCCCCCACCCCTCCCCCCCCCCCCGCCCCCTGCCCTTCTGCGCTTGCCACTGTAATCGCTGTATTGAGATACGCCTTCTCCTCGGCTCGCCTCTGCAGGGCGTCTTGAATCCCGACAACGCCGGCAGTTGGGACGCAGCGATAGCCATGGAAACGCGGCCAGCGCCAGCCGGTCTTCGGCGTGTCTCGTCCGACAGCGGAGGCTGCCGGAAGCGCTTGAAGTTTACTAGAGCTCTGCAACTGCGTGGCCTATCCGTGTGGCCCGCACGTGCCTGCGGTGTGTGAGTGAGAGCGATAATTCCCTTCACGAACGTTGGCGGAAGTTGTCGAGGATTACCGATGCTAATGACGGCCGCGTGAGCACACATGCACCCAGCTGGTAAAGCCGTGTGACCCAAGAGGATGTCACGCTCTTGCAATCACTTTAACACAGGCTGCAAATTAACATTGGGCATGCGCGCTTAGCTCAGCACAAAACTTGCTCGAAATTTATAAGAATGATCAATAACGAAAACAGATATGAAATGCAATTCGTTGTTCGTGAATAACAAACATTATTCGAAACATTATTGACTTACACGATTAGAAACACTTAGTTGTCATCTGTGAATAAAAAGTATTAAGTATTTAACGATCTCCTTTGTTACGCACACTGGATGACCGCTAACTATAATGAATGTTCATATAGTAATTAAATATTGGCTGAGTCTAGTGGTAATTTTAAAGAAAAATTACTGATCTGGTTTTGGAGGACCTCCTTCAATCCGTTGCTTGAATTTCTTCTGTCTGTAACACTGCTTCCCTAGTAAGTCTGGAAACCTCACAGGTTGACATGTTTCTTGAATAATATAAACAACAAACTGATTCATACGTAATTTTCATTTTTAATAGTGCTAGATACCTTGCTGCCATCAATTTACAATGTGCACTCAGTCAAATACATTACAATTGTACGCAATTCCAGAAAAACTTCCCATCTCTCCTTTCTTCCCTCCCGCCACACAACGTACAATCAACTGTACCCAGTTAACATCGTTCCAAAGTACATCAGTAGAGATGTAGACCTACTAAGATCGAAACATAGAACATTAAATCGAAAATAATTTACAGAATATAAAATTTACTCAACAGCACAATACAACAATTATCATAACATATAATCTCATAAACAAAACTATGTCTTTTTCTAGTACAGCAATTTTATGAACTTTTTTAATCACATGGGTTGTGTTAGCACATTTACTACTACACAGAGTTTTAAAACATTAAAAATATAATCGATAAAAGGATAAGATCGTAAATTTGAGAATATACATGGCCCAGACAGCTTATTACTCGTTACAAGAATAATGGATAAATCTGAAATATCGCTACAATCATAGTTCCAATTCTTTGTCACTTATTAAACGAATGTACTTTTCATTTCTTTCAAATTAATTTTCAGAACAAGTTTTTATAATGTTTCATCAGAAACTGTATCTGATTTACAGAGGTTTAACTTTGTGACACGAAAGGAAACACGTCCTACACATGCAGTGCACTCCTGAATTCATCTTTAATCATGTCTTCTGTGTATGGCTTTCAGCTCGTAATCTGCTTCCGCAATAATTGAGAAATAATCAGTTCTGCTGTAATTTTTGGAGAATAATTCATTGTGGTTGCACACTGCCAATACAATTTTCTTTGTATGTCATAACGACATCTGAAAACCGTTACCTTACTTCTTTGACATTTCTTTGCTTATTGTATTTCTGAAGTTTGTTGTAAACCTTCTTGGTCACAGAGAGCAATAGAGGTGAACTATTTTTTTTTTAATTTGGGTAAGACATTGCTGATATGATTGCACCTTTTATGATTAGGTGAAAAACGTCCTGTAATTGTCTCTTGACGCATTTCACGGTAAGTAACTGGCAAGTGTACTGCAATTGACGAACTCTTTTGTATACTCGACCCCAGTGCCTATTTCGAAATCTTTTAACCTCAAAGCTCTACGTAACTGATTAGACGGAGGTAGGATTGTAAAACTATTCCATTTTCTAACCGCAAGCACACTCACATTTCATCCTAAAACACTTTGGATGACTCTGGAGTCCTGCAGCATTCCGTAAACATTTTGGGAGACTTAAGATTAAAATTCTGGTGATGTTAATCGTTAGGAACCACTGTATTCTTGCTTGGTTCACTCGTTTTGTAGCACTACAAGCACGACAAGCATAATTATACTAAGGAGACACGCAGAATCGATAGTGATAGCAAGCTGAGAAAGGTTCTGAACACTATGAGTTTTTGTAGTCTGTATTCTTATCGTTGGATGCTTACGTAGACTTCTTGCGTCATGTTAACAGTGGCAGAAGGAGACGTACTGGCAGGTGCAGAGACAAATGAAGGGGACCAGGTCGGTAGTGTAGTAGGGTTGTAAAAGCCGGTTCCCGCGGCAGCGCGGCGTGCGACAGCGGCAAGCATTTTCCGCTTTGACGCGGCGGCTCGTGGAATTGGCGTTCCCACCTGGAAGCGGCAGTCGCTAACGGTAGCCAATGACGGACAGACAGCCACTGAGAAACGGGTGGGGGCCCACTGAAAGGAGCTTCAACGTTCACTTTGGAGACAGGTTCATCTGTCAACTCCATGCAGTCCGGAAATGAGCAGCAGATTTCATATCTCCTCCAAATGCGGCAGTGCAAATGATTAACCAAACTCTAAAATTATTCGAAAGAGGGACAAAAAGGAAACGTCAGGAATGGTGTGCACAACAAAACTGTGGCCCGTTCCTAAAATGCGTCAACTACAACAACTATGACTGAGCTTACATCTGCTGTAGCCACGCAAAATGCAAGAAGAATGAGACACATAGCGTGGTGCACCTACATTCTGTGCAAAGCATTGGAAGCGTACCACAGTGACAAGTCCCGGCGCAGATTCTGGATACGCCCACTCCTTTGGTAACCGAGGTGCAGGAGAGTTTCACACCCTCGTACGGGATATGAGGGAAAATGACATACAGGAGTTCTGTATATATTTTAGAATGACACCACACAGGTAAATATATGTTACATTTGATATTAATGATTGAACTGTCAAGCTGTAGTATGTCATCATAAAGATGAAAGAGACAACAATATTTTTAAACGTTGCCGGCCATGTGGCCGAGCGGTTCTAGGCGCTTCAGTCTGGAACCGGGCGACCGCTACGGTCGCAGGTTGGAATCCTGCCACGGGCATGGATGTGTGTGATGTCCTTAGGTTGGTTAGGTTTAAGTAGTTCTAAGCTCTAGGGGACTGATGACCTCAATGTTCACTCCAATAGTGCACAGAGCCATTTTAAACATTAAAGGAGAAGTCTGTAGAACAGCTGAAGACGCTATAATTTTTATTGTATTATGTGAAATACGAAGCTAGGTGAAGACATATAAATTTTTAAATCTCTTTAGATTTTTCCTTATTTACCTAATAATTTTTCATTTATTTCATTATTTGTTTTGTCTTGTATTAATAGATACGATGAGTAATTGTCAATGATTGTTCCGCACATCATAAAACAGACGACAAAATTTAGAAAACCAATTACACCAGAGGAACAGCTTGCCATGACACTCACATACAGGAAATTCCAATATTTGAAGCTGTTTTAAATAGAGTTAGGTGAAATTGTTGTACGCTGTTTTTGTATGCAGTTGCGTATGTCTAAGATTTCAGTTAAGCAATGTACTGCATTTTTAAAATATGTTTATGACACGAATTTTCTTTCATGTTACAACGATGTTGTTGTTGTGGTCTTTGGTCCTGAGACTGGTTTGATGCAGCTCTCCATGCTACTCTATCCTGTGCAAGCTTCTTCATCTCCAAGTACCTACTGCAGCCTACATCCTTCTGAATCTGCTTAGTGTCTTCATCTCTTGGTCTCCCTCTACGATTTTTACCCTCCACGCTGCCCTCAATGTTAAATTTGTGATCCCTTGATGCCTCAAAACATGTCCTACCAACCGATCCCTTCTTCTAGTCAAGTTGTGCCACAAACTTCTCTTCTCCCCAATCCTATTCAATATCTCCTCATAAGTTACGTGATCTACCCACCTTATCTTCAGCATTCTTCTGTAGCACCACATTTCGAAAGCTTCTATTCTCTTCTTGTCCAAACTGGTAATCGTCCTTGTTTCACTTCCATACATGGCTACACTCCATACAAAAACCTTAAGAAACGACTTCATGACATTTAAATCTATTCTCGACGTTAACAAACTTTTCTTCTTCAGAAACGCTTTCCTTGCCTTTTCCAGTCTACATTTTATATCCTCTCTACTTCGACCATCATCAGTTATTTTGCTCCCCAAATAGCAAAACTCCTTTACTACTTTCAGTGTCTCATTTCCTAATCTAATTCCCTCATTATCACCCGACTTAACTCGACCACATTCCATTATCCTCGTTTTGCTTTTGTTGATGTTCATCTTATACCCTCCTTTCAAGACACTATCCATTCCGTTCAACTGCTCTTCCAAGTCCTTTGCTGTCTCTGACAGAATTTCAATGTCATCGGCGAACCTCAAAGATTTTATTTCTTCTCCATGGATTTTAATACCTACTCCGAATTTTTCTTTTGTTTCCTTCACTGCTTACTCAATATACAGATTGAATAACATCGGGGAGAGGCTACAACCCTGTCTCACTCCCTTCCCAACCACTGCTTCCCTTTCATGTCCCTCGACTCTTATAACTGCCATCTGGTTTCTGTACAAATTGTAAACAGCCTTTCGTTCCCTGTATTTTACCCCTGCCACCTTCAGAATTTGAAAGAGAGTATTCCAGTCAACATTGTCAGAAGCTTTCTGTAAGTCTACAAATGCTACAAACGTAGGTCTGTCTTTCCATAATCTTTCCTCTAAGATAAGTTGTAGCGTCAGTACTGCCTCACGTGTTCCAAAATTTCTACGGAATCCAAACGGATCTTCCCCGAGGTCGGCTTCTATCAGTTTTTTCATTCGTCTGTAAAGAATTCGCGTAAGTATTTTGCAGCTGTGACTTATGAAACTGACATTTCGGTAATTTTCACATCTGTCAACAGCTGCTTTCTTTGGGATTGGAATTATTATATTCTTCTTGAAGTCTGATGTTATTTCGCCTGTCTCATACATCTTGCTCACCAGATGGTAGAGTTTTGTCAGGACTGGCTCTCCCAAGGCTGTCAGTAGTTCTAATGGAATGTTGTCTACTGCGGGGGCCTTGTTTCGACTCAGGTCTTTCAGTGCTCTGTCAAACTCTTCACGCAGTATCATATCTCCCATTTCATCTTCATCTACATCCTCTTCCATTTCCATAATATTGTCCTCAAGTACATCACCCTTGTATAGACCCTCTATATACTCCTTCCACCTTTCTGCTTTCCCTTCTTTGCTTAGAACTGGGTTTCCATCGAAGCTCTTGATATTTATACAAGTGGTTCTCCATCTCCAAAGGTCTCTTTAATTTTCCTGTAGTTAGTATCTATCTTACCCCCAGTGAGATAAGCCTCTACAGCCTTACATTTGTCCTCTAGCCATCCCTGCTTAGCCATTTTGCACTTCCTGTCGATCTCATGTTTGAGACGTTTGTATACCCTTTTGCCTGCTTCATTTACTGCATTTTTATATTTTCTCCTTTGATCAATTACATTCAATATTTCTTCTGTTACCCAAGGGTTTCTACTAGCCCTCTTCTTTTTACCTATTTGATCCCCTGCTGCTTTCACTATTTCATCCCTCAAAGCTACCCATCCTTCTTCTACTGTATTTCTTTCCCCCATTCCTGTCAGTTGTTCCCTTATGCTCCCCTGAATCTCTGTACAACCTCTGGTTTAGTCAGTTTATTCAAGTCCCATCTCCTTAAATTACCACCTTTTTGCAGTTTCCTCAGTTTTAATCTACAGTTCTTAACCAATAGATTGTGGTCAGAGTCCACATCTGCCCCTGGAAATGTCTTTCACTTTAAATCCTGGTTCCTAAATCTCTGTTTTACTATTATATAATCTATCTGATACCTTTTGGTATCTCCAGGGTTCCTCCATGTATACAACCTTCTTTCATGATTCTTAAACCAAGTGATTAAGTTATGCTCTGCGCAAAATTCTACCAGGCGGCTTTCTCTTTCATTTCATAGCCACAATCCGTATTCACCTACTATGTTTCCTTCTCTCCCTTTTCCCACTCTTGAATTCCAGTCACCCGTAACTATTAAATTTTCGTCTCCCTTCACTACCTGAATTATTTCTTTTATCTCATCATACATTTCATCAATTTATTCGTCATCTGCAGAGCTAGTTGGCATATAAACTTGTACTACTGTAGTAGGCATTGGCTTCGTGTCTATCTTGGTCTCAATAATGCGTTCACTATGCTGTTTGTAGTAGCATACCCGTACTCTTATTTTTTATTCATTGTTAAACCTACTCCTGAATTACCCCTATTTGATTTTGTATTTATAACCCTGTATTTACCTGACCAAAAGTCTTGTACCTCCTGCCACCGAACTTCACTGATTCCCACTATATCTAACTTTAACCTATCCATTACCCTTTTCAAATTTTCTAACCTACCTGCCCGATTAAGGTATCTGACATTCCACGCTCCGTTCCGTAGAACGCCAGGTTTCTTTCTCCTGATAACGACATCCTCTTGAGTATTCCCCGCCCGGAGATCCGAATGGGGGACTATTTTACCTCCGGAATATTTTACCCAAGAGGACACCATCATCATTTAATCATACAGTAAAGCTTCATGCCCTCGGGAAAAATTACGGCTGTAGTTTCCCCTTGCTTTCAGCCGTTCGCAGTACCAGCACAACAAGGCCGTTTTGATTAATGTTACAAGGCCAGATCAGTCAATCATCGAGACTGTTGCCCCTGCAACTACTGAAAAGGCTGCTGCCCCTCTTCAGGAACCACACGCTTGTCTGGCCTCTCAACAGATACCCCTCCGTTGTGGTTGCACCTACGGTACAGCCATCTGTATCGCTGAGGCACGCAAGCCTCCCCACCAACGGCAAGGTCCATGGTTCATGGGAGGGGGGGGTGTGGCATGTTACAACAGTCTAACTGAAACTAATAATAAATTTGATCGGTTATGTTTTTTTTTTTTTTTTTTTTTTTTTTTTTTTTTTTGTAAGTTGTATGGCCAAAAATTTTCATGGAATATAGGCTTGGCATACATCACTTATATACCTATGTACACCACTTTTACTCGTTGCATTCAGCCTGCAACGAATTTTACAAATCCAAAGGTACATGCTCTGTTAATTCCAGAAGCATTTAAGATGCTACTGTCTCAAGCAGTGTTGAGTACATGTCAACACCTAAAATTAATTTTGCTGTTAACGATCATGGAACCACGTTTAGTTACTAGCTGCTGCTAACAAAATTTTATACAAATAAGATCTGCGTTTGATGTAGATCACACTTAGGTTATTATTACATTTCTGAGCACCCATATGATATAATAATCTGGAAGAGTCTTGCTCTTGTCAAGCGAAATTGTATTTACTTGCAGGTATCGCACTCATGGTGACACACAGCAAATAACTGCATTGAGTTACCGTGTTGGACGATCAACTACAAGCACGATCATCCGTTAGACCTGTCAAACACTATGGAACGTCCTCCAGTATATGTTTCTTCCGAAACCAACAACAGACGATTCGTTAAGCATTGCTTGCGATTTTCGAACGCACTGACAGTTCCCAAACTGTGTAGGGCTATCGATGGCAAACATTTGGTAACGCAGTTCCGTTCAAATTCTGGTTAAGATTACTTCAATTATAAAGGGACCCACTGTGTATTGTTAATGGCGGCATGTGATGACAATTATATGTTTACGTGAGTGGACATTGGAGCTGCAGGAAGAGACAGCGATGGGGGCATTTTTAGCTACACAGAATTTCGAAATCGCCCCATGAAGCAAACACTAAACCTACCTCCGCCAACTGTGCTGCCTTGTAACGACGTCGCCGTGCCACCTGTATTTGTTAAGACGTAGCTTTTCCTCTGCCACCAAACATCGTGCAACCACATGCAGGCCGATCGAAGAACGCACTACCTCATTGTGAGGCAGTTTTTAACTAACGTCTGTGTCGGGCACGCATGTTAATTAAAAATACGTTCGGCACTTTGGCAACAAAATGGGGACTATACCGTCGTGCTAAACCTACAAACGAAATGATGAAGAGGTTCATGTAGAGACCCTTCAGCTTCTAACTGATAGCCTGGCCAACTTGCGTTGTAACACACAAAAGTGGCGCCCCGCGTGTGACCGACCCACTGAACATAGCGATCAATATCTGGGCACTAAACACATCGACTAGTATGTCAAGAACGAAAAGACGTGTTGCTCTTCTCTCAGCTTTAATTTAATATCGATACGTTCCCTACATTTCATATGCGTTAACGTGAGAACTGAAACGAATCAATTGCAAGGTCTTATCTCCGGAATTTCTTTAAAATTTCGTGCAGTCTTTTACTTGATTTCATGCAGCACAGTAACAATGCCGAATAGCGAAAAGACATGCAGTCGTTTATCGAGCGAGGATATCAGGCCCTAAGATGGAAAAGGGATATTTTCTTACACTCAGATGATAAGTATTTCATAGCAGCGGGCGTATCCGATAGAGCGCTTCGCTGAAAATTCTCATAGCTCCGATGGCCACACATGACGTCAAGCTCAGACATATTCAATTAATCACTGCCCATGATTGTTTTCTAAAGTAGTCGACAATATTTAAATAAGTGATCAATCCAGAATAACAACTTCTCATGACACCATAACAGTACCTATATTGAGTTCACCATAATGACAGTAAATTACATTTAATATGGTAGGCAGTTATCTGTAACTGAATATGTCTGTCAGTTGATCCTCAGTGTTTGCTTTGCGAGTATTTGTTAGTGAAACAATCAACGAAATAGTTTCACAATACTCAAGACATAAAACCAACACCCACCCACCATAGTACAAATTAACATGTCTCCCAACACCACAGATGATGAACATCTTGGGAATATGTACAGTAAAACAAAGAACATTATTCAGATTGTTAAGGAAGACCAAAATTTGAAATATAATGAAAGACACGGATTCGGTAGCAGGGACAGGAACATGAAACATTAGGAGAATATGGGCTGGTCGAGGGGGTGGGGGAGGAGGGGGAATGAAAGGGGGAGCCGGCGGATAAAATTTCGTGCATAGCGTTATTCTTTGCTCAAGGATCCTGAAAGAAGTACGTGAACACAGTAGCTTTTTCGAAACAAGATTTTAAATTCTAAGACATTTTCGGGTAGAGATGCAGACAGAGGAAAATTTACTGAAGATTACAACGAAACAGACAACTAAATGTAGCGAAATAAGAAATGAAATCTGAAGAAGTTGAAACCGTAGCTTGTCGATAATCTTCAAGGGAACATTAGCCAACGATTGATTGAAATAGAATACACTACAAGACGAATGGGTACCTTTGAGAGAACAGGTATTGAGAGCATCAGAAGGCAAAACTAGTGCAGTAGAAAGCCTCGCAAAATACGCAATATATTGACTTGAACCGACAACAGAAGCAAATATAAAAAAAAGGAGTAAATCAAATAGGCAATAGGAAATACAGATGTCTAAAAAAACTACACTGGCAGAATGTGCAAAATCGTAAATCAACCAAGGCTTTGCAATTGCACTTGGAAAAGATAGATGCTGCATATAGGACAATCAAATTAAAAAAAATCTTTGAAGCAAAGAAAAGCAAATTTACGAATATCAACAGCTCACATGGAAAGCCAGAACTAAGCAGAGCAGGGAAGGCTGAAAGGTGGAGGGAATATTTGTGTGAGGGGGAGGAGGCTATACAGACTAAACTGAGCACTATGTTAGAATCTTGTGACATGTGTGAACACGCGATGCAATACTGATCCTAAAACATATCTTAGTAGATACACAGCAGAATCGCAAAACTACGTTAATGGTATTTGTAAATTAAGAGATATTGATAATCTTGACTGAAATACACTCTTAGAAGATCTGGAGGTTTCAGTAATAAAACACAAAGATACAAAATTATTTACAGCTTGTACAGAAACAAGACTGTAGTGGTAAGACTTCTAGGACTTGAAAGGGAAGCAGTATTTGAGAAGAGAGAAGTAATGAAGATATAAAATGTAGACTGGTAATAGCAACAAAAGCATATCTAAAAAAGAAGGTTTTTTGACACCGGTTATAAATTTAAATCTTGTAAATATTTTGTGAAGTAAAAGTGTGGAGTGTAGACTTGTATGTAATTGAAAAGTGGACGATAAACAGTTCTACCAAGAATACAATTGATGCTTTTGAAATGTGGTGCCAAATCAGAATGCCGAATATTAGATATGTAGATTGTATAACTAATGAAGAGGTACTGAATCAAACTGAGGAGAAAAATTAAATTATAGCACAACTTGTCTAAAAGATGCAGTTGCTTGAGAGGAAACATTCTGAGGCATCAAGGAACCATCAGTTTGTTAATGGCAGCTAAATTGTAGAGCCAACGGTAAGCAGATTCGAATGGATGTAGGATGTAGTAGTTAGGTAGAGATGAGGAGGCTTACAGACTGCAGTGTAACGCTGTATCAACACAGTCTTCGAGCTGAAGACCACAACAAACAAATAAACGAATTGTATTATTGTTAACGCAAACCTGCAACAGATAGCAGGTCCGTTGATTAACTAGGACAGTTGCGCGTTTATTTTCAGAGTATTTTTTAAATATAGCAACTAGTACGTATCACTTGTGCACTTATGAAGTATTTGTGTATATTTTCCTGTTACTGCATAAAGTCGTATATTAGGAAACACGGTCCAGATTCTGCAGATACTAAAACGGCGCACACAATATTGTTGGTAATTTATGCCAAGATGCTTTACAAGAAGGTGATCACTGATGTACAGTCTTTTGGTAAAAGGAACTGACTTGTCAGAGGATACATATCTGGCCCATGAAGACTGTTTTATGAATGTTCAAATATGTATCGATTCCTGGGGGACCAAACTGCAGAGCTCATCGGTCCCTAGACTTACACATTACTTAAGCTACCTTTTGCTACGAACGACACACACAGCCATGCCCGAGGGAGGACTCGAACCTCCGACGGGAGGTGGCCGCCGAGTCCGCGACATGGCGCCTCAAACCACACGGCATCTCCGGGTGGCAGTCTGTTTCAGCGCTGCTACCAAGAATAATTGGCAAGCTGGTGATATTACATGTCGTTCCAAATTATTCTAATTTTTATAGACAAATAAAGTTTCTTGAGGCAAAATGAAACAATTAATACTTAAGGACACGACATACCAGCAAACTAGTTCCTCCAGAATGAGATTTTCACTCTGCAGCGGAGTGTGCGCTGATATGAAACTTCCTGGCGGATTAAAACTGTGTGCCCGACCGAGACTCGAACTCAGGACCTTTGCCTTTCGCGGGCAAGTGCTCTACCATCTGCGCTACCGAAGCACGACTCACGCCCGGTCCTCACAGCTTTACTTCTGCCAGTATCTCGTCTCCTACCTTCCAAACTTTACAGAAGCTCTCCTGCGAACCTTGCAGAACTAGCACTCCTGAAAGAAAGGATATTGCGGAGACATGGCTTAGCCACAGCCTGGGGGATGTTTCCAGAATGAGATTTTCACTCTGCAGTGGAGTGTGCGCTGATATGAAACTTCCTGGCAGATTAAAACTGTGTGCCCGACCGAGACTCGAACTCGGGACCTTTGCCTTTCGCGGGCAAGTGCTCTACCATCTGAGCTACCGAAGCACGACTCACGCCCGGTCCTCACAGCTTTTCTTCTGCCAGTATCTCGTCTCCTACCTTCCAAACTTTACAGAAGCTCTCCTGCGAACCTTGCAGAACTAGCACTCCTGAAAGAAAGGATATTGCGGAGACATGGCTTAGCCACAGCTCAGATGGTAGAGCACTTGCCCGCGAAAGGCAAAGGTCCCGAGTTCGAGTCTCGGTCGGGTACACAGTTTTAATCTGCCAGGAAGTTTCGAACTAGTTCCTGTTTAAGAGGTGTAGGTCTATACATGGTGTCATTTACTATTGTCACCAAGAAAAACTCCGAAAGTATGATAGGAGCTGAAAAGTTTGTGGGACAAAAGTTGCATGGGATAGCCGGGGCCATAATATGACGTTGGATTTTTGTTGCTAGGTAGGGGCGCGTCATAGAAGTGAAGGCCACCTTTTTTTTTAATGGGATGCTATAGCTTGTATTTTCTAATAGCAGCTATCAAGACGAATACAACGATGTGTAACAGTAATGCCTTTGAAGGTCAACAAAGGTCACAAAGGTGACATGAACATCTGTTTACAGAAGGTTTCGTAGTGGTGACCATTGATATCAATGCAGTGCTGCAACCCTCATATCATGGATTGAGTGATATTCCTTATAACATCAGTGCTTATCGAAGCACATGTTCACACAGTTCTCCCTTGCATATCTTCAGGTGTAGTTGGAACGTCTTTTACGAATCCCCACAAGAAAAAATCCAGAGACGTCAGGTCTAGGGAATGAGCCGACCACGACACATCACCTCCGCGTCCAATCCAACGATCTGGGAATTGTCTCTGCAACTCATTCCTAACCATCAGCAAAAAATGTGCCAGACACCCATCGTGTTGATACGACATTCTGTTCCTTGTTCCTAAAGGTATTTCTTCCAATAACCGGCCTAATGTTTCTTACAGGGTCGGCCTGGGTGGCCGAGCGTTTCTACGCCCTACAGTCTGGAACCGCGCGACCGTTACGGTCGCAGGTTCGAATCCTACCCTGGGCATCGATGTGTGTGATATCCTTAGGTTTGTTAGGTTTAAGTCGTTCTAAGTTCTAGGGCATTGATGACCTCAGAAGTTATGTCCCATAGTGCTCAGGACCATATGAACCATTTTTTTCTTACAGGAATGTGATGTACTTCCTATCATTAAGATTTCCTTCGATGAAATAGGGTCCTATAATTCTGTCCTCCAGAACTCCACACCCTACATTCACCGACCACGGTTTTTGGTGTGCAACTTGCTGCAGCCAGCATGGATTTTCATGTTGCCCAATTCATTTTGCCCAATAATGCATGTTCTGCAAATTAACATTTCCGTGGATTGTGAATGTAGCCTCGTCAGCAAATAAAATCAAATTAATAAATGTGTCGTCGTGTCATCCCTCTGAATTTGAAGTTTACCTCATCAGCAGAATTCATAGCGATGCCTTCAATCCGTACCAGTTAATTCCTGGTGGAGACTGATGTGGTAAGGACGATATTTATGGCGATGCAGAAGACGAACAACATTACTCTGGTTCATAGCAGATTCATTTGCTCTTTGACGCGAACTAACAGAAGGACCACGAACCACAGTGGCACGAGCACAAATTTCTGTTTCCTCGTTAGTAACTTTCCTCTGTCAGATATGTTTCCCATGCATTAAAGATCCCATTGTTCTCAATTTTTCATACACATGTTTGAATGTACGACATGTATGGTGAGCACATTGAGGATATCTTTCAGCGTATAAGTCTCAATGAATTTCACTGACATTCTCCGTTCATGAGAAGCATATCGACTTGTTCTTCGAGGGAATACATCTTTCTCATTCACTTGACTCGACGATAATAGTCTTACCATTCCTATTAGTGTTGTATTGCGGAACTGTCGAATGGTGTTTACATGCCAATGGCACATTAAATGGAAACTCCGTATTCGGCGAATATTTACTATTTGCACGATATACGAGAAAGAATTGTCAGAGCCTGTGCTTTGATAAGTGCCGATGTAATAAGAAATACCACTCAACCTATCTTAAGAAGATTGCGGTACTGCATTCATACCAGTAGTCATCGTTTAGAACATCTTCTGTAATTGGACATTCACGCTTTCACCTTTGACCTTTGTTGACCTTCAAAGACCTTACTGTTACAAGTCACTGGATATGTCTCGATAGCCGCTATCACAAAATAAGTACCAAACTATAGCATCCCATTTAAAGAAACAAAGTTGACCTTCATATGTGTGATGCGACCCCATATAGCAACAAAAAACCATCGTCATATTTTGGCCCCCATTGTCTCACGAAAAATTTGTACGACAAACGTTTCAGTTACTATCATACTTCCGGAGTTATTATAGGTGGCAATAGTTAGTGACTCACCCTGTATAGAACACTTTAAACATTAACGTGCTCCATGTAACTATGCTCCTCATTCACAGGCTATTTATAGCGTTTAAAATGTACATCGATCAATTGTAAGAAATTATAGTTAGTTCCATACCACAACAGATACAAGAGTTTCTCGTATTTACCATACGACAAATTACACAACTCTTTGCGAGTAATCATTTGCAAAAACACCACGTTTCGATATCTCGAACCACTTACTAATTTTGATGCTGCTACAACGACCCACGCTCGACCACCGCGCTGCCCATCCGCCGACATGTCATTCAATACCTCGAGAATGATGATAGCTGTCGTTCTGCTCTAAACTTTAAAAACAATTTCCATATGTTGGCTAAATTTCATATGCATTAATCTATGCGAAGTCTACGCAATGCGTTTTTTCTCTGCACACTAAACAAAATTTCGTGTAGTGCTTTACTGGGAAGTGATACAGCAGCCCTAGTGGGAACCGGTCTTAAAGCCGTATTCGGGGCATCCAGTGAAACAACTTACGTTCACTGTTGCCCATGCACTGGGCCGCTACGACAGCCAGCAGACTCAGAGCTGTCAGTTGGACAGTGTCCGTACACTTGTCGAAGCAGCCAGACCTTCCTTGCATCCTGAAACGAATTTTATGATGACTTCCAACAGCTTGTGGGACTTGGCGGGATTTGCAATTACAATATGTATTCAGTTTGTCCACAGCTCTTCTTGGTCTAGTTGCTAGCATTGCTGCCTCTGGATCATGGGGTCCCCGGATCAGTTCCTGGCCAGGTTGGGGATTTCCTCTCCCCAAGGACTGGGTGCTTGTGTTGTCATTATTTCATCATCATCAGTGCTTGTGTTGTCATTATTTCATCATCATCATTCGTGACGGGGCCTAGATTGTACTATGTAATAGTTGGGCTGTGTCAAAACTGGAACTTCATATGGGTGCTGATTGATGATCATGCAGTTGAGCGGCCCACAAACCAAACACCATCGTCATCATCATCATCAGATTTGTAGCCATCTCTTTTGGCACAATATTTAGTAAAACATAGCCTGTATTTATCATGGCAACAACCAATGGGTGGGTAAGAATTATCCGCTCTCCTTTCGTTTGATAGAGTGTATTCAATAAACTGCCAAGTCCGAGACAGTTGGTTTTTAAAGGTTCTTTTTTCATTCGCTTCCATAATAAGGTATTAAACGCTTTGTCCGCGACAATGATGGACGACATAAGTATTCTTTCTTTGATATGGGGTTTTATCCTATAATTGTAAAGTTTTGCTAAGGAGATTTTCATGTCAAAATAATTGCATAAAAACAGAAGTCACTACATTTTCCGTATGCGAGAGCTTCTGTAAAGTTTGGAAGGTAGGAGACGAGATACTGGCAGAAGTAAAGCTGTGAGACCGGGCGTGAGTCGTGCTTCGGTAGCTCAGATGGTAGAGCGCTTGCCCGCGAAAGGCAAAGTTCCAGAGTTCGAGTCTCGGTCGGGCACACAGTTTTAATCTGCCAGGAAGTTTCATATCAGCGCACACTCCGCTGCAGAGTGAAAATCTCATTCTGGAATCATCAGCTATTATTTCACAAAAATATACAGCTCCACAACTGATACAATGACCTTCCATAACATCCATTATGCGGTAATAACTTTAATTTTCCTTATACTCTGGTTACACTTGTTGGATAGGTATACAGCACATACCTTCTCCATAGGGAACATGAAAAATCGACAGCTAAAAAGAAATTCTAATTCTAAATTCCTGTGAACGCTACGTTGTGTCGAAGCTGTGCAGGTGGAGTTTATGTTATTCTCGTGGCAAGGCCATGTCGCTATTGCCCGTCACTCTCTGAGTGAGCGCCGCTTGATATAGAGTGAGTGAACAGGCAGCCGCGTGCTTCTGAGTGCGCGTGCTTAGCGAGTGACGTAGACTAGCGTTACTGACACAGCTGTTACAGGATGATGGTGATGAGAGAAGGGAGAGGGTGAAACCCGTAGCCGCGGTGGCACATCCCCTGCTCCTCGCGAATAGCGACAGTAGGGCCGCCAAGCTTAGTGTCTCCATCCGATGGACAGGCCACCATCAACAGTGTCACATGCCCTGACTACGTGAGAAGCTGACGACTTGACCTCGACTACGAAAGCATGTTACTTGTTGTGAATTAAACAGTCCAGACCATTCTAAAAATTTCGTTATTTATTGCGACGTTTCGGCTACTGCCATCATCAGACATCTGTAATTAAGAGGAAAGATAGTTAGTTACTTAAATGTTAGATAGTTAGTTACTTAAATGTTCCGTAGATCATTTGAATGATTTTCTTATAGAAATGAGGAATGAGTCAGTTTACAGGATATCTGTACGTGATTACTACTAGCATTAATGAAAACGTTATCATTATACTCCTACTCACGCAACTACACCTAAAAACTAGGATTTTATACTTATAAAAAGACATATCGTCTTTAAAATATAGACCTTCAAAGATAAATTATAAAACACGATACAAACGAGTATAATTCGATACTCGTCAAATTAGTGATTCACATGGCGTGAATTAGATCATGCGGAGTTCTCCTAACTAACAACATGTATTTCTCTAATCCGCTACGCAGTGATATCTGCTTAATTTGCATCTTTGTAAAAATTTTTACCCACATTGCTAACTGACGCTCCTATTAAGCATAGCTTTTTGATGAATGTAACTTAGAAATATTTTTAACCTATTAAAGTATTATTTTGACCTTAGCATGTTGTTCTATGAGAAACGATTGTCTCTCTCTACGTTCGTTTTATTTTAAGTATAGATAACTGTTGACTGGAGTAGCCAAAACGTCGTGATAAGTAAAGAAATCTTCAGTTAACTATACAAACAATACTCTGTAGCTCTACTGATGTTTAGCACTCATTTGCATAATTCAGGCACGAAACGCCTAGTGCTCTTTAGTCATTTTCTTACGTCTTTCATCATGCAAGCAAGCAAATTATCATGCTATCTGTAACATCCCCCCTAAAACCATGGACGTTGCCTTTGGTGGGGAGGCTTGCGTGCCTCAGCAATACAGATGGCAATACCGTAGGTGCAACCACAACGGAGGGGTATCTGTTGAGAGGCCAGACAAACGTGTGGTTCGTGAAGAGGGGCAGCAGCCTTTTCAGTAGATGCAGGGGCAACAGTCTGGGTGATTCACTGATCTGGCCATGTAACACTAACCAAAACGGCCTGGTACTGCGAACGGCTGAAAGCAAGGGGAAACTACAGCCGTAATTTTTCCCGAGGGCATGCAGCTTTACTGTATGGTTAAACGATGGTGGCGTCCTCTCGGGCAAAATATTCTGGAGGTAAAATAGTACCCCCATTCGGATCTCCGGGCGGGGACTACTCAAGAGGATGTCGTTATCAGGAGAAAGAAACCTGGCGTTCTACAGAACGGAGCGTGGAATGTCAGATCCATTAATAGGGCAGATAGGTTAAAAAATTTAAAAAGGGAAATGGATAGGTTAAAGTTAGATATAGTGGGAATTAGTGAAGTTCGGTGGCAGGAGGAACAAGACTTTTGGTCAGGCTAATACATGGCTATAAATACAAAATCCATTAGGCGTAACGCAGGAGTCGGTTTAATAATGAATAAAAAAATAGGAGTGCGGGTAAACTACTAAAAACAGCATAGTGAACGCATTATTGTGGCCAAGATAGACACAAAGCCCACGCCTACTACAGTAGCACAAGTTTATATGCCAACTAGCTCTGCAGATGACGAAGAAATTGAAGAAATGTATGACGAAATAAAAGAAATTATTCAGATAGTGAAGGGAGACGAAAATTTAATAGTCATGGGTGACTGGAATTCGGTAGTAGGAAAAGGGAGAGAAGGAAACGTAGTAGGGGAATATGGATTGTGGCTAAGAAACGAAAGAGGAAGCCGCGTGATAGAATTATGCACAGACCACAACTTAATCATAGCTAACACTTGGTTCAAGAATCATAAAAGAAGGTTGTATACGTGGAAGAAGCTTGGAGATAATGACAGGTTTCAGATACATTATACAATGGTAAGACAGATATTTAGGAACCAATTTTATAATTGTAAGACATTTCCAGGGGCAGATGTGGACTCTGACCACAATCTATTGGTTGTTAGCTGTAGATTAAAACTGAAGAAACTGCAAAAAGGTGAGAACTTAAGGAGATGGGACCTGGATAAACTGTAAAAACCAGAGGTTGTACAGAGTTTCAGGGAGAGTACAAGGGAACAATTGACAGGAATGGGGGAAAGAAATACCGTAGAAGAAGGATGGGTAGCTTTGAGAGATGAAGTAGTGAAGGCAGCACAGGATCAAGTAGGTAAAAAGACGAGGGCTAGTAGAAATCCTTGGGTAACAGAAGAAATATATAATTTAATTGATGAAAGGAGAAAATTTAAAAATGCAGTAAATGAAGCAGGCAAAAAGAGGTACAAACGTCACAAAAATGAGATTGAAAGGAAGTGCAAAATGGCTAAGCAGGGATGGCTAGAGGACAAAGGTAAGGATGTAGAGGCTTATCTCACTGGGGGTAAGATAGATACTGCTACAGGAAAATTAAAGAGACCTTTGGAGAAAAGAGAACCACTTGTATGAATATCAAGAGCTCAGATGGAAACCCAGTTCTAAGCAAAGAAGGGAAAGCAGAAAGGTGAAAGGAGTATATAGAGGGTCTATACAAGGGTGATGTACTTGAGAACAATATTATGGAAATGGAAGAGGATGTGGATGAAGATGAAATGGGAGATACGATACTGCGTAAAGAGTTTGACAGTCACTGAAAGACCTGAGTCGAAACAAGGCCCCAGGAGTAGACAACATTCCATTAGAATTACTGACGGCCTTGGGAGAGCCAGTCCTGACAAAACTCTACCATCTGGAGAGCAAGATGTATGAGACAGGCGAAATAACATCAGACTTCAAGAAAAATATAATAATTCCAATCCCAAAGAAAGCAGGTGCTGACAGATGTGAAAATTACCGAACAATCAGTTTAACAATTCACAGCTGCAAAATACTAACGCGAATTCTTTACGGACGAATGCAAATGGTTGAAGCCGACCTCGGGGAAGATCAGTTTGGGTTTCGTAGAAATACTGGAACACATGAAGCAATACTGACCCTACGACTTATCTTAGAAGCTAGATTAAGGGAAGGCAAACCTTGGAGACTTAGCGAAAGCTTTTGACAATGTTGACTGGAATACTCTCTTTGAAATTCTGAAGGTGACAGGGGTAAAATACATGGAGCGAAAGGCTATTTACAATTTGTACAGAAAGCAGATGGCAGTTATAAGAGTCGAGGGACATGAAAGGGAAGCAGTGGTTGGGAAGGGAGTGAGACAGGGTTGTAGCCTCTCCCCGATGTTATTCAATCTGTATATTGAGCAAGCAGTGAAGGAAACAAAAGAAAAATTTGGAGTAGGTATTAAAATCCATGGAGAAGAAATAAAATCATTGAAGTTCGCCGATGACATTGTAATTCTGTCAGAGACAGCAAATGACTTGGAAGAGCAGTTGAACGGAATGGACAATGTCTTGAAAGAAGGGTATAAATTGAACATCAACAAAAGCAAAGCGAGGATAATGGAATGTAGTCGAATTAAGTGGGGTGATGCAGAAGGAGTTAGATTAGGTAATGAGACACTAACAGAAGTAAAAGAGTTTTGTTATTTGGGGAGCAAAATAACTGATGATGGTCGAAGTAGAGAAGATATAAAATGTAGACTGGCAATGGGAAGGAAAGCGTTTCTGAAGAAGAGAAATTTGTTAACATCGAGTATTGATTTAAGCGACAGGAAGTCGTTTCTGATAGTATTTGTATGGAGTGTAGCCATGTATGGAAGTGAAACATGGACGGTAAGTAGTTTGAACAAGAAGAGAATAGAAGCTTTCGAAATGTGGTGCTACAGAAAAATGCTGAATATTAGATGGGTACGCGATATAACTAATGAGTAGGTATTGAATAGGATTGGGAAGAAGAGAAGTTTGGGGCACAACTTGACTAGAAGAAGGGATCGGTAGGTAGGATATGTTCTGAGGCATCAAGGCATCACCAATTTGGTATTGTAGGGCAGCGTGGAGGGTAAAAATCGTAGAGGGAGACCAAGAGATGAATACACTAAACAGATACAGAAGGATGTAGGTTGCAGTAGGTACTGGGAGATGAATAAGCTTGCTCAGGATTGAGTAGCATGGAGAGCTGCATCAAACCAGTCTCAGTACTGAGGACCACAATAACAACAACATTTGTTACATTAAAATAATAATAATTTTGTTTAAACTGAACTGTGTTTAATTTCTGAGAAAAGGTGCCAACGTATAAGTCTATGCTTCAGCATTTCAGTAACACTGGGAAGCGACTGGTTTGGTTACCAGTCTACTATTCTCCATCCGCGCGCCACTACGTTCTTTATAAGTCGGATTAACGCAACGTTCCGTTGCATTGTACATCATATTATCACAATCCAATGTCAGCAAGCTTTTCCGCCGCCCCCAATGACGACACTGCATCTGACTCTAAGGAGAAATCTTAACAGCAGGTAATGGAGGCATTTTGTCCAGATAGAAAAATGGCTCTGAGCACTATAGGACTTAACATCGGAGGTCATCAGTCCCCTAGAACTTAAAACTACTTAAACCTATCTAACCTAATGACATCACACACATTCATGTTCGAGGCATGATTCGAACCTGCGACCGTAGCGGTCGCGCGGTTCCAGACCGAAGTGCGTAGAAGCGCTCGGCCACAGCGGCCGGGTTTTATAAGAAAAGAGGAGTTTTGTTTGTGTAGCATCGTACTGAATAAAGAATTTGGGAGAATCCCAAATTCACCAGCCTAAAGACATGTGCGTATATATTTATTATACTGCACACTGCTTTGATTCAGTACAACTCACATATTTAAAAAAAAATCCTATCTCTTGTGGTTCTCAGGATATAAAGATGAAATGCAGCACAGTGTCACCGTTTGTAAGTAGGCTGTTTATGTTTTTGTGTTGGTAGCGCCGCGTAGCGCTCTGTAAGAAAATCACTGACTGTGCTGTGTGCAGTCTGTGGCTGGTTGACATTGTTGGAACATTCGCTATTGTAGTGTTGGGCAGTTGGATGGGAACAGCGCGTAGCGTTGTGCAGTCGGAAGTGAGCCGCCAGCAGTGATGGATGTGGAGAGAGAGATGCCTGAGTTTTGAGAGGTCACTGTAAGTGGGCGATCTGGACGTATGTCCGCCAGAAAACGGAAATTTATAAAGATGGATATCGTGAATTGATAGATATACATATATGATGACTTTTGAACATTATTAAGGTAAATACATTGCTTGCTGTCTATCAAAATCTTTCATTTTCTAACTATGCCTACCAGTAGTTAGTGTGAAATATGTGATAATTATGGCGTGTGAAAAACGTAACACTATGCTCCAAAGTAAATTGAGAAATGATAGTGACGACGAGCGTAGCTTATCAGCACCAATGTGTAATGAATTAACAGACATTCAAAGTAGTAATTTGGTAATTGTGCATAGGGAAGTGGACCAGACTGCAAATAATGGTGCAGACAGTGAAACAATTAGTGAAGGGGGTAGTATTGTCAATCGATCGGTCGGCAACATTTCGCCCCAAGAAATCGAAATGACGGGACACAATCTTGCAAATACCGTAGATTAAGGTATTTAGTCCTCAGCTTTTTCTCAATTAAGTCAAGACACATTTTCTGCTTTTCAAAATGCGAATGTTGCCGGTGCAAATGCATAGAGGAACAGATTCCAGACACTAATACATTATTATTGCAATTAATGCAACGAATGAAACAAAATCAGAGACAAACACAGCAACAGCTTCAAAAGTCAGACGCAATGGAACAAAATCAAAGACAAACACAGCAACAGCTTCAAAAGATAGACGCAGTGGAACACGATCAGAGACAAACATAGCAACAGCTTCAAAAGTTAGACTCAATGGAACAAACTCTTGAACAAACGCGTGAAGATTTCACTGCAAAGTTACTTAATATTGAATCTAAATGTCAAAAAGTCTGTAATGACGTAAAGACACAAACTTGTGAGCATTTTCAACCTATTTTTTTGCGCCATGTAAATGAATTACATAATCACGAAGCAGCTACAAATGGACTGAAAACTATTGTTCATGAAAATCACGACACTTTGAAAGCTAAAATTTATTCAGTTGCATCTACCGATTCGGTTACGCAAGTTGCAAAAACTCAGGAGAATTTAATGGACACAGTAGATGCTCTAAAACTTGGTTCAGGAAAACACTCGGAGGAAGTCAGTTAACTATTGGAGATAGTAGCCAAACTTTCGAATCAGTTCACTAACTTATCTACAAAGGTAGATGATGATCTGAATGACACAAGGCCGGCAGCCTTCATTGACACAGAAGAATATGGACAAATTTACAATTTTAAACAAAATCAGAATCAAATCAATACACAGTACAAAAGAATAATCCGGGAAGTACAAGATCAGTTGACACAGGTAATACACGAATTACACATTTCAGAGGAGACTCGAGCTCCAACATGGGAAGAGGGACTTAGAAATACGGAACAACCACAAAATAATAACACAGGGTATTCTGTAAATTATGAAAGAAATTGGCATGGTACATCGAATTTTTAGGTGGAACCGCCTACACGACGTAACAATTACCGATATGCGACTCGCCGACACGATGACTTTGACTATAAGCTGTTCATTACCACACGTAAATTCGAAACATTTAAGAATTCTGGCAACGACATTCATCCACAAGCATGGCTCCATCAATTCTCTCATTGTTTTCCTCCCAACTGGTCATTGGAGCACAGATTAGAATTTATGTTTGGCTATTTAGAGAATAAACCAGCTGTAAGAATGCGATCGGTCAGTCGCGATTGTCTCAGTGAAGGTGAATTTTATCATGGCTTCCTCTCAGCATATTGGTCTCAAGCTACTCAAGACCGAGTAAAACATAGCATCATAATGATGACACACTTTGAACAATCTGAATTTTCCAGTCTTGTCAAATATTTTGAAGACATGTTGTACAAGAATCTGTTCCTGTGAAACCCATACAGCACCTCAGAACTCATCTTTATTTTCTTAATCAAATTGCCTGAACATTTACGACGTACTATTTTGGCAGGACGTTGCAAAGACGACCTCGAAGCTTTTCAGGGACTCCTACAAGAAAGGTCACATCCGTCACAACACCTTGACGGCAGAAATAATGACTGGACACGGTGAGGCTATTCTTACAACACAAGTCGTGATCAAAACAGACACCACCCGTATGACAACCGTTGACAGAGTAATAATAATTACAGGGAAAGGTCACCTCTCCGCAGTAATAACTGTGACAGAGACAATCATAAAAACAGACAATATGGGAACCAGAACTATTATTATCAAGGGAGACAGAACAATTTCAGACGCAACAGCCCACTGCGCAGTTACGACTCACGACGAAATTCTCCACCACGTGACCGACAAGAAAGAAATTACAGAAACTACCGACATGACCACAGACGATATAATCTAATATAATCAGAACTGGCCGGATTCAAACAAGGCTGGGCCCTCTAAACAAGATGAAACTGTAGAGGTTGGATCTCCAAATTCCTATAACGACGGACGACAACAAATAGACAGTAGACAATAACACACACCGCTGCCAGCCACAAAACGTACTTATGATGCTGACGACGCAGCAGCCATGGCTAGTAATTAGGTAAAAATGGAAAACATTAGGGACATCGTACTCCAGGAACATGACATAGAACAAACGACATTGCAAATCCTGTAATTCACATTACAGTAAATGACCCAAAATTTACGGCAGTACTTGACCCTGGCAATCCCATTTCAGTAATTTCTAAACAGTTTTACCAAATGCAACAAATCGAACGATTGCCCCACACTTTCTTTACGTAAGATTAAATTACAGGGTGCAATTTTTGGAAAAAGTGTAGATGTACGCCAACAAACTAACTTAGAATTCTTTTGTCAAAGCCACAGATTCACTATGAACTTTCTTATCATACCATTATTGTCGACAAAAATTATATTGGGAGTAGACTTTTTGAATGAATACAAAGCAATCTCAAACTTTCACGATGCTGAAATAAGTTTAGAGAAAGAAGGTAAGTCAATAGCTTTGAAATTTGAAGATTGGCTCTCAAACCATGACGAGGAAATTAATCGGCTTTACCTTCTGTTAGACAACAGTTCGTAATTTTCGACGGAACTAGACACTAACAATCACTCTGCAAGTACTGACAGGGATGATATCGACGGCTTATTTGATACTAATGAGTTAATTCAGAATAAAACTCAAACAACTCAGAACTGTAATGATACTGATAGGCAGAACCTTTTTGCGATTTTACAAGCACATTCCATAGTTTTTACTCACAAAACAGGAACAATTAAGTGATTTCAATACCAATTTTGTGTTCGTGAGCATATTAAATTTTGTGTTGGAACATACATAATTCTGGCACGTGATAGGGACCGTGTTAGAACAGAAATACAATCTATGCTTGACGAAGGCATTATTGAGCCTGCAGTAAGCTCATACAACAATCCATTACATGTTGTTGAGAAGAAAAATGGATCGATCAGACTTCTCTTAGATTAGAGACAAATCAGTACTATCATCATTCCTGAAACAGACAGGCGCCACACGTTGGAAGAACTTCTTCAAAATTTTAATGCTGTAAAAGTGTTGTCTTCTATTGACCTCAGGTCCAGCTTCTATCAGATCGAACTTCATCCAGAATGTAGAAAATACCAAACTTTTCTTTATTTCGGCGTTTGTTATCAATTTCGGAAACTTCCTTTTGGTTTGAAAATTTCTTCAGCAGAATTCATTCGTGGGCTAAATTCCATATTACCTGAGTTCTTAAAACGTCACATCACCTTATAAGTGGACGATATTCTAATAGCAGAAATCTCATGGGAACGACATAATCGCATCCTCAACAGTGTGTTACGTATTTTTGTGGAATCTGGAATTACAGTTAATTTGGAAAAGTCTGAATTCGGTAGGGTCAAAGACGAAGTGCTTGGGACACATTATTTCTTCTGAAGGCATTCAGCCAGATCCTGAAAAGTTAGAAGCAACCAGAGCCATTCCAGCTCCATTTACAAAAAAAAAAAAAAAAAAAAGTCCTCAGTGTTCTAGGTCTCGTAAATTTTTACCGTCGTTTTCTGAATATGAAAATTCTAGTTGCACCAAAACTTTGTTCCCTCACTGGAAAAAAATACTATTTGGAACTGGAACGATCAGGCACAGTTGGAATTCAATTCCTTGAAAGAAGCGCTACTTGATGCGCCAATACTAGCTCATCCAGATCTGTCACAAGATTTATGCCTTAGTACAGATTCATCTAAAGTCGGTGTTGGTGCTAATTTATTTCAAGAAGCCATAGTAAATGACACAACAGTTCAGAAGACCATTGCTTTTGCTAGCCGCATGCTAACAAAATCTGAAAAAAATTATTCCGTTACTGAATTAGAAGCTTTAGCTATCGTTTGGCCATTTAAGAAATTCCGTTTCTTTCTTTCTGGTAAACACGTAAAAGTATATGGTGATCATCGTGAATTACAATTTCTTATGTCTTCTAAATTAAACTATGACAGGTTAAATCCTTTGGCATTGTTTCTGCAAGAATTACACTTCACAATAGTCTACATTCCAGGCAAGGAGAACATTCTGTCACGTGCACCGGGTGCGCTTGAGGAAAGCAATACAGAAGCTAACCTCGAAAAAAATTACGGTATTCTTTACGTTCAGAAAGTAGCCTTTGAAAACTTCATCACTACATCTTTAAAAGACATTGCTTATGAACAAGATAAGGATCCGATTTGGAAAGAGATCAAACGTAAATGGCATGAAAGGATAAACACGCAAATTCGGCATTATTATCTGGTCAGAAACAACATACTCTTCAAACGCTGCACTGGTCATGACAAGCTATGGGTACCTGGCATTCCTGACGGTTTTGTTTATAAGTTCATTTGGTATATTCATTTCTGCTACGCACATTTTGGTCCACGAAAATTAAAAGAATTTGCTGCTGTTGACCTCTTGGCACCCCTTGTCAGAACATCAAATGGATTTTCGTACGTTTTAGTCGCTGCTGAACTTACTTCAAATTTGTTTCTTTCACATCTGTATCCAACGATTTGGTTAAAAATTTCTTACGTGAAGTTGGACACGTTAGTAAATTCATTTCAGATAATGGACCGCAATTCAGATCTGCTGTATGGTAATGCATGCTTCGGAATCGTAAAATCAACCTGTTTTTATTTTATTGTACTTACAACATTGTAACCCGTCTGAACAGATTATGAAAGAAATCAATAAGCTTTGCAGACTTTATTTTCACAGAAAGCATCAGTATTGGGACAGATATTTACACCTGTTTCAAAATGTGCTCACTGAAATTACTCATGATTCCACTGCATTACCACCTATTCTTGTACTGAAGAATGAAGAGTTTGTACCTTTTGCGATTACTCGTAAACTTCGACAGAAAGAAATAATTGCTTTGGCTATTAAAAGTATAAATTCTGCTGCAGACAAAAGGAGAAAACTGCACGGTAAAGCAAATGAAAGAAACTATATATGGGTCAGAATGCTCTCGTTAAAGCTCATTCATTGTCACATAAGAAGAAACACTTGAGTCACAAATTCTTTCTGATTTAGAATGGACCTTACAGAATCCAATGTATACCACGTGATAGTTGCGTTGAAGTTGAAACTCTGCGTACTAGGAAGTGTAAAGGTTTACACCACATTTCACATGTAAAACCGTTTATTGAGAGATAGTGTTTGCCATATAATTTTTCACTTAGAAACTGTTAACATGGAACAATGTTTTGAAGTCAACTATCCAGGCAAGAACCTAGGGAACTTATTTAGACAGCAATTACAAATGCATTTTTATAGTGAACAGACGACACAGTGTTATTGTGTGCATATTATTGCTTGTTAGTTGCACAATTACATGAAGACTATAAGGCTTACATATCTGGAACATATAATGGGAGATGAAGAAGCTTGCGCAGGATAGAGTAGCAGGGAGAGCTGCATCAAAACAGTCTCAGGACTGAAGACCACAACAACAACAACAACAGTGCTAATGAGACAGTAATGCAACATTTTGCTTTACTGGAAGAGACATTCTTTATTTAAAGTACTTTGTGAGAGATTACAGATGATTTAGTATTTCGTTTGTTAGACACCTACACGATTATATCACGACGCTATTAATGAGCGACACAGTTTATATTATTGCTTTTGTGCTGTATCTTTTTTGTATGTGCACAGTTTTTCTACATTCTTATGAAAAGTAAAACATGTTTTAGTACTAACTTCTGTGATACAGCTACAGTAACACAGCATTTTCCATAGCACAACAATACGTTACAGTACAGTACTTTCTTGATCATGGCGATAAGCGTAATAACTACAATATCTATACGCAAAGCATTTCACTTTTTATGTCGAGGTAAGTACATTGACTTCTGCAGAACTTTGCTTACAGAGGACGATAACTACGATACTTGGCACATTTTCACCGTTAAGTAATGACAGAATTTATCTTACAGCAAGATGCGCACTTTAGCGCTACAGGACACGCAATTGTGAGATTATTTTTTGTACTTAAAACATTTTTTAAAATAATTGAATTACAAATATACAAAGATTTTAAGTGATACATTTCATTCCATTTCTGTCATTTGTAACACCTGAGGGTATAACTACATTTATACTCAGGAGGTAGACGCCTGCTATGTGTAATAAGCATGTGGCATGAGCTAGGAGCCCTAGCTAATATGGTATTCGCTTATACAACTTTACACTAGGAGCCCTAGCTAATATGGTATTCGCTTATACAACTTTACACATTGGTACCATAGTCCTCTAACACAGAATTACACAGCTATCTGATTATGTAACAGAGAAACAAACGTTTTTTTAACTATGTCAGTGACACATGTTTACGCAATTACATGGTTGCATAACTTCACACTTATGAAATAGTACTTTGCCTGTACTTTGTAAACTGTTCACATATTTTTGGAACCATTATGATACTGTGAGAGCTTTGAATGATGTATTTGGTATGGGATCATGATTTTTGAAGTATGTTCGAGGTAGATGACAGCATTGAACTGAGCAGATAATTTTTTTAGGTTTTGAAATTATTGCAGAAAGCTATGACGTTTTTGAGATCTGACTGAGGTGTTATGATATTATTGCAACGACGATGTGTATTATGCTGTTGAGGTATGTTTATGATCAATAAGATGATGCTATTGGAGGAATGTGATTATGTGTTTATATGAATATGAAGGGAAAGGATATTGTAAACCAAGAATCCAACTTTAACAGTATGAAATGTGTGTACATGCATTAATTTTAGTATCACAACACTACTATTCATGACATTTCATTTCTATCCATTTCTACTGTAATTTCTCGACCTGTGAAATTTTATTTGTATCAAACTGTCACTCTAACGGAAACTGCTGTTGTATCAGATGCAATTGGAGATCATAAAATGAAAGCAGTGCTTTTTGCTGATGACCTGATGTTATGGGGAAATTGCGAGAAGGAGGTGCAAGAGCAGTTAGATGCATGGGATGCAACGGCAGCACAATGTGGAATGCATTTCTCTGCAAAGAAAAGTGAAATAATTGTCACAACAAGGAAGAAGAATAGGCCAAATGTGGATATAACTTGTGGAGGGGAAAAACTACAAGTGGTAGAGAACTTCAAGTACCTGGGAAGCATGATTGAAAGTAAGGGGGGAAACGCAATAGAAATAAATGAAAGGTGCAGAAAAGCAGAGCAGTTCTACAAATGCATTAGGGGGCTCATTTGGAGCAAGGAGGTGCCACAGAAATCCAAGGGAATTATATACCGAACCTACTTTGTCCCCATATTGGCATACGGAAGTGAGACATGGGTAATGCACAAAAGCGACAAAAGTAGAATACAGGCTAGTGAAATCAAGTTCCAGAGGAGCAGGTTGAGTGTAACAAGACGAGACAGATTGCGAAATGTGTATGTGAGGGAAAGACTAAAGGAGGAACCAGTACAGGACAGGATAGAAAAATCAAGACTGCAGTGGTATGGACACATAAAGAGAATGGATGAGGGAAGAATTCTAAAGAGGATGTTTGATCTGCAACTGGAGGGGAAGAGGCCCAGAGGAAGACCAAGAGATAGATGGGTGAAGGGAGTGAAGGAATGTGTGACGAGAAGAGGAGAGAACTGGACGAAGGTGGAAGAGGGGGAATGGTGGAAAGACAGAACATGATGGAGAGGCTTGTGTTCCCGACAGACCCAGCCAGTGGCTGGAAACTGTCCAAGATGAAGAAGAAGAAGGTAGGTGACCATGACATAATGCGTTGTGGGCGCCCAGCTACGTGACAGTCGCTTGGAAAAAATAAAAGCCATTAGTGTGGGCCTTTCAGTGGCACACTTGGAGGAAAAAAGAGGCCCTTAACATCGCTATTGACATTTCTTTGTAGAAAGGATCGCAAGTACTTGATCTTGAAGACATAAGATTACACTTTGGAGCTCGTAATTTATGATATCTACTGGAAAGCCTAATGAAATGACGAGAAACATTTCACGTCTACTGTCTCTTTGGTTGAGAGATTTTTTTACTGCCTTAGGAGATGCCATATGCCTAGTGAATGACGTTTCATGCCTTGCTTTATATATTTGCTTGTTTTGTTTAATATCTAGTTTCTAGCTTCACTGCAGCATTGGTTAAATTAAAATTTAATAGATGCACGAACAGAAATGTTTTTTTCTACAGATGCATTAAATAATAATTTTATGATCTAATTCCTTAAAAAGGAAAAGGGGGAGCACAAATAGACATTTCTCAGCAGAGGAACTGCATACATAATTTTTTCAATAATTTGATAAATTGTTTGGTAGAGTAAGTTATTCTGATGCATCACTCTATTGTTAAAATCTGACATAGGTACTAGAAATTTTCTATCTTTACTGTAGTATTTCTTTTGCTTAAGCTTTATCATGTTTAGGTATTAGTTATCGCATTTGACAGGCATAGTTCTACTGAATTTTACGTTGTATTAAGCCACTTTCACTATTTGATTTGCTAATTTAGATATACTGCTGCTTGCTTTGCCAATTTGTATTTTTTTGTCATTGCTGTTTGTGTTAATTGTTTTGTGCTGCTGCATTGCCACATTCTCTAGTATATATATCTAAGCTCAATAGATTTAAGATAGCTTAAGAGGGGGTAGGCTATGTGAGAGAATGAGTTGCGTTGAAATGGAAGAAATGCATTGTTTAGCTATAAGAAAAAGGTTTGGCAAAACAAGTAGTGTACACTGAAGAATAATTATTTTGAATGAGGATACAAACGCAAGTCACCCGCTTGGCAGTCTGGCACGATAACGATTCAGCTACGGGAGCGGGCGCCATTGAGAGGAAATTACACTGAAATTTGTCATAAAAATGTTTTAACTGGCTAGAAAATATTTGAACCTTTTGAATTGTGCCTAGACACAAAATTTTGCTCTTTAAATTACTCTGTGGTCAAAATAGGAATCGACATTACTGGAAACAAGGGCGACAGTCAAATGCAAAATTGAAAGAAATTTTGATAATTGCTCCTGTTGCAGTTCAAATAAAATGACTGGTGTGTTACAGTGGTAGCACTAAACTGTCGACGAAGAAAGGACTAAGGCCCAGTTCTGTCGGCCTTTACCTCAGAAGTGTTTTCTTATACCATTCGACCGGTCCCTGGAAGTGCATCTGCCGTGACAGTGTGGCTCCCGAAATCCTGGAGGTAACCGACAGCCTCTAATAAAGGCAGACAGGATGCATACCAGAAATGTGTTTGCGGTGTCGGCGGAATGCGGTCTCGCAGACTAATTTAGAGAGTCTAAGAGCCAAAGCAGGTAGCATCCCGCTCCCATTCCAAACCCGTCGCTCACTGCGGTCTGGTGATTACCACAGCGTCCCCTTTAAACACCTATCTTACGCCTACTCCGTTCCTGGTTTACATATATAATCAGTAGTGAGAAATACATAATTTAGGATGTGAGCAGGCGTACGAGTACACTCCTTTGTTACGTATAAGGTGCCTGTGTCACTTAATATTTGTAAAACTGTATCTCTAGGCTGTTGATATTCACTGTAAACCTTTTTTCTAGACTTAGCCACCTGTTTTCAAAGGGGTCGGCACTTCAATATTTCCCTACCTCCTGGAGTCCGTCAGAGAGGTATGTGGGTCAAATTCCATCCACACAACTGAATATGTATCTCATGTAACTAAATTTAATTTTCTGTACACTCATAATTAAGTAGTCTAGTACAGTTTGCACCATTACCAACCCAGTACCCTTCGTGTCTCTCCATATATTACCTACCATGCATATCAACATTCCTCACGGAGCAAATATCAGTTTTTCTTTATTGTTTGTTTTAAAATTTCTGTGTTACGGTCTTCTGTGAAAACTGCCAGTACACTCTGCTGTAAACATACCTTTTCAGACACATTGAAACATAGACTGGAAACCCAATGAAGTTTCCTACTCTTCTGTACGTTTCTTTAGTTTCCCAATCAAATGTTCAAATGTGTGTGAAATCTTATGGGACTTAACTGATGAGGTCATCGGTCCCGAAGCTTAGACACTACTTAACCTAAATTATCCTAAGGACAAACACACACACCCATGCCCGAAGGATGACTCGAACCTCCACCGGGACCAGCCGCGCAGTCCATGACTGCAGCGCCTAAGACCGGTCGGCTAATCCCGCACGGCGTTTCCCAATCAGTCGTAGACTTCTGCAACACTTAACTGGTATTATTCCTTTCGACATCTCCATTGTAGATCATATTTATTACTGAGGTCAATTGTCGGACCTGCAGTCAAACCGGCGCCATGTTCTTTCATTTATTGTTGAGCGTCACCTGCACGTCCATATCTAAAAGTCTGAATAACTTTCGGAAAACCCAAACGCGCAGCCGTCGAATTTAAGATAGCAAAACAATTCCGTTGTTAAACGCAAAGGACAGAAGGGTATGTGAAGAGAGTCCATTGGACGCCTATGGGAGAAGGAATAGGAACTGTTAGATGTGTACATCTTCATACACACCGCAAATCACTGTGAAGTGCATGGTGGAGGGCTGTTTCCATTACACAAGTTATTAGGGCTTACTCCCATCAAATGCACGTATGGAGGACGGTAAGAATAACTGTACAAACGCCTCTGTCCTTGCAGCAATTAGTCTAACCATGTACTCGCGATCCTGACTGGAGAATAATGGGTATTTTTAGGTGTTAGGGAATTCAGTATTCGGGGCAGAGTTAGACACCTGGACGGTTGAACGGTTAGGTAAAATATCTTAGGAATTTATAACATTATCGGTTGCGAGAATCAAATAATTATTCAAGTTAGTACGCAACGTCTATGAGATTGGAAACACACCATCATTCATGCGGAAGAATACAATTTACAGAAGGCCGAAGGTAGCAAGAACATGCCTATAAGGCAAATACATATCAGGACCTCCGAAGATTGCCATTACTGTCGGTAAAATTGGTGGTAAGTTCCTATGCGACCCAACTGCTGAGGCCATCATTCCCTAGGCTTACACACTACCTAATGTAACTTAAACGAACTTACGCTAAGGACAACACACACATCCATACTCGCGGGAGGACTCGAACCTCCGACGGGGAGAGCCACGCGAACCGTGGCAAGGCGCCTGAGACAGCGCGGCTACTGCGCGAGGCTACTGTAGGTGATCTTGAAGCATTTTACAAAGCTATTTACGTTAAATTGTACATTATTAGCTTACAACTAATAATAAATACTGTAGAGTTTCGTATTATCTTTTAAATTAGGGGTTATAAAAATGTATTGTTTCATATAATGTTTATTGCACGTTGACGTCGAATGTGGGCAGTAATCAGATTAATGCGACTGGACCGTGCATAAATGTGAGAACCTGACAACTCATAGATAAAAAATATGGACGATAATAGGGTGCAGAAGAAGGGAAGGAGATTTAAAGATTTACTGGATGACGATCAATTTGGTATTAAGAAAGGTAGGCCTTCTACCAGAAGATAGCGCCGACATTACTTTGTGATATTGATATTGAATGTGTAATGAATAAAGAGATTCGGGTAACATACGTTACTCTAGAAAGAGCAACCGAAAACTTAACGTGGTGCAAAATGTTGCAGATCGCCGTAATGAATATGTATACATTGCTGGAAGAGAAGAATGACCTATAACGTGCACAGGAACGAAAGTAATAAAAAGGGACGAATAAGAGAGAAGTGCTCAAATAAAAAATGAATAAATAAGAAAAGGAGGTTGTAGGAGAGCGCAGGGCATGGAAACAGTCTTTTTCCTACGCTGTTCTTTCTACCAATCGAAGAATCATAAAAGAAATAGAGAAAGTTGCAGGGACGGCATTAAAATTACGGGTGAAACAACATTTAAATTCGTAGCTGACACTATAAATAGTTAATTTTTTCTGACTTAAAAGATACAGTCTTGTAGCTACATCTCATCCGCATTTTAGCTTTACAGCCTCTATTTACGTGTTGCAATATAATACTTTGCGGCACTGAATTCTGTGTACAGAATCATTTTGGCGTTATTTCTCGCAGACGTTGCGTATGAAATATGTGTAGTTACTGCTGCACCAGCAGTTCTCACACTGTATTTTCGAAATGTGTTTTTCACAAGGAAGCCGGCCGAGTATCATTGATGAATGTTCGAATACAGTGTCCTCAAACAGTATTCTGGTAAGAATGATTTATTGAGAATTTGGGACATCGTATGATTTGAGTGAACAACATCCTTCTAAGATTCTGTTCACGGCGACAAACTTATCCCAATTTTAGTGCCGCCCCTTTCGAAACACTTCTTTGTGCATTCGTTCCCCTTTGAGAGCACTACGTTCTATTGCAGCGTACATAAAATGTATGTCGGCGAGTTCCTGTAGTGAGTAACGCTCCATTTTCCACAGGTGTTAACTTCATCCATGACACATCTCAATCTTTTGCATAGTATTTTCAAAGGTAGTGTCATCGTTGTCGATGCAGGAGGCTGGTTTACGTAACGAAAGATACGTACATTACGTTCAAATGTCCGCCCCATATATACTGCTCATTCAAAACATGACATCCTAATTTAAACTACTGGATACGGGCATCAAAATGATTTTCAGATTTTCGTTTTAAATTACAATAAAAATGTCTAGTTATGGAAACGACAGGCAGGTAGCATTTCCAAAGGATTGGAAAAGGGCATAGGTCATGCCCGTTTTCAAGAAGGGACGTCGAACAGATGTTCAGAACTATAGACCTATATCTCTAACGTCGATTTGTTGTAGAATTTTGGAACACGTATTATGTGCGAGTATAATGACTTTTCTGGAGACTAGAAATCTACTCTGTAGGAATCAGCGTGGGTTTCGAAAGAGACGATCGTGTGAAACCCAGCTCGCGCTATTCGTCCACGAGACTCAGAGGGCCGTAGACGCGGGTTCCCAGGTAGATTCCGTGTTTCTTGACTTCCGCAAGGCGTTTGATACAGTTCACCACAGTCGTTTAATGAACAAAGTAAGAGCATATAGACTATCAGACCAATTATGCGATTGGATGAAGAGTATCTAGATAACAGAACGCAGCATGTCATTCTCAATGGAAATAAGTCTTCCGAAGTAAGAGTGATTTCAGGTGTTCCGCAGGGGAGTGTCGTAGGACCGTTTCTATTCACAATATACATAAATGACCTTGTGGATAACATCGGAAGATCACTGAGGCTTTTTGTGGATGGTGGCGTAGTAAATCGAGAGGTTGAAACAATGGAAAATTGTACTAAAATGCAGGAGGATCTGCAACGAATTGACGCATGGTGCAGGGAATTGCAATTGAATCTCAATGTAGACAAGTGTAATGTGCTGCGAATACGTAGAAAGAAAGATCCTTTATCATTTAGCTACAATACAGCAGGTCAGCAACTGGAAGCGGTTAATTCCATAAATTATCTGGTAGTAGGCATTAGGCGTGATTTAAAATGGAATGACCATATAAATTAATCGTCGGTAAAGCAGATGCTAGACTGAGATTCATGGGAAGAATCCTGAGGAAGTGCAATCCGAAAACAAAGGAAGTAGGTTACAGTACACTTGTTCGCCGACTGCTTGAATACTGCTCACCGGCGTGGGATACGTACCAGATAGGGTTGATAGAAGAGATAAGGAAGATCCAACGGAGAGCAGCGCGCTTCGTTACAGGATCATTCAGTAATCGCGAAAGCGTTACGGAGATGATGGATAATCTCCAGTGGAAGACTGTGCAAGAAAGACGCTCAGTAGCTCGGTACGGGCTTTTGCTGAAGTTTCGAGAACATAACCTTCACCGAGGAGTCAAGCTATATATTGCTCCCTCCTACGTATATCTCGGGAAGAGACCATGAGGATAAAATCAGAGAGATTAGAACCCACACAAAGGCATACCGACAATGCGAGAAGGGAGCACCGATAGAGATACTCAAAGTACCCTCCGCCACACACCGTCAGGTGACTTGCGGAGTATGGATGTAGATGTAGATGTAAGTGTAGCCATGTATCACAGTTAAAGTTAATTTTTTGTAAAACCACTGACATGTTGCATAGCTTAGCGAAATTTAGCAGATATGATTCCCAGAACGTACAAATAAATATTGATCTAAACTATCGTTCACCTCCATAGAGGGAGTTGTAGAAGGTAAAATATGTTGGCCTAAGGGTATATCGTCTGCGTTAAAACAGGTATCAAATATTTGTAATACGGTGTCGTTTCTAAAAGTATTTGTATGGAGTGTAGCCATGTGTGGAAGTGAAACATGGTCAATAAATAGTTTAGACTAGAAGAGAATAGAAGCTTCCGAAATGTGGTGCTACAGAAGAATGCTGAAGATTTGATGGGTAGATCACGTAATTAACGAGGAGGTATTGAATAGAATAGGGGAGAAGAGGAGTTTGTGGCACAACTTGACAAGTTGGTAGGGCACGTTCTGAGGTATCAAGCGATCACAAATTTAGTATTGGAGGGCAGCGTGGAGGGTAAAAATCGTAGATGGAGACCAAGAGATGAATACACTAAGCAGATTCAGAAGGATGTAGGTTGCAGTAGCTACTGGGAGATGAAGAAGCTTGAATAGGATAGAGTATTATGGAGAGCTGCATCAAACTAGTCTCAGGACTGAAGACCACAACAACAACAACAGCGTCACTTAGAGATGGGCATACACCACCGCTGATGTTGGTCTTGGTACAGTTTCACTGGGGTAACTTCTCGGTTCCCTATGTCAACATGGGTCAGTATATTACAGTACGCTCTACAATTACGCCGGCAGCTGGCCCTCCGTGTGTGCGGGCTCTTAATCGCTGGAGGCCAGGCGCAGCCTGCCGGTTAGGCGGGCTGAAAGTGAGCGTACGTTGAGCGTGCCCCACGACACACCTTCCTCCCCTCCCCCTCTCACACTCCTCCCCTCCCCTCCCCCCACCACCCTCAGGCCACCACCAGCATCCTACACCGGGAGCTGGCTGGTTGGCAGACCGGCGCCTGAAAGCGCCCTGCAAATGGCGTGAATTATGCAAAGTGGCCATTCAAAGCCTATTCCGCCCCTTCCCTTCCCTCCTGAGAGGGCCTCCCCAACAATTGTGTTGGCTGGCGAGCGAAAATGTTTTGCAGCCAGCAGCAAAGGACAATAGCCGGCGCCACCGCTATGAATATATTGCCGCCGCCGCGTTTCTTTTGCTAACCGTTCCTCAGATTTATATATATAAATTTCTTTCTTTCTCTCTGCGCTTACTTTCAAGTTTAGAATTCCTTTCTAAGAGTAATAACCTAATTTTGCAAATTACGTTCTCTTTGGTACAATGTCTTTCTCCGTGTCCGTATTAACACTGCAAGAATAAACGTACTGCTGTGCTTCGTAGAAGCTAATGAAGGGCTCTCTGACAGACGTCAAAAGCCTAGAAATGTTTGTGAGTTTCAAGTAAATGATGATAATAATAATCTGTTTCGTCTAGGGACAAATTAGTTTCACAGGTTCTTAAATAATTCGTAATGCATTTATCGTGAAATGTTAGACATAGTGAATCGGATGTAGATGTATGACAGTAAACCATTTCATGGCAATTTTGAACACTTTTTCAGTGGATGAACTTTTTTTTTGTATAATGTCATTCAGTTCTAGAATAGTCTTCAGGGGTAATGCTGCTAAGATCAAAAAAGAAATACACTCCTGGAAATGGAAAAAAGAACACATTGACACCGGTGTGTCAGACCCACCATACTTGCTCCGGACACTGCGAGAGGGCTGTACAAGCAATGATCACACGCACGGCACAGCGGACACACCAGGACCCGCGGTGTTGGCCGCTGAATGGCGCTAGCTGCGCAGCATTTGTGCACCGCCGCCGTCAGTGTCAGCCAGTTTGCCGTGGCATACGGAGCTCCATCGCAGTCTTTAACACTGGTAGCATGCCGCGACAGCGTGGACGTGAAGCGTATGTGCAGTTGACGGACTTTGAGCGAGGGCGTATAGTGGGCATGCGGGAGGCCGGGTGGACGTACCGCCGAATTGCTCAACACGTGGGGCGTGAGGTCTCCACAGTACATCGATGTTGTCGCCAGTGGTCGGCGGAAGGTGCACGTGCCCGTCGACCTGGGACCGGACCGCAGCGACGCACGGATGCACGCCAAGACCGTAGGATCCTACGCAGTGCCGTAGGGGACCGCACCGCCACTTCCCAGCAAATTAGGGACACTGTTTCTCCTGGGGTATCGGCGAGGACCATTCGCAACCGTCTCCATGAAGCTGGGCTACGGTCCCGCACACCGTTAGGCCGTCTTCCGCTCACGCCCCAACATCGTGCAGCCCGCCTCCAGTGGTGTCGCGACAGGCGGGAATGGAGGGACGAATGGAGACGTGTCGTCTTCAGCGATGAGAGTCGCTTCTGCCTTGGTGCCAATGATGGTCGTATGCGTGTTTGGCGCCGTGCAGGTGAGCGCCACAAACAGGACTGCATACGACCGAGGCACACAGGGCCAACACCCGGCATCATGGTGTGGGGAGCGATCTCCTACACTGGCCGTACACCACTGGTGATCGTCGAGGGGACACTGAATAGTGCACGGTACATCCAAACCGTCATCGAACCCATCGTTCTACCATTCCTAGACCGGCAAGGGAACTTGCTGTTCCAACAGGACAATACACGTCCGCATGTATCCCGTGCCACCCAACGTGCTCTAGAAGGTGTAAGTCAACTACCCTGGCCAGCAAGATGTCCGGATCTGTCCCCCATTGAGCATGTTTGGGACTGGATGAAGCGTCGTCTTACGCGGTCTGCACGTCCAGCACGAACGCTGGTCCAGCTGAGGCGCCAGGTGGAAATGGCATGGCAAGCCGTTCCACAGGACTACATCCAGCATCTCTACGATCGTCTCCATGGGAGAATAGCAGCCTGCATTGCTGCGAAAGGTGGATATACACTGTACTAGTGCCGACATTGTGCATGCTCTGTTGCCTGTGTCTATGTGCCTGTGGTTCTGTCAGTGTGATCATGTGATGTATCTGACCCCAGGAATGTGTCAATAAAGTTTCCCCTTCCTGGGACAATGAATTCACGGTGTTCTTATTTCAATTTCCAGGAGTGTATATTCTTCTGGAGTGTACAGGAAATATATTGTTTAATACTGGTAACCAAACAAAGTGCACGAACTTCTCCAGGGCTCTTAGAGTTCTCGCATTTAACCCTTTGTGCGTCACATTTACAATAAAAATTGGGGAAAACTCTTTTGTGATGAATATTTACTGTATATGTTGCAGATAAGCCATATCCATTGCAAAAGTTCTTTTGAATCTATTGGTTAATAAATAAAATATTGATTCCAAATGGCATCATTAGAAATTACATAATAATTACTCAAAAAATGCAAACATAACTGTATTGTAAACTTACCGTATTTCTTTCCCTTGCCCTTATGGAACTGTGTAAAGTTGGTTCCATAATAAAGTATTTCAGTATTCACAGAATAAAACTAAACACAACAGTTATTGTTCACTCACAAATGCCGTAGCACAACTCACGACACTTCTCTGTTCTGCACTTCAAACAAACGGCGAGTCATGAAAGCAAACGCTACTGTGATCTGTTGGCCAAACTTGGAACTACGTGAAGCGATGCCAAAAGGTATCATTGAAGCATTGGGAAGCTCAAAAAAGCCAGGAATACTTAATGATGCCATTTGGAATCGCAGACACAGAAAGGGTTAATTACCGATACATATACTCCAAAAGGTATTTACAGTTTGCAACAAGAGTGCATTGAAGATGGACTGTGAAGTTCACAACCACGACACTGAAAATAAAAATAATTTGCACGTAGATTACGTATAGCTATTGTGGTGTGCGTACTGTAAGACCTTCGGTACACACACCATCAGATTATTTGACTTGTCGCTTTAACGAAATAGGCGAGTGTCAGCAATATGTCTCGTGGTCTTATCGTGGTTTGTTTATGCCATTAGGTCAGATGACAGAAATGCCACTTGCACGCTTAGAGTAGCAGATTGTAGGTGACCAACTTTAAACAGAACTTGATTAATTTTCACAAACATTTATTAAAATAATAACAAGCATAAAAATTACTTAACTTGGTTCTGGATGCTATTTACAATTAGCAATCGGAAGTTCCTTTGGCATTGGTACATTAATCTTATTCTGCCATATATCTCTGATACTAGACAAAAGTGTCTATACGTTTATCTTCATGGCAATGTACAGGAGTATGGTAATCTTATTAGGCGCAGACTGAAACTTGACCATAGACTGATACAGACAAATGTAGAGCTCATACAGACTGGTACAGATAATGCAGACTGGTACCGACTAATGCAGACTGACTAATCGGAGGTCTGTACACTCGTTATAATACCTCAAGCGTTCATGTATCACTGTGCGAGTGTGACCTGCAAGGAGAAAATGTTCTACGTTAGCAGCAATCTCATTGGCTGCGTTACATATTAATACGTGGATCGGCGGAAGCAAAATTTGTTCCGTCTCCAAGACAGCGCCATCTCGTAGTGCGGAGACGGACGAGCGCTGCGCCTGCGCAGTTGTGCTTAGCGGGGCGCGCTCTAGTGGGAAAGTTGTGTACGCGCTGACTACGCGGAACTATGTACACACCACCTATCTAGTGTTCTGAACTGAGTTCTACGATCTGTTAGAGAATTCCTAAACTTTCTCATGACATTTTTCTCGCAGATTATTTAATGTACTGCATACTGGAAGTTATTTTCTTGGATTAATTTTAGAACTGTACATCATTTTCAGAGTACAAAGGGCGCACAAGAGGTAATGCTACACGTTTTTGTCTTGGCGACTTGCGGTTGAAAAAATGCAAAATTTGTTTCAGCCCTTATAGTTTCATGAAGTTTCAATAGATGGTGAGGCTACACATAGCCTTCAAAATAGCGTCTGTAACAGAGCTGCGTTCCAAGCACAATTTCTTTTGGCGGAAAACGAGAGCATCGCAGATATTCATAGGCCTTTGCAGAATTGTGCAGAGACCTGGCAGTGAAGAAAAGGACGATGAGTTGTTACGCGACGAATCTGTCATCATCCTCCCGCGTATTGGAAGGCCACAAAAATGGCTCTGAGCACTATGGGACTTAACTTCTGAGGTCATCAGTCCTCTAGAACTTAGAACTACTTAAATATAACTAACCTAAGGACATCACACACAACCATGCCCGAGGCAGGATTCGAACCAGCGACCGTAGCGGTCGTGCGGCTCCAGACTGTAGCGCCTAGAACCGCTCGGCCACCTCGGCCGGTGGGAGGCCGCACACGGCTTTGATTATACGATGTTGGAGCATGCGGAATCTCTCATTCGACATGCTCGACGAGTCACAACCAAACATCTCGCTGCTCAACTGGAGGTCTCTGATGGTAGCGCTGACACACTCATCTTCCAGTTGGTGGTACTCACAGGTGTGTGCCCGCTGGTTTCCTCGCCTTCAATCTATTAGGCCCAATTAAAGATGCACTCTGCGGAAGGAGTACGTGTATCATGGTGAGGTTAGTGATACCGCAAGACGCTGCCCCTGTCGTCGACCACTAGAGTGGTACAATTCTCCCATACAGGGCCTACTAGTAAGGTATCGTAAGACCGTCACATTAAATGGATATTGTGTTGATAAATAGAGATTTGTAGCCGAAGTAGTAGGGAATAATATGGTGTATTGGAATCCCAAATAAAAGCAACCTGCTTTCAGGAAATAAAGTGTTGTATTGCTTATTGAACGTCCCTTGCATTTCAAAACAACAGTAACATTTTCCCTTTTTTTACGATATCTTCTTCGTTCGTCAAATTGCCATTCATTTATCTTATGACCAATTTAAAATATAGGAAATATTTGATGAAGATCCTTGTGTGTGGCCGTGTACGGAAGTGAAATAAGGACAGTGTGCATTGCAGAAAAGAGGAGAACAGAATCTTTTCAAATATAGTGCTAGATAGGAATGCTGAAGATTAAGTGGCGAGATTGAATGACTAATGTGAAAGTTGTGAATCTGACGGACAGGAAAGAAACTTATGGCACAACCTGCCTAGAAGGCGAGATCGATGGGTATGACACGTTCTGAGGCATCAGGGAATCGACGTTTGGTAATGGTAGCAAGCGTGGTTTGCAAAAATAGTAGGGGGAGAGGAAGGCTCGGGTAAACTAGGAGGCTGAAATGGATACAAAAATTATACAGTGATGAACAGATTTGCACAGGGTTGACTAGCATGCAGAGTTGCATCGAAGCAATTATAAGGGGGAAAAATGGTATCTGGCGTTTACCAGGCGTTATACGCTCTCTGTTGTTACCACTCTGTACAAAAGATTTAGGAGGCAGTCTGAACAGCTATTTTTGATTTTCTGCAGATGATGGTGTCATTCACTGTCAAGTAAATCCATCAGAAGGTCAAAACGAATTGCAGAAAGATTCAGACAAAATATGTGATGCGAAAAGTGGCGACTGACCCTAGATAAAGAGAAGTGCTATGTTATCCTCATAAGTACTAAAAGGAATCCATTCAATTTCGGTTACACTATACATAACGGAGACCTAAAGGTTGCCTATCCAGTTAAATACCTGGTGATAAAAATTACAAATGACTTAATTAGGAACGATCACATAGATAACGTTGTGGGGAAGGCGAACCAAGGACTGTTTTGTTAGCTGAATACTTAGACCATGCAACAGGTCTTCTAAAGAGGCTGCTTACACCACGCTTGTCCGTCTGCTGGCGGAGTATTGCTGTGTGGTATGGGATCCATACCAGATAGTTAGCCGTGCTGCGGCTCGCGTTGGTGCCGTTGCTAAGTTGGCATCATTTAGTTGGTATAGTTACGGTTGTCATCTTCTTCTTGTGTCTATTGGCGCTGTGGTGTCACCGCCAGACACCACGCTTGCTAGGTGGTAGCTTTAAATCGGCCGCGGTCCATTAGTACATGTCGGACCCGCGTGTCGCCACCGTCAGTGATCGCAGACCGAGCGCCACCACACGGCAGGTCTCGAGAGACTTACGAGCACTCGCCCCAGTTGTACGGACGACGTAGCTAGCGATGCACACTCACGAAGCCTCGCTCATTTGCAGAGCAGTTAGTTAGAATAGCCTTCAGCTAAGTCCATGGCTACGACCTAGCAAGGCGCCATTAGCCTTAGATAGCTTGTATCTAAAGAGTCTCACTTGTATCGCCACAATCTCCAGATGTCTCATCAAGAACGATGTATACAAAGGATGGATTTAAGTTAAGTATTCCAGAAGCTACGTACTTTTCTTTGTAGCATTCATTACGTATCCTGTTTCAGACCTCACTCCATCCTTCGTGAGTTAGCGCGTGCATCTTGGCCGCCTCTTTCAATTATTGTGCGTAGTGTTGGCAAGTCTGCCGACACTACAGGCGCCACTCCGTTTCCATCCATTGTCTGTCCGCTGGTGGCATCAGCGGCAGTTATCGATATCTTGTAGCGGTGGTACTATCTTTGTGGCGACGTTGTGATGTTTCCGGGTCGTGTGAGTCAGCAGTTCGGTTGGAGACGGACGAGCAGCCAGGTCCGCGTAGCGCCAAAACACGCCGCGACCACTGGCGGCACGCATGCAGTGCCGGATGGAAGGGCTGTAGTCGCGAGGGGTACAACCTCGTTGTCAACCGGACCCAGGCAGTTTGGTAAGTTGAGTGGGCCTTAATACAAGTAGTGAAACCTCAACCATAGTGAGATCTCGTGATTTGCTTGTGTGTTGGTGTTCGCAGTGTCGCCGAGACGAAGAGCAGCGAGTGGAGCGTTTTGGGAACGTGAACCTAATTAGCCTTCCTCCACTTCTTATTATTAATTGTTGCATTCTGTATGTTATTATCTGTGAAGTTGAACCAGTGGTATTTTTCCTGCCTAGTGGCCGCTAATGCCCCATTACCTGCCCTGGAGCTTAGTGTGTGTTACGGCAGTGTACTTTTCATCGCCTTGCCGCTGCTGTCCGGTAAGGCGTGTAGTTCGACAGATTACTTGATCTGTGGGCCGGGTGGTGCTTTTTATTTTTTTCCTACTCGGGTAGCAGTGGTTTCTTTCTGCTTCCGTATGTTCTAGAAACCAGAATCTGAAGACGTAGTGCTGACCGCTGATTCCATCTTGGGTGTGTTATTCCATCGTTGCATTGGTCATCGCACGTTAGGTAAATTCAGCAAATGATTATTGGTCATGCGTTTAAACTGCCACTAGCCTGACTAACCATCTCTGTAAGTGAACGCAACTCTTGGCTGCCTGTCTCATCGCTTGCGAAGTTTTGAGGGACTTTCTCAGGTCGGTCCTTGGAGCATCGTCTGCGTCCACACCCCGCTTACCCCTTGGTTTGGTCAGATTTGATGATTATTTTTTTAATATATGTTAATGACTGTAATTTCAAGTTTGAAGTAGTTTACTGGTTCTTAGAAGATTGCTGTTCAGGCCCTGAAACAGTTTTTGAATTAATATTACAGGGGCCTTCGGCCAAGAAATAGTTGAAGTTGTCATTAAGACTTTCAGCCATGAATGTTACTTGTCTTAAAATTTTAATTAGAAAATTGTATTCTAGCAGTGTGATCGTTCTTTAAAAATATTTTAATAACTCTAATTGCAAGTTGACGAAGTTAACTGGTTCTTAAAAGATTGCTACTCAGGCCTTCATCCGTGAAGCAGTTTTTAAATTATTACTATTGGGACCTTCATCCGAGAAATAGCTTGAATTTGTTGTCATTAAGGCTTTCAGGTGTGGAACACTTATTAATTTATTGTCACCTTTTATTTGTTGTTGTTTCCAAATAAAGTATACGTGATTGAAAAATAAACTAACCAAAAGGAATTGTTTACGCCCCGTCCACAATCACAACACAGTCCTGCCTTCCTTGGTATCAGGTATCAGACAGGATTGATGGAGGACACCGAAAAAGTTGAAAGAAGCGCAGCTCGTTTTGTATTACTGCCAAATAGGGTACAGAGTGTTACGGGTATGACACGCGATTTGAGGTAGCAGTTATTATAAAAAAGGCGTTTATTGTTGTGGCGAGATCTTGTCACGATATTACAATCTCCAGCTATCTCTCCAGAAAGTGAAAATATTTTCTTGACATCTACATTCATAAGAATAAATGATAATCATATTGAAATAAGGGAAATCAAAGCTCGCACGAAAGTATGTAAGTGTTCGTTTTTCTCACGCACTGTTTGAGAGTCGAACGGCCCAGTAATAGTGTTAAAGTGTTCCGACGAAACCTCTGTCACGCGCTTAAGTAGAATTACGTAGATGTAGATGGAAATACTTAAAAATATGTCAATGATTTTTCGCAAAGGAATAACTGAGTCGTTTTCATTTCTACTTAATCTCAATAGCTCAATCCGATAATGTTGAACCGCAGTGGGAAACAGTTTCACACGTTCAAGGAAGAGGGAAAGGAAAGACTGAAGATTACTGTTATATTCCATTCCACGAAGAAATCACTGGAGACAGAATATAAGCTCACATTGAACAACATGTAGAACGAATTCGGGGGTAACCTTCCCAATGTAACCGTTCCGTCACTTAACTTTATGCATCTGAGGGAAACCGTGTGAAACGTATACCTGTATCGGCGGATATCGATCTGAACAGCCGTCCTCCCGAATATAAGTCCAGCTTAGTAACGTTAAGCCGCCTCGATCAGGTGCGAGGAACCACAACGAGCGCTAGCCTCACAATAACGTAGGAGAAATTCTGTGAAGTCTGGATGGCAGAGGAGGAGGCGCTGTCGGAAGTGATGTTTTGAAGGTGCGTTGTGAGTAGTTTTCACATACATTAGTCGGTAGAACAGTAGTCCCCGGAAGGCAAGGGTCCCAGTTTCGAGAGACAGTCCGGCACACGATAAGTATCATCGTGAATTTTAAATTAAAACTTTAACTCTTTTAAATTCAGTTACGAACAGATCTCTCGAAAGTAGTAGAAAGGTGACAACGTTTCAAAATAATTCTGTGGGGAACAGTTTTTCCGTACCAATAGCAAAACAAGTTTTACAAACCTTGTGATCCCTATCACTAAACAGTTCGTCTTTAAATTTGTGTATGGGTCCTGCATTTTAAATATTTAATTTATATTCTGACAACTTGCAGGCAAAAATTATGATATGGGAAGGCTGACAATTTTGGTGATTTGTGGGTGCAACACGCCTGTCAATTAGAGTCTGCCAGGAGTGAAAGATGTACTCGGATGAATCATATCATGGATTTAGCACAGAAATCGCGAAGGATTTATTCCGTCGAATAAAAATCGTACTACTCTATGCATTCACTGTTATCAGCGTCTTAAATTGCGCGTTTCTAATCTGTACCCGTTGTTAAGAATTAAATTTGTTGACTGGTTCTTGATTTACTAAATTTTTTAGCCGTTTGTGTTGCGTTTCCCTAGCGACCAGTAAATAGTTTAAATTCTCGAAATTCCTTTGTTTTGGTGTCTTATTAATGTCGCCAAACGTTTAGTTTGAGCAGCGACTTACTAATCATTCACAATTCCTATATTAATCACTACCTCTCCCATGTTGTTAATGATGTCATTACCACCTCAGCTCGTGTAATGAAACACATTCTCCATAATACTAGTTACAAGTAAAATCGCATGTTCATCTAAAAATTCAAAAATCTTTAAAATGAAAAGTAAATCAAAGAAAAAATATTAAGATGTACAGGAAACCGTGTGCATTTCTAGTGGAGTGAGCATGATTTCAGCTGTACGTAATCTCGGAACAAACAAAAAATAAAAAGGTATTAAAAAGGCTGAAGGGCTGCACCACATTTCACGAAATATTTCACACTCTTTAACTGGAGCAATAACCGGTAATCGACAAGAAAGTTGACCAAGTTCCAACATTGTCATTTGAATATTGCGCTAAGACTACTAGATATGGTTTACATCCCAGAAAGCAACACTTTTGTGCCAGATTTGAAGTTTTCACGCATTCTAAACGTTCTGTCAAGGAAACCCAAATACTCTTTCCTGACTGTGTGAAGCGTACTGCTTAATGGGGGATTCTACACATCAGATGTGAATTACCGACTCATTGCACAAAAGACCACAAAGTCGACATTAGTTTTGTGAAAACACGTAAATAACACGTTAACACTCATTAACACTGGAAATACCCTTTTAAGTTTATTGACAGACGAAAAAGTTCACAAAATGGGGAAGTACAGTATTGCTGAAGTACGTTAAGTAGTGTGTAACACAGTCAGAAGACTGATGAATCAAAAAAAAAAAAAAGAATCTTGTTCTTACATTAAGCACACATTACTTGCAATGTTTCAAGCTAAGAGTAGTAGTGTGTAACACAGTCAGAAGACTGATGAATCAAAAAAAAAAAAAAAAAATCTTGTTCTTACATTAAGCACACATTACTTGCAATGTTTCACGGTAAGAGTAGACCACTTAGCAGACCTTGGTACAATGTCATAGTTTTTATATTTTTTCCATAAATGTTGTTTTATATCAGGAAGAACTTTGATTCATACATATTCTGAATTCACAGACCGTACTGTGCGTCCCGATAGTAATCTCTGAACATAAAAGGCAAAGTCCTGACTGACTGGCTTATTGACTCATCTTAGACCATCAGCCCAAACCGCTGAAGACGGAAACTAGAAATTTGGAGAAGCTGAGGGTCTCACACAGTTGACACCGTTAAAATATGGAATTTTCGAAATTCCAACGATAAGAGAATGATATCGGGGACGAAGGTTTTTTTTTTAAAAAAAAATGTCGCTATGAAGGCAAATTTGAAGCTACAGCATACGGAATTGTTATTTGGTTTCCCATCAGAAGTAAAGAAATACATGTTTCAGAATTTTTGGCAATTTATCCCTGTGGGAATGAAACAGTGAGTGAAAGATTTAAAAAAATTATTATTATTAGAGAACTACTACAGTATTTTTTAAGATACATCTATGTAGAAACTGAATCTCTATGTGGGTGATATAGGAGATTTGATTTTCCATGAAAGTATTGTTTCAATCAGCGGCTGCCAGGCGTGAAAGATGTACTCTAATAAATCATAGCATCGATTTAGCGCAGCAACCGCGAAGGATTTGTTCCTTCAAATAAAAATCGTACTACACTGTGCATTCATTGTTGTTGTCGTCGTTGTGGTCTTCAGTCCAGAGACTGGTCTGATGCAGTTCTCCATGATACTCTATCGTGTCCAAGCTTCTTCATCTCCCAGTACCTACTGCAACCTACATCCTTCTGAATCTGCTAAGTGTATTCATCTTTTGGTCTCCCTCTACGATTTTTACCTTCCACGCTGCCCTCCAGTACTAAACTGGTGATCTCTTGATGCCTCAGAACCTGTCGTACCACCCGATCCCTTCTTGTAGTCAAGTTGTGCCTCAAATTTCTCTTCCCCGCAATTCTATTCAATATCTCTTCATTATTTATTTGATCTACCCATCTAATCTTCAGCATTCTTCCGTAGCATCATATTTCGAAAGCTTCTATTATCTTCTTGTCTAAACTATTTATCGACCACGTTTCACATCCATACATTGTTACACTCCATACAAATACTTTCAGAAACGACATCCTGACACTTAAAGGTATACTGGATGTTAACAAATTTCTATTCTTCAGAAATGTTTTCCTTTCCATTGCCAGTCTGCATTTTATATCCTCTCTACTTCGACCATGATCAGATTTTTTGCTCCCCCAATAGCAAAACTCATTTACTGTTTTAAGTGTCTCATTTCCTAATCTAATTACCTAAGCATCTCCCGATTTAATTCGACTACATTCCATTATTCTCGTTTTGCTTTTGTTGATGTTCATTTTATATTCTCCTTTCAAGATTCTGTCCATTCCGTTCAACTGCTCTTCCAGGTCCTTTGCTGTCTCTAACAGAATTACAATGTCATCGGCAAACCTCAAAGTGTATATTTCTTCGCCACGGATTTTAATTCCTATTCAGAATTTTTTCCATTGTTTCCTTTCCTGCTTGCTCAATATACAGATTGAATAACATCGGGGAGAGGCTACAACCCTGTCACACTCCCTTCCCAACCACTGCTTCCCTATTATGCCCCTCGATTCTTAGAACTGCCATATCTCGTTTCTGTACAAATTTTAAATAGACTTTCGCTCCCTGTATTTTAGCCCTGCCACCTTCAGAATTTGAAACAGAGCATTCCATTCAACATTGTCAAAAGCTTTATCTAAGTCTAGAAATACTAGAAACATAGGCTTTCCTTTCCTTAATCCATCTTCTGGTCATAAATCGTAGGGTCAGTGCTGCCCCACGTGTTTCAACATTTCTACGGAATCCAAACTGATCTTCCCCAAGGTCGGCTTCTACCAGCTTCTCAATTCGTCTGTAAAGAATTCGTGTTAGTATTTTGCAGCCGTGACTTATTAAACTGACAGTTCGGTAATTTTCACATCAGTCAACACAACCAACATAGTAGGTGAATATGGATTTGGGGAAAGAAATGAAAGAGGAAGCCGCCTTCTAGAATTTTGCACAGAGCATAACTTAATCATAGCTAACACTTGGTTCAAGAATCATAAAGACAGAGATTTAGGAACCAGGTTTTAAATTGTAAGACATTTCCAGGGGCAGATGTGGATTCTGACCACAATCTATTGGTTATGAACTGCAGATTGAAACTGAAGAAACTGCAAAAAGGTGGGAATTTAAGGAGATGGGACCTGGATAAACTGAAAGAACCAGAGGTTGTAGAGAGTTTCAGGGAGAGCATAAGGGAACAATTGACAGGAATGGGGGAAAGAAATACAGTAGAAGAAGAATGGGTAGCTCTGAGGGATGAAGTAGTGAAGGCAGCAGACGATCAAGTAGGTAAAAAGACGAGGGCTAGTAGAAATCCTTGGGTAACAGAAGGGAGAAAATATAAAAATGCAGTAAATGAAGCAGGCAAAAGGGAATACAAACGTCTCAAAAATGAGATCGACAGAAAGTGCAAAATGGCTAAGCAGGGATGGCTAGAGGACAAATGTAAGGATGTAGAGGTTTGTCTCACTAGGGGTAAGATAGATATTGCCTACAGGAAAATTAAAGAGACCTTTGGAGATAAGAGAACCACTTGTATGAATATCAAGAGCTCAGATAGCAACCCAGTTCTAAGGAAAGAAGGGAAGGCAGAAAGGTGGAAGGAGTATATAGAGGGTTTATACAAGGGCGATGTACTTGAGGACAGTATTATGGAAATGGAAGAGGATGTAGATGAGGATGAAATGGGAGATAAGATACTGCGTGAAGAGTTTGACAGATCACTGAATGACCTGAGTCGAAGCAAGGCCCCGGGAGTAGACAACATTCCATTAAAACTACTGATGGCCTTGGGAGAGCCAGTCATGACTAAACTCTACCATCTGGTGAGCAAGATGTATGAGACAGGTGAAATACCCACAGACTTCAAGAAGAATATAATAATTCTAATCCCAAAGAAAGCATCTGTTGACAGATGTGAAAATTACCGAACTATCAGTTTAATAAGTCACAGCTGCAAAATACTAACGCGAATTCTTTACAGACGAATGGAAAAACTGGTAGAAGCGGACCTCGGGGAAGATCAGTTTGGATTCCGTAGAAATGTTGGAACACGTGGGGAAATACTAACCTTACGACTCATCTTAGAAGAAAGATTAAGAAAAGGCAAACCTACGTTTCTAGCATTTGTAGACTTACAGAAAGCTTTTGACAACGTTAACTGGAATACTCTCTTTCAAATTCTGAAGGTGGCAGGGGTAAAATACAGGGAGCGAGAGTCTATTTACAATTTGTACAGAAACCAGATGGCAGTTATAAGAGTCGAGGGGCATGAAAGGGAAGCAGTGGTTGGGAAAGGAGTGAGACAGGGTTGTAGCCTCTCCCCGATGTTATTCAATCTGTATATTGAGCAAGCAGTAAAGGAAACAAGAGAAAAATTCGGAGTAGGTATTAAAATTCATGGAGAAGAAGTAAAAACTTTGAGGTTCGCCGATGACATTGTAATTCTGTCAGAGACAGCAAAGGACTTGGAAGAGCAGTTGAACGGAATGGACAGTGTCTTGAAAGGAGAATATAAGATGAACATCAACAAAAGCAAAACGAGGATAATGGAATGTAGTCAAATTAAATCGGGTGATGCTGAGGGGATTAGATTATGAAATGAGACACTTAAAGTAGTAAAGGAGTTTTGCTATTTAGGGAGTAAAATAACTGATGATGGTCGAAGTAGAGAGGATATAAAATGTAGACTGGTAATGGCAAGGAAATCGTTTCTGAAGAAGAGAAATTTGTTAATATCGAGTATAGATTTAAGTGTCAGGAAGTCGTTTCTGAAAGTATTTCTATGGAGAGTAACCATGTATGGAAGTGAAACATGGTCGATAACCAGTTTGGACAAGAAGAGAATAGAAGCTTTCGAAATGTGGTGCTACAGAAGAATGCTGAAGATAAGGTGGGTAGATCACGTAACTAATGAGGAGGTATTGAATAGGATTGGGGAGAAGAGAAGTTTGTGGCACAACTTGGCTAGAAGAAGGGATCGGTTGGTAGGACATGTTTTGAGGCATCAAGGGATCACAAATTTAGCATTGGAGGGCAGCGTGGAGGGTAAAAATCGTAGAGGGAGACCAAGAGATGAATACACTAAGCAGATTCAGAAGGATGTAGGTTGCAGTAGGTACTGGGAGATGAAGAAGCTTGCACGGGGTAATCATGGAGAGCTGCATCAAACCAGTCTCAGGACTGAAGACCACAACAACAACAACCTAGTCGGAACATTCTTACCTCTAAAATCGAGTGTCGTGCCGTGGTTTCGGTTGCTACTGTAACGCCCATCCCTTGTGCCCTTGCTTCTCTGGACTTCGATAAGGCATTTGATCGTGTTAATCACGACTTCCTGCTTCGAATTCTGGAGGCAGTTGGCTTTGCTGTTGACACACGGCGAGTGCTCTCAAATCTGTTTACGGGTATTTCGGCTTCGGTAGCTGTTAATGCCAACTGATGCCCCCAATAAATATCCGTTGGGGAGTGCCTCAAGGAAGCCCGCTGTCAATAACTTTGTTTGTGTTGCCTCTGGAGCTCCTACTAGGGATCCTAACATCCCAGCTGAGAGGTTGGACGCTTCGGGTGGGACTGTAGGTGTTCGTGCATACGCGGATGACGTGATGGTTCTACTTCGCAGTTCTGCAGAGATACCTCTTCTGAAGGCTGTAATCGATGATTTTTGTCGTAGTTCAGGTGCAAAACTTGATGTAGGTAAATGTAAGCTTCTTTCCTTGCGAGGTTTTGATGACGCGTTTATTCCATGGTTTACTGCGGTGGATCGGCATATGTATCTCGGTGTCGTCATTGATCGTTGTCCACTCCAGCCAAATAATTATTGTGATCTGAAGGAAAGGAGAGTTTTTGTGCCAACTTTGGCTTGGCGCATTGGAGGCCATGATTTCAATATCTCAAGTATCAGCAGTCGTCACAAGTACCGCCTAGTGTGACAAAGCCTGAAAAAAAATCTGTCCTGCTAGTAATCGCTTTTAACTCTATGCAGTATTTAGATTTTAAACACCGAAAATCGAAGGGACATCTACAAACCTTCTCTGAATAGCAAGGACTTGAAAGGTGAGAGCAACTACAAATAGAAAAGTTACAGGTGACGAAGGGGAAGCCAAGATTCGTTTGTTGACTGAGGGACCATACAAGCGTAGCAGACTTGAGGAAAGTGAAAAGGGGAAAATGTGATCCCAATGTACTGCCAGACACAAAAGAGATCATGCAGGAAAAATATCTGACAGAAATCTTGTAAATATAGAAAACAAAAGAGACAAAGACAGTTTCAGTTTAAAGTTAGCAGAGGGGGAAACAGTGGGATACCGAGCGTGTTCAGTAAATGCTGAAGGGATTAACGGAAAAGATGATAATTTCAGTCCGTTAATGAATATGGTGATATACAAGAAGGAGAGCTTGTGGGCAATGTCCAAGGACACGCATTCAGAATTCTGCCATGAAAAGTCCTTAGATAACAGGGGAAATATCGGCAATAACAAAACATTGCAAAGCATCGAACTATCGAATGAAGATCTGAAAGAGTGAATTGACAAAGTGGAGAATGTATATGAACAGAAATAAGGTTAGTGCAGCTCATTATGAAATTTTGAAAAATGTTCAAGCAGGTGAAATATGTTTTAGTACTAAATAACGTGAGTGAAGGGGTTGCCATAACAGAGAGATGTAAACTGTTTGCAAGCAAAGTAACTGGAAGAGTTTATCAACAGGCTATTGGTTGTGTATCTAAAAAAGCTCAGGTACAAGAAAAATGTGAAAATTTGAAAAAAAATCTGTTGGCGATACGAAAAAGGAATTATTAATCCCAAACAAAAACGAACCAAGGGTCAGCTATGTTCACTGCAATTTCATGCTCCACCAGTCGATTTCCTGCCAGTAAAACGTTGCCGGCCGGAGTGGCCGTGCGTTTCTAGGCGCTACAGTCTAGAACCGAGCGACCACTACGGTCCCAGGTATGAATCCCTCGGGCATGGATGTGTGTGACGTCCTTAGGTTAGTTAGGTTTAATTAGTTCTAAGTTCTAGGCGACTGATGACCTCAGAAGTTAAGTCCCATAGTGCTCAGAGCCATTTGACCCAAATAAAACGTTACGTCTCACAGGTAAAGAGCATCCGGCGGTATTACAATGCTAAAGATGGGAACGTCGTAGAGAGGTCGTCTTACAATGGCATAACAGCTGCTTTCGCACGATGCACGAAGATGAACCATTCAACACCAAGAATTCATTACCAGATACTGATAAAAAAAACCAGAAGGGTGTAAAGAGAGAACCAAAATGTGCTCCACTCTATACTTATACCTCCCGAGAGACGATGGAGGCTTTATTGGAACTTCTCATTCCTAAATTAGAATACTTAGATGCCCAGGGATGTTCAGAAAACGTGATTATATTTGGTGATAGCCTAGAGACGTTTGTGGAGTAGGTCAAGTAAACTTTTCTTATCGATCGAAACAAATGAATCACAAAGGTTCCATTATCGTACATAACAAGGGTACCAACAATAACCTTTATGGTATGCAAACCACGGGCCAAGACATTGAGGTAAGGGTGACAGAAGAGACAGAGATCGTGGTGGTTTTCATGATCTGACCAAGCTAAACAACCAGAAAAACTACATTCCAAATCAAAGAAGGGTCGAACAGAAGTGAGATAGCGTGTAATCCTCCCTGTATCTAAAGTTGAATTAAAATTACTTGATAGTTGATACTTGACGCGTTGGAGCTGCTTTCCTCCAATCAGAGGGCTGAAGGTCACTCCCTAACCGTTAACCGTTGCCAAACTGCCACAACAATTATTCAGTTCACTTCCAATCACTTGTCCAGCACTCTTTCTTGATGGGTCTGTCACTTTTATTTTACATTTCTTCACACATGTTCACACATGTTAACAACACCAAAAATAAGAACAACAACAACACACACACAACAAACGCACACAAACACACACACACACACACACACACACACACACACACATACAGACATACAACGATGCTAATGAATTACACCCGCGTTTGATACCCAGCAATAACCATACACTATCGGATACCTCCGCACAAGACCCGATTCAGCACCACATATACAGTTGTCATAATCACAGAGATCGGCTTACATAAGCTTCGCATGATATTTCGTGAATGTGCATTTGTGAAGGCTACATATCATCTTTGCGACTGGGCATGACATTTGCGGCTCGGCACAACAGTCAGACATCGGCACAACAGTCAGACATGCAAATACACACATAAAAAAAGTTTTGCCTCACCTCGGTTCCGAGAGTTCGGGAACCTGTACAGAGAATTGGAATAGAGATAAACATAAACGTAATTTCCGCCCGTTTCATTGCTCACGAATACCACACATTGCATGTTGTACCACCATACAGCGAGACCTTCAGAGGTGGTGGTCAAGATTGCTGTACACACCGGTACCTCTAATACCCAGTAACACGTCCTCTTGCGTTGATGCGTGCCTGTACTAGTCGTGGCATATTACCCCTAAGTTCATCAAGGCACTGATGGTCGAGACTGTCCCATTCCTCATCGGCGATTCGGCATAGATCTAATAGAGTGGTTAGTGGGTCACGTCATCGATAAACAATAGTTTTCAATCTATCTCAGACATTTTCCGTAGTTTTCATGTCTGGAGAACATGCTGCCCATTCCATTCGAGCGATGTCGTTATCCTGAAGGAAGTCATTCACAAGATGTGCACGATGGGGGCACGAATTGTCGTCCATGCAGACGACTGCCTTGTCGATATGCTGCCGATTTGGCTGCACTATTGGTCGTAGGATGGCATTCACGTATCGTACGGTCGTTACGGCGCCTTCCATGATCACCAGAGGCGTATGTCGGCCCCACATAATGCCACCCCAAAACAGCAGGGTTTCTCCACCTTGCTGCACTGAAATGGTTCAAATGGCTCTGAGCTCTATGGGACTTGACGTCTGAGGTCATCAGTCCCCTAGAACTTACAAGGGAACCTCCCCATCGCACCCCCCTCAGATTTAGCTATAAGTTGGCACAGTGAATAGGCCTTGAAAAACTGAACACAGATCAATCGAGAAAACAGGAAGAAGTTGTGTGGAACTATGAAAAAATAAGCAAAATATACAAACTGAGTAGTCCACGTGCAAGATAGGCAACATCAAGGACAATATGAGCCAAGGAACGCCGTGGTCCCTTGGTTAGCGTGAGCAGCTGCGGAACGAGAACCAAGTCTTCCCTCGAGTGAAAATTTTACTTTATTTATTTTCGCAAAGTTATGATCTGTCCGTTCGTTCATTGACGTCTCTATTCATTCTCCTTGATGTTGCCTATCTGGCACATGGACTACTCAGTTTGTATATTTTGCTAATTTATTCATAGTTCCACACAACTTCTTCCTGTTTTCTCGATTGATCTGTGTTCAGTTTTTCAAGGCCAATCCACTGTGCCAACTTTTAACTAAATCTGACGGGGGTGCGATGGGGAGGTTCCCTTGTTAGAGCTACTTAAACCTAACTAACCTAAGGAAATAACACACGTCCATGCCCGAGGCAGGATTCGAACCTGCGACCGTAGCAGTCGGGCTGTTCCAAACTGAAGCGCCTAGAACCGTTCGGCCACACCGGACGGCTTGCTGCACTCGCTGGACAGCGTGTCTAAGGCGTTGAGCCTGATGAGTTTGCCTCCAAACACGTCTGCAACGATTCTCTGGTCGAAGGCATATGTGACACTCATCGGTGAAGAGAACGTGATGCCATTCTGAGCGGTCCATTCGTCATTTTGTTGGTCCCATCTGCAACGCGCTGCATGGACTCGTGGTTGCAAAGATGGACCTCGCCATGGACGTTGAGAGTGAAGTTGCGCATCTTGGGGCTTATTTCGCACAGTTTTAGTCATAACATGACGTCCTGTAGCTGCACGAAAAGCATTATTCAACATGGTGGCGTTGCTGTCAGGTTTGCTTCGATCCATAATCCGTAGGCAGGGGTCATCCGCAGCTGTAGTAGCCGTTGGGCGACCTGCGTGAGGCATGTCATCGACTGTTACTGTCTCTCTGGGTCTCCTCCATGTCCGAAAAACATCGCTTTGTTTCAGTCCCAGTTGCCTGGCACAGAGTAACAATCCGGACGCGACCGAACCGCGGTATTGACCGTCTAGGCATGGTTGAACTACAGACAACACGAGCCGTGTACTTCCTTCCTGGTGGAATGACTGGAACTGGTCGGCTGTCGCACCTTCTCCGTCTAATAGGCGCTGCGCATGCATGTTTGTTTACGTCTTTGGGCGGGTTTAGTGACATCTCTGAACAGTGAAAGGAACTGTGTCTGTGACACAACAACCACAGTCAACGTCTATCTTCAGGAGTTCTGTGAACCGTGGTGATGCCAAACTTTTTTTGTATGTGTTTACTTCGTGCAGTGTTGCGACATAGCGTAATGATTAGCGTACCATCTTGAGGTGTAAAAGGTCAGGTTCCAATGTCGTCAAATGGAGCAAATGATTTTAGTTGCAAATCTAACGGGCATGGATGTTTGTGATGTCCTTAGGTCTGTTAGGTTTAAGTAGTTCTACGTTCTAGGGGACAGATGACCTGAGATTTTAAGTCCCATAGTGCTCAGAGCAATTTGAAACATTTTTTGCAAATCTAGTCAAAAGATTTTATTGATTGGCGACTCCATAGTGTCCTGTGCACTACGACCAGATAATGGGTATACTTGGAAGGAGAGACAGCATTGGTCGTATATTTTTGTTTATTATCGCAAAATCGATTTTCGGTCACTTCGTGACCATCTTCAGTGCTGTAATATACAGGGTGATTCAAAAAGAATACCACAACTTTAGGAATTTAAAACTCTGCAACGACAAAAGGCAGAGCTAAGGACTATCTGTCGGCGAATTAAGGGAGCTATAAAGTTTCATTTAGTTGTACATTTGTTCGCTTGAGGCGCTGTTGACTAGGCGTCAGCGTCAGTTGATGCTAAGATGGCGACCGCTCAACAGAAAGCTTTTTGTGTTATTGAGTACGGCAGAAGTGAATCGACGACAGTTGTTCAGCGTGCATTTCGAACGAAGTATGGTGTTAAATCTCCTGATAGGTGGTGTATTAAACGTTGGTATAAACAGTTTACAGAGAATGTGTGTTTGTGCAAAGGGAAAAGTTCTGGACGGCCGAGAACGAGTGATGAAAATGTAGCACGCATCCAGCAAGCATTTGTTCGCAGCCCAGGAAAATCGACTCGCAGAGCTAGCAGAGAGCTGCAAATTCCACAATCAACTGTATGGAGAGTCCTACGAAAAAGGTTAGTTATGAAACCTGAACGTCAACTACCCGAGGGGATGGATCGGCCGCCAGGCAGCCCGTGACAGAGCACTTCATCACTGGCCTCCAAGAAGCCCTGATCTTACCCCCTGCGATTTTTTCTTATGGGGGTATGTTAAGGATATGGTGATTCGGCCACCTCTCCCAGCCACCATTGATGATTTGAAACGAGAAATAACAGCAGCTATCCAAACTGTTACGCCTGATATGCTACAGAGAGTGTGGAACGAGTTGGAGTATCGGGTTGATATTGCTCGTGTGTCTGGAGGGGGCCATATTGAACATCTCTGAACTTGTTTTTGAGTGAAAAAAAACCTTTTTAAATACTCTTTGTAATAATGTATAACAGAAGGTTATATTATGTTTCTTTCATTAAATACACATTTTTAAAGTTGTGGTATTCTTTTTGAATCACCCTGTATAACTTAAATTAGTAAGCACTGGTGTCAATAAGCATTACGGCGATCACATAGAGTCTATGTGATCGCCGTAATGCTTATTGACACCAGTGCTTACTAATTTAAGTTATATATTACAGCACTGAAGATGGTCACGAAGTGACCGAAAATCGATTTTGCGATAATAAACAAAAATATACGACCAATGCTGTGTCTCCTTCCAAGTATACTAGTCAAAAGAGTTTGATTATTATTTTTAATTTACTTAACTGGTTTAAATGTAATATTTTATTTCTATTTCTTTGCCACGTTACTTTCATCATCGTATTGACGTTCCTATTTGATCTTATTTTCCCTCCTATAATGCTTTTTCTTTTGGAGTCTACCCGTGTCGCCTATAATCGGCAGATATGTGCCAACAAGGACTGCTCGTCGGTTGGTAGCGCGACAGTTCGAGTAGTCAGCGTGAGGATAGCTTCAGGTAACCTATGACAGCGAGAAATTAGGTTTACTTTTAGAGCTGAAAGTTATTTTTTTCTGTCTTGAGTTTGCTCGTAGAGATTAGCTTCAGTCACTGTGAACAAAGTGATTGTGATTTCTGTTCTGTTGCAGATTGTTGACCGCCGTTTTCTCATATACATTTCACATCACGAGGTTGTGGTTAGCTTATAATATGAATTTAAATTCGGGGCTACAAAACGCGTTGTCTGCCGCAGATCGGTCATTGGTCACTAAAAATCAGCTTTCGACAGAACATATCGCATTTCCGGCATATCTCGCTGTCGCCTCAAACAACGTTACATCGCATTACATATTAACAGCATTCGCGAAAAGACCTGTCGTGTTTATGTGTCACCTGTAACAAAACTGTAGCCGGCAGCCGATGTGGCATCATTATAGAGGCAAGTGACATAGTCTACTGTCAAGTAATTTTGATTGGACTACAGTCATGAAACTATCTTTCAGTCGTTACCGACTCATTTCTTAAATACAATCCTAATAATTTAAATATTCTCTGTCATCAGTTACTCACTGAGACATGGCAGTGTATTCATGATATGGTAAAAATTGTTCTTTTCCTTCACCAGTGACGACATGTAATTAAGATTTCTCAAAGAAAGCTCTGTTAACATAAATGAGCGTATTTATCGGTGGGTCTACACTTCATACGAAAATGTCTAAGTAAACTATTTTATATTCTGTTAAATATACGTATATCAGTTACGTTTCATCTGCCTAGATATGACTGTCTATTAGATTTTTAACAAATCATCTTTGTCGTGTTAGAATAACCTTTCATTGCGTTAAAGTAATGACACATCGATTTGATAAAATTCGCTTGAGCACAGATATTGTTTAAGGCTTCTGCTGGGTAACATCAAAATATTATAACACTTCCGATTACTTTCTTCTTGAATGGCAATCAGTATCTGATAAGAAACTGTAAGGACTATTACTCTTCAAAATCCATGTGTTCGCTTTCCTGTAAAACACTTCTTTAACCTAAAATGATAATGTGTAATCGTCCCATATTTTAGTGCAAAGTGAAAGTTCGCGACAAGATACCGATTACAGGAATGACCTCCTAGATCAAATTTTAAGTCAAGCAAACCGACGAAACTATTTTCTTGATTGTTCATAATTCGTCACTTACCAGAAAGTTAATATTTTCAGTTATGTAGCATATTCCAAAATCTAATTCAAGCACTTTTCACTATTTACGTATCGTGCATCAATTTACAAAATTATCTTGTCCGTTATTGGCTTCTGAATCCGTGTCAGTAGTCATCTCCGGATAAAGTAGAAGATCTATCCATCAGGTATAGTATCAATAAGATGCTTTTGACGATTATCTTGCAAGTAGTCGTAACTTCACTACGGTTCAGCGGTGCAATTACTACGTTGATCAGTAGTCGTTGTTGACAGACACTTGGATAACATATCAACACAGAAATCGGAGACATAAGTTTACGCATTAAAAACGTGTACTACTACAGTTTACCTGACGTCGTTCAAGGGACACTGCTGCATACCAGTTCGAAGGATTACAGGAGGAACAAGTAACCCTACGTAGATCATCGCTCCGGAAAGAGTATGTTACCGAGCATAACGGTAAACAGAGAATCTGTAGAGGCTAGCGGAATCGAAATCCCGTATAGGAGCAAGCAAGGTTTTCGAGGATAAGTTATTATTGGTAAAGGAAAACTGGGTAACCAGGCTATTGTGGATTCTAGAGTTGCCAGTGGTATGTGAAATTCAGCCGTTGAATTATTTCCACAACAATCTGAAAAGATTTATAGTTGATGAATGGCCAGTGATGTAAACTCATAAGTTAATTAAAGAAGAGAAATTGAATAAAGTATGAATAAACAGCAGAGAAAAAAATGTTTGACTTGTGGGAGGGATTTCTAAAGAACGAGAAATAGAGTGGAGAAATATTCCATACTGAATATGAGAAGAATCGAAAAATTTCAATAAACTGAGAAAAAGTGGGAGAAAAGTAGTGAAAATTTAATTGCCAGCGATGGCGAATAGGAAAAGATGACGCGCCAGGGGACCACTCAGAGGAGTAAGATTATTTCAGTCATAATGTAAATATTGTGGTATATGAAGCTATACAATCCAAGAAAAAGAGCGATTTGGTTAAAGATTCTGATAAAGTCAGAATGCCGGCCGGTGTGGCCGAGCGGTTCTAGGCGCGTCAGTCTGGTACCGCGCCATAGCTACGGTCGCAGGTTCGAATCCTGCCTCGGGCATGGATGTGTGTGATATCCTTAGGTTAGTTCGTTTTAAGTTGTTCTAAGTTCTAGGTGACTGATGACCTCAGATGTTAAGTCCCATAGTGCTCAGAGCCATTTGAACCATATGAGATTTTAAAGTTTTTTCCAGTTTTTTAACACAAATTACCTTTGTAAATAAGTCGGCATTCGCCTATAAATAGAAGCTATGCTTTCTGAAATGCTGTATTAGTCCCATGAATCAGTCTAGTAACGGTATCCGACTACAAAAGCGCAGCAGAAAATTATCTAGACAGTGAACACTTACTTCGTTGAGCAACGATTTTTAATATAGCAAAAGGAAACTTAGTTTACGTGAACAAGAATAATCGTAAGATGCTTATCAACATTCTTGAAAAGCGTGTAAAGCAACGTGGCTTATAGCCGAGTGTAGTGCTGTGGGCATGTGCACCCAGTCTGTTCTCGTAGCTCAAGATTACAAGACACAAAAGCTGCTATTTCTGACACTGCTGATGACAAGTAGTACATTTTTCTTCAAATGATCGTGTGCTAACTGCTGAATGTAAGTCTGTATAGATTCATCTGAACAGGAAACCCATATAAACAGGAAAATGACTGGCAAGGAGAAACTAATTTGATAGAATGTCTGAGTGTAAGTCCATGTAGTCTGCTGTCAAAAGCAATTAAATCACAATAACACAAGTAATATCAATGCTCTGTAAACACGAGTCAGAGTTCCAACATGGAAGAGAATGAAAGAAGATAAAATCTAAGTAAGTCGCAAAATAATGACAGTACTTTTCATTTAAATATTTTCTTGAAGACTCTTCTTTGGTGTGCATTGTACTGTGACTCTCAAACTGCGTGTGCATCACGTACAAAAAGCATATACTCGTATTTACAACACACCTGCGACGTACACCCTTCTGCGCGCACATCTCTCTCAGTCACACAGATACCAACCCCTTTCACCACTTAACTTCGAGTCCCGACTCGTTGTGTAGTGTCGCCCATAGATGCTATTACCATGAAGTGTACCTATCCGATTTTACACAATGCAATGTCTCTTACATTTAGAGCGTGTCTGCTTGCATTTACGAAATTGATTTCAATAGTTTATACAAAAGCTATTTCGTAATAAAGCAACTGCTTTGCATTGGCGAGAAAATAGGTGAAATATTAGCACTTATGACAAAAGAAAGCAACAAAAAAGGCTGTCTAATGTGTTGTAGTGTTACAACCGGATCTGCACATGTGAGACACCTTTCAAAATCGCGGAAGTTCCAATAACCCCGCAATGCGAATTAATTAACGGAAGGTCAAAATGGTTACCTCTGTACCCTGTTGAAAATCAGATACACAGAACACTGCGTTTTGTAATGGATCAAGTAAAAAGACGCGATGTGCGGGTATTAATCTGTCATAAGTTAAAACGTATTGACATGAAATAACTTTAATACAAGTCGCAAATTTGAAAGACAATTTAAATGTGATTTACAGCGTCTTTCACGTAACCATGGTAAATGAACGTTTCTTCCAACTGCGAGGTAGTCGCAACCACCGATAACAATATATAAGCTCTTACGTTTTTGCGTTACTGGGAGAAGCTATTGTCTGATTAAAGCTACTCGATAGTTGACGTCTATAACTATCCGCTAAAGTGCTGCTACATCGGGTGCCGGGCACTCCTCGCTTGTAGGTGACACACAAACATGGTGGGAAACTTCACAAATGCTGTTAATGTGTAACGTGGAGTAATGTTGGAAGTGGTCGTCGTGAGGTATGATGTAAATGTTGACTTTGAGTGATCAATGACTGAACTACGGAGGATGACGGGTTTTGTAGCTCTGAATCTGAGTTAATGTCCTAAGCTAACCATCAACTCGTGATGCGCAAAATGTTCGAGAAAACGGCGATCAGCAATCTGCAGCAGAACTAAAATTACGATTGCTTTGTTCACGGCGAATAAAGCCAACCTTTAAGAGGAAACACAAAACAGAAAAAATTCAGGTTCAGCGGTAAAAAGAAAATGCAATTGCTCACTATCAGTGCTTTTTTCTAAAAAAAAAGTTTGAGGTTACTCCGACATTGGATATATTGCAGCGAAAATTATTTATAATGGAAGCATGGGATACCACCTGTCTGCCTTTAGCCGTGACGTCATCAACATGTTAAAAAAAAAAAAAAGGTTATCGGACTCTTCAGTTGACTTTAGTACAGCTCTAGTGAAGCAGGTGATACCGATAAACACCCAAACATACAAGAGAATGTGGTATCGAACACTTCGGTATACATCACCTCAAATGAAGCAAGCGATTCCCGTCAACCCCTGAACAATAAAAGATAATGGTATCGTACACTTCAACTGACCTATAATAGACCTCAAATGAAACAGGTGAGTCAAATGAACCCTCTGACATACAAAACAATAGAAGGAAATATTACCGAACATATATTTTAACCTATAAAACAGCACCAAAAGACACAATACAACAAAAAACATCCACACCTATCATCAACAACAATGGAAACTACACTGCAAAAATATTTTGTGAACTTGTTTGGCTCCCGAAATGGCATAGATGATGGGTGGTATCCCGTGCTGCAACTGACCCAATTATAAGTACAGATGAAAATTTATTTAACTATAAAACTACAGTGTAACTTACATTAATAGCATTACAACAATCTGACTTTAGTTCATGGCTGCTGTAGTCTTCACGCCTTCTTACTTTACTCTTGCTATCAGTAGCAAGAAGCCTTTCATGAACCAAAAGCATGCAGAGTTCATGGTCTGGAACAACATCAGTGGAGGACCAATCAGTTTTATGAACATCAGATTTCTGACTGTGGAAAGATGAAATGAAGCTCTTGTTGGCGAGACGATCGGATTCGTTTGGGAAAACTCACGTTCACATTCACTCGTTGATATAGGAACACATTTCAGTGCATTCTGAAGAGGAAGGAGGGATGCTGGAATTTTCTTCTCCATCAAATATTCACGAAATCCTCTACATATTGCTCTCTCTGGAAGAACAAAACGACTACAAAGTTTTGATATTTGTTCCATCATATGTCATTCCAGCATTCTCATGCCAGTTTGACGAGTCCAAAACTTTCGCACATTCGGAGAGATCAGTATCCTGTATCTGCAGAAGACGATTCTCCATCCGCTGCTTCAGACAATCGTAAAATATGCTAGGCTCAAGATGTCTGATAGTTGCCCCCTTTTCAAGCGGAATTCTCTAAAGTTCAGCTCTTGGACTGCTCTGAGAGCTTCACAGTAATGAGTATCACAGCTCAGTTATCTTTCTTCAAACACCAACAGCATATTTCTGATCTTTTGTTGGGCAGAATACAGTGTGAAGTCCCTTGACTGTAGCTCAAGACTTAATTTTGATAATTCTTGAAGGGCATCACACTTTAGAGGCATGTCGAGAAAGAAGTCAACTTTGGTAATGTACTTCAACAAACCACCGTACATACCTCTGTCAGTTGATTCCCTGCTTTGATCATCTTTTGCAGCTGTGAAGTGAGCAACCAAACCTTTAAAGTTTTTCCACAATGAATCGCGAAGGATCATGGTAGCGGGACCGTAGAGACATCTATCGGTAGCTCGGTGTTTGAGCGTATGCATATCCGTTTAGCACTACCATCGCCCACTACTAGCGGGCGAGGCCACTACATGCTTGTCGAACTGGCTCCCAGCGATCCAGTTGTCGAGAATGGTTGCCGCGGCTTCGAAATGCTTGAAACAGTCAGTGACATCGCTTTTCTCACCAAAAACTGCACTTGTATCGTTCGTATTGCAATTACCAACTCGAAAAATTGAAATAAAAAATTTACGTCCGTAAAATATATCTTTGGCACTCTTCCAAGTTCTCAGCATCGTAAAAAAATTACTTTTTCGACGAACAAGTTTTGGGGTACGCATCCCCCAGCGTTCCGCCAGAAAAACAGCACTGCTCACTATCATTGGTTACTTGAAACTTGCCTCACACTGGCTACACGGGCTGCCCCGTTACCAACCGACGAGCAGTCCTGATCGTCACTAGGTTGCAGATAATACCCGACAGACTCGGATTCCAGACGAAAATAGAATAATAGGGAAAACAATAAGAGCAAATAAAGAAGTCAATACGATGATAAAAAATGACAAGCCAAAGAGCTAGAAATTATGACAGTTGCATTTCAGCCAATTAACTGAATTAGATTTGCAAATAAAAAATATATCGTTCTATTTGACGATATTTGAACCTACTACCTTCTGTACAAGAGTTAAATTATTTATTGCGTTATGCTACCTCTCCAGACAACACAGTTCTATTTCTGACTGCAGTGATCTAGTTGCAACGATATCTTGGAGCCTTAAAAGATTCGGCATCGTGCAATGTTGTGTGAATTCGATCTCTGTGAAAAGTGTATTTCATTAGGTCATTCAGTGTGTGTGTGTATGCGTGTGTGTATGTGTGTGTGTGCGTGCGTGCGTGTGTGTGTGTGTGTGTGTGTGTGTGTGTGTGTGTGTGTGTGTGTGCCTGTGCGTGTCTGTGTGTGTCTGTGTGTGTGTGTGTGCATTGTTTTTGGGGCGGTTATCACGTGTGATGAAATACGAAATAAAAGTGCAATGATTTGGGATCGAAGTACAACAAGATTGGATGCTGGGTTAAGCATTGAAAGTAAATGATCAATTGTTGTCGTAGTTTGCCAACGGCGATCGGTTAGTACGTAACATTGAGTGCTCTGATTGGAGGAAACCAACTCCAACGAGTGAAGTATCAGCTTTGAAGTAATTTTAATCGGACTATAAGTTATCTCTGATTCGTTGTACATAACCAGAAGAATTACATAGGAATTTGCTTTTGTTCTGGATTCTGCTACGGCGTTGTGACGCCGTAAAAGCTTTCACATAGTTAGCAACCGGTTTTCTGTGATTAAACTCAAGATATTTTTTATGTACAATACGTTTCTTCGACAAAACCTACTAAGATAATTACCACTATAGATACACAGCATTCAGGCAGCTGTAATTCGGGAGCAGTGATCGTGGATTCCAGCCTGATGCGGTCCGGCTTTATACATGGAAGAATTTTCTTCATCAGAGCCGTTACATCAAACATAAATATTCTCCCTATGCAGATAATTGATCGTTACTCCATGCAGAGCGCTACATTGCTCCTCTGAATCCTTTTACAATTTTCAGCATCACAAGAAATGACAACTGTAGTGGCATGGACCATAGAGAATCCTACGGCGTTCAATAAATGATGTAAGACATTTGTTTTCGGTCAGTTTTTGTTGAAAAAAAGTGCGATATCGCTTGTTGGGCATCGCGGAATACTCCCGCTTCACCCTCGATAGTTTCATGAAGTTCCGCTAGGCGGCGGCGCTATACGTCATCTTCACAATGGTGTGTCTAATGGAAGTGCGTTCGAAGCAGAGAACTGTTGAGTTTCGTTTGGCGGAAAATCAAAGCATCGCAGGTATATATGGACGCTTGCAGAATGTCTACAGATACCTAGCACCGAACAAAAGGAAGGTGGGCTATTGGGAAACGCAACTGTTAACATCTCAAAAAGTCATGCAAAGTTTCCTGCCGGCCGACCGGACACAGCTGTGACTCGTGCAGCATCGGAACCTGTGGACACCCTTATTCGATGTAATGAAATGGAACAACTACAACCGTCATTTCGATGTTACACTACTGGCCATTAAAATTGCTACACCACGAAGATGACGTGCTACAGACGCGAAATTTAACCTACAGAAAGAAATGATGTGATGTGCAAATGATTAGCTTTTCAGAGCATTCACACAAGTTTGGCATCGGTGGCGACATCTACAAAGTGCTACCATGAGGAAAGTTTCCAACCGATTTTTCATACACAAACAGCAGTTGACCGGTGTTGCCTGGTGAAACGTTGTTGTGATGCCTCGTGTAAGGAGGAGAAATGCGTACCATCACCTTTCCGACTTTGATAAAGGTCGGATTGTAGCCTATCGCGATTGCGGTTTATCGTATCGCGACACTGCTGCTCGCGTTGGTCGAGATCCAATGACTGTTAGCAGAATATGGAATCGGTGGGTTCAGCAGCCTAATACGGAACGCCGTGCTTGATCCCAACGGCCTCGTATCACTAGCAGTAGACATGACAGGTATCTTATCCGCATGGCTGTAACGGTTCGTGCAGCCACGTCTCGATCTCTGAGTCAACAGATGGGGACGTTTGCAAGACAACAACCATCTGCACCAACAGTTTGAGGACGTTTGCAGCAGCATGGACTTTCAGCTCGGGAACCATGGCTGCGGTTACCCTTGACGCTGCATCACAGACAGGAGCGCCTGCGATGGTGTACTCAACGACGAACCTGGGTGCACGAATGGCAAAACGTCATTTTTTCGGATGAATCCAGGTTCTGTTTACAGCATAATGATGGTCGCATCCGTGTTCGGCGACATCGCGGTGAACGCACATTGGAAGCGTATATTCGTCATCGCCAGACTGGCGTATCACCAGGCGTGATGGTATGGGGTGCCATTGGTTACATGTCTCGGTCACCTTTTGTTCGCAATGACAGCACTTTGAACAGTTGACGTTACATTTCAGATGTGTTACGACCCGTGGCTCTACCGTTCATTCGATCCCTGCGAAACCTTACATTTCAGCAAGATAATGCACGACCGCATGTTGCAGGTCCTGTACGGGCCTTTCTGGATACAGAAAATGTTCGACTGCTTCCCTGGCCAGCACATTCTCCAGATCTCTCACCAATTGGAAACGACTGGTCAATGGTGGCCGAGCAAAAGGCTCGTCACAATACGCCAGTCACTACTCTTGATGAACTGTGGTATCGTGTTGAAGCTGCATGGGCAGCTGTACCTGTACACGCCATCCAAGCTCTGACTCAATTTTCATGCGTATCAAGGCCGTTATTACGGCCAGAGGTGGTCGTTCTGGGTACTGATTTCTCAGTATCTATGCACCGAAATTGCGTGAAAATGTAATCACATGTCAGTTCTAGTACAATATTTGTCCAATGAATACTCGTTTATCATCTGCATTTCTTCTTGGTGCAGCAATTTTAATGGCCAGTAGTGTATTTATCATATGGCTACTAGTTTCGCTGATTCAAAACTCTCTCTTTCGAGGTGATCGACGGTGCAAACGAAGGCCTCCTTCCCATGCCCGACGCTATGACTCGCACACCTCTGTGCACCCGAGAGTAGTTCACAGAACTTCATTGTCTGTTCTTCCTCTTGCACCATACAGCCCAGATCTCTCACCTTCTGACTTTCCAGTGAAAGATGCACCCCACAGGAAGTAGTACGTGGATGTTGGAGGTTGCTGATGCAGCAGGACGGTGGCTCCTAATTGACCAGTAGAGTGGTACCATGGGAGCATACACGCCCTTCCAGTAAGGTGGCGTAAGGCCGTCGCACAGTGTTTTGTAGTCAAAAGAATGGAGAATAACATGGTGTATTGGAATCCTGAATGCCAACCTGCTTTCAGAAAAAAAAGGTCCTGCACTACTTATTAAACGCGTCTCGCGTTTTCAGCTCTACGACATACCGAGCAGCGTTCCAACAAACACATCCTGCCTAGAAAGACGATCTTCATCTTTAATTCGTTTGCTCTCAGTTCACTATAGGAACTTGAAGAGATCTATTCAACAGACGTCAATGTACTGCAAATCAGCAATCTTAACATTTATGAACCTCAGTGCGTTATACTTGACAAGATTAAAAAGCTAATGAACTAAACGTCGATAGCCCTAAAACTAATTACCAAAATTATCCCAAGTAAATGAAACATCCTGTTTTCACTATTAAATAGTTATTTTAATATCTACACCACATCAGCAGCAATTACTAGAATGCCAAGGTCAGCACCGGATAACAACCCGGAAATAAATACAGGAAAGTCGTGTTACTTAGATTTTAATTGCTATAAGCTTTCCCCTTTTACACCTGCTTTAGGAAATTACCCGTAAGAGATCTATTCTAATCATGCAAGATGCATGTGTTAATTGTAAGGCGAATAGCTTAAAGTAGCTAAGCCACTAATTGACTGTCAAGAAACACAAGTTCCATCCGATGCTAATCCATTCAAAAATGTTCAAATGTGTGTGAAATATTATGGGACTTAACTGCTAAGATAATCAGTCCCTAAGCTTACACACTACTTAAGCCAAATTATCCTAAGGACAAACACACACACCCATGCCCGAGGGAGGACTCGAACCTCCGCCGGGACCAGCCGCACACTCTATGACTGCAGCGCCTTAGACCGCTAATACATTCCTTCGAAATTAAGTTTAGCATCGAATTGATAGTTAAGAGGTAGACACAACGCTGGTCGAGCGAAGTGTTGGATGTGTCACATCTCACTGGTGTACAAGGTCACACAAATCAGATGTTCTCTGCTCACCTGCACCCCAGCAGGAGGTGTTTTTTCGAAAGCTTGCACAAACTGTGACTGCGCTAGCCAATCAGGAGGCGTTACCTGCCACCCCCATACTCACACCTTCAGTATTATTTTTACATCAACTGTATGTTGGAAAGGCGTAAAACATCTCCCCAGATGACATGCTGGAACATAGCACCTTTATCTAGATGTAAAGACGTTAACAAACCCTTTTGTACTAAGGAGAACATCGAAAATTTCAGTGCCGTCCTGTGACTGGACCGCTCTGAATTCAGGTGTTTAACAACGTACTTCTAGCGGCAAGGAAGCATGCTGTATAGCAGCCTGTTAAGTCTGTTTCCACAGCGACCTGGCACTGTGTTGCTGGCGGATTCCCACTCCTTTGTAATCCTTTTATACCGTTACACCGCCTTTAGATTTAACAACCCGGCCTGAAATAGCTGTTTCTCTACTCTAAAACGGCTTGTTACATTGTAATCGGACGCTGTTAAAACATTAATAGAGCTGAAACAGAAAAACTGAAAAACAGCGGTCAAATTAGGAAAAAAAAGATGAAAGGAGATAATTACCTGAAATTCGTGTAAGAGATAACATTTTTGGACGAATCGAAAAGAGAAGTGTTGCATGACAGAGGCTAAAATCCCGAAAATCTTCAACATTTACTGAGGGCTGTTTGACGGAGGAAGAGGTAAAGAGTAGAATAACTAATCAGGAAGTTCATAACTTCATTTGAGTGATCACGAGCGTAGCTTACTACGCCTTTCTAAGTTGGTTGCAAATTTATTGCGTTTTAATTTTTTCTAATTGTGTAGTATTCTGTAAACTTGTATCGAGTCGCTGTGTCCGTCGTACGCTTTGACGAAAGAAAAAAACGAGAAGGAATTGTAACTAGTAGAAGGTCACAAAACGTGTAGATGATGTAATTGTCAAGCAAGGATAAAATAAGAGTTAAACGAAATTTGGACATAGAGAAGAAACTGAGGTGTGAGGAACATGTTCAGTTACTTTAGGAATGCTATAGGGGCAGTGGAGGTTTCAGTCAAAAATAAAGGTGTGCCACGGAAGTAAGAATAAAATTGGAAAACAGTATGGAAGGGATATTTGAAATGAAAGTACATAAAAAAGCTGGACTCTGAAAATCATAAGGCACGAGTGGATAAACAACTGCACTGTATATAGGAATGCAAGTGAGAAAAAGAACAGTGTGACTCAAAAGGTCTTGCGTGAGGGAGATAAGGTATAGAGAAAAATAAATGAAGATGGAAGAAAGGAGATTCTCTTGAAAAATAATTTGAAAGGATAAGCTGTGACGAAATAAACGAGAAGAACGTCGGACGGTAACTTAACGAGGTAAGCTGAGCTGCATTAAATAAGTGGAATTTGGGTATGGTACTCGCAGTTGGGATACAGACCGTGAATGGGAGATAACTTTCAGAATGTTAGTGAAGCACATAGATGGAAGGAGAAAACCTAAGGAAAAGCAAAGAAATTATCACCAGGTTAGAAAAACCAATTCGAGTCTTATGAAATCTCCACTACTCTATCGAGTGAAGCTTTTGACCCATCTGATATACCCCAGGAGTAACAATTACTTGTCACAGGTACAATGAGTATAAGAAGGAAGATTGGGTTTAACGTCCCGTCAACATCGAGGTCATTAGAGAGGAGCGCATTGCCTGGGGCGATTTCGGGAAATCACCGAAAACTAGATGTGGATGGCCGAACAGGGTTTGAACCGTCATCCTCCCGAATGCGAGTCCAGTGTGCTAACGACTGCTAGAGTGAGTATGATCTGGAATCATACCCGTAAAGAAGTCATCAATTACAATTAATGTAATGAGATACATCAGCGTTGTTTATCGAACGTGAAGTAGTTCCATTTCCTAGGTCAGTTAGTCCATAACGAGAGATCGGAAATAATTTAAATGTCTTTTATAACCTGTCCATAATAGAAACTGAGTAACTGAACGAGCAAGTTGAAAATCAATCGTCCAGAATTCGTAGTAGTCAATGGACTGGATGGTGAGCTAAGAACTGCTTACCTAATACTGTATTGTAAACTACAAACTAAAACAGTCTTTCTGTTTTTTTGCTTCAATTTATAACACCTGGTTCTAACAAAGATCGAATTCCTATGTACATCGAACATGAGGTGTAGTATTCGTTTCTTGTAACTGACGGGAAAGATAAGTGTGAATGTTTCACAAACGAATGAGAACAGAGACTGTAATTAAGTCAAAGAGTATGTCGCGAAATTAAGTCAACGAGTATGTTGCGGTTAGGAAGAACAGAAATGAACTGTTATAAAGAAGCACTTTTCTCACTGTGACGAAAAATTCATTTAGTAGGTAGGCTGCCTGTAGAGACAATTTCCTTCTATGATAATGTGTTAACTATTCAGTGAAAAGAAAATTCTGTATCATCCCCATCACAGTTTCAATAATACGGATGTATATAAACGACTGCAGGATGTTAGTTTTCCTGCAAATTAAGAGGAGTTACACTGTTGCTTTTTCGCAAACGAAGGGTTGTAGTATTAGGTACTAGTTAATTCAGACCAACTTAAGTATCGTTTATATTACTCTCTAAATTAAGAGGTGTGATTTCTTTCCTCATTTTTCTCCAAATGCAGGTGAGTAGTATTAAGAAATGTTACATTTCATTCAAAATGAACAGGAGTTTAGTTTTTTGAATGAAGATTTTCCCGAAACGTGTTGTATAAAAATTCTCGGACTTCTTGCGGCGTCAGTTCAGTGTAAATCCTCGAGCTTTCAGCGATTACTTCATGGTCTTCGTCAGGAGCAACTGTCTAAACTGCCTCGGTGCTGGCCTTATACGTAGCCATGGACGGCTTGTGATGGTCGGCTATTGCGTAATGCTGTCGCAGATGGCTTCAGTGTCTCAGCTGCTGGCGCCGTAGCGCTAACATTGTGACGTATATCTCTGCCTGTTGTCTGCATCGAGATCTCGCTTCCATGCATCGCTACGATTATATCTGCTGTCACGGTTGACGTTCTTCTCAACATTCTCGTTTCTACAGCCTCTTTAGTTAAAGAATCCTACTATGTAGGAGCCTAGAACAAAAGATTTTTTTCGTCAAACAATACGTGATCCTGAGGCTGAGATCGTCCTTAACAAGACGTAGCATCTCCTTTATCTTCTTAAGAGGTCTACCTCGTCTTCCCAGGTGTTGGGGAAGCACCGCGGAAAGGAAGGATTACAATCTATGGTTTGTAAGGTGAATGTTCCAAATCTTCACGGCCGGCCGGAGTGGCCGAGCGGTTAAAGGCGCTACAGTCTGGAACCGCACGACCGCTACGGTCGCAGGTTCGAATCCTGCCTCGGGCATGGATGTGTGTGATGTCCTTAGGTTAGTTAGGTTTAAGTAGTTCTAAGTTCTAGGGGACTTATGACCACAGCAGTTGAGTTGGCTCAAATGGCTCTGAGCACTATGGGACTTAACATCTATGGTCATCAGTCCCCTAGAACTTAGAACTACTTAAACCTATCTAACCTAAGGACAGCACACAACACCCAGCCATCACGAGGCAGAGAAAATCCCTGGCCCCGCCGGGAATCGAACCCGGGAACCCGGGCGTGAGAAGCGAGAACGCTACCGCACGACCACGAGATGCGGGCAGCAGTTGAGTCCCATAGTGCTCAGAGCCCTTTGAACCAAGCCAAATCTTCACGTTTCTTTTCTTGAAAACACGTCTTCATATCACATGAACCTTAGCCGTTCCTTCGGAGCACGTACTTCACATGATAAATTTCGGAATCCAAGTATTCTCGCCAGAAAAAGTTGTTTTTCTCTTTGTTCCAATGTATTTAAAATTGCTAGCTTCTGGACTGACTGATTCCTCCCAAATTCGAATCAGCATCTCTTAATTGGTTATCGAAACCTAGGTTTGTTACGTAGCATCAAAATCCAAAACCTTATACTCTCATCATGCTTGAACTGTTTATCATCCATGTTTTACGTACAGTCAAGACAACTGTCAATACAAACACGTTTAGAAAAGACTCCCTAACATTAAAATTTTTATAAGATCGTTTTTCTCCCGCGAGTACCGATTTTAATAAAATCCTGCCATGTATTGGACAGTGTCACACAGGTATGACATAAAACTATCAATGTTTCCAATACAGGTGCAATGAGGTAGCATCAGTGTAGCTTCATTGTACATTCAACGTTAAAAAATTTCTCTTTTCCAGAAATATCATAATTTGCTTACGCTTGTCAGCATTTTATATCCTCTACATTTCGACTGTTGTTTCATTTCCCGAATAACCAGTTCACCGACTACTTTCGGTGTCTCATTTCCTAATCTGATACGCTCGGCATCGTCTGATTTCTTTTTGTTTACAGTCCAATACCCTTGATTTACTTTTGTTGGTATTCATCTTATAACCTCGTTTCAACAAACTAACAGTTGGAGGCAACTGATCTTTCAAGTCTTCTACTTTCTCTGACAGAATTATACTGTCTATTTCTTTTGCATCAGCATTAATTTCCTTTCCAGACTATTGCTGCTGACGTTGATATAGATGTGCTTAATTTGGCTGTTGGTACTCCAGACCGAGGCGTTCGTAAATTGAATGACTTTCTCGTATAAATGGCGGGCGCTCGTGGCGCAGTTTTCCCGGGCGACGCTCTGAAAGCAGCCTCGTTCCGTATTTAAACATATTCCGCGGGGGCTGAGGCGGGCGGAGCGGCAGCTGGGAACTTGCCTCCGACACGGCACGTCGTGACAAGCCGCAGCGCGCCGCACACTCAAAGCGGGCGACGGTCTTTGCCTCATTACCGCCGATCGTCGGCTGCTCGCGCGCGCGTGGCCGTGTGTGTAAACCGAATTAATTAGCGACATACTTCAGGCGCGGACTTGGAAGGCAAGTTGGGAACAGCAGCGGTGTTTGGGATGGGAGGTCGGCGCCGCTGCTCCGCCGAGTGCGTGGCGGCGGGAGGGGAGGGAGCAGCCTTGCGGGGGCGGCGGGGGCGGGGGAAAGGACACTGGTAACAAGAGCTGACGCGTAACCAGGATTTAGCGTCTGGCGCGGGAGCAACTTGAGGATAAACGCGGCTCAGGAGGCAGTGGCAAGAGCGGGACTGGGGGGAAAAGTTAGCCGCCGAGTCCGTCCATAATTGAGTCTCGCGTGTGCTATTCCGGCCAACTTGTCTGCTGGCCCCAGCTGCCTAGCTGACCAGCGGGGGGCCTAATGAACACGGCTCCGGCTGCCGCTGCAGTGCCGCGCACCGCCGTCTGCGCAAACCTCTTGGCGCTGGCCAACCGCAACACCTTGAGACGCTCTTAGGTTAACTGATGACTCGCGACAAGTTGTATAGTAAAGCAGTGATTAAATGGATAATAAATAATACTCTTCAAAGCATGGTTCATTGTTCCTGGTCACACAGCGCATGACATGACTACGTGCTCCCAACATCGATGGCCGGTGTAGCCTTGCGGTTCTAGGCGCTTCAGTCTGGAACCGCGTGACCGCTGCGGTCGCAGGATCGAATCCTGCCTCGGGCATGGATGTGTGTGATGTCCTTAGGTTAGTTAGCTTTAAGTAGTTCTAAGTTCTAGGGGACTGATGACCACAGATGTTAAGTCCCATAGTGCTCAGAGCCATTTTTTGAACCAACATCGACGAGACAAATTCCCAAAATTTTACCATTAACTAACTAACACGGAAATACTGCGCAATTGCCAAATAGGCACGGGAATTCGATATAAACACCTTCTCGCGTGTTTCTTTGAACATTTCCTCCTCTACTCTGTCTTTGCTCATCTCCTCCTCTTCCTCCTCCTCTCTGACTTCACCTCCGCCCGCTGTCTTTGTCCGTTTCCTCCGCCCCCCCCCCCTCCCCAATCCGCCCTCTTACCCATGTCTTTGACGGCGAGCCTTGTTCATCGTTATTCCAAACAAGAGCTTCATAAGCAACTAATGTCGCTTAAATTAATACTTAAATCGATTGCGTTCATTGGTATAAGGTGTGTGCGACACATACACTACTGGCCATTGAAATTGCTACACCACGAAGATGACGTGCTACAGTCACGAAATTTAACCGACAGGAGGAGGATGCTGTGATACGCAAATGATTAGCTTTCCAGAGCATTCACACAAGGTTAGCGACGGTGGCGACACCTACAACGTGCTGACATGAGGAAAGTTTCCAGCCGATTTCTCATACACAAACAGCAGTTGACCGGCGTTGCGTAGTGAAACGTTGTTGTGATGCCTCCTGTAAGGAGGAGAAATGCGTACCATCACGTTTCCGACTTTGATAAAGCTCAGATTGTGGCCTATCGCGATTGCGGTTTATCGTATCGCGACATTGCTGCTCGGGTTCGTCGAGATTCAATGACTGTTAGCAGAATATGGAATCGGTGGGTTCAGGAGGGTAATACGGAACGCCGTGCTGAATCACAACGGCCTCGTATGACTAGCAGACGAGATGACAGGCATCTTATCCGCATGGCTGTAACGGATCGTGCAGCCACGTCCCGATCCCTGAGTCAACAGATGGGGACGTTTGGAAGACAACAACCATCTGCACGAACAATTCGACGACGTTTGCTGCAGCATGGACTATCAGCTCGGAGACCATAGCTGCTGTTACCCTTGATGCTGCATCACAGACAGGAGCGCTTGCGATGGTGTACTCGATGACGAACCTGGGTGCACGAATGACAAAACGTGATTTTTTTCGGATGAATCCAGGTTCTTTTTACATCGTCATGATGGTCGCATTCGTGTTTGGCGACATCGAGGTGAACGCACATTGGAAGCGTGTATTCGTCATCGCAATACTGACGTATCACTCGGCGTGATGGTATGGAGTGCCATTGGTTACACGTCTCGGACGTTACATTTCAGATGTGTTACGACCCGTGGCTCTACCCTGCATTCGATCCCTGTGAAACCCTATATTTCAGCAGGATAATGCACGGCCGCATGCTGCAAGTCCTTTACGGGCCTTTCTGGATATATCGAAGATGCTCGCCTGCTGCCCTGGCGAGCACATTCTCCAGGTCTCTCACCAATTGAAAACGTCTGGTCAATGGTGGCCGAGCAACAGGCTCGTCACAATACGCCAGTCACTACTCTTGATGAACTGTGGTATCGTGTTGAAGCTGCATGGGCAGCTGTACCTGTACACGCCATCCAAGCTCTGACTCAATGTTCATGCGTATCAAGGCCGTTATTACGGCCAGAGGTGGTCGTTCTGGGTACTGATTTCTCAGTATCTATGCGCCGAAATTGCGTGAAAATGTAATCACATGTCAGTTCTAGTACAATATTTGTCCAATGAATACTCGTTTATCATCTGCATTTCTTCTTGGTGTAGCAATTTTAATGACCAATAGTGTATATTTAGTTACTGGATCTGTGAGGATGGTAGCATACTTTTAATTTGCAACTGGACAAAATTACAACGTTTCGGAGATTCAGATTCTGGAGGAGGAGGAGACTAGTGTTTAACTCCTGTCGACGACGAGGTTATTTAAGGCGGAGCATAAGCTTCGGTTCGGGAAGTATGGAGAAGAAAATCGGCCCTGCCCTTTCAAAGAAACCATCCCGGAATTTGCCTTAAGCAGTTAAGGTAAATCACGGAGAACCTAAATCAGGATGGCTGCACGCGTGTTTGAACATTCTTCCTCCCGAATACGAGTCCAGTTTGCTAACCACTACGCTACATCGCTCAGATTCCGCAGTACTATCGTAGACATAAACGAATAAACCATCAATACAACATAGTTTATTTTTAACAGCACTGAACCACCAGAGCATGTTAAGGCAGGTTTTCTACACCTCAGTGTACGACCTTATTAACCAAATCTAATTTGGTGCTTTAAATGCCAGTACTTTGGATACATTACTCTCGGCTGCAAAGGAGAAGGAGCCACTTACGGGATGTGTCGCAAAGCCGCCCATGAGGGATGTGGTTGCTCCTCTCTTCCGAAGTGTGTCAGCTGCTCTGAGGATCACCCTGTGTGGAGCAGGGATTGTAGAGTTTTGCTTGAGAAGCGGAAGATCCAGCAGATCAAAACCAGCAAGCGCATCCTGTAGGGTCAAGCCAAGAAGTTATACAAGTCCATGCAGCCACCCACGTTCGTTGCCTTTTTTTTCTATTCTGAAACAGCCAGTCCTGAAAACTGATGCCGCTACACAAACGGAGTCTGCTACTGTCAGCGCTAGCACCTTCATTTGTCAGTGCACACATGCTGCCAGAGTTCCTTTGAGGCCTGCCCTCCCCCTCCCAAACTACAGAAAAGGCTGTGGTTGCTGACATTGTGAACTTTCCTGTCCCTCCAGAGGTCAAGTCTTGTACACCGCCAAGTGCTGCTACACCCCCTGCTACTTCTGACGTTGTGGCTCCAAAGCCGCCTCAGACCAAATTATCGAAATCAAAGGCAAAGAATCGTCCGCTGAAGGAGACAGGAGGTACACAGTCCGATGATGTCGATGTTATTCTCTCTTACGTCTCTCTCAAATCTTCTTCAGAGGCAATGGAGGTTGATATAGAATGGGGTAGTCATCTCGTCCAAAAATTGAGCTTCTACCCATCATGGGCTCCCGTCCACAAAAGAAAGTCAGGATGAAGGTACTACCACCCTGATAGATGCCTCGCATTATACAGTGGAACATGAATGGACTCTGGACACATGTGGAGGAACTGAAACTCCCCCCACAGCAAAGGCCACCGTGATTGTGATGCTCCTATACTGTGGAGCTATACACTACCCAAGGATGACATACTGGGGAAAGGGTCCAAGGAGAGGTCGCCGTGTTTTGGGCACCACTCCTCTGCTTTCCCCCTGGATACCGACCTGCAAGCAGTTGCAGTTGAAATTTATGCACAAAGGAGGCCAACACTTTGCTCTCTTTATTTACCTCCGCTGGATGAAGTAAACTTCTAGGCTCTCACTAAACTTACGGAAAAACGCTCCTGACCATATCCCCTCCTGGTAGACTTCAATACCTATCATACCCTGTGAGGGGCAAGCTGTAATTGCCCTCGGCTCGATTTTTTTTAGTGGCTTATGACATCTCAAGAGTTGTGCATTCTCAACATTGGTACTCTATCGCATTTCTGTGCTGCTACTGGGTCGTTCTCAGCCATCAACTTATGTCTCTGCTCTACAGCCCTAACAGAATCTGTTCACTGGGAGGTCACTGACTACCTTCATTCCAGCGAGCACTTCCCCATTCGCATTCACCAACTGGATAGTGTGTTGCTGGAACAGAAGCCACCAACACGGATGATTGGCAGGGCTAACAGGTTGCGGTTCAGCCAGTTGGCTGAGTTTGAACACCGTGACAGCGTCAAGGAATGGATGGAACACATCACACATGTGATCCATCGTTCTGCTGACCTATCCATACCAAAGTCGTTCGGCCCTTTTAATAGGCAACCTGTATCTTGGTGGACAGGCGAGTGCCATTCAGCCATTGGGGACAGGTGTGCTGCTCTCTGACGGTTTAAATGCCGCCAAACAGCAGACAATCTCATTGCCTTTCGATCGCGGGAGCCAAGGCTCGCTTTGTCATTAAAGAAAGCAAAACAGGCTCATGGCAAGAGTTCCTGGACGCCATTAAGCGTCCCACTTGTTCCACAAAAGTATGGGAAGCCACCTGGAGGATTTCCAGAAAGTACAGCCGTTTACTGATAGCCGCAGTACTGAAACGGCGGTGCCTAACAACACCCAGAGACCTTGCTGAGACACTGACCGAGCATTTTGCACAAACTACTGTCAATGCCAGCCAGGATCCAGCGTTTCGTCACTACTGTGTGACTGTAGAGAGTACTTGGCTGTATTTTACACCTGATTGCTCCAAAAGTGTGTTTTGGGCTACGAATTCTGCCCCGAGGGGCCCCAAGGGGTGTGTGCAACACATCTGGAATTTGTTGTCAACAACTGAGACACCTTTCGGTTGCAGTGTAAGAAAATCAAGCATCAAAACTACAAAAACTACATCACCTATGCTACTGTATGATAACTCACTCTGTTGATTTGAGAAACAAAACTATCCAGGAGATTGATAGAAAGTCGTCTCTCAGGCACTTGTATTGATAGGGAAGTCCTCTCTCAAGCAATTGTCCCTCTCGTCATATATTCGTAAAATGTTGCCTTTCCGCTCTTGATCGATCAACCGTCAAGGCACTTCATTTCTAGACGAAAATACTCTTAAAACTACACTGGTTTAATGACATCGTTAGAACCAGTGTGTTTCTACAGGCGTAGAATTTGCAAACAACTGTTGCATTGTCAGATTGTTGTAGATATCGTGAAAGAAAATTCAGCTGCTGATTAATTTCTCTTTGATGATTACTGTTGCGTTTAGTAAACTAATGGAAGATGCAAATAAAATATCCACTTAAATAATACAAATTAAATTCAGCTTACTACAGAAACATGACGACGGCAGTCTATCTTAATAAAGCATTAAGTTCAAAAATGGTTCAAAGGTCTCTGAGCACTATGGGACTTAACGTCTGAGGTAATAAGTCCCCTAGAACTTAGAACTAGTTAAACCTAACCAACCTAAAGGCATCACACACATCCATGCCCGAGGCAGGATTCGAACCTGCATCCGTAGTGGTCGCGCGGTTCCACACTGTAGCGAAGCATCAAGTGTCTGTAAGACGATTGATCCTATTTTAACACGAATTAGCAGGATATTAGCGACTTTTAACTTCGAAAAGAACTGTATTTACTTCATTTCCTGTATCATTCGCAAGTATTATGAAAATGTGGCATTTCATAGATAAAATTATGTATTCACAACAACAACAAATATGTCGGCAGAAAACAAAAGTGGCATTATGAAATTGGCAGTACCGTAAGGTTTTCGCTCTGACAGTAAGGGTTACTGAAAGTACCAAGACGAATTTTGCTCGAGCGCTGTCTTACGATTCCCCTATTGAGTTTTTATCTGCCTGCTTGTAGCTCTACTACAAAAGAATAAAAAATCTGGCTCTCAGCGAGTCTATAAAGGCGACCGAAAGCAGCTTGCACCTGGGAGCCAAGCATGTTACCTGAGAAATTGTATTTTCCAAAAGTGCGAAGACAACCTTCTGTGGTTGAATTGTTGGCAAATATCAGTCAGATGTGTGCCGTTGGTCTAAGCGTTTCAGTGTGTAGAATTTGTACCAATGATTATTCTACAGGTTTTTTCTGTAACAAATAGAGAGTTGAAGTCTCCCTTTAGTATTTTCACGTCATCTTGGTGAATTTTGCTCATAGTATTTTCGCGTGTGTTCCAGAACTTTTCGACATTTTTGGTGTTTTCCTTATTTTCGATGTTGGTGGGGCCATGTGCATTGATGAGTGTTTATTTTTTACTGGAGCATAGTTATAAGTCGCTTGTTGATGGGTGTGATTCCTTTGACAGAACTGATGATAGATCTGTGTTTGAGAAATGCCATGGCCAAGATTGGTAAGCCTTTCGCTACCTTTTGTTGCATTTTGCTCTTGAAGATGCAATGCCGGCCGAAGTGGCCGTGCGGTTAAAGGCGCTGCAGTCTGGAACCGCAAGACCGCTACGGTCGCAGGTTCGAATCCTGCCTCGGGCATGGATGTTTGAGATGTCCTTAGGTTAGTTAGGTTTAACTAGTTCTAAGTTCTAGGGGACTAATGACCTCAGCAGTTGAGTCCCATAGTGCTCAGAGCCATTTGAACCATTTTTGAAGATGCAATGGTTTCCGTAATGCAAGGTTTCATTGTCAGTTAGTCGTGGTTCTTGAAGAGCAATGATGAGAATTTTTTGTCGGTCGATTTATTATGTGAGATTATTTAGTTTTCGTATTTGGATCAATGTATCGATGTTCGTATATATAGGTATATATAAAAAAAGTTCTTATGTGTGTGTAATCTTATGGGACTTAACTGCTAAGGTCATCAGTCCCTAAGCTTACACACTACTTAACCTACATTATCCTAAGGACAAACACACACACACACACACACCCATGCCCGAGGGAGGACTCGAACCTCCGCCGGAACCAGCCGAACAGTCCATGACTGCTGCGCCTGAGACCGCTCGGCTAATCCCGCGCGGCGTGTAGTTTTCAAATGCATGTTTTCTACTTGTAGCAAAATTTACAAGAGACCTTCAATATTCTCTGCCGTGCTAATCTGGCCACCCCAGAATCCGAAATTCCAACTTCCTCCTGTCGACAGTTTGCACAGTTCATGTTTGCTTGTGTGTCATTGGTTTGGCCTGGGTGATTCCAGGACTGGAAAGGACCAGAGGGTGTTAAAGCCTTTGGAAGAAAATATTTTCAGCCGAGCTCATTGAGCTAACAGACGGTGGCCAGAGTAGCGATGGTTGTCACTCAAGCGTGCGTGGATTTTGAGTTCAACGGATTGAGTAATCGTTGAGGATTGTGTTAGTATTTGGTTCACCCCAAGTATTTGATTTCCTCGGTACCACCCATATGGAGGAGGGCTTCCCCTATCGGCGCCACGGGATTATTATTATTATTATTATTATTATTATTACTGTCATTATGTCATCAGCAAATCCGATATGGTGCATCTTCCCACCACTGAAATAGATGTGCATTGTTCGACTCAGTATTTCCATCACGTAAATATGGGTTATAATTACGTTAAATTGCTGCTAGTAGACATATTTCTCACTTTTTCGTGGGCAGTTGCTACCTGTTACTCCATCATAGGAATTTAAGTGCGCAGCATTGTTGCAATACAGACGTTCAAATTATCCGATTTCTGTAATTTCATTTCGATACCAGATCGTTCTAATCGGATTCTGCCAGTCATGCTTAATGTGGATATCCGAATACGACTCTCATCATTTGATAGACTGGGTAAGCCACATTCTTAATCGGACGGTTGAATCTAGATCACTTATTTATTACAGGGCCTAAATTCTTAAACACTGTGGAAAATAATAATACAATGTGTTTATTACTAATATTTTATTTAAATATAAATATATAAACGAACGAGATAACAGTTTATTTACCGGAGCAGAGCCCCTTCCATCAAAGCAGAGCAGTGCGAGATTGTTTTCAGGGCCAAGAGAGGATAAAGCTGTTGCCGTTTGTTCCACGATCATCGAACATCAACCAGATAACAGTTCCTCCCATCTGGTCTCCATGACTATTACCAAGTGGTGTACTTGTTCAAACAAAGTACTGGGAGAATATGTGGGCAGAGGTAACAAGGTCATTGCCATGTGGACCTACAAATGCAAGCGACCTTTGGACGAAGATAGAAAACGTATGGTGGGAAGTAAACCATCATGCTACACTGTCGACGACTTAATGAAATCAATGCCCCTACGCCTTCGAGAAATCTTACGTAATTATCGTGGGTGGGTTGGTTACTAAAAGTATACTCGTCCACAAAACCAATGTGGACAATTATCTGATAGTCGGTGAAGCTCTGCTTTGTCGCAGCTTTTTAGGTACAAGTCCATTTTACTTTCAGGCTCCTCCTTAGAATCCTTGCAATGCAAGGTTATTGAAAAATCTCATCCACTCGACGCCAACTGAGGAATTGACTGGTGCATGTGTTGTTCAACACACAGTAGTTGTCACCCTCACTGGAATCAATGACTGTTTGTGTGTGTGTGTTTTCGTGTTCATGCACAGTCTGAATCAATACCATTAACATTAGAGAGACAACCAACAATAAATATTGCATCAAATATGACTGTAAAGTATTTTAATGCGATGCGAAGTTACAAACTGAATGTTTACCCAACCCACGACCTGCATATTACGTTACGTTACGTTAAGATGTATTAACTCCATAGTATCGTTAGCAGAGACAGTGCGCTCTTGTTGTCGTGGCTCGCGACGAGTGCATCGATTAGCAGTGCCCAATGCCGCCGCGATTTGTTTATGGTGGCTGAGCGTGGACACTGCAGCGGACGCTTCGCCATAAACAGAAAGAAATCACCTTGGCTCTGACTGCAGTGAGCGGATATCACTGCCTGCGTGTTCTTATAGTAAACAACGTGAGACTCTACTCACAGGTGCCATGTAGCAATTGCAACGGGTATCATGTCATTACTCATCAGAATATTAACCAGTGATGAAATGTCCACTCTCTTTGAATTCCCTAGGAAATAGGAACCATCTCACTAAGGAATGTGAGGTGATATCAAAATTTATCAAAGATAGAAAAATTATCTGCAGGGCTTTCATATATGCAGTAGTAGCACACAAGGAAATATTATGCCTTGGAAGCGTATATTTCATTTCCTCTTCTCATATTAACGCCCCTGTTTTAGTATGAAGTGAGAAAATAAACACGAAAAACTAAAGTTACTGAGAAGCATATCAGTCATTTCCTCTTCTCATATCATAACTTTTGTTTTAGTATGAAGTAAAAAAATAAACAGTTTAAGGTTGTGAAGCATAATATGACACCAGATTCTTATCGTAGGGGCTAACGGAAACGCAAAAAGCAGGGAGCTGTCCATTCTTTTGTCCAACAGTCTGTCTCCTTTCATGCATTACTCGCGCTAGGAGATTCTTATTTAAGGACTTGTGGGCATCAAGTTCTGCAGCAGAAAAAGCCTTATGTTATTGTGCTAATTACGGTATGGAAAAAATGCAACAAAGACGATTTCCCCTAAAGCAGTGGGGATATTTTCAAATTTCTGTATTCAGCAATGACTGCCAGCTGCCACAACACTTCACAGAATCCATGCGGTAGGCAACACAACTGTGCGTGCACTTCAGACTTCGTTCAGTAAGACGTCAGGAGATGGATGGAAACGTCAAATTAACGTCGCTTTCCAAGTCGAATTCAATCCAGAATGAGGTGTTATTAAGGTAGTTGAGCGTTCTGGCAATTACACTTTTGTAATTCCCGTATGAGTATTCCGATAGCCAAAAAACCCGTTAGTGTGAAACTATCGGGAACTGCAAGAACTTGAGACAATACGTGGCCTCTTCTCTTCGCTGGGTGACCTATTACTGTTATTTAGGATTCTCTTCGTTCTAGACGAATGCAAATGGAACTTCAGAGGCGCTTTCCGCTATTCTTGACAAACATCAGCAACTTTTAATCACTACGAATTACAACTGCGTGATGATATTGCTCAGGTTGCCAGTAGTTGTGGTGGTGTTATGCTGTCAAACTGCTTACAGTAACGTTAATGGTGGCACACATAATTTAGCGCTGACTACCTACTTAAGTAAAGATAGTGTTGTGGCGTCGTCGCTTCTCTTTATTTGGCCTCAGCTTGAGTAATCCGATTTAACGAACATAGTACTCCATTCGCGGACTGCAAATGATATAGTATGACTACAGAGATCATTGTGCGGGTATTACATTAATTCTGCAATGAATTGCTTAACAAATATTACCCTCAGCTATACAGCTGGAATGACTCATTACACTGTGTTGCACTTGGTTAAGGGATCAGTTCGCTGCAATCCTGCTTCTACTGTTCGTAAATACTTGTATACTTCATAAATGGTTCAAATGACTCTGAGCACTATTGGACTTAACTTATGAGGTCATCAGTCCACTAGAACTTAGAACTACTTAAACCTAACTAACCTAATGACATCAGACACATCCATGCCCGAGACAGGATTCGAACCTGCGACCGTAGCGGTTGCGCGGTTCAAGACTGTAGCGCCTGGAACAGCTCGGCCACCCCGGCCGGCATACTTGTGTACTGACCATTCGTTATTTGACTAAGTATGAACTACAATCTGATTCGCATATACATGATATGGGTTAGCGCCGGCACAAAGCAATGACTAAGGGTTGGATGCCGTTGAAGTCCCGTTACACTGATGTCAAGACAAATGATCGCAAATCACTTCTATTGCCTCAAAAAACAATTGCATCCTAAATATCGTTGAAATACAGCTAAGATGGCAGATGAATATTTGTGACCGACTGGGCTTCGTACCTGGACCTCCTGCTTACTAGACAGACATGCTGATCACTGCACTATTTTTTTTTTTTTTTTAAGTTTGAGAAGACTTTCTGCACCAGGTAGGCGGAGGCAAAGAGGGCAGGGGTCGAAGATCCGTGGACTGGCCTCAATGCCTCCCACATACCTGTCACTGAGCAGCTGTGTTATTCCCATGTATTCCATGTTTGTACCCATATACGAGGTGTGGCTGGAAGAAAACCGTACTAGTATTGGTGAAACAATAAAACGAATGCAATAAGGCTGAAAGTCGCGTGGCCTGTGACGTGACTCTCGCTCCGCCTACTGCTCGAGTTTCATCTGCCTCCTGCACTCAGTCTGCCCGTGGCGTCTGTTTTAAGTAGTTGACGTTTTGTCTGTGCGTCGGAAAATGTTGAGTGTACAGAAAGAACAGCGTGTTAACATCAAATTTTGTTTCAAACTAGGAAAATCTGCAAGTGAAACGTTTGTAATGTCACAACAAGTGTACGGCGATGATTGTTTATCGCGAACACAAGTGTTTGAGTGGTTTAAACGATTTAAAGATGGCCGCGAAGACACCAGTGATGACACTCGCACTGGCAGACCATTGTCAGCAAAAACTGATGCAAACATTGAAAAAATCGGTAAACTTGTTCGACAAGATCGCCGTTTAACAATCAGAGCAGTGTCTGAGTTAACAGGAGTTGACAAGGAAAGTGTTAGGCAGATTCTTCATGAAAGTTTCAACATGAATAAAGTGTGTTCAAAAATGGTTCCAAAGTGTCTCACAATTGAACAGAAGGAACGCCGAAGAATGATTTGTTCTGACATCCTGGAAAACATTGAAAGTGATCGCACCTTCTTACAAAATGTTATTACTTGCGATGAATCGTGGTTTTTTACTTACGATCCCGAAACTAAACGCCAATCGATGCATTGGAAAACTCCTGGTTCTCCACGACAAAAAAAAGCACGAATGTCAAAATCGAAATTCAAGGCAATGATGATTGTTTTTTTTGACATCAAAGGGATTGTGCACATTGATTGGGTACCAGAGGGACAAACAGTGAATCAGCATTACTACATTAGCGTCCTGGCTACCTTACGTGAGCGAGTACGGAGAAAACGGAACGATTTGTGGAGAAAAATGTCATGGATCCTTCACCAAGACAATGCCCCAGCTCACAGTGCGTTGTCAGTGAAGACGTTTTTGGCAAAACACAACATTCCCATCTTAGATCATCCACCCTATTCACCTGATTTGGCCCCCTGTGACTTTTTTCTTTTCCCTAAAGTCAAGTCAGCTTTGACAGGAACTAGATTTGAGACTGTTGAAGCAGTAAAAGAAAAAGCGACGGAAGTAATGTATGGACTTACCGAAAATGATCTGCAGCATTGCTATGAACAATGGAAAATTCGTATGGAGCGGTGTAGAGACCGAGGAGGAGAGTACATTGAAGGAGATAACATGAAATTGTAAATAATTGTAAATAAATGTTATTTCCAGCATCAGTCCGGTTTTTTTTTAGCCGCACCTCGTATGCCTTTAAATTGTGGAACAAAATTGAAGTAGTAATTAAGGTAAAATAAATTACAGATTGCCACCTCCAATGGCGTGCGTTCCTTGTAGAACATGATTTATAACAGTGAAAAGGGTGACGGAAAAATACATAACAAACATTCGTTCAGAAATATATTCACAATTTAAGTTTTTAAGTTATTATGCTCTTAACCACAATCCGAGTTGGAGTCTCTCTTCAGTTACAGCTAACCAGTGCGCACCTATTGCACTATTGTAACAACCAAGATGCAGTATTTTGGATTTAAAATTTTGTAAATTTGTTGTAAGAACTTATGAGACCAAGCTGCTTAGGTCATCGGTCCGTAAGCTTACGCACTACTTAACCTAACTTAAACTAACTTACGCTATGGACAACACACACACCCATGCCGGAGGGAGGACTCGAACCACGGACGGTGGGCACTGTCGGGACGCAGCAGCCAACCTCTTTTCAGCACCTATCTACACACGCTCCTCGTCACTCGCGAATTCTTATCTTTGCCGCATACCACATGCGCGGTTCTTTTCACATAAGAAGATGTGGGCTACAGTTTCTACAAGCTGACATTTGTCGCAGTATGGAGATGGTCTGAATTTGATTTTCCATAGTCGTTCCGCTGAGGGTATGGTTTCGTTTGCTTACATGTTCCGCCCTCACAATCATGTTCCGCACATCAGCATGCTTCATTCGAACCCAAACTCGATAAGATAAAGTCAATGTTGTATAAATTCATGTAAACGATATGCAATTGACAAGTTAGCGTACCGTGGTTGAAATACTCGAGGCTGGCGTGCACACACACACTCCTGGAAATGGAAAAAAGAACACATTGACACCGGTGTGTCAGACCCACCATACTTGCTCCGGACACTGCGAGAGGGCTGTACAAGCAATGATCACACGCACGGCACAGCGGACACACCAGGAACCGCGGTGTTGGCCGTCGAATGGCGCTAGCTGCGCAGCATTTGTGCACCGCCGCCGTCAGTGTCAGCCATTTTGCCGTGGCATACGGAGCTCCATCGCAGTCTTTAACACTGGTAGCATGCCGCGACAGCGTGGACGTGAACCGTATGTGCAGTTGACGGACTTTGAGCGAGGGCGTATAGTGGGCATGCGGGAGGCCGGGTGGACGTACCGCCGAATTGCTCAACACGTGAGACATGAGGTCTCCACAGTACATCGATGTTGTCGCCAGTGGTCGGTGGAAGGTGCACGTGCCCGTCGACCTGGGACCGGACCGCAGCGACGCACGGATGCACGCCAAGACCGTAGGATCCTACGCAGTGCCGTAGGGGACCGCACCGCCACTTCCCAGCAAATTAGGGACACTGTTGCTCCTGGGGTATCGGCGAGGACCATTCGCAACCGTCTCCATGAAGCTGGGCTACGGTCCCGCACACCGTTAGGCCGTCTTCCGCTCACGCCCCAACATCGTGCAGCCTGCCTCCAGTGTTGTCGCGACAGGCGTGAATGGAGGGACGAATGGAGACGTGTCGTCTTCAGCGATGAGAGTCGCTTCTGCCTTGGTGCCAATGATGGTCGTATGCGTGTTTGGCGCCGTGCAGGTGAGCGCCACAATCAGGACTGCATACGACCGAGGCACACAGGGCCAACACCCGGCATCATGGTGTGGGGAGCGATCTCCTACACTGGCCGTACACCACTGGTGATAGTCGAGGGGCGCTGAATAGTGCACGGTACATCCAAACCGTCATCGAACCCATCGTTCTACCATTCCTAGACCGGCAAGGGAACTTGCTGTTCCAACAGGACAATGCACGTCCGCATGTATCCCGTGCCACCCAACGTGCTCTAGAAGGTGTAAGTCAACTACCCTGGCCAGCAAGATCTCCGGATCTGTCCCCCATTGAGCATGTTTGGGACTGGATGAAGCGTCGTCTCACGCGGTCTGCACGTCCAGCACGAACGCTGCTCCAACTGAGGCGCCAGGTGGAAATGGCATGGCAAGCCGTTCCACAGGACTACATCCAGCATCTGTACGATCGTCTCCATGGGAGAATAGCAGCCTGCATTGCTGCGAAAGGTGGATATACACTGTACTAGTGCCGACATTGTGCATGCTCTGTTGCCTGTATCTATGTGCCTGTGGTTCTGTCAGTGTGATCATGTGATGTATCTGACCCCAGGAATGTGTCAATAAAGTTTCCCCTTCCTGGGACAATGAATTCACGGTGTTCTTATTTCAATTTCCAGGAGTGTACATTCCAGACATGACGGTCACAGAGGCTTTTAGTTCAGGAGAGAGGCCGCACAGCCGGACGCCAGGCCCTTCAGAGGACGACCCAGCCTATGTCGACCGGTGACCGCCCGTAGCGGAAAGCGTGGGCCCGAATGGAAAGGGGGGTACAACCCCGTGTTCGGCTTAAAAGCAAATTCCGCTACATTGTGTAGGAGAAGCCAGCCTACGCATTCTTTACACATAGCACGCAGTTTCAGAGATTTTTCATAAGGAGACTGCAAACGGCAAACCGCAAAGCTATAGGTTTCCGGATTGGTCGCCTTAAACGAAACATCATTCTCCCATTTTGGAAGAGCAATGCTGATTGGCAAACGATATTTCTGACGCCTTGAGCTGAAGGAATAATGGAAGAGACCGAAAGATATACCCCTTCACGACTGGCGTGGAGAGGCGCCATTCCGTTGTCGCTCTTGGAGCGAGAACACGTAACAAGAGCGTGCGCGCTGGTACGTGTACTCGAAAGAGTGAGGAACAAGTCTCTCCTCAGTATTTCACTGGGAGAGCACCTCTGTCGAGAGCGAATCAAAGGGCTACTCTATATTGAGTCCTTGCGATTAAGCGTTGTTCACTGTGTTGGCCGACACACTTATTGTGTGGTGTGAACGAACAGAGATATAGTTAAACGCCTGTGAGTGAATTTTGAGTGGCATCATGGTGGATTGGTTATCTGACCGGTGTACCATGCCAATAGTTAGACTAGGGGCGAATAGGAATCCTTGACTTCATCAAGGCATGGGGAGAGTTTGATTGGCGAAGGTCAATCCAGGTAGAACGAGAGTTTTCTTATTTGTCAGCAGCGAGTGGCGCTGACAGCAGTCATCGCAGCTTACGGTATTGCGCGCTACAGCTATTGCGAGCCCCATATTTCCTCCACAACAGTACACTTCACTGCATTTCACAGATGACAGCCTTGACCGTACCTAGCAACATTCTAAAGGATAATTATTCAAGTTGAGTAGGCGTGCCTCTCTGCCATTCTGCCAAGGCAACAAGCATCTTAAACTTTGTGTAGAAATTTCATTAGCGAATCCTATCCTTGAGAGGTAACTCCATATTCTGAAAAGAACCAGGTTATAACTTGTTCAATTCATAACTAAAAGTGCCATTGTGATTTCTCAGAATTTTGCAAAAATAAATAATAGCTTTCGTTAGTTTCATGTTTTTCTTACACTAACTAGCACTACTCCAGTACCCAAGTATCCCACTAGTTACGTAAGAAATTTTGTGGATTTTTGTGTCGTTTCCTTACAGCGGACGACTCCAGAAGATATTTATTGCTGAAAGTTTTTCAAGCATTTCTCTTTACAACGTTAGGAGCGTCTGTCTGACTTCTGTAGTAGTGTGGGGGTGGAAATTGCATCTTGCAGGAGCCACAGGGTAAAGGGTACATCTCACATTAATCCATTGCGCAGAATAACAGATCAACCCCACACCTCAGAACGATAGACCATACGGCACTGACTCTAGTTGGTAGAATTTTATTGTAGATATTTTTCCAGACGTTCCTCCAGTTTTTTGTAGGTTAATTTACCGGAATTAGTTTGAGAAGACGATGTGTGGTAATATAATCATAGACGGTTCTAGTGTTGGTTTGTGCTGGTGGAAGTCTTATACAGCTCCAATCGCCATAGTGCTTTCGGACGTAATCTAGGCTGGCATGCTACATTAACAGGAGCGTTCCTATCCCCCGGATCTAACGAGAGGAACGGAAGTTTCGTGATGCCTGTCTTAGTGGCATGTATAAGTTTAAAAGCACGTCTTTAATTCCAAGTCCTCCATTTTGCCTCTTCAAAGTCGCCGTGTGGAGGGATACTTTGAAGGTATTTTGTTTCCACACATACCAAGAGGCTACACCTAATATTTTATGTTCAGTGACCTGCAATATCGGTAAGACTGCTGCGACATGATGTATTTTGCTAAGTATGTATGTATTTATAAAGTGAACTTTCTGCAGTCGGTCTAACAATCGCATGTCATGGTCCTTCAACAAGGTTCCGATGACATTAAGTTTCCACTCCCAATTGTTTGTGGCCATGAGCTTGGGATTCGCCCTTAACCTCAAGCCGAGTTTGAGTCTCTCTTCAGTTACATCTAACCACTGCGCACCTGTTGCACTATTGTAAGAACCGAGATGCAGGTTCATTTGGCTACAAGAATGCGTATGCTCCTCCAGCATGACGGGGCTCCTGCACATTCTAGTCGTCAGGTGACACATTATCCAAACTTAACGTTTCCCGGAAGGTGGATCATTTGATATGGGCACTTTTCTTGGCCTTCAAGGTCCTCGGACCTTATCTCTTTGGATTTTTGCCTGCGGGGATGGTTTAAGGCAAAGTCTACAAATAAAAAGTAAACCCAAGAGCCGATTTGATCGTTCGGGTTATGAACAGTGCAGCCCTCATAAAAGAACGCAAAGACGACCTCAGTAAGGCTACACGTGGTGTTACCAAGAGAAGTCAAATGTGCATTGAAGTTGGTTGGTGAATTTTTGAAAATCAACTTTGAATGTCCTCATTCGCCATTGCTTTGAGTTTGTTAGCGTTACGTACTAACAGCTGTATCTCTGTACTCAATAAAAAGTCGGCGCATTTATATGGAATTTTTTTCGTCTGTACTACCACCTGCTAAAATATGTACTATTCCTCCTGAAACACCCTGTATACGGATATATGTGTGGTGTCTGTTCTTTCGGACATGTCTGAAAGAAAATGCTTCATGGCATTCTGCAACGACCTTCGATCTAGTTGCAGGGGCTGATACAGATTTCAGAGCTGCTTGTCTGTCTGAATAAAAGTAGATACTACGATTTTTGTAGGGTCTACTCTAATTTTCCTCCGTGCAAATGCTGACAGAAAAAAAAGTGTAATACTGTGGCCATCTTCCCTAAAGAGATTCTAGGCAGTACACCAGACCTGGTACTTTCATCTGTTTTCGACCCGTCAGTAAACCACTATATTGTGTCTCCTGCACGGAGTTGTGGTTCGTTTTTCCACTGCTCCCTGCTTCCAACTGTTACATGGCAAAGTTTATTGAAACAGCTAGAAGTTATTGTGTAGTTAGTCGGCATTTCCCCAGCCATCGCCTTACTGATTTGGGATTCCGTATATTCTAACTATATCCAGTTATTTCCAATTTTTAGCCTTTATGTCCTTGCCGCTGCCTCCATTTTAAGCCACACGTGTAAGGCGGGCATGTCTAGAATATCCATTCCAAGAGTGGATGTCCTGCTAATTCCATCTGTTGTGAAAGCAGGCCAGTCTCTGCTCTTTGCCAGACTCTCTAGCAGCCACCTTCTGTTCGACTTTGTTCATATTATACGCCAATAAATTATCATTGGTCTTTTTGCAGGGATGTATATCCATTACGTACTGGGTTTACACCCCAGTTTACCATAAAACAGCTTCTAGTGCTTATAAGATATCTTTCGCAGTGGAATATATTCTTTATGTGAGGTGTTCATAACAGTTTTCCATCCAGGGCTACCTCTACATACACTACAACCCTCTCTAAAGTTTCATCAAGAAACATAATTTTTCAGTATGTGTGCTGGACATGCTTCCCCATAAATAATACTACACCAGTTTTCGTGGGGCTCGTCTTCAAATACTTTTTCACAATGTTCAGTGCACATAGATTTAACAGTACTAGCATATTTTCTAAGTCTTACTGTGAATAGATCGTCTACTTATTCTTTTCAAGAGTAGTCCCCCGCATTCAGCTCATCTATGAGTTCATTCACCACTAGGTTCTTCATCTCTAACCATTTACTCGAACCGAGCGAGGTGGCGCAGTGGTTAGACACTGGACTCGCATTCGGGAGGACGACGGTTCAATCCCGCGTCCGGCCATCCTGATTTAGGTTTTCCGTGATTTCCCTAAATCGCTCCAGGCAAATGCCGAGATGGTTCCTTTCAAAGGGCACGGCCGACTTCCTTCCCCGTCCTTCCCTAATCCGATGAGACCGATGACCTCGCAGTCTGGTCTCCTTCCCCAAACCAACCAACCAACCAATTTACTCGAAGGTCGTATTACTCGACATCCAGGAAGAGACAGGGAGCATCCAGAAGGGGTAGTGCTTTTTCCACCTTCCCAACAAGTTGGTGAAGTGTTATTTCATATCATTTGCTTCGCAAGTATTATGAAAATGTGGCAGTTCATAGATAAAATGATGTATTCACAACAACAAAAAATATGTCGGCAGGAAACAGAAACGTGGCATTATGAATTTAGCAGTACCTCAAGGTTTTCGCTTTGACACTAAGGGTTACTGAAAGAAGCAAGACGAATTTTGCTAGAGCATTGTCTTACGATTCCCTCATTGAATTTGTATCTGCCTGCTTTTAGCTCTGCTACAAAACAATTAAAAATCTAGCTTTCAGGGAGGCTCGAAAGGCTAACAGAGGCAGCATGCACCTGACAGGCAAGCACGTTACCTACGGGCTAGCGAATAGGCGCGGTGTCTTCCACTTACTTATTGACCCAGTAAGCGCTATGGCAGATAAACCGCAACATAAGAGGCGACAGTAGTTGTATTTCCCATGTGGAACGACTTTCGTGGACTCAAAAGGATTAACTGATATCCTTATGTTACGTCTCAAGCGAAAATCAATCCGTATTAAAGTAAAATGACACGATAATATCAAGTGAATTTAGCAGGATAGTTCTGCGCCACCAAGGAAGTAACTCGTCGGTCACAGAGTTTCCAAACATATTCTGCGCTGTTGCCAAGGTTCAGTTATACCACCAGGAAGGATACCAGCTGATGTGTTCAGTGAGTGACCTCGGAAGTGACTATAGCTTCGTTTCAAAGTTGCGGGTGGCAAGGGCCGCAAGATCCTCATTATATGTCAATGAGTCTTATTCGCATTTCTGTTATTAGGTTTAGGGGCTAGAGTGCAATTACTTGTAATACATCGATGCAATGAATGCAAACTACATGTCATAAATTAATAACTGCGGGAATTATTTGTGTTTTACTGACTTAATCGGACAGAAACCTTGAAAGCGTATTCACCAGACGCGATTCACGGTTTTGGAACTTCTCCAGTGGTTGAGTTGGCAATGTATATTTGCTGTACAATATTGTTATTTAGATAACTGTCAGTGGCACATCCACCAAAACACAGGCGTGGCCTGGCTTATTGTTGTCAGCTTTCCTGACGCATATTCTGCCTTTGTTCGAAACGTGAAGACTTAGGGTGAATTCGAACATTCCATATGGCGAAAATTTGATGTTTCTATTCTTCCAGCTCTAACATTCAAATAACAGTTACAATAAGCGGCAGAAAAGCGACTGTGAATCAACAGTTACTAATGAAATCATAATTAGAGGAATCTGACAAATTCCATCTGTCATCTGATAATTGTGAAAAACTACTTTTTTCATCTTCGCAGCACCACAGTATGAACTCAAGGGTTTCATAGGATACCTATATATAATTTCTTTGTGGTCGTTTTCAGTGACAGTACGGGAGGAGCAAAACCATCTGACTTGAAACATACTTTTCCAGCGGGATTTGAATCTTCGGCTACAGTTGCAGTAGCATGTCCAGTGAGGTATCAAGAATGTGAGCAATCACTCATTGCTATAGTATAGGCTAGGGCAGTGAGAAGCAGGTTTCCGACAAAGAAAACGATGAGAGACACCGTCGCTGTCACTTATTAAACAGGAATTGTTCAGAAAATTACAAGTATATCTAGTGAAAGGAGTAGGTTGCTGCAGCACCAGTCCGGCATTATAACTGAGTTGCCAAAAATTTTCCGAATAGCACTTAAGATAAAGATGTGTGTGTGTGTGTGTTGTGTGTGTGTGAACTGTTCTTACGGACATTTCCGAAAGAACAGACACTACGAATCGAAATAGACAGCCTTGTTAATCAATTAAAGATTGATGGACAGATGTCCCGGCGGTCATGCGCATTAAAATAGAACAACGGAGTCAGATGAAAATTTGTGCCTGACCAGGTTCGAACCCGGATTCGTAGTGTCTTTCTTTTCGGACATTCCCGAAAGAACCACGCATGTGGTATGCGGCAAAGATAAGAATTCGCGAGTGACGAGGGGCGTGTGTAGATAGGTGCTGAAAAGAGGTTGGCTGCTGCGTCCCGACAGTGCCCACCGTCCGTGGTTCGAGTCCTCCCTCCGGCATGGGTGTGTGTGTTGTCCATAGCGTAAGTTAGTTTAAGTTAGGTTAAGTAGTGTGTAAGCTTACGGACCGATGACCTAAGCAGCCTGGTCTCATAAGTTCTTACAACGAATTTACAAAATTTTAAATCCAAAATACTGCTTCTTGGTTGTTACAATAGTGCAATAGGTGCGCACTGGTTAGCTGTAACTGAAGAGAGACTCCAACTCGGATTGTGGTTAAGAGCATAATAACTTAAAAACTTAAATTGTGAATATATTTCTCAACGAATGATTGTTATGTATTTTTCCGTCACCCTTTTCACTGTTATAAATCATGTTCTACAAGGAACGCACGCCATTGGAGGTGGCAATCTGTAATTTATTTTACCTTAATTACTACTTCAATTTTGTCCCACAATTTAAAGGCATATATGGGTGCAAACATGGAATATATGGGAATAACACAGCTGCTCAGTGACAGGTATGGGGGAGGCATTGAGGCCAGGCCTCGGATCTTCGACCCCTGCCCTCTTTGCCTCCGCCTACCTGGTGCTGAAAGACTTCTCAAACTTTAAAAAAAAAAAAATAGTGCAGTGATCAGCATGTCTGTCTAGTAAGCAGGAGGACCAGGTACGAAGCCCAGTCGGTCACAAATATTCATCTGCCATCTTAGCTGTATTTCAACGCGCTGCGACAGTGTGGACGTCGGTCCTTCGATATTTAAGATGCAATTATTTTTTGGGGCAATAGAGGTGATTTGCGATCATTTATCTTGCAATCAGTGTAACGGGACTTCAACGGCATCCAACCCTTAGTCATTGCTTTGTGTCGGCGCTAACCCATGTCATATATATACGAATCAGATTGTAGTTCATATTTAGTCAAATAACGAATGGTCAGTACACAAGTATGCCGGCCGGGGTGGCCGAGCTGTTCCAGGCGCTACAGTCTTGAACCGCGCGACCGCTACGGTCGCCGGTTCGAATCCTGTCTCGGGCTTGGATGTGTCTGATTTCATTAGGTTTGTTAGGTTTAAGTAGTTCTAAGTTCTAGTGGACTGATGACCTCATAAGTTAAGTCCCATAGTGCTCAGAGTCATTTGAACCATTTATGAAGTATACAGGTATTTACGAACAGTAGAAGCAGGATTGCAGCGAACTGATCCCTTAACCAAGTGCAACACAGTGTAATGAGTCATTCCAGCTGCATAGCTGAGGGTAATATTTGTTAAGCAATTCATTGCAGTATTAATGTAATACCCGCACGATGATCTCTGTAGTCATACTATATCATTTGCAGTCCGCAAATGGAGTACTATGTTCGTTTAATCGGATTACTCAAGCTGAGGCCAAATAAAGAGGAGCGACGACGCCACAACACTAACTTTACTTAAGTAGGTAGTCAGCGCTAAATTATGTGTGCCACCATTAACGTTACTGTAAGCAGTTTGACAGCATAACACCACCACAACTACTGACAACCTGAGCAATATCATCACGCAGTTGTAATTCGTAGTGATTAAAAGTTGCTGATGTTTGTCAAGAATAGCGGAAAGCGCCTCTGAAGTACCATTTGCATTACGTCTAGGACGGAAAGAATCCTAAATAACAGTAATAGATCACCCAGCGAAGAGAAGAGTCCACGTATTGTCTCAAGTTCTTGCAGTTCCCGATAGTTTCACACTAACGGGTTTTTTTGGCTATCGGAATACTCATACGGGAATTACAAAAGTGTAATTGCCAGAACGCTCAACTACCTTAATAACACCTCATTCTGGATTGAATACGACTTGGAAAGCGACGTTAATTTGACGTTTCCATCCATCTCCTGACGTCTTACTAAACGAAGTCTGAAGTGCACGCACAGTTGTGTTGCCTGCCGCATGGATTCTGTGAAGTGTTGTGGCAGCTGGCAGTCATTGCTGAATACAGAAATTTGAGAATATCCCCACTGCTTTAGGGGAAATCGCCTTTGTTTCATTTTTTCCATACAGTAATTAGAACAATAACATAAGGTTTTTCTGCTGAAGAACATGATGCCCACAAGTCCTTAAATAAGAATCTCCTAGCGCGAGTAATGCATGAAAGCAGACAGACTGTTGGACAAAAGAATGGACAGCTCCCTGCTTTTTGCGTTTCCGATAGCGCCTACGATAAGATTCTGGTGTCATATTATGCTTCACAACCTTAAACTGTTTATTTTTTTACTTCATACCAAAACAAAAGTTATGATATGAGAAGAGGAAATGACTGATATGCTTCTCAGTAACTTAAGTTTTTCGTGTTTATCTTCTCACTTCATACTAAAACAGGGGCGTTAATATGAGAAGAGGAAATGAAATATACGCTTCCAAGGCATAATATTTCCTTGTGTGCTACTACTGCATATATGAGAGCCCTGCAGATAATTTTTCTATCTTTGATAAATTTTGATATCACCTCACATTCCTTAGTGAGAAGGTTCCTATTTTCTTGGGAATTCAAAGAGAGTGGACATTTCATCACTGGTTAATATTCTGATGAGTAATGACATGATACCCGTTGCAATTGCTACATGGCACCTGTGAGTAGAGTCTCACGTTGGTTACTATAAGAACACGCAGGCAGTGATATCCGCTCACTGCAGTCAGAGCCAAGGTGATTTCTTTCTCTTTATGGCGAAGCGTCTGCTGCAGTGTCCACGCTCAGCCAACATAAACAAATCTCGGCGGCATTGGGCACTGCTAATCGATGCACTCGTCGCGAGCCACGACATAACAGCGCCCTGTCTCTGCTAACGATACTATGGAGTTAATACATCTTAACGTAACGTAACGTAGTATGCAGGTCGTGGGTTGGGTAAACATTCAGTTTGTAACTTCGCATCGCATTAAAATACTTTAGTCATATTTGATGCAATATTTATTGTTGGTTGTCTCTCTAATGTTAATAGTATTGATTCAGACTGTGCATGACCACGAAAACACACACACACACAAACAGTCATTGATTCCAGTGAGGGTGACAACTACTGTGTGTTGAACAACACATGCACCAGTCAATTCCTCGGTTGGCGTCGAGTGGATGAGATTTTTCAATAACCTTGCATTGCAAGGATTCTAAGGAGGAGCCTGAAAGTAAAATGGACTTGTACCTAAAAAGCTGCGACAAAGCAGAGCTTCACCGACTATCAGATAATTGTCCACATTGGTTTTGTGGACGAGTATACTTTTAGTAACCAACCCACCCACGATAATTACGTAAGATTTCTCGAAGGCGTAGGGGCATTGATTTCATTAAGTCGTCGACAGTGTAGCATGATGGTTTACTTCCCACCATACGTTTTCTATCTTCGTCCAAAGGTCGCTTGCATTTGTAGGTCCACATGGCAATGACCTTGTTACCTCTGCCCACATAATCTCCCAGTACTTTGTTTGAACAAGTACACCACTTGGTAATAGTCATGGAGACCAGATGGGACGAACTGTTATCTGGTTGATGTTCGATGATCGTGGAACAAACGGCAACAGCTTTATCCTCTCTTGGCCCTGAAAACAATCTCGCACTGCTCTGCTTTGATGGATGGGGCTCTGCTCCTGTAAATAAACTGTTATCTCGTTGGTTTATATATTTATATTTAAATAAAATATTAGTAATAAGCACATTGTATTATTATTTTCCACAGTGTTTAAGAATTTAGGCCCTGTAATAAATAAGTGATCTAGATTCAACCGTCCGATTAAGAATGTGGCTTACCCAGTCTATCAAATGATGAGAGTCGTATTCGGATATCCACATTAAGCATGACTGGCAGAATCCGACTAGAACGATCTGGTATCGAAATGAAATTACAGAAATCGGATAATTTGAACGTCTGTATTGCAACAATGCTGCGCACATAAATTCCTATGATGGAGTAACAGGTAGCAACTGCCCAAGAAAAAGTGAGAAATATGTCTACTAGCAGCAATTTAACGTAATTATAACCCATATTTACGTGATGGAAATGCTGAGTCGAACAATACACATCTATTTCAGTGGTGGGAAGATGCACCATATCGGATTTGCTGATGACATAATGACAGTAATAATAATAATAATAATAATAATAATAATCCCGTGGGGCCGATAGGGGAAACCCTCCCCCATATGGGTGGTACCGAGGAAATCAAATACTTGGGGTGAACCAAATACTAACACAATCCTCAACGATTACTCAATCCGTTGAACTCAAAATCCACGCACGCTTGAGTGAAAACCATCGCTACTCTGGTCACCGTCTGTTAGCTCAATGAGCTCGGCTGAAAATATTTTCTTCCAAAGGCTGTAACACCCTCTGATCCAGTCCAGTCCTGGAATCACCCAGGCCAAACCAATGACACGCAAGCAAACATGAACTGTGCAAACTGTCGACAGGCGGCAGTTGGAATTTCGGATTCTGGGGTGGCCAGATTAGCACGGCAGAGAATATTGAAGGTCTCTTGTAAATTTCCCTACAAGCAGAAAACATGCATTTGAAAACTACACGCCGCGCGGGATTAGCCGAGCGGTCTCAGGCGCAGCAGTCATGGACTGTTCGGCTGGTTCCAGCAGAGGTTCGAGTCCTCCCTCGGGCATAGGTGTGTGTGTATGTGTTTGTCCTTAGGATAATTTAGGTTAAGTAGTGTGTAAGCTTAGGGACTGATGACCTGAGCAGTTAAGTCCCATAAGATTTCACACACATAAGAACTTTTTTTTGTATACCTGTATATACGAACATCGATACATTGATCCAAATACGAAAACTAAATAATCTCACATAATAAATCGACCGACAAAAAATTCTCATCATTGCTCTTCCAGAACCACGACTATCTGATAATGAAACCTTGCATTACGGAAAACATTGCGTCTTCAAGAGCAAAATGCAACAAAAGGTAGCGAAAGGCGTACCAATCTTGGCCATGGCATTTCTCGAACACAGATCTGTCATCAGTTCTGTCAAAGAAATCACACCCATCAACAACCGACTTATAAATCAAAATGGTTCAAATGGCTCTGAGCACTATGGGATTCAACTGCTGTGGTCGCAAGTCCCCTAGAACTTAGAACTACTTAAACCTAACTAACGTAAGGACATCACACACATCCATGCCCGAGGCAGGATTCGAACCTGCGACCGTAGTGGTCGTGCGGTTCCCGACTGTAGCGCCTTTAACCGCTCGACCACTCCGGCCGGCAACCGACTTATGACTATGCTCATTCAGAGCCCCAGTAAAAAATAAACACTCATCAATGCAAATGGCCCCACCAACATCGAATATAAGGAAAACACCAAAAATGTCGAAAAGTTCTGGAACACACTCGATAATACTATGAGCAAAATTCACCAAGATGACGTGAAAATACTAAAGGGAGACTTCAACTCTCTATTTGGGACAGGAAAAACCTGTAGAAAAATCATTGGTACAAATTCTACACACCGAAACGCTTAGACCAACGGCACACATCTGACTGATATTTCCCAACTATTCAACCACAAAAGGATGTCTTCGCATATTAGGAAAATACAATTTCTCAGGTAATATGCTTGGCTTCCATGTGCAAGCTGCTTTCGGTCGCCATTATAGACTCGCTGAAAGCCAGATTTTTTATTCTTTTGTAGTAGAGCTACAAGCAGGCAGATACAAACTCAATAAGGGAATCGTAAGACAGCGCTCGAGCAAAATTCGTCTTGGTACTTTCAGTAACCCTTACTGTCAGAGCGAAAACCTTACGATACTGCCGACATATTTGTTGTTGTTGTGAATACATAATTTTATCTATGAAATGCCACATTTTCATAATACTTGCGAATGATACAGGAAATGAAGTAAATACAGATCTTTTCGAAGTTAAAAGTCGGTAATATCCTACTAATTCGTGTTAAAATAGGATCAATCGTCTTACAGACAATTGATGCTTCGCTACAGTGTGGAAGCGCGCGACCACTACGGATGAAGGTTCGAATCCTGCCTCGGGCATGGATGTGTGTGATGTCTTTAGGTTGGTTAGGTTTAACTAGTTCTAAGTTCTAGGGGACTTATTACCTCAGAAGTTAAGTCCCATAGTGCTCAGAGACCTTTGAACCATTTTTTAACTTAATGCATTATTAAGATAGACTGCCGTCGTGATGTTTCTGTAGTAAGCTGAATTTAATTTGTATTAGTAAAGTGGATATTTTATTTGCATCTTCCATTAGTTTACTAAACGCAACAGTAATCATCAAAGAGAATTTAATCAGCAGCTGAATTTTCTTTCACGATATCTACAACAATCTGACAATGCAACAGTTGTTTGCAAATTCTACGCCTGTAAAAAACACACTGGTTCTAACGATGTCATTAAACCAGTGTAGTTTTAAGAGTATTTTCATCTAGAAATGAAGTGCCTTGACGGTTGATCGATCAAGAGCGGAAGGCAAAATTTTACGAATATATGACGAGAGGGACAAGTGCTTGAGAGAGGATTTCCCTATCAATACCAGTGCCTGAGAGACGACTTTCTATCAATCTCCTGGATAGTTTTGTTTCTCAAATCAACAGAGTGAGTTATCATGCAGTAGCGTAGGTGATGTAGTTTTTGTAGTTTTGTTGTTCGATTTTCTTACACTGCAACCGAAAGGTGTCTCAGTTGTTGACAACAAATTCCAGCTGTGTTGCACACATCCCTTGGGGACCCTCGGGGCAGAATTCGTAGCCCAAAACACACTTTTGGAGCTATCAGGTGTAAAATATTATGTTGACACTATATTTTACTCTAGTCTACGTCTTTTGGTGGGGCTCAGCCTTTCATTTCTTCTTAGGAAGTTAACGATAAAGGCATCATAACACGTCACCAGTAACAGTACTGCAAAGGAATGCTCAATGAGCGACCTGATGACGTTCACTAACAGTCACTCCGTTGATTTTTGTTTTTTCGAATTAGAGCATGCAGTACTCCCACATCAGACTTCTGTACTTTGTCTGTTGAATGCAAATGTCGCATGATGGTAAAATGGTAATCTGTCACATATGTCAGTAGTCGAGACTTCCTTAATGTGGAACATCATTCATGCCAGAACGATCTTTGTTGAAACAAAAATATCTTTTTCTGACGTATTTTCCCCAAAAGCACTCGCTCCAAACACATTTCAAATCTTTCTAGGTGCCTCCTCTACATTCACCCCTCTGTTATACCAAAAGTAAATGTTGTGTTGCAGATGTTACACCTGTTCCACTTGCTTAACTGTAGTTCACGATTTTCAAGTATGTAAAATCCAACACTTAACTGCAAGACGATAACTAGAACTTCAAGTTCGAAAATGGCATTGATACACACGCAAAATCCAACACTTAACTGCAAGACGATAACTAGAATTTCAAATTCGAAAATGGCATTGATACACACACTGACAACGTGGCGCCGCCTTCACATGGGCGGCGCCGGATTTCAGGCGGCGGGTGGCGTGTAGCCAGTGGTCGGTAGCCGCTGCAGCGCGAGGAAACGCTCGAGCGTAAGCTGTTATGATCGCGACGCAGCCACGAGCTGTCCTGCGGAATTGTTTCTGGAATATTTGTTATTGCGGGTGGGTAGAATGTTAAGCGAATTGTCTTCGATGTTCAATCAGACTCATAACTTTAGACCGAAATGTGGTTAAAAAAAAACAGTTGGACGCGAACTTGCGATTCTAAGTTTAGAATGCACGACGATTACTGCAAGACAACGGGCTCACTCCAGCCAGGGGAACTCGGAAGCAGACAACACTTCCTCCTAACATTTCCGCATCTTACAGTGTTGCCAGATTATGCAGGTGGCCGGACTTAGAGTTGTCAGGGGCGGTCAGTTTTATTGGCTAACTTAAGTGAACGACTCGGACTTAGTCTCTGTGGCGGCCGGCCGGCGGTCAGTTTTTATGTCTAAGACTGTATCTATTGAAGTCTTTTGTCCCTGATTCACGTACGAAACACATATAGGAGATAGGAGTGTGAAGCTTTTATCCTTTAATAAGCCTGAAGATAGTTATAGCTAAAACGCCTTTCCAGACGGTTATCTCACGCTTTCTACATAACACCGTTTTGTACATTACCTTCTGGGAGATATAAAATGTTGGTACAAAGACGCATTTCGATAAGACTCAGCCCAGATTTTGTCCTAGCACAATTAAATCTACGTCTACGACATCTACATCCATACTCCACAAGTCATCCTATAGTGTATAGCAAGGCCACTTTGTCTACCATTGTCGATTCCCCCGCCACTTTCCTCCAAATTTAATCTCCCTAATTTTACCTTTATGGGCTTATCGCAAGACATACGAGCGAAAAATAATATATTGGCTCACTCTTTAAGGAATGTACGCTTGCGAAATTTCAATATGAAACCACAAAGTGACACAAAAGGCCTCTGTTATGGCCTCTGCGACTAGGTGCCACCGTGACACTTGTGCGTGTACCAAATGAACTTGAGGCGAAATTTGACGGTCCTCTTTGGTTCATTTCTATTTCCTCTATCAGTCTATTTCAGTACGGGTCTCAGACTGGAGAAATAGCGATTTATCGGTCGAACGAGGATTTTATAAGTTATTTCTTGCGTGTATTACACTTTCTGAGGGTTGTTAGAGTGAATCACAGTCTAGTGATTTGGTCTATGTTGCCGTGCCACTTCAAATTGCCCATACACATACTCCCACGTACGTAATGGATGCCACTGCTTCCAGCACCACTATAGGAGACGCGAAACAATCCAGTGATGGGTATTTCTGTCCGTTTATCAGTGATTACTTCCATCTCTTTATGTTGAGGGTCCGTTGCCAGTCCTCCACGAAGCAGCAAAGCCTAGCACGTGCTCATGAATTTCCATACAATTTTACAGTGTTATCCCCTGAAACCAAATATGGGGAAATGGAGTACAGCTGATGCCACTCCTTGTGTATCTCATGTCAGACAGATTATAAAGCTGAAACTGGTAAAAAAAAATCTGTTTCCTCCAGCTGAGAGATTTTGTGCCGCTGAATGCATATAACGTAGAACAATCTCTTCATAAATTAAAAAGTCAGCAGTATTTGCCAAATTTATTAATTTTCAGAGTCACTCCTTGCAATAATAAGAATAAAGTCTCCTTGTGACCTCATACAATTAGAAAATTATAATGCGGTTGAATCATCAATAATAAAAGTATTATCATGCATGATAACGCTATCCTTGCCACTAAAAATACGTTAGAACACATTTATTAGTTTCAAATGCCTTCTTATTTGTTGTGTCCCAGAGAAGGAGGTCAGGCTCTCTGTGAAATGAGGTCCGCGCGAGGTTGTTTCTTTAGATACACGGTTAATTTGATTTAGTTATGTCGTAAGTAAACTACAAGCATTCGGTGATTCTTTTAGAAACGAGGTATTTTAACATGTGACACCCAAAATTTGATTGAAGCGAGCCTTTCGAAAACAAGGTTAACGTAAATGAGACTCAGTATTTATTCGTACAATTATTACTTAAGTTAATTTACTTGAAGAGCTGCAGGCTGTAAAAGCATGAATTTCTTTGATTATAAAAACCCGCTCCGTCTCGCGGAGGGCGCTGCTTGTCTGGCTGGGAAACGTCTGTGGCAAAGTTACAGCACGACGGTTTACTTAGCGTCCAGCGCTCGGACCGCCACCCCTACCTCAAGTGTTTCGACACGAAAATGTAACTTTAGTTTGCTCACTACGTCGTTCAAGTTAACACGTTCCAGCTGCTCACTGTGTGAAGAAAGTTACACCGTTCCCCAGAACATAGGCCAGTCATAACGTTACCAACACTACCACCTTTTTTGGGAAACCCATGGATACGGCAAGCCTGTTCCCCATGAAGGGATAGACATACCCAATTTTACTTACCATTTGCAAAAAAGTTTCATTTCGCTGCGACGGAGTTAGTAGTACTAAATGCTGATTTAGGTAACACTTAAAGTAAGTGAAAGAACAGACAATAAAAGAACAACGTTATGGAAGCCCTCATCAGCAGATGGGAAATATTATCATCACATCTGTAGAGACGTCCGGGAATAGTTAACTGACCACTGTGTGACATATTTCCAAAAATATATGTCGACCTTGAGGCACAGTGTATCTATTAAGTATACAACGTCGATAAATGACAGATAAATGGTAGTTGAAAATAAGGAGCACTCGTAGGTTGTAGTCTTTTAGGGGACTGCTTCGTTAAAGTGATCTGAAACACCTCATAAATGATGATGTGGTCCATTTTGATTAAATCGCAAATCAGAGTGATTGTACTGTTACAGATGACAGTGCTAATCAAACTGCTGCGGTACTTAACTGTGGAACGCAAGTAAAATGCTGTGCTTAAATTAACAACGCAATAGTTAATATAACCAAACCAGAAAATTTTTGGACATCTATCATAGGGAGATATGAATTCCACAACACAGATTAAGCAAAAAACGCTAGTAAATTAAAGGAATCAAGAAATTATTTTGTGACTTAAATTTTATGGTAGAATTAATATTTGTTTTAAAATGGCAACTATTTTTTCTTCTTTTTGCAAACCAAATTCAATGAGGCAATATTATCAGTGTTTCAAAAGCACATATGCGCAATTTCTGAAAGAGAACGATCTATAATTTAAAAAAAATTTTTTTTATAATAGAACGATGTTCTCAGACAAGAATGTTAACCAAAAAATGATGACGTGAGGTTTTCAGTATAATAGCTTCTAACTTGAGGGAGTTTATTAGTATACTGTGCTACAAACCAGATGTGTGTCATTTATTATTGCCTACCAGATGATATTTTATTAGTACTTTTGATTTGACAACATTTTTGCCATGCTCATTTGCTCTATAAGAATAATATTTATCTTTCGAGTTTCAAAATAAATACGTAGCAATTTCTGTAAATTTTTCAGTTGATCTGCAGTTTCCTAAGCCTGGATATAAGTACTTTAAAGTTCTGTGTAGAATGACACTCCCACACTTGTGGCTTTTATTGACTTATTTCCATTTGTACACGAAAATGTGTCAGTGCTGATCGAATACGTCACAACTGCAAGAAGCATTAGAGTTGTAAGTTTGTAGAAGATCACCAAGATCGAAAAATGCAACACAGAAAATCGAGAACGTCGAATATATAAGAAATAAAAGATCATCATAAGTTAGAACAGGAACGAGGACGAAATGAAACTGCAGAAGAAAGACATGTTTCTAAGGGACGCCTGCTCTGATTCATAACAAAAAACATATTCACTTACTGATATAACGAAAATGTTTCGCCACATGTGTTCCTCTAAAATGTTAACTCCGAAGGTACATATCAGTTCTGAAGAGTTGTAAAACGTTTTGTGAAATCAAAAAATATCCGACATTGACATACACCGTTTGTTCTGGCTGAGGAACATACCTATTTCAGAGATGGACGAATTTCAGTTTAAGACCTCTGACGTTATCGAGGCAAATTATTAGCACCTTATCCTTCCTAGTTACCACGATACGTAATGTGATAGTCAATTCAGGTTTCATTTTATTTATTTACTTCTGAAATCAGTATTCTAGGGGATAACGCAGATAGTATATCACAATAGTCTTTCAGAGTGAAGTAGAAACATAATAATTTCTGTGCTTATGTAATGGAACTTTTTATCAATAGTATAATCAGTATCTATTCGAACATACAAAGAAAAGTCTTGATTTAGGGGGTGTGCAAAGGTATGTATAAATAATCTCATGTTCATTACATATTTATGTGTAACTTGCATGGTCTATAAAATTAGCGACTTATTGCCGTTTTTTTGAACTATTGGTACTATAGTTCAGAAAGTCATAGACATTTCTATTTGCACAGGTTTTTATACATATCATGAAATTATTTCACACAGATAAGTCATTATATGAGCTAAATAATAAAAATAAAAGCTTTATACATGTGTTTCCAGATAAATTAACAAATGCGTGTAATGTTAAGTGGTTCATTATGACAGTGGCTCCCGAAACTTCAAGCGGATGACTCAGTTACGCAAATTTTAGTTATCAAGTTTTGATATGTATCTTTACATATTATCATTTATATAGGCATTGCACAGACTCTAATTCTGAATGTTTCGTTAATATGTTCTACCAGATGATGGTTGTACTATTGGAACTACTCGTTATATAAAGTAAGTCATTTTGCAGCTACCAGGCGGAAATACCTATTGGTTTAAAATGATTAAAAGATTGGAACGTCATCTACACAAAATATACCCACGATATGGTAGTTGTCAAGTGTTCTAATACACCTAATATACACTCCCGGAAATGGAAAAAAGAACACATTGACACCGGTGTGTCAGACCCACCATACTTGCTCCGGACACTGCGAGAGGGCTGTACAAGCAATGATCACACGCACGGCACAGCGGACACACCAGGAACCGCGGTGTTGGCCGTCGAATGGCGCTAGCTGCGCAGCATTTGTGCACCGCCGCCGTCAGTGTCAGCCAGTTTGCCGTGGCATACGGAGCTCCATCGCAGTCTTTAACACTGGTAGCATGCCGCGACAGCGTGGACGTGAACCGTATGTGCAGTTGACGGACTTTGAGCGAGGGCGTATAGTGGGCATGCGGGAGGCCGGGTGGACGTACCGCCGAATTGCTCAACACGTGGGGCGTGAGGTCTCCGCAGTACATCGATGTTGTCGCCAGTGGTCGGCGGAAGGTGCACGTGCCCGTCGACCTAGGACCGGACCGCGGCGACGCACGGATGCACGCCAAGACCGTAGGATCCTACGCAGTGCCGTAGGGGACCGCACCGCCACTTCCCAGCAAATTAGGGACACTGTTGCTCCTGGGGTATCGGCGAGGACCATTCGCAACCGTCTCCATGAAGCTGGGCTACGGTCCCGCACACCGTTAGGCCGTCTTCCGCTCACGCCCCAACATCGTGCAGCCCGCCTCCAGTGGTGTCGCGACAGGCGTGAATGGAGGGACGAATGGAGACGTGTCGTCTTCAGCGATGAGAGTCGCTTCTGCCTTGGTGCCAATGATGGTCGTATGCGTGTTTGGCGCCGTGCAGGTGAGCGCCACAATCAGGACTGCATACGACCGAGGCACACAGGGCCAACACCCGGCATCATGGTGTGGGGAGCGATCTCCTACACTGGCCGTACACTACTGGTGATCGTCGAGGGGACACTGAATAGTGCACGGTACATCCAAACCGTCATCGAACCCATCGTTCTACCATTCCTAGACCGGCAAGGGAACTTGCTGTTCCAACAGGACAATGCACGTCCGCATGTATCCCGTGCCACCCAACGTGCTCTAGAAGGTGTAAGTCAACTACCCTGGCCAGCAAGATCTCCGGATCTGTCCCCCATTGAGCATGTTTGGGACTGGATGAAGCGTCGTCTCACGCGGTCTGCACGTCCAGCACGACGCTGGTCCAACTGAGGCGCCAGGTGGAAATGGCATGGCAAGCCGTTCCACAGGACTACATCCAGCATCTCTACGATCGTCTCCATGGGAGAATAGCAGCCTGCATTGCTGCGAAAGGTGGATATACACTGTACTAGTGCCGACATTGTGCATGCTCTGTTGCCTGTGTCTATGTGCCTGTGGTTCTGTCAGTGTGATCATGTGATGTATCTGACCCCAGGAATGTGTCAATAAAGTTTCCCCTTCCTGGGACAATGAATTCACGGTGTTCTTACTTCAATTTCCATGAGTGTATATATGAACAGTGAATGGGAAATCCTGGAAGACAGAGAAAGAAAGAAACGTGTCTATTAACTCACTGTGGACGCGGGAAAGTGACTAGTCAAATATTTACCAGGAAAAATCGCCAAACAGCAGTAGATTTTGAGAAGTTATTTTATTTGGTAACCAGTTTCGACATTTCAGTACGCCATCTTCGCCAATCAGTACATGATAGCATGCTTCGGTTGGATGTTCATCTCGACTTGTTACTTCACGCTTGACTGAAACTTCCTGGCAGATGAAAACTTTGTACCAGACTCAGACTACATCTCAGGATGTTTGGTTTTTACGGGCAAGTGCTCTACCGCTTGAGCTACCTACGCACGACCTACGACCCGTCCTCACAGCTTCACTTCTACATCTATACTCCGCGAGCCACCTTACGGTGTGTGGCGGAGGGTACTTATTGTACCACTATCTGATCCCCCCTTCCCTGTTCCATTCACGAATTGTGCGTGGGAAGAACGACTGCTTGTAAGTCTCCGTATTTGCTCTAATTTCTCGGATCTTTTCGTTGTGATCATTACGCGAGATATATGTGGGCGGTAGTAATATGTTGCCCATCTCTTCCCGGAATGTGCTCTCTCGTAATTTCGATAATAAACCTCTCCGTATTGCGTAACGCCTTTCTTGAAGTGTCCGCCACTGGAGCTTGTTCAGCATCTCCGTAACGCTCTCGCGCTGACTAAATGTCCCCATGACGAATCGCGCTGCTTTTCGCTGGATCATGTCTATCTCTTCTATTAATCCAACCTGGTAAGGGTCCCATACTGATGAGCAATACTCAAGAATCGGACGAACAAGCGTTTTGTAAGCTACTTCTTTCGTCGATGAGTCACATTTTCTTAGAATTCTTCCTATGAATCTCAACCTGGCGCCTGCTTTTCCCACTATTTGTTTTATGTGATCATTCCACTTCAGATCGCTCCGGATAGTAACTCCTAAGTATTTTACGGTCGTTACCGCTTCCAATGATTTACCACCTATGGCATAATCGTACTGGAATGGATTTCTGCCCCTATGTATGCGCATTATATTACATTTATCTACGTTTAGGGAAAGCTGCCAGCTGTCGCACCATTCATTAATCCTCTGCAGGTCTTCCTGGAGTACGTACGAGTCTTCTGATGTTGCTACTTTCTTGTAGACAACCGTGTCATCTGCAAATAGCCTCACGGAGCTACCGATGTTGTCAACTAAGTCATTTATGTATATTGTAAGCAATAAAGGTCCTATCACGCTTCCTTGCGGTACTCCCGAAATTACCTCTACATCTGCAGATTTTGAACCGTTAAGAATGACATGTTGTGTTCTTTCTTCTAGGAAATCCTGAATCCAATCACAAACCTGGTCCGATATTCCGTAAGCACGTATTTTTTTCACTAAACGTAAGTGCGGAACCGTATCAAATGCCTTCCTGAAGTCCAGGAATACGGCATCAATCTGCTCGCCAGTGTCTACGGCACTGTGAATTTCTTGGGCAAATAGGGCGAGCTGGGTTTCACATGATCTCTGTTTGCGGAATCCATGTTGGTTATGATGAAGGAGATTTGTATTATCTAAGAACGTCATAATACGAGAACACAAAACATGTTCCATTATTCTACAACAGATTGACGTAAGTGAAATAGGCCTATAATTATTCGCATCTGATTTATGACCCTTCTTGAAAATGGGAACGACCTGTGCTTTCTTCCAGTCGCTAGGTACTTTGCGTTCTTCCAGAGATCTACGATAAATTGCTGATAGAAAGGGGGCAAGTTCTTTAGCATAATCACTGTAGAATCTTAAGGGTATCTCGTCTGGTCCGGATGCTTTTCCGCTACTAAGTGATAGCAGTTGTTTTTCAATTCCGATATCGTTTATTTCAATATTTTCCATTTTGGCGTCCGTGCGACGGCTGAAGTCAGGGACCGTGTTACGATTTTCCGCAGTGAAACAGTTTCGGAACACTGAATTCAGTATTTCTGCCTTTCTTCGGTCGTCCTCTGTTTCGGTGCCATCGTGGTCAACGAGTGACTGAATAGGGGATTTAGATCCGCTTACCGATTTTACATATGACCAAAACTTTTTAGGGTTCTTGTTTAGATTGTTTGCCAATGTTTTATGTTCGAATTCGTTGAATGCTTCTCTCATTGCTCTCTTTACGCTCTTTTTCGCTTCGTTCAGCTTTTCCTTATCAGCTATGATTCGACTACTCTTAAACCTATGGTGAAGCTTTCTTTGTTTCCGTAGTACCTTTCGTACATGATTGTTATACCACGGTGGATCTTTCCCCTCGCTTTGGACCTTAGTCGGTACGAACTTATCTAAGGCGTACTGGACGATGTTTCTGAATGTTTTCCATTTTTGTTCCACATCCTCTTCCTCAGAAATGAACGTTTGATGGTGGTCACTCAGATATTCTGCGATTTGTGCCCTATCACTCTTGTTAAGCAAATAGATTTTCCTTCCTTTCTTGGCATTTCTTATTACACTTGTAGTCATTGATGCAACCACTGACTTATGATCACTGATACCCTCTTCTACATTCACGGAGTCGAAAAGTTCCGGTCTATTTGTTGCTATGAGGTCTAAAACGTTAGCTTCACGAGTTGGTTCTCTAACTATCTGCTCGAAGTAATTCTCGGACAAGGCAGTCAGGATAATGTCACAAGAGTCTCTGTCCCTGGCTCCAGTTCTGATTGTGTGACTATCCCATTCTATACCTGGTAGATTGAAGTCTCCCCCTATTACAATAGTATGATCACGAAACTTCTTCACGACGTTCTGCAGGTTCTCTCTGAGGCGCTCAACTACTACGGTTGCTGATGCAGGTGGCCTATAGAAGCATCCGACTATCATATCTGACCCACCTTTGATATTTAACTTAACCCAGATTATTTCACATTCGCATTCGCTAATAACTTCACTGGATATTATTGAATTCTTTACTGCTATAAATACTCCTCCACCATTGGCGTTTATCCTATCCTTGCGGTATATATTCCATTCTGTGTCTAGGATTTCGTTACTGTTCACTTCCGGTTTTAACCAACTTTCCGTTCCTAATACTATATGCGCACTATTTCCTTCAATAAGAGATACTAATTCAGGAACCTTGCCCTGGATACTCCTGCAGTTTAGCAATATTACGTTAACTTTTCCTGTTTTTGGTCTCTGAGGACGGACGTTCTTTATCAACGATGATAATGTTCTCTCTGGTAAGCCGTCAGGTATTTTATCGTTTCGCCCAAGGGGGGGTCCCTCTAACCTAAAAAACCCCCGTGTGCACGCCACACGTACTCTGCTACCCTAGTAGCTGCTTCCGCCAACACCTCGTCTCCTGGCTTCCAAACGTCACGGAAGAACTCCTGCGAAACTTGCAACACTAGAAATTCTGGAAGAGAGAATATTGTGGAGACATGGCTTAGACAGAGACTGTAGGAAGTTCCCAGAATGATTTTTTCACTCTGCAGAGGAGCGTGCGCCAACATGAAACTTCGTGACAGATTAAAACTTCGTGCCGGGCCGAGACTCGAAATCTGGATCTTTGCCTTTCACGGGCAGGAGCTCTACCGACTGAGCTACCCAAGCACGACAACCCGTCTTTATGTTTGGGTTGTCGGCCTTTGGCTGTGGAGCTGTGCGGTACGTCCCTGCCCCTCCGCGTGTCTGTTGCTTACTGCGCCACCGCGCTAATGTTGAGTATCATGGTTACGTCCCTGACACTCAGTGGCTCTTCCGTATCGCAAAGCCACAATAGAACTGCAGTTTGACGCAACGTACTCTAGACCCAAGGACAACGAAGTGAAGAGACTTCTACGAGACGTGATACACGTTGACCCGAAAGAGCTGCTGGGTTTCCACTTATCTATCGTCACCAGCGTTCTACACTATGTGATCAAAAGTATCTAGATGCCTGGCTCAAAATGACTTACAAGTTCGTGGCGCCCTCCATCGGTAATTCTGGAATTCAAAATGATTTTGGCTCACCCTTAGCCTTGATGAGAGCTTCCACTTTCGCAGGCATAAGTTCAGTCAGGTGCTGGAAGGTTGGTTGGGGAGTGTCAGCCCATTCTTCACGGTGAGCTGTACTGAGGGGAGGTAAACATGCCGTTCGCTGAGGCCTGGCTCGAAGTCGGCATTCCAAAGTACCCCACACGTCTTCTGTAGGATTCAGGTCAGGTCTCTGTGCAGGCTAGTCCATTACAGGGATGTTATTGTCGTGTAAACAATTCGCCACAGGCCGTGCATTATGAATAGGTGCTCGATCGTGTTAAAAGATGCAATTGCCATTCCCGAATTGGTCTTCAACAGTGGGAAGCAATTAGGTGCTTAAAACATCAGTGTAGGCCTGTGATGTGATAATGCCACGCAAAACAATTATGGGAGCAAGCCCCCTCCGTGAAAAACACAATCACACCGTAACACCATCGCCTCCCAATTTTACTGTTGGCACTACACACGCTGGCAGATGACGTTCACCGGGCATTCACTAAACCCACATCCTGCCATCGGATTGCCACATTGTGTACCGTGATTCGTCACTCCACATAACGTTTTTCCACTGTTCTATCGTCCAATGTTTCCGCTCCTTACACCGAGCGAGGCGTCATTTGGCATTTACCGGCGTAGTGTGTGGTTTATGAGCAGCCGCTCGATCATGAAATCCAAATTTCCTCACCTCCTGCGTAACTGTTATAATACTTGCAGTGGATGCTGATGCAGTTTGGAACTCCTGTGTAATGATCTGGATAGATGTCTGCCTATTACACATTACGATCCTCTTCAACTGTCGGCGGTCTCTGTCAGTCAACAGACGAGGTCGGCCTGTACGTTTTTGTGCTGTACGTGTCCCTTCATGTTTCCACTTCATTATCACATCGGAACCAGTGGACCTAGGAATGTTTAGAAGTGTGGAAATCTCGCGTACTGACGTATGAAAAAAGTGACACCAGATCACCTGACCACGTTCGAAGTCCGTGAGTTCCACGGAGCTGCCCATTCTGCTCTCTCACGATGTCTAACGACTACTGAGGTAGCTGATATGGAGTGCCTGGCAGTAGGTGGCAGCACAATGCCCCTAATATGAAAAACATGCTTTTGGGAGTGTTCTGATACTTTTGATCACATAGTGTATATCTTAAGTTCACTGACGATAAGGCCTGTGACTCGACGAACGGTTACAGATTCTGCCACTCTGACGGAAACGTGGGCGTGTTAACATTTGAACGTACTGGACTGGGAGTACAAAATGTGCACGTGTTTGAGGTACCACTTATATTCCAGTGGATTTTGTCATCAATGCTCTTCGTCTTTATGGAACACTTCTCGTCCTTACGGCCGAAAAATTGAAGATCTTCTAAACTTACCCCGTCCGTAACGGGGTGCGACAGGTCCGTATTGAACTGTACTGCCATATATCTTCTTACCTCACGATCGTTGGTTGTCTGGCGATAATTATTCACGACAGTGAACCGAGGACCTGTTCCGGATACGGACAGGCAGGTCACGTTCGCAAAGAATGCCTGCAACCCCAGTCTCGTGCAGAAGCCCTCAGACGATCAGATTCGATAGTCGATAGCGACCTCTGTACCGATTACGTATGTTGCGGCAGCTAGACGGGAGACGCCAGCTATCTACGAGGGCAGTTCAATAAGTAATGCAACACATTTTTTTCTGAAACAGGGGTTGTTTTATTCAGCATTGAAATACACCAGGTTATTCCCCAATCTTTTAGCTACACAACACTATTTTTCAACGTAATCTCCATTCAATGCTACGGCCTTACGCCACCTTGAAATGAGGGCCTGTATGCCTGCACGGTACCATTCCACTGGTCGATGTCGGAGCCAACGTCGTACTGCATCAATAACTTCTTCATCATCCGCGTAGTGCCTCCCACGGATGGCGTCCTTCATTGGGCCAAACATATGGAAATCCGACGGTGCGAGATCGGGGCTGTAGGGTGCACGAGGAAGAACAGTCCACTGAAGTTTTGTGAGCTCCTCTCGGGTGCGAAGACTTGTGTGAGGTCTTGCGTTGTCATGAAGAAGGAGAAGTTCGTTCAGATTTTTGTGCCTACGAACACGCTGAAGTCGTTTCTTCAATTTCTGAAGACTAGCACAATACACTTCAGAGTTGATCGTTTGACCATGGGGAAGGACATCGAACAGAATAACCCCTTCAGCGTCCCAGAAGACTGTAACCATGACTTTACCGGCTGAGGGTATGGCTTTAAACTTTTTCTGGGTAGGGGAGTGGGTGTGGCGCCACTCCATTGATTGCCGTTTTGTTTCAGGTTGGAAGTGATGAACCCATGTTTCATCGCCTGTAACAATCTTTGACAAGAAATTGTCACCCTCAGCCACATGACGAGCAAGCAATTCCGCACAGATGGTTCTCCTTTGCTCTTTATGGTGTTCGGTTAGAAAACGAGGGACCCAGCGGGAACAAACCTTTGAATATCCCAACTGGTGAACAATTGTGACAGCACTACCAACAGAGATGTCAAGTTGAGCACTGAGTTGTTTGATGGTGATCCGTCGATCATCTCGAACGAGTGTGTTCGCACGCTCCGCCATTGCAGGAGTCACAGCTGTGCACGGCCGGCCCGCACGCGCGCTTGACCTTGCGGCGATGATGACACACGCTTTGCCCAACGACTCACCGTGCTTTTGTCCACTGCCAGATCACCGTAGACATTCTGCAAGCGCCTATGAATATCTGAGATGCCCTGGTTTTCTGCCAAAAGAAACTCGATCACTGCCCGTTGTTTGCAACGCACATCCGTTACAGACGCCATTTTAACAGCTCCGTACAGCGCTGCCACCTGTCGGAAGTCAATGAAACTATACGAGACGAAGCGGGAATGTTTTAAAATATTCCACAAGAAATTTCCGGTTTTTTCAACCAAAATTGGCCGAGAAAAAAAATGTGTTGCTTTACTTATTGAACTGCCCTCGTATGACCACAGTTCCTGAGGAGCTCCCAGCGTCTTCTAGCGCCGGTGCCTCTCTTGGCCTCTCGTCGAACCCAGGCGGAAGGCACGCACAGCTGCCACCACAAGACAACGTTGCGATGAAAGTTGAAAATCTGGATGCCGCATACAATCCCTGCCCTGCGTCGGACACAGAGGCGAGACAGCGCAAACAGAAATGTCCGAGGCTACATAAGAAACAGCACATAACGACAGAGGCAAACGGCCTGAGGAAGCAACGGTGGATGAGTAGGTGCGTCAGTCGATACCACCTATCCGACACGGCCGATGCTGGAGTTCCACACGGTTCTATGTCTTCCCCCGCTACCAGTGGGACCGCGCACTGCAGGGATGCGGAAGATCACGGAATCCACGCCCCCGGGGATGCGTCCACAACTGCGTCTGCCTCTCGAGATCCAGTGTTATCGACCTCTCTGGGAGACTGGAGCAGGAGACGGAGATGCAGGGTGCGTTTCAGGACCGTGACAATACACCGATGCCATTGGGATAGGCCGGCATAACCTACACCTACCGCTGCTTACCTCTTAGTCCGGAACACACCGTGAATCCCGCCCACCTGTAATACCAAGGAGAGCCCCCGCGACTTGATGGAACATCCACACCTCCTCGCCACAGTCAATGACAACGGCATTACTTCTGTTCTCAAAACCCGTACGCTGCAAGATGCTTTACGAGCTGCGGATCTGGATGTTCTTTTCCTTCAAGAAATCTGACTGGGACTCTGTCTCGATACCTACGGTTATGACGCCTACGCCATGCCTTCAGATGTCGGTGGAGGAGGTACGGCTAATTTGCTCTGGGAAGGGATATAGCAGGGCTTAACAAGTGGCCGGTTTTGAGCGCGAGTACTCGCGTCTGCTCAGGCATGTGCTCGCGAGCAGGTGCAAGGTCGCGGAGTAGGGAGGGAGGGGAGGGAGGGGAAATGCGCGCGCACGTTTGAATGTGATCTCGCGTTCTCAGCAGATTTAACTAGCCATCTGAATGCTTTGAACATTTCACTACAAGGTAAAGATCTGCTAATTACTCATTTCATAGATCGAATACGAGCTTTTAAAATGAAATTGACACTTTGGGTGAGTCAGCTGGAAACAGGAAACCTGGCTCATTTTACTAAATTATTATCCATGCAAAATGTTCACAAAGACTGTGAACGTTATTCACATAGTTTAGTTGATCAGCGCTTTCAAGATCTGACAGCACTAGACAGTGATTTTGATCTGTTCTCCTCTCCATATTCAGCGAATATTTAAGAGATTCGTCCTGAGCTGCAGCAAGAAATTATTGACCTGCAGTGTGACAGAGAATACAGAGACAAATTTCAGGACAAGAAAAACATTTTGGAATTCTACAGACACTTCCCTCAGGATAGATTTCCTCGTTTGCACAAACTGGCGGCTACAATAATATCAATGTTCGGTTCCACGTATGTTTGTGAACAACTGTTCTCTGCAATGAAATGTAACAAGACGCGCCTGGGAAACGCATTGTCTGATCGAAATTTAAACTGCACGCTGCGCCTAAAGTGCACAAGAACAATTACTCCGAACATAGACGCAATTGTACAGGGCAAAAAGTACAAGATAACCGAGAATCCCACACTTCAGTGACACCTTTTATTGTGTAACAGTTCACAAATTAATGCGAATGTAGAGGCATACACTAAGCTAATAAAATTATGTGGCATGTGTACATTCTCCTTTATTTGTTTCATTTGTCGCAGTAATAATTCGTGAGTGATATCCCTGCAGGTGGCCGCGGATTTACATTGACTGGCGGCAGCTGTTGTGTGCCCCACGTGTCTTTCCCCACTCTCCGCTCTGGTCCGGTAGTGGGGGTAGTGTGCTCGCGCTGCTCCGTGCTCGCGCCTTGCTGCTCACAGCTTGCTCCGCGAGCACGTATGTTGTGAAGCCCTGGGATATAGCAACTGAAGTATCCTATTTACCGTCAGCCCGTGGGGTCGCACTCTCCAGTTCGTCTGCTGAAACTCTACGTTCCTTCCGGAACGGTCAGAAGGAGACAACGCCGCACCTTTTATGCTGAAGACATAACAATGATCTTCCAGTGCAGCTGGCGGGTGTGGCCGAGCGGTTCTAGTCGCTTCAGTCAGGAACCGAGCGACCGCTACAGTCGCAGGTTCGAATCCTGCCTCGTGCATGGATGTGTGAGATGTCCTTAGGATAGACTTAACTAGTTCTAAGTTCTACGGGACTGATGACCTCAGATGTGAAGTCCCATAGTGCTCAGAGCCATTTGAACCATTTCTTCCAGGGTAACGCCAACCACTTGGTAGCAAGCTGTGATTTGAATTGTGCGCTCAGAGCATCCGATCAGACGCCGCGCAGTACCATCTACCCGGCACTTCAGGCACTGGTAATGGACTTGCCTTTGCTGGACACTCCAGTCGACAGGCATATACACCCACTTTGCTTGCCATTCCTCGAGCCGCTTGGATCGAGTTTAAGTCACAGGCGGCCTGGGATCCGTAGTTGTTGACGCTGAGATGTGGCCAGCAACGTTCGCGGACCACATAGCATATGTGTGTACTCTCACCCTCCCCCGCCAACGCGTCCGACGAAGTAAGGTCCCACGCCTCAATGTGGCCCGTCATGATGTGATAAATTACAGACGCGAACATGAGTCCACGTGGAGCAGATACGAACGACGATTACCCACGTACGGTTACACACTTCAACGGTGGTTACGGTGCGTTTGATATGCCTTGTGCCGAACATTAGCCAGCTATGGACGAGATAGACCATGCTGGTATACTGCGACCACTGATTTCTACTACACTGCGCTCCCTGAACTGGCTGTGCAGCTGCCGTTGCCGGAACGACAAACGGCAGAACATCACGTCAAGGCACAATTGCAACGCATCATCGCGTTACGTCTCGCGGATGTGCGGGTGTGGTCGAAGACAACTGATGATGCTAGTGGAGAACGACCTCCCCTCCAGCGTATCTTTCAAGACAGGAGAAGACGCAAGAGGCAGCTCATTACGGAAGTCGAGACGGGAGATGAAGCCAAAACGCAAATGGATGTCGTCCTAAGAGCGACAGTACAACACGAATGTAGGAAGGAAGTCCTATCCGACTTACCCGTCTCTCAGAACCCACAAGCTGATGCTACGTTCTGGTCGAAGATGACTTTGGAAGAAGAGCCTATATTACGTGGTGCTCCCAACAGAATGCCTGGCCCTATCGGATTCTCTTTTGAAATTTCCAAAGGTTTTTTGATCTTCTGGGCCCAGCGTGGGTCAATATTACAGAGCACTCCTAAATCGCAATTTTCAACTGCCATCTGAAATTACTGAGGGCCTCTTGATTCCGGTGCCAAAACTAAGAGGAAATTGTCGTCTACTTGATTTTCGCCCATTGACAATGCTAAAAACCGACTACAAACTGTTGACACGCATTCGCCGCGAGAGGCTCAAATCTACAATGGCGACACGGCCATCCACACTCTCAAACCTGCCTCGTAGGTACCACTAATGTGTTTAGAGGTTTAGCACTTACAGGGACGGGGGGGGGGGGGGGGGGCGCTTGTGCAAGTGTGCCGTCTCCACCGCGCTCTTCTTGCGCTGCATTTTGATCACGCTTTCGATTGCGTCGAACGTGGTGACCTGTGTGCAGTTATGGAACACATCTGACTTGGGCGACTTTTTAACATCCGCTCTGTGACCTTTCGATATTTCTCAACTTAACCATTACAACCACTTATTACAGATGACAGACATGATGGCTTCCAGGATACAAGCCGTTTTCGGACACGTGGTGAACGCTGGTGTAGTTTTTATGTTCCATTTTGTTACTCTTACTTCACCCTTTCACAAAGGAAGTTCTGGACTCACTCGTCACAAGCACAGAGCACTGGAGGCATACCTTCGCTCAATGCGGTGACTCTGGCTTTCACCAACACACAATCTCCCCTACATCCTGATTGCAAAGGTGGCCGTTGTGCGAACCCATACCTGTTGGACATTTATTACCCTTTCTCATATTAGGAATTTCTAGTGGAACACAGCTATATGTTGGAGTTATACCGGAGATTAGGACTCTGAGAGCAAAGATTTATTACAGTGTCCTCCAACACTGTAACCCGGCTAAAGACATTGTACAACGACACACCAAGGTCGACTGTATGCGGGTTTGGCGAGCCATCCACGCGCCCTTCCTGTGTCCTATAGTCCGGTAGACGTAGTATGTGGTCATTAACGAGAAACTTCCGACCGGCCGAAGGCTACATGCCGTTCACCTAATTGAAGATCCTGTGTGCCCCCGTTGCGAGAAGTTTTTACGGACAAACACAGTCTGAACTGTGGCCCCGCACGTGGGAGCTGGAAACTGATGCGCCAGATATGGCCTTTCCTCCTACTCCACCCCATTAATTAGATTGTTCTGTTGGATCTCTTTCATCCCGTAGCCGTCTGTTTCCCGACAACCCGGATTAATGCATTCAACTGGGTAAAAGGAATGGCGATACAGTACATGCACCGCGACGGCGAAAAGGAAGTCCTCGATACGTGGCAATACCTGGTGGACGAGTCTTGCTCTTAACGAATATAATGCAATACCGGAACCTCTTTTCTAAATATTTATGGTCATCGTTCATGGACCCACCGTCCAGCTGGGGTATTTCGGGTGTGAGAAGAAGTTGAACTGCAGACGTGATGTTTCCACGACCCCATACATTAACAGCGGTCCCAGAAACTCCTGCGGTTCAAAAAAATGGTTCAAATGGCTCTGAGCACTATGGAACATAACATCTGAGGTCATCAGTCCCCTAGAACGTAGAACTACACTACCGGCCATTCAAACTGCTACAACAAGAAGAAATGCAGATGACAAACGGCTATTAATTGGACGAATATATTATACTAGAACTGACATGGGATTACATTTTCACGCAGTTTGGATGCATAGATCCTGAGAAATCAGTACCCAGAACAACAACCTCTGGCCGTAATAACAGCCTTGATACGCCTGGGCATTGAGTCAAACAGAGCTTGGATGGCATGTACAGGTACAGCAGCCCATGCAGCTTCAACACGATACCACAGTTCATCAAGAGTAGTGACTGGCGTACTCTGACGAGCCAGTTGCTCGGCCACCATTGACCAGACGTTTATAGTTGGTGAGAGATCTGGAGAATGTGCTGGCCGGGGCAGCACTCGAACATTTTCTGTATCCAGAAAGGCCCGTAAAGGACCTGCAACATGCGGTCGTCCATTATCCTACTGAAATGTAGGGTTTCGCTGAGATCGAATGAAGAGTAGAGCTACTGTTCAAAGTGCCGTCAATGTGAACAAGAGGTGACTGAGACGTGTAACCAATGGCTCCCCATACCATGACGCCGGGTGAAACGCCAGCATGGCGATGACGAATACACGCTTCCACTGTGCGTTCACAGCGATGTCGCCAAACACGGATGCCACCATCATGATTCTCCAAACAGAACGTGGATTCATCCGAAAAAATGAAAAAAAAAATTTCAAATGTGTTTGAAATCTTATGGGACTTAACTGTTAAGGTCATCAGTCCCTAAGCTAACACACTGCTTAACCTAAATTCTCCTAAGGAGAAACTCACACACCCATGCTCGAGGGAGGACTCGAAGCTCCGCCGGGACCAGTCACACAGTCCATGACTGCAGCACCTGAGACCGCTCGGCTAATCCCGCGCGGCTCCGAAAAAATGACGTTTTGCCATTCGTGCACCCAGGTTCGTCGTTAAGTACACCATCGCAAACGCACCTGTCTGTGATGCAGCGTCAAGGGTAACCGCAGTCATGGACTTCGAGCTGATAGTCCATACTGCTGCAAACGTTATCGAACTGTTCGTGCTGGTGGTTGTTGTCTTGCAAACGTCCCCATCTGTTGACTCAGGGATCGAGACGTCGCTGCACGATCCGTTACAGCCATGCCGATAAGATGGATATCATCTCGACTGCTAGTGACACGAGGCCGTTGGGATCCAGCACGGCGTTCCGTATTACCCTCCTGAACACCACCGATTCCATATTATGCTAACAGTCGTTGGATCGCGACCAACGCGAGCAGCAATGTCGCGATACAATAAACCGCAATCGCGATAGGCTACAATCCGATCATTATCAAAGTCGGAAACGTGATGGTACGCATTTCTTCTCCTTATAGGAGGCATCACAACAACGTTTCACCAGACTACGCCGGTCAACTGCTGTTTGTGTATGAGAAATCGGTTGGAAACTTCCCTCCCTCATGTCAGCACGTTGTAGGTGTTGCCACCGGCGCCAACCTTGTGTGAATGCTCTGAAAAGCTAATCATTTGAATATCACAGCATCTTCTTCCTGTCGGTTAAATTTCGCGTCCGTAGCACGTCATATTCGTGGTGTAGCAATATTAATGGCCAGTAGTGTACTTAAACCTAACTAGCCGAAGTATATCACACACATCCATGCCCGAGGTAGTATTCGAAACTTTGACCGTAGTGGTCGAGCGGTTCCAGATTGAAGCGCCTAGAGCCACTCGGCCACATCGACCGGCACTCCTGCGGTTAACGACTCGTAATGCCGTTGAAATGACGACCACTTGTTAGTGGCCACCCGCTTCGATAAGGTGATCCCAGCAGGATCGTTCACAATATCGTTATAATTATTACCGTATGGCTGCCTTTTATTTGTTGGCTAAAAGAAATTGTGACGGTGCACTTTGATGGTGGACGGGAGGAGATCTAGGAATTCGACCTAGGAATTCGACCTAGGAATTCGACACCTCCTCGCCTTGTCTCCTGCAGCCTGCCGCTAACTGCGCCCCTCATTTAAAAAGATACTTGGTACGCTGCGACGCTCGTAGAGTAACGACGTTGCATGTGGCGAGCTCTAGAAGTGTTTCTTTGTGTTGTCTTTTCCTTCAAAATGGTTAAAATGGTTCTGAGCACAATGGGACTTAACTTCTAAGGTCATCAGTCCTCTAGAACTTTGAAGTACTTAAACCTAACTACCCTAAGGACATCACACACATCCATGCCAGAGGCAGGATTCGAACCTGCTACCGTAGCGGTCGTGCGGTTCCAGACTGTGTAGCGCCTAGAACAGCTCGGCCACCTCGGTCGGCGTTTCTTCCTTCCATACTCAGTAAACAACAAAAACAAAAATTCACTCTCATAAAAAAAGCGCTTAAGGCGACCGCTCGCGTAAAGCGGGTGATAATTAAAAACATAAAAGTCGGTAGAACACTTGCCGGCGAAAGGCAGTGATCCCGAGTTCGATTCTCGATGCGGCACTCAGGTTTACTCTGCCAGGAAGTTTCATATCAGTGCAAACTCCGCTGGAGAGTGACAATTTTATTGAGGCGTTATTGCTTTAGTTGTACAGTTCACGGTAACCAGTTACTTCTGGCTCCAGTATGCCAATATCGACACGTGTGATTGTCTGTACATGACGTTTATATGAGGATTTAAGGTGGTCAATTGAAATAGCGAAACTGGTCGTCAAAATAAAATAATTTATCTTCCCAAAACCTACGTCTGTTTGACAATTTTTCTTCATAAATAAAGACAGAAACGTTGTAAAGCTGTACCTTCCTGTGGTTTCGTAAAGTGTATTTCAAGTGCCTTTCTACACATTATTTCCTGCAACCGAAGATATGCTGAAGAAAGTTGTATTGTTGTGTACAGACTAAGCATTAATGTGAAAAGAGGGAGAGAGAGAGAGCGTGTGGAAGGGTGGGGAAAATGATTTTTATTTCAATGTGTTTACTGGCGAAACGTAATAACATGGAAACATAGCTTGCAAAAATAAATAATCGGCGAAGAAAAGAGGCCAAACTGTGTTTTTACATGAAATAAGTAAATTATAAATGTGTGTGTGCTGCGTAAATGTTATATACATTTACATCTTTCATATGTAGCATCTCCTACGCTTGAAGCACTTTCCTAACTCAGTGAATGTATAGTTGTCAGAGAATTCTCGTAAAGCGACACGTGAGACGTTGTCTGTAAACAAATGTACATATAGATTCTTGTAAGTTTGAACACCACTGCGTCACTCCCGTCATATTTCTCGCACTCTTATGTAGCACGTTACGTGAGGCGTTCTATTGACACTTATTATCAGACTGCGTGCAAGTCTAAAATAAGGTCAGCGTATCAATACGAGAGTAATTATGCCTCTTGTAGTTGAGTGGTTTATTTCCCCTGCGTTCATCGACAGATTGCGTCAGCCGATTAATTCTCCCGCCGGTTTGTACCGTGGAATCTACGTTTTGACACAGATCAAAATGCTGTCGTCTTTTCTTTTTCTTTTTTATTTATTTTTTCTCTTTTACGTCCAGTTTGTCCTCATTCATTCTACTAACGTCTACAGGCGTTATTTTGTAGGCTCCAGGAGGTCTCAAAAGTTGGCTACTCCTTCCCATGAGGAAGACAGGTATAACTTTCCCAATTTCGTTTGCTTAGACACATGCTCAAAGACAGACATTATGCTCATACACAGTCTAAATTAGTGTAAATGTATTGAAATAAACAGATTTCCACACTCACGTTACAAAAGAGAGTGCAGGGGAAACTATAGAGGAACTTAATAGTAACACGTACATTCATAAGAGGGTGTATGCATGAAACCAATAATTATTATCACAGTCAGATACTGGCGAAATAACTATCAAAAATCCTATGACGTTTTGTTCTTAACACAAGTCAGTGAAATGGCCCAAATCTTGCATTCAGTCCTCCGTTGATCCGTCAGATTTCGATACTTAAGACATCGGGCAGAAAGTAGAAATAACAAATTCCTCATTTAGAACTTATTTACGGAGGAGACTACTGCTGCACCAGTATCTAAAGGCTGCACATAATCACAAATGAGAGGTGTTTCCAGTTAATAACAACAGTAGTACAAATAACCAAACATCATAAAATAAAATAAAGGAAAAGAAAAGACGAAGAACTATTTACATAGGCCCCCATAACTATATTGTTACAAGGGAGCTCGTCTTTGCAAAATAGATAAAAGTTTGGAAGAGCAGAGCTCCAGACCAATATTACTTACCTGACATCCGTCCTTTACAGAATCCTAGATGAGTATGTGAGTACATACGAGTTGGTGTTGGCATGCTGATGTGGGTTAATGTTAAATTTAATAAAGGTTTCAATGAATTTGTTGTGTAAGATGTGTGACCCAAACTCAGTCAGTTGCTTCACCCTTTTAACGCTGATGGCCCAGTACTCCGCGACAATGTATAACACACTACATACTCGTATAATCCTGAGAGAGAAGAAAAAAATATCCATGTAATGACTACATTATTTCAATACTATTGTGAATCATGAACAGCAAGTACAGAAGATTGAAAAGAAATGTAGTAAGCTAAGGGAAATTTTTATGAAGAACTTCACGTTGAACCATGAGGTCTCAAAAAATGAGTTATTTCATAACAATAAAATTTAAAATTAACTCTATTACTAAGAGAATATATAAACCCGAAAACAGCCCATTATTAGAAGTTATAATTTAAAGGTTGAGTAATGATGCCTGGTTCTACATTTATATGCGCCAGGAATTAGTTTACTGGTATCTGAAGATGTCCAGTTATTAGTCGAAACGAATTCAAATGGTTGTGAAAGCGTTGAATGACTGTTCAACACAAATATGTATTTACAAAAATTTTGTTTATACATTACTGTGTCATATCCGGTTAATGACAAACAAACGCGAGGGGCGTTCAATACGAAAAGCAACACATTTTTTTTCTGAAGGTAGGTCGGCTTTATTCAGGATTACAATACACCGTATAATTCCCCGCTCTTTTGTATACGAAACCCTGTTTTGCAAAATGATCTCAATTCAGAGCGACGGCTTTAAGCCAGTTCACTCGGAGGGCCTGTTTGCCCTCATGGTACCACACTATTCGTCGAGTCGTAGACAACGTCTTCCTGCATCAAGAATCTCCCCATCACCCACGTATTGCATCCAGTGGAGTACATCTTTCATTGGGTCAAACAGATGGAAGTCAGAAAGTGAGAGATCCGGGCTATAGGGATGAGGAAGAACACAAGAACACGGAGTTATGAGAGGCCTTCCATTGTCATAGCGAAGACGTGCGTTTGCATTACTGAGGCCACAAACATGTTGAAGCTGTTTCTTCAGTTTCCTGATGGCAGCACAGTAAACTTCAGATCTGATCATTTGCGCCATGAGGGAGGACATGAAACACAATAACCCCTTCAGAGTCCCAGTAGGCCGTCGTTATGGCTTCATCGGCTGAGGGTGCGGCTTTAAATCAAATGGCTCTGAGCACTGTAGGACTTAAGATCTGAGGTCATCACACCCCTAGAACTTAGAACTACTTAAACCTAACTAACCTAAGGGCATCAGACACATCCATGCCCGAGGCAGGATTCGAACCTGCGACCGTAGCAGTCGCGCGGTTCCGGACAGAAGCGCCTAGAACCGCTCGGCCACTGAGGCCGGCTGCGGCTTCAAACATTTTCTTCGGAGGACAGGTTGTGTGTCGCCCCTCCATGGATTTCCGTTTTGTTTCCGGTTCGAAGTGACGAACCCATGTTTCAGCACATGTGACGATGTTTGACAAAATATTTTCACGGGCAGCCTTGTAACGCGCAAGCAAATCCGCATAAATGCTCTTTATATTCAACTGTCAGGCGGTAATAAACGCAGGGGGCACACACGTTTCAGTACTCCAAGTGGTGGACTAGTGTGTCTGTACTATCAACAGAGACGTCCAGTTGTGCAGCAAGGTGTTTTACTGTGTTGCGCCGATCACCTCGAATGACAGTGTCCCCATATTTCAAAACTGAAGGAGTCACAGTTGGGTGCGGCCGGCCAGCAGGGGGGAGATTGTAAGGTTGTCGCGATGATGATAGACGCCTCGCCCAACGACTCACCATGCTTTTGTTCGTTTCCGACTCCGCAAAAATTCTGCAAGCGCCTATGAATATCTGCGATTCTCTGGTTATCAGCTAAAAGAAACAAATGGCGGCTCTGTGCTTGGAATGCACCGCCGTTGCAGACACCAGTTTATAGGCAACGTTTAGCGCCGCCACATGTCGCAACTTCATGGAACTATAGGTCCAGACGCGGAAATACACTACTGGCCATTAAAATTGCTACACCACGAAGGTGATCTGCTACAGACGCAAAATTTAACCGACAGGAAGAAGATGCTGTGATATGCAAATGATTAGCTTTCCGGAGCATTCACACAAGGTTGGCGCAGGTGGCGGCAACGTGCTGACATGAGGAAAAGATATGGCTCTGAGCACTATGTGACCTAACTTCTGAGGTCATCAGTCACCTAGAACTTGTAACTACTTAAACCTACCTAACCTGAGGACATCACACATATCCATGCCCGAGGCAGGATTCGAACCTGCGACCGTAGCGGTCACATGAGGAAAGTTTCCCACCGATTACTCATACACAAACGGAACTTGACCGGCGTGGCCTGGAGTAACGCTGTTGTAATGCCTCGTGTAAGGAGGAGAAATGCGTACCATCACGTTTCCGTCTTTGATAAAGGTCGGATTGTAGGCTATCGCGTTTGCGGTTTATCGTATCGCGACATTGCTGCTCGCGTTGGTCGAGATCCAATGACTGTTAGCAGAATATGGAATCGGTGGGTTCAGGAGGGTAATACGGACCGCCGTGCTGGGTCTCAACGGCCTCGTGTCAGTAGCAGTCGAGATGACAGGCATCTTATTCCCATGGCTGTAACGCATCGTGCACCCGCGTCTTGATCCCTAAGTCGACAGATGGGGGCGTTTGCAAGACAAGAACCACCTGCACGAAGAGTTCGACGACGTTTGCAGCAGCATGGACTATCAGCTCGGAGACCATGGCTGCGGTTACGTTTCACGCTGCATCACAGACAGGAGCGCCTGCGATGGTGTACTCAACGACGAACCTGGATGCACGAACGGGAAAACGTCATTTTTTCGGATTAATCCAGGTTCTGTTTACAGCATCAATATGGTCGCATCCGTGTTTGGCGACATCGCTGTAAACGTACGTTGGAAGCGTGCATTCGTTATCGTCATACTGGCGTATCACCCAGCGTTATGGTATGGGGTGCCATTGGTTACACGTCTCGGTCACCTCTTGTTCGCATTGACGGCACTTGGAACAGTGGATGTTACTTTTCAGATGTGTTACGTCCCGTGGCTCTACCCTTCATTTGATCCCTGCCAAACCCTACATTTCAGAAGGATAATGCACGACCGCATGTTGCAGGTCCTGTACTGGCCTTTTTCGATACAGATAATGTTCGACCGCTGCCCTGGCCAGCACATTCTCCAGATCTCTTCCCAATTGAAAACGTCTGGTCAATGGTGGTCAAGCAACTGGCTCGTCATAATACGCCATTCACTATTCTTGATGAACTGTGGTATCGTGTTAAAGCTGCATAGGCAGCTGTACCTGTACACGCCATCCAAGCTCTGTTTGACTCAATGCCCAGGCGTATCAAGGCCGTTATTACGGCCAGAGGTGGTTGTTCTGGGTACTGATTTCTCAGGATCTATGCACCCAAGTTGCGTGAAAGTGTAATCACGTGTGATGTATAGTATAATACATTTGTCCAATGAATACCCGTTTATCATCTGCGTTTCTTCTTGGTGTAGAAATGTTAATGTCCAGTAGTTGGTTGGTTGGTTGTTTTGGGGAAGTAGACCAGACAGCGAGGTCATCGGTCTCATCGGATTAGGGAAGGACGGGGAAGGAAGTCGGCCGTGCCCTTTGAAAGGAACCATCCCGGCATTTGCCTGGAGCGATTTAGGGAAATCACGGAAAACCTAAATCAGGATGGCCGGACGCGGGATTGAACCGTCGTCCTCCCGAATGCGAGTCCAGTGTCTAACCACTGCGCCACCTCGCTCGGTTAATGTCCAGTAGTGTATTCCACGATGTCCCGCAACTAGTTCTGCCTTTTTTAACTGAAAACAGCCGACAAAAAAAAGATGTATTTCTTTTCTTATTGAAGGCTCCTTGTTATAAAGTGCAGTAGAGACTGAAAGAGAAACACAGGTAGGCACAGAAACTTGTGCCGATGGCATCATCGCCACGTGCCTTTGAACGCCGCGGACAACCTTCCGGTGTTGGTACTAAAGTGTGGCGCGACCAGCGCCACTCACGTGTCGCCCTCTGCCGACTGCCACGACGGACGAGTCGTTGTAAAGTTTTCTTGGTCAAGATTAAAGATTAAAGCTTCATTTTAATTTTTTTAGATATTGTTTTAAATCAATTATTAGGTGTTGTTTTTAAAAGTCTGGATCGTCATTACGGTAACATTATGCTACTTGGAAGACGGTTGCAACCAGGCAGCGGGACGGAGGAGCGGATCCCCGGACTGTGTCAGCCTGCTACACGTTTTCCGGTATCGGTGACACCGAAGATAGTACCGATCATTAACCTTTTTGAGTTGTACTGAGCTGTGGTGATAGGAATAGTCGTTGCTCAGGGTTCTGAATACCGGGCGTGTACTATGTGGCTCAGAGAACTCTGCGGGAGTGGGAGTTCGGAAACCTAACATGCTATTCGTATGTACTGTATTTAGATCGTTATTTTCGTGTCCCGTCCAGAGACAAATTGTGATAGTTGTTTCCTTTTTAACAGTTTGAATTGAGCAACGATAGACGAATCAGGAACTGCAGTAATTTTGGCAGGATGAGTACATGTGTTATATTCACTTATCGTTGTAAAGTTTTCTTGGTCAAGATTAAGGATTGAAGCTTGATTGTAATTTTTTTACATATTGTTTTAAATCAATTATTTGGTGTTGTTTTTAAAAGTCTGGATCATCATTACGATAAAATTATGCTTAGAACTGTTCCATTACGCCTACTTCCTCACCCCCAGCCCTTCCACTTAATGCTGTGTAACAAATCTGATTCATGGAATGAAAACATAAGAGACTATAGTAGCAGTTTCTGCATAAAAGAAATACAATATGATTCGGCCTTTCTAGAATTTTGTTATCACTGTGATTCAATCACGAGAACCAGAATCTATTACAAGAGGATATTTATATACAACATTATGAATAAAAACTGTTTTCGATACCATTCCATGTAATGAGAAGAATGACTTTCAGTCGAGCTATAAGAATTAATCTTGAACGAACATGTCCTTATCATCTGAAACCAAAATCGTGAATTTCGCTGGAACTAGGGAGTACAGCGTTTCGAGAACTTCCGTACAAAATCGAGAAAACGGATTATTTATCATTCCCGTCGTGGAGCATTAACTCAGCCGTGAGGCTGATAATTGGGCTGCGGAAGTGAGAGGGAAAGAGAGGAGGTGGTTAAGACACGGAATAAATGGCGGACAAGGAATTTGCGCAGTTGGATGTAAAGCCGTAATGACAGGCAGGGAGACTCGGCGAGTACGGGCAGATATTTCGCCAAGTTCAGCTCCCCTGGCGTAAATAAGACGAGGCGGCGGTCATTAGGAACAAAGGCATTTAGGGTGGAAATCGACGAATCGCGCGGCCAGGAGAGGCGAGGCGGTCGTCTCCGGCTAGGGCTTCTTAGCGATAAATATTTCCGGAAGAGCTTATGCAGAATTGGATTACGTCTTTTTCTTAAGCTGCCAAGGTCGTAAAGTTGGCCAGATGCGTGCTTATTAATACCGCAATCACTCCCTTAATTACGTACGGCGTCCTGTAACTCCCTCTTTCTCAATTTATAGCTTCCATAACTGCTTTAGCACGATTAAATACTCTTCCCAAAGCCTTTATTGTGTGAAATATAATATACAGGGTGATCAAAAAGTCAGAATAAATTTGAAATCTGAATAAATCACGGAATAATGTAGATAGAGAGGTACAAATTGACACACATGCTTGGAATGACATGGGGTGTTATTAGAACCAAAAAAATACAAAAGTTCAAAAAATTTCCGACAGATGGCACTTCATCTGATCAGAATAGCAATAATTAGCGTAACAAAGTAAGACAAAGCAAAGATGATGTTCTTTACAGGAAATGCTCAATATGTCCACCATCATTCCTCAACAATAGCTGTAGTCGAGGAATAATGTTCTGTACAGCACTGTAAAGCATGTCCGGAGGTAATGGTGAGGCATTGGCGTCGGATGTTGTCTTTCAGCATCCCTAGCGATGTCGGTCGATCACGATAAACTTGCGACTTCAGGGAACCCCAAAGCCAGTAATCGCACGGATTGAGGTCTGGGGACCTGGGAGGCCAAGCATGACGATTGTCATGCGCGGTCACTGACGTTTTGCTGTCCAGCGCCATCTGTCGGATATTTTGTGAACTTTGTTTTTTTCGGTTCCTTATATAACCCCATGTCTTTCCAAGCATGTGTGTCAATTTTTAGCTCTCTATCTACATTATTCCGCGGTTTATTAAGTTTTCAAATTTATACTGACATACTGGAGATACTAAAAAGTATCAGATAGATTATATAATGGTAAGACAGAGATTTAGGAACCAGGTTTTAAATTGTAAGACATTTCCAGGGGCAGATGTGGATTCCGACCACAGTCTATTGGTTATGAACTGCAGATTGAAACTGAAGAAACTGCAAAAAGGTGGGAATTTAAGGAGTTGGTACCTGGATAAACTGGAAGAACCAGAGGTTGTAGAGAGTTTCAGGGAGAGCATAAGGGATCAATTGACAGGAATGGGGGAAAGAAATACAGTAGAAGAAGAATGGGTAGCTCTGAGGGATGAAGTAGTGAAGGCAGCAGACGATCAAGTAGGTAAAAAGACGAGGCCTAATAGAAATCCTTGGGTAACAGAAGAAATATTGAATTTAATTGATGAAAGGAGAAAATATAAAAATGCAGTAAATGAAGCAGGCAAAAAGGAATACAAACGTCTCAAAAATGAGATCGACAGGAAGTGCAAAATGGCTAAGCAGGGATGGCTAGAGGACAAATGTAAGGATGTAGAGGCTTGTCTCACTAGGGGTAAGATAGATACTGCCTACAGGAAAATTAAAGAGACCTTTGGAGAGAAGAGAACCACATGTATGAATATCAAGAACTCAGATGGAAACCCAGTTCTAAGCAAAGAAGGGAAGGCAGAAAGGTGGAAGGAGTATATAGAGGGTTTATACAAGGGCGATGTGCTTGAGGACAATATTATGGAAATGGAAGAGGATGTAGATGAAGACGAAATGGGAGATAAGATACTGCGTGAAGAGTTTGACAGAGCACTGAAAGACCTGAGTCGAAACAAGGCCCCGGGAGTAGACAACATTCCATTAGAACTACTGACGGCCTTGCGAGAGCCAGTAATGACAAAACTCTACCATCTGGTGAGCAAGATGTATGAGACAAGCGAAATACCCTCAGACTTCAAGAAGAATATAATAATTCCAATCCCAAAGAAAGCAGGTGTTGACAGATGTGAAAATTACCGAAATATCAGAATAATAAGTCACAGCTGCAAAATACTAACGCAAATTCAATACAGACGAATGGAAAAACTGGTAGAAGCCGGCCTCGGTGGAAGATCAGTTTGGATTCCGTAGAAATGTTGGAACACGTGAGGCAATACTAACCTTACGACTTATCTTAGAAGAAGGATTAGGAAAAGGCAAACCTACGTTTCTAGCATTTGTAGACTTAGAGAAAGCTTTTGACAATGTTAACTGGAATACTCTCTTTCAAATTCTGAAGGTGGTAGTGATAAAATACAGGGAGCGAAAGGCTATCTACAATTTGTACAGAAACCAGATGGCAGTTATAAGAGTCGAGGGGCATGAAAGGGAAGCAGTGGTTGGGAAAGGAGTGAGACAGGGTTGTAGCCTCTCCCCGATGTTATTCAATCTGTATATTGAGCAAGCAGTGAAGGAAGCAAAAGAAAAATTCGGAGTAGGTATTAAAATTCATGGAGAAGAAGTAAAAACTTTGAGGTTCGCCGATGACATTGTAATTCTGTCAGATACAGCAAAGGAATTGGAAGAGCAGTTGAACGGAATGGACAGTGTCTTGAAAGGGGGATATAAGATGAACATCAACAAAAGCAAAACGAGGATAATGGAATGTAGTCAAATTAAATCGGGTGATGCTGAGGGAATTAGATTAGGAAATGAGACACTTAAAGTAGTAAATGAGTTTTGCTATTTAGTGAGTAAAATAACTGATGATGGTCGAAGTAGAGAGGATATAAAATGTAGACTGGCAATGGCAAGGAAATCGTTTCTGAAGAAGAGAAATTTGTTAACGTCGAGGATAGACTGAAGTGTGAGGAAGTCGTTTCTGAAAGTATTTGTATGGGTTGTAGCCATGTATGGAAGTGAAACATGGACGATAAATAGTTTGGACAAGAAGAGAATAGAAGCTTTCGAAATGTGGTGCTACAGAAGAATGCTGAAGATTAGATGGATAGATCACATAACTAATGAGGAGGTATTGAATAGGATTGGGGAGAAGAGAAGTTTGTGGCACAACTTGACTAGAAGAACGGATCGGTTGGTAGGACATGTTTTGAGGCACCAAGGGATCACAAATTTAGCATTGGAGGGCAGCATGGAGGGTAAAAATCGTAGAGGGAGACCAAGAGATGAATACACTAAGCAGATTCAGAAGGATGTAGGTTGCAGTAGATACTGGGTGATGAAGAAGCTTGCACAGGATAGAGTAGCATGGAGAGCTGCATCAAACCAGTCTCAGGACTGAAGACCACAACAACAACAACAACAACAACAACAACTGACATTTTGATCACCCGGTACTCCGGGTAGAGATTCTACTAGAAGTGGCTCACTGCTTAATAGTCGCTGTGTCGAGATTTATAGTGCAAAAACCGTTAACCGCTGCTGTCCTCTCATTTAAATAAACTGTATTTGTTTCCCAAAGCTATGGTTAAGCTACCTGCGAAAACGCAATAAAAATTCATGTAGTAGTTTTCACGAAGCCTATTGAAAGAGACAAGCAGACACTACATGGTCCGTGCGTGGCTCATGTTCCCGCCATCATGTATTTTACACCCTGTTTTAACGTACTTCTACCTCACTACGTTAATTTAAATTACTGGTGTCACTGAGTTGCTGCTTTGCGTGACTGTGAGCGGCGCTAGCAGCGCGTATCGATATATCCCCTCTCGTAGTATCTTTGCTTGACTGCTACTACTTCCCCGTCGTTGTCTGTCGTAAGCCAATTCGGGTAGCGAGTTCGGGCTGCGAGTCAGTTGTAACAAGTCTGGAGCGCAGTTCGGACCTGCTAGTCGGGGAGTAGTTGCAATGCGGCACTCGTGCAGTCGGTTTGGAGCTGTGAGGTCTGCGTCGACATGGCTCGCCCGACCATTGCCGCCACACATCACTTCCTCCGGACCACGGTCCTCTCGCGCGCATTGTCTCCCGATTTGTCTTCGTGCGTGCTTAGTTACTGCTGGGTATCGTCCAGGTCTCCGTGCAAACGTTCGTCAGGTTGTGTGTGAAGTTGGCGTTATTTTCCACTGACGACTACTTTAGATGTTGGTATTCTGAGGGCAGTTGGTCGGTTGGTGCGGACCAGGGAGGATATCTTCGTACGGCGCAGTCGGGTGAGTCCGCTTGCGGTCCCTGCACAGTGTTGGAGCGTGTGTAGAGCTGTCCGATCGTTACGAGCTTCGTGGCTCACCGACCCAGGACGTCAAAGCTGAGTGGTGTTATAAGTACCCAAGTCACGTCCGTTCATGTTGTGTCGTTCGTTTGGGTGGTTCGCTGTTGGGGAGCTTTTCCTGTGAGCAACACAGAGTGTTTGTAGTGGTGAAATCGAACCGCCATGTGGTGGAATTAACTATATTGGTTCACTACAAATCAAGTGCACCAACAGATTTTTCTGCCTTGTGGCCATTAGTGCTCCAGTTACCTGTCCTGGCCACTTACGTAATTTCAGGCAGTGTCCATTCCTCACCTCTTGTCGCTGTCCAACGCCGTGTGCAGTTTCGACAGCATAATACATATTTCACTGTGGATAATCACGTCCGTAACACTTTGGACTTTGAGTTTTCATGTACCGATTGGTGGCTAGCAAGTCGTTTGGTCGGTCGGATCGTGACTGTCTATTGGTTGGGCTACCGAAGGATCAAGTGTAGATGGGCCCACCACCTGTGTCATCTAAGTGAACGTTAATGTTTAGAGGGCAGCACCCCCCCCCCCCCTCTCCCCCTGGAGGCGTCTGAGTGCCGTTGTCTATACTGTCCTTTTCGTGGGTGTATGGGCTGTTGGTAATCTATTGTAGCCAATGCTTTAAAGGAAAAAAATTATTTAGTTTTATGTAAATCAAGGCCATTCAGCCCGTATAAGTAATTTTGAATTCTGGCATGTGGATATTTTGCTGAAAGTTACTGTTGTTGTGCTATCTTTTCATTTAATGCGCTGTCAGCCACTTAAAACTTAAACGTTTAAGGTACTTTGAATTTTTGGAAAATTAACTGTGGGCCTTCAGGCGCTTAAAGCCTTATTCATAAAATTTCCCCTTCTGCCTTAAAAGATTGTAGTAATATATTTTAAAATTTTGAAATTTAATTCTGGCCTTCAGCCGTTGGTATTGCACCTTGTTTATGTTTGTTCTATCCACTTTTGCCTTGAGGCTTTCAGCCCAGGTGAGAGGTATACATATATATTTTAAATTAGTTTAATTGCAATTTTAACTGCGTATCTTTAGTCACTTGAAATTTATCTTGTTGATTTTTAAGATTTCTTCTTTGGAGGTCTTCAGCCGTGAAAGAATTGGATTTTGAAACTCGTAGTTGTAAAGGTTCGGATATGTGCTGTTTACGTTTAAATGTGTCGTTAAATTACAATTTTGAAGTGAAGCTGACAGCCACCTTATTTGGCCCTTTCCACAATCCTAATCACCCGTTCTGCCCAGCGCGTTTAGCGGGCGTATCGCTACAGTTTCAAATTTTATTATTCATGTATTAGGTTGGTGCAGTATTACGTAGCATTTTTGTTTTGCATGTTAGAATTTCGGTTGCTGTGGGTTTATTTATCGATTGTTATTTTTTATCTGTAATTCATTTTCCTGTTTGAGTTTAAATATTGCCATTTTGTTGTCATTTGGAGATAGTGAGTGCAGCTTTGGACGCTAGAAAATCGAGTGCCAATTGGAGTAATCGGAACATTTCCGACACATTCTTCTTCCTAAATTCAGTAGAGCAGTGACAGCAGCGGAGGCAGCGAGAAACATGCCACGTAGGGAAGTAATGACGCTGGACAGAGCACGGCAAGAAAATGGTGGTCTCGTTTCAATGAGGATCGTTTTCATGTTACTGACTCTCCACTTTCAGGAAGACATTCGGAGTTTGATGTAAATAGTTTAAACACTTAAATGTGTAATAATCCAAGTCAGTATACTCGCGAATCGGCAAATCCAATGAACTGTGTTCTACCACATGTAACGTCTTCGCTCGGGCGTACGTTAACTCTTTAAAGCCTGTACTATGGTAAGTTGACGGGCTTCACCTTATAAGAAAGGATTTTAGTAAATATATTGACCGCGTGTACCTGAATGGAGGCCCAATCAGACTTACACCCACTCAGTAACAACAATGATACGTCAAGCAAGTCTGAAGTGCAACTACACGTTAGGACGGGCAAGAAACATACACAGCAGATGCTACCAATTGTTAATAATACGGTCGCCAGCCTAATTAGGCATTAAGTGAGTTTTTTCCTTGTACAAGTGGATGTACGTACAAGCATAACAACACGTAGTAATACTGCATTATATGGTAAATTTTAGAACCAGAAAAATCTACTGAACTAAGATTTTCCTTTTCTGTACTAATTTGGAGAAGCTATAAATATACAGCATTACACTATAATGATTACTACAAACCGCGTTTTGTCTATTGATTCGACTGAAATCGGGCATAGGTTACCCTAGAAATAGCACTTTTGAAACACGCATACAATGTCAATTTTAAGAAGGGTAAAACACTGATAAATTTAGGTTTTATATTGACATTAACTTTGCTGGTCAAATCAGTTCAGTACACATCAGAATGTAAATGAATAGAAAAGAAAAGGGGGGTTGGGGAGGGGGGGATCCTGAAACTGTAATTGTCACTGTATTGAAATTCTTTGACTATTGAATTCATAAGCACTCAAGGTTTCCAATATATGAATTACTACTCTTTTTGTCTCATTTCTTGCTTATTTAACTACCATTATTTTTGTCTCAAATTAATTAAGCCTCATTACTAAACCAATTCCAAAATTATCTTCCAACTTTGTCAGGCCTTTGTTCTTTGCTTATATTTTCATTAACAATAAAGCTCTTTAAACATCTTTCTAGCATAGATAGGTCTGCAGGTAATTCTTATTAACATAAACTTTAAATCTTCATTTCGGGACACTCGGATTGCACAACATGTGGAAAGGAGCCTGTCTAGGTTAGTGATGAGTATAATTAATTGATAGGACAATTCTGGTAAAAGTTAAATTGTTATTGAACAGTCAGGAACAAAATTAACACTGGTCCACACGAATACAATTCTAAAGATTCAACCTGTTCGTGTCGATGCGGCGGTTGTCGGGCAGCGAGATGGCGAGGCGCACAGCACACATACAATCACAGCTATGGCTCTTGGTGTATCGGCACTTTGCTTCTTCTTAGCGTCGAAATCCTTTTCCGTTTAGTGCCTATGTAATATAGCCATGCTGTGTAGGCGTCGGAAACGGCACATCCGAGGCTCAATGAAATCACGTTTTCCAGGAGAGCCTCCTCGATCCAGAGCGTGTTTCTCAGACTGATGCCCAACTCCGACTATATTGCTGAGCCCGTTATGCCGTGCCGCGCCCGTGTGCATTTTCCCGCGCTTGCCTGCCATCCACCTTTTACTGCTCCCCTACAGACAGGGTATTCACCAAAGGTTTTACATTCCACATATCCTAATACCTTTCCTACGTATGGACCAGGCGCACAAATACAATTTTAAACATGTTACAATAGATTCAACATGGGTTACACTTCAATTCTTTTATAGCATTGCTTGAAATTTGACATAAATATTAATATTCACATCGAAAGTTGCTTACAGTTTCTTTAACATAATGACACGAAAAGAAAAAGAAATGAAATCAAAACATTGCTTACACTAATTTATCGAAAATCAGAAGAAAAAATGATTATATGTACAGTTGTTGTTGTTACACACAGTCGACATTTTCATGCGTTGTAGAAGATACAAAACCCTGGTGCATGCGTATCGCATGCTCTAAGCCAAAATCACAAAAATTAACTGTCCTGTATTATTTCTTGTGACGACAAATGGTGTCTTTATGCTAACATGAGGAAAAGAATGGAAAGGTTGAGCGCAAACAAAGCAGCAAATCGACATAGGAGACCTGCGTGCATCCACAAAAGATAGTGTTATGCATTTGGTGGTGCGGCGGCGGTGTGGTGCTCTTCGAATTCTTCCCCCCCACGTGTACCCATCGCTGCTGACAATTATTATCAACAACTGAGACGCCTCGCAGTGGCAATCCAAGAACAATGACCAGGAAGACTGCGTATAGTAATGTTACTCCTCCATAACAATCGTCCACATTCTGCTAGAGGACAAAAAACACTATTTACGATTTGGGTTGGGAAGTCATTTCACGATCAGCTTATTCACCTGATCAAATTTTCATATTGTCCTCTCTCTATCGAATAAACTTCAGAGAGCTTTCATTTTGGATGAGAATTAGCTCCGAACATGACTCTACTGGCAGAAGTAAAGCTGTGAGGACCGGGCGTGAGTCGTGCTTCGGTAGCTCAGATGGTAGAGCACTTGCCCGCGAAAGGCAAAGGTCCCGAGTTCGAGTCTCGGTCGGGCACACAGTTTTAATCTGCCAGGAAGTTTCATATCAGCGCACACTCCGCTGCAGAGTGAAAATCTCATTCTGGAAACATCCCCCAGGCTGTGACTAAGCCATGTCTCCGCAGTATCCTTTCTTTCAGGAGTGCTAGTTCTGCAAGGTTCGCAGGACAGCTTCTGTAAAGTTTGGAAGGTAGGAGACGAGATACTGGCAGAAGTAAAGCTGTGAGGACCGGGCGTGAGTCGTGCTTCGGTAGCTCAGATGGTAGAGCACTTGCCCGCGAAAGGCAAAGGTCCCGAGTTCGAGTCTCGGTCGGGCACACAGTTTTAATCTGCCAGGAAGTTTCATATCAGCGCACACTCCGCTGGAGAGTGAAAATCTCATTCATGACTCTACGAGTTCTTCGCCTCAAAGCCACGACATTTTTACATTCGCGGGGGCGAAAAATTATCCCAGCGTTGCAAACGTTGTAAATAGTGAAGGAAAATATACAATGGTGTCCAAAATTAAAGCAATAAACCACTGTTTTCCCGGCCTGTGTCCAATTCACTATATGATCGTACAAACTGTTAACAGATGTCGTTACGATCGTGTCCTGCACGGAAGGTAGCATTAACCACGACAGCGATGACGTCAGGGCACCTATCAAACCGGATAGTGTTTGCCGGGTAGTCCCATATCCACAGTCGCTGAGTACAGTCACCGACGGCGGAGTACGGCACAGAGAAGGCTCCTACCAGGACCTCTGCGGTGGACAGCCATGGGAAGAATGGAAGCAGGACAGTCGCAAAATGATATGACCCTATGGCTTAGTGTGAATCGTTCAGTTGCTTTTCGGGTGTGGCGACAGTTTATAGAGATCGAAACTATCCAAGAGGCTAGGGCCCGCATCTCGTGGTCGTGCGGTAGCGTTCTCGCTTCCCACGCCCGGGTTCCCGGGTTCGATTCCCGGCGGGGTCAGAGATTTTCTCTACCTCGTGATGGCTGGGTGTTGTGTGATGTCCTTAGGTTAGTTAGGTTTAAGTAGTTTTAAGTTCTAGGTGACTGATGACCATAGATGTTAAGTCCCATAGTGCTCAGAGCCATTTGAACCAAGAGGCTAGGGCAGGGCCAACCACGTGTGAAATCAGAAAGAAAGAACTGTTATTCGGCTGTAAGGGCCCGACAGTATCGGCTTACTACTGCACAGCAATTGGCATCTGACCGCGCTACATCCACTAGACGTGTTGTAGCGAGGCAAACGGTGTACAGAAGGCTTCGGCAGAGACTTGCCTTTAGTGTCGGAGACCTGCTGTATGTGAGCCTCTGATACGTCTTCACAGAATAGTAGAGCCGTCACCATGCAACCTGCACGTTCGAACTGTGGGCCCATGTTCTGACTACAGATGAGTCCCGATTTGGTGTGGACAATGGTTCTAGACGGGTTCGCGTCTGGAGGGAGCGCGGTACACGATTTCGGGACTCAAACATAGCGGAAAGAGACTGATATGGAGGATGATCCACAATGTTGCAGGCGGGGATTATGTTGACCACTCCAACACCTCTTCATGAAATTGTACGGTTAAATTGACAAGGTTTAACTGCTGTCAGACATCGTGGCGAGATCTTGGGACCTCATTTGCAGTTGTTGCGAAGTGCTGTGGGCCCGGACTTCGTATTTCTGTACGATAATGCTCGATCTGAAAGAGCATGGGTGACTGCAGTTTTCCTGGAAATGGAAGATATTGCACGCATGGCGTGTCCTGCTGTCTCTCTCGATTTGAATCCCGTAGAGCACGTCTCGGATGCACCGGAGACACAGGTTGTATGGCGACAGCGTCCACCAGCCACCCTTTAAGACGTACCAGCAGCGCTGTAGGAGGGAGGGGGGTTATTCCTTCAACATCAGACTGATGCCATCATTCGCAGCGTACTCCGTCGTTTGTTAGGCCTGTATGGCGGCGAGACGTGGTCACACGTCATACGGAGCGCGTTAACCAGTTGTCGGAATGTGTTTGTAAATCCGTTAAGTTGGAAAAAACGAACATTGTTGTCCACCACTATGCATTTCGCAGTTAACATTCTGCATTCCTTATATTGTTATAGTTTATTATCACCTGATTATATCGTTTTGTGGCAAAATAAACGCAATTTCGGTTTGTTGCTTAAATTTTAAACACCAGTGTATTAATAACGCCTAAAGCCTATCGTAAGTGTATCTGTGGTGTTTAAACTTACGGAAAAAGACTAGGAACTCATGAACCAACCTAACAGTTGATTAATTTGAAGATACGAGTAACATAAAGATATAACATTTGTATTTTCACCAAAAGTGTCGGCGAGCTTCAAAATTCTTTCGATTTTCAACAAAAAACTAAGTAGTATATCCTGTTGAATTTATAGTTTTGGTAATCACAGATTTTGTTTGTGTTTTCGGTCTTATAAAAAATAGTTCAAATAGCCCTGAGCACTACGCGACTTAACATGTGAGGTCATCAGTCCCCTAGAACTTTCAACTACTTAAACCTAACTGACCTAAGGACATCACACACATCCATGCCCGAGGCAGAATTCGAACCTGCGACCGTTGCGGTCTCGCGGTTCCAGACTGAAGCGCCTAGAACAGCTCGGCCACAGCGGTCGGCTCGGTCTTATATCTAGAGTATGTTCCGACATTGCATTTTTCCTCCTATTATGGTGCTAATCCCTGGATTCGTTTGTGTTAAGGTTTCGCCTTCACCATTTAAGAGAATATTCCACACAACTCATTGCTCATCACTGTGAAAATTCTTTGTATTGCACTACCTCATTTTGGCACTTATACAGAAATACTGTATGATTTGATATATTTATGTTCTGAAGCTTCTGTGTCGCAGGTTTTCCCACTGTTGACACATGTGAGGCGGTTGCTCATATCACTGTGTACGATTTCCACGATTGCAGTGCACACACACTCTTCATTTTCCATTACACATATTTAAATTCAGTATCTACTGTTGACCACAATTTTCAGATCTTACAAGCTGCTTTCAATGTATCTGGTATGAAGTTCGTGAAACAAACGTATTTTCGTTATTACCGTACTCGCTGGCGGAAAGATTCAGAAATATATCTTGTCAAAATAAGTCTTGCAGCTCATTAACTACTTCACAGAATTGTGTGTTTTTTCGTATTGTGTGTGAAATACTCAGATCTTCTCCATAATACTGTCTCCCGTTTGACCATGTTTTGGAGATCTTTGGAGCTTCACCTAGAGTGATAGTATCTTCTAAGTGTGTGATATGTATTGCTATTATTGGGTTACTCTATTCCTCTGAACTGTAACTTCCCAACGCTGTTTGGATTGGATTGTGAAACTGCTGCTAGGCTGGCCTCTGAAGAACTGTTTGCATTTAGTGTCAGTGGTAATGTAAGTAGCTGGTGTTTATAAATGTTTAGCCATGAATTTAGTGTGTTTTCCTTCTGTGCGTTTGACTTTCAATGCCTATTTCATTGCTACACAAAACGTTTGTAATGTTTTCATGCTACTTCACAAACGGTGTGGTTTGCAAATCTGCGGTGTCCAAAGTACCATTCTGATTTCTGGGGATTGACAAACTTGCATTCTCTCATCCACCCCTCTCTTCTTTATAAAATTTTTCATTTGTTGTGTTACATTAGATACACTGTTCGCTATGCACATCTAAGGTGAGGACGTGCTCGAGTATGTGCAACATATCAGAAAAACAAAAACGTACACAACATTTTTGAAAGTAAGTTATGCGATTATTACTGGCGGAATTAAAGCTCTGAGGGCGGGTCGTGAGTCGTGCTTGATGGTAAGTCGCCTTTCGGGACGCTGGCGGCCCGGACTTCTTGTTTACGTCCTCGCCGTGCCGCTCGCTCGCGGATTTGTTTACGTGATTTTGCCGTCTTTTCCTTCGAAAGAGAATGGCTTGTACCAACAGAATTTTGACACTGAAGATTAGCTTTTCACATGAATATGCGAGACCAAAAGCACTTGAAATCGAGCAGTTTATCAAAGTCAAGATTGTTTGCAACGATCTTGTTGGCATCCACCTGTCTATAGTGAGAAGTGTGGTACACGTGAAATTATTTAAAGAAGACATACGTGACAAAATTCTAAGTGCAACTCGAAGTGGTCTTAAGTTCCGCCACTCTGATGGACACATCGGTGACGTAACTGTGGAACATGAGGGACTTGGACTGCGGACGATACGTGTGTTTGAACTCCCTTTCGAGGTTTTCGGAGGTAGTAGTATCGGCATTCCGCCCATGTGGAAAAGTGATTAGTCATGCAGCAGAATAGTGGGTACAATTCACTACATATCCAGTTCTCAATGGTGTATGGAAGATCCGCATAGAGCTAACCAAACATGTGCCGTTCTACTCTTATATTGGTGGCTGTCGTGCCATTATACTTTGTGATGGACAGCCGAAGACATGTTCGGGATGTGGCAAAGGAGGACACCTCCGTTGAAGCTGTCTGCAACGCAGAATCACTCGGTTACCGCCTGGGGACCTGCAGGCCACGACCGCTCCTACGATGCTCCCACTGACCCTTGTCGAAGTTCTCCACAACGACCCACGACCGCGATCACCACTGGCTGCTACTACTGACACATCGTCGTCTCCGGTAGTGCCTCAGGCTGTTGCGGACGAACCGACGCCCTTGCCTCCTCCTGCCGTCATGAGCAGTAATGAGCAGTCTCTAGTGCAGGGAATGGCCCTTTACTCCATGGTCGTGCCTACCGATGCTTTTGTGCCTGACCATCCGGACCCCCAGCCGTCTTCGGACACTGAAGACCACGTGCGCAAGCAACGGTCGCCGAAGAGACGACGGAAACGGCGGATCGCTCCGTCTGACACCAGCAGGACGAAGTCTCAAGACGACGAGGATCACAACTCTCAAGATGTTCCCCCGATGGACAATTCCGTGGTGGAAGCACCGGCCTGCCCCCTGCCGGAGGTACAAACATCTTCGCATATACCTGGCGCTCTACCTATGGACGTGGAACAGCAGCTGAGGCAGCATCACCCTTTCACCACAGACGGGAGCAGCCTTCGGACTCCACAGGTACTCCACTGGACGCGCATCATCCACGCACCCTCAGTTGTGGCAGTGGCGCCGGCCGCGGTGGTCTAGCGGTTCTGGCGCTGCAGTCCGGAGCCGCGGGACTGCTACGGTCGCGGGTTCGAATCCCGCCTCGGGCATGGGTGTGTGTGATGTCCTTAGGTTAGTTAGGTTTAAGTAGTTCTAAGTTCTAGGGGACTTATGACCTAAGATGTTGAGTCCCATAGTGCTCAGAGCCATTTGAACCATTTTTGTGGCAGTGGCGAATGTTGTTGCTGCAACCCACGACTGCTCATCGACAGGGTTACTGGATGAGGACGTGCAGGCTGCTGGCACAGTGTTCGTGTTCGCTGCTGCTCGTCGTGCCTCCATGAGCGTCCCAGTAGTCCCAATTCCGCGACAAGCTTACAGGATTGGTTCTATCATTGTCGACACCATTGGCACCCCTGTCAAACTACGATTGCTCCGTGAAATGCTGAAGGCGTCGGACCTCGATGTTGCCCTTTTGCAGAAAGTTCGCCTAGCGACGTATCCTAATATCTATGGCTATGTTTCTTACCTCACGCTGTGTGGTAACGGTGTCAGTGGGACGGGTATTCTTTTAAAGGAAGGCACTGAGATAGACGACGTGATTTACCTACCATCGGCTAGGGGTCTTGCTGTGACTTTCCACAGTGTCCGAATCATCGATGTCTACGCTCCTTCGGACACGGCCAGGAGACGGGAACGGTCGCCATCTATTCAGAACAGGTTGCTTCTTTGTTTGTGGTCCACTGCGACCATATTGTTCATGGCGGCGACTTCAATTATGTGTTATCCCAGAAGGACCAACATCCCCATTTCACCACATGCCAGCAACTCATGCTCCTCGAGCATGAAATGAACCTCACCTATACTTGGGACCGCGGGCATGGTGATCGACCACGATATACATACATCACGAACCATTAAGCAAGTTTTCTTCATCGTGTCTACATTTCCCAAGGGCTCGTAACTGCCACGCTTGACGCCGAGTTATGGCCTATCGCCTTCTCCGACCATATCGCCTACATTTGCATTGTTTCGCCCCAGACGCAGAAGGTGTGGCGCAGTCGAGGCCTGTGAAAGCTGAATGTCGCCCATCCCAAGGATCCGGAATGCTGACAGGTCGCAGAGACGAGGTGGAACAACTGTTTGAGAAACCTTCCACCGTATCCTTCAACACTCCGATGGTGGTTTGACTGTCCCAAGCCTGCTTTACGTCGTTCGATGACGAATTGCGGTCGCGACAAAATGCTGTGGCAACAACATACCATGGAATACTATTTCACAATTCTCCGCGAATTCTCAAACCATGCCCACTCCGTTTAACAACGGCTTGAAATTCAACGGATTAAGGCGAAGATAATTTCACTTATGCGTCACCGCCCTGAAGGCACAATAGTACGTGCAAGTTGTCACGGTTGTGTACTAGGAGAACCCCTCCATGCGTCATATTATCCGAGAGAAAAAGCGGCGTCTGAGAAAGCTGGTCAACGCCCTCTACATCCCAGACGGTCGCCGATTGATATTCCAGAATTATATCGTAAACGCATTTGTGGATCACTACAAACAGTTCTATGTAGCAGAAGACAAGTACATGGCGGTAACGACTGATGTCCTCCGTTCCCTGACAGGTACACTTAACGGGGCTGCTGTGAAGATTCACACAGCGAAAAATACGGCTGATGACGTCGCTGATGCTCTTCATAAGGGGACGGCGAAGAAAGCCCCAAGTCCCGACGGGTATCCGCTGTAGTTTAACTACACATTCCACGACAGCATGGCCCCACGCTGGACTGCGACGTGAAGAACTGATGAACCCTGACCTTCCCCTCCTACCCCAATTAGTACAAGGCTTGCTTATCCCGGTCCTCAAGCCAACGGGAGGTGGGGGAGTGGGACATTATCGGCCGTTGACCATGTTAAATTGTGACTTGAAGGTTTTTATCCGGATTCTTGCCGCTCCCATTCGGCGCGTCATCCCTCAAGCCATTTCTCTGGATCAAACGTGCTTTGGTGGCGACAGTAACAGTCGGACGGCTCTCAGCGATTACCGTGACGTCAAAACCGCAGCCTACAAACGCTAGCACCATTACAGACTGAAATTAGTTTTCCCCTTCTCCTACGAGGTCATTGCCCTGACATTCCTTTCTGCTGGCAGTCTGCGCCACTTCCCCCTGTCAGCGTATTGCTGCTGTCTATATTCGGTGTTTCGGTCTCTGTTGTTATATGTACTTCCAACAGGACCCCTCGCCCTCGGTATCTGCCTCTGTAATTACCAGATCTTTGTACCTCAGCTCTGTTTTCATTTTGCCTAACAGGAGGCCTACAATCCCTTCTAGCACTCTCCTCCTCTTTTAAAATATTCTCTACCATCTCAAGATAATGAACAGATTTATCAGCAGCAACCCTAGGTGCCGAGATTATTTTATTACACCACTACAAAGGCAACTTATTCTCTATCCCCAAAATGATCTGTTCTGTCTCCACTTTAGAGCTCAAATAGAAAAAAGTTGTTACCCATCTTAGTACAAACCTCTTGAGTCTCTTTCTTCGGATCATATTTTTCACCTGACCAGAACTTTTTAAATCTTCCATCTGTTTTAGTTTGCCCCAATATTTCTCAAACAACGCCTTTTTAAAATCGTCCATCTTGTCATATTTATCTACCGCCAAGTTTCTCAAAACTCTAGCTTCCCCCATCAAATTTGATGTAATGAAACCAATTTTTTGTTTATCATTCCATTATTTGGGCAACACGTCTTCAAAATCACCCCAAAATTCTGTAGGATGTACACTTTAACTTGTATGGAATCGCAAAAACTGCCGATGTGCCACATATGCAATTTCTGAAACTTGTACCACACCATTAGGTAATATATATCCACTGCTGTTAGTAACATTTTCTTCTACTCTTTTTAGTCTACCATCATGATTACGCAGTTGTTCATCTACAGCTGTACTGATTTATGTTAGTTTCCAGGTTAGTAAATTTAGTAGTCACTTGCATACCAAATTTCACACACACATCCTTTCCTTCCTTTATTTGATTTCCATTATAATGTGAATATCCTCATATTGTTTTCCCACATTATTTACTTGTTCCTGGGTTATATTTAAATCTGTATTTACTTATTCCTTTAACTGTTGGCTGTCATCAGCAACTTGCCTAATCTGAGATGTCAATTCATTTTTTACTGTTACAACAGCATTATTACATTCTTGTTTTACTTTACTAATCTCACTTTTTACACTGTCACTAAATAAAATAAAATTGTTTTCCATGAATCTCTTCATTTAGAATTTTTTTTCCATTCAGGATTCCAATTCTACAGACATGTTAGTAAACCCTTGACTAACTTCAGAATGCAACCCATTCATTTTAGTGTCAATATCAGAACCCATTCCCTTCATATTTTTCAAAATATTCGCTAACATTTGGGAAACTCTATCTTTCTGCTCACAAGATATTGACAATGGTTACTGCTTTATCTCTGTAACAGTAACAGGCATAAACTTAACATCAACCTCAGGTTCTGCTTCACTTTTTGCCTCCCGAATATGAATAGGTATGGAGTTTTGAACCTTCGATTCCCTTTTTAGCCTCTGAACACGAAACGGTGTAAACCTGACATCGGTTTCCACCGTGTTCTGTTCATTGTCTGTCCCATAATTAGCACACACTGAATCTGGCAAGTCACTATCATTTGGTTGTGATGTAACACAACTAAATTCACCAGCCACTGCATCATCTGCATATATTACTTTACCAAAATTTACCCCCACATTCTCGTCTACTATAGCATGGTTATTATTTTCCGCCATGTTCACAAGTTTATTTGCACGTACACACGCATACACACACACGCACACACACACACACACACACACACACATACACCAAACGAAGTAGAATACGACTTATCTTTTCCCGATCGTCGTCAGCACGGCGAGATGTTACAGCGGATCCGTTCGCCAAACTCTGCCCCCGCAGATGTAGTTTCCGGGTCCACACTCGGTCCACTGCTGCCAACTGCCGGAGACTCCCTGCTGCTGTTGCTCGTTGTCGTGCGATGTTCAGCTGTTGCCGACGTCGTCAGCCGCCTTCTCCACAACTTGTTCTAGCCGCTAAATCTTCCACTTCGCTATTGCTGTCCTTTCTGATCAAAGTTTATTTATGCACGTGTGGGTCTTTCTTTTATCGGGTTAGCTACACTGCTGCTTAAAACTCGCATTCACTTGAACTTCACATTTCCCGGTTGATGCACCAACTGCGTCGGGGCGGGGTCGGTCGCCTGCATTCTCTCCTTCACTTATCGAAAGTCCACTTACCTCGATATGTTCTTTCCGACGTCTCTTGTCTCTGTAGTAGCAGATACATGCTGGACAGTGTAAAGCAGCGTTGATGAAACCACTACCAAATACCTACCACACAGAAGCAGCGTAACTCGAAAGTTAGTTCCTGAAAGTTCCTTTTTTTAAGAATCGGGGTTTCGAAGGATGCAGATTAGAGGAATCTATTTTTTATTCATATGGAAACACATGAAACTACTATCAAGTCCGTATTTACTATGGTAATTCTCTATCATTCAAAGTTCACTATCTGTTCAGCATAGTTTCACTCGAGAAGCAGCCAGAATTTTTTCAAGTCCGACCTGACTAATTTTCACATTCTAACAGTCACAGACCCACAACTATTCGCGAGTTAAACATTCGGTCGTTTCAGTGGTCTTCTTAGTAAGAAGTGGTCGCCAAAGTGTTCCGTACGGACCACGAAACATGCCACACGGAATTGTTGCTACGACCAGAAAGTTCACACGCTCATAACTCTCAAACTATTTAATTTAGAAACACAAATTTTCCTTGAAATGTTCTTAACTCCAGTCGCTTCAGTCACGAGGTATTCGAAACGCAATTAACTCACTATTTCTTCAAAGTATTTTTATGGAGCTATCTAACGTGGTGTTATCCGTACGCCGGTTAGCAAGCGACTATCTCGAACTATTCTGCTCACTTCCCACTCCACTATACTCGGGCGGGAACAGCTTAATTCTGATTGGCTATTGATCTAAAGGACCAAACAGAATGTGCCTTCCAGAGCATACTCGCGGCAAAACTTGCCTTATCCAATCAATAACCTGATATTGATTAACGTCATTAAAACTTTAGTTTCCAGTACATTGTTTAATTAAAATAAGCGAAGTGCGAATTATTCTCCAAATTGATAAATAAACTTATTCCACCTCTAAATTTCATTCTGGCTGCTTTTATATAAAAGCAAGCTCTCATCGACATACGCCATCTGAATCACGGTTGCACCATAACTTTCCCATGGTCTGTTTGTACACATTAAGTTTTAACCTAAGCCCCACATACACTCTTTCAATCATTCTCACGTACTCACACAGCAAAATATAATCAAATAATAATTTTGAGCGGTTTATGTATTACGTAATGTATAGTAACTAAAGTTTTGAAAAGAAATTTCCAATTATTTGATTTTATACACTGATAACTTTGTAATGGCTTCAAATGGTAATGAAAGGCAATTTGTTATTTTCCCTAACTGGCTTTTAAAACATAGGCATCGGTTTTAGGACTTTTATTTATTTATTTATTTAACCTGATCAGATTAGGGCCATCAGGCCCTCTCTTACGTCGGACCAGTGTTTCACACATAAAGCATTTCACACATCAGAGTTACATCATTACAATAGTTTAAATAAAAAAATTAGTTTACTCTAGCCACAATATGAATAAAGAGTAATGACTAAGACCTAATAAAGTAAGTACTGGCAGTATTTTTACAACAGGTGCTATACATACAAATTATGATAAAAGTATAATAGTAACAGTAAAAAATCAAATAATAATGATAAACATGAGAAAAATTGGCAATAATAATGAAGATTTGTGCAGATGTACATTAATATCTTGGTGTGTAAAGTAGATGTTTGCTAGTATAGCTAGCTTTGGGGGAGGGAGACTTAAGGAGGGGGAAAGAGGGAAGTAATGAGGTGAAGTGCATTCGTGTACAGAGGAAGCCATTACTGTTCGTTAAGTAGATATGTCATTAACTGTTTTTTGAAAATTGACATGTTTTTAAGTTCTCTAAAATAACGAGTGAGGTTATCCCAGAGTCGGGTTCCCGCTACTGTAAAGGACTTCGAGAAGGTGACTGAGCGATGCAGTGGAACAGAGGATTTTATTATGATGGGAACGTGTGTTTCTGTCATGTCGTTCCGACACATAGCGTTAAGGACGAGGATAGATATGAGGGACAGTGTACATTTATAAGGCAGTGGATGAGACAGAGTGTATGTAAACCTCAGCGTTTGTCTGCACGCAGCCAGGACAATTCTGCATATGCTGGTGAAATTTGATCAAAAATTCGAACGTCACAGATATATCGGACGCAGGCATTCATGACCAGTTCCAGACGTCGCGAGTTTTCCTGAGAGAGGCCTTGTAGGATAATATCGCTGTAGTCAATGATTGGGAGTATAAGCGTTTGCACTAATTTCTTTTTCAGATCGAAAGGCAAGAGTTTTTATATTTTTGCAGGACATGAAGGGAAGCAGATGCATTTTTGCACACTGCAGTTACGTTCAATGTCCAATTTAGATTTTCATCCATTATTACTCCCAAACTCTTTGCTGAAGGAGAGAAGTTAATATTTGTTCCATTTAGGATAAGAGATGTTACGGATTCCCGATGTTTTGGGCTAATGAGCTTAAAGTGACCAACAAGTACCACTTGGGTTTTAGATGGGTTTAGTTTTAGTCCTATGTCCTGTGCCCATTTTGAAAGTGCATCGAGATCAGTATTGAAGTTTTCAATAGCGTTCTTAAGATTGCTTGGTTTCGCACTTAGATACAACTGAAGATCATCAGCATACGTATGATATTTGCAATAAGTCAGAACCGATGACACACCATTGGCATAAAGAGAGAAGAGTATGGGACCTAGTACTGAGCCTTGGGGAACGCCTGACACTACCTGCCGCCATTGTGATTTTATATTCCCGGACAGGACGCATTGCTGACGAGACGTCATGTATGAGCGAAACCATTGCACTGCACTTGGTGAGAAATTTAGACTGCTAAGTTTGGCAAGTAAGATGTCGAAGTCGACAGTATAAAATGCTTTGTTGAAATCTAAGAAGCAAATGATAGTCGCTTCTTGTCTGTCCACGGCAAGTTTCAGATCATTTGTCACCTTTATCACTGCGGATGTTGTGCTTCGATGTTTACGGAAACCTGATTGGTATTCGTCTAGCAAGTTGTTTGTAGTTAGGTAGTTGGTGAGCTGGTCATGGACTATGTATTCTAAGGCCTTTGATAGTGCAGGAAAAAGGCAGATGGGGCGGTAGTCAGAGGGTGCTGTAGCGATGTCCTTGTTAGGCAGTGGCTTAATTTGTCCCAGTTTCCAGGCCTCAGGGAAAACACTTGTGATTAATGAATCGTTGAAAACGTCTGTTATAGAGGGCAGTAGTTGATCAATGATAAGTTTTACCATCTGGATAGTGATTCCATCATGTCCAGTAGATGCTGATCTAATCCGCATCATGGCTTTCTTGACAGTATTGCAAGTGACGTGCCGTAGATAGAATTTTTCTTTGCTATAGTCGTTCATCCCCATGAATTAATCAATTATTCTGTTTTTTATCGGTTCAATTGTGGTTGCAGGTAATGTGAAGAATCGGTTTAGTTCTTCAGCTGGGACCATGGGATTTTCTGCAACTTTTATTTTGCCTAAACCGAGACTACGGAGATTTTTCCACAGGATAGCTGATCTACATCTATTGTCAACTAATGTAATGGCATGCCTGAGCTTAGCGTTTCTCACCGCTTGACTGACTTTGTGTCGCTTCTGCTTGTATACAGTGTGATTTTCAGGTGTAGGGTGTATCTTGTATGCTCGATGTGCAGCGTCTCTGAGATTCATGAGCTGTTTCAGTTCATCAGTCAGCCAAGGTGCAGGATTCCTTTTTACTTTTCTGGTCTTTATTGGAGAGTATTTGTCATATAGTTGAGTAATTTTGTTAGTGAAATCTTGGAGTTTGTCGTTTATGTCCATGAGAGGAGTAGAGGTCATTCCCTAAACTATTTCTTGTGCCTCAGTTTCGAGTTTAGGCAAATTTATGCGTGTGAAGTCTCGGTATGTAGACAGTTTTTGTTTCTTCCTAGGACATTCTAGTGAATACGTCATGAAACTGATGTCATGGGCAGACATGTCAGGCGCAGATATTTGAGAGGTGCGGATTATTCTGTTTGGAGATTTCGTTGCGAATGTCTATGAAAGTGTGACTGGTAGTCGTGTGATGAGTAGGTGCCAGCTGAAGTAGCGTCATATTTGAGGAAGAAAGCATCCTCTTAAATTTCCCAGTGGAAGGACTATTGCGCAGAAAATTAATGTTAGTGTCACCTGCTATAATTACATGTTCATATGACGATTCGAGACTAGAGAGAGCAGTTTCGAAGCAGGCGAACCCGCCTACCTTAGGAGGTTTGTAAAGGACGCATATTAAGCACTTTCTGTCAAGGGATCTGATGTCTATGAACATATATTCCTCTTGTTTATCTACATTGTTGTAGGATGTGTGTAGTACAGTAGGTGACAAATGAGAGCGTATGTACGCCCCTACTCCACCCCCTCGTCTGTTTCATCTGTCGTGCCTGAAAAAGATATAGCCATCTAGGTTTACGGAAGTTTTAGGAATACTTGGTTTCAGCCAAGTCTCTGACAAAAGTATTACGTGTATGTCAGTAGTCTGAAATATATATTTGAACTCGTCAAAGTGAGCTGGCAGAGATTGGACATTCGCATGTGCAATATGCAGCTTGGTGCGTTCGGGTGTTGATTGCCCGAGGAGACTGCCGACAGATGTTTGCGGGTTGTGGTTAGCGGTGACAAGAGGGTCTGGCATGAGGAATGCGGAAGGTGTGTGAAGGGGAGGGGGTGAGGGAGTGTCCTCCCAGTTCTGAGCAGTGGGAGTGGTCGAGAGGGGGAGGCGGTGGGTCCCTGGGGAGGCAACGGGAACTACGGCCAAGGTCAGTGAGGTGTGCAACGGTTCTGGAAGTAGCCGTGGCCCGGCAGGGGATGGAATTTCGCTAAACACAACGGGAGTAATCTGCACGTTACGGCAGAGTGCGATATTAATTGCACTTATGAGGATAACAACTAAAGTATGATGGTGGGTTGCTATTTAAAGATGTAAGTGAGACTATCTTATGTAATAATTAACAAAACTACATGAGAAAACAATTAGCGATGAAAATAGTTATGTGGAGAAACGAAAAGTTGATAATACAAATAATAACTAAATTACATTAGAAAACAATTAGAGATAAAAAATAGTTATTTAGGTAATTTTCATTATCTCTGGAACTATAATAAAAAGAAATCTGAAATTTTGACAGCATCATTCCACTAATAACAATAGGCTGTGTACCAAATTTTAACAAAAATCAAATAATAACTAATATGGATCATTTAGATTCGTAGAGGGTATGAATTTTCGTACCAACTGAATGTTACTCTATGTAGTTCTCATGGCAGGCAGCACCAGCTGCGCTGTGATCAAAGCGTAAAAGAAGTAGCCTTCCTGCAGCCGCCCTACCAAACGGCTGAGTGCCTTACTGCAACGAATGTCATCTCGTTATAACTTGCTACGTTACAGCGCCCATTGCATTAGTCCATATTTCTTCCTCTCTATCACATGTCAGGATCTTTTCATCGCATACCATTATATCCATGCTGACTTGCGTAGTACCAGGAACCCCATGACAGCGAAGTTTACCGCCTAATGATCAGATATCATATTCAGAATGTTGTGGAAAGCCGATATCCCCCTTACGGATCCAGGGGTTAGAACAGGCCCGAGGTATTCCTGCCTGTCGTAAGAGGCGACTAAAGGAGACTTACACGTTTTGGCCTTTATGTGATAGTCCCCTGTAGGGTTTCACCTCCATTTTTCAAAATTTTCCAGTAGAGCGAGAAAATTGAGGAAGGGCGCCTTACATGGTGCATAGTGACCATGTGCTTAGACCTCTCGCACCCTTCGTTGACGTGGATCTGCACTTCCGCTCATTCTCCAGCTGTTGGGCGAGGTCACCCTCCTGGATGCGTTTTCCTCCATCCCCTGTGCAGTATCGTTTTCTGCACTGTCGACGATAATGAACTTCTTAGCTCATTTGCTCCTGATATCCAACATATTAGCTAGTCCGCTGTGGCGGAACACCATGTACCCTGTTGGTTGTAGCCCCCTGACCACACAGAGATCGCTTTGCCGATGCCTGCGCCGTTAACTCCTCATGTATGCCAAGGAGTTGATGCCCATCACCCTGGAGCATTGTGACTCTCGGCAACAGCAAGCCTGCCAGGTAGCCTTTGCTGCGGCTTGGTGGTGCCCTTGGTGAGGGCTCCTGGTCGGAGTGTGTGGCATTAGGGCGGATGACATGCCGTGAAGCGCAGTTTGTCATCTCTTGCTGGATATCAAACACCAGCAAAGCGGTCAAGGTCTAACTTCAATGCTAAGAAATATGCCCAAGATCGACCCCCTCCTGGCCACACCATCGAAGTAAAACCAGGCTAAGGTTGGCAGCGAAGCTTATTCACCCTCGTATGTGGAGAATTTTTCTTGTCAGTGAAACGTTAGTTTTTTGTGGATCATTTGGAGGACAAGTTTGGGGAGGTGAAGGGATTGTCCTAAATGCGGTCAGGGTCGGTCTTCACCAAAACAGCATCCTCTGCCCAGTCAGGGGCACTACTCGCCTGTGACAAGCTGGGGGATATTTCTGTTTCCATCATGCCCCATAAGAGCTTAAATATGGTCCAGGGTATCATATTTCAGAGGGACCATCATTTGCAGTCTGACGATGAGCTGCGCGCCAATTTCCAACGGCAAGGAGTCCATTTCGTCCGGCGCGTCCACTGGCGTACAAGGGATAATCAAGTTGCCACCAGTGACTCATCATGGCCTTCGAGGGTGACACGTTACCCAAGAACGTCCAAGCAATGGTCTACTGCTGTGACATAAAGCCATATATCCTTCCTCCAATGCAGTGCTTTCAGTACTGGAAGCTTGGCCATATGTCTCTGCACTGTACTTCCAGCGCCATATGTTGGGATTGTGGACTTCCTTCACAGCCCAATACGCTCTGTGCTCCAGCTCCCATCTGTGTCAACTGTGGAGAGCACAATTTGCCTTGGGCACCTGACTGCAGGATTCTCCAGAAAGAAAGAAAAATAATGGAATACAAGACCCTGGACCGACTGACCTACACTGAGGCTAAGGTAAAATATGAGAGGCTACATCCTGTGCATATGATGTCAACGGTTCTACCATCTTCCATTCCACCACATACAGTTGGCTCTCAGAGCTGTCAGACTCCACCTGCCCCCTTGATGGTAGGGGGCACTTCCCTCCCTGTTGCTCCTGCACAACCTACTTCAGAAGCAACACCCCGCCAACCATCAGGGATGTCAGTTCTCACTTATCAGCCAGAGAAGCGTATGTCTTCTTCAGCTCCTCTCACCAGGAAGGGATCCCTTGGGTCACTCCCACTCCTGGTTCCTACCAGTGGCAAAGCTGATGCCCACTAGTGGCTGATGCAACTACAGGTAGCTGGTCGTAGGGCTTCATGGTCCTCCTCAGTCCTTGAGACTGAATCAGTGAAGCCCTCCCAGCCAGACAAATCTAGGAGCAGTGAGAGAAACATCAAAATAAACAGACCCCCAAGAACCAAGGCACTGTGGTGGCACCCACACCAAAACTAACTACAAGCTCTGTGTCTGAGGATGAGGTGGAGATTCTGGCGTCCACTGAGGACCTAGATCTCGCTGCGCCCTCAGACACAATTGGTGTTGAAGACACTCATCTGGTGGTAGCAGGTAAACCTGAGGTGTAGACTGACTCACCGAGTGTTTCAAGCCTTCCCAGGCTCACGATCACGTAATCCTCCAGTGGAATTGCGGCGGTTTTCTTCCATCACCTGGCTTAGCTATGACAACTGTTAAGCTTTACCCCTGTTTACTGCATTGCCCTCCAGGAAACCTGGTTCCTGGCAATGCAGAGCCCTGCCCTCTGCAGCTATAAGGGATAATACAGGAACTGTAGCGACTTTAATAGAGTGTCAGGTGGAATTTGCGTCTATGTCCTGTGTCCTGTAGTGAACCTGTGCCCCTTCAAACCCCTCTTGAAGGGGCTGTCAGGATAATGACAACACAGGAAATAACTGTCTGTAGTATATATATATTCCTCCAGATGGTGCGGTACCCCTGAACATATTGGCTGCACTGATTGATCAACTCCCTCAGCCTGTGCTACTCTCGAGAGATTTTAACGCTCATAACAGTTTGTAGGGTGGCGCCATGCTTACTGGCCGAGATAGGGAGGTCGAAAATGTACTGTCACAGCTCGACCTCTGCCTTTTAAATACAGGTGCCCTCACACATTTCAGTGTGGCACATGGCACATATTCAGCAATTCATCTCCCGGTTTTCAGTCTCCTGGCCTTCTCCCATCTATCCACTGGAGAGCACATGGCCACCTGTGTTGGTAGTGACCACCTCCCCATCTACGTGTCACTCCCCTGGCGTCAAACCCACTGACGCCTACAGGCAAGGCAGACGGAGAAGCTTTCACCTTTGCTGTCACCGCTGAAACTCACTCACATCGTTCCATCGATGTTGTTTTTGAGCAGGTCACTTAGCTAAAGACAGTCCCTTGGTGATCACTGGAAGTCACTGAGTCAAAGAGCGTCGGCGAGCTCTACAGCGACATAAGCGGCACTCTTCCCTAGAGCACCTATCAGCCTTTAAGCGGCTCCGTACCCCCGTTCGCCAGCTAAAACGATGGAAACAGGAGTGTTGGGAGAGGTACGTGTCGACGATTGGGTTCCATACGACACCTTCCAAAGTCCGGACGAAGATCATACGCCTTTTTAGATACCAGACCCCAACAGTTCTCCTGGCATTAACATCAATGGCGTGTTATCTACCGATGCAAACGCGACTGCCGAGCACTTTGCTGAGCACTATGCCAGAGCCCCTGTATCGGAGAACTACCCCTCCTGCCTTCTACACCCTCAAACGGCGGATGGAAAGGAAAGTCCTCTCGTTCATTACACGCCACAGTGAACCCTATAACACCCTATTTACAGAGTGGGAGCTCATGAGCGCCCATGCGTATTGCCCCGACACAGCTTCTGGGCCGGATCGGATCCACAGTCAAACATCTTTCGTCTGACTGAAAGCGACATCTCCTCGTCTTCTCCAACCGGATCTGGTGCGACGGCGTCTTTCCATCGCAATAGTGGGAGAGAAACATCATTCCTGTGCTCAAACCCAGTCAAAAACTGCTTGACGTGGATAGATAGCTACCGCTCCATCAGTCTCGCCAACATTCTTTGTATGCTGCTATAACATACGGTGTGTCAGCAGTTGGGTTGGTTCCTCAAGTCACGTGATCTACTGGCTCCATGTCAGGGCGTCTTCTGCCAGGGTCGCTCTACCACTAATAATCTTGTGTCCCTCGAGTCTGCCATCCAAACAGCCCTTTCCAGACGCCAACATCAAGTTGCCATCTTTTTTTACTTACGCAAAGCGTATGACACGATCTGACGACATCATATCCTTGTCACATTCTATAAGTGAGGCCTCTGGGACCCGCTCCAGATTTTTATCTAAAACTTCCTGTCGCTCCGTACATTACGTGTCCAGATTTTGTGTGTCCATCCTTTTGGCAGGAGGTCTCTGGGACGACGTCCGTTTACTATTGTGACAAAATGAAACACCTACTGCCGTTCTTATGATTTTTAGTTCATTTTGTTGGAACCTGTTTCAACCCTTCAATGCATCATCTTGAGGCTGTTATTGATGTGGTACAGGTTGATATGATCCCCATATATATCGCACAAATTTCCAGCATTACTGGATATGCAGATAATATTGCAATAAAATAAAATAAAATCATAAGTACGGCTGTAGGTGTTTTATTTTGTCACAATTTCTGTGTCCTTGTCGGTGCCTTCCATAGTACTACCCCGTATTCAGGAGAATAGCGTTCCGCAGGGCTATTTTTAGTGGCTATTAACGGTCTAACAGCAGCTGTAGGGCCGTCGGTCTCACCTTCTCTGTATGCAGAAGACTTCAGCATTTCGTACTGCTCCTCCAGTGCTGTTGTTGCTGAGCGTCACCTACAGGGAACCATTAACAAAGCCCAGTCATGGGCTCTAGATACGGCTTCCATATTTCAACCGCGAAGTCGTGTGTCATGCTCTTCTGTCGGCGTCGCACCGTTCATCCAGCACCAGGACTTTACCTTAATGACGATCCACTCACTGTAGTGGAGACATACAGATTCTTAAGACTGGTTTTCGATGCCAGATTGATTTGGCTACATCACCCTCTTCAGATTAAGCGGCAGTGGCCTCCCTTGCTTGAGCGACACTGGAGTACAGATCGCTGTACGCTGCTGCATCTCTTCAGAGCCCTTGTTCACTCCAGCGTTGACTGTGCGAGTCTGGTATATGGTTCAGCTGCGCCCTCAGCGTTGTGTTCACTCGACCCAGTGCCACACTGTGGCGTTCGAATAGCGACGGGAGCTTTTAGAACGAGCCTGGTGACCAGTGTCCTGGTGGACCAGTGTCCTGGTGGAGGCTGGAGTCCCTCCATGGAAGGTTAGGCGTGCACAACTGCTCGCCAGTTACGTTGCAGACGTTCGTAGTTCTCCTGCGCATCCGAATTACCGTCTCCTTTTCAAAACTACGGCGGTTCATTTCCCAACCACGGCGACCCAGGTCAGGGCTTACGATTGCGGTTCACGTCCGGTCTCTTCTGCCTGAACCGGTGTCCTTCCCGTTGCCATCTCTCCTTGAGGTCCATTCACGTACACCTCCGTGGTGTACACCTAGGCCACAGGTTCTTCTGGACCTTTCGCATGTCCCTAAGGACTCCGTTATCCCTGTGGCTCTCCGCTATCACTTCCTCTCGATTTTCGGCATTTACCGGGACGGCTCGATGGATGATGGTCACGTAGGCTTTGCGTATGCTCATGGAGGACATATTGAACAGCACTCCTTGCCAGAAGGCTTCTGAGTGTTCACTGCAGACCTGGTGGCTATATATCGTGCTCTTGGGCCCTTCCGCTCATGCCGTGGCGAGTCATTTCTCCTGTGTACTGACTCCTTGACCAGCCTACAAGCTATCAATTAGTGCTACCCTCGCCATCCCTTGGTAGCATCCATTCAGGAGTCCATATGTGCCCTGGAACGGTCCCGTCGTTCAGTGGTGTTTGTGTGGATCCCAGGACACGTCGGAATCCCAGGTAACGGACTTGCCGACAGGCTGGTCAAACATGCTACGCGGAAACCGGTTCTGGAGATGGGCATCTCCGAAACTGACCTGCGTTCTGTCTTACACCGCAGGGTTTTTCGGCTTTGGGAGACGAAATGGCATAACAGTACGCACAAGAAACTGCGTTTCATTAAGGAGACTACGAATGTTTGGAAGTCTTCGATGCGAACCTCTAGCACGGAATCAGTTGTCCTCATCTGGCTCCACATTGACCATACGTGGCTAACGCATGGTTACGTCCTCCGTCGCGAGGATCCACCTCGGTGTCGCTGTGGCTCACAAATGACGGTCTACCACCTGTTGCTGGACTGCCCACTTTTAGCCCCTCTGCGGAAGACTTTTAACTGTCTCAGCACCCTACCTTCGGTGTTGGGCGACAATGCGTCAACAGCAGCTTTTGTTTTATGTTTTATTCGTGATGGAGGGTTTTATCATTTGATCTAAGTTTTAGCGCATGTCTTTTGTCCCTCTGTGTCCTCGACCCTAGTGTTCTTAGGGTGGAGGTTTTAATGTGCTGCAGAGTGGCTGGCTTATCCTTTTTATTCTCATGGTCAGCCAACCATGGTAATCTGATCACTTGTTTTGATCCCTTCTACAAGTTTCTTGCGTAGCTCTGTGGTTTTCTTGTCTGGTTTTGTCCATTTTTGTGTTTTTTGCCCTTCTGTCATTCTTCTGGTGTTCTCCTTTCTTCCAGCTGTATTTTGTATGTCAAGATTATTTTACTTCCAACCTTGTGGAATTATTTTAATTGGAACGAGGGATCGATGACCCAGCAGTTTGGTCCCTCCCACCCCTCTTTTAAACCAACCAAGCCGATAGCCTACGATCGCATGACCCGTGGTTTGGCGTTCTGTGCACCATGGCCTCCTCAACACGAGCCCTCGTATGACTGGGTATGTGGTCGTTAATGGAAAATACATGACACAACTTGGTCCACATGTCATAAAAAGGACAGATTCGCCGCTGTGTCCTCGTTGTCACACGCTTGATACGGACGAACATCGACTGATATGTGGATCTTCTGTAGAGATGTCGCAGCTGATTGAGGAGATGTTTGCCTCTCTTCTACGTACGGCTGCCCATGTCATTACACCAAAATCTTTTCTGTTCCCAGACGAGACTTTTTTTCCCACTTGCGAAGTCCAACGCTGTGAACTGGATAAAAGACCTCTCGACCTCTTATTTGTTCCATGAAGGCTATAATAGTGTTCTTGATTTTTGGACGTTCCTGCAAGATCGCTTTATTTTTTTAGTGCACCATCCGCGATACCGTCATTACTATGCCAACTTTCTCGGTAGTGCCTTCTTCGATTCCCCCCTGCAGCTGGGGTGTCCCAGGTATGAGAAGGTGACTTCAGTGTGATTGTGTAATAGCAGGACTCGGTCCAATGTACCGGCAAAATGGAATATTCTTCGTGAAAATGTGGCTCGAACATGCCTAACTGCCTTGAAATTTAGAGTGCGTCTACCCGCAAGGTGGCGGGACACTGTTGCCATTTGGTTTGTTCTGCCAAGGGCGTTTCCTTTAATTCCCTTTATGTTTTATCTGTTACTGATGCTAATTGCACATCAGTATTTTACGCCTGGGGGGCGTTCTATGTGATCTAAACAAACAAAAATTGGTATGATACATGAACTAAAAAAAACTAATCTTGAAGAAAAGCAAGGGTGAAGCATTTATGATAAAGAAATGGTAGAGCACTTGCCCGCGAAATGCAAAGGTCACGAGTTCGAGACTCGGTCCGGCACACACTTTTAATCTGCCAAGAAGTTTCATATTAGCGCACGCTCCGCTGCAGAGGGCAAATTTCATTTTATGTGATTTCCGTCGTTATACAGGTACTACTTTATGTGGTCTGACTAACGTGAAAAGGTCAAAACACTCATACACTTTTTCGTTTAGATATTAACAAACGGCTCGCCGCAAATATTTCAATGTGGGTGTATCGCCAGATCTGATGAAGCAAGATGCGTACTGTCTCCTGAGACTCTGAACATTGTGCTGCAGGGGCCCACCAGTATAGTGGTTACAAGACTGCCACACATCAGGAAATGTTCCTAAATCCCTACTTAACAAACACTGATTAATTAAGTAACAGCTAAGTTACGGTGGTGGGTACACTAGTACAATAATCAACGTAATGATGCCATCTACTATATGGAAATCAATGATTCAGCAATATTAACTGATACAAGAGAAGAGAAGAAACACAGGGTCATCACAAGTGACAAATACACACAAAAGAATAATTATTTTGAACCGTCTTACATAAAAAATGACACATTACTAGTAATGAATGAAACGTAAACTAATATGCATCTGAAGTCGGCCGGCCGTTGTGGCCGAGCGGTTCTAGGCGCTACAGTCTGGAACCGCGCGACCGCTACAGTCGCAAGTTTGAATCCAACCTCCGGCATGGATGTGTGTGATGTCCTATGGTTAGTTAGGTTTAAGTAGTTCTGGGTTCAAGGGGACTGATGACCTCACATGTTAAGTCCCATAGTGCTCAGAGCCATTTCGACCATCTGAAGTCTGTGGAGGATTGTTAGGGTTAAGAAGACAAATACAATTATCTCTTTCATGACCCAAAGACATTTCTTCCCTTACTTTAACTATTAACGTGAGTAAGTACTCGACTCATAGTATCATTATCTGCTCAGCTAAGCTCTGTTGTCTGGACAAACACTAACAGGCTGAACCTCACGTTGCCTAACCTCAAATCTGACCATCCAAGCACTTATTGCTGGCTCAAATTTTGCATTGCGCTGGCTTGATGATTTCGGCTGCAGGCAATACAATGCGGCTTCAAGTCGCACCCTCGTTTCGTTTGTGGGTGGCGTACGGAGACAGGCTGCTACCCTGGTGCGCCTCTGCAGGCCGCCCATGCTGACGGCCGACGTCCTCTACATCGCTCAGTGCGGGTGGGACACTCCTGTCTGGAGAGAAGGCACGCAACTGCTCACTGAAAACTTCTCCGAATAGGAGCAACTGCTATCAAAAATCCAGACTGTCTTCTAAGAACCGAGAGTAACATTTAAACAGTTTTGGAAGATGACTGCCAGCAGCCATTAAGTAATGTATAAAATGTATATTTGAACCATGAGCTGTTCTTATTTTAAACCGAAATTCCACTGGTTTCGGTCTTGGACCATCAGTGAAGATCGTCCAAGATCGAAACTGCTAGAGTTTGAGTTTAAACTGAAAACAGCTCATGGTTCAAATATGCATTTTACACAATAACGTTTAACTCCTTCAGCGTAGTCAGTGCAGATGTGTGTGTACGTTTCTCTCTGTGTGTTGGAGCTTTACGGGTTTTCGACACCGAGGTTATCATCGGGCTTACATATATTAAAAGAATCGAATGTGGTGAAAATGGCCAAAATTGTTGTTACACAATAAAGAGGTACCATATAAAACGACAACCATTCTCTCACTCCATCATCAGTACAGAAGAGCCAACCGAACTCACTTCTGACTCAAGGAGACGTGCGCCCGCTCTCGTCCTTCTAGTTTCAAATGCAGGTGTCGAGTTTCCCCGCACCCCCATACAAGAATGCAAGTCGAAGGCCGAACACGTAACTTTAATTGCTCTTTGTTTCACAATACTCTGGAGAAGATGTTATCTGCTCTGAAAAATGGTTGAAATATCTCTAAGCGCTATGGGTCTCAACATCGGAGGTCATCGGTCGCCTAGAATTAGAACTTTTTTTTTTTTAGTCTACAGACTGTCAAGAGCATCTTCTCGGCCAGCTCAGCGCAGATGAAGCTCACACACCAGTGGGCTCAAACGTGATGGGAGCGTGCTGAGCACGAATGAGCATCTTCCAGCTTAGTGCGACTTTTAATCTGTAGTGCCCGCAAATTTTGAGTAATCTATTATTATTGTAGCAGAAACAGTTGCTGTATGAGCAACGAAACAAAAGTTGCAGCGCGTTTAGTTCCTGTCGTGAACGAAGCTGCATGTGGGTGTGGTATCGATAGTTTATGGCTACGCTGAGTGTCAATAAAAGCTCGTTCACGCAACACACGCGCAGTACGCTCAATTATTTGTGGTGTCACAGTATTGGGAAAGATTCTGGAATTGTGTAGTGAAGACCGCGTGTCACAATCAACATAATACACTGAAGCACCAATCAAACTGGTACAGGCATACTTATTCAAATAAAGAGACATGTAAACAGTTCGAATACGGCGCTGGCGTCGACAGCGCCCATATAAGATAAGTAGTGTGTCGCGCACTTGTTAGATCGGTTACTGCTGCTACAGTGGCTAATTATCAATATTTAAGTGACTTTGAAAGTGGTGTTTGTAACCTCCCCCTCTCTCAACGACCTTAATGACAGTCAAAAATTAAACCGCGTGTACCTAATGGAAATTTGGGAAAAAGCAATCGTCACCGAAGTCAATTAGTCGGTAAAGAGGGAGGAAAGGGTTACATCTAAATGAAAGGAAAAATGCAAATGAAACTGGTGGAAATTAATTTTGAAAAGGGGTAAAGTTAATAAAGAAAGTAAATCTGCGGCCGTTACGTTAACAATTAACTAGCGGTAATTAGATATTTGAGATTAGGGAGAAATTACGGTCGCCAGTCCTATGGACAATTACTATAGTAACTGAAAAAGAAAAGTTATTACACATATAATTAGCACTAGAAGCGTGGCAACTGAAGGTTGACACGTGTAGTGTGAAAACTGAAAGTTTGTCAGAAGTAATAAATCTCGCTACACTCTGACTTAATTTAGCAAAAGAATTAATAAAACCGGAAAATTGAAAGTTAATTTAGTGAATGAAATTAATAGTGAGCTTTGTTTCTGTAGCACTACGAAATTCAGTAAAATAATGTTAGTCTTGGGCTACCTCAACAATCATTTCAAAAGCTACTTGAATCTACGCAATTTCGAAATAAGAGATTTAACTTTGAACTTGGATTAAATGATTCTGAACAATTAACAATAGTAAAATTTAGTACGTACAAAGCTGATCTGTAGTCACAGGTAAGCTAAAATATGGTAACAAAACTCGCACTCATAATTTGTGCTTGTGTAATCTAAATACTGTAGCCAGCTATGAATACTTTAACTGAACTTTGAAATGAAAGCAGTGAAATAGAATAATATTGCTTTAATGCTGGCGTTTGAATTTCAACGACACTCGGGTTCATTCCGGAAAAGGAAGGGACCCTGCTTGGTAATGCAATTGGGACAATGAGCAACAAAGGTTCATGCTACGTTGCTCTAATTTTGTGATTTGAACAGTTATAAAAGCTGAGGTCTGCCATACAGTTCTAAAACTTTACGTGCTTCCAGTCTTCCTTGTTGGTTGATTGAAGGTTTGAAGCCGTCGATCGAGGAGGTGGCGACAGTCACTCATTGTCGGCCGTCGCTGTTGCAGAAGCTGGATGTTGGCGCGCCTCCTTCTCGACACGGTCACCAGGCGAAACGGGCTCTTGATGTGCGCCAGCTAACGCTTTCCGTCCGCGACACCGTGTCAGAAACTATCATAGCAAGTCGAGCGCAATTACACGCTGCCAAACCCCGAAAGCGCGGCAACTCGCGGGAGCGTCACACAACACACCTGCTCCACTGCGCTACCATAGTCAGCCTCTCCCTCTGTCCGCGCTCCACGCGACAGAGTTCACACTACCAAAGATCCTAAACACTTTCGTTCTTCACACGACCTATCGATGTATTCGTTCGGTAGCATAGTTTTCCCTAGGCAAGACCCAGCGTAAATAGTAAAACAATTACAATATACACTCCGGGAAATGGAAAAAAGAACACATTGATACCGGTGTGTCAGACCCACCATACTTGCTCCGGACACTGCGAGAGGGCTGTACAAGCAATGATCACACGCACGGCACAGCGGACACACCAGGAACCGCGGTGTTGGCCGTCGAATGGCGCTAGCTGCGCAGCATTTGTGCACCGCCGCCGTCAGTGTCAGCCAGTTTGCCGTGGCATACGGAGCTCCACCGCAGTCTTTAACACTGGTAGCATGCCGCGACAGCGTGGACGTGAACCGTATGTGCAGTTGACGGACTTTGAGCGAGGGCGTATAGTGGGCATGCGGGGGGCCGGGTGGACGTACCGCCGAATTGCTCAACACGTGGGGCGTGAGGTCTCCACAGTACATCGATGTTGTCGCCCGTGGTCGGCGGAAGGTGCACGTGCCCGCCGACCTGGGACCGGACCGCAGCGACGCACGGATGCACGCCAAGACCGTAGGAACCTACGCAGTGCCGTAGGGGACCGCACCACCACTTCCCAGCAAATTAGGGACACTGTTGCTCCTGGGGTATCGGCGAGGACCATTCGCAACCGTCTCCATGAAGCTGGGCTACGGTCCCGCACACCGTTAGGCCGTCTTCCGCTCACGCCCCAACATCGTGCAGCCCGCCTCCAGTGGTGTCGCGACAGGCGTGAATGGAGGGACGAATGGAGACGTGTCGTCTTCAGCGATGAGAGTCGCTTCTGCCTTGGTGCCAATGATGGTCGTATGCGTGTTTGGCGCCGTGCAGGTGAGCGCCACAATCAGGACTGCATACGACCGAGGCACACAGGGCCAACACCCGGCATCATGGTGTGGGGAGCGATCTCCTACACTGGCCGTACACCACTGGTGATCGTCGAGGGGACACTGAATAGTGCACGGTACATCCAAACCGTCATCGAACCCATCGTTCTACCATTCCTAGACCGGCAAGGGAACTTGCTGTTCCAACAGGACAATGCACGTCCGCATGTATCCCGTGCCACCCAACGTGCTCTAGAAGGTGTAAGTCAACTACCCTGGCCAGCAAGATCTCCGGATCTGTCCCCCATTGAGCATGTTTGGGACTGGATGAAGCGTCGTCTCACGCGGTCTGCACGTCCAGCACGAACGCTGGTCCAACTGAGGCGCCAGGTGGCATGGCAAGCCGTTCCACAGGACTACATCCAGCATCTCTACGATCGTCTCCATGGGAGAATAGCAGCCTGCATTGCTGCGAAACGTGGATATACACTGTACTAGTGCCGACATTGTGCATTCTCTGTTGCCTGTGTCTATGTGCCTGTGGTTCTGTCAGTGTGATCATATGATTCATCTGACCCCAGGAATGTGTCAATAAAGTTTCCCCTTCCTGGGACAATGAATTCACGGTGTTCTTATTTCAATTTCCAGGAGTGTATAAAGACACAGAAATGCCATATCTTGGGGTAACAAAACAAGGAAAAAAATTATAGAACAATAGATGGAAGTAGGAGGATATGCATTTCCAGCGTTACATGTTATTGCCCGTGCATGAGCGATGGAACTCAGCATCTCCGAATTAGCGATGGAGTCGGCATTTTCCCGTACGACCATTTCACGAGTGTACCTTGAATATCCAGAATCCGCTAAAACACCAAATCTCCGACGTCGCTGATACGGGGAAAAGACCCTGCATGATCGGGACCAACGACTACTGAAGAGGATCATTCAGCGTGACAAAGGTGCAACCCTTCCGCAAATTCCTGCAGATTTCAGTGCGGGGCCATCAACAAGTGTCAGCGTGCGAACCATTCAACGAAACATCATCGATGTGGGATACGGAAACAATCTCATGAATCCATGCACCCTGCATATCAGCTGGGGACTCTTCAAGAAGCTCTGTAAAGGTGTGGGGCGTGTGCAGTTGGAGTGATATGGGGCCCATGATACGTCAGCATACGACTCTGACAGGCGACACGTACGTAAGCATCCTGTCTTATCACCTGCTTACATTCATGTCCACTGTGCATTCCGTCGAACTTGGGCAATTCCTGGAAGACAATGCGACGCCCCACACGTCCAGAATTGCTACAGAGTGCCTCCAGGAACGCTCTTCTGAGTTTAAACTCCCCAGACATGAACAGTATTCAGCACATCTGGGATATCTCGCAACGTGCTGCTCAGAAGAGATCTCCAACCCTCGTACTCTTACGGATTTATAGATAACCCTGCAGGATTCATGGAGTCAATTCCATCCAGCAGTACTTCTGACATTAGTCGAGGTGGTGCCACGTCATGCTGCGTACACGCGGGGACGCTACACGATATTAGGCAGGTCTACCAGTTTCTTCGGATCTTCAGTGTACTAATGAGGGGGCAATTGGGATCAGCGTAAATGTGGTAAGATTTATTGCAGCACTGAACCTGACTGATTGTTGCACGAGTGTCACAGGCATCACACAGAGGAGGCATAAACGCACGGGTGCCATCGTAATGGTTTCTGAATCGCACAGTACGAAAAGGGTGGGGTTTGTAGGACATTTAAAGAAAATATTACAGAGGCCAACGCGTCTGAGGAATGTATGTCACTCTTACCAGAATTTTATTACTTTCTTTAGTAGTGGCAAACTTACACTTTCCTGCATTAGCCTCATACAGAATACACAAGGTGGTGAAAAATGAACGATTGACGTAAATGGAGGTGAATTCAGGTAGTTTACAGGCTGAGAAAGTGCGGAGGCTGATCATGTACAGCAAGTCATAGATAGGACCTGCCACGCATCCCTCTAATTCTATCGCTTACCGAACAGTTAGCCAAGCTGGTCCAGCTGCGTTGTTACGTGGGGAATCGTTTCTCCTGTTTGGACGCGGATGTGAGTTCTTATTTTGTTTTTAGCCAGTTAGGAAGAGCAGGGTGTTCCTCTTCAGATAGCAAGCATTGACGTAATGTTACGAGGTCTTTCTGCGTTTTTCACTCTGTTTCTAAAGAAGAGGCGGTCTCTTGTGAGTCTGCTGAAAATGGGCAGTGCGACACCACCAGCAGTTTTAAGAAGCAGGCGGTCGCCACAGCCCCCCCAGTGATTGGCCTAGTCAGACGTCTCTTGCCTCTCACCTCACAGGTTCAGCCAGGTAGGTTCCGAAACGGAAATCCCGTCGTAAATTCCTCTCCTCCCACAGAACTAGTCTCCTGGCAACTGTATCACATGCACTGATGTTACAGTAAATGCAAGAAGAAAGTAAGGAGATGAAATCAATTGAAGAGCCCGCTACACACAGTGATCCGCCAGAACATTTTGACCTACTGTCGACATAAAGCAGTCCAGGTAATAGCTGTGTCATCTGGTGAGGAATGACTGTTAATCAAACGCACGATGCACATAGTATAGTGAGCGTGGTGTTTGTATGTAGAATGGAGAAGGCGCGCGAACTATCTGTCCGACGCCAGTTTGTGATGGTCCGGAGGCGTGAGCATTGCAGAAACTGCGTAACTTATTGGGTGTTCGAGAAGTGCTTTGGTGAGTGTCTTCAACACGTCCCGAAACCAAGATGTCCAGACATCGTGGGGTTGGGTGGCCATTCCTCATCTCAGATATCGAACTTCGTAGGCTGTACATACTGCTAACACAGCACTGGCGGCAAACTGTGGAGCAGCTAACATCAGACTTTATTGCTGGGCAGAGTACAAGTGTGTCTGAACACATAGCACACCGAACTCTCCTAACGATGGGTCTCCGTAGCCGACGACATGTTAGTGTGCCAATTTTAACATCACGAAATTGGCAACTAAGACTGAAATGGACACATGAATATCGGCAGTGGACGCTGACGCAGTGGCAGAGCATTGCATCGTCTGATGAATGGAGGTGTCTTCTTCATCATGCAGATGGAAGGGCGCGAATCCGCTGTCTTGCAGGGGAACAACTCCTTGACACCTGTATTGGGAGACAGAGACAAGCTGGCCACGCTCCCATTATGCTCTGGGAAACATTCGCGTGTGCGTCCAAGGATCCAGTGGAATTCGTGCAAGGCACCATGACTGCCAAGGAGTATCGCACACTGGTTGCAGATAACGTACACCCATTCGTGAGGATTTTGTTTCCCGATGGCAGTGACATTTTTGAACAAGAAAAAAAATGGTTCAAATGGCTCTCAGCACTATGGGACTCAACATTTGTGGTCATACGTCCCCTAGAACTTAGAACTACTTAAACCTAACTAACCTAAGAACATCACACACATCCATGCCCGAGGCAGGATTCGAACCTGCGACCGTAGCAGTCGCGCGGTTCCTGACTGAGCGCCTAGAACCGCTAGACCACCGCGGCCGGCTTTTTTGAACAAGATAATGCGCTATGTCACAAAGTCAAAAGCGCGATGGAATGGTTCGGAGAACACAGTGTCGAGTTCCAATTCATATTCTGGCCCTCAGTTCGTCAGATATGAACACTATAGAACACATTTGGGACGTGATAGAACGTGGCGACAGAGTTCAACGCCCCCTCCAAGAAATTTACGAGAATTAAGTGACTTGTGTTACAGATTGGTGCCCAATCACTCTGGACCTACCAAGGCCTCATTACTTCCATGCCACGACACGTTAGCGCAGTTACCAGCCATTGGGCAGGTGGTCATAATGATCTGGCTGATCAGTGAGTGAAATCCGTAATCAATCGTTCTTTGTTTGTAAATTAATCTAACTGTAAATAAGAGCAAAGTCATGTAACACTGCCTTCACTTTAGTGACGTACTGAATTAAAACTAAGGCCAGGAGCCCAAACGAGGCTGACACCTCTCAAGTGTATATATATATATATATTACAGTGTGTTAGACAGTGCCACAGTTACTTCAGGCAGGTATTTTGTAAGTTATTACATGTAATATAGCTATTATTTTGTTGAGTCACTGCTTTTAACATTAACCAAAAAAAATCTAGTATTGTTTTAAAATCGTATAGCGTAACTAATATCCTGTTTATTAACGGGTTCTAAGAATAACTGATAATTGTGTGATGAAGATCTAAGCTTGTTAAAAACTTTTAAGAGTACTTGAAAGTGGCCTAAAGGAACAATTGTGCAGTAACATGAAAATAAAACAAAATAACGGAATTAAACATAAAGGTTGTAGTCTTTCGAAAATTTCCTAGCATCTATGGATCCACGTTGAAACAGAATCTTCAAAAACTTATTGCAAGACACACTTACACAAATAGCAGGAATTGCATAAAATTGGTGACAAGGTACAGCTAACAATAAGTACATCAGTTCGTTACCGTTACCCTAAGAAATTCGTCAGTGAAGTAGTAGCTGACTATCAGTAAATCATATAGTACTTCTTTAAGCTATACCTTATTAGTAGCTAAACGCTTTACGGTGCTCATAAGACAAATAATTGACATTCTAGACATAAGAAAGGGTTTTTACACCTGAATGAAGACTGAACTTACTTCTAGTAATAACGCTGTGAACTTAATTACAATTATCACCAGCGAACTGGCCAGCATGCGGGTAGACGCCAACATCACAACACTTTAGTACCCACACATTCTGGTCTGTTGGGACACGGTGTAGAACACACAGGAACAATAATCTTGTTTTCTACACTGACGAGCCGGGATTGAGTTTATACCATAGTAAAGGACATTATAATATCTAAACTGAATGTGATATATGAATGCGGTGCGTACTTCGGTGTTGTTGTGTTACCATGACGTTGTGTTAGCGCTCTGATAATGCCATGGACAGGAACACTGCATTTGGAGAATTTAGGGTTTACAAAGTATCCAAATTAGCTCGTCAGTGGGATCCAAGAAATACAAATGGTTAAAATGGCTCCGAGAACCATGGGACTTAACTTCTGAGGTCATCAGTCCGCTATAACTTAGAACTACTTAAACCTAACTAACGTAAGGACATCACGCACATCCATGCCCGAGGCAGGATTCGAACCTGGGACCGTAGCAGTCGCGCGGTTCCAGACTGTAGCGCCTAGAACCGCTCGGCCGCCCCTGCCGGCTCCAAGAAATACAATTTACTGCATATCCTACTACCGTACATTTTCAATGAATGGACTACGAGTACGGAAAAGCTCTTAATTCTTAATATATTCCTATCTGAAAGACAGTGGAATATAAGATTTTTTAGTTCACAGTACACATAGTTGTCGACATAGTACACGTTTTGTGTAATTACTTTATTCAGAATTTTTATAATGAGTATATCTCCCCCTTAGATTGACTGTGGAAAATCTACAAAACATTCTCCTGAAACTGGCGTAATCTTCTGATAGGTCCAATAACGTATTAAGATGTAGCGTTTCTAAATTAAAAAAAAAAAAAAAATTGCTTGTTTTGAACTAAATCTTCACTGGACAGCTTTCGTATCTTAAACTCCGTGTATCTGTGTTGTTATCCTGAACAAAGCAAATAGTATTGTAAGTAGGCCGTTTATACAGGGTGATTCGAAAAGAATACCACAACTTTGAAAATGTGTATTTAATATAAGAAACATAATATAACCTTCTGTTATACATCATTACAAAGAGTATTTAAAAAGGCTTTTTTTCACTCAAAAACAAGTTCCGAGATGTTCAATATGGCCCCCTCCAGACACTCGAGCAATATCAACCCGATACTCCAACTCGTTCCACACTCTCTGTAGCATATCAGGCGTAACAGTTTGGATAGCTGCTGTTATTTCTCGTTTCAAAACATCAATGGTGGCTGGGAGAGGTGGCCGAAACACCATATCCTTAACATACCCCCATAAGAAAAAATCGCAGGGGGTAAGATCAGGGCTTCTTGGAGGCCTGTGATGAAGTGCTCTGTCACGGGCTGCCTGGCGGCCGATCCATCGCCTCGGGTAGTTGACGTTCAGGTAGTTACGGACAGATAAGTGCCAATGTGGTGGCGCTCCATCCTGCTGAAATGTGAATTGTTGTGCTTCTTGTTCGAGCTGAGGGAACAGCCAATTCTCTAACATATCCAGATACTGTAGTCCAGTTACTGCTTGCTGGATGCGTGCTACATTTTCATCACTCGTTCTCGGCCGTCCAGAACTTTTCCCTTTGCACAAACACCCATTCTCTGTAAACTGTTTATACCAACGTTTAATACACCACCTATCAGGAGGTTTAACACCATACTTCGTTCGAAATGCACGCTGAACAACTGTCGTCGATTCACTTCTGCCGTACTCAATAACACAAAAAGCTTTCTGTTGAGCGGTCGCCATCTTAGCATCAACTGACGCTGACGCCTAGTCAACAGCGCCTCAAGCAAACAAATGTACAACTAAATGAAACTTTATAGCTCCCTTAATTCGCCGACAGATAGTGCTTAGCTCTGCCTTTTGTCGTTGCAGAGTTTTAAATTCCTAAAGTTGTGGTATTCTTTTTGAATCACCCTGTATTTTCTTACTGGCAACGTTACGTAGCGCTCTGTATGAAAATTACTGGCTGTGCTCTGTGCAGTCTGTGGTTAGTTTGCACTGTTGTCTGCCATTGTAGTGTTGGGCAGCTGGATGTGAACAGCGCGTAGCGCTGCGCAGTTGGAGGTGAGCCGCCAGCAGTGGTGGATGTGGGGAGAGAAATGGCGGAGTTTTGAAATTTGTAAGACTGGATGTCATGAACTGCTATGTATATTATGACTTTTCAACACTATTAAGGTAAATACATTGTTTGTTCTCTATTAAAATCATTCATTTGCTAACTATGCCTATCAGTAGTTAGTGCCTTCCGTAGTTTGAATCTTTTATTTAGCTGGCAGTAGTGGCGCTCGCTGAATTGCAGTAGTTCTAGTAACGAAGATTTTTGTGAGGTAAGTGATTTGTGAAAGGTATAGGTTAATGTTAGTTAGGGCCATTCTCTTGTAGGGATTTTTGAAAGTCAGATTGCGCTGCGCTAAAAATATTTTGTGTCAGTTTAAGTACAGTCTTTTATAATTGGTCAAAGGGGATGTTTCATATGTCGACCCTTAGCCGAGGATACCTCACTGGAATCTTCTGATTTTTTCTTGTAGTTTGTGTAATCAGTGTAGATTTTGTTTATTGCTAGCGCGTAATTGTAGAGAGAATCTCCTTTGTAGTTGCAGTCTTTCATTGTTGTACAGTAAAACAGGTGTGGCACGCATGTAAATTTGCACCAAGTATTTCGCAGCTTGCAATTAACTAGATATTATTTTCAGCGCGATGTTAATGTGTTCTCTTATTTTCTGTGTTATCGTGTGAAATATTGTGACAATAATGGCATGTGAAAAACGTAACACTGGGCTCCAAAGTAAACTGAGAAATAATAGTGACGACGAGCGTAGTTTACCAGCACCATCGTGTAATGAATTAACAGACATTCAAAGTAGTAATTCGGTAACTGTGCATAGGGAAATAGAGCGGGCGTCAAATAATGGTGTAGACAGTGAAACAGGTAGTGAACAGGGAAGCATTATCGATCGATCTGTCGGCAACAGCTCGCCTCAGGAATCCGGAATGACAGAACACAATATTGCAAATACTGTAGACTCAGGTTTTGGGTTCTCAGCGTTTTCTCAAATGAGTCAAGACACATTCTCCGCTTGTCAAAATGTGAATGCTGCCGGTGCAAATTCCCTGCCGAAGAGCACTGAGGAATATGTTTCAGACACCAGTGCATTGTTATTACAATTAATGCAACAAATGGGACAAAAGCTTCAAAAGTTAGACACAATGGAACAAAATCAGAGACAAACACAGCAAAAGCTTCAAAAGTTAGACACAATGGAAAAAAATCTTCAAAAGTTAGACACAATGGAACAACAGCAGAGACAAACACAGCAACAGTTAGACGCAATGGAACAAAATCTTCACACCACGCTTGAACAAACACGTGAAGATTTAACTACTGAGTTACATTAAATCGAATCGAAACGTCAAAAAGTCTGTAACGACGTAAAAACACAAATTTGCGAGCATTTTCAACCTATTTTTTCGCGGCATGAGAATGCATTACACAATCACGAAGCAGCCATAAAAGAACTGCAAATTATTGTGCATGAAAATCATGAGACCTTGCAAGCTAAAACTGACTCAGTTGCATCTACCGATTCGGTTACGCAACTTGCAAAAACTCAGGAAAACTTAAAGGACACAGTAGAAAGACACGTGGAGGAAAAGAGTTCATTAAAAGAGAAAGTAGTTGAACTTTCGGATCAGCTAAATACACTCCTGGAAATGGAAAAAAGAACACATTGACACCGGTGTGTCAGACCCACCATACTTGCTCCGGACACTGCGAGAGGGCTGTACAAGCAATAATCACACGCACGGCACAGCGGACACACCAGTAACCGCGGTGTTGGCCGTCGAATGGCGCTAGCTGCGCAACATTTGTGCACCGCCGCCGTCAGTGTCAGCCAGTTTGCCGTGGCATACGGAGCTCCATCGCAGTCTTTAACACTGGTAGCATGCCGCGACAGCGTGGACGTGAACCGTATGTGCAGTTGACGGACTTTGAGCGAGGGCGTATAGTGGGCATGCGGGAGGCCGGGTGGACGTACCGCCGAATTGCTCAACACGTGGGGCGTGAGGTCTCCACAGTACATCGATGTTGTCGCCAGTGGTCGACGGAAGGTGCACGTGCCCGTCGACCTGGGACCGGACCGCAGCGACGCACGGATGCACGCCAAGACCGCAGGATCCTACGCAGTGCCGTAGGGGACCGCACCGCCACTTCCCAGCAAATTAGGGACACTGTTGCTCCTGGGGTATCGGCGAGGACCATTCGCAACCGTCTCCATGAAGCTGGGCTACGGTCCCGCACACCGTTAGGCCGTCTTCCGCTCACGCCCCAATATCGTGCAGCCCGCCTCCAGTGGTGTCGCGACAGGCGTGAATGGAGGGCCGAATGGAGACGTGTCGTCTTCAGCGATGAGAGTCGCTTCTGCCTTGGTGCCAATGATGGTCGTATGCGTGTTTGGCGCCGTGCAGGTGAGCGCCACTATCAGGACTGCATACGACCGAGGCACACAGGGCCAACACCCGGCATTATGGTGTGGGGAGCGATCTCCTACACTGGCCGTACACCACTGGTGATCATCGAGGGGACACTGAATAGTGCACGGTACATCCAAACCGTCATCGAACCCATCGTTCTACCATTCCTAGACCGGCAAGGGAACTTGCTGTTCCAACAGGACAATGCACGTCCGCATGTATCCCGTGCCACTCAAACGTGCTCTAGAAGGTGTAAGTCAACTACCCTGGCCAGCAAGATCTCCGGATCTGTCCCCCATTGAGCATGTTTGGGACTGGATGAAGCGTCGTCTCACGCGGTCTGCACGTCCAGCACGAACGCTGGTCCAACTGAGGCGCCAGGTGGAAATGGCATGGCAAGCCGTTCCACAGGACTACATCCAGCATCTCTACGATCGTCTCCATGGGAGAATAGCAGCCTGCATTGCTGCGAAAGGTGGATGTACACTGTACTAGTGCCGACATTGTGCATCCTCTGTTGCCTGTGTCTATGTGCCTGTGGTTCTGTCAGTGTGATCATGTGATGTATCTGACCGCAGGAATGTGTCAATAAAGTTTCCCCTTCCTGAGACAATGAATTCACGGTGTTCTTATTTCAATTTCCAGGAGTGTAATTTATCTACGAAGGTAGATGATAATCTGAATGACACAAAACCGGTAGTCTTTAATGAAACAGAAGGGTGCGAACAAATTAGGAAATTCAAACAAAATCAGATACAAGTTAATACGAAACACCAAAGAGAAATCCGGGAAGTACAAGATCAGCTGACACAGGTAATACAAGATTTACGTATTTCAGAGGCCACTCGCGCTCCAATACGGGAAGAGGGACATAGAAATACGGAACAGCCACAAAATAATAACTCAGGGCACTTCGGAAATTATGAAAGAAATTGGCAAGGTACACCGAATTTTGAGATGGAACCGCCGAAACGACGTAACAATGACCGACATGCGACTTGCCGACATGATGATTTTGACTATAAGCTATTCATTACTACACGTAAATTCAAAACAATTAAGAATTCTGGCAACGAGATTCATCCAGAAGCATGGCTCCATCAATTCTCTCATTGTTTTCCACCCAACTGGTCATTAGAGCACAGATTAGAATTTGAGTTTGGCTACTTAGAGAATGAACCATCTGTAAGAATGCGGTCGGTCATTCACGATTGTCACAGTGAAGGAGAATTTTACCATGCCTTCCTCTCAGCATATTGGTCTCAAGCTACGCAAGACCCAGTAAAACATAGCATCATGATGATGAAACACTTTGAACAATCTGAATTTTCCAGTCTTGTCAAATATTTTGAAGACATGTTGCACAAGAATCAATACCTGTGAAACCCATACAGCCCTTCAGAACTCATCCGCATTTGCTTAATGAAATTGCCTGAATATTTGCGACATATTATTTTGGCAGGACGTTGCAAAGACGACATTGAAGCTTTTCAGGGACTCTTACAAGAATTAGAAATTGACTCAGACAGTCGCGGGATGCGAAAACAGGCAAACAGTCACTACAGGTCACATCCGTCACAATTCCGTGACGACAGAAACAATAACTGGACACGGCAAGGCTATTCTTACAACGCAAATCGTGACCAAAACAGACACCACCCAAATGACAACCACTGGCAGAGTAATACTAGTTACAGAGAAAGATCGTATTTCCGTAGTAATGAATATGACAGAGATTACCTTAGAAACAGACAATATGGGAACAAAAACAATTATTATCATGGGAGACAGAATAACTTCAGACGCAACAGTTCAGCGCGCAGTTCAGATTCCGGGATAAATTCTCCAGCACATGACCGACAAACAAGAAACCATGTAAACTACCGACAAAACGACAGACCTGAATTGCATCAGAACTGGCGGGATTCAAACAGAGCAGGGCACTCTCGACAAGGTGAACTTGTAGAAGTTAGGTCTCCTAATCCCAATAACGACGCACGCCAACAAAGAGGCAGACAATGACTCGCATCGCAGGCAGCCACGTGTGCCGGCTGGCTCAGGGAAAAATTACATAGACGCTAACCTTGAGAAAAATTTTAGCATTCTTTACCGATGTACCACATACCACATGATAATTCCACTGAAGCTGAAACTCTGCGTACTAGGAAGAGTAAAGGTTTACACCACATTTCACATGTAAAACCGTTTATTGAAAGATAATCTGCTTTTTAACTTTGTCTTTGCCATATAACTTTTCACTTTACATTACCAGTATGCTTTGTCAGACTTAGAATCTGTTAACATGCAACAATGTTTGAAGTTAAATATCCAGTCAAGAACCAAGAGAACTTATTTAAACAGAAATTACGAATGCATTGTTATAGTGAACAGACGACACAGTGTTGTGTTTGTACATTCTTGCTTCTTAGTTGCACGATTACGTAACGACTATCAGGCTTACATTCTTAAGACATATATAGTGGTACTGCTAATGAGATTTTAATGCAACATTTTGGTTTACTTGAAAATACATTATGGATTTAAAGTACTTTCAGTGAGATACCAGATGACATAGTGGTTAGTTCATGTGACAGCTACACGATTTTATCACGACGCTACTAATGAGTGACAATTTACATTGTTTCTTTTGCAGTGTTTCTGTTTTATATCTGCACAGTTTTCTGTTTTATTCTGGAAAGTAAAACAAGTTTTAGTAGTAACTTTTGTGGTATAGTTACAATGAGACAGCCTTTTCTGTAGCACAACAATATGTTACAGTTCAGTACTTTCTTCATCACAACAATAAGCGTAATAACTACGATATCTATACACAAAGCATTTCACTTTTGTTTATCATGAGGTAAGTACATTGACTTCTGCAGAACTTAGCTTTCGGAGGACGATAACTACGAGACTTCCACAGAGATTATCTTGCAACGTGATGCACAATTAACCACTACAGTACACGTACTTGAGTGATTAATTTCACACTTAAAACATTTATTTTTTAAGATATTTGAAGTACAATGATACATGGGTTTTCCGTGATACATTTCATTCCATTGCTGTAATCTGTAACACCTGAGGGTATAATTACATTAATCCTCAGGGGGGTACACGTTTACTTTGTGTACCATGTGTTTGGCAAGCACAAGGAGCCCTAGCTAATATGGTATTTGCTTATACAACTTTACACATCGGTACCATATTTCTCTAACACACAAATTACACAGCTATCTGATCATTTAACTGAGAGATAAACATTTTTTTACTACATCAGTGACACATGTTTAGGCAATTATGCAGTTGGGTAACTTCACACTTATGAAATTGTATTTTGTCTGTACTTCGTGAGTAATGAATAGTGGTTAGGGACTCTGACTTGTGAAAAAGGATGTTGGAAACCAAGAATCATACTTTAAGAGTTATGAAATGTGTGTAAATGCGTGAATGTATCACAATGCCAGCGAAAATTTTTTGGACACTGATTCATAAGATTTTGTATCTACACATTTGCAACACAAATTCTCGACCCGTGAAATTTTGTATGTGAGACTGCCACTGTAGTGCAAACTGGTGTCGTAAATATTTCGGTAAGAAAGTTAAGTGACCGCCTGCACGTCATGCGTCATGGGCACCCAGCTGGGCGACAGTCGCCTGGAAAAAAGCTATTAGTGTGTGCCTTTCAGAGGCACAGGTGGAGAAGAAAAAAGGGAGGCCATTATCCTCGCTATTGACATTCCTTTGTAGAAAGCATCGCAAATACGACACGCTCAAACTTGAAAACATATGATTATACTGTGGAGCTCTTAATTTATGATATTTACTAAAATGCCTAATGAAACGATGAGAAACATTCACGGCTATTGTCTTGCTAGTTGAGAGAAATGACATATGGCTTGCTTTATGTATTTATTAACTCATTTTGTTTAATATCTAGTTTCTAGCTGCTCTTCAGCGTTGGTTAAAATAAAATTTTATAGATGTACTAATATAAATATTTTCTGTCTACAGATGGAGTAAATAATAATTTTTTTTAAAAAAATGAGGCAGCACAAAAAGACATTTAGCTTCACAGGAACTGAATTCATAATTTTCTTTTCAAGTACTTGGTAAATTATTTTGTAGAATAAGTTGTGGTGCACCACATTAATTACATAGACATTAAGATGTGAATATACATTTCCTTTATCTGCATTGTTGTCTTTAGTGTAATATTTTTTCTGCTTGAGCTATGTCATGTTCAGATATAAGTTATTGCATTTGCTGCTGCTCTTTGCCAGGCATAATGTTACTGAATATGACTTTGTATTACTCTGTTAAGCCAGTTTTACTACGAATTTATTTTTCTTGTTTGCTGCGCTTTGCCTTATATTAGTTGTAATATGGCATTTGCTTTGCTAATTTATGCTGCTTGCTTTGCCATTTGTATTTCTTATCATTGCTGTTTGTGTCAATTGCTTTGTGCTGCTGCATTCCCTCGTTCCTTAGTTTAGCATCTGAGCTCAGTAGATTTAAGTTAGCTTAAGATGGGGTAGGCCATATAAGAGAACAAGTTGTGATGAATTGGAAGAAATGCATTGAGAAGCTATAAGAAAATGGTTTGGCCAAAAAAGTATTTTGAAAGAGGATATCAACCAAAAAGTAGGGTTTAGGGACAACAGGTTTAGGTAGGATTTTCTTGGAAATAAATGATGAGGTAAGATAATGGAAAATAAATAATGAGGTAAGAAATGTGTGAAGATATAAATACAGAAAGCATGCTTGGATAGAACTTTTTTGGTGGAAACAAATGTTGAAATAAGAGGAAAGATAGTTGAATGAAGTTTTGGGGTGGACTGCAGTACCAAATGTCACACTGAAAACAAACCCTGTCCTGTATATTTGTGTTATTACACTATGTGAATTTGTGTTTTTCCTGTCTTAATGTGTTTAGCTAATAAGAGTTATGTTGTATAATTATTCTGATAATATGTTATTTTCTTTGTAAAGATGTTTAGACATTATTTATTCTGTTTTGTTTTAATGTTCATGTGTGAAGTTGATATTTCAAAAGTTATTCTGAACTTTTATGTATGTACTTATGTCATAATTCTTGTAACACTGGTGTACATGTTTATTTCTATTCTTTTAGAAAGCCTGCATTACCACAAATGTTATCTGTAGTGTTATGTTCTTTAATGATGTATTTTGTACCTTTGTAATTGTATTCTTATGTTATAAAATTGTAATTGACACCAGTTCATCAAATTACATAACTTGTAAGTTACATTTCACTGCACACATTTCTGTTGGTCATAGTATATGGACAATATGTGAGAAGTAGGGACTGATAGTGTTTGCACATGTGTTAATAATTCAGCAAGGGAGTGTTTAACAGCATTGCAGGTTCTAAGGACAATTAGATAAAAAAAAACATTGTGAGTGCACAAGTGGTGCTTTATTGACTTGCTATATTCTCCGCAAGACTCTTCGATGGTGATTGTGCACCTGCACAGTCGCAACAGATGGCTGCTGACCGTCTCTATAAGGACTACAGTGGGTCTGCATCTTTGATGACCCACCAATACCATTATTTCTACAAGGACTGCAGTGGGTCTGCACCTCTGGTGGCCCACCAATACCGTAATCTCTACCAGGACTACAGTGGGTCTGCTCTGTGATGACCTACCTACCAATACTCTTCAAAATTTTGACTGACTCTGCTGTGGGTTTGCTCTGTTGTGGACCAATACCTGTCTGCATGTCAAGAGTCAGCACTGTCTTTCCGTTGGAAGGACAACACTACTTCTTCAAGATTACATGGAAATCCACTACTTCTGTGTGCATTTTCTTTTACTGCTCAGACTTTGAGAAAAAAAAAAACACTACAATTTTACTGTGATGAATGATCAGGACTGTCTTTATGGACTGTGAGTAAATTTTAGCTTTTGACCAACATTGTATCAATAAGTGTGTGCATTTGATATCTTTGTTATTGTAATTATTAAAAATTTTATCAAATCATTATTGGCCACTGCCCAAAACAATTTGTAAAATTTTTTGTGGGGAGCATGGGGGCTATGTAAGTAGGCCGTTTATGTTTTCTTATTGGCAACGTTACGTAGCGCTCTGTATGAAAATCACTGGCTGTGCTGTGTGTAGTCTGTGGTTAGTTTGCATTGTTGTCTGCCATTGTAGTGTTGGGCAGCTGGATGTGAACAGCGCGTAGCGTTGCGCAGTTGGAGGTGAGCCGCCAGCAGTGGTGGATGTGGGGAGAGAAATGGCGGAGTTTTGAAATTTTTAAGACTGGATGTCATGAACTGCTATGTATATTATGATTTTTCAACACTATTAAGGTAAATACATTGTTTGTTCTCTATTAAAATCTTTCATTTGCTAACTATGCCTATCAGTAGTTAGTGCCTTCCGTAGTTTGAATCTTTTATTTAGCTGGCAGTAGTGGCGCTCGCTGTATTGCGGTAGTTCGAGTAACGAAGATTTTTGTGAGGTAAGTGATTTGTGAAAGGTATAGGTTAATGTTAGTCAGGGCCATTCCTTTGTAGGGATTTTTGAAAGTCAGATTGCGTTGCGATAAAACTATTTTGTGTCAGTTTAAGCACAGTCTTTTATAATTGTTCAAAGGGGACGTTTCTGTATTATTACGGAAACGCTATATGACTAGATGAATCACAACACTATCTGAAACTGTTTTAATGTATTGTGTTTAACATATACCAAAACGTGAAATGCAGGACACAGAGCTACAATGCGTGACGTCACAGTTCGTAACTTGCAATTCCAATACACAAAACAAACAGAATGAAAAACGCTACATAAAATTACTAATCGAAATTTGAAAGAATATATTACCAAAAATGATTCTCTTAAAATGCCTTGTGAATTTAGGTGCACGGTAAGCGATGCTGTGCATATTGTGTGCACAGTAAGCGATGTCTGAATTGAGGACAGTCTTTGGCCAGTCTTGAAGAGAAAGCAGGGACACGTTTTTGTCCAGCAGAGTCTCGACCAACGAGAGCTCAATGCATTTTCGTGCCGGTAACGCACGAACAGCCTTGAAATTTTCCATGGAGAGAAGTGAGAGACCTGCAATAGGTTGCTGTTCAACGATGGATACAAGGCTCTAAGTTTGCAGATCTGTGCTGATACTTGCTTAATGGAGCTGAGTGATGGGAAAATTTGGCATGAGACTGTTTTCTGCAAACTTGTGGGATCCTGCCCACTCGTCTAATATAGGGTGCCTAGGAGGCTGTTTTCTCGGATAGCTATACAACTGTTCAAACAGATCTTCTTAATGGAGTTTATTACGTACAATAAATTGAATTGAATTAACAGTACGTAACTTTGCCTTTTTACAATGAGGTGTTGCAAGCAATTGGCGACATGCGAATAACCAATGTCCGTCGATATACACACGTTCCATGCAAGAAATTAATAGATCACAAGTCACGGCTAAATAGTTTGGATCACTGCTCGTCTAGTGCGGCTTTTCTAGAGCTGCCGAGGCTAGCTGAATCGGCGCTTATACTCTCTTCGTATAGGTGCCGCTCCTGTCGTGGTGTTGTCCTAGTCAGCGTTCTATTGGCTAACGTCTCACAGCCTTCTCTACTGTATAGTTCCAGGCCGAAGTACCGGCGCTTCATGTTACGCCAGAAGGAGTACGTTACGAGCTACGAGTTACGGTGAGGTGAAACCCAGTGGTACACAGCCTAGCATATTACTTCACTGCAACGAGCCATTTCAAATGGTAGGATGAAACGTGCCTTGTACTGTGGGATAGTCTCGATTCACGTGGGTCAGATATGTGTTTCTCAATACTGCATTCGAATCGTAGATTAGCTAGGTAAATCACATTTCATTCATTTCACTTTTCTGGGAAGCTTCGTAGGATTCTTGAACAATTTCTACGAAAATTCTCTATTATAGATTGACGTACAATGTCACGTTCTTCCTTACGAATAATTGTATTCTGCCTTGTACTACGAGCTGCCTTTAGTTGAAGCCATCATTAACTTGAGTACAATTTCTCCGAATTTAATTACATTCACTTGCCACTGTCAAATTGATTGTATTGTGTTGTGTTGTTTATTAACCAGGGGCCTAGAAACGACGGAGTGGTTCCGTTCCAGCCGCAGCTACAGTGGTCCACAACCCTACGACGACTACCGCAGTCCACTTCAAACCTCCGCCACCCCCCATCTAACCAGTCCTTCAGGGTTATTGTGCGGTTCGGCTCCCGGTGCATCCCCCACGGAACGTCTCACCCCAGACGAGTGTAATCCCTATGTTTGTGTGGTAGAATATGGTGGTGTACGCGTACGTGGAGAACTTGTTTGCGAAGCAATCGCCGACATAGTGTAGCTGAGGTGGAATAAGGGGAACCAGCCCGCATTCGCCGAGGCAGATGGAAAACCTCCTAAAAACCATCCACAGACCGGCCGGCGCACCGGACCTCGACACAAGTCCGCCGGGCGGATTCGTGTCGAGGATCAGACGCTCCTTCCCAGTCCGGAAAGCCGTGCGTTAGACCGCACGGCTAAGCGGGCGAGCGTGAAATTGATACACTCCTGGAAATGGAAAAAAGAACACATTGACAGCGGTGTGTCAGACCCACCATACTTGCTCCGGACACTGCGAGAGGGCTGTACAAGCAATGATCACACGCACGGCACAGCGGACACACCAGGAACCGCGGTGTTGGCCGTCGAATGGCGCTAGCTGCGCAGCATTTGTGCACCGCCGCCGTCAGTGTCAGCCAGTTTGCCGTGGCATACGGAGCTCCATCGCAGTCTTTAACACTGGTAGCATGCCGCGACAGCGTGGACGTGAACCGTATGTGCAGTTGACGGACTTTGAGCGAGGGCGTATAGTGGGCATGCGGGAGGCCGGGTGGACGTACCGCCGAATTGCTCAACACGTGGGGCGTGAGGTCTCCAAAGTACATCGATGTTGTCGCCAGTGGTCGGCGGAAGGTGCACGTGCCCGTCGACCTGGGACCGGACCGCAGCGACGCACGGATGCACGCCAAGACCGTAGGATCCTACGTAGTGCCGTAGGGGACCGCACCGCCACTTCCCAGCAAATTAGGGACACTGTTGCTCCTGGGGTATCGGCGAGGACCATTCGCAACCGTCTCCATGAAGCTGGGCTACGGTCCCGCACACCGTTAGGCCGTCTTCCGCTCACGCCCCAACATCGTGCAGCCCGCCTCCAGTGGTGTCGCGACAGGCGTGAATGGAGGGACGAATGGAGACGTGTCGTCTTCAGCGATGAGAGTCGCTTCTGCCTTGGTGCCAATGATGGTCGTATGCGTGTTTGGCGCCGTGCAGGTGAGCGCCACAATCAGGACTGCATACGACCGAGGCACACAGGGCCAACACCCGGCATCATGGTGTGGGGAGCGATCTCCTACACTGGCCGTACACCACTGGTGATCGTCGAGGGGACACTGAATAGTGCACGGTACATCCAAACCGTCATCGAACCCATCGTTCTACCATTCCTAGACCGGCAAGGGAACTTGCTGTTCCAACAGGACAATGCACGTCCGCATGTATCCCGTGCCACCCAACGTGCTCTAGAAGGTGTAAGTCAACTACCCTGGCCAGCAAGATCTCCGGATCTGTCCCCCATTGAGCATGTTTGGGACTGGATGAAGCGTCGTCTCACGCGGTCTGCACGTCCAGCACGAACGCTGGTCCAACTGAGGCGCCAGGTGGAAGTGGCATGGCAAGCCGTTCCACAGGACTACATCCAGCATCTCTACGATCGTCTCCATGGGAGAATAGCAGCCTGCATTGCTGCGAAAGGTGGATATACACTGTACTAGTGCCGACATTGTGCATGCGCTGTTGCCTGTGTCTATGTGCCTGTGGTTCTGTCAGTGTGATCATGTGATGTATCTGACCCCAGGAATGTGTCAATAAAGTTTCCCCTTCCTGGGACAATGAATTCACGGTGCTCTTATTTCAATTTCCAGGAGTGGTTCAAATGGCTCTGAGCACTATGGGACTTAACATCTGTGGTCATCAGTCCCCTAGAACTTAGAACTACTTAAACCTAACTAACCTAAGGACATCACACACATCCATGCCCGAGGCAGGATTCGAACCTGCGACCGTAGCAGTCCCGCGGTTCCGGACTGAGCGCCTAGAATCGCTAGACCACCGCGGCCGGCTTTCCAGGAGTGTAGTTGAAACACAACCATTCACTGTGACATGGCCTGCTCTCGGACACTTCATAACTGCAGGAAAGGCTCAACAACGATCATGTTACGTCAGCAAACGTTGTTATTCATATGATCTGCTTTCGTAGCCAAGATTTATTTCGTTAACAGCATGATTACTACTAACTTCTCTGCGAGATCTTTGATATTTTAGAAAATAAGTTGCGTTGAGATTTTCGACGATATCTTGTGCTCCATTCAGTGTATGATCTAGTAAATTAAAATTTCAGGATTTGTGTGCTAAGTGTCCAAATAGCAGACTGAGTCATGGAAGGTCGTTGCATATGTCTTTACCCATAAGATGGAACATTACGTGTACCGTAAAGGAAATTGTGAACCTGCTGATAGGGAATTTGGTCGTGAAAGTTCACTGTGTTTTCATTTTTCCTCAGATCAACGGGATGAGCAAAGCAGACCTACCAGTTGTGAACTTATTTATAAAATGTGGCCAGAGAGCACTTAATAAAATTTCATGGATCAAGACTTCCATGGTGTTAGGCCACATAACAGACAGAGCAGGTTTAGATAGACATTCTTACAGAACGTAGGCATTCTTACACAATTTATTAACACAAGTGGAGGTAAGTGTTTCATCTAATTTCAGGGAAGTCGACGGTTGTCAGTCAATTATTTATAAGCTGTTTTGACACACTAGTTAAAGAACAAAAATTGTTCAAATGGCTGTAAGCACTATGGGACTTAACATCTGAGGTCATCAGTCCCCTATGCCTAGAACTCTGTAAACCTGACTAACCTAAGGACATCACACACATCCATGCCCGAGGCAGGATTCGAAACTGCGACCGTAGCTGCAGCGAGGTTCTGGACTGAAGCGCCTAGAACCTCTCGGCCACAGCGTCCAGCAGTTCAAGAACACAGGTGAAAGACTTGCAGAGTTCTTAATAAGAGATTAACGGCACAAATCAAACAGGAAAATTCTTATAAACTTACACTAATCGTACATTAATTTCCAGTACCGATAGAACTCCCAAACTCCAGATTTTTTGACTACACTCTATTACAGTCTCTGCGTGAGAACGAATCGCACATTTTATATGCAGGTGACAGTTTTTTATCAAGGAGAAACTGAATAATATTGAATTAAGCCTCCACAGTGTTTATAGTAATATGAAGAAAACAATGTTTCGCTATCAGAGCCGTGACTCGGGCAAGATGAAAGCCTTTCTTTTACCTTTAGCTTTCTGTGTATAACGGCAGCTGCTCATATAACAGAGATTTACTGTTTGTCAAAGTATTTTCAAAGGTCTTCAAAGACATCGCCTGTTTAGTATTGAAATTTCGTGTTAGGAAAGTATTCTAGCTGTCTTTAGGTAGACGATAAATGGAAAACGCAAAAATTGAGCGGGTACTTCTCAGTGATAGCACTGCAGGGGCTGTTTTGTTGTATTTCACGATGCAGGAGTCAGAAAAGTATCACAGTGGCAACGGAATGGAAGACTAGTACTTAGCATCCGTCGTTAGGGATGGATACTGAGTTCGAATTGGGTAAGAAAGTGTGCTGTGTCCTTTGATCATTCTCGCATTCTCTTTAAGAAGTTAACGCAAAGTACGCGTAATGGTAGTCTGGGTGGTCGCACAAAGATTTGAACAGTCGTCCCGGTGAATAAAAATCCACTGTCCTACACAGCACGACGTCATCCAGTATTATATAAAGTTGTGCGCCTTCGGAACGACTGAAATAGAAATGCCGTATCATGCGGAACGATGAAAGACTCTTATCGATCGGTTCAATCAGAAGCTGAGAGTGTACAGCACCACCGCTCCCTACGCAAGGTGACACTGGCCTGGATTATAACTTCTCTCCTACTCCTCCTCGTCTCCTGCATAATGTCTTTCAGTTACATGGTTAACTGAAGTTCCCGGTACCACAGACGCCAGCAGACGCGAAAGCCAGCCGAGACTCACGGCGGACTTACAGAGCCACCAGATGGACTGAACCTAGGGCAGGGCAGTTGTGCCGCATTGACCTGTGACCCGGTAATTGCTATTCCCGCTGCGTGTTCCGGGGGATCAGGGGCGGCGGCCCTGATGAAGGCGACCGCCGAGTGACGGCGCCAGACAAGGAGAAGGACGGGGAGCGGTGGGTGGAGGGCTGAGGAAGGCTCTGTGGGCAAACAGTGGCCCGGCCGCTGCCCTGCCTCCGGCTGGTTTGCCCCGCTACCACCAGGGATGGGGTCGGGCTGTGGTCTCCTCGCCGAGGTACGGCCGCCGCGTCAAACAGCGTCCTCGCTGGAGTACAAACACTTCCCCTCTGCTGCCTTCGAGCGCTTAATTAGCGGACGGAAGCTACTGACGCAGCCACAGGTTCTCGCCTAAAAGCATACGATTGACAAGCTTTATTTGCGTTTCTTCACGTTACATTTCTATGCTACAAAAAGCGGAAAGGTAACTTCTTTCTGAAGCAAATTAAACAGTTATTCTCCTCATACAGTGTTCGTTAAGTAAAAAATATTGATTTCCTGAATGAACATTTAAATACGTCTGTAACATTTCGTGGCCGTCTTCAATGAAGGTAAGATCTCCTAGGCTGTTCGACCGCGTCATGATACTACCGAAATTTTTTCTTCACACGTCGACATTTGAAACCCTTCAGAACAAAGAACTGGTAAGCACAGTGCTCAACTAACAGAGACAACAGAAAAGTCCAGCAGATTTGTTCAAATGTCGACTTTGCAAGCAGATATTTCAAGAGAAAGATGATGCGAGAAGATTTTACCTTCAAATATTAAGGGGGGAAGTAAGTAAAATTAGTCAAAAATATTGAAGGTCTTTTTCATCAGCTAGTTCTGTAACATGTTAGATATATTGTTTCCAATTTTCGGAGTTTAATTCATGTTGCAAATCATGTGAGGGACATCTTGCTTCTACCAGTGCACGCTGCCTTCTCCTGCCATCAGAGAATTCATCTGTAGAGTATAGAAGACTGTCAGTTTATTAAAGATGCGGTTAAGTACGATTTGTTAACGAAATGCACTCACAGTGGAACATAAAGCTTTAATAACCCTACTTATAGTGGACGACCAAGGACGTTTTGCTCATCTAGTACCGTTGAAATTTCCTTATATGATACATCTCTCTTGTTCAACGGAGGTAGCAGTGGAAGAATCAGCACTGTTACGAGACTAAGATTTCATAGAGGTTGCGGCACTGAAAGACTTTGAAGATTAGAGATTAGATTAATTATTCATTCCACAGACCCACAAAAGAGGGGATCTTCCTGGGTGTGGAACATGTCAGATAAACACATTACAAAAATGAAATTAGGAAAACTTGTGTATCATTTATTTTAATGATCCTAAGTCAATAAACAGTAAAGTTATGCACATGAATTAAAATTAAACTCTAATATTTACAGATTTAATACTTCCATCTTTCGTTAAATCCATCAGTCACACTGTAGATACCTACTTGGATATTACAACCAAGTATTGCAAAAAGTACGTTATTCATTTCAATGATCCTCAGTTATGAACAGTCAAATTATGTACAAGATTGAAAATTAAACTTCCACTATTTACAGACTTCCACTATTTAGAGACTTCAGACTTACATCTGCCTACCATACATTCATCATTCACACAGTAGGCAGTTGCTTGGCTGTTACAACCAAGTATTGTCAAAAATTAAAGCATAATAATTATGGTGTACTGCACTTGTTGAGAAATTCATGGATGGAATAGAAGGAGTTGGCCACCAAAAATTCTTTTAAATTATGTTAACATTCTGCTTTGTCTGAAACTAAACTCTTAATGGTTGCTGGTAACTTATTGAAAATATGCGTTGCTGAATACTGGACTCCTTCCTGGGCAAGAGTAAGTGATTCTAAATCTTTATGTATATTGTTCTTATTCCTAGTATTGATACTGTGTACTAAGCAGTTAGTTGGGAAAACAGTGTATTATTTGCAACAAACTTCATTAAGGAATAAATATACTGAGAAGCTGTCGTTAGTATGCCCAAGTCTTTGAATAGGCTTCGACATGATGTTCTCGGATATACACTACACGTTACTCTTATCATACGCTTCTGTAATCTAAAACATTTTTCTCAGTTTGTGGAGTTACCCCAAAATATGATACTATATGACATATTGGAGTGAAACTAAGCAAAAGATGCCAGTTTTTTTATGTTTATATCTCCTATGTCTGACATCATTCGCATTGCAAACACGGACTTGTTTAGGCGCTTTAGTAGTTCGTTAGTATGTCTCTCCCAACTGAATTTATTATCAAGTTGTAATCCCAAGAATTTTACACTCTCAACTTATCATATTTTATACACTTACTAGAAGGAAATCTCTTGGAAGTTCTGAACTGCATATAATGGGTATTTTCAAAATTTAATGACACCACTTATTAATGCCCTTTTCCAATTTATATTTGATTTACTATTTACTGCAATGTTTGCCTCATCAGCAAATAAGACAAACTTGGCATCTGGTAATGTAACAGATGACAGGTCATTAATATACACAAGAAAAAGTAGTGGACCTAGTATGTAACCTTGGGGAACACAACATGTAATTTCTTACCAGTCAGATGATGTCTGATTGCCTACTGCCGAAGTGTTATGTAATGACACCCTTCGTTTTCTATTAGTAAGGTATGACTGAAACCACTTTGTAGCATTACCAGTGATACCATAATATTTTCATATGGGTCTGAGCACTATGGGACTTAACATCTGTGGTCATCAGTCCCCTACAACTTAGAACTACTTAAACCTAACTAACCTAAGGACATCACACACATCCATGCCCACGGCAGGATTCGAACCTGTGACCGCAGCGGTCACGCGGTTCCAGACTGAAGCGCCTAGAACCGCACGGCCACACCGGCCGGCCCATAATATTTAAATTTACGTAAACGAATGCTGTGATTCACACAGTCAAAAGCCTTTGATAGGTCACAGAATATGCCAGTTTCCTCTAATTTGTTGTCTAATGAATTAAGGACATTTTCACTGTAAATGTAAATAGCCTTCTCAATATCAGAAGCCTTATGAAATCCAAACTATGACTTTGACAGTATGTTATTTTCACTAAGGTGTTTAAGTAGACGCTTGAACATCACCTTTTCATAGATTTTTGAAAAAGCTGGCAAAAGTGAGATCGGTCGGTAATTTGACGGCATTTCTTTGTCCCCTTTCTTGTGGAGAGGTATAACTTCAGCACATTTAAGCCAGTCCAGGAACGTTCCTGTGATAAGTGATTGATTACACAAAGAGTTTAAGATATGACTAAGCTCACGTGAACACTCTTTTATTAACTTTGTTGATATGTTATCATTACCACCAGAATGCTCTGATTTCAAGGACTTTATGATGGATTCTATTTCTTTTGGTGAAGTAAGTGTCTATTCAATTTTACTGTGATTGCTTGTATGCAGACTTGTTGAAGCAGACTGATGATGTATGTATTGCTAGTTTTGAAATGTCAGGGGAGGGTATTGCCAAAAGGGCACGGCAGAAGGACTAGAACAGAAGAAAAGAGCTACATGAAGAGTCAAATAACGAGTGGTTGATTATGGGCAACATTTCTGCAACATTTCATCATTTCTAGCATTTTTCATTTCTCTGTGTATTACAACTGCTACTGCTGAGTACTTGCAGATGAAAAGATGAAATTTGCTGTAGACTCTCAACGTACATAACATAACTTCCTGCGGTACAAAATGTTTCAAAGTAAGTTATGGTCCAAATTTTTAATTTTTATGAAATAAAAACTGCTCGGTATCATGCACATACGTCTACAAAATTGTTGTGAGAGTTGTAAGACTGATTTGGAAAAATTAGAACACAGATTTTATTTATCTAATTGCTAGAAATAACTTACCGCATTAAAGTGACAAAGAAAGTTATCTTTATGACAATGTTTCTCGTGTGATAGCTTGTGTACTACAAGTATGCAGTAACGTTCTGATCAAATTATTTGGCAAGACGATCGAAAATTCAGATTATAGCCTATAACGTAATGACAACAAATGCAAAATTTGGTACACTCATATCTCAAACATTGAAAGTTACATCAACTTATGACATACCCATGTATTTTCTCATACGTCGCCCCTTAAAAGAATAGATATCCAACTCATTGGCATATCCTAACACGGAACTATGAAGTAAACAGGATGACAAATATCTAATTCCCGTCCACGTTAATGACATAAGCACAGATTAGAGAACGATGCAGTAGGAAGTAGACCATGTCATTTGCAATTAAATAGTCTTAGCGCTGTCCTTAAGCGATTTACGAAAACCTCGGGACACGGAAATATGGAAGGCCTCTACCACTCTCGTGCCTAATGTGGGTTCCAGATCCTTAACAATGCGTCGTGTTGTACGGTACAATACTACGGTATAGCCAGCACTCTGATCCATAATGTGAGCCGTGAATGACTAGTTGAGTTAATCCTCAATCTCAAACAACAAGCGAGGTGAAAGTTTTGTTTACACATATGATTCGCTGTCGTCTTTACGCTTACAAGATACGTACCATTCCCCACAAAAACTGCAGCACAGAGAAGCAGAACAATTAATGAAATTTTGCTTCTTGTGCGTATCAGTATAGTAAGGAAACTTTATTATGAAAATTTTAGGGGATTTTGGGACATACAGGATTCCGAAACAGTAACGTGGCCGCAATGTCTCTGAGCATCTAGTCTAAATGAGATTGAATGAAGAGATACGCTTATAACATTTTGTGCCGTTAGAGTTCATCAGTCGTAGTGCCCGGCCAGTGGTGGCGTGCTAGTCTCTCGACAATCCATAGCTGTATGTTTTCAGTGGAGAGGAGATCTGGAGAACGTGCTCCCAAGGCAACTGTCGAACTTTTGTGTCAGGGAGGGTCGGACGAACCTGGAAAGGCCCAATCTTACATTAACTTACTGAAAGATATTTTCACACAGGCACTGAAGGCAGGACGCAGCCACTGGCCTAATACTTGAGAACTATCGCTGATCAAATTTCCCCTATGTGCACCAGAGACGATTGTGTTGGCATGCCATGATAGTATGTCAGGCACTGGGTCAGCACGGCGATGACGAATGCTATTTGGTAGCCTCAGCACCAGGATACATTCCTGTCAGGTGGCTGATGTAGGAAAGAAGTCCATGTGACCAGCAACCTCTGCTGGCGCTTCGGTCACCTTCTGGTGGCCGTGTGCCAAGTGTGTCAACTGTGAGGTACCTGGATGAACGGATAATTTGGATGTAATGTGTGTTGCTGGCTGAGCAGGCGTTAGCCCACGATATACCGAGAATAATGTGTCCTCATTAGTTTACAGTATGTATGTCGCTACTAATATCAGAGAGCTTGCAATGCAAGATACGGGTTTCACAGTGGAGAAGTAAAGGAGTGCTCGTAGCTCTTAAGGCATAATTACTTTTGAATACATTATGGGAGTGAACAGTGACCAACGTGTTACTAATATTTACTATCAAAAACAGTCTTCACCACAATTTATTTATTACCGTGTCCGGTTTCGACCGACCACTACTGTGATCATCTTCAGACCTACAAGTTGTATACAAAGCTTTAATTAGAGGGCTACGTACATTAAAGAAAATACATAAAGTTATAAAGCTATAAAACGATGAATTAGCAATGGGTAAGAACCTCCTTCTGCTGGAGAATTACTGCTGGAGAAACGAGTGCACGTCTTACTATATATAGTGGAGGCTCCGCTCACTTCTGACGGAATGATGTCATTACTAACCAATAGGCTATAGGTAGAATAACAATGTAAAATTTCTTAGTTGAAAGAACATTGTCAAGAAAGGAAATGAACACACACTAAGCTTATTTACCAGCTATTATCAATTAAAAAGCGTTAAAAGTATTTAAACATGTAGGATAAATGAAGCTCGTTTTGACAGAACATGGGTTGCCCTCTCAAGGCCTGTTAGTGAACCATTTGGAACCACTGGTTGCCATGGTGAAGTTGGACGCCGTTCCAAAGGTGTAGCAGCGGGCTTCTTTCCACTGAAGTTGTAAAGTCGATAGGCAAACTAGTGGTTGCCATGCTGAGGATAAACGCGAGTGCAAAGATGTAGCAGCAGGCTTCTTTGTAACGAAGTTGTTGCGAAAGTGGAATGGCAAAGACTGTCACGTCAGACGATGTACTATTGAGCAGCAACATGGCGCTATTGAAACGATTTTCAATGAGTAGGCTGCAAAAATTTTTAACTGACGCATATGGTACATGCTGCAGAGATACGATTTACTGGTGTCATAAGAGTCTTTAGACTTTCATTTATATAGATTACATAATAATTCTTATAGATCAATACCAAAAAAAAGTAATCGAGAGGGCACAGTAGTTGTGCATATTTATGAAATATTGTCTATGAAGTTCATATTGTAAGTAAGCTGTTTAGGATTTTATATTGGTAACGCCACGTAGCGCTCTGTATGAAAATCATTGGCTGTGCTGTGTGCAGTCTGTGGACGGTTGGCATTGTTGGAATATTCTTTATTGTAATGTTGGGCAGTTGGATGTGAACAGCGCGTAGTGTTGCGGAGTTGGAGGTGAGCCGCCAGCAGTGGTGGATGTGGGGAGTGAGATGGCGGAGTTTTTGAGAGCGGATGTCCATCAGAGAGAGTAAATTTGTAAGACTGGATGTCATGGACTGATATATATATATATATATTATGACTTTTGAACACTATTAAGGTAAATAGATTGTTTGTTCTCTATCAAATTCTTTCATTTGCTAATTATGCCAATGAGTAGTTAGTGCCTTCAGTAGTTAGAATATTTTATTTAGCTGGCAGCATTGGCACTCGCTGTATTGCAGTAGTTCGAGTAACGAAGATTTTTGTGAGGTAAGTGATTCATGAAAGGTAAAGGCTATTGTTAGTCAGGGCCATTCTTTTGTAGGGATTATTGAAAGTCAGACTGCTTTGCGCTAAAAATATTGTGTGTCAGTTTAGTGATAATCAGAATAAGTAAAGAGCGAAATGTCTGAGTACGTTCAGATTTGCTCAGCTGTTTGAAAATCAAATAACGTAAGGGGTTTACCAGCACAGTAATTCATAAATTTTTCTAAGGGGATGTTTCATATGTCGAAGTCATAATTATATATCAGTTCATGACATCCAGTCTTACAAATTTACTCTCTCTGATGGACACACGTCCAGATCATCCGCTCTCAAAACTCCGCCATCTCTCTCCCCACATCCACCACTGCTGGCGGTTCACCTCCAACTGCGCAACGCTACGCGTTGTTCATCTCAAAGTGCCCAACACTACAATAAAGAATATTCCAACAATGCAAACCAGCCACAGACTGCACATAGCACAGCCAGTGATTTTCATACATAGCGCTACGTGGCGTTACCAATATAAAAACCTAAACAGCCTACTTACAATATGTAGATTCAATTTTTCTTAATTACATGTGACATTTTTTTTAAAAAAAAGGCATTGCTTGTCTTATGTTGCATGCCAGTCTTATGAATAAATAATAATAATGAAAATGGAAGGAATTTTAACTTGGAATAGTATGAGCCATAGTGTGAAAAATAAAAAAGACGTGAATTAGCAAATGCAGTCTAAAAGCATGTAAGCAAACATTCTAAAAACAGATAGTCAGTCACAAAATAATGTTTGGTGAAATAAAATTACAAAGTAAAGACAAAATATTTCCTAAAGGTCTTAATAATTTTAAAAAACGAAGAACAGTAGAGTGAACATCCTATATCAGTTTTATAGCTTTATAGCTCTATAACTTTATGTATTTTCTTTAATGTATGTAGCCCTCTAGTTGAAGCTTCGTATGCGACTTGTACGTCAGAAGATTATCATAGTAGTGGTTGAAACCGGTCACCGTAATGAATAAACTGTGATCAAGATTGTTTTTGATACTAAATATTCTTAAGGTACACATTTTAGAGCTGGGCATTTTTCTCTTGTTTTGGGCCGTACAAATAATAATGGCATCTGTCCATCTTTGAGGGATGATGGTGTAGCATGCTTGGTTCAGAGTCTGCAGCGTCTGCTGTGGCTAAAATGTCCCACTCGAGAGTGGCAGTCCCTATTGCAGTTTGGACATGTGAAATTTGAGGGACTTCGAACAGAAGCCGCTCTGTCTCTTCGCTTTGTCCTCTTCCTGATTTGTTCCCGTGTGCGTTCGTCCTCTGAGATCTTGACGCCGTTGCGCACAGTTACTCGCCACTTAACACGGTCATCTACAATTTCCTTTTCTTTCTCTAATTACCTTAATACACCACTGCCTTGTGGTTGGTCTCAGGAAGGATGAAAGCTAAGGGAGAAAACCCTGAAAGAAAATCTGGAGTGGGGCCCCAAAGGCGGTTGGAAGGCGCACTACGTCCCCTTCCGGCAGCTCCTGCAACCGAAGTTATACCGGACGTATCGGCTTGCCTTTCCTCTGGCTATTATCATTTAGGTCGAGAGAGATACCGTGATGATTGGGCAACTCACGAGTCTTCATATTTATCGCTGAGGCTTGTAGCATCCTGGAGAGGACACTTCAGTGACGTCCAAGGACTTCGCCACAACACGGAAAGAGGCAGTTACCGGTTATAAGCTCTGTCTGATTGGCGTAAGACTCGAGTGCCAGGAGCCACTTCCGACGGTGGGAGAGATCGTTGTATCTCACTGGACAGCTACCGTCCGCCTCAAGCTGGGCAGCCCCCAGCCAATAAGGTGCTGTCCTGCCACTATCCGCCTGCTTCGTGGGGTGTGTGGAGCTTAGAAGTAATCTTTGGCAAGCGGGTTGACACTCCTCGAAATTGAAATAAGAACACCGTGAATGCATTGTCCCAGGAAGGGGAAACTTTATTGACACATTCCTGGGGTCAGATACATCACATGATCACACTGACAGAACCACAGGCACATAGACACAGGCAACAGAGCATGCACAATGTCGGCACTAGTACAGTGTATGTCCACCTTTCGCAGCAATGCAGGCTGCTATTCTCCCATGGAGACGATCGTAGAGATGCTGGATGTAGTCCTTTGGAACGGCTTGCCATGCCATTTTCACCTGGCGCCTCAGTTGGACCAGCGTTCGTGCTGGACGTGCAGACCGCGTGAGACGACGCTTCATCCAGTCCCAAACATGCTCAATGGGGGACAGATCCGGAGATCTTGCTGGCCAGGGTAGTTGACTTACACCTTCTAGAGCACGTTGGGTGGCACGGGATATATGCGGACGTGCATTGTCCTGTTGGAACAGCAAGTTCCCTTGCCGGTCTAGGAATGGTCGAACGATGGGTTCGATGACGGTTTGGATGTACCGTGCACTATTCAGTGTCCCCTCGACGATCACCAGTGGTGTACGGCCAGTGTAGGAGATCGCTCCCCACACCATGATGCCGGGTGTTGGCCCTGTGTGCCTTGGTCGTATGCAGTCCTGATTGTGGCGCTCACCTGCACGGCGCCAAACACGCATACGACCATCATTGGCACCAAGGCAGAAGCGACTCTCATCGCTGAAGACGACACGTCTCCATTCGTCCCTCCATTCATGCCTGTCGCGACACCACTGGAGGCGGGCTGCACGATGTTGGGGCGTGAGCGGAAGACGGCCTAACGGTGTGCGGGACCGTAGCCCAGCTTCATGGAGACGGTTGCGAATGGTCCTCGCCGATACCCCAGGAGCAACAGTGTCCCTAATTTGCTGGGAAGTGGCGGTGCGGTCCCCTACGGCACTGCGTAGGATCCTACGGTCTTGGCGTGCATCCGTGCGTCGCTGCGGTCCGGTCCCAGGTCGACGGGCACGTGCACCTTCCGCCGACCACTAGCGACAACATCGATGTTCCGTGGAGACCTCACGCCCCACGTGTTGAGCAATTCGGCGGTACGTCCACCCGGCCACCCGCATGCCCACTATACGCCCTCGCTCAAAGTCCGTCAACTGCACATACGGTTCACGTCCACGCTGTCGCGGCATGCTACCATTGTTAAAGACTGCGATGGAGCTCCGTATGCCACGGCAAACTGGCTGACACTGACGGCGGCGGTGCACAAATGCTGCGCAGCTAGCGCCATTCGACGGCCAACACCGCGGTTCCTGGTGTGTCCGCTGTGCCGTGCGTGTGATCATTGCTTGTACAGCCCTCTCGCAGTGTCCGGAGCAAGTATGGTGGGTCTGACACACCGGTGTCAATGTGTTCTTTTTTCCATTTCCAGGAGTGTAGTACACGTACCAACAACAAAAATGAAATGATAAAGAAATCACTATTTCGTATTGCCACCTGGAATGTTAGGACCATGTGTGCAAGGTACATTGACGAAGCCCAAGAGGTTGATTTCATCCGTAAGACTGCCGTAATTGACAGAGAGCTCCATAGTTTGAATGTTGAGATCGCGGGACTGCAGGAGACGCGGCTTCCAGACGCTGTCTCTATCAGGGAGGATAATATATCCTATTCCCTACCCTCTCCTCACTTACCATTCCTGTTCTTTCTCTAGTTACCTGGGCCGTACTACGACGTCTTAAAATATGGAAAAAAAATTTTTTAATTCCCTGTAAATGTATAGGTAGTCAGCACGGTAATATGCCATTAGCTTTCATTTAGGATAGCGATCTCTCTATTCCGCCAAACTAGGTAATCTTTAAGTCGTCTCGCACACGCAAGTACTCTGTTTCTCTTTGTGTAGGCTTATAGGTCGCCTGAACGGTGTTTATGCGCACACGGGTGCTCGCACAGCGCGGGCCCCGGCGGGCCGTACATTAATCTGAGAGGAGGGACGCCGGCCTAAGCTGTTTTGTCTCGGCGAGGCCCGGCCCGGTGGCCCTGCCCGGCTCCGGACGATATATGGCCGGTGGCCGTCGCCGCGACGGCCGGCTTTCTTCCCGGGCCCGCGGCCAGGCAGCGCTGATATATCGAGCGATCCGCCGCAGCTGGCCGCGGCCGAGATTAACGTCCGCTCTGATCCCGCGGCCGCCCGGCCCTGCGGGGAGGCGGCCGCCATCCTGCCGGTGGTCGGGGCTTCCCCGCCGTCGTCTCCGTCACTTAGACTCGACTTTCTGCAGGACGCCTGGCACCTGCAGTCATTACTTTACTCCTGTAGATTAAATCTGAGTTGAATGAGGCTGTAACAGCAGTCTTGTGACGTCACGAGGCGTGATGAGCCAACCTCGGCAGTAGGTGCTATCATGATGGAGCAATCGTACGAAATTGCGCCAACAGAAACTACTTGCCCTCTAGTTGCCAGCTGTATTGAAACATAGACGGGGTTGTCCTGTTGTCTGCGAGCCAAACTACGCACTTTCATTTAATAATAGTAACTCAATTAGTGTGCAGACATTCGAAATTAACTTTCTCATGATTTGTCACTGCCATCAAATATAGCTCAATGAATGTTGGACCATGAACAGAAAGAAATGATAGGGTGTAGTAGTGTAGTAGTGAAAAGTATTTAAGCCGAAAAACTCTGGGAGGTTGTAGTGGACATCAAAACAAATATTGTTCCCTAATGTCATATTTTCCTATGAGGAGTATTTAAACCGGAAGAGGAAGATTTCTCTGGCGGAAAATTAATGAAACCAACAAACACTTTTCAATTTTGGGCTTCCCCGACATTCGCACGCGACCGCGGCCAGAGCTCGTCATCGACGGTGCGTCTCCGTCACTTCGACTCGACTGTCTGCAGGTCGTCTGGCACCTGCAGTCATTACTTTACTCCTGTAGATTTTAATTTGAGTTGAATGGGGCTGTAACAGCAGTCTTGTAACGTCATGAGGCGTGATGAGCCAACCACGGCAGTAGGTGCTATCACGATGGAGCACTCGTACGAAATTGCGCCAACAGGAACTACTTGCCCTCTATTTGACTCCTGTACTCAAACATAGACGGGATCGACATGCTTTCTGCGAGCCAAACAGAGCACTTTATTTTATTAATAGTAACTCCATTAGTGTGCAGATCTTAAGGACGAAATTCAAAATCAACTTTCTCATGATTTATCACTGCCAACTAATATAGCTCAATGAAAGTTGGACCATGAACAGAAAGAAATGATATAGTGTAGTATACAGGGTGAAAAGTATTTAAACCTACAAACTCTGGGAAGTTGTAGGGGACATCAAAACAAATATTTTTCCCTAACGTGCAATTGCAAGAGTCCTGATTGAAGAATCCCGCACCACATGCTGCAAGAGAGTTTCCTCAAATTGCAGCGCTCTTACCTTGCGGTGGCGTCCCTGTCCAGGTAATCTACTAAACGACCCGGTCTCACGCAGACTTTGGTACGCAGCAGCAAAGGTCGTATGATACGGGATACGGCGATTAGGATATTGTTTTGATAAACCCGCTGTGCAGCTCGTACGTTGTGGTGAGCTACGTAGTACGCACCAACCGTATAAGTGTACTCACTCCAAGTGTATCGCTGCATTAGTAAACAGAGACAATGCACTGCTACACTGGTGGACAGCAGTTGCCTGCAACGGAAGAGCGTAATACGCCCTCTAACAACTGAAGATCGTAATACGGCCTCTAACAAGTGAAGAGCGTAATACGGCCTCCACCGGTGTAAATAATCCTCATAGGGAAAAAATTACATTTGGAGAAAATATTTGTTTTGATGTCCCTTACAACCTCCCAGAGACTGTCGGTTTAATACTAACTGAAAGAAACACAAAATGAGAGGGACTGAAATGGCACTATTATTCAGCAACAATAATTACACTGAAATCACCTTCATTTATGATGGCCCATGGACATTTCAAAACGCTCGACATGGTTGTCAGTATGATACGTGATCACCACGGAAGGCAATGCACACTCTGCAACGTGCTGCCATACTTGCCACAGAGTGGGTTAAGGTACATTGTGCTGCCACATTCTGCCACGTACACCATATCAGCGACCTCAGTAGTTATTAGACATCGTGAGAGAGCAGAATGGGGCGCTGCGCGGAACTCACGGACTTCGAACGTGGTCAGCTGATTGGGTGTCACTTGTCACGTACGTCTGTACGCGAGATTTCCACACTCCTAAGCATCCCTAGGTCCACTGTTTCCGATGTGATAGTGAAGTGGGAACGTGAAGGGACACGTACAGCACAAAAGCGTACAGGCCGACCTCGTCTGTTGACTGACAGAGACCGCCGACATTTGAAGAGGGTCGTTACGTGTAATAGGCTGACATCTATCCAGACCACCACACAGGAATTCCAAACTGCATCAGGATCCACTGCAAGTACTATGACACTTAAGCGGGAGGTGAGAAAACTTGGAGTACATGGTCAAGCGACTGCTCATAAGCCACACATCACGCTCGTAAATGCCAAACGACGCCTCTCTTGCTGTAAGGAGCGTAAACATTTGACGATTGAACGGTGGAAACAGGTTGTGTGGAGTGACGAGTCACGGTATACAATGCCTCGATCCGATGGCAGGGTGTGGGTATGATGAATGACCGGTGAACGTCATCTGCCAGCGTGTGTAGTGCCAACAGTAAAATTGGGAGGAGGTGGTGTTATGGTGTGGTCGTGTTTCTCACGGAGGGGGCTTGCACCCCTTGTTTTTTGCGTGGCACTGTCACAGCACAGACCTACATTGATGTTTTCAGCACCTTCTTGCTTCCCACTGTCGAAGAGCAATTAGGGGATGGCGATTGCATCTATCAACACGATGGAGCACCTGTTCATAATGCACGGTCTGTGGAGGAGTGGTTACATGACAATAACATCCCTGTAATGGACTGGCCTGCACAAAGTCCTCACCTGAATCCTATAGAGCACCTTTGGGATGTGTTGGAGAGCCGACTTTGTGCCAGGTCTTACCGACCGTCATCGATAACTCTCCTCAGTGCAGCACTCCGTGAAGAATGGGTTGCTACTCCCCACGAAAGCTTCCAGCACCTGATTCAACGTATGCCTGAGAGTGTGGAAGCTGTCATCAAGGCTAAGGATGGGCCACCACCATATTCAGTTCCAGCATCACCGTCGGAGGGCGCCACGAACTTGTAAGTCATTTTCAACCATGCATCCGGATACTTTTGATCACACAGTGTACGTCTCCGCAACGCGTCCCACACTTGCTCGATGTCATTTTACGGAGGGTGGGCTACGGGCAGGCCAGTCCACTCGGCCAATATCGTCTGATTCCAAGAGCTTCTACCCGTCAGCCGTTCGATGCGGTCGCGCATTGTCATCCACAGAAATGAAGTCAAGGCCATATGCACCCCATAAAAGGAAATGGGGGAGGAATAGAGTGTCGCAGTAACGCTGACGGGTAGTGTACCGTGTTGAAAGATGAGGACGTCAGTACGGCCATGCACATTATTCATCACCATACCATAACAGCTGAACCACTGAAACGATCTTGTTCGGCAGTTTTCCTGGACGCATTAACTGTTCGCACCTCTCGCCATATGAGGATACGCCGAGAAGGCTACTCAGATTGAATTTACTCTCATAAGAGAATATCACGCCGCTCCGCTTTTTGTTGGATCAATCCCTATGCTATTGGCACTACGGCAAATGGTGCCCCCAAGGGAACATAGAGAAATGGGTCTAGAGCAAATAGACTATCCCCATCCAGTCACTGTGGCGCCATGGACAGTGTGACAGCGTGCCCCGCAATTCTGTTAAATGTACTTTCAATTGAACCACCAGTTTGATGAGGGTCCCTTCTTTATTGTTGCAGCGGTCACCTGCTGCTGTTTCTCACTGTGGTCGGCCGTCTTCTCTCCGCCTACATTAAAAAAAAAATGGTTCAAATGGCTCTGAGCACTATGGGACTTAACATCTGAGGTCATCAGTCATCTAGAACTTCGAACTACTTAAACCTAACTAACCTAAGGACATCACAAACATCCACGCCCGAGGCAGGATTCAAACCAGCGACCGTAGCGGTTGCGCGGTTGCAGACTGAAGCGCCTAGAACCGCTCGGCCACTCCAGCCGGCCAGCCTAGATCGGCATCTACATCTACATCCATACTCCGCAGTCCACCTTACGGTGCGTGGTGGAGGGTACCCCTACCACTACTAGCCATTTCCTTTCCTGTTCCACTCGCAAATATAACGAGGGAGAAGCGACTGTCTATATGTCTCCGTATGCGAAATAATTTCTCGTATCCGACATTCGTGGTACTTACGTACGATGTATCTTGGAGACAACGTAATCGTTCAACAGTCAACATCAAATTCTGGTTCGCTACATTTTCTAAATAGTTCCTGGAAAAGAATGTCGTCTTACCTCCAGTGATTTCTTATTGAAGTCCCGAAGCATCTCTGCATCAGTTGCGTGTTGTTCTGACCTACCAATAACAAATCTAACAGCCCTCCTCTGCACTGCTTCGATGTCTTCCCTTAATCCGACCTGGTACGGATGCCAAACACACGAGCAGTACTCAAGAACAGTCTCACTAGCGTTCTACATGCGGTCCCCTTTACAGGTAAACCATACTTTCCTAGAATTCTTCCAATAAACCGAAGTCGACGATTCGCCTTTCTTGCCACAGTCTTTACATGTTTATTTCATTTCATATCCCTTTGCAACGTTGCGCTCAGATATTTAAACGACATGACTGTGTCAAATAGGGCACTACTAATGTTACAGCCGAACATCCCGGGTTTGTTTTTCCTACTCATACGCATTGACTTATACTCGTATTTTTCTACATTTGGACCTAGCTGCCAGTCATCGCACCAACTAGAAATCATGTTGTATTTTCCTACATTTACTCAACAATGACACTTTGCTGTACTTCACAGTATCGTCAGCAGACAACCGCAGATCGCTGCACAACCTGTGCAGATCAGTTATTTTTTAATTCCGTGGGGCACTTCTTAATATAGTGTTTCCGATGAACACTCGCAGTTGAGGACACCACAGTGGCTCTATAGCTTAAGAAGTGTTGTAACAACTCACATATCGGTAACCCTATTCCATATGGTCGTACTTTCTTTAACAACCTGCAATGGGACCCGTGTCAAAGTTTTCCAAAAATCTCCAAATATGTAATCTGTCTGCTGCCCTTCATCCATAGTTCGCAATATGTCGTGTGAGAAATGGGCAAGCTGAATTTCGCACGAGGGATGGTTTCCGGAACCAAGCTGGTTCGTTGACGTAAGGTTCTCGGTCTCAGAAAATTTATTATATTCGAACTGAAAATATGTTGAAAGATTCTGCAGCAAATCGATGCTAGAGACATTCGTCTGTAATCTTCGGGCGTGTTTCGTTGAAAATCTTCGATAAACGTGTAACAGTGCAGTCAGGAATTCGTAATACCTGGACCACACATGTCAGACTTTCTCCTTCTTCCAGCTTCCCGATTATTCTTCCCCATGTGAAATAATCGCAGTGTTGTCTTCATATCATGTGGTAATGAAGAACACCACCACAGCGCACTGTAACCTCCTGCTAATTGACACACACTCCCTCTTCCCGATCCTTTAGGAGCCTCGTGTTGAGGGACAGTCCCTCTAGTCGTTGACTTCGCGCCATGTGATTTCCTACTTACTGTTCACGACAGGGAGACCTCTGGCAACATGTTCCTGCACTCTTATTCATTTCCACCTAGAAGGTAATATGTTATGTTATTTTATCTAGTTCAATGTCAAGTTGTGGATAACATCGTAAATTAATCACGAGATATGTTCCTCAATAGGCTGGGAAATCCTCTCAGTACTGTACTAGAAAGTTTGACAAGAACGTCGAGGGGGCCCCGTGTAAGTTGGTGCACGTTCACTTTATCAGCGGGTTCATCAATGTAGTTCTCTGTGAGCTGTACAACAGCCACGAAGTGAATTGCTGTTGTTTGTGTTTAGTGTTGTTACCGGGTCCAGTAAGGCAAGTAAGAGCGTCAGATGTTGAATGGTCGGTGTGGATATGGAGATGCTGCGTATTCGTGGAAGACAGCACTGTCACTACCTGGCAGAGTTTGAAACGGACCTCATCTCGCTTCTCCATTTGGTCAGCTGGTCGAAGTGTGCAATCTACAGACTTCTGGGTTATTCACAAATGATACCGACCCTACGTTGCGCTATATGGGAATGTGACGACAGGTGTACTCATCGCAAAAGTTATGTATGACCACGTATGACCATTCGAGGGCAACACCTCCACATCTGCGCCAGCTATCGGAAAATACTTAACGCACATCCTGCAACACACCTCATCACCAACACCATTAGTCAGGAATCAGCAGCAGACGGAATACGGCGTTGTTGCCCCGTGCATCGGCTGTCATTAACACCACAGTACAAACGACTGCGTTTGCGGCGGTGCCGTCACCGGCAAGCATGCCGTCGTATTTTGCTCAGCGATGAATCGTGTTACTTCTGAAACTACCCCTGATGAGCAACGTTCGATACTTTGCTGGTTGAATGAGGAGAGATTCTTTCTTTCAATGTTTTGGAGAGGCACAGCTGTGTTACTCTGGTGATATGATATGGCGAACAACAAGATATGATTTCATGTCGTGGATGGTGGTGATTGAGGAAAATCTAACGCCACAACAGTACATTACAGACATCTTGCGTCCTCATTGGCTACCTCTCATTTGACGGTATCGTAGGGCCATCGTTCAACAGGACAATGCCCACCCACATACGGTACGTGTCTCTATGAACTGTCATCGTGATGGTGAGGTACTCCAGTGGCCAACAAAGTCCCCATATATGTGCCTGGTAGAACATGTGTGGGACCAACGGGATGTCAGCTCCATAGCAGTGGCAGTATCGAAGATGTCAAGGACCATTTAGGCCACTTGTGAATCAGCTTTCCTCAGCTGAGGATACAACGTCTTTATTACAACCTTCATAACCGAACCCGTACACGTGCCCAGCCCAGAGGAGGTGTATCGTCTTACAAAGTGCGATCTTACTACCAACTGCCTTGCCAGTTTCTGTCTATATTGTATCAGTGAAATAACATAATGTAGCTTCTCAGCCGCCGATACTTTATCTCCTCCTCCCCTTCTGAGTGCTTCACTTTTCTCTCAGGCTTTGTATTGTAATATACACTACTGGCCATTAAAATTGATACACCAAGATGAAATGCAGATGATGAACGGGTATTCATTGGACAAATATGTTATACTAGAACTGACATGTGACTACATTTGCACGCAGTTTGGGTGCATAGATCCTGTGAAATCAGTACCCATAACAACCACCTCTGGCCGTAATAACGGCCTTGATACGCCTGGGCATTGATTCAAACAGAGCTTGGATGGCGTGTACAGGTACAGAGCTGCCCATGCGGCTTCAACACGATACCACAGTTCATCAAGAGTAGTGACTGGCGTATTGTGACGAGCCAGCTGCTCGGCCACCATTGACCAGACGTTCTCAATTGGTGAGAGATGTGGAGAATGTGCTGACCAGAGAGGCAGTCGAACATTTTCTGTATCCAGAAAGTCCCGTACAGGAAATGCAACATCCGGTCGTGCATTATCCTGTTCAAATGTAGGGTTTCGCAGGGATCGAATGAAGGGTAGAGCCACGGGTCATAACACATCTGAAATGTAACGTCCACTGTTCAAAGTGCCGTCTATGCGAACAAGAGGTGACAGAGACGTGTAACCAATGGCACCCCATACCATCACGCCGGGTGATACGCCAGCATGATGATGACGAATACACGCTTCCAAAGTGCGTTCACCGCGATGTCGCCAAACACGGATGCGACCATCATGATGCTCTAAACAGAAACTGGATTCATCCGAAAAAATGACGTCTTTCCATTCGTGCACCCAGGTTCGTCGTTGAGTACACCATCGCAGGCGCTCCTGTCTGTGATGCAGCGTCAGGGGTAACCGTAGCCATGGTCTCCGAGCTGATAGTCCATGCTGCTGCAAATGGCGTCGAACGGTTCGTGCTGATGTTTGTTGTCTTGCAAACGTCTCCATCTGTTGACTCAGGGATCGAGACGTGGCTGCACGATCCGTTACAGCCATGCGGATAAGATGCCTGTCATCTTGACTGCTAGTGATACGAGGCCGTTGGGATCCAGCACGGCGTTCCGTATTACCCTCCTGAACCCACCGATTCTATATTCTGCCACCAGTCATTGGATCTCGAGCAACGCGAGCAGCAATGCCGCGATACGATTAACCGCAATCGCGATAGGCTACAATCGACCTTTATCAGAATCGGAAACGTGATGGTACGCATTTCTCGTCCTTACACGAGGCATCACAACAACGTTTCACCAGGCAACGCTGATCAACTGGTGTTTGTGTTTGAGGAATCGGTTGGAAACTTTCCTCATGTCAGCACGTTTTAGGTGTCGCCACCGACGCCAACTTTGGGTGAATGCCCTGAACAGCTAATCATTTGCATATCACAGCATCTTCTTCCTGTCGGTTAAATTTCGCGTCTGTAGCACGTGATCTTCGTGGTGTAGCAATTTTAATGGCCAGCAGTGTAGTGGGACCGTCATTATACATTTTATATTAGATACACAACTGATACACTAAGATCACACAAGTTCCTTCACGTATCATCATCTTACTTAACGAATGACTTCCAGATATATGGTTCGCGTCAACCAAGAAGTACTGAGGATGATTCCATGCCGTCAAAACGAGTGCGGCTTAGCTCAATCATTCGGAAGCAAAGCAGACTGAGAGTTTGCGAATTTCTGATTGGTATTGTGAGACAAATAATTTTCTTCAAACAACTTAGCCAGGTAATGTTTACAGCGACCGCCGATATTTTGGCATGAGTACACCCCGAGATTTTCAAGGCACAAACTGCTACGGACAGGCGTTGCACAGGCAAATTTAAAACCTCGGTTCTTGTAAAAATTCAGGAAAGATAACACACACACAGTGAACACCAGTGCCACCAAAGGTGACTAAATTCAGAGGTATCGTTAGTGAGACACTACGAACTACCGAGAGAGGTAACATTGACTCTGTCCCTCTGTTTCTTGACAAGGGAGAAACCAGGATTCCAAGCAGACTTTAAGCAATAACCTGCATCCCTGTTTGTAACGTTGCTCACTAATTTAATCTCAACAGCCTCCTTAATAACACCGTCCCAATAGCTGGACGTGCATGCCAATATCTCGGTACTGTTACATAACATAGGGTGACCATTATCCAAACGATGTTCGGCAATAGCAGATCCACCTGGCTGCTGTGATCGTGTGTACCGTTTATGCTCAGTTCATGGCTCCTCCACGGTCCTGATAATCTGACCAATTACACAGCTACAAGGAATGCGATATTCACCAGACTTACGCAAACAAAGGTCATCCTTAACAGAACCCAAAAGCACTCTAATTTTAGATGGAGGTCGTAAAACACATTTCACATCGTATTCCCGTAAAATACGACCGATATTGTAGGAAGTGCTTCCTACGTATGGCAAAAAGGCAGTAAGGTGTCGTCTCAGTATTATCATCAATCACCCTTTGCAAAGTTGGTCGATAGGGAAACGCACGTGCAGTCTGTCTTTCACTATGCCCATTTTGATGAAATGTAGCTTCAAGATAGGGCAGCTCAGCTGGAAAAGTCTCAGTGTCGGAAATTACATGTGCCGTGTGGACCAAGGTACAAAGTACCCCTTCACGCTGAGCCGGTTGGTGGCAACTGTCAGCCTTTTAGTACAAGTCAGTGTGAGTGCGTTTCCGGTAAACTGCATGTCCCAATGATCCATCAACCTTCCTCCTAACTACAACATCAAGAGAGGATAGGAAACCATCCTCTTCCACATCCATCGTAAAACGTATGTTCGGATGCATCGAGTTCAGATATTCTAAAAAGGCATTCAAATTCTCCCTACCATGAGGCCACACAACGAATGTATCATCAACATATCTGAAGAAACAGGCGGGTTTCAAAGGCGCCGACTCCAATTCACGTTCCTCAAAGTCTTCCATAAACAAATCTGCAATCACACGAGATTACGGACTACCCATCGCAACTCCATCATCTGCTCGTAATACTGGCCGTTGAATAAAAAGTAAGCGGATATCAACAAATGCCGAAAGAGATTAGTTAATTCAACACAAAACCTAAGCTCAATTAACCGCAACGAATCAGACAGAGAAACATGAGTGAAGAGAGAGAGAGAGAGCACATCAAAACTTACTAAAATATCACAGTCATTCAACCGCATTCCTTCCAAACGACGTAAGAAATTGGCTGAGTTCCTGATATGATGTTCACACCGACCAACTTCTGGGCTTGACAGAGAAGCAAGATGCTTGGCTAACGATATGTGGCTGCGCCGATATTGCTCACTATAGGACGGAAAAGAACCCCTTCCTTGTGAACGGTCGGAAGGCCATATAACCTAGGGGGACCATCACTGTAGGTGTTTACACTCTTGATCGTGTCCTGCGATAAACAACTTTTCTTTAGGAGGCTGTTGGTCTTCCTCTCAACACTTTTCGTGGAGTCAGCACTGATTCTGCGATAAGCTGATTCAGATAATAAAAGTTGTATTTTTTTACATAATCTTGTTAGTTTAAAACAACGGTGGAAATGCCCTTGTCTGCAGGTAAATCAACGATTATAGCATTTGTAGAATTAGAGAAAGCTTTTGAAAATGATGGCTGCAATATTCTCTTTCAAATTGTGTACATGACAGGGGTAAAATACAGGGAGCCAAAGGGCATTTACAATTTCTAGAGAAACCGGATTGCAATTGTAAGAGTCGAGGGGCAGGAAAGGGAGACAATGCTTGAGAAGGGAGTGAAACAGTGTTGTAGTCTATCCCCGATGTTATTCAATCTGTATATTGATCAAGAAGTAAAGGAAACAAAAGAAAAAAAATTGAGGTAGGAATTAATGTCCAGGAAGAAGAAATAAAAACTATGAGGTTTGCTGATGACACTGTAATTCTAACGAAGACAGCAAAGGACCTGGAAGAGCAGTTGAACGGAATGGACTGTGTCTTGAAACCAAAACCAAGGTAATGGAATGTAGTCCAATTAAATCAGGTGATGCTGAGGGAATCAGATAAGGAACGAGACACTTAAAGTCGTAGATGAGTATTGTTATTTGAGCAGCAAAAAGTAACTGATGATGGTAAAAGTAGAGAGGGTATAAAATGTAGACTGGTCATGCCGAGAAAAGCGTTCCGGAAGGAGAGAGATATGTTAACAGCGAGCGTAGGTTTAAGGGTCAGGAACTATTTTCTGAAAGTACCTGTACCGAAAATAATCTTGAACATGGTCTGGGTGCCACAGGCCATGCCACCCTCATCTATCACCCCTCTTCCAAATTAATCCAGTAATAGTAGTAGTAATGTGTTTTCAAATGGTTCAAATGGCTCTGAGCACTATGCGACTTAACTTCTGAGGTCATCAGTCGCCCAGAACTTAGAACTAATTAAACCTAACTAACATAAGGACATCAGCCACATCCATGCCCGAGGCAGGATTCGAACTTGCGACCATAGCGGTCGCTCGGTTCCAGACTGTAGCGGCTAGAACCGCACGGCCACTCCAGCTGGCTAGTGTGTTTTTATGGTAGCTTTATTTCTTTCTCTCTCTCTCTCTCTCTCTCTCTCTCTCTCTCTCTCTAACACACACACACACATATACCATGCTTTGTGGGGACATGTGCATTTATCAGTCTGTTTCCCTTGTTTCCAGATTTTACTGAGATTGTCGAGATTCTTTCTGATGTTGAATGAAAGATTATTATGGAGTCTTCAACTGATTTGTGCACAACAAAAGCTGTGCTTTACCATGAAATTGTAGGTAAGCGGCAAAAGTGTGACCTGGAAAGTTCGATATTTGTGAAACGCCCGCTAAACCTGCTGGGCAGAAAAGGGGATTAGGATCGTGGAACGGGCCAAATAAGGTTGAGGTCAGTTTCACCTTAAAATTGTAATTTATTGTAATTTAATAACACATTTAGAACCAAAGCGACACATACGCGAACTTTAAAAACTACGAGTTTCAAACTCCAAATCTTTCACGGCTGAAGGCCTCCAAACAAATCAACAAGGTAAATTTCAAGTGACAGGAAACAAGCAGTTACAATTACAAATAAAATTATATATATATAGCTCCGCCAAAACCGGTCCCAAGCCCGGTTGAAAAAGGAGGAGGGGAAGGAGTAACACCTCGTCAAAAAACCTTGGTTCACCTGGCCCGGGTGGTAGTACATTGTGAGGACCCCTTGCCAGGGATACGGTGAAGACCTCAACGGCAGTGAAGGCGGAGGTGAACATTATCGGTACGGTGGAACTGGCGGAAGAGGCAGCCCAAATCCACTAGCGTCTGTTCTGGAATCCAGCGGGTAGTGGTCAGCGTCTGTTCACCTAGTTGGTGCGGCTGCTCGATGCTCTTCTTGATCTCAACAATCAAGTCGTAAACAGGTGACCTTCATAGAAGATCACCACAAAAGAAGTTTTAACTTGAATGAGCATGATGGAACAATAGGAAAGAAATCCACTACCCAAGGCATCAGTCTCTTGACTGAATCTTCCTGTTCATCGGATTCTGGGGGACCAGGAAAATCATGCGCAGAAGAGTCGGAGCTTCTCAGAATCTCTAAGACCAAAACAGAAAAACTTCATAGGAACTCTCCACACAAACACGCTCTTCAAAGTAGGTAAACTCAAGTAACTCACAAATATTACAAAAAATTCCACATAAAAATCCTTGTGATTGAAGAAACACGATTTACTGATGAAAATCATTTTGATTGAGGAAACTTCAGAACCTACAAAGGAAAACCTGCAGTCCAGCTGAACAACAACCCAAACAATTAGGCACAGCTTTTGTTGTGCACAAATCAGTTGAAGACTCCATAATAAACTTTCATTCAACATCAGAAAGAATCTCGACAATCTCAGTAAAATCTGGAAACAAGGGAAACAGACTGATAAATGCACATGTCCCCACAAATGATTACACTAGAAAAGATCCACTGCCAATTGATGACTTCTGGGAACTACTGGAGGAAACTACAAATAAAATCCCTACTCATCATGTGAAAATTATGTTAGGGGATTTCAATGGATAACTCGGCAAAGAGAAAAAATTCAGGATAACAACGGGAATTCGTACAGCTCACAAGATAACAAATAATAACGAAGAGAGCCTGATAAATTTTTGCGAAAATTTTGATCTTAAGATCATGTCCACACAATTACTTAAATGTGTAAACAAACTTACAACATCGAAATTACCAAATTCAAGTTTTGGTGAATTTCAGATAGACCATGTTGCCATATCTAATAAGAATACCAAAGGAATAATGTACGAACAACAAAGGGATTTTTTGAGTCAGACCACCATCTGCTGCAAATAAAGATCAGATTTCAACCTAACAGAAAGAAACCGTCAATGAACAAAACAGCTAGAATTGATCCAGAATACCTTGAACTTAGCAAGAGGGAAATTCTCCAGGAAATTGGGCAATCAAATGCAACGAACTGGAATGAACTTGCAGAAGTACTGAAAACATTATGAAATTTGGCAAACCCCCAAGAAAGAGAAAACACAGATGGTGGAACAGTGCATGTGATCATGCAATAGAAGAAAGAATACAAGCTTGGAAAACTTTCAGTAGAAACAAAACTACAGAAAAATGGCAGGAATTTTTGAGAATTCAGAAGAGTTCATCCAAGGTAATACGAAGAGGAAAATGTAGATATGATAAAATCCGGCTTAAAGAAATTGAACTAGAATTTATCAAGAACAACACCAGAAATTTTTACTAAATTTTCAAAGAAAACCTAACAGGGTATCAAACACCTAATCTGTGCTTTCGCCGGTCCGGTGAATCACTGGAAACCAACCCTAAAAAGAACTGTCAAATTTTAGCTAAATATTTTCACTCACTTCTCAACTGTGAGTCTCCAACAGAACAGGTAGATTTCGAAAAACCCACTTCCAGTCCCGATTCAAATCCACCATCACTTAAAGAGAGAACGGAAATAATCAATTCTTTGTAGAACAACAAGTCTCCAGGGAAAGACGGTATCTTAGCAGAAGTATGGAAGTTAAACGACAATAATCTCACACAGGCAACCCACAGAATTTTATCTAATATTTGGGAAACTGAACAAATACTTGCAGCGTGTAAATGTGCATTAATTCACCCTCTCCACAAAAAAGGTGCAAAAACCGATCCAAATAATTACAGGGGAATTTCACTGCTCCCTGTAATATACAAAATTCTTTCAAAGGCCCAGTTGAACAGACTAGAGGAACAAGCGGATGTGTTAATAGGGGACTATCAGACAGGGTTTCGCAAAGGTGAACCTTGCATCTAACAGATATGGAAGTTAAAAACAATTTTGCAAATGAGAAGATTTAGGAATACTGTGGTAACTTTTGTCGATTTTGAAAGGGCTTACGATTCAATAGATAGACAAACATTATTTCACAACCTTAAAGGAGTTCAGAATTGACAGGAAAACAAGGTCAAATATTCAACAGGCGTTAACAGATACAACCTCCAAAGTTAAATTCATGGTAGAAATATCAGAAGCATTTCATACCTATACTAGTGTTCGCCAGGGATATGGAATATCCCCCCTTCTGTGAAACATGGTTCTGGAAAAAACTGTGAGGACATGGGAAAAGGAAATAAAAGAAATTCAGCTTAGGATTAAAAAAGAGCAGAGAATTAGGGTGAAGTGTCTGGCTTTCGCGGGCGATCTTGCCATTCTGACGAACAATAGAGAGGAAGCCAAACTTGCATTGGAAAAACTACACGAAATCTCACAGAAAACTGGGCTACAAATCTCCTACGAGAAAACACAGCATATGGAAAATAAACCTGTAGATAATCTGCCCATTACTATTCAGTACGGGAAAGAGGCGCAAGTTATCCACTTCAGATATCAGGGACAGATAATCCAACCATCAGGACTGAACTCAGTAGGCAATAAAGATAGAATCTCCAGCTTACATAAAGCATACAAGCTCACTTGGAATCACTATAATAAGAAACCTATTTCTGTCAATGAGAAACTAAGGCATTACAACACAGTACTCCTACCATATGTATTAAGCTGTCAAAACTACACACGGTGTTGGACAGCGACAACAGGTGCGGAAAGAACACTGCCTGAAATTATGTTAGTGGCCAGGGCAGGTAACCGGAACACTAACGGCCACAAGACAGAAAACTCGGCTGCTGCACTTGAAACGTAGTAAACCAATATAGTAAATACCACCGCATGGGGGCTAAAAATACAAACACTCGGTGCTGCTCACAGGAAAACCTCCCCAACAGCGAACCACCGAAACGAACCACACATCATGAATGGACGTGGCTTGCGTACTCAAAACTTCACTCAACTGTGACGTCCTTGGTCGGTGAACGACGAAGCTCGTAGTCATCGGGACAGCTCCATACACGCTCCGACACTGCGCAGGGACCGCCAGTGGACCCAGCCGACTGAATCACACGGAGATGTCTTCCCTGGTCTGCCGCAACCGACCGACTGCCCGCAGACCACCTAGCCAGAAACTGTATGCACAAAACCAAAGATGATACACGGTGCAAATATCGATACACATCGCTGCTGCCACCCGTAGAAGGAAGAAGAACCACGGCGTAACTGCAACAAGGGCGGGAAACAACACAGACAGACAGCCAAGCTCATGAAAACGTATAGTTGGGAGTGAGGACGGCTCAATTTGTACCATACCTCGTGTAACACAACGAAAATTGAAGAAAACTGAACTCCACAATCAGGTCGTAAAAGATATGTGATGGCGACTGGCTGCCGTGTCATCCTGTGCCATGTGGCTTCTTGCTGATGCACACACGGGGACGGCACACCGCACTGCTGACCGTTGTCGACGTTTGGACCTCGGAGCTGCTATCTCTCAAGCAGGTGACTACTCAGCTGGCACCGTAAGGCTGGTTGCACACCAGTCCAGCCCCCCCAACAAGGAAAAATCCTTGACAGTACTGGGAGTCGAACGCAGGTCCTCGACATGGAACCCAAATACTCTGACTACTCAAATACATACGCGCACAGCCACAACAGATCCTCGAATTAAATATTTTCCATAGCTAAATTGTGCTTTCTTCTATGATGGTTGTCATTTCACAGTCTTCTATCAAGGTCTGAAATATTTGCAAGAATACATCAGTATCGCAAAAATACAATATTTTAATCAGATGCCACATTGCTATTTTCTACACACACACACACATATCCTACAAATTAATGTTCAACACGAATCTGGTATCATAACATGATCTCAGTAGACTGCTTAGCTGACTTCGATGCCTAACGAGCATTTCACGAATTTAAACTTGGGAATTATAATGTTTACTTTGGTAATTCTTGCCGGCAAGTGCACTTTAAGCTGTAAGTTTGATCACCAGTAGTTCCCATGCGTGCTTAACATTGCCACAGAAACATTTATATATATTTAAATGAATTTAATGTGTGATAAAGAAGGTCGAACACCGCATATCTAATAACCTGCATATAATTTGCTTCAATGCCAACAAGCAAGCCACGCACGTGTGCTTTAGTAGTTATGCACACGGTTTAGACATATAAGTATTTAGTTTGAATTTCTGTTATTCTTGCAAATTGTGGTAAATCAATTCAGGTTTGGTAGTTAACAAGTGCTAGTTAATCTATAGGTTCTATCAGTAGTACCAATACGCAAGACATGCGAATTTTTTAAATTATCATAGAATACTTAAATACGACAGCAGTACTATACATGTGAATTTACAACTTGTAGGAACCCTTATATATAACAGAGTTCTTTAGAACAACATCTACTTGACCAAAAATATGCCTCCTCCTTTATTAAAATAAGGTATTTCATCTGTCTTGATTTTTTCCAAGAGAACACCAACACAATACTTGCCATTTAAATAACAAATTTTAAGTGTATACAATATATATTACTTCCAAGACAGGCTACAGTTGTGATGTCCTTTTTGTTGTGGACTGGCAAGAGAGCCAATCCACAATGGACGGGAGACCAAAAGGCACGCGTTTAAGCTCACGCAGGCTGGCGTGAGGTCTGGAACAGGGCCAAGGTATTTAGACTAGCAAATAAAGTACGTAGCTTCTGGAATACTTAACTTAATTCATAATTGGTGAACATCGGTCTGACGGTACATGCATCACAACATAAATAGCAAATGATAATGGCACCTTGCTAGGTCGTAGCAAATGACGTAGCTGAAGGCTATTCTAACTATCGTCTCGGGAAATGAGAGCGTAATTTGTCAGTGAACCAACGCTAGAAAAGTCAGCTGTACAACTGGGGCGAGTGCTAGGACATCTTTCTAGACCTGCCGTGTGGCGGCGCTCGGTCTGCAATCACTGACAGTGGCGACACGCGGGTCCGACGTATACTACCGGACCGCGGCCGATTTAAAGGCTACCACCTAGCAAGTGTGGTGTCTGGCGGTGACACCACATTCCTCCCCCGCAAATCGGCGTACGGTTGTGTTATAAGGCTTCCGCCCGCCGTGGGGAGGACCCCATGTTGACGTATGCGACGAGGAGGGGAGCCTAACAACAGGCGAGGCTGTGCCACCCGCACCCTGCCATTCGATCCCAGGGGAGCTATGAAACGCCTGAAAACCTAGTCCAGGGTGCACGCCAACATGCGGTGTATGCGCCCGTATAGAGACAGGAGGCGCTGAAGGGTCGACCTCCATCGGATCGGGGCACCCGACGGGCGAAGACGCCATGTGGTCCGGAGCGGGAAGAGGTCCATGGCGGAGGACAACTGGTCACGGCAAGCGATCGGCGGCGCGTGACCCAGGGAGGCGCCCGGCGGTTGCAGCGAAGCGTCCACGGCGGGCGTCGCCGCCGGGAGAACAGGCGGCGGCGCGTCGCCATGGGGCAAAATGGAAGGCAGCGTCGGTAACACCTGGGGCTGAGGCGAGCCAGTAGATGGGTCCCCAGGGCGCTGACCGGACGGCACCGTCCCTGAAAGCAGACGGGGAGCGGCAGAACCCAGGCGACGACAGAGGCGCAGCTGATTGAGATGCCGACGCACCTCACCAGAGGCCCCCAAAACCAGATACATAGCGCGGCCGAGGCAGCGAAGAATGCGCCCTTTGAGCCAACGCCGTGAATCGCGATAGTGACGATAGTAGACAACGTCGCCCGGAGCAAAAGCAGATGTCTGCCGCTGCACAGGAACCTGATGCGGCGGATGTAGCAAACACATCAAGGTTCGATGAGGACGACCATGGAGCAACTCAGCCGGCGAGCGACCATCTCGGGGCTGAGAGCGATACGAGGACAAAAAGAGCAATAACGCGTCCTCCCAAGAATGCGACTCTTTCAACTTCAACATCTGTGACTTGAATGTCCGGACCAATCGTTCAGTGGCACTGTTTGACTGAGGCGAAAACGGCGCAGATGACAGATGTTGAATACCATTGGCCTTGCAGAATCACTGAAATTCTGCGGACATGAATTGTGGGCCAGTGTCAGAAACGATAGTCTGTGGAAGACCTTCAATGCAAAAGATAGCGGATAACGATTGGATGGTGGCAGATGACGTCGTGGAAGACATCCGGACAACAAAAGGAAAATTACTGAATGAATCTACCACAACCAACCATCGAGCATTCCACAATGGACCAGAAGAATCGATGTGTAAGCGTTGCCAAGGGGAAGTGGCTTTTGGACATGCAAAGAATTTCCGCGGTGGTGCGGATTGTTGTTCGGCACACGCCATGCAAGAAGAGCACATATTCTTAATCGCAGCATCGATTCCGAACCAAGTACAGTGCTGACGAGCAAGTTGTTTCGAGGGCACTATACCCCAATGTCCTTGGTGGAGAAGCCGTAACACAGAGAACTGTAACGAACGTGGGACCACGACCCTGGACTGATCATTATCAGAACGCAACAGCAAAACACCACTTCGAACGAAAAGTCTCTCCTTGTAAGCAAAAAATCGGCGAACCAACGGATCCCAGATCCGTGACTTTGACAAGGGCCATTGAGTAGCAACGAAATGCAGAACGGTAGCAAGGACAGGGTCAGCAGCTGTGGCTGTAGCTATACGACGAAAATCAATCGGAAACGATTCGACCACGTCATCGGTTTACGCATCAATGAACATGCAAGCAAGTTCGGATGAATCGAATGCTCTATCCTCAGCAACAGGCAAACGGGACAACGCATCGGCGTTTCCGTGCTTAGCAGTGGACCGATACAAGATATCGTAGCGGTACTGCGACAGGAAATTAGACCAGTGGATGAATTTCTGCGCTGTACGTGGAGGTACAGGCTTGTTCGGATGAAAAAGGAATGTCAAAGGTTTGTGGTCTGTGATGATGGTAAAGTGACGACCATACAAGAATTTATGAAACTTAGTAACACCAAATACGAGAGCCAAAGCTTCTTTCTCGATCTGTGAATAATTTCTTTGCGCAGACGAGAGCAATTTGGACGCAAAGGCAATAGGGCGATCGTGCGATCCATCTTTGTGCGCAAGCACAGCACCGATCCCGAAATCCGATGCATCCACCATCAACAAAAGGGGTTTCTGGGGATCAAACGGCGTAAGGCAAGTATTGGAAAGCAACGCCGATTTCAACTGGCGAAAGGCGCGTTCGCAGTCCGGCGTCCAGACGAACGGAACACCTTTACGGCGTAAGCGATGAAGCGGAGCTGAAATGGAAGAGGCATGCGGCACATATTTATGATAATAGTTGATTTTTCCCAGCACACTCTGTAGCTGCTTCAGATTCTGCGGCGAAGGCAATTCTTGTATGGCACGGAGGTGCTCTGGGCTGGGATGTATGCCTTGGGCATTGATTACATGTCCCAGATAGGGCAAGTCACGAGCAAAAAACACACATTTGTCCTTCCGCAAGCGAAGACCATTTTGTCGCAAGACCTGAAATAATGTTCTGAGCTTGGCTAAATGTTCTTCTTCCGTCTTTCCGGAGATCACAATATCGTCCAGATAGTTTGCTGCAGTAGGGACCGACGCACAAACAGTTTGCAGATATTGCTGAAACAGTGCAGGGGCGGATGCACACCCGAATGGCATTCGTTTGAATCGGTACAAACCAAGATCCGTGTTAACCACCAAAACGCGCTGGGATTCTTCGTCCACCGGTATTTGCAAGTACGCATCTGCGAGGTCCAACTTCGAAAAATATTTACCTGGGCACAGTTTGTCAAAAAGATCTTCCGGGCGGGGTAAAGGAAAAGTTGCAGTCACTAGTTGGGGATTCACTGTTGCCTTGAAGTCCACACAAAGTCTCAATTTTCCGGAAGGTTTTGGCAAAATTACTAAGGGTGATTCCAAATCGTGTAATTTTCTTGCGACCTCATCACGCAATGCGTGGGGAACATTGCGCACTCTGAAAAATTTCGGTGGCACGTTTACTTTCAGTTCCAAATGTGCTTTATAGTTCTTAGCGCAACCTAGGCCCTGTGCAAAAATGTCTGCAAATTCTTCACATAGACGAGAAACACTGTCTGAAGGCACAGTCTGGTTCACTGATAGGACCTGATTGACTATAGACAAGTTAAACAACTGAAATAAATCGAAACCAAACAAGTTCACTGCAGAAGAAGAACGAAGGACGTACAATGACATAAGTTTTGTTTGTCCTTTGTATGTTGCAAGAAGGCTGCACTGTCCTAACACAGGGATATGCTGACCAGAATAGCTACTGAGCTTAAAATTTGCGGCACGCAACGGAGGTGTGCCCAGCTGTTTGTACGTGTCTTTATTGATCAGTGAAACTGCAGCACCGGTATGGAGCTGAAACGGTATCACTTTTCCATTAATGTCCAAGTCTACAAAAAGTTTATTGTCCTGCTGACGACAAGAGCGACTGTCTCGTGCAGCGTGAAGGGACACTGATACAGAATCACTTGCGACTTGACGGGATTTCCGGCGATGTCGACACACACTATGTGTGGGACAAACACAGTCACTGAGAGAGAAAGTGGCACTGGGCGGAGTGGAATGAACTACATGAATTTCCATGGGTGAAGGTTCACGAGCCTGAGTATCCTTGGTTCGATTTCGATTCCGGCGCGAAGCAAAGGGCCTGGAATGGTTGTGAGTGTCCGATCTGAGCTTTTTATGGCAAACACTTTGAACGTGTCCTTTTTTATTACAGAGAAAGCAAATAGCGTGGCGTGATGGGAAATTCTCATGCGAATGTCTAGTAGCACACCGTGGGCATGATTTCACAGCATTTGCGTGTTTGCGTGGCACACGTGGCAGAGAGCCTGGTGGCAGCTGCGCGGACGGGCGCGAGGGCTGTTTACTGTTCCGTGCAGCTCGCCCGGCGGGCCGGGTAACATGACACACGGCTAGCGGAATTTCAAATGATTCCTGAGCAAAGTCAAGTGTGTCCTGCCGATCCACTATGTCCATCACTTGTTGAAGGGAGGGATTGACTAGTTTCAAAATCTGTTCCCGTATACGAACATCAGAAACATTCTGTGCAATTGCATCATGTACCATAGTATCGGAATAAGGGAGTCCACATTGACACTCAAAAGCACAATCCCTAGTAAGGCCATGCAAGGTTGCAACCCACTCCCGAATAGTCTTACCTGCCATGCGTTTTGTACGAAAGAAGGTATACCGTTTCGCAAGTACATTGACTCATTCTTTGAAATATGCATCTAATGCAGACAAAATTTCTTCGTAGGACAGAGTTGCTACGTCGCGTCGGGGAAATAATTTCACTATCACATGGTACGTCAGGACGCCTACTGCGGAAAAGAGAAAAGGCTGCCGCTCATTACCTTGAATTCTGTAGGCGGCGAGATGGAATCCAAATTGGCGTGACCACTCCGTCCAGCTTTCCAGTGCAGCATCAAACGGACGAAAAGGTGGTGCAACAGCGTGTTGTGGCTGCGGTAGCGGTGGAGCGGCGGCCGCCGCATCGTTTTGCATTGCACGTTGACCCTGGACGAGCTGTCCAAGGGCATCCAATAAGGCCTGCGTCTGCTGATTCTGCAAGCGATAAAATTCGGACAGTACATCTGGAGATTGTGGCAAAGCCATGACACAAGTAATTCAGGGCCAGAGCAATACGAATGCAAAATCCTCGGCGCCAACTGTTGTGGACTGGCAAGACAGGCAATCCACAATGGACGGGAGACCGAAAGGCACGCGTTTAAGCTCACGCAGGCTGGTGTGATGTCTGTAACAAGGCCATGGTATTTAGACTAGCAAATAAAGTACGTAGCTTCTGGAATACCTAACTTTAATCCATAATTGGTGAACATCTGTCTGACGGTACATGCATGACAAGATAAATAGCAAATGATAATGGCGCCTTGCTAGGTCGTAGCAAATGACGTAGCTGAAGGCTATTCTAACTATCGTCTCGGCAAATGAGAGCGTAATTTGTCAGTGAACCATCGCTAGCAAAGTCGGCTGTACAACTGGGGCGAGTGCTAGAACATCTCTCTAGACCTGCCGTGTGGCGGCGCTCGGTCTGCAATCACTGACAGTGGCGACACGCGGGTCCGACGTATTGCACCGGACCGCGGCCGATTTAAAGGCTACCACCTAGCAAGTGTGGTGTCAGGCGGTGACACCACACTTTTAGGTGGAACCGGCCTATAGACGTATCAGTTGACCCCGATAAACTTACTTCCCTATAACAATTTACATGACATTACACAGTCAAGTAGCAATCCAGCTGCCTCCCGATCAAAATCTCAACTTCCTCTAAAAACCATTGTTAACTAGTGCTTGAACTATAAGGAACTAGAGGATGGTCTGTGACCGACTAACAAAAAGAATATGGAGTTTCATCCAATGTAAGAAAACAAGGCCAAGATGGTTCGAAGAATGTGAAGAAGATCTTAGGTAGATTGCTATCTCAGAGAGAGAAATTCCTGACAGGAACAAATTTAGAAGATTGGTGAACAACTACCAAGGTTTTAAAATGGCATCAACGTCCAAAAGACGGAGAGGACTATTATCTGAAGAGCATAAACAGGCACTTCTTGGTGCGCTCAGAAGATTCTGGCTGGAAGTCAAAGCTGGAACAAGAACACGACCGGAACACTAGAGTGACGTTAGTTGTTACGACGCAGTCCATAGATGCTCAACTCGATAAAAAAAATTGTGGTTGGCGGCTGCCCGTGCTTTTCCTAATGTCCAGCTTCGATGCTGAGGGCGTTCATTTATATTCATGCAGCATGTCCACAATTTCTTCGTAAGGATGGTGCTGCGCTTCTCCCTTCTGTGTGTTTCTTAATAACATCATCTTAAACTGTCGCATATTAAATCACAATATACAAAAGGGCTAACAATTTTACGCAATCGACAGCAAAAAAAGTAATTATTATTCCAGGTTCAAATGGTTCAAATGGCTATGAGCACTATGGGACTTAACATCTGTGGTCATCAGTCCTCTAGAACTTAGAACTACTTAAACCTAACTAACCTAAGGACATCACACACATCCATGCCCGAAGCAGGATTCGAACCTGCGACTGTAGTGGTCACGCGGTTCCAGACTGAAGCGCCTAGAACCGCACGGCCACACCAGCCGGCTATTATTCCAGTTAAAGCCTATATTTCACTAAGAAGATGTGATGACTACTCAATTTTGGTGCATCGAAGGCTCTCCTACACACAGGTGACATCCGTTGAACTATATGAAAAAAAGCGTAAATTGGTTACAAACTACGGCGTGCACATACTTTAGTCAACATGTAAACGTCACTACAGATGATGATTTCTTCTCGGGTTACGAGCCGAGTGGTGGCGTTGTCCCGTCGCAACGTTTCAGTGGGTTTAGTACCCATGATCTTCGTCAGAAGATGATAGGTACGAAACTCATTGGAACGTTGCAACAAGACGACACCACCACTCGGCTTATAACCCGAGAAGAATTCATCAGTGGAATACGCCGAGAAAGACTGCAATCACATATGTCACTACAAATATTTGGATTTAGGTTATGATATGTTCGATATGCCTGCCATCACTGGCGATGACGTGGCGCAGACAAATAGCGAAATTCTTCATGACCCGCTGAACTCTCGGAACATCGATGCTGTCGATGACCTCCTGAATGGCTGTATTCAGCTCAGCAAAAGTTTTGGGGTTATTGCTGTATAACTTGTCTTTAATATAGCCCCACAAAAAGGAGTTTCAGGTGTTCAGATCGCGAGAATATCGAGGCCCATGCCAGTGCGCTCCCTAACGTGCGCCTCCAGAACATCAGACACTCTCCTGCTTCGATGGGGTCGAACTCCGTCTTGCGTGAACCACATCTTGTCGAAACCAGGATCGCTTTGGGCAATAGGGATGAACTCATCTTCCAAAATCTTCACGTAACTTTCGATAGTCGCCGCGTGGGATTAGCCGAGCGGTCTGGGGCGCTGCAGTCATGGACTGTGCGGCTGGTCCCGGCGGAGGTTCGCGTCCTCCCTCGGGCATGGGTGGGTGTGTTTGTCCTTCGGATAATTTAGGTTAAGTAGTGTGTAAGCTTAGGAAATGATCACCTTAGCAATTAAGTCCCGTAAGATCTCACACATATTTGAAAAATTTTTTCGATAGTCGCCTTGACAAGAAGAAATATGGCACTGATTATTCCATGACAGGACATTGCACACCACACAGTGGGAGTGAAGAGTCTTCTCGATTGCGAAATGCGGATTCTCAGTCCCCCCAACGCGCCAATTTTGCTTACTGACGAACCCATCCAAATGAAAGTGGACTTCATCGCCAAAGCAAACCATGAATGCCCATACTAATTCTCATCATGCCCGCGGCCAATCGTGCAGTTCACGCAAACCCTTCAGAATTTATGTCGATTTTAATTCATATAGTTCAATAATTGTCACCCTGTACTTGTTACCCTAACAAGAACAAAAAATACAGTAATCATACTCCATCTTTAGGAATTGATTACCTATATTCCTAAGATATGTTACCGAGAACACCTAAAATCTTTCTTGTTTATATTCTATAATATAATAGCGTGGATATATGGTTTCATATGGTTTTCAGCTTCAGTTCCTATCTGACTGATGGGTTGACGATACGCCAGTTATTACAGGTAAATGGAAGATGCTATCCTCTAGCAAACCATTAGAAAACGGTTTTGAATAAGAAACGCATAATGGTTTTCTAGGTTTTGGTAGAAGTCTTCTCGCTATTGTTAATTGTCTACCTAACTTTTTTCCCAGATATTTTAAATGATTTGTCAGTATTTACAAAATTTTTTACAGATTTTAACATAACTTTTAGGGTTCAATATCTTTTATATCAATATAAAACCTGTCTGTAATGACTTTCCCTCTGTAATTCGTGTCATTGCTATGGCATTTACATGTGTTGCACATTAATGACAAGAAGTGTTACGTGCATTTTTTATTACATTTAAATGTTTACCTGTTGATTTTGTGAACGATAACTTAAGGCATAATTTACGCGTTTATTCAGATTTTATTTCACTGTTTTTGCCATTTCGTACAATTTGTTGGTAAAATTTGGGTATTATATAGGACCCGCTATGAAGGCAGTTGGCTTCGACTAATGAGGGAAAAGTTTGTGCATTTTCATTGGTGAAGCGTTTGGACCACGAGGAAAAGAAAAATTAGACAGCTCAGTGCTGACTAGAATTTGTTTACACCCGAAAAATCCTCAAATTTCTGTATCAGAAATTCAACTCGTTTATCTCTTAGGTGAATATCGGTAATAGTTTCTGTTTAAGGGTGTGTACCATATTGTCACTTGCAATAACAGTTATACTGTTTATATTATACATTTTTATTTTTTATTAAATGAAAGGTTGCCTGCAAGAATGGAATGTTACGCTTGACAGGAGAGTAATGCGTCAGATTACCTCTCCCTAGCAACATTTTTGACACAATCTCGGAAGATCGTTTTTACTTTTAAAATTTTAGGTGAATACAGTCATTTTTGGTGGAAGCAATACTAGGTGGGATCCTGTTTCGCTACAGTTTTGTGTTCTGTATGTGAAGTAGCCAGAGTAGAAGCATGTATTAATTAATAATCGCTTTAATGACCCATACAGTAAACAGTAATTGAAAAATAGGACTCCAGTCAAAGGTTTTCTTTTTTTATCCACATCTCCCCAATTTGTAAACTACATTCTAAGCACTTAATAGATATCTGATTACTCCCACCGGTGCTTAATTCGTGCTGTTGTGTGTCAGCGGAGAATAGGTTCCCCGGAAGCTGTTCGGCAGAGAGGCAGCAGCCCAAAGCCGGGGAGCAAACAGGCGGGCTGCGAGGCGCGGACCGCTACTGTCGCAGCCCGCCCCGCCAGCCAAGTTGTGCTCCGGGCAGGGACGGCGGAAGCGGACCGCTTCCTCCCGGTCTGCGCGACGGTCGTCAGAGGACGGCTGCCGTTACGCAAACAGAAATCGGCGTTCTTTGCAGAGGCACGGCTAACTGGGAGCGTCTGGAGAGCAACGGAACTCGCTGCCCCAAACGTAACCACGTTTCGCCGTGGCCGCATCTGTGACGACGAGGCCTGAAAGTTTTACTGTGAGATTTAATGTCCACAGATTGCTTCATGGTGGCTGAGAATGAGGAACCCGCTAGGATGCCTTTCACATATCTGTGTCCGAGTCGGTGGGATTTGTCTTCAACGTTTCGGCTCTCAGAAAGGCTGTCAGCACACATGCAGAGTCCTTTAACTCCGTAATACGGAAGTCTTTAGCATTTGTTTGAGGAGCTTCTGAGCCAGTCGTTTGGCATAAAAAAGTAGTGACGTTCTAGCATAATCTCTGTCGTTAGGAAAAGTTCTAACATTTTCGTTTCTACACAGTACTGAACTTTCGTCGATAATACTAAACCGCTTTCTTGGAAACAAAACCACTTGCAAACCGCCTATCACACGTCTTCCAGGGTAACAAAACTTTGATTTTCATTTTCTAAGCTTTTGGTGTGATTATTGTCGAAATTTAAAAAAAAATATTGAAATGCTGTCATCATCTTCTCATTAAGAGGTATAGTCTAATGATACCATTTTAACACTATCACACAAGTACTGCAGTTAGAAACTTCCTTGAGGCAGCGTAGGTGATGGCGCAATTACTCGGATTGTATTCATTCAGTAATTAAGAATGAGATCACTTAGACACTTCCAACAAACATTACACATGATTTCAAATCTTTACTAAAATTTGCCACCCTGACAACCACTGCAAAATAAAGAAAGGAAAATAATTTATCATTTTCCTCATTTTCGCTGATCATACAGTCAAACTTCAACATCGTGCATGACATCTTAATTTATTACTTTTTTGGTACAGACTCTGCTCGCAACACAGTTTGCAGACAGTAACCGCGTATACCACTTGACGTACTTACATAATTATATCATTATACGACACACCGTTCACAGAGATATGACGTCATAAATATTTAGACGCGTCAAAAACTAGGTTTTGCTGAAAATGGACCCGCTAAAACTTAAAAATCAGGTATGACGTTTCAATTTGTTACTACTTCGCTACTAACTCCATTCGCAACACAATATGTAGACGGTATCTAAATCAATATACCAGCGATATTAAATCATTTGAATGACACATAGGTAAGGAGATATGCTGTCATAAGCACTGAGAGGCGTGAAAAGCTAGCTTCTGTTTAAAATGGAGCACGAGTTACCCAGGCTATATCATCTAGAATTGGAAAATTAGGGCTCTTAGCGTCTTCCAACAAACGTGAAGTATAATTTAAAACCTTCCCTAAATTATTTCCCTTATAAACTACAGGCCATTAAAATTGCTACTCCACGAAGATGACGTGCTACACACGCGAGGAAGAAGATGCTGTGATATGTAAATGATTAGCTTTTCAGAGCATTCACACAAGGTTGGCACCGGTGGCGACACTTGCAACGTGCTGACATGAGGAAAGTTTCCAACCGATTTCTCATACACAAACAGCAATTGACCGGCGTTGCCTGGTGAAACGTTGTTGTGATGCTTCGTGTAAGGAGGAGAAATGCATATCATCACGTTTCCGACTTTGATAAAGGTCGGATTGTAGCCTATCGCGATTGCGGTTTATCGTATCGCGACATTGTTGCTCGCGTTGGTCGAGATCCAATAACTATTAGCAGAATATGGAATCGGTGGGTTCAGAAGGGTAATACGAAACACCGTGCTGGATCCCATCAGCCTCGTATCACTAGCAGTCGAGATGACAGGCATCTTATCCGCATGGCTGTAACGGATCGTGCAGCCACGTCTCGATCCCTGAATCAACAGATGGGGACGTTTGCAAGACTACAACCATCTGCACGAACAGTTCGACGACGTTTCCAGCAGCATGGTCTATCAGCTCAGAGACATTGGCTGCGGTTACCCTTGACGCTGGATCACAGACAGGAGCGAATGCGATGGTGTACTCAACGACGAACCTGGGTGCACGAATGGCAAAATGTCATTTTTTCGGATGAATCCAGGTTCTGTTTACAGCATCATGATGGTCGCATCCGTGTTTGGCGACATCGCGATGAACACACACTGGAAGCGTGTAATCGTCATCGCCATGCTGGCGTATAACCCGCCGCGATGGTATGGGGTGCCATTGGTTACACGTCTCAGTCACCTCTTGTTCGCATTGACGACACTTTGAACAGTGGACGTTACATTTCAGATGTGTTACGACCCGCGGCTCTACCGTTCATTCGATCCTTGCGAAACCCAACATTTCAGCAGGATAATGCACGACCGCATGTTGCAGGTCCTGTACGGGCGTTTCTGGATACGGATAATGTTCGACTTCTGCCCTGGCCAGCACATTCTCCAGATCTCTCACCAACTGAAAACGTCTGGTCAATGGTGGCCGAGCAACTGGCTCGTCACAATACGCCAGTCACTACTCTTGATGAACTGTGGTATCGTGTTGAAGCTGCATGGGCAGCTGGACCTGTACACGCCATCCAAGCTCTGTTTGACTCAATGCTCATGCGTATCAAAGTTATTATTACGGCCACAGGTGGTTGTTATGGGTACTGATTTCTCAGGATCTATGCACCCAAACTGCGTGAAAATGTAATCAAATGTCAGTTCTAGTATAATATATTTGTCCAATGAATACCCGTTTACCATCTGCATTTCCTCTTGGTGCAGCAATTTCAGTGGCCAGTAGGGTAAGAATATGAGCAATTAGCGACTTCCAAGAAACATTACCCATTATTTCACATCTTTACTATAACTTGCCACCCTGACAACCACTGCAAAATAAAGAAAGGATAATAATTTATCGTTTTCTTCATTTTCACTGATCATGCAGTCAAACTTAAACATCGTGCATGACATCTTAATTTTTACTTCTTTGCTACAGACTCTGCTCCTAACACAGTTAGCAGACAGTAACCGCATATACCAGTGGACGTACTTACATAATTATATCATTATACGACACACCGTTCACAGAGATATGACGTCATAAATATTTAGACGCGTCAAAAACTAGGTTTTGCAGAAAATGGAGCCCGCTAAAACTTAAACATCAGGCATGACGTTTCAATTTATTACTACCTCACTACTAACTCCATTCGAAACACAACTTTCAGGCGGTATCTAAATCAATCAATGTACCAGCGATATTATATCATTTGAAAGACACATAGTTTAGGAGACATGATGTCATAAGCACTGAGAGGCGTGAAAAGCTAGCTTTTGCTTAAAATGGAGCACGAGTTACCCAGGCTATATTCATCTAGAATTTGAAAATCAGGACTCTTAGCGTCTTCCAAGAAACTTCAAGTATAAAAAAAAATCTTCCCAAATTTTTTCCCATATATGCTTAAAATATTTAATATACTAATTCATGAGCGAACTAAACAGGTGATTCAAGCTGTTTTATAGATGTAAGTTCCAATATTTAAGCAGTCGTGGGTTTACCGGTAAATACTGCCACTTCATATTTTGCTTTGTATTCACAAATGTAATAATGTACGTTAGTTGCCATGTGACTGAAGACATTAGGCGTGACTGATTAAGATATTACATTAAGAACAAAGAAAAAGAATCGTGTGTGGTATTTGCTGCACGACTGCTTGTTTCATTGTATCGGAGTACATCATAAATTTAAAAAAGTTGCAGAAGTTTCCACTGCATGCAATCCAGTAAAACTGAAAGAAAATCTCATCGAGCAGTAAGGCCTGTTGCTGTCAAAGCCAAGACGGGTGAACGGAAAACTAAATAATAAAAATCCGTTTACTATCTAATGCAGTGTTGTCGTGGTCTTCAGTCCGATGACTTGTTCGATGCAGCTCTCCACGCTAGTCTATTCTGTGCAAGCGTCTTCATCATTTGCCAAGTACAGTAACCTTCTTGCGTTTGAATATGCTTACTGAATTCAAGACTTGCCATTAAAATACAGTTCTTAGCTCCACCAATTTCCTCTATCACCAAATTGACTATTCCATGAAGCCTCAATATGAATTCAGTCAACACATCTTTTCTCTTAGTGAAATTGAGCTGTAGTTCTTTTTTTCCCAGTTCGATTCAGTACTTCCACAACGGTCATTCAATCTACCCGTACAATCTTCAGCATTCTTCTCTATCACCACATTTCAAATGTTTCTCTTCACCTCTTGTTTGAGCAGCTTACAGCATTTCGTCCATGTTGCATTTCCACGCAAACTTCACGAGGAAAAGTAGCATCAGCCACAATCCCACCCTATTTTATTAACGGAAATAGATATTTTTTAAAATATTCTCTTTGCGCTATTCTCTGTTTTACCAAATTCAACTAAGAAGGATTTTACGCAACAGACTCCAAACATACTTGTACTGTTAAATCAAAATACGGAACGAATTGTTTATCTTTATTACATTATCATTTATTCAAAAGTTATTACATGAACAGCCTTTAAATTCAGCCAACAAGAATTACAAAGTATTAAAAATGTAAATTAGAAAGTTAAATGCGACGGATGAGTTCCCGAAGCATCTCCATAATACTTTCGTGTTGTTCAGACCTACTGGCAACAACTCCCTGCGCATCTCCGAACTGCCTCGATATCATTCTTTAGTCCGATTATATGTCGATCCCAAACACTCGAACAGTATTCAACAATGGGTCCCACTAGTTCCCTACATGCAGTTTGCTTTACACATGAATCACACTTTCCTAAAATTCTCCCAGTAAACAAAGTCAGCCATTCGGCTTCCTTACTACAGTTCTTAAATGCGCCATCCATTGCATATTGCTTTGCAACAGTGCGCCTGGATATTTAATCGGCCTGACTTTGTCAAGCAGCAAACTATTATCACTGTATTCGAACATAATGGATTTTTTTTTCGCTACTCACCTGCCTTAACTTCCATTTTTCTACATTTGTACGTAGCTGCTGTTTATCGCACCAATTAGAAACTTCTGTCTAAGTCATCTTGTGTCTACCTGTAGTCTCTCAACATCGACACCTCCCCATATACCGCAGCATCATCAGCAAACAACTGCAGATTGCTGCTTTCTCTGTCCGCCAGATCATTTATGCATATGTAAAATAACGATCCTGTCACACTTCCCTGGCTACTCCTGACGATACCGTTGTCTCTGTTGAACACTCCCTGTCGAGAACAACACACTGGGTTCTGTCACTTAGGAAGTCTCGAGCCACTTCACCGCGGAAGATCGTAACACTGTCCCTCCTTTCAATCGTCGTGCGAACGTCTAAATGACAGATATTGAGACAACCGATCGCGGAATTGAAAAGCAGCTATAATCGCTTAATAGTGGAAGGCTTCAGGACCAGATGAGATATGGATAAGATTCTATAAAGATTATGCGAAAGAACTTGCTCCCTTTCTAGCAGTAATTCATCGTATATCCACTGAGCAACGAAAGGTATCCAACGACTGGGGAAAAGCACAGGTAATTCCCGTTTTTAAGAAAGGCTGTAAGACAGATCCACACAATTATAAACCTATATCGTTGACTTCAATGTGTTGTAGAATTATGGAACATGTTTTATGCTCAATAATTATGACGTTTTTGGAAAATGAACAGCTGCTCTATAAAAATCAACAAGGATTCCGCAAACAGAGATCCTGCGAAACTGACTTCGCTCTGTTCCTCCATGAGGTCCACAGCGCATTGGACAACGGCGCTCAGGCTGATGCCGTGTCCCTTGATTACAGTAAGGCATTTGACAGCGTCCCGCATTGCCGTTTATTGAAAAAAATGCGAGCTTACGGAGTATCGAAGCAGACCTGCGATTGGATTCAAGACATTCTTGCAAATACACTCCTGGAAATTGAAATAAGAACACCGTGAATTCATTGTCCCAGGAAGGGGCAACTTTATTGACACATTCCTGGGGTCAGATACATCACATGATCACACTGACAGAACCACAGGCACATAGACACAGGCAACAGAGCATGCACAATGTCGGCACTAGTACAGTGTATATCCACGTTTCGCAGCAATGCAGGCTGCTATTCTCCCATGGAGACGATCGTAGAGATGCTGGATGTAGTCCTGTGGAACGGCTTGCCATGCCATTTCCACCTGGCGCCTCAGCTGGACCAGCGTTCGTGCTGGACGTGCAGACCGCGTGAGACGACGCTTCATCCAGTCCCAAACATGCTCAATGGGGGACAGATCCGGAGATCTTGCTGGCCAGGGTAGTTGACGTACACCTTCTAGAGCACGTTGGGTGGCACGGGATACATGCGGACGTGCATTGTCCTGTTGGAACAGCAAGTTCCCTTGGCGGTCTAGGAATGGTAGAAGGATGGGTTCGATGACGGTTTGGATGTACCGTGCACTATTCAGTGTCCCCTCGACGATCACCAGTGGTGTACGGCCAGTGTAGGAGATCTCTCCCCACACCATGATACCGGGTGTTGGCCCTGTGTGCCTCGGTCGTATGCAGTCCTGATTGTGGCGCTCACCTGCACGGCGCCAAACACGCATACGACCATCATTGGCACCAAGGCAGAAGCGACTCTCATCGCTGAAGACGACACGTCTCCATTCGTCCCTCCATTCACGCCTGTCGCGACACCACTGGAGGCGGGCTGCACGATGTTGGGGCGTGAGCGGAAGACGGCCTAACGGTGTGCGGGACCGTAGCCCAGCTTCATGGAGACGGTTGCGAATGGTCCTCGCCGATACCCCAGGAGCAACAGTGTCCCTAATTTGCTGAGAAGTGGCGGTGCGGTCCCCTACGGCACTGCGTAGGATCCTACGGTCTTGGCGTGAATCCGTGCGTCGCTGCGGTCCGGTCCCAGGTCGACGGGCACGTGCACCTTCCGCCGACCACTGGCGACAACATCGATGTACTGTGGAGACCTCACGCCCCACGTGTTGAGCAATTCGGCGGTACGTCCACCCGGCCTCCCGCATGCCCACTATACGCCCTCGCTCAAAGTCCGTCAACTGCACATACGGTTCACGTCCACGCTGTCGCGGCATACTACCAGTGTTAAAGACTGCGATGGAGCTCCGTATGCCACGGCAAACTGGCTGACACTGACGGCGGCGGTGCACAAATGCTGCGCAGCTAGCGCCATTCGACGGCCAACACCGCGGTTCCTGGTGTGTCCGCTGTGCCGTGCGTGTGATCATTGCTTGTACAGCCCTCTCGCAGTGTCCGGAGCAAGTATGGTGGGTCTGACACACCGGTGTCAATGTGTTCTTTTTTCCATTTCCAGGAGTGTAGAACTCAACATGTCGCTCGTAACGGAACTAAATCGACAAAGATGAAGGTAATATCCGGAGTACCACTGGGAAGTGTGATAGGGCCGTTCCTGTTCACAATATATACAAATGATCTAGTAGAAAGCGTCGGATGCTCTTTAAGGCTATTCGCAGATGACGTAGTTGTTTGTACCAAAGTAGCAACGCCAGAAGATAGTAAGGATTGCAGAACGACCTGCAGAGTATTGATGAACGGTGCAGACTCTGGCAGTTGACTCTGAACATAAATAAATGTAACATATTGCGCATACATAGGAAGAGAAATCCACTATTGTACAGCTACACTATCGATGACAAACAGCTGGAAACAGCGCCTGCCGTAAAATATCTAGGAGTAATTATCCAGAGCGACCTTAAGTAGAATGACTATATAGAACAGATAGTGGGAAAAGAAGACACAAGACTTAGATTCATCGGAAGAATCTTACGGAAATGTAACTCATCCACGACAGAAGTGGCTTATAAGACGCTTGTTCACCCGATTCTTGAGTATTGTTCATCTTTCTGGGATCCCTATCAGGTAAGACTGATAGAGGAGATAGAGAAGAGCCAACGAAGAGCGGCGCGTTTCGTCACGGGATCGTTTAGCTAACGAGAGAGCGTAACGGAGATGCTAAGCAAACTCCACTGGCAGACATTACAAGAGAGACGTTGTGCATCACGGAGAGATTTACTGTTGAAATTTCTGGACAGCACTTTTCCGGAGGAGTCAGACAACATATTACTTCCCCCCACATACATCTCGCGTATTGACCACGAGGAGAAAATTCGAGAAATTTGATACAATACAGTGGCTTACCGACAATCATTCTTCCCACGCACTCTTCGCGAATGAAACAGTGTTGGAGGGATCGGATAGTGGTACCGAAAGTACCCTCCGCCACACACCATATGATGTAGATGTAGATGAGATACCTGGAACCTATTCTGTATGCTTCCACCTTCATTAACAGTCGATAGTTTGGAAAGATGTCAAATTCCTTCAGGAAATCTTGGAATATAGAATCTGTCTGTTATCCTTTATCACGTGACAAAAGAGCAAGCTGTGTTTCGCAGGAGTGATGCTTTCTGAAACCGTTGTGATTTGTGGAGATAAGCTATCCACTGTCAAAGAATTTTTTTGCATTCGAACTGAGAATATATTGCAGGATTCAGGAGAATACCAAAGCCTTTCTCTTCAAAGAAGGGGTGAACGTAATTCTCGATTAGTATGAATGTTTCTTTTATGTACTGCGTCCACCTTGGACATCACTTGCCTCCTATCCCCCCTCCCCACGGAGCTCGCACGTCTCACCGTTTGAAGACAATTTATCTACACAAATAACTTAAAGAAAAACTTCTCAACACTTGAATTTTTTGTCTGATGATGACAAACTGATCTTTTTCAGAAAGTCCGCAGCTCGTGGTCGTGCGGTAGCGTTATCGCTTCCCACGCCCGGGTTCCCGGGTTCGATTCCCGGCGGGGTCAAGGATTTTCTCTGCCTCGTGATGACTGGGTGTTGTGTGATGTCCTTAGAATAGTTAGGTTTAAGTAGTTCTAAGTTATAGGAGACTGATGACCATAGATGTTAAGTCCCACAGTGCTCAGAGCCATTTTTTTTTTTCAGAAACTGTTTCCTTACTGTTACGAGGCTCTATTTTATATAATCTCCACTTCGGTCATGATCATTTATTTTTCTGCCAAAGTAGCAAGATCTGTCACCTAATACATTCAGTGTTTCGTTTCCAAACGTAAGTCCCTGAGCATCACCTGATTTAATGCGACTACATTTCATTACACTTGTTTTGCTTTAGTTGACGTTCAGCTTTCATCCTCCTATCAAGACACTATCCATTCCGTTCAACTGCTGTTTCTGGATCTTTGCTGCCTCTGACAGAATTACGAGGCCATTGGCAAACCTCAAAGGTTCTATTTCTTCTCCCTGGACTTCTATTCAACCTCCAAATTTTTATTTGATTGTTGTTGTTGTTGTTGTAGTCCTCAGTCCTGAGACTGGTTTGATGCAGCTCTCCATGCTACTCTATCCCGTGCTAGCTTCTTCATCTCCCAGTACCTACTACAACATACATCCTTCTGAATCTGTTTAGCGTATTCATTTCTTGGTCTCCCTCTACGATTTTTATCCTCCACGCTGCCCTCCAATACTAAATTGGTGATCGCCTGATGCCTCAGAATATGCCCTACCAACCGATCCCTTCTTCTAGTCAAGTTGTGCCACAAATATCTCTTCTCTCCAGTTCTATTCAACACCTCCTCAATACCGAGCGAGGTGGCGCAGTGGTTAGACACTGGACTCGTATTCGGGAGGACGACGGTTCAATCCCGCGTCCGGCCATCCTGATTTAGGTTTTCCGTGATTTCCCTAAATCACTCCAGGCAAATGCCGGGATGGTTCCTTTCAAAGGGCACGGCCGTATTCCTTCCCCATCCTTCCCTAATCCGATGAGCCCGATTACCACGCTGTCTGGTCTCCTTCCCCAAAACCAACCGACCAACACCTCCTCATTAGTTATGTGATCTACCCATCTAATCTTCAGCATTCTTCTGTATCACCACATTTCGAAATCTTCTATTCTCTTCTTATCTAAACTATTTATCGTCCACGTATCACTTCCATACATGGCTACACTCCATACAAATACTTTTAGAAAATACTTCGTGACACTTAAATCTGGACTCGATGTTAACAAATTTCTCTTCTTCAGCAATGCTTTCCTTGCCATTGCCAGTCTACATTTTATATCCTCTCTACTTCGACCATCATCCGTTATTTTGCTCCCCAAATAGCAAAACTCATTTACTACTTTAAGCGTCTCATGTCCTAATCTAATTCTCTCAACATCACCCGATTTAATTCGACTACTTTCCGTTATCCTCGTTTTACTTTTGTCGATGTTCATCTTATATCCTCCTTTCAAGACACTGTCCATTCCGTTCAGCTGCTCTTCCAGGTCATTTGCTGTCTCTGGCAGAATTACAATGTCATCAGCGAACTTCAAAGTTTTTATTTCTTCTCCACGGATTTTAATTCGTACTCCGAATTTTTCTTTTGTTTCCTTTACTGCTTGCTCAATATACGGGTTGACTAACATCGGGGATAGGCTACAACACTGTCTGACTCCATTCCCAACCACTGCTTCCCTTTCCTACTCCTCAACTCTTATAAGTGCCATCTGGTTTCTGTACAAATTGTAAATAGCCGTTCGCTCGCTGTATTTTACCCCTGCCACCTTCAGAATTTGAGATTATTTTTACTAAGTGCTCAGTCTGCAGTCTAAATAAGATATTGCTATCCGTTCCCAACGTATTTCTTTGGTTTTATGAGATTACAAGTTTTTTTTCTTTATTGTTATCTTTATCTTATGTTGCTGTCAGCAGCATGTTACGCCACTCTTCAGCCATAGAATATACAAATGAACAGAAAGAATACACATAAGTTACATAACGGTGGGTAATAAAACAGTAGACACACTACAAACTGTTGACACGACGCACAAACACTGAAGATGTCGATGACACAGGTGAACGATGGAGTGCGACGATGGACACTGAACACTAAACACGACGGCACACACGAGACACTGATGGCGATGATCTCCAGCGCGCGAATGTCCATGTAGCGGGTGCGAGTCCGGGGACCTGACAAGAGAGTAAGAAGGGTGAAGGGGGGGGGGGGTGAAGGGGAGAACAAAGATGCCAATGGCTGAGGAGATGGGAGGAGGAGTAGAGGGACAGGGGAGGGGAAGCCCGGGGGAGGAGTGGGGAGAAGTGGAGGAGGGTGGGAAGGGTCAGAGAAGGGAGGGAGGGTGCCCAAAGGAGCAAACACAGGAAGAGGGATGGAGGATCAAAGTTGGTAGGAGGGGTAGATGGAGGGGAGGAGGGCACCATCAGGGAGAGGGAGCTGGCGGAAGCCACTTTGGGAGAGGGCAAGGAGGGTGGAGAGATGGAGACCGGTTGGGAAGTGGGAATACAGGTGCGGCAGCGGGCGGGGTTGGGAGAGGATGGGGGAGACAAGCGGGTGAGGAGGATCGAGTTTTCGGGAGGTGTACAGGATCCATATCCGTTCAAGGAAAAGGAGGAGGTGGGGGAACGGAATGAGGTCGTACAGGATCTGCGTGGGGGAGGGGAGACAGAGAGATTACAAGACTGTATGCTTTAATTTAGGATGCTAAAATGAAATTTTAATTCAGCTAAGTTTTTCAGTATCTCTTATAGGATGTGGAGAGGAGTTAGAAGCAACTAAAATTACTGCATGCAGGGGAAGGTGTGCATTATCTTCCGCGTTTACTCGGTAATAGTTCCTCAGAGCGGCGGCCGGCTGCCCTGGACGGGAGTGACTCAGCCGGGTCCCCCCAGTCCGCCCTGCGGCCTGCAGGGCGCCCCGGGCTGCCGCGGCGTTACCAACTCGTTACTCAAGTTCCGTGGCGCGGCGCGGCGGGCGCTGCCCTCCTGGCGGGCCGCGAAGCGCGCATAACTTCGTTATTTCATACAGAGCGCGCCACCTAACACGGTTACAACTTACACAATACCCACCTCCCTGCGTGGCGGCAGCCTGCGTCACACAGGGACCCGGACACCCAGTCCGAGTCCGCTGAAGCGTAAATGTCCTGGCTGCACACGGCTGAACGAGCAGAAACAAAATCTACGTAGCGTGGGATACTGTCAACCTCAGAATCTGTTTCAAAAAAGTACATACGTCCTGAAAAGAAAATTTATGTATGCAATGTGTAAGTAGGCTGTTTAGGTTCTTATATTGGTTACACCACCGCCACGTAGCGCTCTGCATGAAAATCACTGGCTGTGCTGGGTGCAGTCTGTGGCTGCATGGCATTGTTGTAATACTCGCCATTGTAGTGTTGGGCAGTTGGCTGTTAACAGCGCGTAGCGTTGCGCAGTTGGAGGTGAGCCGCCAGCAGTGGTGGATGTGGGGAAGTGAGATGGCAGATTTTTGAGAGCGGATGATCTGGACGTGTGTCCATCAGAAACAGTACATTCGTAAGAATGGATGTTATAAACTGCTATATATATATATTACGACTTCTGAACACTATTAAGGTAAATACATTGTTTGTTCTCTATCAAAATCTTTCATTTGCTAACCATGCCTATCAGTAGTTAGTGCCTTCAGTACTTTGAATCTTTTATTTAGCTGGCAGTAGTGGCGCTCGCTGTATTGCAGTAGTTCGAGCAACGAAGATTTTTGTGAGGTAAGTGATTTGTGAAAGGTATAGGTTAATGTTAGTCAGGGCCATTCTTTTGTAGGGATTATTGAAAGTCAGATTGCGTTGGGTAAAAAATATTGTGTGGCAGATTAGTGCTGATCAGAACAGGTAAAGAGCAAAATGTCTGAGTACGTTCAGTTCTGCTCAGCTGTTTGAAAATCAAATAATGTAACGGATTTACCAGCACAGTAATTCACTAATTTATCTAAGGGGACGTTTCAAATGTTTAAAATAAGTAGAAACGCTATAACACACTGAAGAGCAAAAGAAAGTGGTACACCTGCCTAAGATCGTGTAGGGTCCCCGTGGGCACCAAAGTGCCACAACAGGACGAGGTATGGCCTCAACTAATGTATGAAGTAGTGCTGGAGGGAACTGACACTATGAATCCTACAGGCACTCCGTCTTCAGGCCACGAGTGGCCTACCGGGACCATCCGACCGCCGTGTCCTCCTCGGTGGAGGATGCGGATAGGAGGGGCGTGGGGTCAGCAGACCGCTCTCCCGGTCGTTATCATGGTATTCTTGACCGAAGCTGCTACTGTTCGGTCGAGTAGCTCCTCAATTGGCATCACGAGGCTGAGTGCACCCCGAAAAATGGCAACAGCGCATGGCGGGCTGGATGGGCACCCATCCCAGTGCCGACCACGCCCGACAGCGCTTAACTTCGATGATCTCACGTGAACCGGTGTATCCACTGCGGCAAGGCGGTTGCCATGAATCCTACAGGGCTCTCCATGAATCAGTATGAATACGAGGGTGTTGATATCTCTTCCGAACAGGGGATTGCAAGGCATCCCAGATATGCTCAATAATGTCTGGATAGTCTGGTGGCCAGCAGAGGTGTTTAACCTCAGAAAACTGTTCCTGGAGCGACTCTGTAGAATTTCTGGAAGCGTGGAGTGTCGCATTGACCTGCTGGAATGCCCACGTCCGTCGGAATGCACAACGGACATGAATGGACGCAATTGATCAGACAGGATGCTTACGTACATGTCACCTGTCAGAGTCGTATCTAGTCGTATCAGGGGTTCCATATCACTTCCACTGCACTCGCCCACACCATTACAGAGCCTCCACTTGTCCCCTGCTGACATGCACGGTCCATGGACTCATGACGTTGTTTCCACATCTGTACACGTCCATCCATCGATACAATTTGAAACGAGATTTGTCGTAACAGGAACAAGTTTCCAGTCATTGGCAGGACACTTAGAAAAAGTAACAGGTCTACTAAGGAGACTGCCTACACTACACTTGTCCGTCCGCTTTTAGAACACTGCTGCGCGGTGTGGGATCCTTACCAGAAAGGACTGACGGAGTACATTCATAAAGTTTAAAGAAAGGCTGCACGTCTTGTAATATCGCGATATATGGGAGAGACTGTCACAGAAATGATACAGGATTTCAGCTGGACATCATTAAAACAAAAGTGTTTTTCGTTACGACGGAATCTTCTCACGAATTTCCAATCACGAACTTTCTCCTCCGAATGCGAAAATATTTTGTTGACACCGACATACATAAGGGAGGAACGATCACCACAATAAAATAAGGGAAATTAGAGCTTGTACTGAAAGAAATAGGTGTTCATTCTTTCCGCGCGCTTTACGAGATTGGAATAATAGAGAAAATAGAGAATTGTGAAGGTGGTTCGATGAACCCTCTGCCAGGCACTTAAATGTGATTTGCAGTACAATGTTGGTGTTCACTGGCCCAGGAGAGGCGTAAAGCTCTGTCGTCAAGGGTACACGAATGGACCTTCGGCTCGGAAAGCCCATATCGATGATGTTCCGTTCAATGATTCGCACGCTGTCACTTGTTGATAGGCCAGCGTTGAAGTTTGCGGAAGGGTTGGAGTTCTGTCCCGTTGAACGATTCTCTTTAGTCGTCGTTGGTCCCGATCTTGCAGGATCTTTTTCCGGCCGCTTCAGTTTCAGATTTCATGTATTACCGGATTCCTGATATCACGGTACACTCGTGAAATGGTCGTATGGGAAAATCCCCACTTCATCGCTACCTCGAACATGCTGTATCCCATTGTTCGGACGCCGACTATAACACTACGTTCGAACTCGCTTAAAACTTGATAACCTGCCATTGTAGCACCAGTAACCGATGTAACAACAGCGCCAGACACTTCTCGTATTATACAGGTATTGCCGATCACATTGCCGTATTCTGTCTGTTTACATATTTTAGTATTTGAATACGCATGCCTTTACCAGTTTCTTTCGCGCTTCAGTGTATGACCTGGTGTGATTCCATGCAGAAGCAGCTCTTCCAATAACCGTATTACATGTAGTAAAGGGTGCAGCAATCAGTCGCAAATAATGCTCATTGCGTATCCAGATTTCGTGTGTTGCTGTATTTACAGTTGTATAAGCTTCAAATGTGAGTCAATCATAAAATACATACCAGTAAATCAACTTATACGTACGCATAGTCCCAACTGAATTCATACTGATGCCACTGTCTACAGTACTGCACTTTGGAGTACACTGTATGTTAGATAAAACTCTCTTGCCATTTGGTGACATCTCGTGGGCTCCAGGAGTTCCCAATGTTAGCAAGCGTATATAAATCATTGAAGTTCGGCTACTTGAGCATCGTGAGAGCTGGATACCCTCACTTCGAAGACGACAGATTACAGAGCCTGGACTACCATCAAGGTGCAATCTACGTTTTGGAAGCGCCTGTTGCTGTTGCTGTGTCCGTCTGTCTGTTTGTCTGTCTGTTTGCCGGCCGCTGTCGTTTGTCCGCCATCGCTGCAGCCTGCCAGCCAGCCTGCCTGTTCGCCGCCATAGGGGGCTCGCCGCCATCGCCGACACCTCCTGGTGCTCGCCGCCACCTGCCGTCCGTCTGTCTATCGCCGTCCGTAGTCCGCCGTCCATCGTCGCCGCCGCTTGCTGTCCGTCCGTCCGTCCTTCCATTGTCACCGCCCCCTGCTGTCCGTCCATCCGCGCCATCCGTTGTCGCCGCCCCCTGGTGTCCATCCATCCGCGCCGTCCATCGTCGCCAACGCCTGCCATCTGTCTGTCACCGTCCGTCCATCATGAGTCTTCCCACCTCCACTGTTATCTCCACCTCCCCCTCTTCCACTGTCACTTCCTGGAGTGCTGCCCCTGGCCCCCCTCCTTTTAACCCGCGTCCCCTTCCACCACTCACAATTTCCCCTATCCCCTCCACTGCTGTGTACCCCCACACCCACAACCACAACAGCCTCCACACCCACAACAGTTCCTACTCCTGCCCCCACCTTCACATACACCTCTGCTGCCACCTCTGCTGCCACCCCTCAGGTGGTTGGGTTCCCCTCTCTCAACTCCTCCACCCGACACTTTGTCATCTACGTCCCCCACTCGCATCTCGTCACGCCGATCCACCATCGCCACCACTGACCCAGCTGCTTCTCCTGGCACCTCCACCACGCCTACAGGATCTGCCACCCGCCACCTCCCTCTCCCCTCCTCCAAGCCTACAGACTCCAAAAAACCCCAGAAGCATGTCATTGCCAACTCTACTCCCACTACTTCCAACAAAAAGTCGCTACCTCCTCCCCCTCCCTCCGTTGTCTCCATGGACACCACCCCTCCTCCTGACATCCATACCCCAACCCCCACCCTCTACACCTTTGTCCTCTCAACCCCAGACCCTATGTTCCTTGATGCCCATACACTCACCATGGACATATGGAAGTATCTACCCGGTGCTCCCATCTCCCAGCTGATTCCTTGCAGGGACTCAGTCCTCATCAAATCCCCCTTCCTCTCCTTCCACACGGAACTCCTCCATAAACTCCTGCACATTATGTTTGACCCCCATGCATCCCTGATACCCTTCCTCTCCTCTTCCTCTCCCCATCAGCCCCAGTCTCCCTGTCATCCCCCCACCTAGATAGCCATGATCACCAAACTCAGCCTGGTGATCACGGAGGATGAGGTGTTGGCAGAACTGACCTCACACCCAGACCTGGAAATACACTCTGCCCGACGTATCCACAGTACCTCCTGTCCCACTTATTTCATGTGGGTCTTTTCAGAGTTCGCCTCCACCATTGACCACCTCCTCACCCAGGGTGCCTTGATTTTCGACTGTCATCACCCTGTTGAATCCTCCAAATCCCCTCCCAAATCCTACCATTGCCTGTGCTGCCTCAAGTACAACAACCACCTGACCCCAAACTGCAAAAACCTCCCACCTGTCCCTACTGCAAGGCCTCCCACTTCCTCAAAAACTACCCCAAAGTCGCCACCCCTCCTTCCTGTAATACCTGCAATAGCCCCCATCCCACCTACTCCCACAAGTGTAAAGCTAAGCCCCCTCCTGCCAACCCCAATCTTACTGTCCCTGTCTGGCCCATTGATCCCCCATCCATCCCAACAATTCCCTCCATCCACCAGCCACAGATGAAGACATTATCCAGTTCCTCACCACAGTCCTCCAACACATTCACCCCTTTCATTGCCCCCACACACTCCACCACATTTCCCTCGCCACCCACTCCATCTCTCACCTGAACACCTTCGCCACTTACTTCCACAACTTTACCTACTTCACCTTCACCCTCCTCGACACCCTAGTTTAAGCCTCTTCCCTCCCCTCTCTTCACAGGTGTCACATTCTATTCCACAATATCCACTCCTTCTGCACCAGCAAATACCTACTCATGAACACCCTCTCCCACCAGTGGGTCGACACCTTCCCCCTGAACAAAACCTTACTCCATCCCCACCCTCCTCTCTATACCTGTCCTTATAACCTCCACTGCACTGATGTTCCTGGTCCTCAAGTGCCGGGCGGAATCGCCTTTGGAAAGCATAAGGATATCCCCATCTGGCCACAACCCCTCCTCAATGACCCCACCAAACACCTTATCCTCAGAGTCTTCTTCCCTTCCCTCACCATTACCTCTGCCGACTGCACCTTCTCCACCTATGTGATTGCTGCTGACATCAACATCCATAGCTGATCCTCTGCGGTCCTTCAGCAGTGACATCAATTCCTCTCCACAACCCAAGGTGAGCTTGTTCCCCTTCCCCAGCATGACTGTCCCGTAACCGAAACCTGCCCTGTTGTTTTTATTGCTTCCACCAACCTCTTTGGGCATATCACAGTCGACATCTTTGACCCCACAGGTACCGACCACCTCCCCGTCCTTCTCATCACAATGTCTACTCACCACCCAGCTCCCCTCCCTGCACCCATTCCCAAAGTCATCCATGACTACTATCATGCCACCTGGGATGCCTACCATGAATCCATCGCCCACCATCCTGATGGCATCATCCACACCTCGTCCTTCCTTCAGACGGCAATTACTGATGCCATGGTGGCCCATGTTCCAACTAAAACCATCCACCCCCACCATCCCACTCTCCCTCCGTAGGCTGTCCTCCTTCTCCGCAAATCTCACCGCCTCTATCGCTCCTTCTGGTGCACTTGTGACAGGGTTGCACTCCAACACCACCGGCAGATACAGTAACACATACGGAACCTTATTATGGCAAAGAAACACTGGGACTTGTGCCAGACCAGAACATAACAACTATCAACTCCGAAACTAGCTGTTGCGCCTTCCATCGCCTTACTGGTTCCCATTGTGCACCCCATTACTCCCTTCTCCACAACGACCACTCCCCTCCCAACAACCTCAGTAAGGCCAACCACTTTGCTTCCCACCCTCCCAAGGTCTTCTCCGTCATTGATGATCTGCACTTTGATTATTAATTTTTCCCCACCATCATGGAATGCGCTGCTACCTCGGTCACTCCACTTGCTCCTAGTCTCCAGCGCTTGGGGCAGTTGCCCCCTCTGACATCAACACTACAATCACAGCACAAGACACTAAACTTATCCTCTGGCCCAAACGCAACATGGCCAATGGTCCTCAGTGTGTCACCTACCACTAAGTCAGAGAAAGCCCCCTCTTCTTCCTGCCTGTCCTTGCCAATCTCTATAACATTATCCCCTCTACCAGCTTCTACCCCGACTTGTAAAAGAATTCCTGTGACCTCTTATTCTTCAAATCCAACAAACCCCCTTTCATTGCCTCTTCCTATCATCCCATCTGCCTCACCTCTGTCTTCAGCCAGATCTTTGAATCCATCCTCTCCTGTCGTATCCAGCAGCACCTGAATAAAACCTCCTCCTTCCCCTCACCTGGTGTGGCTTCCCAACCTCCATCTCCACTGAAGACCAACTTCTTAACCTCGTCCACCTTCTCTCCCTTCAGCTTAACTCCAATTGCTCAACAATTTTTGCTTCCCTCGACCTCCAAAATGCCTATGACCCGTCTGGCATCCCGGTCTCCTCTTTAAACTCCAAACCTATGCCCTGCCTATCAATTTAATGTGTCTGGTCACTTCCTTCCTCTCATGCCATCCTTCCTATGTCACAATCCACAACACCAACTCCCGTATCTTTTATCCCAGTGCTGGTGTCCCCCAGGGCTCGATCCTTTCCCCTCTCCTCTATCTCCTTTACTCTGCTGATATGCCCAAGTCACCCCCACCTGTCCACCTTCTCCAATATGCTGATGACACCCCCTTCCCAGCTCTCTACCCCGTCCTTCAACAGTGCCAACGCACCCTCCAAACCCACCTTGACCAGTTCACGACTTGGTGTAACCAGTGGTTCCTTTGTCTCAACCTCTCCAATACCCAGGTTATCATCATAGGCTGCACCACCCACTCTTTCCATCTCTATAATTTCTACCTGATCATTTATGGTCATCCAATCCACCTCAGCCCCACCATGAGATACCTTTGCCTCACCCTCAACTGTCACCTCACCTGGACCCCTCACCTCCTGACCATCCAGCAGAAAGCCCATACCCGGCTCCACTTCGTGAAACTCCTGTCTGGCTGGGCATGTGGATTGCATCCTTCCACCATCCTTCACATCTACAAATCCCTCATCCATCCTATAGTCTGTTATACCAGCATTGCCTGGATCTCTGCCCCCACCCACTTTTACAAGGCCCTCCAAATCCTCAAACACCAAGTGCTCTGCCTTCCTCTCCACCCTCTGCCTGTTGCTGCACGTATATCGCTGTATCCCTTCCTCTCTCCACCCCCACACCCTCCACCTCCTTCACCAGAACCAATTTACATCATTCCCCTCTCCTGGTTGTTGGATTTTGTCATGACATCTATCTTTCCTTCCAACTGTAACCTGGCCTTGTTCCCTTCCTCCCGAGGGCCCCCTTTTTCCTCACCCCTCTTTTTCCCAGAGCAGATTTTTCTCCATCTCTTCCTGAGTCCCTGCTCCCCCTCCTCAACTGCTTCCCTCCCACATCCTTCCCTCCCTGGCCCTCTTTGGCATGCCCCCCACTTAACTCCCCCCTCTCCTCCCCCCTTCCTTCTTTCCTCTCGCCCCCTCTCCTCCTCTCCCTCCCTCCTTCCCTCCACTCCCCTCTCCTCCCCTCCCTCCCTTCTTCCATTCTCCATCGTCTGCATGCCCCTGGCAGATCCTCTCTGTTTGCTCATCGTCATGAATTACGTCAGTGTTGAGTTTGGTGTGGTTCTCCTGTGCTTCCAGAGCTTTGATTTTAGTTGTGTGCTGGATCTGTACATAGTGTTACTGCCACTGATTATTTTGTGCCAAGCCGTCCGTCGATACTTTTGTGATCCAGTGTGTGGTTTCGTTTTGTGTGCGGTAATTTTTTTGCAGTTTTTATCTGCATTTTACAGTGGCCCCCTTTAGACTGTTCTCTTCAGTACTGTTCCCCTTTTTTTATGTCTATGTACACCATATTTTCTCTTTCTGTTGTTTCAAATGCTTTCCTTTGTATAATTCGTGTATTTCGGCTGAAGAGGAGCGTATGTGCTGGTGCCATAAAAGCTGTAGTTTTTACGATGAATTCCTAAGATTCCGATCTCAGGAAAAGTTGGAAATTTTCTTAGTGTCTTTATCCGTTTATGAGCTACAGAGGTTCAAAATTACCCTACGTATAGCCGTAAAATCCGATGCGATGGGAAAATGTAGTTTATCAAGTGAAGTAGCACGGAAAAATATGCTGTTAAGTGCGTCCGTTATCATTCGTGATTCCCATGTTACAAATGAAGCACATACAAAAAGGTTTACCATTCAGGTCTGGTATGACGTGTAAAATAAGCTTCTAGTTATATCAGTTTCGTATAAGTAAACTACATGAATTTTATTATACTAAAGTAACTTTTAATAAACGAAAACGAAAAGACAATGATTCTGGAAATATTTTTAGATACTGATTTCACTCCAGCTAACTTTCTGGCTGCTCTGTTACAATAGCAATCACACCAATACGTACCTCATCAGCAAAGTGGGTAAATCCCCAAGGATCATTTTCCCACAACAGGCTTGTGTAACTCTTGCAGGTTACTTAAGACGGTGTATAATGTAACATTAAAATTTAACGAATGTCTCACATACACACTCTCATTTACTTACAGGCTCACATAACAATATTTGACACAAATAATAATTTTGCTGATTTTTACATTACGAAAACGAAAAATAACTAAAGTTTTAATATGGAACTCTCAGATAATTAATTATGCACACTGAAAATTCGGTTTATGTTATCAAATGACACCAAAAGATAAACTGTTATAGTTTCTAACTGAATTTAATTCCCTAAGTGTGGGTTTTTGGCTTTTTTCGTAATTTTCTTTATCTCTGAAACTATGATAGTCACAATGTTGAAATTTTTATACAATCTTCTCCTGAATAACAAAAGGTAGTATGCCGATTTCGAAAATGATTTAATAATATTTAATATCTTTTATTTAGGTTCTTATGGGTGGTGAATGTACGTGTTCAGTAGGAGACACTGAATAGCTTTCCCAATGCAGGCAGTGACAGATGCATGTGTGTCTCCCAGGTAGGCCGCTAGATGTCAGCCCCAGAAGTTACATGCATCAAGCTATCCTAAAAGAAACGTTCCATCGGAACAACTTGCGACGCTACACACCCCTTAAGAACCTAAAATTTCTTTTAATTACATTTCATGGTTCTTACTGCACCCAAAAGTTAAATCTCTAACTACCCCGACACTGTTAATCAAAATTTGTTTTTCCCAACTAACCAAATATCCAAACTACACGACAGTACTATATACATACACATGGAATGTCAAAAGCTAGGACTGAATAGGATACAATCAAATAAACTTACAAAAAAATTTGCATCTTTCACTAAAATCACATTTTTCTCATAATATTATACTCTTGAATATTTTCCTCAACACTCAATAAGAAAAATTTTTACAGTGAACTTTTCTTCCAATTACAGTCTTCTCTGAACCAAAGTTCTTAATCTCTCAAGTTGTCTAAGCAAAAATAGCAATTTTACTACGTCGCTTTATCAGCATTAAAAAATTTACTAAAATACAATTTAGACACAGTGTAGGGTGTTCTTTTCTGAACCTTTACAGAATATATTCACTTCGATATAGGGGTCGTCTCTGAATTTTAACAAAATCTTCTCTTCGATGTGGGGGTTGTCTCGTTTACTTAACACTTTCTTCCCAAAACTTTGGGGTTCGGATAACTTTAGTTCAGCACTTACATACAAGTAGCATTATGTTCTCGTCACTGGGGTACATAATCCAGCTCTGTCACAGATTGGGGTTCTCTCTCAGTCTTGTATCAAGTTCTGTACAGTTTTTTCGTACCTGCAAAGTACGCTACACGTAAGTGTCCATGCTTAATATCTACATCCTAACCTAACACACATGTATACTTTCGTCAGCAACTGCTGCTCTCAATTTAAAAGCAAAGAACTCCATGAAAAATTTTCCCATAATTTTACTGTCCTCAAAATTTTTCTTTTCATTTTACTCAAAAACGATCTTTCTCAGACAAATTCATATTTCATGGCAATTTAACATCTTAATACTTATCTTACATTTAATACTAATCCTTTCAGTAAAAAGTGAATTAACTGTTTCTCTTAGAAAAAATCAACAGTATCCAAAATTGGCAGCACCACTGAATACTTTTTTCCAAAATCTGTTTTAATCATTAAGCAAATTACTGTTACAAATTCTGCTGACTCAAAATATCAGTCTTTCTTCTCATTTTCACTTCTCACCTTCACACAAATAAATTATTGTACACAAAGAACAAAATACAGTGTCATAAAATATCCTGCAGAGTTATCTCCGCAACCATCTGCAGCTCTGAAAAACATCATTACACATTACGTAAGTAAATACAAAATTATTGAGCACTGAAAATCATTCAGCCCACCTCCTACAGTCCTGCAATACCTCCTACATACATCGTATAAAAAGAGAAAACAATTTTATCACATTAATAAAATTTACTTATGTCCCCTACAGTAGCTCTGAGGCACATCTTACACACTACTATATACAAAGAATTCATATTCTACAGAAAGTCCTTACAAAAACTCTAAAAAATATTCTTGCCTTCATCTGTGACTTGATCAAAGTCCTAATATTTATCCTATATACAAACTTTACCATGTTGTGGTAACAGACTGAAAATCCTCTACGCCCGCTTCTGTGGCTCCAGCAATAAATACCCCTCAGGCACACCTTTCATAAAGTATATAAATTATTGGCAAATACTGCTAAGAGCCCTTGTATAAAAAATTTGAACATGGCTCATGCCACCTCTGTGGCTCTGCACTTATTGTACACAATATTCAAGAAAATTAAAAAGAAATCCTTATAGAACAGTACTGAACCTGCTGGCCAATTACTGTGGCTCTTCATCATCTCATGATCAAATTACAATATATATACAATACATACAAAACAAGTCCTTATAAATAAACATTAAGCACGACTCACGCCAACTCGTGTGGCTCTCCAACGCATCTCATTCACTATTTTCAAGAAAACATACATTACTGAAAATATTAAATACACTTAAGTCCACCTCTCGGTGGCTTTCAAGTCATCTCAAATACAAAACTCATTTTTACCTTTTAGGCAGGCAGTCCTCTTTTGTCTCTGAACACATTACCTTTACAACAACATTTCTACCAGTTACATAAAACTTCAGAAAAATTAGATATCTTAAGCTGACCTCCGTGGCTTTCAAAACACATCACATTTTAGACTTTATTTCCTTGAATAGGCCCTCTCTTCCCTTAAACACATTTCTTACACTGCAACGTCTTTACAGGTTACAAAATCTTTTGTACTACTCTTCATATTACTGTATAGTCACCTTAACTCATACTTTTCATTCCTCTCTCTTTCTGGTTAGTTCTTTAAGTTTATACTGGGACACTAGCTCACTGTACACTTCGTACTACTCCACAAACTCTATTACAACACTATTTACGATGATAGGGAAGACGGAAATATAATAGATATTAGTTGTGTATGATGAAGAGGAAGATTCACAATACGAACAGAAACGGAAATAATATTTGTCAATAGCTCGAGCACCGTCAAACCTCAGCATTGCATAGAGTACAACGCCCTATGAGGCTTCTTAGTTACTGCTATTTAATTTGCTGCTCCATTAAATATGTCTTTAAATCAAGTACGTTTTTGATTCCCATGATGATTAAATGATTTTATTTCAACAGGACAAACTTCTTTCCCTTCTCCGTCATCATTCTCTTCTGCAAAAGCATATTGATAGGTCTTTGGCAATGGACCCCTTTTCTCTAACAAAAGGAATGGATATAGTTTCGCCTCGTACATTTATTACTATCTCAGTGTTTCCAAAATCTAAGCTTCCTTGGTATTTCTGTAAAAAGTCGGCACCTTCCAGCACCTCAACACTAAGTCCTTTAATAATCAAAAAGTTGTGTTCCAACTGAACCCCACCCTTGCTTCACTACTTTTTGCTTCTACCAGTGGCCAAATTAATGTTTAACCCACTTACTGACGTTATCACAACTGTTTTACTTTCCAGGAGAACATTCACAAATTCCTGTGATACTGCACAAATATGAGAACCACTGTCAATTAAACAAGTAGCTTTATCATTAAATACAATGACTTCAGTAATAGGCTGTCTAGGATTTATATTTAGACACTGAGTTTCAGGTTCGTCTAGTGAATCATGCACCACCTCTCGTCTGTCGAAACCTACCCCTCCTGTGGAAATTAACTGAACACTTAAAGGATTCTCTTTCACGTTACTTCTACTACTACTAACCTCTTTCGCTAAATTACTCATAATGGAAAAAGCATCTCCGTCTTTTCCCTCCTCTCCATCTGAAATATATTCTGTTTCTGCAACCCTTTCCAAGGGGTTGAAGAATTATCTATATTACCCCCTCCTTCTTCCTCTACAGATTCCTATCTGAAATAACTCCTCTTACTTTATTCAAAAACTCCTAAACACTGTCTTCCTCTTGCTCCTGCGTTTCCATAATAATTCCACAGTCTCCAGGTAGCCTCTCACCTGTTCTGCGGTGCTGATCCACCCACACCTCCTGATTTGCATATTTACTCTCTGAAATAAGTTCCCCTTTAAAATGTTTCTGCAGATATCTGTCTGAACTTTCACTCTCACAAAATGCTACTTCCTCTTATAAAGAAACAAATTCTTTAGCAGTGTCAGTCTCCTTAGCCTTCCTGTTTTCCTTAACATTACTTTCAAAACACTGTTTAGTAGGTGCCTTCTTTACAAAGGGCGTCACTAGCGGGTTTCATCTGTAATGCTTTTGTCTGCGAGCGCCAGCTTCATCGCGGACCGCTAACAGTTTTCCTGCCGTATGATATTACTGCCTCTGATCCAGCTACCACCTCACAGAGGTCGCGTATCCATTACGTCATTGTCTCTCAGGTAACTGCAGTTAGCATCCCGGTCCGGGTTAATGAACCTGCCCCTACCAGCACTTCCCCTTCCTCTACAACTGTTCGTCTGTGGCATTGAAACCATGTTTATATTGACGTCCGCTCGGTTTTCACTGGCCTATATTCTTTACTAGCGCTCTCTTCTTCTTTTAAAAGGTTCTCAACTTTTTACAAATAATGAACAAAATGGTCAGTGTCATCCCTGGGAGCAGAAATGATTTTATTTCGCCAGTATAACGGCAGCTTGTTCTCAATCCCCATAATGATCTGCTCTGTTTCTACCTTTGCATTTAAATAGGACAAAGGCGTAATCCACTTTTGTACGAATCTCTTAATGTTACCTTTCTTTGGGTCATATTTTTCCCAAAATTTGTTCAAAACTTTCATCAGCTCCTCTTTCCCCAGTATTCTTCGAAAACGGCCTGTTTGAAAACTATTAGGCTATAGCACTTTTCTGAAGCTAAATTACCCCAGATTCTAGCTTCTTCCATTAGATTCATGGTTATGAATCCAATCTTTTGTTTGGCACTATACACTTTAGGTAACACATCATTAAAGTCACTCCAGAATTCTTTCGGATGCACATTCTTATTTGAATCAAATTTCAGAAATTGACGATGTGTTACATAGGCAATTTCCGTAGATTCCACAACATAATTAGACATAACACAAACATTATGGCTGTTACCATTCTGTTCAACTTTTGTTAGTCTACTGTCATGTTCACACAACTGCTCATTCACACTAGTACCTACTTGATTAATGTTAGTTTCTAGTTTAGTGATTTTATTAACCACTTGTGCTCCAAACTTTGTACACCTGTCTTTCCATTCTTTAATTTTACTTTCAAAGGCAACATGGTTAACCGCACAGTAATTTTCTACACTCTGTACATGTTCATGATCTCTATCCACTTCTGAATTTACGTATTCTTTGAACTGTTCGCTACCTTCAGCAACCTGCTTAATCTGGGATGTTAGTTCACTTTCCACCGTTACAACTGTAGCATTACATTGTTGCCTGACCTGATTAATATCACCCTTAATTTTATGCCCAAACAAAGTCAGGTAATTTTTCCACAAATCCATCAAATTCGAAAATTTGTTTTCCAATTTCGATTCCATTTCAACAACCTGACTATGTAACCTATTTACATCCAAACCTAGTTTATTCATTTTAGTATCAATGTCAGAGCTTGTTGAAGCTTTTATATCTGGACCTGTCTCCTTCATATGTTTGAGAATATTTGCAAACATATCTGAAACACTATCCTTTGGTTCACAAGCCACTGACATTGGTTCCTGTTTCATTTCTTTAACAGTAACAGGTATATATTTAGCATTGGCTTCCACCGTGCTCAGATCATTGCCTACACCATAGTTAGACGACATTGACTGAGGTAAACCACTGTCATTATACTGCGATACATGACAAGTAAAATCAATGGCATCATTTTCGTCCTTTTTCTTATTTAATTCCGTCTTCTGCCCCTCATCTACAATTTTCTGCTTACTGTCTGCCATTTCAGACAGTTTTTCAGCCCACACACAATGAAGCAAAACACTGCTTAACTTTTGTCTTCAGACATCTCCACCACGACAACATGTAACTGTGGGTCTGTACAACAGGCTAAGCAAACTCAAGTCCACTTTAAGGGCCACCGTGTCTGCCATGGCTCCAGCCTCCCCGTTTGTGTGGTTTGTTTACTGCAGTAGCGCTGCGCCTGTCGATCGTCAGTTGTCAGCACATCGTCTGCTACAGCGCACTGTCAGTAGTTCTCAGTCCATGGTACACTTCACTAATAACTTTGCACGAGAGATCTTTGCTGCTGCGCACCAACTACAATTCATTAGCACACGTGTCTATTGTCCTGTAATACTTCCTTTGCCACCCGTGTGTGAATACTTTGCGAGTCCATTTAAACACTGCTGCTGTTGATTTTCCTGGGTGATAAAGCACCAATTGCGGTGGGCTGGGTTTGATTGCTACTCGTCGTCCATCGTACTGTTCAAATTTAAAGTCCACCTACCTTAGAACGGCGTCTGCTCGATGTCCTTCACTCGGCAATGTAGATACTTACAAGAGGATGTAAAAGCAGCGTTGATAAAAAACGCCACCTAATATCTACAATTACTGAGGCCGCGCAACTCTAGCTATGAAAGAAAGTTCTGTAGAAAAACTGTCATTCAATTTTATTGGGCAGTAAGAAAATGGATTGGCTTCTGGAAATAATGTCCGAAAATTCCACACAAAAATGTTTATTTTGTGATTGATAACCAAATAAAAGGTACTATTTAGTCCACATTTAAACTATTGGCTATTACCTTCCAGTTCATGATTCATACACACATTTCACATACACAGCAGCCAGAAATCTGTCCAAACCCGACCCGAACCAAACAACATTTTCACAGTCTTTAACTTCACCACTAATATGAGTTATTACATTCGGTCCTTCTTGTGGATCTCTAAAACAGAAACTGCTAGCCAGAAATGATCAGTGGTTGAATACTGAAACATGCCACACGGATACTATGAAGGCGAATTTTCACATGTGAATGCCTGTCCAACAGATTTAGTCAAAAGCTCTGAAACTTCGCCAAACAGTCCTCAACAACAACTGCTATCGACTTAGCTCACCAATAACTCAAACACTATGTAATTCTTCGTCTTACACATTATTTTTACAGGCACTAGTAACATGACGATCCACATCCAAAGCTAGCGAGCGACTCCTCACTACCAGCCCCACTCCCAATATAACTATCAGGTAACAAGCAGGAACCGTCGCAATTCTGATTGGCTAACCCGACTGACTGCCAATCATAATACTCGCTTAAGATCACACTCGCGCCAAAACTGGCCTGCACCAATCCTTATACACAGACGCATTTACGTCAATCTGACATGCAACTATTAAAGTAATGTTTAATAAACGAAAACGAAAAGACAATGATTCCAGAAATATTTCTTAGATACTGATTTTACTCCAGCTGACTTTGTGGCTACTCTGTTACAATAGCAATCACACCTAGACATGCGTCGTCAGCAAAGTGGGCAAATCCCCAAGGATCATTTTCCGATGACAGGCTTGTGTAACTCTTGCAGGTTACACAAGACGGTATATAATACAACACTGAAATTTGACGAATGTCCCACATACACACTTTCATTTACTCACAGGCTCACATAACAATATTAGACACAAATAATAATGTTGTCTGATTTTTATGTTACGCAAACGAAAAATAATTAAAGTTTTAGTATGAAGATCTCCTTTAATTAATTCTACACACTGATCGTTCTTTTTATATTTTCAAATGATACAAAACAGATAAACTTCTACAGTTCCTAACTGAATTTAAATCCCTAAGTGTCGGTTTTTGGCTTTTTCCGTAATTATCTTTATCTATGAAACTATGATATTTACAATTTTGAAATTTTTATACAATCTTCTCCTGAATAACAAAAGGTAGTGTACTGGTTTCGAAAATGATTTAATAATATTTAATAGCGTTTGTTTAGGTGCTTATAGTTGGTGAATGTACATGTTCAGTAAGAGACATTGAATAGCTTTCCCATGGCAGGCAGTGACAGATGCACGTGTGTCTCCCATGTAGGCCACTAGATGTCAGGCCCCAAAGCTTCATGCAGCAAACTATCCTAAAACAAACGTTCGCCCAGAACAACTTGCGACGCTACACATTGTATACAATAAAATGTGTCATCAACATATCTGCAGTAGTGTATTATTTTCTGGGTTATTGTGTCTTTGTTGTTGAGTGGTTTATTTTGAAGGTGGTTAGTGAAAATATCTGCAATGGTTCCACGTAAAGGACCTCCCATTGCTAGGCCTACATTTTGTTTATACATTTTACCATTAAATGTGAAATAATTGTGTGGAAGAACAAGCTCTAGCAATTATATTAATTCAGCTACTTCAGTTGTGGACATAGTCTGAACTTTTAATAAATTATTTTACATTATATCTATGGCTTCTTTGATGGGGATGCAGCTATGTAAGTTTACTATGTCAAGGTAGATGAGCTTAGCATTGGCTGGGATATGCAGATCTTTAATACTCTGAATTGCTTGGTAGGTATTTTTCACTGAAAAAGAGCTTTTAAATTTATATTGTTTTTGTAAAATTGAATGCAGCTTATTCATAACTTTGTAGCCTGGATGATTTATAGCATTGACAATTGGCCTGATAGGGATTATCAGGTTTATGGATCTTAGGCTGGGCTCTTAACTTTGGCGCTGTAGGTTTCATAATTGTTAATCTCTTCCCACAATTTTTTCCCAAGACTAGACAACTCCACAAACATTCATTTCAACAACGACGAACTCTGTACTAAAGAAAGGCCTTAAACATAACCTAAAACCAGAACTCAATCAGCAGAACATTAAAGACATCATTTGCTCAGTCAAAATGGCAGCAGATGTAGCCAAACTAAACAAAAATGAGTAAATAGGACATAAAACTAACAAATTAATAGAGAAACGCATTTACAGTAATCCACTAAAAGAAGCTAAACAAGAGAACCAGTTACTTAAAAACATCAACAAGAAGCTCATTGAGGGCAATGCACTACCAGTAAAATCTGACAAAGGCAATACAGTAGTTATCATGGACAAATATGAATATATAAATAAAACACTCAAGTTCCTTCAGAATAACCAGATACAAGACATATCTCGTGACCCCACTCAGAAATTTAACAGTAAACTCAAGAAACAGTTGAATAAAACATGCTTCTTATTAACAAGGGACGAATCACAGAGATTAACAATTATGAACCCAACAGCCCCAAAGTTAAGAGCCCAGCCTAAGATCTGTATACCTAATATCCCTATCAGACCTATTTTCAATGCTATAAATCATCCAGGCTACATCGTTATGAGTAAGTGGCATTCAATTTTACAAAAAATCATATAAATTTAAAACATCATTTTCAGTGAAAAATGGCTCACAAGCAATTGAGAGTATTAAAGATCTTCATATCCCATACAATGCAAAGCTAATATCACTTGACATAGTAACCTTGTATAGCAGCATCCCCATCAAAGACCCCATAGATATAATCAAAAATAATTTATTAAAAGGTGGGACTATATCCACAGCTGAAGTCATTGAAGTTACAGAATAGCTAGAGCTTCTCCTTTCACATAATTATTTCACATTCAATTGTAAAATGTAGAAACAAGATGTAGGCCTAGTAATGGGAAGTCCTCTAAGTGGAATCAGTGCTGAAATTTTCATTAACCACCTTGAAAATAAACTTCTTAACAACAAAGACATAATAACTCAGAAAGTAGTACACTACTGCAGATATGTTGATGACACATTCATTGTATACAATGGAACTGATGAAGAAATAGAAACTCTGTTAATCTGATTCTATAATTTACACAACAACATCCAGTTTACTATAGAACATGAGAAAGATAACAAAATTAATTTTCTAGACATGACAACAAGAAAGACAAACCAAACCTTAAATATCAATGTATACCGAAATCCAACGTATACAGACACAGTCATTAATTAATCTTCCACAGATCCCAACTGACATAAACAAGCTGCATTCAGATCCTTCTTAAACAGAACACAGATATTCCCACTTAATGCTGCTGACTATGAGACAGAAACGAACGCTATCAAATACATTGCACATAATAATGGCTATCCCGAATATGAACTATACATACTGTCACAATGCACAACTAAAAATAACAACAAACAATGTTACACAGTTTCCTCACACAAATCCCAAAACCCAAGCATATAACATTACAATATTTAGGTGTCATATCAGACAAAATAGCCAAGCTGCTTAAAAAACAGACATCAGGGTCACCTTTGCCACCAACAACAACTTAAAAAATAAACTGATATGTGACATCTCGCATCCCACAGAGAAACTTAAGAAATCAGGAATTTCTAAAATTACATGCAATCATTGCAACAAATATTACATTGGCCAAACAGTAAGAAATTTTAAAACCCACTTTAAAGAACACATTGACTGTTTCAGACATGGCAAACCAAATAAATCAGCTGTAGCGAAACATATAAATGAAACAGGACACAGTGTTACAATAGACAACAACTTCAAAGTACTACATAATTTAGAAAAGTGCTGGAAAATTGTCATCTTGGAAGAAATGGAAATATTCATCCATGGCCAAATGGGGAGTAACGAGATCCTGAATGAAATGACAGACTTCAAAACGACACATTTCTTTTACCAAATTTCACTAAAGTACTCTTAGAATAAAAGATACATAACATGACTGACGTTTGACTCTATCCCCAGTAATAGCTTAGAAATATGTAAAATAAATAGTTCATATCGTGATGAATACAATAATGTTGTAAAATGTGCTCAATTTGTAATGAATTTCGCCAACCTACATCTGTAATACGATAACAAGACGTGCAGAATACATGCAAACATCTGACATCACGTAGATCGACAGATCTATAGTCAAATCGAAACCAGCTGTATTTCAACCGCCATCTTGTCCACTGCACTACAGATTTGTTTTTGTGATCGTGTTTCCAAGTTACAGTTACATCACGTAGATCGACAGATCTATAGTCAAATCGAAACCAGCTGTATTTCAACCGCCATCTTGTCCACTGCACTACAGATTTGTTTTTGTGATCGTGTTTCCAAGTTACAGTTACATTAGCGAAAATTTGTGAACACAGACCAAGAAAGCCAAGAGAGCCACAGAAATGGAAACACCTCAGTTCATCACAACGCCACTGCCACGCCAGAAGACAAAGATAACCACAGCATTTACGAAAAGACCATGTAACATCAGTATGACCTTATTGTAAAATTGTTTTTGTAATGCCATTTATCTTGAAGATGACGTATTCCCTCGAAACATGTTGCTAAATAAATAAGTAACACAATAGTCAACAAAGTTTGTGACTGGTAGCGGTATTTTAAAGAACCTTTACATATTTCTCGAGACAGTCACAGTCGAAAAATAGTCAAAATGCCTTCAAATTACCATTTCACCTTCGTTTCAAAATTGGCAACGGAATTGCAAGTTTCCATCCCAATCCGGCAGCGGTCGTCCCAGATCTGGCAGACCCAATGTTGCATCCCCACTGACGCACATCTGTAGCTATGAACCACGAGCGCCCCCTCCTGCAACGATATAGGACGGCCTGCAGGCGACACACAGTCTAATCGCGCTTGGTGCCTCTTGCCTGCATGACGCTACGCAAACAACGCCTAGTTGCGTCTCTGACATCTTCCGTGCTTTAGTTCAGAGAGCATCATTCTTGTTGCTACTGTTTCACCTGCATTCTTTTTCCTTCCTACACTATATCTAATCAGTCTCTATAAACTTGGAGATATACAAGTTAAGTAAATCTTCTGTTTGTTATGTAAACTTGTTCGCAAATCATTTCAGCTCTTGTCCAGCTTTCCTACGAATTATAGTTGCTGCACCACTGTGTAGTCCGCTTCGCCTTAGTACTGTGCTTGACTTCACACATAGCCCTAGGAAGGAAGGAAGGAGGTGTTAGCAGAGAGAAAGAGCAAGAGCAGGCAGTGACAGGCAGAGGAGACAGAACGAAGGGACTGTGACTGTGATGCAGGAGGCAGTGACACACAGGCACAGAGACATAATGACAGTGAGTTAGGCTGAGTGAGTGAAATTCCGCAAGTGGCAGTGGGTGAGTATGAGCGAGTCACAGCGATGGAGCAATGCGGGTGAGAAAGTTGCAATTAAAAGAACTTGTGGGAGTAAGAGGTGAGTTGGATGTTAAAAAGAGCGCATATTGTGTTCGCATGCAAAAATATTTCGGAAAAATTTTAAAGGTGCTGAAAAAGGTAGAATGAGGCAGCTGGTACCCCACCTTTCACTCAGAGTCTTTCAAAGAAATGGAAAAATATTCTCATTTTTGTATGAGTATTTTTCGAGTGATTGTAACTGGTTCTCTATAAGTCTGTTAGCACTGAAGATGGCCACTCTGTGACCGGAATTTGGATATGCAATAAATATTATTTGCCAGGGATTGCTATACCCTTTACTATTGGTCGCAACGTAAGTTCACCGGGCGGGATATTAGTTACCCCCTTGACAGAGCTTGCTGTTCACTTTGGACAGCTGTAGATGGAGTAGGCCGAATACCGGGCCCTTCTCAGCTGACGTCAGGCGTGAGCGTGAACCAGTGAGTCGAAGAAGACACCAGCTCCGATTTTTTAAAGAATAGAACTCACATATTTAAACGTCTCCCGCACTTAGTGTCGGAAAGTTACATAATGTCGCAGGATAATTAGGTGATACATGCATTATTGTACTGTTGAGTGGTACTTAAGTAAATAAATTAGTGAAATCAAAGTGAACTAGAAATTAGGATATAAATGAAAAACTTGGTTTAGTTTAGAGAGTTACATACTCGCAAGCAGCGGGCCGAACAGCAGAACAGAAGAGACAATGACCGTGAAGTCAGCAACTTCCACATAAGCGGGCGCTGTCGATTCAGCCGTCAGGGCATCGCCCGACCGGCTCACGTGTTTCTCAGTTGTCGTATGTGAGCAAAGGCCCTCGCCTACATCCCAAGAGCCAATGACCGGCGTAAAGAAGATTCTTCGAGAAGCTATTTAACGTGACAGAAGAGGCAATGACCGGCTCACGTGTTTCTCAGTCGCACATGGGATCAAAAGCCCTCACCTACATTCCAAGAGCCAACGACCGACGTTAAGAAGATTCTTCGAGAAGCTTTTCAACGTGACTGACGAGGCAATGACCGTGAAGTCGTTCACCTCCAGTAAACTGAAGTGAATAAATACGCGAGACGCAGTGGGCCAGGGGGAGGAAGTCAGATGAAGACGGAGACGAAGACAGACGAAGACGGAGTCGAAGACGGAGACGGAGACGAAAGACGAAGAAGCGTAGTAGTAGTTTTCAGTCAGTTTCGGTGCTGAAGACCGTCATGTAAGAAGAGTCTGCATCATGCACAGACGAACCAAGTCCGCCGCTGTAATGGAATAGCAAGCAGCAGCCGCGGCGCCAGAAGACAGAAGTTGAAAGGTATTTGAAGTCTGGTTTTTACATACCCGGGTGACTCGTGAGGACGGGAAGGAGACGGCCTCACATCAGTAGTCACCTGTGAGCTGGGATGAAGACCTGACAGCCGAAGACTGGCAAGCGGGAGTCCGTGGTTCGAGTCCGGGACACTGACCTTCCCCCGCCGCGCCGCTCCGCTGGTCGACGCACAACACACGCGGCCGCATAGAGAAGAGAAACACTGGGACGCCACACCCAAGGTATCATCCGATGCACGACTTCGCTCGCAATAATTAAACCGGCCACCTCGCGCTGCGCGTCTCCCGTCAGCTGGGCGAGACGGCGACACGAGATACACACCGCTACGCGTAATCAGACGCCGCCGCCGCCGCCGCCGCCGCCGCTGCCGCTGCCGCAGCAGAAGACTTCACAAACGACACAGCTGCCGCTCTCCGAACCAGAATATTCCGTAAGATACAGTTGTACAAATCTTCAATAAAAGTTATTCTTATGTAAAAATGATGTTTCATTCGACCTCATACCCGAGCCAAGGAAGAACCCACCCTGCCCACATGTTGTTAAGAGAGAAAAGTTAATATATTTAATATCTTCACCCTGACAGAATGCTTTAGAATGCTCATCCTGACAATTAACAGCATCAAAAGAGAAAACCCAGTTACATTTAGTGACAGAAGTGTCACATTTAGTAACACAACTGTTACATTTGGTATCAGAAGCCGTTATAGTTGTTACAGTACGAACAGCGAAAACGTAGTTTGCGATAAACTGTTTTCAGTTTATCACTTAGCGTGACTTGTCACCAAGAAAAAGGTTTTTGGAAGTCGCTAAGCGCTCTCATGCACAAATAGTGGATGAATATGAGTTATCCTCCTCGAGACATATATCCACTATCTACCCGTCTGAGTTAAGTCTTCAGCAAAAAATGGTTCAAATGGCTCTGAGCACTATGGGACTTAACAGCTATGGTCATCAGTCCCCTAGAACTTAGAACTACTTAAACATAACTAACCTAAGGACATCACACAACACCCAGCCATCACGAGGCAGAGAAAATCCCTGATTCCGCCGGGAATCGAACCCGGGAACCCGGGCTTGGGAAGCGAGAACGCTACCGCACGACCAGTCTTCAGCATAAAGTTACAGCTCTTATTGAACACATTAGGACAGCATTTTAAGTTTTTTATTCGGTTAATAAATGTATGAATATTGAAAATAATGTTTTCGTTTTTTCTGTGAGGCCTCAGACGGGCAGTTTGAAACTGTAATCTCCCCTGTTTCAGATGTTCAATAAAACAGGTGTGCCGGTCTGTTGCATGCAGTTAACGCAGTGAGATGGGTCGACCTGGAGACGTGACTGAATGGGACTTACTCTTGGTCATACCGTGAATGAAGTTGAAAAAAATTTGGCTGTATTAACAGGAAATGTAGAAGTTGTCTCCAAGGTGTAGAGTATGACTGGCAGCCGTGTAGTGCAGCATAGAAACAATTAGTTTGCGCAGTTAACTATCAACTGCAGTAAATATCAATTCAGCAGTAGTGCTCTTCAATTCAACCAGACACAAAAACCATTCTTTCAATTCAAAAGATGGAAACGACGCAAAATAATGAACTAGCAATGACCACTTTGATTAGGAACACCTGTAAATTCGTCTGTAATTGAGGAACAGTATTTGTCAAGAACAATCGTATCGTACAACTACCTAGAACCGCACCAATGCAATTTAATAATTCTGAATAAGTATTTTTGCTATCATACGTGGACCTTTCACTTTGATATTTAACCCACTTTTCAAGATTAATGTCACTTTTTGGATCTTACTAATCAGAATTTCGTATGTTGTTATGTGGGAGGTTTCTCACTACTAAGAAAATACACACTTCAAATTAAAGAAGATATTGTTGTCAATTTAACACTCTTTTATTTTCATTTTGCTTAATTATCTCCGCATGAGTTCGAACATTTTGCGTCTGTAATTTAAAATGTTCTCATGTTTTTCTGAACTGGCGTGTTTTTCTAGTTTTACCGTCGTTTCAGTACCTTCTCTACATTTAGTGCAACGTACAGAGATCAACTCCCCCTATGTTTTTTTAGAGATTCGATGTCATTTTTAAATTCATTTCACACAAATTGCAGAAAGGCGTACTCCAATCGCGGTCAATCTCCAAGCAATTGTACAGATACAAACATTTTCACTCGTGATTAATCACGCGTTGAAGTCTTTGTTTAGGATGACGTTCAGAAATACTAGATTTTACGCTTGAAGACTAAGGAAGATTAACTGAAGATTGAGTAAGCGGTTCATTATCACATTCAGTACCATTTCTTTCACCAGACTCACACTCATCTATGTCTTCAGCAATACTTATTAATTTATTATAAAAGAAAGCAAATAATGTTTGTTGTTTAGATACGGTACATCGGCACTAAGAGTTTCGTATATACGACAAACTGACGAAGACCAAACACGCATTGCATAATCACACCGCTCCTCCATAGTAAGCTGTTGACTGGCTAGCCTTTAGAATCGCTGCATGCAAGAAGTGGCAGTTTATTACGATAATGCAAGCTTATTATTGTCGCAGAGTGCAACGGGTGGCATACTTTTTATTTAGATGGAAACCTTTTTGTGTATATCAGTATATGCAAAGTTACCACGACTTGTCCATTGTTGATTCCAAACTTCGTAAACAGCGGCTACCATCACAGATGAAATTTGTCAAAACAATATAAGCTTGCCAGCTATTAATTTACAAAGGCTCAGATGCTAATTCAAACTTATACTTTATTTTACTTTCAGTGTTTCATACAGATAAATGTGTATTTCTCGGGGTCGGTGGGTGTATTTCCCCCTGGGCCCTCTATTCAACACTGGTACATAGTGCATGGTAGTAGATCAGCAGACGAAGAAAAAGAAAATAAGCATACAAATTAAAAAACAACAATTAAAAAAATCTTATGAAACTGGTTCAATGCGTTTCTTGATGCGCTATTCACAGTGTATGTAAAGAGCTTTCGAAATACACTACTGGCCATTAAAATTGCTACACCAAGAAGAAATGCAGATGAAAATCGGGTATTCAATGGACAAATATATTATACTAGAATTGACATGTGATTACATTTTCAAGCAATTTGGGTGCATAGATCCTGAAAAATCAGTACCGAGAACAACCACTTCTGGCCGTAAGAACGGCGTTGATACGCCTGGGCATTGAGTAAAGCAGAGCTTGAATGGCGTGTATAGGTACAGCTGCCCATGCAGCTTCCACACGATACCACAGTTCATCAAGAGTAGTGACTGGCGTATTGTGACGAGCCAGTTGCTCGGCCACCATTGGCCAGACGTTTTCAATTGGTGAGAGATCTGGAGAATGTGCTGGCCAGGGCAGCAGTCGAACATTTTCTGTATCCAGAAAGGCCCATACAGGACCTGCAACAGGCGGTCGTACATTATCCTGCTGAAATGCAGGGTTTCGCAGGGATCGAATGAAGGGTAGAGCCACGGGTCCTAACGCATCTGAAATGTAACGTTCACTGTTCAAAGTGCTGTCAATGCGAACAAGAGGTGACCGAGACGTGTAACCAAAGGCACCCCATACCATCTCGCCGGGTGATACGCCAGTATGGCGAAGACGAATACACGCTTCTAATGTGCGTTAACCACGCTGTCGCCAAACACGGATGCGACCATCATGATGCTGTAAACAGAACCTGGATTCATCTGAAAAAATGACGCTTTGTCATTCGTACACCCAGGTTCGTCGTTGAGTACACCATCGCAGGCACTCCTGTCTGTGATGCAGCGTCAAGGGTAATCGCAGCCATGGTCTCCGAGCTGGTAGTCCATGCTGCTGCAAAAGTCGAAAACAGTTCGTGCAGATGGTTGCTGTCTGCCAAACGTCCCCATCTGTTGACTCAGGTTCAAGAATGGTTCAAATGGCTCTGAGCACTATAGGACTTAACATCTGAGGTCATCAGTCCCCAAGAACTTAGAACTACTTAAACCTAAATAACCTAAGGACATCACCACATCAATGCCCGAGGCAGGATTCGAACCTGCGACCGTAGCGGTCGCGCTGTTCCTGACTGAGGCGCCTAGGACCGTTTGGCCACTCCGGCCGGTGTTGACTCAGGGATCGAGACGTGACTGCACGATCCGTTACAGCCATGCGGATAAGATGCCTGTCATCTCGACTGCTAGTGATACGAGGCCGTTGGGATCCAGCACAGCGTTCCGTATTACCCTCCTGAACCCATTGATTCCATATTCTGCTAACAGTCATTGGATCTCGACCAACGCGAGCAGCAATGTCGCGGTACGATAATCCGCAATCGCGATAAGCTACAATCCCACCTTTATCAAAGTCGGAAACGTGATGGTACGCATTCCTCCTCCTTACACGAGGCATCACAACAACGTTTCACCAGGCAACGCCGGTCAACTGCTATTTGTGTGTGAGAAATCGGTTGGAAACTTTCCTCATGTCAGCACGTTGTAAGTACCGCCACCGACGGCAACCTCGTGTGAATGCTCTGAAAAGCTAATCATTTGCATATCACAGCATCTTCTTCCTGTCGTTTAAATTTCACGTCTGTTGCACGTCATCTTCCTGGTGTAGCAATTTTATTTGCCAGTAGTGTATGATGCTGTAGAAAACGGTGAAGACCAGACAGACAGACCAGTTAACTGATGAAAAGATACTGAATCGAGCAAGGGCGAGAGGGAACTTACGTAACAACCTGAGGCATCGAAGTGATGGGTTAGTAGCACACATTTATTGTCAACTACGGACCTGACTCGGCTTAATTAGGGTAGCCTTAGCTGCGGCCGGACGACTTGTATTGTGTAATTTTGATTAATAATATACAGAAAACTCTTCCTGAGATTACCGTTTACATGTTGACAGAAAATCACTGAGGGGGCTAAACTGTATATTTACTGGTAGAAGAGACATTTATAGATGCATACGGTTGGTTACCCTTCGATGCTCTTGGGAGCTGGAATGGAGTTATACTGTTTTTCTCACCAGATATCAACTGCTCTATAGCTGACCAGATCGAAGTTCTCATCACTGCCACAATATGTCAGTTGCAAGTTAATTTAGGAACAGATAAAAACATACATATTTGGCACACTCATCATTACCATAACTATAAATTACATACGCAAAGCTTCCTTGTCAATCACCTCATTCTTAGTGAAAACCGTAACAATATCTCTTCAATAGTTCCTGAGATTATCTTTCGCATAGTGGCAGAAAAGAGTGGAAGGGAAGTTTAGAATACTTGAAAAAAAATACTGTTTGAGAAAAACTGGATGATTTACTCAAGAGAAAGTGTTTCAGAAACTGAACAAGTCAGTTACGCGATGTTCCACTTCTGGTCCTCATGTAATCAGTTATTCGGATTGGAATCGAAAGACAGAATCATCTCGAGGGATATCCTCCCATTTTCTATCTAACTGACGCGTTAGCTCGTTAAAATATTAAGTTTATACGAGAACCCGGGCCATAATCATCCAAACGTTCTCAGCTGGGGAGGGATACGGAGACATTGCTGGTCAAGATAAGATTTGACAGGTACGAAGACAAGAAGTAGAAACTCTGGCCGTGTACAAGAGGGCATTATCATGCTGAAATGTAAGCCCAGGACGGCTTGCCATGAAGGGCAACAAAACGGGGCATAGAATACGGTCGACGTACAGCCGTGCTGTCAGGGTGCGCGGAATGCACCCAAAAGACTCCTGTCATAAAATGGCATCCCAGACGTCACTCCTGGTCACTGGGCCGTATTATTGACGACAGTAACGCTGGTATCTCTCTGCTACTTCGATTGTCTCTAGACACGCCTTCGCTGCCCGTCAACACCTAGTTCGAAGCGGGACTCATCAGTGAATACGGTTCTGCTCCAGTCAGTGAGATTCCAGGTCGAATGTGTCCAACACCACTGCAAAAGGGCTTGTCGATGAACAACGTTCAATGGAAGTCAATGCAAGGGCGCCATTAGCTCTCTTTCAGCGCCTATTAAATGTCGTTTTGGTTACAGGAGCTCCAGTTGCATTTCGCATTCCACATCTGCAACTACATATATACTCCGATAGCCACCAAGCAGTGTGTGGCGGAGGTCACAATTCGCACCAAAGTCATATTCCCCCCCCCCCCCCCCTCCACTGTTCCACCCGGGGATCGCGCGAGGGAAAAACGACTGTCTGAACGTCTCAGTACGAGCTCTAATTTCCCTTATGTTTGAATGGTGGTCATTACGCGATTTGAAAGTTGATGGTAATAATATGTGCTCTACATCCTCGGTGAAGGTCGGATTTCGGAGCTTAGTGAGCAGCCCCTTCTGTTTAGAGCGCCGCCTATATGCAAGAGTGTTCCACTTCAAACTTTCTATGAGATTTGTAACGCTCTCGCGATGGCTAAATGTACCAGTCACGAATACTGCCGCTGTTCTTTGGACCTTCTCAATCTCTTGAATCAGATCCAACAGGTAAGGGTCCCACATAGACGAACAACACTCCAAGACTGGACGAACTAACGTATTGTAAGTTATTTACTTTGTTGAAGGACTGCTTCGCTTCAGGATTTTACCAACAAACCACAATCTACAGTTCGTCTTACCCGTTACTTGTGTAATCTGATCATTTCTTTTGAGATCATTTCGAACAGTCACACCCAGATACTTGACGGACGTTACCGCTTCCAAAGACTGGGCATTTATTTTGTACTTGTACATTAATGGGGATTTTCGCCTTGTTATACGCAGTAGGTTACACTTACTAATATTGAGAGATAACTGCCAGTCATTACATCACGAATTTATTTTCTACAAATCCTCACTGATTTGTTCACAACTTTCGTGTGATACTACTTTCCTGTAGACCACAGCATCATCGGCAAACAGTCTAAGGCCGCTGTCAATACCATCAACCAGATCGTTTATGTAAATCGTAAAAAGCAAAGGTCCTGTTACGCTGCCTTGGGGCACACCTGATGTTACGCTTGTGTCTGTTGAAGTCACCCCCTTCAAGACGACATACTGCTTCCTGTCTGATAGAAAACCTTCTATCCAACAGCATATATCATCGGATAGACCATAAGCGCGCCCTTTTTGTAGCAAGAGACAGTGCGGAACCCAGACGAACTCTTTCGAAAGTCGAGAAATATGGCATCAACCTGGGAGCCGGTATCTAGAGCCTGTTGTATATCATGCACAAAGAGGGCCAGCTGTGTCTCGCATGACCGCTGTTTCCTAAAACCTTGCTGGTTTCTGCAGATGAGCTTTTCAGGGTCTAGAAATTTCATTATGCCTCAACACAAAATATGTCCCATGATTCCACAACAAATCGATGTCAGTGAAACTGGCCGGTAATTATGTGCATCCGATTTTCTACCCTTTTTATAGATTGCTATGACCTGGGCCTTCTTCCAGTCCCGTGGAACTTTCTGCTGTTCCAGTGATCTCTGATAGATGATGGATAAGAATGGTGCTATATTTGTAGCATAGTCAACATAAAATCTTACTGGGATACCGTCTGGGCCAGATGCCTTCCTGGGGTCTAAGGGTCTTGATTCGTGATAGTAATGAATCGGAGTGCCTCTCTAACGTTCGCTGTCGTCTCGTTCTGCTGTCTCTCTAGGTCTACCGCTTCCATCTTGACACTGTGTTCACTCAGGGTTCACCCATTCCTGTCAACATCGTCGAATAGTGTCACTGCTCCTATTCAAAGGTCGAGCGATTCCCCGATTCCTCCAACCGGCTTCTTTCAGCCCTACTACACCTCCTCTAAAGTGGTGCTTCTGGTGATAATTTTCGCGCTCCTGTCTGTGAGGCATAGCTACTGTCCAACTGAGTACACGGAATGAAATTTGAGAAGACTTTATGCCCTGATATCGACGTTTTCCATCCTTGGCTGCTGTGCGAATGAACTGCGCTGCAGCGTCACACATCCATCCATCAACCACCAAAGTTTACTATTTAGCACTTTGCGTCGATACCTGCATTAGTAGTAACATGTAACCAATTTGAACAACTCCTTCTCTTTTTTTTGTGAAAGTTATTGAGACTGGTGTTACGATTAATGAAGAAAAACCCCCAGTTGGGAAACGGGGCCAAAATTAGTTGGTTACTACCGAGTTTCAATTTACAATTTCTTTATTGATTACTTCAACCATTAAAAGCCATTTCTTTATCACTTCACCAGGAACGGATCCAAAACGATAGTAGGCATGAGTGCCTTTTCAAAACGATTTACTTTACAGTTAACGGCCAAGCCATTTTACTTAAAACCGACTTTGATAAAACATTTGACAACCAATCAAAATTTTCCAAGTAATGAAATTAACAACTTTACTTTACCGTTAATAGCCATGCCATTTTACTTAAAACACACTTTGGTAAAGCATTTAATAACAAAATTAAAACTTTCCAAGTAATGAAACCAAAATAACCACCAATTTGCATACAATTTCGCTACCGAACTCGTAGGAAGCCAACTTCTTTTAAACTTTGGCACAACAAGATATTAAATTACAAGGGCTCGCCAACAGGGAGGCAGAACTAGCATTTTCAAAGGATGCCAAGTAGATTAAAACAATCAAAGTAAAGATACAGTCAATCATCTTTTACAATAACTAACAATTTTAAAGCCACGTAATTTTAAAAACCCAGCAATGAAAGGCCAACTTAACCATTTTAAACAGTGGCCAGAAAACATTCAAAGTAAAATACAACCATTTAACATTTTACAATAACTAACAACTTTAATACCATATCCTGGCAACAAAACGTCCTGGGATAGAAATAATTAAGTGCGGCCACAATGTCTCCCGAAGGACGCTCAGGCTAGAAGCGGACTAACAGACCCACAACGCCTCACATTCAGCAATCAAATCGACCTCACGCGAGGCCAGGAGAGGAGGAGGAATCAAATCAGGAACCATAATCCCTGCCCAAAAATACACTTCCTCCCAGTCAGTACTAATAAGAAGCCAAAAGATCGGTGTCTATAATTACACCTGCGACAGGGACAGGAAATCCGAACGCAGGAGACCACAAGGCAGAAAAAATGTAATCTAAAACAATAATCACTGGCCAAAAATACACTTCCTACCGGGAAGTACTAACAAGAAGCCAAAAGATCACTGTCTACAAATACACCGGCGACAGCGTCAGGAAACCCGAACGCAAGAGGCCGCAAGGCAGAAAAGACGGTGGCTGCACAAACCAAAATTCTTCAGTTAACATCTAAACCTTTAACCAACTTAACTTGCAGTTTATCAGAGAAACAGCAGGTGAACTCAGATGCAAAGGTTCCTCACACCCGACCATGTACACGTCGCCAGCGTACCCAACTGGGCACAGTCACGCAGTCACGCGCTCTGTCATTGGAGCCCTCGTCTTCTCTGCACCCACGGTGGCGAAATACCACTCCTCAGGTTAGGCGAGTTACTAGTCCATCATTCCCGCCTCCAGACAGAAAATTTAAAGACCCCCGTTGCCGCTCCCACCAAGTAGTGTCTCGAAACCACAGCCGTGGCCCCCGGGTGCTGCCAGCAAGAGCTTACAGCCTTGTCCCGTCAACTCGTCCCACTCGTCTCGCACCGCCAGGATAGAACATGCGGCTTCTCGGAACAACAGCCAACGCTCCACCGCCACGCCACGCCGCGGTCTCATCATACGACATTCTCTAATTCCCGATTTTAAAAACCGACCGACCGACTCGTCACCACTAGGCAACCAACCGGCCATCCCCCCAAAGATCTTATTCCCTTACACAAGGCTAACAGGAAGCAACGACTCGAAGATCGATAAGACAAGACACGCCGACAGAGGGAAATCTCAAGAGAATCGTACGCAGCATAACGATAAATATGAAAGAATCAATTAGCGATGGAATGGAAGGACACAGAACAATCTTTACAGAACGATATATGTTGAGAGCCGACACACGGCTCAGTTATAGCATGACATTAGGTTCGACTACTGTAAACAGGTGAATGTGGATTTCTGTTTGCTACAAAGTATGTGGATTATTAATGGCTGCTGCTTAAGTCAGAGCTCTAACCTCAATCGTGGTCTTCAGCCTGCGTAGGCGGGCAGACCCCCCGCGTCGGCAGCGTGTCAGCAGGCAGGCAGCGTGGCGGAGCGGCGGGCCTCAAACACGCCTCAAACACGCCGCGACCTGGCGCGCTGCACGCATCGTTAGCAGCCCTTGAGGCGGGCGCAGCCGCTACCGGCGCGCAGCACGCAGCACGCAGCACGCTCGCCTCACGCACTGCCCCTCCACCCTCACGCTTCACGGCCGATTAGCGGGCGTCGCTTCTTCCGACCAGCGCTGCAACACCGCCGCTGCTCCTCCTCCGAGTTGTGAAAGACGGAGACTGTTGAACAGACAGGAGACGGGACGTCTGTGAGTGTATAACCTCCGAGACAAAGTAACACGTCTACCTACCTGAAACATTGGGACCTTCAGTTTCCAAACTACAGGGTGGCACACATAAAAGTGATCCCTGTAAATACATAAAAATTTTTTTGTGTCAAATCGGTCCCTTGGGATCCGAAACCTGTACAGAAAATTGGAAGAGAGATCAACATAAACATCTCTTCCGCAATTTTTATTGCTCATTCGTCTTCTTCCGTATCTGGATGCACCAATTATATCTTCCCTTCCCAGTAATTAGTAACGTGGGTTGCTTTGTCATTGACTTTCAATATATCGTCTTTAATGCATGTTATAGACATATCTGGGCAAATCAATAGGTCGTCCAAGTCCTGCATTGCTCAGCATTCACACCTATCGCTATCACTGTAGCCCCATTTAAATAGGTTTGATTCGCACCCAGTTACTCCAGTGCGCAGCCGATTTAATGACCTCCAAGTTGTAAAAGGTAATTGAAAGCCCGCAGATCCCTCCTCAAGTAGTTCCATTGTGGAGTGTGGCACAATTCCTTCCCAAAGAGATAGCCGCCTTGCGACGGGCTTTGTTTCAATGAAACTCCTGCGGGAGTTCAGCCGGACACGTTTTCGGTGCATATGCATCAAATGGTTCAAATGGCTCTGAGCACTATGGGACTTAACATCGTAAGTCATCAGTCCCCTAGAACTTAGAATTACTTAAACCTAACTAACCTAAGGACATCACACACATCCATGCCCGAGGCAGGATTCGAACCTGCGACCGTGGCGGTCACGCGGTTCCAGACTGTAGCGCCTAGAACCGCACGGCCACACCGACCGGCGCATGTGCATCGGGTGTCGAGGATCATTCTTTTGTTTTGATCTTTCGATCTCGGCGGCTACTTGTCTGCGGGTAGTGGGTGGTGCTATGCCTATGATGGGATAAATCTTGTCTTTGGGAGTTGCTTTGAGGCATCCTGTGGCAATACGTACAGTTACGTTTACGGCGACTTCAACTTGCTTGGTGTGAGCAGAGTTCCTCCAAACTGGCGCCGCGTATTCCGCTGCTAAGATACTCAGCGCCAGACCCGTGGTGCCCAAAACGTTTGGTTGAGCTCCCCATGATGAACCTGTTAGCTTCCGCAGTATGTTGTTCCTGGCACAGACCTTTTTTTAGTGTTGTGACAGTGCTGCTTAAAGGTAAGCGCTATGTGCAATGTTACTCCCAGGTATTTTGGGCTGTTTGTATGCTTCAGCTCTTTCCCTTGGCACATGACTCGGAGTTTCCGTTTGGCTTGTTTGTTCCTAAGATGGAAGGTGGATACTTGAGATTTAGTAGGGTTTGGTTTGAGATTCTTGCCTTCGTAATATGTAGCAAGTTCTGTTAAAGCTCCTGTGAGATTTTCCTCCACTTGTTCAAAGGATTTATCCTGTGTGGCAACTGCTGCATCATCGGCATAAATGAACATTCGTGACTGGTGGCTGATGAGAAGGTCATTCGTATAGATGTTAAATAATATTGGAGCCTAGACACTACCCTGTGCAAGTCCATTTTTCTGTGTCTTCCATCGGCTGGTTTTAGATTGTATGGTTACACAGTAGCGTCTGTTCTGTAGCATGCATTGCACTAAAATAGAAAGGTTGTAACCCTCAGTGACGTTATACACTTTCTGGGTAAGCAACTTACGGTTAACTGAGTCATATGAGGCACTGAGATCCAGGAATGCGACCCCAGTTACTTCTCCTCTCTGATAGCCGTCTTCGATGTACTGTGTGAGATTAAAGATTTGGCCGCAGCATGATTTTCCTGGTCCAAATCCAGCTTGTTCGTTAATGAGGGCTTTGTCCACATAATCAGCTATGCGTTTGAGGATCATTCGCTCCAGCACTTTAAATAGATGACAAAGCAGTGAGACAGGACGGAAATTTTTAGATTCAGCTGGGTCTTTCCCTGGTTTTAGTAACGCAATAACCCGAGCTTTCCTCCACAGTTTAGAAATTTGCATTGTTATAATACAGTTATTCATTAGCTCTAGGATCTATGCTTGTACTCTCGGTCCAAAATGTTTAAAAAATGTTTAATTTTCTCAGATCTCATATCGTCGAGGCCAGCGGCCTAATTGTTTTTCAAATCGTTGATGGCGTCTTGTAGATCCTGAATGCTCATGAAAACCACACATTGCATGTTGTACCGCCATATAGCGAGACCTTCAGAGGTGGTGGTCCAGACTGCTGTACACACCGCTACCACTAATACCCAGTAGTACGTCATCTTGCATTTATGCATGCCTGTATTCGTCGTTGCATAGTACCCACAAGTTCATCAAGGCACTGTTGGTCAGATTGTCCCACTCCTCAACGGCGATTCGGCGTAGATCCCTCAGAGTTATTGGTGGGTTACGTCATACATAAACAGCCCTTTTCAATCTGTCCCAGGCACGTTCGATAGTGTTCATGTCTGGAAAACCTGCTGGCCACTTTACTCGACCAGTGTCGTTATCCTGAAGGAAGTCATTCACAACATGTGCACGGCGGGTGCCCGAACTGTCGTCCATGAAGACGAATGCCTCGCCAATATGCTGCCGATATGGTTACAGTATCGGTCGGAGGATGGCATTCACGTATCGTACAGCCGTTACGGTGCCTTCCATAACCCCCAGCGGCGCACCTCGTCCCCACATAATGCCACCCCAAAACAACAGGGTACCTCCACTTTGAAACTTCCTGGCAGATTAAAACTGTGTGCCCGACCGAGACTCGAACATTCTAGATACCTTCACCTTGCTACACTCGCTGAACAGTGTGTCTGAGGCGTTCAGATTGACCGGGTTGTCTCCAAACACGTCTCCGACGATTGTCTGGTTGAAGGCATATGCGACACTTCTCGGTGAAGAGAATGTGATGCCAATCCTGAGCGGTCCATTCGGCACGTTGCTGGGCCCATTTGTACCGCGCTGCATGGTGTCGTGGTTGCAAAGATAGACCTCGCGATGGACGTCGGGAGTGAAGTTGCGCACCATGCAGCCTATTGTGCAGAGCTTGAGTCGTAAAACGACGTGCTGTGGCTGCACGTAAATCATTATTCAACATGGTGACCTAACTGTCAGTATTCCTCCGAGATATAATCAATAGGTAGCGGTCATCCACTCCAGTAGTAGCCCTTCGGTGGCCTGAGCGAGGCATTTCATGGACAGTTCCGGTCTCTCTGTATCGCCTCCATGTCCGAACAACATCGCTTTGGTTCACTCCGAGAAGCCTGGACACTTCCCTTGTTAAGAGCGCTTCCTGGCACAGAGTTACAATGCGGACGCGATCGAACCGAGGTATTGACCGTCTAGGCATAGTTGAACTACAGACAACACCAGCTGTGTACCTCCTTCCTGGTGGAATGACCGGAACTCATAGGCTGTCGGACCACTTCCGTCTAATAGGCGCTGCGGTGGTCTCGCGGTTCTAGGCGGGCAGTCCGGAACCGTGCGACTGCTACGGTCGCAGGTTCGAATCCTGCCTCGGGCATGGATGTGTGTGATGTCCTCAGGTTAGTTAGGTTTAAGTAGTTCTAAGTTCTAGGGGACTGATGACCACAGCAGTTGAGTCCCATAGTGCTCAGAGCCATTTGAAGCAATTTCTAACAGGCGCTACTCACGCACGGTTGTTTACATCTTTGGGCGGGTTTAGTTACATCTCTGGACAGTTGAAGGGATGTGTCTGTGATACAATGTCCATAGTCAACGTCTATCTTCAGGAGCGGCTTGGGGTAGCCGCGCGGTCTAGCTCTTCTTGTCACGATCCGCGCGGCTCCCCCAGTCAGAGGTTTGAGTCTTACCTCGGGCATGGGTATGTGTGTCGTCCTTAGCGTAAGTTACTTTAAACTAGATTAAGTAGTGTGTAAGCTTAGGGGCCGATGACATCCGTAGTTTGGTCCCATAAAATTTTCTATCTTCAGTTGTTCTGGGAACAGGCGTGCTGCAAAACTTTTTTTTTATGTGTATATAAAGGAAATGCAGTGAAATTACAGAAATAAAGAACTGGAATAGACTTACCAATTATTTATTTACAATGAAAAACACATTTATAGAATATGTTGAAAGTGACCCACTGCAATATCAACATACAGCTATGCACATCTAAACATATTCAGGTACACCCAGAGTTAAGTTCGGATATCGACGGCTGTAACTTCACGGCTCATGATGGCTTTCAGTTCCTGTATTGTGTGTAGATTTATTGCATAGACCATGCTCTTCAAATGTTTCACAGAAAAAAAATCACATGTTGTTAGGTCCCGCGCACGTGGTGGCCGTAAATGTTTGCTGACAGTTCGTTCCACAGTTAAGACATTACTGACACGTTCCAGGAATACTTCCGACGTGTGGCATATAGCCCCATCTTGCTGAAAGAAGCAGTATCGTCCTAGATGTTCAGTGAGTTCAGCACGAACTTTCCATATGTGCAACCCTGTTGAGGGAAGCGTCGAAAAAATATCCTTCGAGTGATAGGGTTCCTGTTATACTGCACCAAACGACCATTTTTCACCGTGTAGCGGTTTCTGACACACAATGTCGTGGTTCTCCGTGTTCTGTAAATTCACATGACCGGAAAGATGAAACCATGTTTCTTCACACATAATGTAATGGAAAGGGGACAACAAACCCTCATCGATGTTATTCAGATGTTATTCAAAAGTCACGTACAGTAATCAATATGTTCATCACTGAAACTTCCTGGCAGAGTAGAACTGTGTGCCGGCCCGGGACTCGAACTCAGGAACTTTTCCTTTCGCGGGTGAGTGCTCTACCAAGCACGACTCACGACCCGTCCTCACAGCTTCAATCACGCCAGTACCTCGTCTCCTTCTGACTGTCATCCTGACGTAATTTCTGCACAACCAGCACACGAAATGGCTTCAAATTAAAACTTTTCAATATCCTCTGGCAACTCCTCCTACCTACATGCGCCTGTTGAGCCAGTTTAAGTGTAGGCTCGTCTGGGATCTGAGTAATATTCCAGTGAATGTCTGCAATAACTTCTGGCGTGCGAACTGAAGGAATTCTTCGTTGATTTACATTTTGTACAGATCCATAGGTGCGCCAGTTTTTGTACAGACTCTGTATTGTTCTCATTACTGGCAGTCCTCTACGTGGACACTTGACCCCCAAAATTTCCCGATTTTCCTTAATCCGACCCGTTTTCACATATACTTCCTCAACTTCAATTCCTTCTTCTACCGAGGAAGCCGTTTTGCAGACCGCAAAGAGAAATGTCTAACTAAAATTCTGACAGAAGAATGCTAACCATCGATTACTGTATACAACTGTCCATTGTTGTAGCTGTCTATTTCAGAAGTGAAAATATTGCATTCGCATTCAAAGGGCAGGAAGGCCGCTTTTAACTGCGCCATCCTGTACTTTTCACTCCTCAGACACTTTTCATCCCTTTCTCGGATAGGCCAACAAAAGACCACTTCTCAATTTCAATTTATTACTCTTCATTCTTTCTACTGTTTCACTATGATTTTCGTCCCTGTCTTTTGAGACAAGAATTTCTTCCACTCTCCTCACTTGGAATCCTTCATATTTCTTACTTTTCCCCAAAACACTTCTCTGGCAATTCTTTCTTCAGTTTTTATGTTGTTTTTTCTCTAAGTCCCTCTCTGCTTTACGGTCCAACTTGTTGCTGCTTTTGTATTCTATAAGTATTTTAAGATATTTTCTAGCACTAAATGTAAATATCAAGGAAACAGTGGTGTTCTCTCCATCACTATTTCTGATGTATTTTTTATGTTTTTGTTGAGACTTCCTATGCACGTTGTGCGGAACTTTAGTGCATACAGGAGAGAGGAACGGTTGCTGTTCATGGACACAGGCTTCATATACTAATTTACTCTACATCTAATATCAAATGGTAAACATAATAGTACGGAACCTCGCTACTGCTACGGTCACAGGTTCGAATCCTGCCTCGGGCATGGATGTGTGTGATATCCTTAGGTTAGTTAGGTTTAAGTAGTTCTAAGTTCTAGGGGACTGATAACCTCAGTTGTTAAGTCCCATAGTGCTTAGAGCCATTTGAACCATTTAAACATAATACATATCTTCGTTGCTGTATTTGCTGCGCTAGTTGGTAACATTAGACTGGAGTGTAGAAACGTATACAGATATAATAGATTTATAAATCTGTGACTGTTCAATACAATGTCTGTTCACAAGATGTCGAGCCCTGGCGACTATGAAAGTCGGTGAATGTTATTCAGCTGGCAAACAGACAGAGGACAGTGCATGAATGAAGTTAAGTACACGCTGCTGGAGCTCCAGAGAGGGGATGCTTGCGTCTCACTGGCGGCGACGTTAAACGTTCGTGGCGGCTGTAGAAAATGCGGCGGCGTGACTGGCGGTGGGCATATTTGAAAGTGCGGCCGACCGGATAGGGCTTCATGCCACAGTGTCGATAAATCTCATCATTACTTCGTAGTTTCCAGCCTTCCATAAGGTTTCGTGAGCCTAATAATTTCTTAACGATTCTCCTTTCTAGTATTTCTAATTAGAGTATATAGTTTAATGCTAAACATTCGCTTGCATTTGGCCATTTTCGATTCACTTCTATATCACAATATGCATTTTTAGACAGGCTTGTTTTATTGCAAACATTATTAGTTACACTGTGTCTCCATCCTATTTTAGGTATGGCGGTGTTTTCCAAATCATTTTCTTCATTTTTTCTCCAAGATATTTAAATATTTCATCCTACTCTATTTGCTCAACGCCTGTTTTCAGAAAGTTCAATGCATTTGTAATATTTTCTAACGATTCGTTTTTTCTGCAAAAATTCTTGCTGCATTTCTAATTCCTATTTCAAATCAAATGGCTCTGAGCACTATGGGACTTAACTTCTAAGGTCATCAGTCCCCTAGAACTTAGAACTACCTAAACCTAACTAACCTAAGGACATCATCCACATCCATGACCGAGGCAGGATTCGAACCTGTGACCGTAGCGGTCGCGCGGTTCCGACTGAAGCGCCAAGGCCTATTTCTGGTTAAAGACTTATTAATTGTCTTTCAATGGATCGTTTTATTTGTTTATTGTTGTTATGAGTGTTTTATTCCGTCTCTGTGATCTAAAGTGTGCTGGAAGCCGTAAGGTACCCGTTCTGCTGAATCCATATTTACATCCACACCAATGAGTCAAAAAGTAATGGCAGCTAGATCGAATGTAGGATGATGCCGTTGTAGGCACATCATGATGAAAGGAGACTTTGTCATCAGACCAGATACGAATGAGGGATTAGTCCAATGATGTGCCTTGACCTCTTAGCCACAAATAATCCTGATCTAATAGAGAGGGTCATGACTGATACAGGGATTAGTAAACACAACGTCATTGTAGCGAGGCTCAAAACCATGTCAACCAAAACCACTAAAAATAAACGCAATATATATATATATATATTTGAAACAGCAGATAAAAATTCGTTTGATGCCTTCCGAAGAGAGAGTGTCCATTCCTTCCAAGCTAATTATGTAGGTATAGACCAAATATAGCTCAAATTCAAAGATACAGTATCGACAGCAATAGACTGATTCATACCGCATAAGTTAATAAGAGACGTGACTGATCCACCATGGTACACAAAACGCGTCAGAACACTGATGCAAGAAGCAACGAAAAAAGTATGTCGAATTCAGAAGAACGCAAAATCCCCAGGTCTGGCTAAGTTTCACGGAAGCTCGAAATTTAGTGCGGACGTCAATGCGAGATGCCTTTAATACTTTCCACAATGAAATATTGTCTCAAAATATGGTAGAAAACCCAAACAGATTCTGGTCGTATGTAAAGTACACCAGTGGCAAAAAACAGTCCATCCGTCACTGTGCGATAGCGATGGAAATGTTACCGATGATGGTGCCACTAAAGCGGAGTTACTAAATACAGTTTTCCATAATTCCTTCACGAAAGAAGACGAAGCAAAGAGCCGGCCGGAGTGGCCGAGAGGTTCTAGGCGCTTCAGTCTGGAACCGCGCGACCGCTACGGTCGCAGGTTCGAATCCTGTTTCGGGCATGGATGTGTGTGATGTCCTTAGGTTAGTTAGGTTTAATTAGTTCTACGTTCTAGGCGACTGATGACCACAGAAGTTAAGTCGCATAGTGCTCAGAGCCAACGAAGCAAAGATTCCAGAATTCGAAACCAGAACAGCTGTTAGCGTGAGTGACTTAAAAGTAGATATCTTAGGTGTTGCGAAACAACTCAAATCACTTAAGAAAGGCAAGTCTTCCGGTCCAGATGGTATAACAATCAGGTTTCTTTCAGAGTATGCAGACACAGTAGCGCCTATCTTAGCAATCATATACAACCGCTCACTTGACGAAAAGTCTGTTCCTGAAGGCTGGAAAGTAGCACAGGTCACACCAATATTCAAGAAAATAAATAGTAGTAACCCATTGAATTACAGGCCCATATCACTGACCTCAATTTGCAGTAGGGTTTTGGAGCATATACTGATCTCGAACATTATGAATTATCTTAAAGAAAATTACTTATTGATACATAACCAACACGGACGCAGAAAATATCGTTCCTGTGCAACACAGGTAGCTCTTTATTCCCATGAAGTAATGAGTGATGTCGACAATGGATCTCTGATCGATACCATATTCTTAGATTTCCAGAAGGCTTCTGATACCGTTCCTCACAAGTGACTATTAATCAAATAGCGTGCATATGGAGTATCGTCTCAGTTGTGTGACTGGATTCGTGTTTACCTCTCAGAGAGGTCACAGTTCGTAGTGACAGACGGTAAATCAGCGAGCAGAACAGAAGTGATATTTGGCGTTTCACAAGGTACTGTCATAGGCCCTCTGCTGTTCCTGATTTACATAAATGATCTAAGTGATAATATGAGCAGCCTCATAGATTGTTTGCAGATGACGCTGTAATTTACCGTCTAGTAAAATCATCACACCATCAATTCCAATTAAAAAATGACCTAGAGAGAATTTCTGTATGGAGCGAAAAGTGGCAATTGGCACTAAACAAAGAAACGTGCAAGATCACTAAAACAATTATCTACCATATCTATAAATTGATATATATAATCATACTACATCTCACATGGATACTAAAAGAAATCCGATAAATTATGGGTATACGATAAACTGCACAAATCTAACAGCTATCAATTCGAATAAATACCTAGGAATTACAATTACGAGCAACTTATATTGGAAAGACCACATAGATAATATGGTGGGAAAGGCGAAACAAAGACTGCGCATTGTTTGCAGAACAAAGACTGCACTGTAGTTCCTTCTCTAGATTGTCGCACAGATGACAAAGTGGTAGATATCGAGATAGATAACAGAGGAATAGAAAAACAATTAAAATCGCTCAAAAGAGGAAAGCCCGCTGGACCTGATGGGATACCAGTTCGATTTTACACAGAGTACGCGAAGGAACTTGCCCCCCTACTTGCAGCGGTGTACCGTAGGTCTCTAGAAGAGCGTAGCGTTCCAAAGGATTGGAAAAGGGCACAGGTCATCCCCGTTTTCAAGAAGGGACGTCGAACAGATGTGCAGAACTATAACGTCGATAAGTTGTAGAATTCTGGAACACGTATTATGTTCGAGTATAATGACTTTCCTGGAGACTAGTAATCTACTCTGTAGGAATCAGCATGGATTTCGAAAAAGACGATCGTGTGAAACCCAGCTCGTGCTATTCGTCCACGAGACTCAGCGCGCCATAGACACGGGTTCCCAGGTAGATGCCGTGTGTC